>NC_136430.1:244212443-245549943 GCF_052849685.1 Lactuca virosa | reverse complement strand
ACAGACCTTTACCTTTTTGGGTTAGTGAACTAGAAAAGTAACGAACTTTGGTCTTTGTTCACATTAAGGTAACCATGTTTTTTCCGTACACATTTGACCATTGATTTTGTTTGACCTATTCAAAATATGGTAATATGACGGGTAATTAGCGGTAACATTACCCTATTATGAACAAATCAAACAAGTTTATTGGTCAAATGTGTACGAAAAAAACATGGTTACTTAAATTAGGGGTGAGCATATTAACCGAAAAACCGAACCATAACCAAATTAATCAATATAACCGAACCATTTTAACCGAACCATTACTAAAAGATATGGTGTGGTTTCTAATTTTGATTAACCGAATACATATGGTTCGGTTATGGTTTTCATCCAAAACTGAACCACTATTAATCGAACCGAACCAATAATACTAATAAATATTTTTAATATAATATAATATTAAATACTCCCCCATTTCATATTTATTGTCCAGTTTTGACTTTTGAAGTCTTTATTTTTCAAATTTGACCTTAAATATTTTTGTTTTTGATATATAATACTTGATGCAGAATATATGAATAGATTGTGTTTTAAATGGTTTTTCATTTTTATAAGTTTCATCAAGTAATTTATAACATAAATAAAAATATTTAATGTCAAATTTGAAGAATAAATACTTCAAAAGTCAAAAGTGGATAATAAATATGGGACAAATGGAGTATATTTGATGCAATTAAATTAAGAATTGAAATTTTAAAGGGAAATTACTTTGAATTATATATGATAAGTAATCTTCTATCAATATAGTTATATATACACAATCATTTACTTTTTATAAAAATGGAATTATATTTTCCAATTTTTATAGAAAAAGATTTTTATTTTTATGTCATTTTGGTCCATTATGGTTAACCGATATTAACTATTAACCCTTAACCAACTAAAACTATTATCCAAAACCAATATTAACCACTACCCAATGGTTATTGAAATACATTAACCAATTGTAATGGTTATGGTTCGGTTTTCATCAATAACCGAACCAAACCGCCCATAACCGCCTCATACACACCCCTAACTTAAATATGGACAAAAACCAAAGTTTCTTACCAGTTTTGGTAATATTGGGTTCTTTATGAATAGCAAGTAGTCATAAGATCCATTGATGTGACATGAAATTAGGTTGTCCGCTCTTTGTGTATGAGGAGATGGTTAGGTCTTGGGCCAACCCAGTTTAGGTCCAGTTAGTTAGGGGTTAGGTTGTATACACTTAAGGGGCTAGGTTGTATGTGCTTTAAAGACCTAGCAACACAACCTAGCCTATGACTTGCCCGGACTAAACTGGGTTAGACCAAGCCAAACCTAATTGTTCATTGACTGTCGGAGCTTGATCCCAGGGCACGATCTGTGAGACGGTTCTTGTCCAATATTACCAAAACGGGTAAGAAACTTTTGTTTTTGTCCATATTTTGGTAACCATGTTTTTTTGTACACATTTGACCAATAAACTTGTTTGACCTGTTTATAATAGGGTAATATTACCGTAATTATCAGTCATATTACCCTATTTTGAACAAGTCAAACAAGTTTAATGATCAAATGTGAACGAAAAAAACATGGTTACCTAAATATGGACAAAGATCAAAGTTGTTACCTTTCTAGGACATTAACCCTAACCTTTTTTAGCAATATCTTGTCTCTATGGTGGGAGCTACCGACCATCCAACTTCCCCCTTACCTCATCTGTAAGTGATTGGGTTAATATTGTTGTTGTGTTGTTGTTGGTTGATATATATCTAATATGTAATTGTAGACTTAGTATTTAGTATGTAAGTCATCTAACTTGCTTTGTTGTGCAAATGAGATACTAATAATTTGTAGGTTCTTTGATCAACTTATTTGTAAAACCACTTACAAAGAGTTATGACATATCCTAATCAGGTTGTGCTATAAGTACCCCCCTTAACCAATTTACCCCCCCCCCTCTAACATCAATCAAATCAACTTTTTACTTTTGATTTGACATTATTTTTCTCTTTTTCTTTTTTTTTTTCCTTTTTGTTTTTGATTTTTTTCCTTTTATTTTATTATTATTATTATTATAAATTTCAATAATCAGAAAAATTCGGACAACATTTTAAATTTCGGATGACATTTTAAAATTCGGTAAACATTATAAATTCGCGCGACATTATAAAATTCGAACGACCTTTTTGTCCGTAATTAAAAAATATAAAAAAATATTTAAAAACCGATTTTATATAGCCGTTTGAATTTATAATGTTGTCCGGATGTTAAAATTTTGTGCGAAATTTATAATAATAATAATAATAATAATAATAATAACCAAAATATAATTATAATAATAATAATAATAATTAAAAAAGAATTAAAAACAACAAAAAAACAAAATAGGAAAAAAACAAAAAAAAAACAACAAAAGACAAAAAATCAAATCAAGATGGTGGAATTGGAAAAGGAAGGGGATACTTATAGAAAACTCCATCCTAAAACTTCTTCCAAGGTAGTTTAATGATCAAATGTATACACAAACATAATACATAAATGTCAAATCAATATTTACCTTTAATACCTAGTGATAATTATAGTTTAATAGTAAATCATGTATATAAAATAACCTAGTGATTAAATACATACGTCAGGCATAGTACATTATTCTCTAAATTAATTGACCTTATCCACACAATTAACATTTAATATTTTTTTTTCAAATAAACAATGTAACAGACATAACCTACACCAAAAGCTTAATGGTAAACCATATACAAAAAATAGTTTACGGACTAAATGTTGTACACGGGCATAGTACTTAACCCTCTCCGAGTCATTAACCCTTAATAAAACAATTTGATGATTAATTATGTGCTAAATAACTAAATATCATTACTTTGGGCTATTTGATAAATTCTTTGTTTTGTATGAAACTTTTTATTTCATGATTTGATATAATGCATGGATAAACTATACTACTTATGGATACAATATATTAGTTATAGTCCAAGGAGGTCATTTTTGTCATTAAGCATAAATACATTCCAAATACTTTAAGCGCCGTTCAAAAAAACCGGAGCTTTGGATATAATAATATAACTTAGATATAGTTTCTGAAAATATAAACATGTAATCTAGAAAATCTTGTAATTGTAAAAGTATAGTTATGTATATCTATTTTGCCTCATCATAGTATTGAATATTGATCACAAACTGTAGATACCAACTATAGGCATATAGCTTGCATGATCATAGACTCATAGTATTGATTCCAACTGCTTCAAGTTTGGGTCCAAATTTTCAGGTGCAAAATCTTCTTCTGGTGTATTGTATGCATCGGCTATTGCCTTCCCCTTTTTCAGTATATCTGTAGGAACAGTCTCAAGTAGGCTGCATGAATAAACAAGGTAATGGAATAAGTCATTCCATTCCTTCCCTGATTCCATCATAACAAACACTACAATAGTCTTATATTTATAAAAAAAAAAAAAATTACCTGTTTAATGCACTAACAGCTATGCCAATGTTTGACTTCATTGATTTAACTGAAGCTCCGGGTTCATTTCTTGATGCATGTAGCAAGAGTGAATCAAGTTCTTCCAATGCTCTTTGAGACATAAGCCCATTTGTGAGGACAAAATGGTAATTTCCAAAAGGTATGAGGAACAAATTAGTAACTTAAAGGCAAAATTAAGGGGTACCTGAGACATTGATCCACATCATTGGAAGCAGTTTTATCATTGCCAACTTCATTTGCATACTGTGCAACCTATACAATCACAATCATTTCAGAGCCTCTGTATTAAGTCAAAAACAAACACCATCTATATATAGCTTACTGGATTAAGTCAAAAAAAAGTTGAGAAAAAGCATGGACTTACTGCTCGAATGTTCATTCTCAATGATGCTGCTGGGCCAGCACGTAAAAGACTCCTGCAAGCAGCATACTGAGGCTGCTCAGCTTCCAGTGTTTTACCTACACAAAGTGTCAAATACATTGCTCTACTTGTGAACTCAAGTATGAAAATGGTGAAGGTAGAGAAAATAGGGTTACCTAGTTCTTCAATCTGCATCTCAGTCAGGATGATGGCTGGGACGTAAGCCTCCAGTGGTTCAAGCTTTTTTCTAGATGAAACATTTCAGATGAAGGTTTAATAGTAAAAGAACAGATAAATTACGCATGATTTTGATATAAATGACCAAAGTTAAGATCGTCGTCTAGGATTTAATTACCTTTTCACGTACTTATCAAATGGGCTAGCTGTTGCATCTGCGTCCAAATTCAAGCTCGAAAGCCAAATTTCAGTTCAGAATATTAGGTAAACAGTAACAAAACGCTACGATTTATAAAGCAACTGAAAATCTCTAAGGAAGCTGCCCAATAATCGACATCTCTTATTTCAGAGAGTTTGGTGTGCTACTTGATGGATCGTAGATTCGTAGGTGTAAATTAATGAACAAAACAGTGCGTACCTTTTGGGATAGAGAGAAAGTGGAGGAGGACGACGGAGATGGAGACGAGTCGCCTAGTTTCCCGTCGTTCCTCAGGGAACACTGCGCACCTCACTGTTAAAGTTCTCAACTTTCTCTCCGGTGATGAATGCGGCACAGTGCGTCGGGAAATCCTCGAGTTGAACTGGTGAGTGGCAAGTCGCGAAATGGTGTTTGCTGTCGCCATTTCCTTCTCTCAATTCACTTCGCCATTTCCTTCTCTCAAAAGGCTCTTATCCATTTCCACTCCCTCTCCCTTCACATATTTATATATAAACCCCTTATACTTTCACTCGGTATCAATTCATATCCGTTTATTATATATCCAAATTTGCATACATATACATAAGGGTAACTGGGTAAACAATAATACAAAAGGAATTACATCACAATATTCGTAAAACATTGTATAACCAATAATACGAAGCAGTTAAATCATAATATTCTTAAAACAAGAACATTAAATAGGTTTCTTACTATCCAGTCCACTGTGACTCCCTGATATTGCGAGGTTTGGAGAGAGGGCTCGTCTTTGGCGATGATACTAATCCATTTTGAAACCGTGTCACGCACACTTTCATGGTCAACCCTTGATTGAAATCTCTATTGTTTGAATTTGAAACCTCTCCTATGGATGCCCAAGTGTTACCCACTGAGCCACCAATTATCTATTATTGAATATAAAAGCAATAATATTAGGGAAGAAGATGTAGGAATTAATTGACTTCTTGATTAATAAGGAAGAGAGAATTAGTATCTTTGTCAAAGGACGGGGAGGCGTCTTTGTGAATGGAGGGAGTCGGGAGGATGTGATTGATGATTTGGTATGCAAGAAAGTGTATCTTGAACAATTCTACCAATGAAGAATGTTGTCTTTTTTCCATTTTCATGAGTAATAGGGATAAAAGTTTTCATGTTATTCATGGCTAATGCGGGATGGAATTTGGGTTTGGTCGTAAAGAAGGAATAAGGAGAAAAAAAGTGGTTGATGAGAGAAAAAAGTGGGTCGACGATGAGGGAGAGTGGGGCAATAGCTAGTGTACGAATTTTGTCTGATACCACATTAGTATAAATTATTATCATTTTAATGCTACAACTTCTGGATTATCAATATAATATACTTGATATGTTAATTTAAAGATGGTGTTAAATGTAAAACCTAATTCGAAAATTATATTTAGCTTTATCACGTGTAACCCACAAGTATAAGTCATTAAGATGAAGCGGTTCTAATAAATGTCTCTTTTATCACGTGGTTCCATTATAATGTTTTATATCAACTTAATATATGAATAATATTTCATAGTTAATTAGTTATTGAAAATGACATAGTTTTTCTTAACAACATATATTCGTCAATATTTTTAACTGTGTACACTTAGAGGGTGTTTGGATAGGGAAAAAAAGAGAAAGTCCAATGAAACCGATGATACGAATATGGAAGTAATGATTACCAATACAAAAATACACGATACATAGTAATACCAAAAAGGCTATCACAACTTGAATTATACAAGTTTCCAACTCATTACTTGATTTTGTATCATTTATCCCATGATTTAGTGGTCAACGCTTGATCCGTTTGACCTTTTTGTATCAAACCTTTTCATCCATTTCTTTTGGGAGGAGGTAAAGTGAGACATCATTTCTGTATGAAATGATGGGCTTGTTTGAGATGATGATGAAGCTTCTGTGGATGGAAGCTCAGCAGGAAGTGCAGAAGCAGTGCTTGTTAATGCATTTAGTACAAGGAATGCAAGTATGGGAGAAAGATCCAATGTCCCTCCAAGTGGTGGGATCACCCCACGAAATATATTCAAATAAGGGTCACATAAAGTGCTGTAAAAAAGGTAAAAACAACATTGTTATTAATGGTGTAAGATGTTTCTTTTTGTTGACTTAATACAGAATTTTGTTTATTTACCTGAGTGGACTCACAATGGCTTGAGGGGAATTGGGAAACCATGTAAGAACAAGCCTTACAACCAACAAAGTGTTGTAAATGTTCAAGAAATTTAGAACACCATTTGATACCACAAGCCCTGCCACTGAATCCCCTGGGATAATTGCAGCAAAATCATGATTCCACACAGACTTCAAATTCCTCAGGTTTCTGCGGTTAATCTATTGAATTATGATAAACAATTAAATGAAGGTAAGTTACCTATTTCTTGCACTTAACCCAATATACAAAACAGATCTTATATTTAGAAATGAAAATTAAATGTCTCATATTATTTAGTGTTGTTTAATTTTTTCTACCAATAACTATAGCAGTGGCAAGATGGGCAATTACTGAATCAACTGTAATGGTAATGATAATTTTACGAACTAATGAGAGCTTCTATGATACAAAATCTCCAATCCAACCTCGTTTTCCATAGAAACTATAAATACGTTGAATAATTATAGAGTAATCGACCTAAAACACGGGTAGAAGAGTAAAATTACCTGGCAGAAGTTGTGGTATTCAGAGGAGAGAGATTGCAATTTGGTGAAAAGGGGATTTTCGGAAGCGAAGAGATGCAGGAAATTGAGGCATTTATCAATGGAGTTATGCAGGTTATGAATCAAATTGTTGGACGATTCGGTGACCAGTTTTTGGAGATGAGTGATGGTGGTGGGGGATGTTGATTTGAAGAATAAGAGAGATGGGGTGTGGAGTGTGGAGAGAGGTAGTCCAATTATCACAAACTTGTTGGAAGAATTGGAAGTCTTCTCGGCTGGATTATCATCACATGAATTCTTTGTAGAAGAAGAAGAGGAATGCATTGCTATTCTGTAATGAGCAGAAATTTTGTCAAATTTCTACGACTCCAAGGAGGGAGTGTGGAGGTGAAGATAGGATTTGGTGATGTATTGTATGTAAGGATTGGAGCCACATATGACCATTAAAAACCAACCAAAAAATAAATCAAATACGTTCGAAATTTATAACATAAAACCTAGAAATTTTTTGATTACGATAGAATTACACATATAGTCCTTCAATGGTAGGGGTGAGTAGAAGTGCACAAAAACTCAAAAAGGCTTCCAGGTCAAAGCGAGTCAACGTTGCGCGTAGAAGGTGTGGACCCTACAACAATCGGTCGGTTAAGGCTAACGGACGTTCTGTCCGGCTACACTTGGCCTAAAGTCCGAGTTTTTTAAGGAGAACAAATTTGGTTTTTCATTCGTTTAAGTATCATATAGTCGATTAAAAGTTGCACACTAACGTAGTGATTGATAAAACCGAATCATTAAGTGTTGAATCATTCCAACATTGTTGGGGTGCAAAGTTCTTCATGTATGAATTTGTAATGGTTTGACTCATGTAGACCCACTTGCATGTATTTATTTGACCCGACCCGTCGAGTGCAGTCACTGACTCGTCGAGTCCTTCCAAAACTCGAGTAGTCGTGAAAACCCCCCACTGACTCGTCGAGTTTCTCTACAACTCGCCGAGTCCAAGCGTGTCCAAATGTCGGGAAAACCCAAGTTGACTCGCCGAGTCACCCCACTGACCCGCCGAGTCCATGCAGAAGTCCTTGCACGACAATCTTCATCGGACTCGCCGAGTTGACCATGCAACTCGCTGAGTCCCTTCAGTCCACTATCCATCCAGATGCTTTTAAGCCATTTTAAGGTCCCATATTGCAGATCCAGCTTCCCACGCCATGTTTATCACGTAAAGTTGCAAACTTTACGTGCATGCAAAGCTCATAATGCCAAACCAAGCTTGAAATGAAGTTTTACACTTAAGGAGAGGCTCATACTTGCTAAAGCTGAAAGCTTTATGGACTTAGAGGCCAAAGAGAGTTCGGATCTGAAGTTACAACTTCAGATCTTAGCTCATACCCAAGAATAGCTTCTTACTATGCTAGAAAAGCCCTAATCTTTCTTCAAATAATATCTAGAATGAAATGAGGTCAAGGTAATGACTTGATACCTTCCAAAAGATGATAACTGAGGTGGATATCATATCCCCACACATTCCTTGCTTTTAGCCACTTGCTCTCCAAGCTCTTCTTACAAAGATCCACCTTCCAAAGCTTAAAACACCCAAGAATGAAGCACGCACACGGATTAGGGTTTGCTGCATTCTCAAGAGGCTGTAAGGGGGCTGAAGGCGGCTTATAATCCTTTAAATAGGGTGCAAAACCCCGAAAATTAGGGTTTCATCCTTCAGCTCCTACTCGTCGAGTCCTATCTTTGACTCGGCGAGTCAGGGCATCCAACTCGTCGAGTAGACCTTGCAACTTATGAAAATCAAAGCCATAAAATTATCAGCGGAGAGTCGGGGCGTTACAATTCTCCCCCACTTGAACTAGACTTCGTCCTCGAAGTCTGCTGCGGTGAACAACCGTGGATAGTGCTCCCACATTTTCGTCCCTGGCTCCCACGTCTACTCGGATCCTATCTGATGCTGCTACTAGTTTCCCTACATATCTTAACAAACTAACTTACACCGAGCCTTCAGTTTGACTGGACCTCCCACTCGGGACCTACAGTCTCCCCGGACCGCTCGCCGAGCGTTTGACCCAACTGGGCCGCCTTGCTAGGCCCTCGATCAATTCGGACCGCTCTAGTCCACTAACATCCATCCCCAGTCCTACTCTTCTATTGAAACCATGTGCCTACGACTTACCGCCGGCCCGCACCGGATATCTTGGCCTACTGCATAGAGCAGGACCGCCTCAGCCCGATCAAGCACAACATGCCATCTAATAGACCATCAGGATAAGATATCCACATAACACCAACAATAATATACCATGTCGCTCCTTGTCGCCCACCACATCCATAGAATACAGTCCCGCAAGAGATTACCACCAACAACATACCTACCACTACCGATCAACCAGTACGGCTCTCATATCTAGCCCATATCACCCTTCGGGTTGGAATACCAATATGCCAAGTCCACTTGATCATAGGGTCCAGTCATCCTCGGGATGGAATACCCTAGATTGGGATACCAACATGTCGAATCAGCTCAACCATCGAGTTGAAATTCTCAGGGTTTATTGGCCTATGAAAATCCTTGTGTCAGTGGTTCGAATCCACTTCTAAGCGGGCCAAGGGTCCAAAGGCCGGGAGCGAGCCGGATTTTGAAATTCAAGTGCAAGAGGCCTCAACCCTACCGCTCTTCTTGAGCCTTCGTGCCTACGAATTTCAGTCGGCCCGCACCGGGTATCTTGGCCTACTGCATAGAGCATGACCGCCTCAACCCTACCCAAATATAATGTGTCGCCACAGACGATCAGGAGAAAGATCTAACCCGAACGCGCTCCTACAAAAGACATAATCAACACAATCTCTATACCCATAGCCTATGACTGTAATACCCTTACATGGTCCTCAACATAGGTCTGGATTGCCTCTGAGGCTACAACACGAGTCTGGTATGCCCACTCCTACCCTCAGCTCATGACTGGAATGCTCCTGATAACCTATCGACACTACTGTCGTCACTTCAGTTGTTCCAATGCTCCATCCTAGAGATTCTCACCTCCTCCATTTCCCAAAAGGCCCTAAACAATGTCCTTCACAACACCAACAAGCGTCACAGTACTGAAACCTCATCCCACACTATCCACTCGTAGTACAAGTTGCTACCCATAACACACATATATACTCAGAACCTGATCATATAACGAACAAAACCCACACAATGTCTTTAGCATACTCCATCAGCACGCTCAATACCCACACATAGATCTACAAACACATACAGAGTCTTTTCGTACAACTGAAAACCCAAGTCATCAATACCGCCCTAAACACAGAAACTGTCTGAAACAGTAGGCTGCCTTCTGGTTGCTTCCAAAGTCCATTGAGACCTCCCCGGTCCCAACTTATCTGGAATACCGAAGTCTTGTCCGGTTTCTGATCCATTAGCAATCTCACAGTCGCCCCACGCGACTCCCGAAGGAAACTTCAACTAGCAATAACCGCCCTAACTATATCGCCATTAATGGCTCCATCAATCCTTCTGATCCATTCGATCATAACATCTTGACAACCTGTCGCCATCGAATCGGATACGAAAAGTGAACGCTACCAGAATACTGTAGTCTTACATCTTGTCCGGTCTCCAACGACCTACCATTTTCCTGATTCCGATTATGTTATGGTCTACCCACAATTTTGCGACACTTTTCATACAATCTGATCGCTTGTGAATGCTACGGCTACCCCCGCAGTCTTACAACACTTTCGCTCTAACACAACCACAGTTTGATACCTTACCCTCAATATATCAATCCAATTACCCTCAGAGTCTATCACACACTCGATTGAACACCCGAACTGAACTCAATTCATGACTGGAATCCCAAACTGATTCCCCAAATTCTGCTATCAAGCACCGAGAAGACGTGATACACATGCTGGGAAGTTTTACCAAACTCCCAACTCACACAACCCTCAAACCAAATAGCCACTTGGGCCGCCTTTCTTCCTCACAAGGATGCGAAACTTATCCCAGTTTCGAAACCACTCCCGCTTCCGAATCTCGGGACGATTCTCCCCCACTTAGATTCGACTAAGTCTTCGCAGTACATGAAAATTGGAGAATTCCCAACAGATAATCCCACATTCAAATCTTGAAGACCAACATATAGATAATCCAACTAATACCTCAGCAACGAGCTACTTCCTTTGGCGCTTTCATCCGCCAATCAATAACGGTTACTAAAACCATTGAATCCTGAAAATGCTGAATAACCATCCTGTGGGACCCTGTCCGCAGTCCTCCCACATAATACCCCTTTTCCAAAGGCGCTCTAAACAAGTCTCCCGCCTTGGGCTCTAGATATCTTTTTCATTCAGGGTTCACACCCTGACTCACTCACCAGCTCAATCGTCCACAGCTGAAGCAACCTCTACACTAAACCGGGCTACAACTACTCCCAAGACATAGTCTACAATCCCAAAAGTGCAATGGATCACACTATCAATCCTTACCACCTGATACAAGAGATCCAAGGCAAACCGGACCTCACAAATACTTATGCCACCTCGACCGACCTGTGCTCGCCAGCGCTGAAATAATGTCGCCATTCCCTGCAACCAACTGACCCCGAGCTGAAATACAACCTGATCC
The DNA here is from genome assembly GCF_052849685.1 of Lactuca virosa. Classification (NCBI taxonomy): domain Eukaryota; kingdom Viridiplantae; phylum Streptophyta; class Magnoliopsida; order Asterales; family Asteraceae; genus Lactuca; species Lactuca virosa. The sequence goes on along the minus strand of NC_136430.1, from coordinate 245,538,368 downwards.
TAGGGTCACAAGCCTGCTCACTCCTTCGAGCTTGAAAACTGAAAGGGCACAATCCTTGCCCTATAAAACGACAACCCAATCCATGAATTAACCACTCCACTTCTAGCTGTCAAAACCCCAACCGAACATAATCATCACTCCTTTCCAAAGTCTGCACGACTCACATTCCTGCCTCGAGCAAAACCCATGAAGCCTCAAATCCATACATGTCTGTGATAGCCACTCCTGCTCAGCCCGTGGAAAATAATGAGTACAGAATACCTCCCTGATCTTAAGTAACTGCAGCGCTCCGCTCATCAGAATATGTCCCAGTACTGGAAAGCTCGACCAACTCATCCCCTTGCCGCCATTACATCTGCTAAAGCTGCCGCGGCAACCGCCTCGGCAATGGCTGCATAACGCTCGTCGAAATACTCAACCATGGCGGTCTTAATAGACCCGACATCTCCGAAAACTGCCCCCAGACAATCTTGATCACCTCCTCCCGGATGATCTCACTAACACGATCCCCTAAATATGTTGGCCTATCCTGGCTGCCCGCTCCCGATCCTAACCTGGATCCGGTCTCAAGAAGTCTCGTAACCACCATTCTGGTAAAACACCAGAATGATCTCTGATAACCCATATAATGATAGGGAACCAACTCCCAACCCAACCCTAGGGGTTGTGACTTCCTTGCTACGCGTATGGGTCATGTGCTTACAGTAGTACGGGACCATACTACCTTCCACACCTACCCATATTTGTCTCAAGTATCATCACAACGCCCTAACAATATACATAATCATAGCGAGCGCTCAATCCTCATTCCTAGAGGAATGCTAAATATCTCATAACTGGCCTCCCGGCCTCTCTCTACCCACCCATCCATGAAACTTCCACCAACCCTGCAGTACTAGTGTATGCTAGCCATACATAACGCTGGACCCAATAGACTTTCGAATACCTGATCCTACCCTAATCCCTTCATCAAACAAGAACAGGAAATAAGGCTAAACCAAACATTCTCAGACCATAAGATCTTAATTATGTACATCTGTGATGCATACACTAAGCAACTACAGTAATGATGTCAATTTCATATAAGGAAAACTCTAGGCTATCAGGCATCATGTAATCAGGCAATTCTATCATGCAATTCCTGAAGATCCCTAGCCTAATACTAGCATGTTGTTCTATCATATCACATAATCAAATAACTATATGGTATTTTGGGGTCTACTTACTGGCTCCGGCTGATCGTACACTTGCATCCTCCTTTACTTATTTTGAAAACCATTTAAAAATCATTTTGAAAATCTTTCCTTGATTTGAGACTGGATTCACACGAGTGTTCCTCCAATTCACTCAAACCAAGGCTCTGATACCAACTTGTAACATCCATAAAATTAGAGCGAATTTAAACTTTTTAAATCGTTTAAAACCATTTAGTTATTACAAATTGATTTCAAAATACTTTAAACATCATAGTTCCCAGAAATCAAAATCATCAATCGAGGAAGTGTACGCTCACGCTCTCGCCTTCCCGCGGTCATCCGTTGAACCTGAAACAATAAACTGAAACTGTAAGCTCGAAGGCTTAGTGAGTTACCCCCAAAATAACAACGCCATACCGATATAACCATAACATATAACATATAAGTAAACAGAACAGCCATGCATCTCGAGTCTACAATAACATGCGTTCAAATTTACCATTTTGTTGTGATGTATAAGGACATGAAAAACGTATAATCGTTCCATTGGATTCATATGGTTTATGAAATTTATGATTGTTGTATTCTCCCCTATTGCCACATTGAAAAAAAAACAATTTTTGTATTGAATTGACTTTTGACATATTAGTTAAATTGTAAGAATTTATCAAACACATCAGATTTAGAACGTAAAGGGCATACCCATACAAAATCAGTGAAATTCTCTAAATAGATGACATAGTATTTGATTCCAGAGGTACTTGCAACAGGAAGTCAAAACATCAGAATGAATTAATTGAAAAGGAGCAACAGAAACAGAATAGGACAGATCAAAAGGTAACCTAGTGTGTTTTCCTAGTTGACAGTCATGACATAAAATGGAACTTTTAATTTGTTTTACATAGAATCATATTACTAGAAACTAAATGCTGAAAAACTGGCGAGCCGGGATGGCCGAGACACTGATGCCAACAAGAAGGACTGATAGAGAGAAACACATCGTAGAGGAGTCTGTTTGGTTTAAAGATCATTCATTAAAAACCGAAAGGATCAAATTCAATGATATACCAATTGTCAATAATGAAATGACAAACCGAAATAAGATTTTTAATGATATTATGTGTGATGAGAAATTTTTTTATAGAAAGGTAAGATATGGATTTTAATAGGAAAGGTCAGTGTCCCCTATATTACTTTACAATGATTTTAGAATCGTTCCCTACTAACACAATGTCACACCCCCGGCCTAGCGGCGAAAACGCCAGGCTGTGCGACGTTATGATGTTGAATCATAGATATTGAACACACATTGAACATTAAAAAACAATATAAAACATAGATATCACTTCCATTATGGACAAAATATCACATCATAATGTATTTCTTGAAATACTAGAAATTCTAATACAAAATGTGCTATGACTGTTAGGCATAATAATAAATAGTAATAGACTGTCAATAGCTCTATCGATCAAATGCTGTTTTAGGGAGTGCGAGCTTCAATCTCTAGGTTTCCCAGGAATACATGTGGTTTTAAAGGTCAACACATTGTTGGTGAGTTCATAGGTTTCATATATTATACTTTGAAAATACTTTTCGTACATCACTTTGTTAAGTTGTAAAAGTATTTTGATTCTTTGCTTTGAAAATAGTATTCCACTATTCATATGTACTAGGGCTTCCGTAATTCTTATTTATCATATATACTATTAGTGTATCCATATCTTAGGAGTATACTTAAGGAAATGAGTGTTTTTAAGAGTAGGTTAACTGTATGTAATGTCCCAAAAATTCATAGTAAAATTTTCATTTTTAAAACAATAAACCATACAAAAGAGTTGTTCCAAAACTGATTAAAGTGAGTATATTATTCAAACATTAGAGTATTTCTTGAAAATATGCTGACCATAACTAACTGATCTCCTGATAAATGATGGGTGCTTAACACCTCCTGACAATCCACACAAGGTAAACCTTAGGTCTACCTTCCGAAAGTAGAATTCGACCCAAGAGTCAAACTAAGCCAAAAGTCAACGGTTAAACTCAAAGTCAATATCCCAAATGTCAACTATTCATTCTCACGTTGTGATCAGTCCTTGGTCACGTTGTGAGATCTTACTTGGTCCGATTCCAACTCAGTCCACTCGGACATGAAAAGTCACTGGAACTGACCTCACATCGTGAGAGTCTCCTCCCACGTTGTGAGCTTCAAGAAGCTAACCAGAAACGGGGTCATTCAACCCTCATGTCGTGAGAACAGTCTAAAGTTAAAAGTACAACTTTTAAGTCCTTAATCCATTAAGCCTTGAACTCTAACTTTCTAGAAGGTTTTATACCTCCATAATTCACCGTAACGTTGATGCTTTTAAGACATATAAGTCCAATACCTATCTAGATCTCATTTGGGTCAAATGTTGAAGAAAAGACATCCAACATTCATGTAAGGTTCCAAAACTCAACCATTCACTAGATCTGAACTCCATATCAATCTTAAGACCCCAATAACTTATAAAGTTGCCAACTTTATGGTTTCTATCCATCAAACTTGCACAACCAAGAAGAAAAGTGGGACAAAACCTAGATATATCCTCATAGAACAATAAAGGGGGAATCTTTGATACTCACAATGGACCAGAAACAATGAAAGATGATGATGATGAAGATTCCTTGCAAGCCTCAACAAAATATCACCTTCTTCTTCTTATTTTCTCCTTTTTCCCAACCAAGTAAATCTCCAAAATGACCAAAGGTCAAGAAAGGAAGAAGACTAGGGTTTTTCTGAGGTGAAAGAGGGTTTAGGGCTGATAAGAAACCCTAAATTGAGTTTAGAGATGCTTAAATACGAAAGAAACCCTAAAATGATTAAGGGCCTGGGCTGCATCAACTCTCACGTCGTGAGCTCCATGTCTCAAATCGTGAGGCCAGTCCCGAACAAAAGTTTTTCATACAACCCATCTCACATCGTGAGGCTCCTTTTCTTCCAAAATCCAACCTTTTGACTCCTCGAAACCCTAATTTGATTCATCCTGGAAAACAGTTTTTATTAATTTTAATTGAGAATAAATGGTTTTATAATTATGGAGTTTTACTTAAAATAAAAATGATTTTTTTTGCCATGAAAATGGGATGTTACCGAGCTGCCACATGTCCCACTCTCCTTGTGCCACGTCATTCGTATCCTGACGAATCCAATCGTCAGTGGCGTGCCACGCGCCGTGCATGGGTAAAATTAAACTTTAAAAATTCATATATCTTGCATACGAGCTCCGTTTTCAACGACTCTTGTATATCCATGTAGTTCTCGACGTACACTACAACTTTCCTTTTGATCGTTTTGGCTAATTCTAATTTTCGTTTTTAGCCTATATTTTATAACCGTTATGATTTTATAAAAATCTTAACTTTCTCATACGTGTTCCGTTTTAGACGTTCTTTGTCTCAAAATTCCTACTTTGAGTAGTACTATGTTTTTCCTTTTGGTGACTTCAGCTAAAAGTCAACCGTTTTCTTCGTAAATTTTTGACGTTGTAACTTTTTGTGTGCGGTTCATTTCCATATCTTAGAAAAATCATATCTAATTCATACGTAAACGGATTTATAAGAAATTTGTATTTCCGGGATCAAGACGATGTGTACTTTCAGAATATGTTATAAATAACATAACTTTTTGCGCACTTATTTTTACATATTACGGACAATTTGGCTGATTTTTCTGTTGTATCTTAATACAAAACCTTATTTTTTTAGATTGATAAATATTACCTATTAACTCTATCATACTTGGCGTTTTGTCACTTTTAGCTGTTAATGTCACACCCCCAAACCGAATTGGCGGAAACATTCGGGGGCGGAGGACGTCATGTACAGTATCATAACAATGCATAATAGTAAAACAAGCAACAACACCCATTTGCATTAAATAGTATAGTTAATACATGTGTGTTCTGTGAGTAGTTATAAGACACCAAAAATATATCAAAATAAAAGACGAGTCTTGAACATGCTCCGTCTTCTCAAAACCTGGTCCAGTGTACCTGTCTATTGGTGACCTGAGAATACAAGTTATTTTGAAAGGGAGTATCAACATAAAGTTGAGTGAGTGCATAAGTATTTAATGTCAAATGTTTATGTTCTTTTCATGAAAATGTTTGTGTCTGTTTAGTAAAATGTTTGAATACTTCCCAGAAAATCCTATATTTTCTTCTAACATGAAATGTAGTCTTCTAACCAAGACCCGACTATTTTGTGTGTTTGTTTTCTTGTAAATATATGTGTTTGTACTTGAATTAGTATAAAATGCAAGTTTTCTGTATTTATAAGATAAGCTACTGATGCATTAACTACCTTGTAACCAAATTTGGTTAATTGAGGTTAAATGCGATTAGGTTATAACCATGCTTGATCGACTAGTATAAAACACAATGTTCTTCAGGCATCGAAAATGGTATGAAATTTGTCACCCGTAGACCTGCAGGTCCCACTGTAGCTAGCAGCAAGGTGTGGGATGGTCAATCTCATATAGATCTATACACAAACTCACGATCTCCCTCTAGGAGACTCTGGTTACAAAACGTGACATAACAAGTACATTGCTATATCAAGAAATAATATCTCACATGTTAGTTATCTTGTTCTTGTTATGGTATGAATGTATGTTCCTTCTTGTTCTTGTTATAGTATGTAATGATCCTCTAAACTATACCTATTATAGTTTACTAGTATGTTTGTTTGAAATGTACTGATTTGCATAAAAGACTCAATTATTCAACATAAGAAACTGAGTTAAGTATGTTCCTTAAAAATGGGGGTTTAAATATTCATGTATGTATTCAATAAGTATAACTATGATTTAGCCGACAATCGGACTGGTGTTACTACCCTAAGCCCACAACCAAACAAGGAACAGGAGTCAAGGTATTTAGCAATAGTCCTAAGTTCGTTAAAGCATACTTATACATAAATAGATACACGAATATGATTTTGATAATAACAACAATCCAAATAGTTTAAAAGAGTTTTTGAAATGATTTTTAACAACGATAATAAGCATAAGAAATCCTTTCGTTTGACGTTTTCACATGTAAGTGTTTAACACAATTATTATTGTGTTCCAACTTGTATTCCCCCCTAAAAAGCATTTAAAAGCATATAACACTGTAGTTTGTAGGGGTATGAACTCACCTGTAGTGAGTGATTCGAATGAGAGTTCGATATAGGATGTTTGCTTCTACTAGTGAAGTCCCGAGCACAAACGGGTCCTATTTAGAATATATTAACATATACAGGTATACAATTAGTGCCTTTAGCAACTAATATGTAAAGGAAATAGCCTTAGGAAGTAGGTAACACTTACAATGAAGTGTGAGAACCGAAAATGGGAGGCTGAAAGATTATCAAGGCCAAGTGTGAAGGGTTCACGACCCTTGAGTGGTTCACGGCCCAAGAACAATTGATATGTTCACGGCCCTAGCTTGAAGGTTTGAAGGGTTCAAGGCCAGGAAGAAGGGTTCACGGCCAGAACTCTTGAAGATCTTGAAGATCTAGTTGAAAAGATGATGAATCAAGATGGAAGGCAAGGGCTTCAAAGTATCAACAAGGAAAGGGATGAGTTACTTACGATTTTGAGGAGAAAATAGTGCTTTTGGTTGATGATATTTGAGAGAAAACTTGATGTTCTCGGCTATAAGATGAAGAAGTGATGAGAAAATAACTCATATATATAGCATGGAGTTCACGGCCAAGGATGGGTTCACGGCCGTGAACCTAGTTTGCGGCCGTGAACCTCCCTTGATGAGGTTCCTGGCTCGGATGTAGCTCACTGATCTCAGGCTATCACTTCTTAACACACAACCCTTAGGTGTACAAGGCTTAGAAACTCATACAATAACCCTTGTCACACCCCCAAACCGAGGCGGAAATGTTCGGGGGTGGAGGACGTCATGTATAGTATCACAACAATTGCATCATAGTAATCAAAGTAAACACAACCATTACATTGAATATATAAATAGTATTTACATCTGTTTGATTCGTATTCATATACATCAAAAGTATAACAAAATATAAAGATGTGACTCTATATGCTCCGTCTTCTCAAAAGCTGCAAGAGTACCTGTTTACTGATTCCCTGAGAATACCAGTGGTTTTGAAAATAGTATCAGCATTAAAGTTGGCGAGTTCATAAGCATGTTTTTGAAATGAGAACCTATTGATGAATCTGTGAAAAATGTTTGTATGTTTCTAAGAAAATCCAATATTTTCCTAAGTACTGAAAAGTAGTCTTAAACCCTAAGACCAATTGTAAGTTCGTTATTGAATTCTGTTTTTGTGTCTGAAAGTACTTGTATGTATGTCTAGTACCACCAACTATATTGTATTGTTTTGTATGAAATTTCTTGTATGAAATCACTGGCTACCAACAATAATGTAAGTAATGTATAGTATGAAAACCCTGGCTAATACCAGTATGTATAGTAGTTTTATTACTTAAAATAAAACCATAAAATTAAATCCCTGGAATCCTCCAGTTGTAGTATGTAGTAGTTCTATTAATGAAAATAAAACTATTGAAGAATGAAATCCCATAACAAAAGGTTAGTTTATACTGTTGTGAGTTCGTATAACCATGCTTGATATGACCTAATGACCCCTACGACGTTCTTCAGACGTCAGATGTTATGACATTTGTCACCCCAGGCATGCCTGCTTAACTGTAGCTTGCAGTTCAGGTGTGGGATTGTCAGTCCCGGATAGATCTATTCACAAATCTCACGCTCTCCCTCCAGGAGACTCTGGTTATAATATGATAGGATTTAGTCCGCACCCCGAAGGGTACAATTGAAGTGATGTCTCACAACCCTGTATTAACTAGTTTACGTGTAATATATTATTCTCTTGTACTTGACTCTATACGTATGTATGATAGAGTAAAAATAATTATACTTAAATAATTATTTAGTAAAGTACTCTTGTGTTCGACAAACTGTATTGTATGCCATAAACTAGTTTTACCATAGTTTATATGTTTGTTATGATGTACGGTTCTTGAATCTTGTAAAACGGTATATTGAACTCCAGACTATACCTATTATAGTTTTGTATTATGTTTGTAAAAGTTCAGTGGTTCTTCCAAAGTAAATCCACAAAGTATGAATGTCTAGCATATATGATACAGAGAACCTTGCAATTTGTTTATTGAAAACTACCCTCATGCTCAGCATGTTACATAAGGGCTGTAAAATATCAAAGTATTTTCATAAAATGTAGTGATTTCCCGATTTATTTCGATTGCAAGGGTTTTAAATCCATTTGAAACCATTTTGTACAAAACAACAAAATTTTGGTATTTTACTTGTATCCCCCCCTGAAAACATTAAAAACAGTAAAATGTAGGGGTATGAACTCACTGTTGGTTGCGTGTATGCCGGACAACGAGACTGGAAACGAAGACCCTCGAGTTAATATACGTGGCACTTAACGGGATCCTAATAATAATTAAATACATATATGCATATTATTAGCGAAACCATTAATTATAGTGTGGAAGAACACTTGCTTTTGGTTTAGGAATGTTAGTGGGACTCGATTGAATCGGAAAAAGCGGGTTTTTAGCCAAATTCACGACTTGGGAAGGTTTGCAGCCGTGAATGGTTTCCGGCCGTGAACTGTTCTCGGCCGTGAACTGTTCTCGGTCGTGAACAGTTTACTGCCTTTGAGGGTTTACAGCCTTTGAAGGTTTGAAGGGTTCACGGCCTCTTCTTGAAGATTTGAATGGTTCACGGTCGTGAACTCAAGAACAACAATGATTGTTTTAATGAAAAAACTGACGTTTTGATGCTCCAAAACGGGTTCCAAGGTGGATAGAGTGATAGATGAAGAGAAACCTTGTGTCTTCGGTGAAGATTTTTAGAGAGAGAAAGGGTGTTCACCGCCAGAAAAGTGCAAATGAGGGGTAGGAGCACACACACACACACACACACACACATATATATATATATATATATATATATATATATATATATATATATATATATATGGGGGGTTCATGGTCGGTGGTGGGGTCCATCCACCGAGAACAGGTTTACGGTCGTGATCGCGTTCACGACCGTGAACACGATTGCGGCCGTGAATACTGAGTTTGCTCGAGACTTGGCTGATTTTGGGAGAAAACTTGATTTTTCGCACGATTTTAGACCCGACACTTATATAAATTTCAATTATATATTTTATATGATTTTCCAAACCATAAGAATTTGACAGAACTAAATAAAAATTTGAAATTTATTTAACGGAATCGAGCTAACATTAACGGAAAAAGGTTCGGGTTGTCACAACCCTTAACTCAATAAAGATAACAGAAACAAGTCTGAACTTTTGATTGATTTGATTGTCTTACAAGATAGAAATTTCGGGTTGTCACATCATCCCCCCATTAAAGGGAATTTCGTCCCGAAATTAAGATTAAGAAAATACACATGGACTAAGGGAAAAGATGAGGATACTTAAGTTTCATTTGATCCTCCTGCTCCCAAGTGAATTCGGGTCCCCATTTTGCATTCCAGCGAACCTTCACTGTCGGGATACGACTTTTTTTCGTTTGCTTGACTTCCCTATCCATGATCTCTACTGGTTCTTCCACGAAGTTGAGGCTCTCATTGATCTCGATTTCATCGAGTGGAATAACAAGAGTCTCATCAGAAAGGCACTTCTTTAGGTTCGATACATGGAAGGTAGGGTGTACGTTACTAAGTTCTTGAGGTAGACGAAGTTTGTAAGCTACTGGGCCAATTCTAGTGAGAATCTCAAAAGGCCCAATGTACCTTGGATTTAGCTTACCACGCTTTTCGAAGCGTATCAAGCCCTTACAGGGTGAGACCTTCAATAGAACGAGGTCACCAACCTGAAATTCCAAAGGTTTACGTCTTTTGTCAGCGTAGCTTTTCTGTCGGTCTCTAGAGGCCTTCAATCGTTCACGAATCTGAACGATCTTCTCTGTCGTTTCTCGAATGATTTTCGGACCTATGAGAGTGATGTCGGGGACTTGTCCCTTAGCTAGTTGCGTTTCACCCACCTCAGCTAGGGGTGAGCATAATAACCGAAAAACCAAACCAAAACCAAATTAACCGATATAACCGAACCATTTTAAAAACCGTTGGTTCGGTTTCTAATTTTTGTTAACCGATAACTAACTGTTCGGTTATGGTTTTATAGGTTAACCGAACCATTATTAACCGAACAATTATTAACCAAACCTTTAACTTTATATTTTAATATATAAAAATTATAGATTATATATAAAATAATACAATCAAACTTATTTAAGATACATTAAAATTTTGAAAATATAATCCATTAATCCTCACTTATCTTCCAATGTTGATCACGCAGACACACACAATCTTCCAATCATGCATTGAGTTAGATTATAGATTAATATTGTAATTCTTAATCGGCTAATTCTACAATTTGTAAACATTATTCACAATTAGTTTAATCTTCACACTCATAATCGTAATCGAAGGCTTCTCACACCGTTAATCCTAATCAAAGATTGTTTTGACTTTATAGTCCTATTCGAAGGATTTTTTGACTTTATAATCAAGACTTCTAGGTAAGTTATGTTTTTTGTTCTTCTTGACTCTGCGATATATTAAGAATGTATTTTTTTTAATTTTTTTGGCTTTTTTTGTTTACTATTTTTGACTTAATCACATTGAATGTATATGAGTGATTGACTTTTTTTTTATTATCAAATAACACATGATATGAATGTTTGACTTTTTTATTTTTATAGTTTTTGATTTAATCGTATTGAACGTGTATGAATGTTTGACTTTATTTTAATATTAATATCAATTATCAATATATGAAATTATTAATGTCAATTTTTTTTAATGTTCTATATTTTTATTGAATGCTTTTTATTTTGAATGTGACTATGTGTTATTTCACTCTAAGTATTAAAGGTACACATTTTATTCTATTACTATAAGCTAGGTTACAAACATTGGCGTCGAGGACTTTTTGGTATTCTATTTTCATTTTCATGCCAATATACTTTCATCATTTATATTATTTTGAACATTATGGTTAACCAATATTAACCATTAACCAAAACCGTTAATCGATAAAAACCATTAACCATAACTAATATTAACCATACCCAATGGCTACCAAAATGCATTAACCAATCATAATGGTTATGGTTCGGTTTTAAGCAATAACCGAACCAAACCGCCCCATACACACCCCTAACCTCAGCCCAACACAGAGAGGATCTGCACTTCCGGCCATAGAGGGCTTCAAATGGAGCAACCTTGATATTAGAATGGTAGTTGTTGTTGTATGAAAACTCGACTAATGGCAAATTTGTATCGTCCTCTCATTCTGTCCATCAGGTTGTGGGTGGTAGGCTGTACTCATGTCCAACCTAGTTCCCATGGACTTTTGTAGCGACTGCCAAAATCTTGAATTGAATCTACTGTCTCTGTCAGTGATGATAGATATGGGAACACCATGCAGTCGTACTATCTCCCTAATGTAAGTTCTGTTTCTCTATCTTGTCAGTTTCTTTGATTGGCAGGAAGTGTGCGGACTTGGTTAATCTTCGACGATTACCCAAATGGTATCAAGTCCACTCGTTGTCTTGGGAAACTTGGTTATGAAGTCCATTGTAATCCGCTCCTACTTCCACTCAGGTATCTCCGGTTGTTGTAGTAAACCTGAGGGCTTTTGATATTCTATTTTAACTTTGGCGCAAGTAAGACACTTGCCCACAAAGGTAGCAATATCAGCTTTCATGTTAGGCCACCAATATAGCTTTTTGAGATTCAGATACATTTTTTCTGAACCTGGATGAACGGAGTATCGAGTATTGTGCACTTCGTTCATTACAACGTCTCTGAAGCCACCGAACTTCGGTGTCCAGATTCGATCCATGAGGTATAAGACTCTGTCACCCTTGACTACTAAGTTCTTATCCGTCCCTCTTAGGGTTTCACCTGCCACATTTTCAGGTTTCAAGGCTTCCTGCCGAGCCTCCTTAATCTGTGTGGACAGATGTGAATGGATTGTCATAGTCAATGCCTTGACTCTACGACCTGAGTATTCTTTCCGACTTAGGGCGTCAGCTACTACGTTGGCTTTACCGGGATGATAACGAATTTCGCATTCGTAGTCATTTAGTAGCTCGACCCACCGTCGTTGTCTCATGTTGAGCTCCTTCTGGTCGAGTATATGTTGAATGCTCTTGTGGTCTGTAAAGATAGTGCTTTTCGTACCATACAGGTATTGTCTCCAGATCTTCATAGCAAATACCACTGCTCCTAACTCAAGATCATGTGTAGTGTAGTTGACTTCGTGTGTCTTAAGCTGTCTTGAGGCATAGGTGATGACCTTTCCTCCTTGCATAAGAACACAGCCAAGCCCTTGGTTGGATGCATCGGAGTAAACCACGAAATCTTCTATCCCTTCTGGGAGGGATAATATAGTTGCGCTGCACAAGGCTTGCTTCAACGTTTGGAACGCATTTTCTTGTTTCTCTTCCCAGTCAAAGGTTACACCTTTCTGGGTCAATGTGGTAAGTGTTTTCACAATTCTCAAGAAGTTCTGAATGAACCTGTGATAGTAGCTAGCGAGGCCTAGAAATTGACGAATTTTCGTAGGCGTCTTTGGTGCTGACCAGTTCTCAATGGCCTTTATTTTGGAAGGATCCACGTGAATTCCCTCTTTTCGAACCACGTGACCCAAGAATTCGACTCTTCGAATCCAAAATTCGCATTTGGAGAATTTCGCATAAAGTTATCTGCTCGTAGTGTTTCTAATATCTGTCGTAGGTGTTGACTATGTTCCTCCTTACTGCAAGAATAGATGAGTATGTCGCCAATGAACACGGTCACGAAATTATCTAAGTAAGGACAGCACACCCGGTTCATCAAGTCCATGAACACTGCGGGTGCATTGGTTAATCCGAAGGGCATCACTACAAACTCGTAGTGACCATAACGAGTTCGGAAGGCTGTTTTGGGAACATCTTCCTCTAACACTCGTAACTGGTGATACTCGGATCTTAAGTCAATCTTTGAAAAGTATTTCGCTCCTTGGAGTTGGTCGAACAAGTCGTGTATCCGTGGAAGAGGTTATCGGTTCTTAATGGTTAGTTTGTTTAGCTCGCGGTAGTCGATGCACATACGGAACGATCCATCCTTCTTTTTCATGAACAAGACCGGTGCTCCCCAGGGTGAGAAGCTTGGTCTAATGAATCCCTTGCTTATTAGTTCGTTCAGTTGACTGGATAATTCCTGCATCTCAGCCGGTTCTAGTCGATAAGGCAATTTGGCTACAGGGGTAGCTCCTGGAATTAAGTCGATTCTGAACTCGACTAGACGTTGTGGTGGTAATCCTGGAAGTTTTTCGGGAAAAATGTCGGGAATGTCGCGTACTTCAAGGATGTTCTTTATGTCTTTCACCTTTTTGCTCGTATCAACCACGTGTGTGAGAAACGTGTGATATTCTTTTCGTAAGTACTTCTGAGCTTGTATACTAGAGATGATTCGAAGGTTCGTTCCTGGTTTGTCACCATAGATAACTAAGGTTTCGCTATTCGGTAGATTAAGACAAATGGCTTTCTCGAAACACATGATATCAGCACAATGAAGACTCAACCAATCCATGCTGATAATTACGTCGAAACTATTAATTGAGACAGGCAGGAGGTCGATTTGAAATGAATAGTTATCTAGCGAGAGAGTGTGTCACACCCCCAAACCGGAACGGCGGAAACGTTCGGGGGTGGATGACGTCATATGTAGTATCACAACAATTGCATCATAGTAATCAAAGTAAACACAACCATTACATTAAGATATGAATATTTAGATCTGTTTGATACATAGTTTGTATACATCAAAAGTATAACAAAATATAAAAGACGTGACTCTATACGCGCCGTCTTCTCAAAAGCTTGCGAGAGTACTTGGCTACTGATTTTCTGAGAATACAAGCGATTTTTCAAAGAGTATCAACATTAAGCTGGTGAGTTCATAAGTATATTTTTGTAGTGAAAACCTGTCATTGAATCCTGTAAAAATTTTTGTATGCTTCCAAGAAAATACAATAGTTTCTAACATATATGTTTGTTACTGTGTTCTGCAGTAATGTATAGTGTATTAGTTCGTATGCCTGGTTACCACCAGCTGTATCGTATATCATTGTTTTGAATGAAAAAACCCTTGTATGAAAACCCTGGCTATTACCAGTAATGTATAGAATGTTATGTTTGAAAACCCTAGTTACCACCAATATGTATAGAATACTCTGTTTGAAAACCCTGGTCACCACCAGTATGTATAACAGTTTTATTACTTAAAATAAAACCATGTATTGTATCCCCTAGAATCCTCCAGTAGTGTATAGTAGTTCTATTAATTAAAATAAAACTAATGAAGAATGAAATCCCGTAAAACAAAGGTTATTTTATACTATTGCGAGTCGTATAACCATGCTTGATAAGACTGATGACCTCAGCGACATTCTTCAGGCGTCGTACGGTATGATATTTGTCACCCCAGGCATGCCTGCCTAATTGTAGCTAGCAGTTTAGGTGTGGGATTGTCAGTCCCAAATAGATCTATTCACAAATCTCACGCTCTCCCTCCAGGAGACTCTGGTTACACTAAACGTTGAGGGTTTTACCAGTACCCCGAAGGATACAAATGAAGAGTTGTCTCACAATCCTGTATTAACTAGTTTATGTGTGGTTCTATATGGTTCTTTTGTATTTGAATCTGTGTGTATGCTTTAAAGGGTAATAATTATACTTAAATAATTATTTAATGTTGTACTCTTGAAGTCCGAATGTAGTAATGTATATCATAAACTAAATCTGTCATAGTTTATATGTTTTGCAATGTATAACTCTGAATTCATAAAACGGTGTATTAAAAACCCCAAACTATACCAATTATAGTTTGCATGTATGGTGTGTACTTGGTTTGTGTATTGATCTGAAAACTATGCAATTATGGATGTACGTTGAAAACGTCCCTTATGCTCAACATGTTACAAAAGGGATAAAATATCTAAATATTTTATAAAACATGGAAAATCTTTTGGTTGTATCAATTGCATAAGTTCTAAACATGTTGAAATTATTTTGTATAAGTTCACAGAATCATTTGTTTTTGGCTTGTATTCCCCCCCTGAAAACCTTAAAGTAGTAAAAGCATAGGGGTAGGAACTCACAGTTAGTTGCGTGAAAGTGTTGGACAACGAAACTGGAAATGAAGACCCTCGAGTTGATGTACGCGGCACTTAACGGAATCCTAATAACAATTTAGTACATATGTGTATATTATTAGCGAAACCATTATTTCTAGTGTTGGAAACACACTTGCTTTTGGTTTAGGAATGTTACCGAGACTCGATTGAATCGGAGAAAGCGGGTTTTCAGACAAGTTCACCACTTAGGGAGGGTTTGCGGCCGTGAAGGGAGTTTACGGCCGTGAACTGTTCTCAGCCGTGAACAGCCCCTTGAAGGGTTTACGGTCGTGAACGGTGTTCTTGAAGGAAATATGAACTTTTGAAGGGTGTACGACCGTAAATGGTTTGCGGACCTTGAAGGTTTGAAGATTTGAAGGGTGTACGGCCGTAAACTCAAGAACAACAATGTTGGATTCGATGAAAAACGCGCTTTAGATGCTCCAAAACAACCTCCAAAGGCGATTCTTGATGATTTTCGGGAGAAAAGAGCGTGTTTTGGGTGTTTACGGTTGAAAGGTTTAGAGAGAGAATGGGAGAGTTTTCGGCTAGAAAGGTTCAAATGAAGGTGGGAGTCCCGTATTTATAGGCCGGGTGTATGGTCGGTGGTGGGGGCCACCTGTCACTGGCCTCACACGGGTTTACAGTCGTAAACTGGTTTACGGCCGTGAACATCACTCAGGCCAAAAACTATTGATTTTTCAAAGGAGACTCAGGTTTTTCGTGTGATTTTGGTTCCGACTCGTATATAAAATTCAATTATATAACTAAATGATTTTCCAAACCAAATGAATTTGACGGAACTCAATAAAATTCAAATTTTATTATCGGAAATCGGCTAACGGTAACGGAAAAAGGTTCGGGTTGTCACATCATCCCCCCGTTAGAGGGAATTTCCTCCCAAAATTCAAACATAGAATACAAATCATGGAATCGGAAAAAGATGAGGGTACTTCTGGTGCATTGAATCTCCGCGCTCCCAAGTGAATTCAGGTCCCCGATTGGCATTCCAGAGGACCTTCACTATCGGTATGCGACTTTGTTTCGTTTGTTTGACTTCCCGGTCCATGATTTCGACTGGTTCTTCCACGAAATTGAGGTTCTCATTGATCTCGATCTCATCAAGAGGGATCACTAATGTTTCGTCGGATAAACCCTTTTTAAGGTTTGACATGTGGAAGACAGGATGAATGTTGCTAATTTCTTGGGGCAAACGAAGCTTGTAAGCTACAGGACCGATCCTAGCGAGGATCTCGAATGGTCCTATGTATCTTGGATTCAGCTTTCCACGCTTTCCAAACCGTATCATGCCTTTACAGGGTGAGACCTTCAAAAGAACACGGTCATCAACCTGGAATTCCAAGGGTTTTCGTCTCTTATCGGCGTAGCTCTTTTGTCTATCTCTTGAAGCTTTCAGTCGTTCTCGGATTTGTACGATCTTTTCTGCGGTTTCTCGGATGATTTCTGGGCCTGTGAGAGTGCTATTAGAGACTTGACCTTTAGCTAGCTGTGTGTCACCCACCTCAGCCCAGCACAGGGGGGATCTACACTTACGGCCTTAGAGGGCTTCAAACGGCGCAGCCTTGATACTAGTGTGATAGCTGTTGTCGTAAGAGAATTCGACTAGCGGTAAGTGGGTATCCCACGACTTACCAAAGTCTATAATGCACGCTCTCATCATGTCTTATAGGGTTTGAATGGTTCTCTCACTCTGCCAGTCTGTCTGTGGATGGTAAGCTGTGCTCATATCCATCTTTGTTCCAAGAGCCTTCTGTAGTGACTGCCAAAATCTCGAGGTGAATCTGCTATCCTGATTGGAGATAATGGACACAGGTACACCATGCAGACAGACTACCTCTTGGATGTATATTAGTGTAAGTCTCTCCATCTTGAATGTCTCTTTGATTGGAAGGAAGTGGGCGGATTTAGTCAGTCGATCGACAATTACCCAGATGGCATCGTACCCTCTCGGAGGCTTGGGCAACTTAGTGATGAAATCCATCGTAATCCTTTCCCATTTCCACTCAGGTATTTCTGGCTGCTGAAGTAGATCTGAGGACTTTTGATATTCCACCTTCAACTTGGTGCAATTCAGGCACTTGCCCACGAAGGTAGCGATTTCTGCTTTCATGTTCGGCCACCAATAGAGATTTTTGAGATCCAAGTACAACTTATCCGAACTTGGGTGAACGGAGTATCTACTACTGTGAGCTTCTTTCATGACAACCTCCATATACCCGCCGAACTTTGGGGTCTAGATCTAGTCCATGAAATAGTAAACTCCGTCTCCTTTGATCTCCAGGTTCTTTTCCATTCCCCTCAATGCTTCATCCGACATCTTCTCTGGTTTTAAGGCTTCCAGCTGAGCCTCTCTGATTTGAGCGGACAGATGGGAATGGATGGTCATTGTCAGTGCCTTCACTCTACGACCTGAATACTCCTTTCGGCTGAGGGCATCCGCTACCACATTGGCCTTGCCGGGATGATAGCGTATTTCGCACTCATAATCACTGATTAGCTCTACCCATCGTCGTTGCCTCATGTTCAACTCTTTTTGATCAAAGATATGTTGTAGGCTCTTATGGTCGGTGAAGATAATACACTTGGTTCCGTATAGATAATGTCTCCAAATCTTTAACGCAAAGACCACTGCTCCCAACTCCAAATCGTGAGTTGTATAATTGATCTCGTGTGCTTTCAGCTGTCTCGATGCATAGGCAATAACCTTTTCTCGATGCATAAGCACACAGCCTAGGCCCTGATTGGATGCATCGCAGTAGACTACGGAGTGCTCATTCCCTTCTGGCAGAGACAAGATAGGTGCGCTACATAGGGCCCGCTTCAAGGTTTGAAACGCAGTGTCTTGCTTTTCTCCCCAACTAAAGGGTACACCATTCTGCATCAAGGTGGTTAAAGGCTTAGCGATCCTGGAGAAATTCTGGATAAACCTGCGATAATAGCCAGCGAGACCCAAGAATTGATGGATTTCTGTGGGTGTCTTCGGTGCTGCCAATTCTCAATCGCTTTGATTTTGGAAAAGTCCACGTGTATGCCTTCCTCGCTAACCACGAGACCAAGGAAAGTTACTCTTCTGATCCAAAATTCACACTTAGAGAATTTTGCATATAGTTTCTCCACCCTTAAAGTTTCTAGCACTAGCCTCAAGTGTTGTCTGTGATCTTCCTCACTTCGAGAATAGACAAGTATATCATCAATGAATACTATCACGAGCTTGTATAGGAAAGGGCGGCACACCCGATTCATCAGGTCCATGAATACCGTAGGTTCGTTGGTTAGACCAAAGGGCATTACTACAAACTCGTAGTGGCCATAGCGAGTTAGGAATGCTGTCTTGGGAACATCACTCTCATGAACTCGCAGCTGGTGGTACCCTGCTCTCAGGTCTATCTTTGAGAAATAGCCGGCTCCTTGGAGTCGATCGAAGAGGTCGTCGACTCTGGGTAGGGGATAACGGTTTTTGATGGTAAGCTTGTTCATTTCACGATAATCTATGCACATCCGAAAGGATCCATCTTTCTTTTTCACAAACAAGACCGGGGCTCCCCAGGGTGAGGAACTTGGTCTGATGAATCCCTTGTTGAGCAATTCATTGAGTTGGATGGATAACTCTTGCATTTCTGTCGGTGCTAGACGATATGTGGATTTAGCTACAGGGGTAGCTCCGAGAATTAAGTCGATACGGAACTCGACTTGGCGCTCGGGAGGGATTCCGGGAAGATCGTTGGGAAAGACATCAGGAAATTTGCAGACTTCGTGGATGCTCTTTAGGTCTTTAACTTCCGGCTTCTCATTACTAACATGGGTTAGGAATGCATGACACTCCTTTCGCAGATACTTCTGGGCCTTGATGCATGAGATGATGCGAAGGTTTGAGCTAAGTTAATCACCGTAAATAACGAGGCCTTCACCAGATGGCAGATTGAGACGTATGGATTTTTCGTAACAAAGGATATCAGCATGATTGGGGCTCAACCAATCCATGCCAATGATGACATCGAAGCTTTTTATGGAAACTGGCATAAGGTCGATTGGGAAAGAATGGTCGTTTAGGGTAAGGGTACAACATATGTATACGTCGTTAGTACTCTCTTTCTTTCCGTTAGCCATCTCGACGGTAAATGTTTCGGTTAAAAGTTGGGATTTATAATTAAGAAGATGCTTAAATGCATGACTAACAAAACTTCTCTCCGCACCAGAATCGAAAAGAATGCATGCATAAGAGTTGTCGAGGAGGAACGTACCCGTAACAACGGTGGGATCAGCAATTGCTTCCTCCTGGCCCATTGCTAGCACTCTCCCCGTGTTGCCAGCTGTTGTTGCCTTAGGGCAATTCCTTTTGAAGTGCCCGATCTTCCCATAGCCATAACAGGCTTGACCAACGCCCGCTCCAGGAGTCTTATTGGTTGGTTGGGCCAGCGTCTTGCAAAATCGAGTTGTGTGCCCCTTCTTGCCACAGCTGTTGCACAACATTCCACGGCATAGCCCGTGATGATGATAGTTTCACTTGTCGCACCGAGGAAAGGTACCATCATATCTACTGGTAGGTGCTGGAGCTGCAGGAACAGCGGCAGGAGTGGTAGCAGCATGAACTGCCACTACTTGTTGTTTCTTGGAGGGCTCCTGCGAATACTGGCCCTTTCGCTTGTTCCAAAACTTCTTTTTCCCACCACTTGCCTTTGGTGGTTCGGGAGCGGCTGTCACTTCATCAAGATCAACCCCGTGATCTATCAGGGTCTGTGCCAGGCACTTGGCGCTGTCGAAAGTGAGAGGTTTAGCAGCCAAAACATTCCCTTGAGTTAGGGGCGTCAATCCCCAAATGTACCTATCTATCTTCTTGCTTTCTGGGGTGACCATCCCAGGACAGAGAAGAGCCAGATCGTAGAATCTAGCTGTATAGGTAGCAATGTCGGAACCCTTCATCTTCAGGTTCCAAAGCTCGTGCTCTAACTTCTGCATTTCGCCCCTAGGGCAGTATTCAGCAAGCATAAGTTCCTTTAAACTCTCCCAACCCATGACATTTGCTACTGGCAGAGTTAAGGACTTGACTCGGCTATTCCACCAAGTCAGGGCTCTATCGGTGAAGGTGCAGGCAGCGAACTTCACTTTATTTTCCTCGGAGCACGCACAGATCTCGAAGACCGATTCGATCTTCTCGATCCATCGGGTTAAGGCAATGACTCCTCCATTGTCGTCGGAAGATTTGGGCTTGGCATTCATGAAGTCTTTATAGGAACACTCATTCGGGTGTCCCTGACCACCATCAAGATTTTGGGAATGGGTACCACTCCCTGATCCGCTAGAGCCACTAGGATTTATTTGCGACATCGTGGCAGCCACAACGGCCATAACTGCTGCCTGGAACATGGCAGGATCGAACTTAGGAGGTGGTGGTGTCGGATCTGTCGGGGGATTGTTGTTCTTTCTGTTGGGTCTTTTCTTCGGAGGCATCTTGTTCTATAAATAATCAGGGAGAAGATGATGGTAAGTCCCCTAGATTTTTGAATCAAGAGATATGAAACAAGATATATCTCAGCCTGAAAGATAAAGTGTTCTACTAAGCGATAAACAAGAAAAGTTACCAATACAAGTAAACTATCGCTAGGAAGAAATAAGTAGCAACATTTGGAATGAATCTATACACTGTATTCAGCTCGCTAAAATACTCCTATAGTATTTTAAGTTGTATGCCTTGTTCTATCGATATTTTGTTGTATATAGCTTGGTAAGTTTTAGGCTTGCTGCAACACCACAATCACTCCCAAACACATGTTGGCCATGTCTCAAATAAATATAGTTGATCAGGCTATATTGATCTCAGACATGATTACATAACTATCTAAGTTTAACCGCAATGTCCAACATCCAAATACTTTTGTTTTGTTCTACTTATGATATTGTTTCTGCTACGTATGTATACTTGCATACTTCTTATAAATTACTTATATTTTAAAAGGTATACTTTTAGTTCATAGCACTTCGGCCCCTTAGCATTTATAGTTGAATACCATGTAAGGTTCGGTATACTTAGTTCGCTATAAACAATGGCTCTGATACCAAATCTGTCACACCACCAAACCGGAACGGCAAAAATGTTCGGGGGTGGATGACGTCATATGTAGTATCACAACAATTGTATCATAGTAATCAAAGTAAACACAACCATTACATTAAGATATGAATATTTACATCTGTTTGATACATAGTTTGTATATATCAAAAGTATAACAAAATATAAAAGACGTGACTCTATACGTGTCGTCTTCTCAAAAGCTTGCGGGAGTACCTGGCTACTGATTTCCTGAGAATACAAGCGATTTTTGAAAGAGTATCAACATTAAGCTGGTGAGTTCATAAATATATTTTTGTAGTGAAAACCTGTCACTGAATACTGTAAAAATTTTTGTATGCTTCCAAGAAAATACAATATTTTCTAACATATATGTTTGTTACTGTGTTCTGCAGTAATGTATAGTGTATTAGTTCGTATGCCTGGTTACCACCAGCTGTATCGTATATCATTGTTTTGAATGAAAAACCCTTGTATGAAAACCCTGGCTATTACTAGTAATGTATAGAATGTTATGTTTGAAAACCCTAGTTACCACCAATATGTATAGAATACTCTGTTTGAAAACCCTGGTCACCACCAGTAT
This sequence comes from Lactuca virosa, assembly GCF_052849685.1. NCBI lineage: Eukaryota > Viridiplantae > Streptophyta > Magnoliopsida > Asterales > Asteraceae > Lactuca > Lactuca virosa. The sequence continues at coordinate 245,516,242 of NC_136430.1, read as the reverse complement.
GTATAACAGTTTTATTACTTAAAATAAAACCATGTATTGTATCCCCTAGAATCCTCCAGTAGTGTATAGTAGTTCTATTAATTAAAATAAAACTAATGAAGAATGAAATCCCGTAAAACAAAGGTTATTTTATACTATTGCGAGTCGTATAACCATGCTTGATAAGACTGATGACCTCAGCGACATTCTTCAGGCGTCGTACGGTATGATATTTGTCACCCCAGGCATGCCTGCCTAATTGTAGCTAGCAGTTTAGGTGTGGGATTGTCAGTCCCAAATAGATCTATTCACAAATCTCACGCTCTCCCTCCATGAGACTCTGGTTACACTAAACGTTGAGGGTTTTACCAGTACCCCGAAGGATACAAATGAAGAGTTGTCTCACAATCCTGTATTAACTAGTTTATGTGTGGTTCTATATGGTTCTTTTGTATTTGAATATGTGTGTATGCTTTAAAGGGTAATAATTATACTTAAATAATTATTTAATGTTGTACTCTTGAAGTCTGAATGTAGTAATGTATATCATAAACTAAATCTGTCATAGTTTATATGTTTTGCAATGTATAACTCTGAATTCATAAAACGGTGTATTAAAAACCCCAAACTATACCAATTATAGTTTGCATGTATGGTGTGTACTTGGTTCGCGTATTGATCTGAAAACTATGCAATTATGGATGTACGTTGAAAACGTCCCTTATGCTCAACATGTTACAAAAGGGATAAAATATCTAAATATTTTATAAAACATGGAAAATCTTTTGGTTGTATCAATTGCATAAGTTCTAAACATGTTGAAATTATTTTGTATAAGTTCACGGAATCATTTGTATTTGGCTAGTATTCCCCCCCTGAAAACCTTAAAGTAGTAAAAGCATAGGGGTAGGAACTCACAGCTAGTTGCGTGAAAGTGTTGGACAACGAAACTGGAAATGAAGACCCTCGAGTTGACGTACGCGGCACTTAACGGAATCCTAATAACAATTTAGTACATATGTGTATATTATTAGCGAAACCATTATTTCTAGTGTTGGAAACACACTTGCTTTTGGTTTAGGAATGTTACCGGGACTCGATTGAATCAGAGAAAGCGGGTTTTCAGACAAGTTCACCACTTAGGGAGGGTTTGCGGCCGTGAAGGGGGTTTACGGCCGTGAACTGTTCTCAGCCGTGAACAACCCCTTGAAGGGTTTACGGTCGTGAACGGTGTTCTTGAAAGAAATATGAACTTTTGAAGGGAGTACGACCGTAAATGGTTTGCGGACCTTGAAGGTTTGAAGATTTGAAGGGTGTACGGCCGTAAACTCAAGAACAACGATGTTGGATTCGATGAAAAACGTTCTTTAGATGCTCCAAACAACCTCCAAAGGCGATTCTTGATGATTTTCGGGAGAAAAGAGTGTGTTTTGGGTGTTTACGGTTGAAAGGTTTAGAGAGAGAATGGGGGAGTTTTCGGCCAGAAAGGTTCAAATAAAGGTTGGAGTCCCATATTTATAGGCCGGGTGTATGGTCGGGGGGCCACCTGTCACTGGCCGCACACGGATTTACGGCCGTAAACTGGTTTACGGCCGTGAACATCTCTCAGGCCAAAAACTATTGATTTTTCAAAGGAGACTCGGGTTTTTCGCGTGATTTTGGTTCCGACTCGTATATAAAATTCAATTATATAACTAAATGATTTTCCAAACCAAAGGAATTTGACGGATTTCAATAAAATTCAAATTTTATTATCGGAAATTGGCTAATGGTAACAGAAAAAGGTTCGGGTTGTCACAGAGTGCATCCTATGTATATGTCGTTAGTACACTCAGTCTTCCCGTTAGCCATTTCTATGGTGAACGTTTCTTTTAGTGCTCACGGTAGTTGTTTAAGTAAGTGTGCAAATTTTTGGTTCACTAAAGTCCTCTCCGCTCCACTATCAAATAGTATGCATGCATAAGAGTTATCGAGGAGAAACGTATCCGTGACCACCGTAGGGTCTGCCACAGCCTCATCATGGCCTATCGCAATATTCTCCCTACTCCACCAGGGTTTCCTGCTTTCGGGCAGTTCCTCTTGAAGTGTCCAACCTTACCGCACCCGTAGCAGGCCTGACCTACTCCAGCACCAGGGACCTGGGTGATTGGCCTTGCCGGAGCTTTACAGAAACGGGCCGTGTGCCCTTTCCTGTTGCAGTTGGCACACTGCATCTCCCAGCAGGTGCTGTTGTGGTGGAAGCTACACTTGTTGCACTTGGGCAAACTCCCAGCGTACTGCTTCGCCGACGCAGGTGCATCAGAGGTTGTTGCGGCATGAGCAGCCATAATCTGTTGTTTCTTGGCAGAGTTCTGCGCCTTGTTGTTCTTCTCCCTGTCCCAAAACTTCCTCTTGTTGTCGGTTGTTTTGGTTGGTTCTGGGACAACAGGGGTTGTTGCTGGTGTGCGGACTCCTTGATCGATGAGTCGTTGTGCCAATCGCTTGACACTGTCGAAGGTAGCTGGGTTTGAAGACAACACATTCCCCTGAAATGGGGGTAACAGTCCCCAGATATACCTCTCAACTTTCTTGGCCTTAGTGGGGACCATTCCTAGACACAAATCCACCAGGTCGCTAAACCTAGTTGTGTAGGCTACAATGTCAGCGTCTTTCATGGTCAGGCTCCACATCTCCTGTTCGAGCTTCTGAACTTCGCCCCTCGGGCAGTATTCTCCGATCATCATCTCTTTCAGAGCTTCCCAGCCCATGGAGTTAGCCACTACCAGAGTAAGTGACTTGACATGGATGTTCCACCATGTGAGGGATCTGTCTGCGAAGGTGCAGACAACAAATTTTATTTTGCTACCATCAGGGCAGGAGCATATCTCGAAGACAAACTCCATCTTCTCGAACCACTGCAAGAGGGAAATGATTCCACTGCTTCCATTGAAGGTTTTGGGTTTGCAGTTGGTGAAGTCTTTGTACGAACATTCCCTAGGATGCCTGTGACTGTCACCTTGGGTGGAGCTAACACCCGTCCCACCACCTCTAGATCCGCTAGCATTGACCTGCGCTAGGACTGTCGTTACAGCCGTGGTCAATTCTGGTTGAAAAGCTGTAGCACCATATGGTGGAGGAAGTGGTGGTTGATTTGGAGTTATCAGAGGATTGCGTATATTTCATCTACGAGGAGGCATCTTTCAACTATAAGTTTACAAAGATGAAGATAATTGTAAGTATTCAGCAGTGAAAATAATGAGAGGGTTCCATGAACTAAGTCGCCATAGTTCAACATGTAATTGTTTGAGTGTTTCCGATAGAGAGTTACCACTAGAAAGATGAAAGTAATTGAATAAAGTTTTTCCAAGAGGATTGGATGCTTGTCAATATCATTGGTATTATAGATGTATAGAGTTCAGGAAAATCTGACCTTACAAAGGTCTACAACATACCAATATAGAGAAATTTTTGACAGCACAAAGACCTTACGAAGACTGAAAGTTCAAGGTCTAAACATAAACAGGAAATAATACTAGAGTCTATAAGTAGACATAAGCTATATCCAAAAGAGTGAGTAGAGTAAGCTTTACTCGCTAGGAGTGTTGTTCTGGTTGGTGCTAGATCATGCCCTGGACCCAGCCAGCTGTTGTTCTGTTTCCCACATACGCCTTTCCAATGCAACTTGACCCTGTCGAAGTTCCCTAACTTCAGATCGACTGGCATTTAGTTCCATTTGTAGTGCGTCAGTGTGAGTCCTGGTTAGCTCTTGGTCATCAGACAGGTGGCGGAGACGAACTGTGTTGAATCCAGAGGTAGCCCTGATTTCCATAACCTGGTCGATGGTTGCCCTTTCTTGCTCAGCATTGCGAGTAACACGACGAACCAAGACAGGGAGGGCTCTGTTAGCAGAACCTCCCTCGCTTAAGTTGTAGAAGCTTCAGTCTCCATTATAGGGAGGTGGTTGTCCCTGTTCATTACTCCAACTTCCCAAGTTTACTGCCCCACAGAGGCGTTGGGCCTTGAAAATCCTGTCGAGGGTTAGGATTTTGAGCAACTTGTGGTGGATTATAGACCTTGGATTCCGAGTCAGAGTCTTCTAGGACTTCATTGACATTCTCTTCCTCAGAACTCTCCTCGGGGTCTTCTTCCATAGGGGCCGTCGGGTTCTCCTCTTCGGGTTCAACTTCGAGCCATCCACCGTTCCCTTGATTAGGAAAGTACGGGTCGCCAGGGAGATGGAATCCAACCATGTTATCTAAGCGAGAAGAAGATGTAAGAGACGTATAATAGACGTATTATTAAAGATAATTATAGAATGATCTTTACCAGTTACTTCAATACTTACGTAGTGCATACCAACTATATATAACTGAAGATAGAATAGACCTTCGAATAAGTGATCAAACTCTAAGTCCACAACCAAACAAGGAACAGAAAGTAAAGCGAATAATCGCAGATTCTAAGTCTATATCATCTTAGTCACATATAACCTTAGTGTATCCACTCAGTAACTATTGACCTATTAGTAAAAGACCCTTTTTCAGTTTTTACATAAGTAATTATAGTACCACAAAAATACTCCTATAGTATTTCAAGTTTATGTTTTGTTCTAGTGTTTCATTGTAGTAGAGTTGGTAAGTTTTTAGACTTGTTGCCACGCCACAACCATTCCTAGGCACATGCTAATCACTTCTGGGACAGATATAGTTGATCAGGCTATATCAATTCCAGACTTGATTATATGTCCCCAAGTCTACTTGTGCTACTCAAAAAACGCAATACTTTAGTTATGTTCTTGTATGACACTATTCTAAGTATGAATGCATGTATGTATACTTTTAGTAAAATATTTCATTATTTAAAAAGTATATTCTCTTGGTCAGAGTGTTTTAATCCCGATGTGTTTATAGTTGTATATATTTTATGGGTTGATATACTCTGTTCACTATAAACAATGCTCTGATACCAATATGTCACACCCCCAAATCGAATTGGCGGAAACATTCAGGGGCGGAGGACGTCATGTATAGTATCATAACAATGCATAATAGTAAAACAAGCAACAACATCCATTGCATTAAATAGTATAGTTAATAAATGTGTATTCTGTGAGTAGTTGTATGACACCAAAAATATATCAAAATAAAAGACGAGTCTTGAACATGCTCCGTCTTCTCAAAACCTGGTCCAGTGTACCTGTCTACTGGTGACCTGAGAATACAAGTTATTTTGAAAGAGAGTATCAACATAAAGTTGAGTGAGTGCATAAGTATTTAATGTCAAATGTTTATGTTTGTTTCATGAAAATGTTTGTGTCTGTTTAGTAAAATGTTTGAATACTTCCCAGAAAATCCTATATTTTCTTCTAACATGAAATGTAGTCTTCTAACCAAGACCCGACTGTTTTGTGTGTTTGTTTTCTTGTAAGGATATGTGTTTGTACTTGAATTAGTATAAAATGCAAGTTTTCCGTATTTATAAGATAAGATACTGATGCATTAACTACCTTGTAACCAAATTTGGTTAATTGAGGTTAAATGTGATTAGGTTATAACCATGCTTGATCGACTAGTATAAAACACGACGTTCTTCAGGCGTCAAAAATGGTATGACATTTGTCACCCGTAGACCTGCAGGTCCCACTGTAGCTAGCAGCAAGGTGTGGGATGGTCAATCCCGTATAGATCTATACACAAACTCACACTCTCCCTCCAGGAGACTTTGGTTACAAAACGTGACATAAAAAGTACATTGCTATATCAAGAAATAGTATCTCACATTTTAGTTATCTTGTTCTTGTTATAGTATGAATGTATGTTCCTTCTTGTTCTTGTTATAGTATGAATGTATGTTCCTTCTTGTTCTTGTTATAGTATGAATGTATGTTCCTTCTTGTTCTTGTTATAGTATGTAGTGATCCTTTAAACTATACCTATTATAGTTTACTAGTATGTTTGTTTGAAATGTACTGATTTGCAGAAAAGACTCAATTGTTCAACATAAGCAACTGAGTTAAGTATGTTCCTTAAAAATGGGGGTTTAAATATTCATGTATGTATTCAATAAGTATAACTATGATTTAGCCGACAGTCGGACTAGTGTTACTACCCTAAACCCACAACTAAACAAGGAACAGGAGTCAAGGTATTTAGAAATAGTCCTAAGTCCGTTAAAGCATACTTATACATAAATGGATACACGAATATGATTTTGATAATAACAGCAATCCAAATTAGTTTAAAAGAGTTTTTGAAATGATTTTTAACAACGATAATAAGCATAAGAAATCCTTTCGTTTGACGTTTTCACATGTAAGTGTTTAACACAATTATTATTGTGTTCCAACTTGTATCCCCCCCCCTAAAAAGCATTTAAAAGCATATAACATTGTAGTTTGTAGGGGTATGAACTCACCTGTAGTGAGTGATTCGAATGAGAGTTCGATATAGGATGTTTGCTTCTACTAGTGAAGTCCCGAGCACAAAAGAATCCTATTTAGCATATATTAACATATATAGGTATACAATTAGTGCCTTTAACAACTAATATGTAAAGGAAACAACCTTAGGAAGTAAGGAACACTTACAATGAAGTGTTAGAACAAAAAATGGGAGGCTGAAAGATGATCACGGCCAAGTGTGAAGGGTTCATGGCCCTTGAGTGCTTCACGACCCAAGAACACTTGATGCGTTCACGGCCCTAGCTTGAAGGTTTGAAGGGTTCACGGCCAGGAAGAAGGGTTCACGGCCAGAAATCTTGAAGATCTTGAAGATCTAGTTGAAAAGATGATGAATCAAGATGGAAGGCAAGGGCTTCAAAGTATCAACAAGGAAAGGGATGAGTTACTTACGATTTTGAGGAGAGAAGAGGGCTTTTGGTTGATGATAGTTGAGAGAAAACTTGATGTTCTCGGCTAGAAAATGATGAAGAGATGTGAAAATGAGCCAAACTCATATATATAGCATGGAGTTCACGACCAAGGATGGGTTCACGGCCGTGAACCTAGTTTGCGGCCGTGAACCTCCCTTGATGAGGTTCCTAGCTCAGATGCAGCTCACTGATCTCAGGCTATCACTTCTTAACACACAACCCTTAAGTGTACAAGGCTTAGAAACTCATACAATAACCTTTAACTCAATAAAGATAACAGAAACAAGTCTGAACTTTTGATTGATTTGATTGTCTTACAAGATAGAAATTTCGGGTTGTCACAGTTAACAACTGGAGACAAGTTTCGCAATTGTTAGACACAGAAGGATAACAAATACTATTGCTCTTAGTTTTAAGGATACATGTGTCAGTGTGAAGATGAGCAGTCACTCCGGTGTCCATATACCAACTAGGATCATTCATATATACGGTGTTGAAAAGTTCTGGAAGTGCAGTGACCTGATCCGAAGACTGTGTAGTGGTTGTTGAGCTAAACCAACTCCATGGAGGAGTGGGCTGTTGAGTATAAGTTGGAGTTGCAAAGGCCTAATGATGTTGGGCCAACCCACCAGTATGTGAGGAAGGCTGTTGAAAGCTCTGAGCCCACTGAGCAGGAGAAGTGGGCCAGACTTGAGATGAGGGGCGATATGGCTGGTGGGATGGAGTTGGAAGCACTCCCACCTGCTACTAGAAAATATCCCAACACCGCAAGTGGGTAGAATCCAAAACCCCAAGCATTGGGAATGTGTTGTTGACCTATTGAACGCAGTTGGCTGCTGCCTTGATTAAAATTGCCATCGCCTGACCTGCCCCCACGACTGTTCCATCTGTTGTTCCTCCCCTTGAGATTGCCACCACAATGAGAAAAAGGACTCACAACGTGACCAACAACAAGGATTGTCGGAGAAGATAAATTTTTGAATTGGGAAGAAGCGAAATTCCAACGTTCATTCTCAATCATATCTTTTTTCTTCAATTTCAAGCATGGCTCTGGTATCAAAAAACATGGGAAAAGGTTTCTAATGTCTGATTTGACATAGATATGTAACCAAATTTCGGTGATAGCCCATTGAGGGTGTAGATCACCAAGTTTTTTTTGGAACAAGGGCATCAAGGTTTTCCAACGTGTTTGCGATGGTTTGGACTCTGGTAAAATAGACAACAACTGTAGAATCACCAATGGTGATTGATCTTAACTGTATATCAAGTTTAATAGCCCGAGATTCTTTGTTGGAGCGGAATAAGGTTTCAAGTTGAGTCCATAGGCTGTATGTTGTGACTTTCTTTATTAGAGACATTTGAAGAAAATAAAGGGGAGAGAGTGGTGTAGATCTAGCTCTTAACAATGCAAGCAATACGCTCTCATTCCTCCATGTTAGAATAAGCAGGATCAGTGGGTGGCTTGAGATGATTAGCGACACCGAACCCGAAACAGTGGGTCTTAAATAATTCTCTCCATGTGTCATAGTTCTTACGATCATATTTAAGAAATAGTGGAATAGATGCACGAATGTTGGAGATGCCATAGGGAGGGGTGGTTTTGATGGCTTCGCCAGTCATAGTTGTATGTGAATAGAATAAGAGTGAGATGAGTAGAAAAAAAAGCAATGAAATAGGAGGGGCAACTGTTAAAGAATAGAAACAACGTCGTAAGGTTTAATGGAAGAGAAGAGGGAAGCGATTATGGAGGTAACGCGTTGATACCATGTATGAGGGTTATTTTCCCATAAAATATACTCTCATTAATCACAACAATAAATAGTGTTACAAGGGTAATTACAACTGGACTAGGACATATTAACAAAATAATGGACCTTAGAATATATTAATGCAAATACAAATACTAAACTATACTAACAAATCGAACTTCAGTGAAACTTGCGGAATAAAACTTCTGAAAACTGAAATAAAAGTTTGAACATAGTAGTTAACGTTCTTCGGTCAAAGCGACCTACGTCCATAGACGAACGAGAGAGAGAAAGAGAAATAGACAGAGAGAGAGAGGGTGTAATGCTCGGTTTCAGATTGCTTCATTATTCGGGGTTATGGCCCAATCATCAGTTATCATGAGGTCTAAGGCCTTAAGGAAGAAAGGATTTGGCCCTTTTGGTTGTGGGTATTATGAGTTAACTGATTCGCATGTTCGATGGTGTTTCGGAGCCCAAGGGTATAATCGTAATTTGTTAGTTCGGGTCTTTATTAATTGTGGGTTCTTGTTCAAGAAGTTTTAAGGCAAGGGTGAATTCTTAGAAGCATAGGGATTCTCCTCACCTTTCCGTGGATATAAAAGTTCGTTGGAAACGGACTTAGGATGAAGGAGTTAAGGTCGAATGAAGTTTGAGTGTTTTGGAGGACTATCTAGTACGTGGGGCGTACCGAGTAAGTTGGTCGCGGGTGGTCGATGAGTACGCCGAGCGTACTATGGGGTACGCGGGGCGTACTCCCTTCAGCCATGAAACCCTAATTTTTGGTCCTTGACACTATTTAAACCTCATTTCTTTCATGAGCCTCACCTTTTATCAACTTCTAAGCCTCCTAAACCCTAAAAGTCGACCCCTAGCCTTTATCTTGGAGCATTCAAGCCATTATGAAGAATCTTGGAGTATTTTTGTGCACTTTGAAGAGTTTGGAGTTTGTTGAAGAATCACCACCTGGAAGAGACCTTGTAGATCCAGAGGTTTCTCATCTTTTGCAATCTATTGAAGGTAAAAAGCTTTGATCTTGTCATCTATATTGGTTGGATCTTCTTTTGGGTTGTTTATGGTCTTTTTAGCCTCTTTTGGTGGTCCTTGTGAGCTAAGGTTGTTTCAGAGGCTTGATGTTGTAGATCTAGACGTTTTAGGTGTCCCAAAGGCATAAAAATGTGATCTTTATGGTTTAATTGGACTCGTGCATGTGTTAAGACCCTTCATTAAGCTCTTTTGAGCTCTAGAGCCCCACTAAGTCATGCATACAAGCAAGTTTGTTAAGTTTACGTGATAAGTCATCCATGGGAATCAAATCTAAGAGTTTGGAGCAAGAACTTAAGTAGTTAAGTGCTTAATGGAAAGGATTGGAGTTCAGGGGAGTATGTTGGGCGTACCCATTTGGTACGTTGCGCGTACTGGCCCCAAAGGGTGTATGTTGGGCGTACCAGCTAAGTACGTGGCGCGTACTCGGCCTGTTGGACTTTTCTTGTTTTATTGACTTGTTGTCCACGGAGTGTTGCCCAGAAGTTTGACTATTGGTTATTTCGAGCCTTTTTAGATGTTGGGCCTTCTAGGGTTAGGCCCATGATGGGTTTGGGCCCACTTTGGATATTTGGGCCTTATTATGTCATTTCGGGTTTGGGCTATCGTTCGGGATTGGATTGCTTAGGGCTTTGTTGGACCAGTTGTAGACAAGTGTTTGGATTCGGGAAAAGTTAATGAGCTTTTGGATAAGGCCCATGTAAGGGTTTAGACCTAATTTGGAAACTTGGGCCATAAGTGGGCTTTGGATGATTATTTGGTTTGAGAGCCTTTATGATTGTGAATTTGGGCCTTAACCTTGGACTAAACTAGGTGAAGGGTAAAATGGTTTTTTTACCCATAATATGGATTATTGGATTTGGTTTGAGGCCCAATTGTTAATTGTGTCTTATTTGTTTGATAGCGTGGGGATCTTAGCGGATCAACGGTCAGAGATTTATTCGTGGGTTCAGCTGTTGAAGTGAGTTACCTTCACTATATCCGTGGGTTGAAGGCACCAATGCCAGCCCATTAGTTGATGTTCATAGTAAGATGATTTTCTTTGTAATAATTGTTTGGTATGCCAGTATTTGTTGATGTTTATGTGGCTAATTGCTTACGATATTATGTGGTAGTGGTAGGGGTGAAATAGACCCGATATCCGGTTAAAATAGACCGAAGGGGAGGCCAGCATCCAAATATGCTTGGCAGTATCCGGTTGAAATAGACCGAAGGGGAGGCCAACACCCATATATGTTCGACGGTATCCGGTTGAAATAGACCGAAGGGGAGGCTAGCACCCAGATATGCTCGGTTGTATCCGGTTGAAATAGACCGAAAGGGGTAGGATAGGCACCCATATATGCTTAGCAGTATATTTGTTTTGTATATGGTATTTGGGGAACTCACTAAGCTTTGTGCTTACAGTTTGTGGTTTATGTTTTCAGGTACTTTCGGTTCGAAAAAGGGAAGGGCCCGGCTTGATCGCAACGCTTACACCCGTGTTTTCCGCAATTTGTGATTTTGGGAATGAACTCTGATAATTGTTTTTGTTTTGAAATACTTCTAAATATTTGAATAAAGGATAAATGAGTGTTTTGATTGTATTAAAAATGAAATTTTTACCTTCGTATTTTTGGGATGTTACAAGTTGGTATTAGAGCCTTGGTTTGAGGGATTCAGGCATGCTCTCGGGTGTGTCCGGACTCAAACTGAGGGTTTGGTTAAGTTTATTTTTAAAAATAAATGTTTTTTAAGAAAAGGATTTTCTAATACAAAAAAGGGTGTGATGCGCGCAATCGGCGGAGCTCAAGTAAGTGGTTCCCAGCATACCAATACATGTTTATTATGATATATGATATGATTATCAAAATGGGCATGCTAGATTAGGGCTAAGGATCTGCTCAGAATTTTATGATAGGAGATATGCCTTTATATGCTTGATCGTATGAGCTTTTAGAACTGCATGCTAGGATGAGGTTAGGGATACTTTCAAGAAATACATGATAGATTGGCCTGATATGCGATGCCTTGTAGCTTAGGGAACATTGGATGCTATGCTGGATTGGGAATATGTATTGGTATCAGTAATTGCTAAGTGTATGCTTTAGAAACTGTATATGGTAGGGATGTGCTTCAGGTCGGAACCGACCCGAACCCGAATAACCCGAAACCCGGACCGATTATACTAATACGGACCGGTTCGGTTCGGGTAATACAGGTTTCGGTTCGGTTATTAACCCGAAAGGACCGAAATAACCCAAATAAACATTTACACTATGTTTTTTAACCGAATAACCCAAATAAACCGAAATGACCCGAATAAGCCAAATAAAACCGAAATGGCCCGAATAACCCAAATAAGGAAATTGTATATTTAGTTCAAGAAAAAAAATATCAAATTAATATTTTTTTTCTTGAACTAGATAGAGAATTTCCTTATTTGGGTTATTCGGGCCATTTCAGTTTATTTGGGTTATTCGGGTCATTTTGGTTTATTTAGGTTATTCGATTCAAGTGAGAATTACTTTCCGGGTCGGTCTTTTTGGCCCGATTAAACCTTTATTTGGGTAATCCGGACCGAATAACCTGAAACCCGAATTGGGCAAAAATAGATACCCGAGAACCGACCCAAATAACTTATTCGGTCCTAATTCAAGTCGATCCGATCCGAGTTTTGGTTTCGGTTCGGGTATTCGGTCCAATCACACATCCCTAGTATACGGTTAGGATCTTATAGCCCTAGAATGATTGATTTTTCCTTATTTCCTGTTCCTCGTTTGGTTGTGGTCCTAGGGTAGAGTCTTTTATTTGACACTCTATTTGATCCTGTATTATGTATAATTTGCATGCGTAAGGCAATCGGAAGTAAGAGTGGAGGTTTCCAGCATGAGTTGTATTATGTGAGTTTGAATGTTCTTTGGTTATTCTATGGATTGGAGCGCTACTGGATGAATGCTGCTTGATTTGTGCTTTGTGGGACTCTTAAGTGATGTAAGTTAGCTATTAAGTGAATGTGTTACGTCACATGTAATAAAGGTTGAATAATATCAGAGTGATGGATTTGACCCTATTGCGCAACTCTTATTTGAGTCTAACCGTTGTAGGGATAAGTCTTTTACTCGAAGTATTATCTGAGATTTATTGCATGTGACTATATTCATGAGGTAGCTAACTGACATTATAGAGAGTTCTTCAACAGTTGATGGCAGGGTGAGGTCGGAAACCTAGGAAAGCCTAGGAAATGCTTTAGTGAATTTAGTTGTGTTGTTAGCGAGCATTTGAAGTATCAGTTTGAGAGGGTGAATTGGAGGATTCAGGATGATTCTTGAGGAAAGTATGGATAGGTGTGGAAGGTAGTATTGGGACCGTATTACTGAAAACACAGGATGCATACTCGAATCAGGGAGAGTCTTGGAGAATCTAAGAAGCTTATGGGAGGAGAATTCTTGGGTATGTTCTGATCTTTGGCATGTTGTATTTCAGTTTGGTGTTGAGTACCCGGGAAGGAGGTCCTGGTTATGGTTTCGGCTAAGGTGCAGGTACCGAACCGATTAGCGAGCAGATGCGGGAGTTCATCTCATCGGAGATTACTCGCGATATTTTGGAGTAGACTCCTGTGATCTTTGGTTCAGTCAAGGATGGGATTTTGGAGCTATTGGATGGTCGTCTCGGGGCCTTTCGGGCTGAGGTCGTATCGGGTTAGTTGGGGGCTAATTTGGAGCCCACAGCTTGTGGATCTCCAGGATCCTTCAGGAAGGAGGATCCTGTTGTCTGCTTTTATCCTTTGGGATCGGAGGTGGGTTATGCACCATGTCTCCAGGGGAGTCGACCACATGATTGGATTGCCGCGGAGGTTTCTCGATCCCTATGCGAGGAGTTACCCGACATCATTGGGCGTCTCATTGATAGGTTGGTCGCCAGGTTCGAGGGTCGGACCTTGGCTGTTCAGGCGGATGATGGGTTGGTCGGGGTAACCCGAGAGCAGGAGATTGGTTCGGATAGGCAGCTGGGGAAGAGAAAGCGGACTCATAGTCAGGCTCAAAAATCTAAGCAGTTGGACGCTGTCATAGCTAGTGTTAGAGTCCCGAGGGGTTAGGGTGGTTGCACAAAGAATGAAGGGAACCATGAGGATGTGCGCAACAGGTCTAAGTGCGGCAGGTGCGGATGGACGGGTCACATCCGCCAAGAATTCACATTGGAGGTGGAGTTGTGCCATCGTTTTCATCATCCTAGTCATATCTGGGCGAATTCCCCCCGCTTGGTGGTTGGGGTAGCTCAGGTTCCATCGCAGGTTCTTCGGGAAGAAGAGGGAGTCAGTGTTTCTTCAGGAAATATTGGGGGTATGTTATCTGTTGCTTTCTTCTTGGTTATTATCAGAATTTATATTTCTTGGGAATTTTGTATCAATTTGGGTAAGCGTTATCTTTGGTTTAATTTCCTGTTATATTTGGGTTATATCTTCAAGAATTGTTATATGCCATTTGCATGCCATAAATCTTTAGTGGGTTAGTGAGGGGTTGTATCTCGTGTAGCGGATTCCAAAAGTGTTCGATTGTTATTCTGGTTTTGGTCAGGATCGGTTCGGGGGATATTGTGTGGAAGGTCTATGGTCAAGATGTAGCGGGTTAGTTCTCCAGTAACGTTAGGATTTTGTGGTTTTATCAATCGTGTTTGGTTGGATCTTGGGGGTGCCAAGGGAAGTGGTATATTGCTGAGGTTTGGGTCTGGGCATCAGTTCAGAGGGCTTCAAGATTTGGGTGTGGTATCATTAAAAGCGTCTGGGGTTATCAGTTTTGCTGGGATTTCAGGGAGTGTTCATCTGGTCTTTAAGAGTGTGCGGTCCTTGGGTTTGGCTAGTAATGGAACACTAGCGCTGATAAGCACAAATTGTCAGCAACTCGTTCATTAGAAGGTAAGATGGATTGGGAATCCTTCAAACCTTGGGTGTTGTAAGAAAGTAGTCGAATCAAAATGGGGGAGAACCGTTCGGGTATCCAGGAGCAAAAGCACGCGTGAAACTAGGATGAGTTTCACATCCCCGTCGGGGATGTGAGGCGGCCCATGTGGTCGTCTGGATTGAGGATTGTACGAGATGGGAGTTTGGGAAACTTCCTAACAGTTGGTTAGCGACATATTGGCGATTGACAGTGTAACGCCCGTCTTTCTGGGCTAAGCATTAAAGACGATGTAATAGTCTAGGTCAACTATTGTAACGTGTTTTGAAGTAATAAGAATGAATTATGTGAATTTATATGTCTTATATTTAATTATGATAATATAATAAATTAAGGATAAAAATAAGCGTCAAAAATAAATGTTAGATAAACCCGATATCTATGAAGAAAGTTGTAGTGGTTGAAACAAGGATTCCGGAGATATAAAGAATACCGAAATCCGAGTTATAACGAAGAAGTTAGGACCAGTCGAAGTTTCGCGACAGAATCATCGCGACGCTGTGTGACGTAAAAAGTGAATTTACGATAAACTGGTTTTTAGCCTTAGCGATCTAAATGAAAGTCGTAGTATACGTTAAACCGAGAGAGTGCATAAAAAGAACGTCCAAAGACAGGCGAAAACGGACGTCGGATAAAGAAGTTATGAAATTTTAACGGACTTTTCCTGTCCCGGCCTGTTAAAATATAACTTTAAAAATAAAGTCAAAATTAGCCGACAGAGTTGAAACGAAAGTTGTAGAGTATAATTTTGTTGGATATAGTGTCTAAGTCCATAACTATATTTGGTATGTACTTGACCCGACTCGGCATGGTCCATTTGGGTTGCACTTCACCCGAACAATTTATGGATAATCGTTTGAGAATAGTATAAGTTATCATTTATTAATATATTATAAGTCCTAATATATTAATATAAAATCATATTATTTAATTAGTATTGATCTATAATTAATTTAGAATTAATTTAGAGATCAAAAGTATGACTAATTAAATATGGGCTCTTGTATTTATATAGTGTGGGCTAATGCTTATTTGGAATGGGCTAGGCTTGCATGGAAAGTCCATGGATACTCCATGGAGCTTTAACCCATGGATCTCATGGAAATGAAAAGACATGGGTATTAGGGTTTATATGGATGTAACCCTAATCCACCACACTATATAAATGAGGCTTTGGTTCTTGAAATTGCACTAGTTGATGTGTGTAAACTAAGAGGGCCGATTTCAAGAAGTTTGTGACTATTCTCTCAAGTTTCCAAGTTTGTGGTGATTTGTGACTTCCATTTGAGGCATCCACATTATTGGTGCTAGGCTCTCAAACTCCAATCAATCAACTACTACTACAAGGTAAGTAATTCTACTAGTTTTATTTCATTCAAGTATCCCATGCCATGCTAGTTAGGATAAGAACCTTGGAAAAATAATTATTTGCATGTATCTTAGTCAAACATAGATCCAAGGTTTCTAGGGTTGCATGTACACCATAGGAGTGTTAGAATGCTCAAAACCCATCAGTGGTGTCAGAGCCAGGTTTGTTTATTTGATACTTGATGCAAAATAAAAATTTAAAATCGAAGTTTTGTTCAAAAGCTCGTATCAAAATTTCAAGTTTTGTATATGTTCTTACGATTCTTGAAATTTTTGATATGAACATTCATAAACATATGAGTTTAGAAGATCATAGAAATTATGTGCTAATAATTGATTAGATTAATTCTTGATCTTTATGTGTTTTAATGGAGTCCATAACTAGTTCTTAAGTTATGGATAACCAAAAGTCACATTTATAAATAACCATTAAAAGAACACATAGGTTAAAAAAAATGAAGAGTCTTCATTTTTAATAACCATTAACTCATAAGTTATGAGAAATGAAAAGTTTTGAAAGTTTACAAAACTTGCCCTCAAGTTTTGGAACATGTAAAGTCATATTAAAAACTTTAGTTCCAACCCCTAGAATTTTAAAAGTTAAAATTCAACCCTTATACTTTATAATATTATAAGTTTAATAATATTTATATATGTATAAGATCAAGTCGTCTTACCGCTAGTACGCCTCATTCACGAAGCCGGTCTATAAGGGGGGTATAAGGTTGTTGCCTATAAAATGGCAACTTAATGGGTGTCCACTCTCACCCACCGCTTCCTTGATCGGTGGAGGATCGTTAGCCAAATGGGTAGGACAAGGACTTATAAATTCTCATTAAAACTATAATGATAATACTAAAGTAACTAAACTTTATTGAATTCCCAATCTTAGTTATTTTAGGAAAATGTGAATAAGGTGCTAATCCATGAAATTACACTTTACACTTTGTTTAAGTCGTTAGTGGAGCGTGCGTGGTTAACCGGCACACTAACTTGAACTTAACAAGGTAGGTAAAGGGTGACTTAATGTTTATCATAGTATCGATGGAGCGTGTGTGGTTAACCGGCACATCGATTGAGGGGTAATACATTAAGGGTACCAAGTAATTTGCATGGTTACTTCACACCTTGTTTTGTGATCCTCGGCATCCCAGTCACAAAACTTGAAGGGCACACTCGAGATTGAAACATGCCATTGAAGAAAGTTCAATGAATCTCAAAGAATCTAGGAGTTTCTAAACCAATTAAAACCTAATTAAATATTTCGTTTTTCATGGTGGAAATTGGTGAATCGTCATTCACCTACCTTCAAATATCTTATAGCTTAGATTACGGCATCCCTCTTCTAAGTTATAAAATATTGTGTTGGGTCCTAGCCTTAATATTACATTTGGGTGTTTTGTTAAGGACTATCTCTATATCTAATCTAATCTATTCCCTTTTATTTTCAGATGTCTTCCAATAACAATGCTTCTGGCTCAAACCCTACTAGCTCCTTCTCTCTCATGAATCTTTGTGGGAGAGTCATCTTTGATGGGTCCAACTTTACAGATTGGATCAGAAACATCAGGATGGTCACTCGGTATGAGAACAAAGAATATGTTCTCGACAAGGAGCTGAAGGTACCCGAGCCAACTGCTACTCCTGAAGAGCTTGCTGAATATGAGGTACATGAAAGAGATGCTACAAAAGTGGCATGCATCATGATGGCCACCATGACAGCCGAGCTCCAAAAGTCCTATGAGGACTATTATCCTTTTGAGATGTACCAGGACTTGATGGACCGCTACCATCAAAGTGCTCGTCAAGAGCGATATGAAATAATCTCCTCCATGATAACAACCCGAATGAAGGATGGTGAACCCATCACGGGCCACATGCAGAAAATGCAAAGGTATGTGGACCGTTTACTGAAGCTGAATGTGAACTTCCCTGAGGAGTTAGCAATAGACATTATTTTGCACTCCTTGCCATCGTGTTATGATCAATTCCGCATGACATATCACATGAACAAGGAAGAAGTCGCCCTCAGCAAACGTCAATGACTCTTGAAGACCGCCGAAAGTGGTCTAAAGGGTAAGTCGGTTGTTACTACTCCTACTCCTACTCCAACTGCGGCCAATGTATTGGCAATCGGGCATGGCAAAGGGAAGAAGAGAAAGAACCCTTTTAAGGGTACCAAGGGTAAGACCCTTGGAGGCTCCTCTTCAAGCGAAACCAAGAAAGGTTTTGTCACTCCTTCTGCTAACCCTAATGAGGCTGAATGCTTCTATTGCCATGAAAAGTCGCACTGGGAGCGAAACTGCCCAAAGTACTAGCAAGATTTGAAGGATGGGAAAGTAAAACCCAACCATGCAGGTATATACACTATATTGTCTAATAACTCACCTCATTCTAAGTCTTGGGTCCTTGATATAGGTTGTGGTATTCACATATGTTGTGATTTGCAGGGACTAAAAAGAAGTGAGAATGTGGAGCAGGGAAAGATAAACTTGATCATGGGAAACAGGAAAGCTTCACCTGTCACCAAGATAGGAGTTTATTCCTTAGTGCTAAATAGTGGGTTTACATTAGATTTGAATAAATGTTATTATTCGCCAGAAATGGCAAGAAATGTTATTTCCTTTCATGCATTGTATAAACAAGGTTTTACCTTTTATTTTGATAATAATAATGGTAGTATTGATGCTTTCTTTAATAATGTTCTTTATTTTAAAGCATTACCTTGTGATGGCGTGTATGAAACTGTATCTGTTGTAGATAATCTAGGAAATAATGTATTGTGTATTAACTCTTCCACTAGCTTAGATAAAGCATCCTTATGGCATTGTCGTCTTGGACATGTAAGCAAGAAACAATTAGGCCAACTCCAAAAGGATGGAGTCTTGGAGTCATTTGACCTAAAGTCAGATGATAGTTGTGAATCTTGTTTGCTTGGTAAAATGACAAAGTCACCTTTTACTGGCACTTGTGCTAGGGGTGAAGGTTTGTTGGACCTCATACACACGGATGTGTGTGGACCCTTCAGAACCGCCACAAGAGATGCTAATCGGTTCTATGTGACTTTTACTGATGATTTTAGTAGATATGGATATGTCTACCTAATCAAGCATAAGTCAGAAACCTTTGAGAAATTCAAAGAGTGTAAGCAAGAAGTGGAGAATCAGTTGGGCAGGAACATTAAGATTCTTCGATCCGATCGTGGTGGTGAGTATCTTAGTACTGAGTTCCTTGACTATCTTAAGGAATGTGGGATTGTCTCATAATTGACACCTCCTAGGACACCACGGTTGAATGGTGTAGCTGAGAGGCGCAATCGGACCTTGTTGGACATGGTTCGTTCCATGATGAGTCGAGCTTCGCTACCAATCTCATTTTGGGGGTATGCCTTAGAGACTGCCGCCCATATCCTTAATCTAGTCCCTACAAAGAAGGTTGCCAAAACACCTCACGAGGTATGGACTGGAAACGTTCCCAATCTAGACCATATCAAGATTTGGGGTTGCGAGGCTTTCGTCAGACGCGAGACTCACGATAAGCTCGAACCCCGAAGCGAAAGGTGTATTTTCATCGGCTACCCACAAAAATCCTTTGGTTACATCTTCTACAGACCCAGTGATAATGTGGTCTTTGTAGCAAGAAGAGGATTCTTTCGAGAGAGAGAATTCGTGAGCCAAGGAGACAGTGGGAGGCAAATTGACCTTGAGGAAATTCAAGAGTCAAGTGGTGAAGGAACCTCAAACCCTAGCCCTCAACCTGAGGAGGAAACTCCTGTTGAGCCGACTGAAGAATCTATACCTCTAAGGCGTTCCACCAGAGTTAGGAATGCACCTGAGCATTATTATGGTTTTCATATTACTGCAGAAGGTGAGACACTTATCAGTGATAACACACTGGTAAATCTGGATGAGCCTAACAGCTACACGGAAGCCATGGCAGGCCCTGAGGCTGCTAAATGGAAAGAGGCTATGGATAGCGAGATACAGTCCATGTATGACAATCAAGTTTGGAACTTGGTTGACAATGTACCTGATCGTAAGATAGTTGGGTGCAAATGGATCTTCAAGAAGAAGACCGACATGGATGGTAATGTACACACTTATAAGGCACGACTGGTTGCAAAGGGTTATTCTCAAACTCCGGGAGTTGATTATGATGAGACCTTTTCACCAGTGGCCAAGATTAAGTCTATTAGGGTTCTGTTAGCCATTGCTGCATTTCATGATTATGAAATATGGCAAATGGATGTCAAAACCGCTTTCCTTAATGGAAAGTTGGCTGAAGATGTTTACATGGTTCAGCCAGAGGGTTTTGTCAGTACAGAGTACCCCAGTAGAGTGTGTAAGCACGAGAAATCCATTTATGGATTAAAACAGGCACCTCGCAGATGGAATCTTTGCTTTGATGAGAAAGTCAAAGAATTTGGCTTTTCAAGGAGTGAAGATGAATCTTGTGTCTATATCAAGGCTAGTGGGAGTATAGTCAGCTTTTTGGTACTGTATGTGAATGACATACTACTCATAGGAAATGACATCCCAACCCTGCAGGAAGTAAAGTCCTGGCTTGGGAAGTGTTTCGCTATGAAGGACCTTGGAGAAGCTGCCTATATCCTAGGGATAAGGATTTTGAGAAACAGGAGTAAAAGACTAATTGGACTTAGTCAAAGCACCTATGTGGACAAAGTGTTGAAAAGGTTCAACATGCATAACTCCAAGAAAGGAGAGTTACCCATCCAGAGTAACGCCAGATTGAGTAAGACACAAAGCCCTAGTACTGAGGCTGAGATAGCAGAAATGAGTCGAATACCTTATGCTTCAGTTGTAGGATCGATCATGTATGCTATGACGTGTACTCGACGTGATGTAGCCTGTGCTTTGAGCATGGTTAGCAGGTATCAGGGGAACCCTGGCAAGGCACACTGGACTGCGGTAAAGAATATCCTCAAGTACCTACGGAGGACTAAGGACTGGGTCCTTACCCTCGGTGGTAGTGAGGACTTGAGAGTTGTAGGGTACAGTGATGCTAGCTTTCAGACTGACAGGGATAATTTCCGCTCTCAGTCGGGCTGGGTCTTTACTCTAAACGGAGGGGCAATTACTTGGAAAAGTTCCAAGCAGGAGACAGTGGCTGATTCCACTTGTGAATCAGAGTATATAGCAGCAAGCGAGGCAGCAAAGGAGGCTATATGGCTAAAGAACTTCATCGGAGACCTTGGAGTTGTACCAGCTATAAAGGAGCCAATGGAGATTTTCTGTGACAGCAATAGTGTGGTTGCCTTAGCCAAGGAACCAAGAGATCATGGGAGATCCAGACACATTGACAGAAAATATCACTTCATTAGACATCGAATAGAAGAAGGAATCCTCGTGGCAAAGAGGGTATCATCGGATGAGAACCCAGCAGATCCCCTCACGAAGGGACTGACTCGGGCTAAGCATCTCCAGCATGCTCGGAGCATAGGGCTGAAGGATGATATTAGTTTTAGTAGTTAGATAATCTTGAAATTTGTAAAATGTAATTGACATTTGATGATAAATAAAAGCTATTATTTATGAGTAAAGTGTTGTTATCTCTTGTCAATCGTTTACTATTATTTCTTTTTGCATGTTTTGACTTCCAGAATAATTATGTTATGGTTTATATCATATTATTCAAACTCTCCACAGTCGGTCATATGTTGGAAGTAGATATGAATCAAGACTGTCATGGGTTGGCTTGTAGAGGTCTAAGATGTTAGACAAAGCGGGGCTACAGCACTCATGAGTGCTCATAAGTTCTGAGTATTGGATTCAACCCACGCTCACTTGTATCACTTCATGGAATTTATCTCGAGTGATCGTGAGACGGTAATATCATATAAGTCTTCAAACCTAGAGATATGATTTGTTGCCTATGAGTTGGTTATGCATTGATTGCACGAAAACGCATTGGTAACTCGATGTTATAAACCGTGCTTTTGTGTGTAGTTCAACAAGTAGTAGAGCAAACATATGAGTCGAAGTTTATCTGTTCCTTCTAGGATTAGAAGCGATATTTGGGCCCCTCGATGATTTTGTTTTGACCTATGTACCGGGCCCGGTCAGAACTAAATTGATGTGTTCAGTTAAGTTCTATGTCAAACAAATCGGAAATCGGGAAACAAATGTTGGACAATAAGCAAGACCATGTTCCATGTATTTGTCCGGCTGATATCTAGAACAGAGGATTATATGATCACTTATCTAAAATGGCGCTTCATAGTTCAACAGAGTTTAAAGAGCTACGATTGCTGATCGGTTCCTGAAGTCATACTTGCAACTATAGTTATTAGACTTATCCAAGTGGGAGACTGTTGGATATAGTGTCTAAGTCCATAACTATATTTGGTATGTACTTGACCCGACTCGGCATGGTCCATTTGGGTTGCACTTCACCCGAACAATTTATGGATAATCGTTTGAGAATAGTATAAGTTATGATTTATTAATATATTATAAGTCCTAATATATTAATATAAAATCATATTATTTAATTAGTATTGATCTATAACTAATTTAGAATTAATTTAGAGATCAAAAGTATGACTAATTAAATATGGGCTCTTGTATTTATATAGTGTGGGCTAATGCTTATTTGGAATGGGCTAGGCTTGCATGGAAAGTCCATGGATACTCCATGGAGCTTTAACCCATGGATCTCATGGAAATGAAAAGACATGGGTATTAGGGTTTATATGGATGTAACCCTAATCCACCACACTATATAAATGAGGCTTTGGTTCTTGAAATTGCACTAGTTGATGTGTGTAAACTAAGAGGGCCGATTTCAAGAAGTTTGTGACTATTCTCTCAAGTTTCCAAGTTTGTGGTGATTTGTGACTTCCATTTGAGGCATCCACATTATTGGTGCTAGGCTCTCAAACTCCAATCAATCAACTACTACTACAAGGTAAGTAATTCTACTAGTTTTATTTGATTCAAGTATCCCATGCCATGCTAGTTAGGATAAGAACCTTGGAAAAATAATTATTTGCATGTATCTTAGTCAAACATAGATCCAAGGTTTCTAGGGTTGCATGTACACCATAGGAGTGTTAGAATGCTCAAAACCCATCAAATTTCACCTACGCGTGGATATAAAGAACGTCAAAAATGGAGCACATATGTGAAAGATATGAATTTTTTGAAGTTTCATGCACAAACTTCGAGACTGGAAGTACGCCCAGCGTACGAAGTATGTACGCCCAACGTACTTATGTGTACACGGTCCGTAATTGGCCACGTCGCCTACTCCTCCGCATGGTGCACACGTTTTCGTAGCCTTGACGCGTCCGAGCTGATCCCTTCGTACGCCCATCGTACGAAAGCGTACGCCCATCGAAGAGCCTTGTAAGGCAGTACGCCCCGCGTACCAGGAATTACGCCTAACGTAATTAGGTGCTTCGGATACTATAAATAGGGTGCGAGACTGCCCGGAAAATGTTTACAAAATTTGCCCTTTTTCACCTTCTATTTTCTTTTTACCTACACTAAATACCCCCAAGCCTAGAGTGTCATCCTAGCATCGTAAGCAAGCCCCGGAGAGCCCGAAGATCCTGAGAAAAGTGTTTTTCGAGTCGAAACTTTGTCCGCCTGAAGCCCGGTTTTTGAGAAAACATCCCGGTTTAATCGAAAAAGATTATTTTAAGGGACGAAGTGCTGTCCAACCGTTGTCTTATCAAGTGAGTGTGTAGTCACTTTCATCTTACACATAGATATGAAGTATTTTCTATAAAATACGTGTTATATGTATATATATTGTTTGTTTATTTGAGATGGGTGTTAAATACATGTTTTATACAATTTTTAAACTGTATATGTATTTTTATCTGCAAATATGTTGGGTAAAACATGGGTAGATGAAATAGTTGATGTGTGATAAAATGATGAGAGGCCTCGATGTTGTTGTTGTTGTAGTCATCTAGCGGAGTATAGATGACGACCACGGACCTTTCTAGACAGTCCAGTGGAACGCTAGCAGGCTCGCAACCTGTAGGTGTTGGTGAACAATATGTTTGCCGGTGTACTCCATCCACTTCATGGTTGCCTTACAGACATATATGGATGAGGAATCCCCTTAGCCGTAAAGTCCATCCCGATGATGATCCTTAGGCTAGGTCCCTTATGATATGTGTTTAGGGACGTAAAGTGAGGATACCGGGAATGGGTAATCAGGTTTATTGTTAGTTGATGAAATTAATAAATTTATTGTTGATTGATGAAATTAATAATTTATTTATTGTGGGTTGAAAACCCTATATGCTCACCAGGCTCCCAAGCCTGACCTACTCAGCTTTCTATATTACAGGTAGTAGACCCAGAGCATAGTTGGATGATGACGAGAGATTTTTGGATTATAGGGCAGTAGATGTAAATAACTGTTGTAATGCCTATAATGTATTGTTTATGCTTTTGGTCTATATCGATGTGGACATCCTGAGTTTTGTAATGAAATGAAAATACATTTCTTTAAGAAATGCTTTGATAAATATTTTTTTTCTCATATTTTGTTTTGGGACAAATTCCACATATTTTATTGGAGAGATTACACTGATTTTATTTTAAAAGCATAAATTAAATCGGTCTTTTCTGGCCGAGAAATTTGGGATGTCACAGACAGCAAGTTTTAGGTGGACCCAGGTTGGGGATTCTAGTCAGGACTTGAGTTCAGCTTGGGTGCTTCGTCGAGTGCGTGTTCGACCCTAGATATGTTCGGATTGATAGATGAGTGGTAAGACCATGGGCGCTGTCTATGGCAAATTAGAAGTGTTGTAAGACTGTGGGGTTGCCCGTTGCATTGCAGTTAGTATGGGAGTGTTGTAAGACTGCGGGGTGGCCCGTAGCATTCACCGGTCCCGGTGCAGCAGTAAGGGTGTAGCAAATCCATGATTGGTCATGGATTTCTTCAGATGGTTAGGACCAGAGTGGGTCAGCTCGTAAGACTTTGGGAGGGCCACACCATGCTTGGAATTAGGAAATGGTAGGCCGTTGGAGACCAGGTATGATATGAGACTACAGTTGGTCATATAACATTCTTTTAGCATTGGAATTGGTGGTGAGATGGTTTGGGCAATTATTGCCAGTTGAGGCTTTATTTCGGAAGTCGCGTGGGGCGACTGTGTGTGTCTTTTGACTCATCAACCGGACAGGAATCCAGTGTTTCATTTAGTTAGTAGACGATTTGGGACTAGGGAGGTCTCGACAGCTTTTGGAAAGCAGCTAGGGGTTAGCGATGATTTGGGCGGTATTAATGATTTGGGATTCTTGTGTGGAGTCACTTGTTATTAGGGAAAATGCTAAGTCACTTGCAGTTTGGATTAAATAATCTCAGAGTAATTGATTTGATCCTGTTGCGCAACTCTCGTTCGAGTGTAACCATTGCAGGGATGAATCTTCCACTCGAAAGATTATCTGAGCCTTCTGTTGAGTATAAGTGTTCTACAGTTGTATATGGTCAGTGATGTCATTCCCTATGGAATCATCTAGCTAGCTAGGGTTGGAAGCGTTTGTTTAAATTGGACTTCAATAAGGATTTGGTCTGGTAATGGTTCAGTATGGGCGGTCTATCAGGGAGTCAGACCAAATTGATATTTCAGGTTTCGGAAAGGTAGAATTGGTTTTACGTATGGGTTTATGGATTCGTCTTCGTCGCGTCGAAGAGTTTTTCCAGGGTCAGGTTTTCGGTTGCGTTCCTCGGTTTGTTTGGTATGATTTGAGTGTTAGTAAGGAGCAATTTCGAGGACAAAATCTAATTTAAGTGGGGAGAGTTGTAACACTCGGTTTCATATTGTTTCGTTATTCGGGGCTGTGGCCCAATCATTAGTTATCATGAGGCCTAAGGCCTTAGGGAAGAAAGGATTTGGCCCTTTTTGGTTGTGGGTATGATAAGTTAAGTGATTCACGTGTTCGATGGTGTTTTGTAGCCCATGGGTATAATCGTATTTGTTAGTTCGAGTCTTGATTAAATTTGGGTTCTTGTTCGGGAATTTTTAAGGCAAGGGTGAGTTGTTAGAAGCGTAGGGCTTCTCGTCACCTTTCCGTGGATATAAAGGTCATTGGAAAAGGACTTAGGATGAAGGAGTTAAGGCCGAATGAATTTTCAGTGTTTTGTACGCTATCTTGTACACGGGGCGTACTAGATGAGTACGCGGGGCGTACCGTGTAAGTTGGTCGCGGGTGGTCGATGAGTACGCCGAGCGTACTAAGGGGTACGCGGGGTGTACTCCCTTCAGCCATGAAACTCTAATTTTTGGTCCTTGACCCTATTTAAACCTCATTTCTTTCATGAGCCTCACCTTTTGTCAACCTCTAAGCCTCCTAAACACCCTAAAAGTCGACCCTAGCCTTTATCTTGGAGCATTTAAGCCATTGTAAAGAATCTTGGAGTATTTTTGTGCACTTTGAAGAGTTTGGAGTTTGTTGAAGAATCACCACCTGGAAGGGAGCTTGTAGATCCAGAGGTTTCTCATCTTTTGCAATCTATTGAAGGTAAAAAGCTTTGATCTTGTCATCTATTTTGGTTGGATCTTCTTTTGGATTGTTTATGGTCTTTTTAGCCTCTTTTGGTGGTCCTTGTGAGCCAAGGTTGTTTCAGAGGCTTGATCTTGTAGATCTGGACGTTTTGGGTGTCCCAAAGGCATAAATATGTGATCTTTATCGTTTAATTGGACTCATGCATGTATTAAGACCCTTCATTAAGCTTTTTTGAGCTCTAGAGCCCCATTAAGTCATGCATACAAGCAAAGTTGCTAACTTTACGTGATAAGTCATCCATGGGAATCAAATCTAAGAGTTTGGAGCAAGGACTTAAGTAGTTAAGTGCTTAATGGAAAGGATTGGAGTTCATGGGAGTACGCTGGGCATACCCATCTGGTACGCTACGCGTACTGGCCCCAAAGGGTGTACGCTGGGCGTACTCGGCCTGTTGGACTTTTCTTGTTTTGTTGACTTGTTGTCCACAGAGTGTTGACCAGAAGTTTGACCAGGTTTGACTATTGGTTATTTTGAGCCTTTTGGATGTTGGGCCTTCTAGGGTTAGGCCCATGATGGGTTTGGGCCCAATTTGGATATTTGGGCCTTATTATGTCATTTCAGGTTTAGGATATCGTTCGTGATTGGATTGCTCAGGGCTTTGTTGGACCAACTGTAGACAAGTGTTTGGATTGGGGAAAAGTTAATGGGCTTTCCGGTAAGACCCATGTAAGGGTTGTTGGATATAGTGTCTAAGTCCATAACTTTATTTGGTATGTACTTGACCCGACCCGGCATGGTCCATTTGGGTTGCATGGCATTGCAATACTTGGATAGACTAGATGAGAGAATAAGGCACTTATGATTATTAATATATTATAAGTTCTAATATATTAATAATAGTATTATTTAATTAGTATTGATCAAGTATTAATCTAGTATTAATTTGGTGATCAAAGTGAGACTAATTAAATATATAGGGTTGATTATGACAATCATCAAATCTTTTATGGTGGATTAATGATCCATGGTTTATGGGTTTGGTTATAACCATATGGAGCTCCATGGATAGTCCATAGGAGTTACAAACCCATGGGTCATGAGAAATCAAGAGTCATGACAATTAAGGGCATTCATGTGTAAACCCTAATTGTGACAACACTATAAAAGGAACCCTATGGCTAGCAAAATCGTGATCTAGTGTTTCTAGTGAGGGCATAACCGATTTTCAAGTGTAAGAAGTATTCTCTCAAGTTATTCCAAGTCTTGTGGTGTTGTGTGAAGCATTTGAGGCACAACATTTGGGGTGCTAGGCTCACAAAGTCTTGAAGGAATCCAAGCAACAACAAGGTATGTATTTCTACTAGTTTTATGTTCTATGTAATCCCCATGCCATGCTAGTTAGGAAATAACCTTGAAAAGAAATTTGCATGTATATAGAGAAAACATAGATTCAAGGTTATTAGGGTTGCATGTACACTTAGGAAGTGTTAGAATGCTCAAATCCCATCAGTGGTATCAGAGCCTAGGATTGTTTTCTGTATACTTGATGCAAAACTGCTTAAAAATCGAAAATTCTGCACTCTGACGACTGGACTCGCCGAGTCCATGGGGAGGACTCGCCGAGTCCATGAACAAATTCATCCTACTCGACGAGTAGAATAATGCACTCGACGAGTAGGAGCGTGCTGGGCAGTTTTTTCGAGTTTTGTTGCTGGAAATGGATTAAGATCATTATCCCAATCTGTTTTGGACTTGTAAAATCTGTTTTTCAAAATGATAATGATTATGTTAACCCATTTTACATGACTTTTATCAATTTTCAAGTATTGTATATGTTTATATGATTTTCTTGAAATTGCTTGACATGAATTTGTGTTCATATGAGTTTAGAAGATCATAGGAATTATGTGTAACCTCCATGTGTGTTTAATTCATGATCTTAATGGCTATGATGGTGTCCATAACTTGTCCTCAAGTTATGGATAACCAAAAGTCACTTCTTTTAATTATGATTAAAGAACTAAAAAGGTTTCATAAAATGAAGAGTCTTCATTTTTATGAACCATTAAAACTCATAAGTTACAAATTGAAGAGACATGGAATAGTTTCAAATCTTGCCCTCAAGTTTTGGAATTTGAAAAGTCTTACACTTTAATACTTTAATTCCAAATTAAACCTTAGATTTTTAAAAAGTTTAAAAATCAACACTTATACTATTATTATAATTTTATTATATAGATATGTATAAGAATATGTCATTCTTACCGTTAGTAGGCCTCATTCACGAAGCCGGTCTATAAGGGGGGTATAAGGTTGTTGCCTATAAAATGGTGACTTAATGGGTGTCCACTCTCACCCACCGCTTCCTTGATCGGTGAGGGTCGTTAGCCAAACGGGTAGGATACGACTTTAAATACTCGTTAAAAGTATAATGAATTATAAAGTAACTATACATTATAAATTCCCAATCTTAGTTACTTTAGGAAAATGTGAAATTGGTGCTAGCCCATAAAATTACACTTTGTACCTTACCAAGTCGTTAGTGGAGCGTGTGTGGTTAACCGGCACACTAACATGGACTAGTAAGAGTGGCAAAGGGTAACTTGACTTTTTTATAGATCGGTGGAGCGTGTGTGGTTAACCGGCACATCGATTAGGTAATATTGTTGAGGGTACCAAGTCAATTTGTATGGTTATTCACACCTTGTTTGTGATCCTCGGCATCCCAGTCACAAACTTGAGAGGGCACAATCGAGATTCAAACATGCCATTGAAAAGTTCAATGTATCTCAAAAGATCTAGGAGTTTCAAAACCAATAAAACCTAATAATAAAATATTTCGTTCTTATGGTGGAAATTGGTAAATCGTCATTTACCTACCTTCAAATATTTTATAGTATGGATTACGGCATCCCTCTTCCAACTATAAATAGTTTGTTGGATCCTAGCCTTAATATTTCATTTGGGTGAATTATTAAGGATTCCTAATCTAATGAAACTTGTCTTTCTTTCCTTTCAGATGTCTTCCAACAATGCTTCTGGCTCAAACCCAACAGGCTCCTTTTCCCTTATGAACTTGTGTGGTAAGGTCATCTTTGATGGATCCAATTTCAATGAGTGGATCAGAAACATCAGAATGATTACCCGCTATGAGGACAAAGAATATGTCCTCGATAGGGAGCTTAAGGTTGTGAGTGAAGCCACTGCTACTCCTGAAGAGTTTGCGGAGTTTGTTGCACATGAAAAGGATGCTACTAAAGTAGCATGCATCATGATGGCCACCATGAATCCTGAACTTCAAAAATCCTATGAAGATTTCTACCCCTATGAGATGCACCTGGATCTGATGGAAAGGTACCATCAGAGCGCGCGTCAGGAGAGGTATGAAATCATCTCCTCCATGATAACCGCAAGGATGAAGGATGGTGAACCCATCACCGGTCACTTGCAGAAGATGCAAAGGTTCGTTGACCGGTTGCTGAAGCTAAATGTTGACTTTCCTGAGGAAATGGCGATTGACATCATTCTCCATTCCTTACCTCCAAGTTATGATCAGTTTCGTATGACTTATCATATGAACAAGGAGGAAGTCACACTTAGCAAACTTTAAGGACTCTTAAGGACAGCTGAAAATGGCCTTAAGGGTAAAGCGGTTGCTACTTCTACTCCTTCAACAGCCCCTGTTCTGGCTATTGGGCAGGGAAAGGGTAAGAAGAGGAAAAACCCTTCGAAGGGTATCAAGGGTAAGACTCTTGATGGTTCCTCTTCAAGTGGGACAAAGAAAGGTCCCATTACTCCTTCTTCAAACCCAAAGGAAGCACAGTGCTTCTATTGCCAGGATAAGGGACACTTCAAGCGAAGCTGCCCTAAATATCTGCAAGATGTAAAGGATGGGAAGGTTAAACCCACCCATGCAGGTATTTACACAATATTGTCTAATAACTCATCTAATGCTAATTCTTGGGTGCTTGATACAGGTTGTGGTATTCACATTTGTACTGATTTGCAGGCACTAAGAAGAAGTGAGCAAGTGGAGCACGGGAAGATAAACTTAGTCATGGGCAACAGGAAAGCATCACCTGTTACCAAGATAGGAGTTTATTCTTTATTGCTTAATAATGGGTTAATGTTAGATTTGAATAAGTGTTGTTACTCGCCCGAAATGGCGAGAAATATTATTTCTTTTCATGGCTTGTACAAAGAAGGTTTTTCATTATCATTTGATAATAAAAATGGTGCTATTAATGTTTATTACAATGATGTATTTTACTTTAAAGCATTACCTTGTGATGGTGTATATGAAGCCGTGAATGTTGTAGACAATCTAGGAAATAATGTGTTGTATATTGATTCTTCAGATAGCTTGGATAAAGCATCCTTGTGGCATTGTCGTCTTGGACATGTTAACAAGAAGCGCATAGGCCAACTCCAAAAGGCTGGAGTCTTGGAATCATTTGACCTCAATTCAGATGATAGTTGCGAGTCTTGTTTACTTGGAAAAATGACAAAGTCACCCTTCACAGGTACTTGTGATAGGGGTGAAGGTTTGTTGGACCTTGTACACACGGATGTGTGTGGGCCCTTCAGAGTTGCTACAAGGGATGTTAATCACTATAATGTGACTTTTACTGATGATTACAGTAGATATGGATGTATTTACTTAATCAAGCATAAGTCAGAAACCTTTGAAAAGTTCAAAGAGTTTAAGCAGGAAGTGGAGAATCAATTGGGCAGGAACATCAAGATGCTCCGATCCGATCGGGGAGGAGAGTATCTTAGCATTGAGTTCCTTGACTATCTTAAGGAATGTGGGATTGTCTCACAATTGACACCTCCCAGAACACCACAGTTGAATGGTGTAGCTGAGAGGCGCAATCGAACCTTGCTGGATATGGTTCGTTCCATGATGAGTCGAGCTTCGTTACCAATCTCTTTCTGGGGGTATGCCTTAGAGACTGCCGCCCATATCCTTAATCTAGTCCCTACTAAAAAGGTTGCCAAAACACCTCACGAGATGTGGACTGGTAAAGTTCCCAATTTGGACCACATCAAGATTTGGGGTTGTGAAGCTTTCGTGAGGCGTGAGACTCATGATAAGCTTGAACCTCGAAGTGAGAGGTGTATTTTCATCGGCTACCCACAGAGATCCTTTGGTTACCTCTTCTACAGACCCAGTGATAATGTGGTCTTTGTAGCAAGAAGAGGAGTCTTTCGTGAGAGAGAATTCATAAGCCAAGGGGACAGTGGGAGGCAAATTGACCTTGAAGAGCTTCAAGAGTCAAGTGGTGAAGGAACCTCAAATGCTATCGACCAACCTGAGGAGGAAACTCCTGTTGATCCGATAGATGAGTCTGTACCTCCAAGACGTTCCACTAGGGT
The DNA here is from genome assembly GCF_052849685.1 of Lactuca virosa. Classification (NCBI taxonomy): domain Eukaryota; kingdom Viridiplantae; phylum Streptophyta; class Magnoliopsida; order Asterales; family Asteraceae; genus Lactuca; species Lactuca virosa. The sequence goes on along the minus strand of NC_136430.1, from coordinate 245,484,451 downwards.
GAGGAACACACCTGATTTTTATTATGGTTATCACATCACCACTGAAGGTGATACATTTATTAGTGATAGTACACTAATAGATTTGGATGAACCTAATAATTACAGGGAAGCCATGGCAGGCCCTGAGTCTGCTAAATGGAAGGAGGCTATGGACAGCGAGATTCAGTCCATGTATGACAATCAACTTTGGAACTTGGTTGACAATGTACCAGGTCGTAAGACAGTTGGGTACAAATGGATCTTCAAGAAGAAGACCGACATGGATGGGAAGGTACATACTTACAAAGCGCGACTGGTTGCGAAGGGCTTTACTCAAACTCCGGGAGTTGACTATGATGAGACCTTCTCACCAGTAGCTAAGATTAAGTCTATTAGAGTATTGTTAGCCATAGCTGCATTTCATGATTATGAAATATGGAAAATGGATGTCAAAACCGCTTTCCTTAATGGAAAGTTGGCTGAGGATGTTTACATGGCTCAACCAGAGGGTTTTGTCGATACAAGATACCCTAATAGAGTGTGTAAGCTTGATAAATCCATTTATGGATTGAAACAAGCATCTCGCAGATGGAATCTTTGCTTTGATGAGAAAGTCAAAGAGTTTGGCTTTTCTAGGAGTGAGGATGAGTCTTGTGTGTATGTCAGGGCTAGTGGGAGCATAGTTAGCTTCTTGGTGTTGTATGTAGATGACATACTTCTCATAGGAAACGACGTCCCAACCTTACAGGAGGTTAAGTCCTGGCTTGGGAAGTGTTTCGCTATGAAGGACCTTGGGGAAGCTGCCTATATCCTAGGGATAAGGATATTGAGAGATAGGAGTAAGAGACTAATTGGACTTAGTCAAAGTACTTACTTGGATAAGGTGCTGAAGAGGTTCAGCATGCAAGAATCCACGAAAGGGGAATTACCCGTCCAGAGTAATGCCAAGCTGAGTAAGACTCAGAGTCCGAGTACAGAGGCTGAGATAGCTGAGATGAGTCATATACCATATGCTTCCGCTGTGGGCTCGATCATGTATGCTATGACTTGTACTCGCCCTGATGTGGCCTTTGCTTTGAGCATGGTCAGTAGATATCAAGGGAACCCTGGCAAGGCACACTGGACAGCGGTAAAGAACATTCTCAAGTATCTGCGGAGGACTAAGGATTGGGTCCTTACCCTCGGAGGCAGTGATGACTTGAGAGTGGAAGGATATAGCGATGCTAGCTTCCAGACTGATAGGGATAATTTCCGCTCTCAGTCAGGCTGGGTCTTTATCCTAAATGGAGGGGCAATTACTTGGAAAAGTTCCAAGCAGGAGACAGTAGCTGATTCTACTTGTGAATCAGAGTACATAGCAGCAAGTGAAGCAGCTAAGGAGGCGATATGGCTAAAGAACTTCATCGGAGACCTTGGAGTTGTACCAGCTATAAAGGAGCCAATGGAAATTTTCTGTGACAGCGAAAGTGCGGTTGCTTTGGCTAAGGAACCGAGAGATCACGGGAGATCTAGGCACATTGACAGAAAATACCATTTCATCAGACATCGAATAGAAGAAGGACTCCTCGTGGCTAAGAGGGTATCATCATATGAGAACCCGGCAGATCCCCTCACGAAGGGACTGAGCAGGGTTAAGCATTTACAGCATGCGAGGCGCATTGGGCTGAAGGATGATATTAGTTTCAATAATTAGATTCCTGAAACTTGTAAAATGTAATTGACATTTGATGATAAATAAAAGTTGTTATTTATTTATGAGTAAGGTGTTACTATCTTGTGTTGATTGTTTACTATGTTTCAATTTTGCATGTTTTTACTTCCAGAATAATTATGTTATTATTCAAACCATCCACAGTCAGTCAAACTTTAGAAGTAAGTATTGATTTAAGACTGTCATGAATTTGGCTTGTATGATTTGTCTAAAAGTGCTTTGGACAATGCAATGGTTGCTACAACATTCATGAGTACTCATAAGGGCTGAGTATTGGATCCAACCCACACTCACTTGCATCACTTCATGGAATTTATCTCGAGTGATCGTGAGACGGTAATATCATATAAATCTTCAAACCTAGAGATATGAGTTGTTGACTATGAGTTGGTTATTCATTGATTGCACGAAAACGCATTGGTAACTCGATGTCATAAAACGTGCCTTTGTGAATAATTCAACAAGTAGTTAGTACAAGCATATCAGTCGAAGTTTATTTGTTCCTTCTAGAAATAGAAGCGATATCTGGGCCCCTCGATGATTTGGTTTTGACCTATGTACCGGGCCCGGTCAGAACCTAATTGATGTGTTCAATTTAGTTCTATGTCGAAACAAATCAGAGACCGAGAAACAAATGTTGGACAATAAGTAAGACCATGTTCCATGTGTTTGTCCAGCTGATATCATGAGAACAGAGGATTATATGATCACTTATCTTAAATGGCGTATCATCATCATCTCAGTTCCGAGAGACTTTGAAAGAGCTACGATTGCTAGTCGGATTTTGAAGTCATATTTGCAAATATAGTTATTAGACTTATCCAAGTGGGAGACTGTTGGATATAGTGTCTAAGTCCATAACTTTATTTGGTATGTACTTGACCCGACCCGGCATGGTCCATTTGGGTTGCATGGCATTGCAATACTTGGATAGACTAGATGAGAGAATAAGGCACTTATGATTATTAATATATTATAAGTTCTAATATATTAATAATAGTATTATTTAATTAGTATTGATCAAGTATTAATCTAGTATTAATTTGGTGATCAAAGTGAGACTAATTAAATATATAGGTTGATTATGACAATCATCAATTCTTTTATGGTGGATTAATGATCCATGGTTTATGGGTTTGGTTATAACCATATGGAGCTCCATGGATAGTCCATGGGAGTTACAAACCCATGGGTCATGAGAAATCAAGAGTCATGACAATTAAGGGCATTCATGTGTAAACCCTAATTGTGACAACACTATAAAAGGAACCCTATGGCTAGCAAAATCGTGATCTAGTGTTTCTAGTGAGGGCATAACCGATTTTCAAGTGTAAGAAGTATTCTCTCAAGTTATTCCAAGTCTTGTGGTGTTGTGTGAAGCATTTGAGGCACAACATTTGGGGTGCTAGGCTCACAAAGTCTTGAAGGAATCCAAGCAACAACAAGGTATGTATTTCTACTAGTTTTATGTTCTATGTAATCCCCATGCCATGCTAGTTAGGAAATAACCTTGAAAAGAAATTTGCATGTATATAGAGAAAACATAGATTCAAGGTTATTAGGGTTGCATGTACACTTAGGAAGTGTTAGAATGCTCAAATCCCATCAAGGGTTTGGGCCCAATTTTCATAAGTGGACTTTGGATGATTATTTGGTTTGAGAGCCTTTATGATTGTGAGTTTGGGCTTTATCCTTGGACTAAACTAGGTGAAAGGTAAAATGGTCTTTTTACCCCTAATATGGATTATTGGATTTGGTTTGAAGCCAATTGTTAATTGGGTGTTATTTGTTTGATAGCGCGGGGATTCTAGCGGATCAACGGTCATAGATTTATTCGTGAGTTCAGCTGTTGAGGTGAGTTACCTTCACTGTATCCATGGGTCGAAGGCACCAATGTCGGCCCACTAGTTGATGTTTATAGTAAGATGATTGTATTTGTGATAATTGTCTGGTATGCCAGTATTTGTTGATGTTTCTATGGCTAATTGCTTACGATATTATGTGGTAGGGGTAGGGGTGAAATAAACCCGATATCCGGTTGAAATATATCGAAGGGGAGGCCAGCATCCAAATATGCTCAGCAGTATCCGGTTGAAATAGACCGTAGGGGAGGCCAGCACCCATATATGCTCGACAGTATCCGGTTGAAATAGACTGAAGGGGAGGCCAACACCCACATATGCTCGACGATATCCAATTGAAATAGACCGAAGGGGTAGACCAGGCACCCAGATATGCTTGGCAGTATGTTTATTCTTTATGTGGTATTTGGGGAACTCACTAAGCTTTGTGCTTACAGTTTGTGGTTTATGTTTTCAGGTACTTCCAGTTCGAAAGGGAAGGGCCCGGTTTGATCGCAGCGCTTACACCTATGTTTTCCGCAATTTGTGATTTTGGGAATGAACTCTGATATTTGTTTCTATTTTGAAATACTTCTAAATGTTTGAATAAAGGATAAATGAGTGTTTTGATTATATTAAAAATGAAAGTTTTGATGGGTTTTCAGCATTCTAACACTCCTATGGTGTACATGCAACCCTAGAAACCTTGGATCTATGTTTGACTAAGATACATGCAAATAATTATTTTTCCAAGGTTCTTATCCTAACTAGCATGGCATGGGGTACTTGAATCAAATAAAACTAGTAGAATTACTTACCTTGTAGTAGTAGTTGATTTCTTGGAGTTTGAGAGCCTAGCACCAATAATGTGTTGGATTAATGTCTAAGTCCATAACTATAATTGGTAAGACTTGACCCGACCCGGCATGGTCCATTTGGGTTGCATGGTATCATGCATTTGGATAGACTATAATGAGAGAAATAACACTTAAGGTTGGTTAATATATTATAAGTTCTAATATATTAATAAGGTTATTTAATTAGTATTGATCAATAATTAATTTGGAATTAATTAAGTGATCAAAAGGAGACTAATTAAATATATGGGTTGATTGTGTAAATCATTCATTCTTATATATGTGGGCTTGTGATCCAAGATTCCTTATGTTGGACTAAGTCCATGGGGTGACCCATGGATACTCCATGGAGGTTAAAATCCATGGAGCATAAGGAATGGGTAAAGTTATGAGTTACATGGTGTAACCCTAATAGCCACCATATAAAAGAATCTCATGGCTCAAGAAATCGTGCACTAATGTGTGAGTGTGAGAGATAGACGATTTCAAGGAGTGTTCAAGTTTCTCTCAAGTTATTCCAAGTGTATTTGGTGTTGTGTGAACCATTTGAGGTGTCACACTTGGGGCACTAGGCACTCAAGCTTCATGAAGACATTCTACATCAAAGAGGTATGTATTCTATCTTGTTATATTTATTATTTTGTATGCTAGATTAGGATAATACCTTGGATGTTCATAATTGTATGTATAATAGAGAAAACATAGATCCAAGATATTTAGGGTTGCATGTACACTTAGGAGTGTTAGAATGCTCATAACCCAACAGTGGTATCAGAGCCTAGGCTTGTTTTCTTGTTATACTTGCAAAAGTAGCTGAAAAATCGAGTTGGATGCATATATTCGATTGTTTTGGCTGGAATTGGACTAGGAACATTACCCTAAGATGTTTTTGGACTTATAAACTTGTTTTTGATGTGGTAATGTTCATGCTAATCCAATTTCTAAGATAATTGTCATAATTTCAAGATTTGTATTAGTTTGTATGTTCATGCTAATTTCTTGAAGATTGATGATTTGAATTATCTTGTTCTTATGAGGTTCTTAGATTAATAGAAAAGTTGTGTGAAATAGCTGTTTTCAATCCATTTTAATCTAAGAGTTGATTCCAAAGTGTGTTTTTGTAACTTGTCCTCAAGTTATATGAAAACTCACATTTAAGAATCATAAAACTCATAAAAGTTGGCAAAGGTTACAAAATGAAGAGTCTAGTTCTAATTAAATGGTTTTATGACTCCATAACTTGTCCTCAAGTTATGGATGTTCAAGAGTCTCTTCATTAAATTAAAAAAAAAGTGTAACCTTAATTAGTTCCATACGTTACAATAAAAAAAAGTTATTTTTTTTATTAATTAGTTTAAAGTCTTCCATAACTTGTCCTCAAGTTATGGAACTTGAAGAGTTTTTTTTTTTTTTTTAATTAAAACTACTTTAAACTCATAAGTTATGGAATTAATTAGTTTTGAATAGTTTCAAACTTGCCCTCAAGTTTTGGAATTTGAAAAGTTTTCACTTATGAATACTTTAATTCCAAGTTAGCCCTTAGAATTTTAAAAGTTAAAATTCAACCCTTATACTTTATAATATTATAAGTTAATAATATTTATATATATGTATAAGAGTAAAGTCAGTCTTACCGTTAGTAGGCCTCATTCACGAAGCCGGTCTATAAGGGGGGTATAAGGTTACTGCCTATAAAATAGCAGTTTAATGGGTGTCCACTCTCACCCACCGCTTCCTTGACTGGTGGAGGGTCGTTAGCCGAACGGGTAGGACAAGGACTATAATTCTCTTTTCATTAAAAGTATTAATGATAAATACTAAGTAACTAAACTCTTATTAATACCCAATCTTAGTTACTTAGGAAAATGTGAATTTGGTGCTAACCCATGAAATTACACTTTGCACTTTGCTTAAGTCGTTAGTGGAGCGTGTGTGGTTAACCGGCACACTAACCTGTACTTAACAAGGTAGGCAAAGGGTAACTTAATATTTATCATAGTATCGGTGGAGCGTGTGTGGTTAACCGACACACTGATTAAGGGGTAAATATTAAGGGTACCAAGTATATTTGCATGGTTATTCACACCTTGTTTTGTGATCATCGGCATCCCAGTCACAAAACCTGAAGGGCACACTCGAGATTGAAACATGCCTTTGAACAGTTCAATGAATCTCAAAGATCTAGGACTTTCAAATCCAATTAAAACCTAATAAATTATTTCGTTTTTCATGGTGGAAATTGGTGAATCGTCGTTCACCTACCTTCAAATATTTTATAGCTTGGATTACGGCATCCCTCTTCTAAGTTATAAAATAGTTTGTTGGGTCCTAGCCTTAATATTTCATATTGGGTGTCATATTAAGGACTTTAAATCAACTATCTTGAATATCTCCCAAAAAGATGTCTAGACATTTATGATCTTTCCAAATCTCTTGAAACAAGCTTTCCTAAATGAAGATGATGTCCCATGGATATCATACTTCTTTCACCTCCTCCAATTATTCTCCCTAACCCCACAAGTTCCTAAAAAGTTTAAGGTCACTCAAGCCCTATTGGCAAGGCAAGGTCTAGGTGTGATCACATCTTGGAGATGTAGTCACATATTGACAAGCCGGGAGAGTTGGGTGTCAAAGTCTTGAGAAAGTTGGTGGCTCAACTACTTTCTAAGTCACATAGTGAGTTCTTTTGGGAATCCTATGAAACAGACTAAGACAAGACCCTTAATGATCTTATCTATTTGCTAAGATCAACTTCCTAAAACGCTATGGACATTGACAATGATGACATTGGATATCTAGTAAAGCTCTCTCTTCCCAATGGAAAGGGATCGGCCATAGTCAACTCGGTTGACCCAATGGTAAAGAGAGAGGCGAAGTCTGAGATAGTCCCATTATCAAGGGTCCATAGGTAACTATTGCCAAAGGAAGGGGCATTGGTTACGAAGCTGCCAAATTTACCTAAGGATGTTAAAGTCAATAAGTTTGGCTCTACTTCAGGTAAAGTCCATTGTCTAACTCTATTAAGTACATGCTGATTCTGATCGCGAAGATGGATTTCAATCGCATGGTTCGGTGATCAGAATTTTGGGCTATTACTTAAGAGTTATGATATTTATATTGCTTAGGAATAGATAACAACAAGGTTTTCATATGGATTGTAAGGATAAGTTTTTCCGCAAAGTTTTAAAATAAAAGAAAAAGGTTTTGATTTTATTTATTTTAAGTATCCTTACAATGGCATTTGTGAAAAGTTGTTGCTTATAAGATTCCATTGATAGCAATATTGGAAAAATGGATTTGATTCTTTCGGTTGTGGTAGTGTCTAATATTACCAAATAAGGAAAGATTCTCATCACCCAAGGTTCAATTGGACCGAAACTTGGAATCATGCAAGTTGTATAGTATGATGAATGAGAACTTTCAGCTTGGAAAACTAAGACTAATTCCTTATGTGAATAAGGAAAGGACTAAGGGATCGAGTACACATTCTTGTGCACTGGTCAAGTCCACCACAAAAGATCAAGAAGACTATTCGTCATGATTTACTTAAGTTCAGTAAATATGGTTATACTTATAAGTTTAAGTATAAGTCTGTAGCATTGGAGAAGTTTCAATGTGAGACAGAACGAATAAGAAGAATCAAAGAATGGCAGAAAGATAAAAGTTTCTCAAATCTGAAAAGATGGGAGAGTACTTTAGTATCATGTTTATGATCATCTTAATGATTAAGATACCATATCACAATTGGTCCTCTAAAGTCATCTTAGTGCATTCTTATGACTAAGAAGAGGAGTCATGAATTGTTGAAATGGTTAAATCAAAAAGATGAGTCATACTTCGTTCCAAAACAATTCTTAGAGTCATACTCCAAGATTGTAACTTGAGTGACATATCTTAAAGAGGGTTTGTTAACACTAGTCAAATGTAAGAGTAAAAGGTTATCTACTCTTGTACATTTGAAATTGGTAAGTTGTGATGTTTTGGATAAAACAGAGACCAACTTAGGCCAATTGTGTAAAGTGTTAGTCTTGATAAAGAATCCGCACTATCTCTTGAATATTTGACAAGGGAGTCTTATATGTCAAGAGGACAGTGGGAGTCTTAAAGCTCTTGAAAGTTTCAAGACTTAATCAAGAATAAAACCTAAAGTCCTTCACTAGCACACGACTTGAGGTTTATAACCTATCGTGTTGAAATTTTTGTGCCTATTCAAGTTGGCTTTGCATAGGAGTTCTGAGAGTTCTCAATTGGTTGCACAACTACTTGGAAGCAATGGCAGGCACCTGAGCTGCCAAATGGCAAGAATTTAAGATTGCACAAGTTTAATCAATATGAGTTTGGATTTGTCACTAACCTTGTCTTGTGATTATGGTTTTGACAAATCCACATGGATAAGAACACATACACTATTAAATCTAAGTGTCATAAGGTTTCTCTCCGATTCATGAAAATGATGGTGAGGAAACACTTTCACTAAGTAGATTTTAGCTAGATAGCAATTGTGATATTTGCATTCTCAAAGTCGTTAGTGGAGCGTGTGTGGTTTACCGGCACACTAACATGGACTTGTGAGAAGTGGCAAAGGTCTAAACAATTGAGACTATGATTACTGCATCCCTTTTCATAGTTCTAAAATTGTTTAGACACACATGTGAGCTATCTAAGAGAGGTGTATGATTTTGATAAAGTTTTATCTAAACAATCTAGTATCAGAAATCTGAACTTTGGTAAGAAAGTCAGCTGATTTCTGAGTACATGTCAAAGCTAGTGGGAGCATGAGTGTTATGCTAATAATCATCATGTTAGTGGGAGCATGATAACTATGACAAAGGTTGCAAGTTAGCAATGTTAATTATAGAAACAAAAGTTTCAATTCGTGAGGTTGCAAGGGTTGAAAAAGTTGTTTTGCTATAATTAAGGGAGAGGAAATTATACTTCATTTCAATTCTAAAAGCTTAGATTGAGATTTTAATCGTATTTAATCAAGGATATATATATGAATTTCATGTTGGAATGGCTCAACATAAGGAAATTCTATATATGGGTCCATTATTTGCGTTCTAAAATTCGATTATGATTACGGCATCCCTTTTCATAATCTGAATTTTGAGAACTTGGCAAATTGAAATGGAAATATTATAGCAAAAGACTGGTTTAGTCTTTGTGTGAGACATCATGAATCGTGTCCCATATGCTTCGGATATAGGATCGATTACATGTGCTATATTCATCCTTTCTAAAATTTTCCAAATGTCGGGGGCATTATGAAGGGAAAAGGTCTAGAATTGGATATGACTAAAATGATTAAGCAATTGTCGAGGACAATCTAAGGTTTACCAAAGATTGGTTGCTCAAGGACAGTTGGAAGTATAATGTTAATTCTGGAAGGACCATATTGAGATAATCTGTAAGGAGGCAACTCTTGTTCAGAAGTGATAGTCAAAATGGAATATGGAAATGTTTCAAAGTTAGAAATTATTCAATCTGTGTAAGATTAGGAAACTTAATGAAAGAAGGATGTTTCCAAGGAGCTGATCTCCTTTGGAATGCTCTGTAATGATTGTCGTCAAGTCTTTCTGACTTCGTGCATAATCATTAAGAGGATCAATGCATATAAGTTTAGAATCTAACAGATTTCAGTAAATGGCATGAATTTGGAATTCTTGCATTTGCAGTAAGGATTTGGGACTATGAAAAGAGGATCATTGGAGTGATGTTCAATTGATCTATTTTACAAAGTAAAGATCATAGACAAACATAGTATGCATACTTGGTGTATGGCATGACTAGTGTTTAGAAAACATAGTGTACATGCTTGGAGCATGGGACAACTATTGTTTTAAATTCAAGTATAAAGTTGATAAAACCGAAACAATGAATAATGAGTAATCAGTATTTATATTCATAGGGTTTGATACCATATTTGATTCATTTATTCTTGTGTTTCACTTTGCATGTTTTGACTTCCAGAATAACTAAGTCGCTCTTCCTGAATGATTAAGTTATTCAAACCATCCACAGTCGGTCATATGTTGGAAGTAGATATGAATCAAGACTGTCATGGGTTGGTTTGTAGAGGTCCAAGTTGGTGGACAAAGTGGTGCTACAACACTCATGAGTGCTCATAAGTTCTGAGTATTGGATTCAACCCGCGCTCATTTGAATCACTTCATGGATTTTATCACGAGTGATCATGAGACGATAATATCTTATATTCTTCAAACCTAGAGATATGAGTTGTTACTATGAGTTGGTTATACATTGATTGCACGAAAACGCATTGGTAACTCGATGTTATAAAACGTGCCTTTGTGTATGATTCAACAAGTAGTAGAACAAGCCATATGAGTCGAAGTTTATCCATTCCTTTTACCTTCGGGATAAAAGCGATATCTGTGGGCCCCTCGATGATTTAAAGATGATACATGTGAGTGCTTGGCCAAGCCAGGACTGATTTGATTTGTTCAATCAGTCAGTCATCATGAATCGGAAATCGGGAAACAACAAATGGACAGAGAGAATGATTGATAATCCATGTCTCAGTCCATATGATATCTAGAATGGAGGAATATATGATCCCTTATCTAATGGACAAGTCATTGACAAAGGTCAGAGTTCATCGACAAGGTCAGAGTTCGACAGAAGCTTTTGAGAGCTACGATTGCTGATCGGTTCCTGAAGTCATACGCAATAATAGTTTTAGACTTATCCAAGTGGGAGACTGTTGGATTAATGTCTAAGTCCATAACTATAATTGGTAAGACTTGACCCGACCCGGCATGGCCCATTTGGGTTGCATGGCATCATGCATTTGGATAGACTATAATGAGAGAAATAACACTTAAGGTTGGTTAATATATTATAAGTTCTAATATATTAATAAGGTTATTTAATTAGTATTGATCAAGAATTAATTTGGAATTAATTAAGTGATCAAAAGGAGACTAATTAAATATATGGGTTGATTGTGTAAATCATTCATTCTTATATATGTGGGCTTGTGATCCAAGATTCCTTATGTTGGACTAAGTCCATGGGGTGACCCATGGATACTCCATGGAGGTTAAAATCCATGGAGCATAAGGAATGGGTAAAGTTATGAGTTACATGGTGTAACCCTAATAGCCACCATATAAAAGAATCCCATGGCTCAAGAAATCGTGCACTAATGTGTGAGTGTGAGGGCTAGACGATTTCAAGGAGTGTTCAAGTTTCTCTCAAGTTATTCCAAGTGTATTTGGTGTTGTGTGAACCATTTGAGGTGTCACACTTGGGGCACTAGGCACTCAAGCTTCATGAAGACATTCTACATCAAAGAGGTATGTATTCTATCTTGTTATATTTATTATTTTGTATGCTAGATTAGGATAATACCTTGGATGTTCATAATTGTATGTATAATAGAGAAAACATAGATCCAAGGTATTTAGGGTTGCATGTACACTTAGGAGTGTTAGAATGCTCATAACCCAACATAATGTGGATGCCTCAAATGGAAGTCACACATCACCACAAACTTGGAAACTTGAGAGAATAGTCACAAACTTCTTGAAATCGGCCCTCTTAGTTTACACACATCAACTAGTGCAATTTCAAGAACCAAAGCCTCATTTATATAGTGTGGTGGATTAGGGTTACATCCATATAAACCCTAATACCCATGTCTTTTCATTTCCATGAGATCCATGGGTTAAAGCTCCATGGAGTATCCATGGACTTTCCATGCAAGCCTATCCCATTCCAAATAAGCATTAGCCCACACTATATAAATACAAGAGCCCATATTTAATTAGTCATACTTTTGATCTCTAAATTAATTCTAAGTTAATTATAGATCAATACTAATTAAATAATATGATTTTATATTAATATATTAGGACTTATAATATATTAATAAATCATAACTTATACTATTCTCAAACGATTATCCATAAATTGTTCGGGTGAAGTGCAACCCAAATGGACCATGCCGAGTCGGGTCAAGTACATACCAAATATAGTTATGGACTTAGACACTATATCCAACAGTCTCCCACTTGGATAAGTCTAATAACTATAGTTGCAAGTATGACTTCAGGAACCGATCAGCAATCGTAGCTCTTTAAACTCTGTTGAACTATGAAGCGCCATTTTAGATAAGTGATCATATAATCCTCTGTTCTAGATATCAGCCGGACAAATACATGGAACATGGTCTTGCTTATTGTCCAGCATTTGTTTCCCGATTTCCGATTTGTTTGACATAGAACTTAACTGAACACATCAATTTAGTTCTGACCGGGCCCGGTACATAGGTCAAAACAAAATCATCGAGGGGCCCAGATATCGCTTCTAATCCTAGAAGGAACAGATAAACTTCGACTCATATGTTTGCTCTACTACTTGTTGAACTACACACAAAAGCACGGTTTATAACATCGAGTTACCAATGCGTTTTCGTGCAATCAATGCATAACCAACTCATAGGCAACAAATCATATCTCTAGGTTTGAAGACTTATATGATATTACCGTCTCACGATCACTCGAGATAAATTCCATGAAGTGATACAAGTGAGCGTGGGTTGAATCCAATACTCAGAACTTATGAGCACTCATGAGTGCTGTAGCCCCGCTTTGTCTAACATCTTAGACCTCTACAAGCCAACCCATGACAGTCTTGATTCATATCTACTTCCAACATATGACCGACTGTGGAGAGTTTGAATAATATGATATAAACCATAACATAATTATTCTGGAAGTCAAAACATGCAAAAAGAAATAATAGTAAACGATTGACAAGAGATAGCAACACTTTACTCATAAATAACAGCTTTTATTTATCATCAAATGTCAATTACATTTTACAAATTTCAAGATTATCTAACTACTAAAACTAATATCATCCTTCAGCCCTATGCTCCGAGCATGCTGGAGATGCTTATCCCGAGTCAGTCCCTTCGTGAGGGGATCTGCTGGGTTCTCATCCGATGATACCCTCTTTACCACGAGGATTCCTTCTTCTATTCGATGTGTGATGAAGTGATATTTTCTGTCAATGTGTCTGGATCTCCCATGATCTCTTGGTTCCATGGCTAAGGCAACCACACTATTGTTGTCACAGAAAATCTCCATTGGCTCCTTTATAGCTGGTACAACTCCAAGGTCTCCGATGAAGTTCTTTAGCCATATAGCCTCCTTTGCTGCCTCGCTTGCTGCTATATACTCTGATTCACAAGTGGAATCAGCCACTGTCTCCTGCTTGGAACTTTTCCAAGTAATTGCCCCTCCGTTTAGAGTAAAGACCCAGCCCGACTGAGAGCGGAAATTATCCCTGTCAGTCTGAAAGCTAGCATCACTGTACCCTACAACTCTCAAGTCCTCACTGCCACCGAGGGTAAGGACCCTGTCCTTAGTCCTCCGTAGGTACTTGAGGATATTTTTTTACCGCAGTCCAGTGTGCCTTTCCAGGGTTCCCCTGATCCCTGCTAACCATGCTCAAAGCAAAGGCTACATCAGGTCGAGTACACGTCATAACATACATGATCGATCCTACAGCTGAAGCATAAGGTATTCGACTCATTTCTGCTATCTCAGCCTCAGTACTAGGGCTTTGTGTCTTACTCAATCTGGCGTTACTCTGGATGGGTAACTCTCCTTTCTTGGAGTTATGCATGTTGAACCTTTTCAACACTTTGTCCACATAGGTGATTTGACTAAGTCCAATTAGTCTTTTACTCCTGTTTCTCAAAATCCTTATCCCTAGGATATAGGCAGCTTCTCCAAGGTCCTTCATAGTGAAACACTTCCCAAGCCAGGACTTTACTTCCTGCAGGGTTGGGATGTCATTTCCTATGAGTAGTATGTCATCCACATACAGTACCAAAAAGCTGACTATACTCCCACTAGCCTTGATATAGACACAAGATTCATCTTCACTCCTTGAAAAGCCAAATTCTTTAACTTTCTCATCAAAGCAAAGATTCCATCTGCGAGGTGCCTGTTTTAATCCATAAATGGATTTCTCGTGCTTACACACTCTACTGGGGTACTCTGTACTGACAAAACCCTCTGGCTGAACCATGTAAACATCTTCAGCCAACTTTCCATTAAGGAAAGCGGTTTTGACATCCATTTGCCATATTTCATAATCATGAAATGCAGCAATGGCTAACAGAACCCTAATAGACTTAATCTTGGCCACTGGTGAAAAGGTCTCATCATAATCAACTCCCGGAGTTTGAGAATAACCCTTTGCAACCAGTCGTGCCTTATAAGTGTGTACATTACCATCCATGTCGGTCTTCTTCTTGAAGATCCATTTGCACCCAACTATCTTACGATCAGGTACATTGTCAACCAAGTTCCAAACTTGATTGTCATACATGGACTGTATCTCGCTATCCATAGCCTCTTTCCATTTAGCAGCCTCAGGGCCTGCCATGGCTTCCGTGTAGCTGTTAGGCTCATCCAGATTTACCAGTGTGTTATCACTGATAAGTGTCTCACCTTCTGCAGTAATATGAAAACCATAATAATGCTCAGGTGCATTCCTAACTCTGGCGGAACGCCTTAGAGGTATAGATTCTTCAGTCGGCTCAACAGGAGTTTCCTCCTCAGGTTGAGGGCTAGGGTTTGAGGTTCCTTCACCACTTGACTCTTGAATTTCCTCAAGGTCAATTTGCCTCCCACTGTCTCCTTGGCTCACGAATTCTCTCTCTCGAAAGAATCCTCTTCTTGCTACAAAGACCACATTATCACTGGGTCTGTAGAAGATGTAACCAAAGGATTTTTGTGGGTAGCCGATGAAAATACACCTTTCGCTTCGGGGTTCGAGCTTATCGTGAGTCTTGCGTCTGACGAAAGCCTCGCAACCCCAAATCTTGATGTGGTCTAGATTGGGAACGTTTCCAGTCTATACCTCGTGAGGTGTTTTGGCAACCTTCTTTGTAGGGACTAGATTAAGGATATGGGCGGCAGTCTCTAAGGCATACCCCCAAAATGAGATTGGTAGCGAAGCTCGACTCATCATGGAACGAACCATGTCCAACAAGGTCCGATTGCGCCTCTCAGCTACACCATTCAACCGTGGTGTCCTAGGAGGTGTCAATTATGAGACAATCCCACATTCCTTAAGATAGTCAAGGAACTCAGTACTAAGATACTCACCACCACGATCGGATCGAAGAATCTTAATGTTCCTGCCCAACTGATTCTCCACTTCTTGCTTACACTCTTTGAATTTCTCAAAGGTTTCTGACTTATGCTTGATTAGGTAGACATATCCATATCTACTAAAATCATCAGTAAAAGTCACATAGAACCGATTAGCATCTCTTGTGGCGGTTCTGAAGGGTCCACACACATCCGTGTGTATGAGGTCCAACAAACCTTCACCCCTAGCACAAGTGCCAGTAAAAGGTGACTTTGTCATTTTACCAAGCAAACAAGATTCACAACTATCATCTGACTTTAGGTCAAATGACTCCAAGACTCCATCCTTTTGGAGTTGGCCTATGCGTTTCTTGCTTACATGTCCAAGACGACAATGCCATAAGGATGCTTTATCTAAGCTAGCGGAAGAGTTAATACACAAGACATTATTTCCTAGATTATCTACAACAGATACAGTTTCATACACGCCATCACAAGGTAATGCTTTAAAATAAAGAACATTATTAAAGAAAGCATCAATACTACCATTATTATTATCAAAATAAAAGGTAAAACCTTGTTTATACAATGCATGAAAGGAAATAACATTTCTTGCCATTTCTGGCGAATAATAACATTTATTCAAATCTAATGTAAACCCACTATTTAGCACTAAGGAATAAACTCCTATCTTGGTGACAGGTGAAGCTTTCCTGTTTCCCATGATCAAGTTTATCTTTCCCTGCTCCACATTCTCACTTCTTTTTAGTCCCTGCAAATCACAACATATGTGAATACCACAACCTGTATCAAGGACCCAAGACTTAGAATGAGGTGAGTTATTAGACAATATAGTGTATATACCTGCATGGTTGGGTTTTACTTTCCCATCCTTCAAATCTTGCTGGTACTTTGGGCAGTTTCGCTTCCAGTGCGACTTTTCATGGCAATAGAAGCATTCAGCCTCATAAGGGTTAACAGAAGGAGTGACAAAACCTTTCTTGGTTTTTCTTGAAGAGGAGCCTTCAAGGGTCTTACCCTTGGTACCCTTAGAAGGGTTCTTTCTCTTCTTCCCTTTGCCATGCTCGATTGCCAAGACATTGGACGCAGTTGGAGTAGGAGTAGGAGTAGTAACAACCGACTTACCCTTTAGACCACTTTCGGCGGTCTTCAAGAGTCCTTGAAGTTTGCTGAGGGTGACTTCTTCCTTGTTCATGTGATATGTCATGTGGAATTGATCATAACACGATGGCAAGGAGTGCAAAATGATGTCTATTGCTAACTCCTCAGGGAAGTTCACATTCAGCTTCAGTAAACGGTCCACATACCTTTGCATTTTCTGCATGTGGCCCGTGATGGGTTCACCATCCTTCATTCGGGTTGTTATCATGGAGGAGATGATTTCATATCGCTCTTGACGAGCACTTTGATGGTAGCGGTCCATCAAGTCCTGGTGCATCTCAAAAGGATAATAGTCCTCATAGGACTTTTGGAGCTCGGCTGTCATGGTGGCCATCATGATGCATGCCACTTTTGTAGCATCTCTTTCATGTACCTCATATTCAACAAGCTCTTCAGGGGTAGCAGTTGGCTCGGGTACCTTCAGCTCCTTGTCGAGAACATATTCTTTGTTCTCATACCGAGTGACCATCCTGATGTTTCTGATCCAATCTGTAAAGTTAGACCCATCAAAGATGACTCTCCCACAAAGATTCATGAGAGAGAAGGAGCTAGTAGGGTTTGAGCCAGAAGCATTGTTATTGGAAGACATCTGAAGAGAAGAGGGAATAGATTAGATTAGATATAGAGATAGTCCTTAACAAAACACCCAAATGTAATATTAAGGCTAGGACCCAACACAATATTTTATAACTTAGAAGAGGGATGCCGTAATCTAAGCTATAAGATATTTGAAGGTAGGTGAATGACGATTCACCAATTTCCACCATGAAAAACGAAATATTTAATTAGGTTTTAATTGGTTTAGAAACTCCTAGATTCTTTGTGATTCATTGAACTTTCTTCAATGGCATGTTTCAATATCGAGTGTGCCCTTCAAGTTTTGTGACTGGGATGCCGATGATCACAAAACAAGGTGTGAAGTAACCATGCAAATTACTTGGTACCCTTAATGTATTACCCCTTAATCGATGTGCCGGTTAACCACACACACTCCACTAACGACTTAAACAAAGTGTAAAGTGTAATTTCATGGATTAGCACCTTATTCACATTTTCCTAAAATAACTAAGATTGGGAATTCAATAAAGTTTAGTTACTTTAGTATTATCATTATACTTTTAATGAGAATTTATAAGTCCTTGTCCTACCCGTTCGGCTAACGACCCTCCACCGATCAAGGAAGCGGTGGGTGAGAGTGGACACCCATTAAGTTGCCATTTTATAGGCAACAACCTTATACCCCCCTTATAGACCGGCTTCATGAATGAGGCGTACTAGCGGTAAGACGACTTGATCTTATACATATATAAATATTATTAAACTTATAATATTATAAAGTATAAGGGTTGAATTTTAACTTTTAAAATTCTAGGGGTTGGAACTAAAGTTTTTAATATGACTTTACATGTTCCAAAACTTGAGGGAAAGTTTTGTAAACTTTCAAAACTTTTCATTTCTCATAACTTATGAGTTAATGGTTATTAAAAATGAAGACTCTTCATTTTTTGTAACCTATGTGTTCTTTTAATGGTTATTTATAAATGTTACTTTTGGTTATCCATAACTTAAGAACTAGTTATGGACTCCATTAAAACACATAAAGATCAAGAATTAATCTAATCAATTATTAGCACATAATTTCTATGATCTTCTAAACTCATATGTTTATGAATGTTCATATCAAAAATTTCAAGAATCGTAAGTACATATACAAAACTTGAAATTTTGATACGAGCTTTTGAACAAAACTTCGATTTTCAAGTTTTTTTTTTTTTTTTTTTTTTTTTTTTTTTTTTTGTATCAAGTATCAAATAAACAAACCCGGCTCTGATACCACTGATGGGTTTTCAGCATTCTAACACTCCTATGGTGTACATGCAACCCTAGAAACCTTGGATCTATGTTTGACTAAGATACATGCAAATAATTATTTTTCCAAGGTTCTTATCCTAACTAGCATGGCATGGGGTACTTGAATCAAATAAAACTAGTAGAATTACTTACCTTGTAGTAGTAGTTGATTGCTTGGAGTTTGAAAGCCTAGCACCAATAATGTGGATGCCTCAAATGGAAGTCACAAATCACCACAAACTTGGAAACTTGAGAGAATAGTCACAAACTTCTTGAAATCGGCCCTCTTAGTTTACGCACATCAACTCATGTGATTTCAAGAACCAAAGCCTCCTTTATATAGTGTGGTGGATTAGGGTTACATCCATGTAAACCCTAATACCCATGCTTTTTCATTTCCATGAGATCCATGGGTTAAAGCTCCATGGAGTATCCATGGACTTTCCATGCAAGCCTAGCCCATTCCAAATAAGCATTAGCCCACACTATATAAATACAAGAGCCCATATTTAATTAGTCATACTTTTGATCTCTAAATTAATTCTAGATTAATTATAGATCAATACTAATTAAATAATATGATTTTATATTAATATATTAGGACTTATAATATATTAATAAATCATAACTTATACTATTCTCAAACGATTATCCATAAATTGTTCGGGTGAAGTGCAACCCAAATGGACCATGCCGGGTCGGGTCAAGTACATACCAAATATAGTTATGGACTTAGACACTATATCCAACAAGTTTTACCTTCGTATTTTTGGGATGTTATAGAGGGATAAAGATATACATGATTTATTAAACTTCTAAAAACAATTACAACTATACACAAAGGTTACGCCTCACTTAAGCTTTCAAAAACAAAAGAATTTATATTGCTTACTAACTGCTCTAAAAGATGTGCTCTCAACCTCATAATGATTGCTTTTTTGAAATTTTGTGTGCGTGTACAATAATGAATGGGTATATGAGTCTATTTATAGGAAAGCATGAGAAACCCTAATTCTGATGGACCAGACCCATCCATAATTACCCCCATGAAGGTGGTGTCCTAATTTTCAACCAATCACATGAAGCTATGCAGGTGCTTCTGGAACCTTCGTCCTTGAGAGACAACACTTGAGCACCAACCATGCCCATGGAGCGCATCATGATGTCATGGGGGCATCCACCTTGAGCTCCTTCAACTTCCGAGCAACATGAGACTTCCTTGAACATCCTGGCACACCTCACAATTAGAAGGGTGCAATCCAAGCTAATGATGCACCATGTTCCATGATGGCGCACCAAGCATAACCAATGTTGCATCATGTGTCATGATGACACATCAAGCCCTTTGGTGGAGCATCATTCTTCTAGTAGTACATAAGCAACACATCAACATTTAGGTGTCGTTTGTTTTTTCGAAGCGAAAATGTCTAAAGTTTGTGGACCACCTCTGCAACCGTCTATAGCAGAAGAGGGGGACCAAACGGTTGCAACATGTAATAAAAAGCTTGTTTGTTTTTTTAACCTCTGCTGCTGCAATAAGTTAAAGTAAGGTGTGAAGATGTTTGAAGCAGAGGGTTAAGTGTTGTGTCACGCAACACACACGCATCGGTTTTTAAGTTAGAAGTTTTCTGAAAAACAAACAGCTGTGATGGGGCAAGTGCTGCGCGGCGCAACAATAAATGGTCAAAAGTGGTTTTTTAGAAAAAACAAACAACACCTTAGAAACTTGTTAGGATCATCAAGATGACGCATCATGACCACAATGTGGCGCACCTTGGTGGCATATCGTGTGTATGATGCTTCTTCTGTTACTCCAGTCATCTGTCAGATGTTCCATACAAATTCCAAATGCTCAATTGAATTTCTAGATGCTCCGGTGAATTCTAGATGCTCCATTGAATATATAGATGCTCCATTCAATATCTAGATGTTCCATTCGGATGCTCAAACACATTTGATCAATCTTCACACCCAACAATCTCTCACCGGATGGTTAAAATATGAATGAAAATATATATATTTTTTATGTTTTAATTAATTTTGTTAGGATATTACAATCCGATTTATCTTACGATGATCTCAAAAAACAAAAAATATCCTATCTAAAATCCAAAATTTGACAATCCTGTAAGTTTTAACATAATTGTATTTTATTTATTTTTAGTATTTTTAGCTTCGGACGAATTTCGGGTTTCTACACAGCTATGAGCAATTGAGCATACTCGAGACTCGAGAGTCGAGATTTTATTGATTAACGTGAGCACACATAAAACCAGTAGATGAAATAAAATAAAATTATAAATGGGAAGCAAAACTCCCTTCGGGTGAGATAGATTAAATAAAAATGGGAATCGAAGTCGGGGAGTCCTCCGGTGCCGGAAGTCCCGAGACGAGCAGTGGTAGAGAAGATGCCGGTCCAGCTACCACCCCAACCAGTACTTCCAACTCCGTACGCCGGCGGTTCTCGCTGGCGGCTCAGCCGGAGATAATGAGAGCGGCGCAGAAGGATGACCAGTATGCTTCTTTCGTCTACGAGGCCTGTCGTGACGCCTTTCGCCACTTATTCGGTCTCTATCTTATCTCAAAATTTAGGGCTTTCCCTCTAACTACGTGTGCGTTTAGACTTTAGGTTGATTGTGATATGCATTTCACCTTCTCTCTAACTTTTTATTTTGATGTTATTTTAGGTACAAGGGCAGCTATATCGTATCAGAATGAGGTCTGTTGCCTTTTTTGAACTTTAATACGTGTAGTTTCTTCAAAGTTAGGGCTATATTTATTATGTTATATAGCAGTTGCCCTTCGATTGGATCACATATCAAATTGCCTAAATTCACAAACAGTTTTCCTTCTTTTCAAAGCATCATACATTGTCATTTTAAGTATGGATGCGATTCACTTCTTTGATGCCCTATTTACACACTGGTGGAAGAATAAGCGGAGTTAGTTTTAACTTTGGTGGTATATCGTTTTGCAGACAAAGCTTTTGGGGCAGATGCTTTATTATGTTTTAACAACAGGGGCAGGGCAACAAACATTGGGAGAGGAATATTGTGATGTCACACAGGTAAATTGATTATTTTTTTTGCTCTATACATGCCTTGTTGTCATGAATTGATATATTTATGAAGATGATTAGTATTTGTATGGAGCTAATTCATCATCGAAAGATTCTTCTGTTAACATGAAGCTGAACATGTTTATCCTTTCAGGTTGCAGGATTACATGGGCTTCCTCCAACACCAGCAAGACGTGCCCTTTTCATTGTCTATCAGAGTGCAGTTCCCTACATTGCTGAAAGAGTCAGGTTCATTTTCTTTCTTACAAATCATTCTGTTCTTTTATTATTATTATTATTATTTAAAAAGAAAAAAAGAAAAGACAATTCTTATCAACCATGTAATTTGCTTGCATAACAGCTCTAGAATTGCTTCACGTAGCATTGCCTTGACTGAGTCAGAATCACTGTCTGATGATATCCATGGGGATGCTTCTAGAAGCATCCATGGTCAACCATCTGCAAGTCAACTCTCTTCTTCTCCTTCACCAATAGTTTCAATTTCACCTCTCTCAAGATTCAAACACAAAATTACTGGCCTTTGGTTGCACACAGTTCAGAGATGGCCTGTAGTATGTCATTTCCCTATATATATATATATATATATATATATATATATATATATATATATATATATATATATATATATATATGCACTAAAAAAATAGAATGAAATGAAAGTATATGATGTTATAATAACTTATAATAAACAAATGAATAAAATTAGGTTGCTATTTTTGGCAGGTGCTTCCATTAGCCCGTGAATTTTTGCAGCTGCTTCTTCGTGCTAACCTTATGTTCTTCTATTTTGAAGGTGAGTATCTTTATGGAACCAATAGTTTATTATTTTTTTTACAATGGTTATTATTTTTACAATCTACTAAGCAATTTGATTATATATTTATTGCAGGTTTATATTATCATATATCAAAGCGTGCAGCAGGCATTCGATATGTTTTTATTGGGAAGCCCATGAATCAAAGACCCAGGTATATCTTAATATTCTCTAAAATAAAAATTAATTTTTTTTTTCAAATATTAATATTCTTGAATTCTATAACATGCAGATATCAAATATTGGGCATGTTTCTATTGGTTCAGTTGTGTATTATTGCTGCTGAAGGATTGAGGCGTAGCAACTTAACATCCATCACATCTTCTGTTCAGCAGACATCTTTAAGCCTTCATCAAGCATCTGCAGGTTTTCGTTTTTCTATTTTTTTATATCAATTTTAATAATAATATATCATTACAAACTTATTATATTATTTTTTGTTTTATTTTTCAGGGAGAGGTTTACCTGTTTTAAATGAAGAAGGAAATTTGATCACTGGGGACACTGAGAAAGTATCGGACTCCTTGACAACCTCTGAGGTACTCTAACTCTTCTGAATTTTATTAATCAAAGGTTATGTAGAAATATTAAAAAATGGTTAAATGCAAAAAGTAGGAATGTTTTTTCACTGATATGATATGGTTAAAAATTAAAATACTTTTTTGATAGCAGACTGGATCAAGTGTGATTAGCAAATGTACACTTTGCCTTAGTAATCGCCAAAATCCAACTGCAACTCCTTGTGGACATGTCTTTTGCTGGTATTTATTTATAACACCCAGATCTTTCTTAATTTCACTATTTTTTTTTTTAAATGTTGATTGATGTTTTTAATTAATTAATTATTTATGTAGGAATTGCATAATGGAATGGTGTAATGAAAAGCCGGAATGCCCTTTATGTCGTTCTCCTCTAACTCATTCAACCTTAGTTTGTTTGTACCATTCAGATTTTTAGCTTACACAGAAAAAAAAAATGAAAAATTACCATCAAGGTAAAATCAACAACCATAATAATAATAATAATAGTAATAATCAATCCCATATTTCTCATTGCATCTTGTAAAATGTAAATCTCCATTTTTTTTCCTTCAAATTATTCATGGTATGTTGTAAGCATACAATGTCATTTCTAGAACATGTAGTGGTGGTAGGGAATGTGTAGTGCGTTGGTGGGAAGAACGATACTCAATTTGAATACAATCATAAATAGTAGTTATATATGAACAAAACATAACAAAAAACAACGTTAAACTGTTTGCAAGGTATGGTATATATTACTATGTTATGTATCAACTGTGTAGGATGGTTATTGTGTTTTCTTTATGTCTAATTTGTAGACTTGAGAAAGTCGAGCTGTATTTGTCAAATGATGTGATTACGTACGCATTTTGAATAAACAGGACAAAAAAAGTTATCAAGATTATTGTCACATTATTTTTCTATTAACTTTAACCATTAATTAAATAATTTCTCCAATGACTAATCTAATCCTGTGGCCTTTTTTTTTAAATAAATTTTAAATTACAGAAATGGTCCTTGTGTTTGTTATGTACTTCAAGTTCAATTTTTTTTCTTTCCACTTTGTGTTGTTATCGTTAAAACGTGCATCTTATATGAGGGCATATGATAGTCATTTCCCTCATATCCTAATGAAAGCCCTATATATGACTAAATTATTTCATATATTCTTCTTCCCCACGATCCATTACTCTCTGTGAAAGAAACTCTCACCAAGAAGAAGCTATGGTGTTGTGCTATTGTGGAAGAAATGAAATGGCCAAGCCCAACAATAAGAACAGATTACAACTTCATTGGGTGGTTTGACCTAGAAATGTGCCCAAGTTCGAAGAAGGTCATGCCTTGTTTACTTTACTTCATGAACAATCTCCACAAGCTAAAGTGGAGAGCATGGAGTTTAAAGTGATGATTTGGAAGATTGTTTTCATATCTAACCCCTTTTAATCATTCTAACAAGTAAGATAGAATATATGGAAAACGATCACTTTTGTAGTTGGTATGATGTAGGTGTTGGTTGAATTTTGAAAACGTGTTATGTAATGGTGGTTAATGGGAAAAGATGATGTTTAATGCAACGTGTTCTTGACAGTTAAGTTCAAATTGTCCATGAACGTTATTAAATACAATCCTGTTTGGTTGATGATGTTTATGGGAAAAATTTTAATGGAAAATTTTGATCTTGTGAAAAAATGATACTTCAATGATGTTAAGTGCAAAATAAATGAAAGTGACAAGAAATTTTCCCTGAAAACCCCTATGGGGGCTGGGTTTGCCCTATAAAGGAGCTCGAACCCGGGGTGCTCGTTGAAATATGCAAGTAGGCTTCCGTTTAATCATTTGCCGTTTCCAAAAAAAAAAAAAATGAAAGTGACAAGAAACTAAACTGATTTTACCCAAACCAAGCCCTATAAAATCGAAACTTTGTGCAAGAAAATCATATAAAATGACAATTGCATTAATCAAACCGCAAGTAAACTAAAAATATGCATATGGACAGAGACCCATCCCCTTTCAAGAGAGGTTTCCTTGTATTCATTTTACGGGATGGACTATCAATAATTTCCTAAATGATGACATTATTGGGGGTGTCAGAATATCTGCAAATTTTCATATTCGGACAGCACATACCATAATATCATGAGCTTTGGGCCGTCCGACACGAAAACATCCTAGGAGGGTCACCCATCCTGAAATTACTCTACCCCGGGCATGCTTAATTGTAGAGTTCTCATATGATTTTTTGCCCTTATGACTTTAAAACACGTTATGATCAGAAAGGTCCACACCCCTTATAAGACATTGCTTAGCTCTCTTTCCCAGTCGATGTGTGATCATGGATCTCTAACCCATTCAATATGAGAAGGGATCCCTGATCACAATCGACCGAGAAAGACAACTTTACATTACCTTATAAGGGACGTGGATACCTTACATATCACAATGAATTTTAAAGTCATGAATCATTAAATAAGTGTTGGGTTTGGAACCAGTGTAGCCGAGATCCATGAGAAATCATACGAGTGTTCATCGATTTTAATCCAATAGATTTTGATGGAACCAATTCAATCCAATTATCCATTGGATGTTGAATTTTGTCAACCACTCCAATCTAATTTGTTATATGCAATCGAACCGAATCAATTCAACTGGATATTTGGATTGGATCGGTTTTATCTATTGAATATATCATATTGTTTATCTATTATCCACCCAATTCTAATCCATTTTCCATCCAATAAAATAATTTATAATTATGATAATTAAAACTAAAACCACACACAATTACACTAAATAAGACTAACAAACGATACTTCAAGTCTTCAACTTCAACAACCAATGTTCAAACATGTAAAATCATTAAAAGAATTGGCTATATTTGTAATTTCTCTGAAATCAATTGGATAATAATATTGGAATGTAATTGGATATTTATTAGATTAATATTGGATATCCGGTTGGATGAACAATGGATCGGTTCAGTTGAGTTATCTATTGGATTTTTATGATGATCCAAGAACCGATCCGAACCAATTAGATTTTGAAATTTCAAAACCGATCAAATCCAATTGTAATTGGATATCCAATCCATTCGGTCGGTCGTAATTGGACCGGTTAAGTTCTGCACGCCCCTAAGATATCATGATCAATTGCTTGTGCTAATGAGTGCATGAAGTGGAGGTCCACTCGGGCTCTTCATATAAGAATCGTAATTCTTAATAGCATATGATACAAACATGATGAGGAAAACGAGACGTTATTTGTTTATGACATCGATCACATTTATCTTGTGAGAAACAAGAGATGATTTGGTGCCTTGTAAATCGCTGAGGACACTGTGGATGACAAAGCCCATTGGAGCTCGAGTTCTTGTTCTTGTGTCACATGCATTGGATCCCAAGGATCGGGTATACGATGCTTCTTTGATGATTTACAATATCCATCATAACACAAATAAGAACAATATATATTCTTTAATTTATCACAAATCAGTATAATTCTAGAAAACTCTCTTGGAAAATTAAATAAACTTAATTCTCATTTAATATCCCCAATGCAAAATTTCAAACTTTACTCAAGTTATACAAGATCATAAATACATTTCACAAGTATACAAATTTATTAAAAGAATATGTAAGATAAATAATTGAAGCCATGTGAGATCATAATAGACTTTACCCAAGTATACAAATTTATAACAAATATTTGTACCTTAACAAATCATATACACGCTTAATAAGTTGGTGCTTCCAGATTCCTCAGATGAACTTCTTGTGGAAGAAGATTGCATTTGATCTTGAGCTCTTCAAACATTTTCTTCAACTCTAAAACCAGTTCACTTCTACGCTTACTTTTTTCACCATAGTCTTGAAAGTTCATTGTATGATTGATACTGAGGGCCACTTTTATCATGTTCACATTTTGAATCTCATTCACAATAAAAAGGTGATTGGGGTGCCATAATTGAGGGTTCTTCTCCAAATATCTGACCATAAAACAAAAATAGGATACTATATAATACACAAATAAATGAATTTATGTTACTATTTCTAGCATTCTACTTTTAATCTGGTTTTTTATTTAGACATTACACTCTATATCAACTTACATTTTTATCATGTCTTTTAATATCCCGATCTTCTCAAAGGGTGTTGCAAAATCGATAGAAAATTCCACCTTATCCCCCATATCTGGGCTTCTATAGAAATTGCTAATGGGCTTTGTAGCCAAAACCGAATTTGGATAATATATCTTCTCATTATCATATCTCAAGAACACCGTATTTAAGATATTCATCTCTTCAACAACCATCTATCACAAATAACATCATACGTAATTATAGCAATCTCATTAAGATACAAAATTTAGAGAATATTTTATACCTGAACACCATCAATAACACAACGATCCCCAACATCAAACGGATGCATCATGAAAACAAACACAATGGCTTCAAAAACAGTCTTGCAAGTGTTCCCAAATATAAAAGCAGCTACAACAAGCTGTGAAGAGAGGAAGACAAGTACTTTGGTGGAAGCAATCTCTGTCAAAAGAAGCCACACAATTATGGTTACAACAATTAAGATTGCTGTAATAAGCTTGTTTAATTCATCTACAGCTGTTTTCGTGTCATCTAAAGCATATGCTAAAGCTTTTCTCCCATTGAAAACTTTCACCACCCAATCTGTTAAAGTTTTTCTATCAATTTTCCCCTTTTCAGCTACATCAATCATTGGAAACACAATGTCCACCTCTTCCCTGATCATGAATCTCCTTAGATCAATATCTTCAATGTATCTACATAGACATATAACATGTATGAATAAATAAGAATGTGTTCAAACTTCAAACTTCAAAAATAATATAGATGTTCTTACTCAGAACCAGGTTGAGCAACATTTCTAAAGATATGATATGCAGCTGCAATTGCTTCCATCTCATTAGTAATCTCTTTGTCTACAGATTCACGTGAATCATCTCCATTATAATAAGCACTTTCTTCAAGTTCACCAGAGAAAGTTGAGAGCCCTGAATTTGATATTGTGTCAACCAACATCTTCATAGTCCATGCAGACACTTTTTCACGCTTCATTTGATAAAGCTTACTTACATCTATCACTCCTTTTTTTGTCTTTGAATCTTTCCCATTCTTCTTCTTCACACTCAAACTAAGTTGACTTTTACTATTACTCCCCCCGACATTTTCTAATGATTCCATAATCGGAGGCCCTGAAAGGGTAAGGATAACATACTGAAGAAAGATTGATTCTTGGATTTTATCAAAGAAATTGCTGACGTGGAAATTTGTTGCTAAAATCTTTATCAATAAAGTCTTGAGAAGCCACAAGACTGAACCAACGAGTAAGGAAACGATAGTCCATGTCAAGAAATCCAAAACCCTAGTGGCAGTTTTTGATCTTTTAACATGATGGCCATTGAACAACCATATCCATGTAGTAAGAACTCCAATCAACCAAAGGCATACATGAACACTCTTCTTTAATCCATGAACAAAGTATAACACCTTGTTCCTCAACAAGAAATTCAGTTCTATCAGCAATACTACGAATTGCATCAGCCAATTGATGACTAACATACCACAAATCTTCACTATTATAAGCACAAACCATTTCCATAACTCCACGCTCCATATCTTGTAATTTTTCAATTTGGGAATCATTAAGCTAGCAATTAAACAACCCACAAGCAATAGCAGTAGTACCCATTGAAGTAGTACTTTCGTCTTCACCCTCTTGAGCTTTAATTGCCTTCGTATTTTAACCTTCTTGTAGATTTCTTCATCCTCATCATCATCTTTATCTGCCCCTGCACCTTTAGGCGATGCCATTAATGGAGTTTTTGGAGTTATGGATGAAGTTCTTGTTGTTTCTTTTGATGATGTACCGGTTGGAGAAGCAGTAGTATTGCCTGCTATTCTAGAAGAGGATCGAGCAGATATCCTCATGGACGAGTTTGAGCTCTGGCCAACTGGTTCAGGCATATCATCGAGCATATTGGGATCAATTAAAGGTTGTTCACCAAACCTTGATTTGGGCTTGGATTTGATCGATCTTGCTATGGTTCTTCGCCTGGATAACGTTTCAGAATTAGGGGTTTTGGGCGAATTGCTGTTAGGGCTTGAAATAACATATGAATCCACAGATTTTCTATGAGGTGACTCATTAACTGCTCCTGGTTTTGCATCTCTCGTTACTCCAAAAGTAGCGCGTTTCACATATTTCTCTTCGCCGGAAATTGGTACGACCACTTCGCCGCTTTTGTTCTCCGTCATGCTGATCTCCCCTGTTTTCGAGCTTTTACCATTTCCATCCATTCGTAGTCAAAAACCTAGAAATTAATTACAACAAAAACTTTCACCTACGTCTGCCTTCAAGCAATTAACATTTGTAGGCTTGTAGCTACTCATAACAAATAACAGATATTGTTTCGAAGATTTCCTCCTCAAATTTCAGGTTCAAAACCAAATACGAAAGGATACATTACACATACATCCACGAATAATACGAGAATTACAAGCGAATCAACAGCAGAGACGTCACTTTGTACGATATGATACATTTAGTCATAAATGGGAGATTGGGAGGGCAAGTTGAATCGAAGTGATTACACAAAGGCATGAAGATAGCAATTATATAATTAAGCAAATGTGTTTCTAGAGAACTGTTGATGAAATAGATAAACTGAACTCACATGCACTGAAAGCTTGCTGCATGACAAGCACATACACATGCAAATGCTACTGGAAGAACTCCTGGATGACAACTTGAACTGGAGATAACGCTGAATAAAGAAATACGAGTAACACGGTGGTGGCCGGAGAGAGCTCAGGCCGTTAGGCGGCGGAGAGAGGATTCATCGGAGCAGACGATCTATAGGTGCATGAAAATGGTACCGCTCAACTTTGAAAACGAGAAAGCTGACCTTGTTCAAATTGTTTTCAGGACAAAATATAGAAAAATATAAAGTAATTTGTTAATTTTTTTTTATTTTAATAATGACATGGTAAAAATACTTTTGTTTCTTTTTTCTCTATATTCTCTCTTTTTTCTAAAGGAATACAGCTTGTATGACGAAAACATTAGAATATCAGTTTATATATTGCTTACAATGTGATGCATGTTTTATGCAGGTTTATTAAACTTCTTTTTATCGTGTATTGTGATAAAAATATTTTGGTATCAAATATTTTAATCTTAATCTTAATCTTAACGAAAGAATATAATAAACGAAGTAATCGATCGTTATGCTTTTATTCTTGCGTATAATTTCACAAAGATATATGAATGATTCAGCATACATTTTTATTTATATAAAAAAGAAGATATATATTTGTCAATTTTTTTTCTCAACCCCTTTTTATTGACACAAAAACATCAATTTACCCGGTTTTTTGTTTTTCTTTCGATAGTGACTATTTACCTGATTAACCTTTATTTTTCGGTTGTTATATATGATTGACATGACTTTTCTATATGTGACAACCAACATGGAAAAATTCATGGCACCCCTGCCTATTTTAGGTTAAATAGAACCGCCCTTGCTTGAACTCCTAATTTCTTCAATTTTGCAACGGGGATGGCGATGAACTCAAAATCAAAAGTAAGAAAAAGAATTAATCCATTTGTCGATGTTATTGTTATCTTTAAGATCAATGACAATATTGAAATTTGGAATTATATTGAATGTGTATAAATGAATGAGAGAAATAAATATATATACATGGAGATTGAAGTTCTAAATGTAGCACAACTCTACGAGCCATGGACTAAAAATATAATTTATACATTCGAATACTCTTCCTCAAGCTAGAACATATATGTTAATCATGTCCACCTTGTTAGAAATAGTAGAGACCTGATAACTAAATAACGTTTTGGTGAAGACAACAACTAGTTGGCTTCTGGTTCGAACATGGGGAATTATGATGGTACCATCTCAATTATGATGGTACCGTCTCTCGGCTTTTCACAAGTGAAATTACAATCCACTTCAATTTATTTAGTACTTTTATGAAGCACATGATTGTTTTCTGATGTAGTAGTGTCATTATCACACAATATGTGCATCTGTTTGGATTAAGTAAACCTTACTTAATAGATTACACAACTATATTAGACCATATATGTTCGCAAATGTTCTTGGATATAACATTGTATTCGGGTTCTACATTTGACCTCGAAACACTTTTTTTTTTCTTACTCTTCCATGGAACAATATTTTTTCCAACAAACATGCAACAACACGTAGTAGACTGCCTCCTTGTAGATCTCTATTATAGTTGGCATATATGAACCCTTTGATCACATGATGACCATGATTCCAGATTAAGATGCCATGACCCGGAGCACCCTTTAGGTATCCAGAAAGCAATGTTTGGTTGTGTAATCGTTAGATAGTTTAGTTTTCCCATAATTCATCTATACTTTTTGGATTCTCAAGAAGATCTTCATCTTCTACTTTCAACTTCATATTTGGAATCTTAGGAGACTCATAAGGGTTTGTTTCAATCAAACAAGAGTCATTCAATATACACAAGAAATATTTTCGTTAGGATAAACAAATTCCTATATGAGTATGAGAGATCTAAAATCCCAAAAAAATATTTTAATGGGCTTAGGTTCTTTGTTTGAAATCAGGCTCTCAATTTAAGTTTCACCATTCCCAGTAATCACTATATCATCAATATATACCACTATTAAAATGCATCTAGAAGTTGACAAATTAAAGAATATGAAATTTTGACAACCCGAAATTTCTATCTTGTACAAACCATTCACTTCAATCTAAGTCAGACTCGTTTCTGCTAACTTTTAGCACTGTTTAGAGTCTGTTTGAGCATTCTGAGCCTAGTGCATCAAAGGAATCAGTGTTTGGATTTATCAGTTAAGGTTCCAAACCACCCAGCAAACCGTAAACCTCCTCAAAAGGAGTTTACGGTCAGGAAGCTTAGAGCTTACGGTCATGGTGACCGTAAAATCCCTATATATACATAATTCATGATCATTTTGATCATTTCTTTCCTTTCCAAGCCAAAAATCTCGAAAACTCTCAAGTATCATAAGATCTTCATCTTGATCTTCCAAAAATGTAAGAATTATTTCCTTTGATTTGTTGTTACATCTCTTTATCTAGTGATTATACATGATTTCATCCATGAAATCTCTTCATTTTGATAGATCTTCAAGTGTTCTTCATTTCACCAAGAACACCAAGAACGCACACTAGTGTTCTTGGATCCTAATCACCCTTACAAACTTCTAATAAGTAAGTACACTACCCTTAGCTTGTTATATACTAGAATCGCTAGTTAATCACCTTGAAAACCATCATTTGTGCAAGATTTGATGAGTTTACGGTTGAATCTCCTTAGACCGTGAACTCCATGACCGTAAGGTCATTAGACCGTAAACCTTATGACCGTAAGGTCATAGGACCGTAAACACATGGGACCGTGAACCCATAGGACCGTAAGGTCATTAGACCGTAAACTCTTATGGTCATACCATTTTGACCATAAACTCACTTGGTCATGTCATTTGGACCGTAAACTCTTTAGGGTGGCCATACACCCTAGTTATGCAATCACATGTGATTGTATCCCTTCAATCTAGGAGTTTAGTCTATTAGGGTGTTATCCCTTATAATTAGTTGCTTATACACTAATCAAATACACATACATGTCATTATATGTTTATTAGGATCTTTATGTGTGCTCAAGGTTTCACCTGACACTCTACATCCTATTTCCAAACATACTTCCGTATCACTCACTACAGGTGAGTTCATACCCCTTAATCTATCTTTTAAATGATTTTAAATGCTTTTATGGGGGGGGGGGATACAAGTAGAAAACATGTTAGTTATATAATCAATCACATGTGATTTATAACTATGTTTCAAACAAAGGATTTCATATACTTCAAACTGTGTTTCAAACAAATGATTTCTTATACTTTCAAACTGTATTATCAATCAAACTGCTTTTAAATCGTTTTATAGATTGACATCAAGTCATCAATATTTATTATTAAACTCTTCAAATGTTTTACAAAACTTCTTTTTAAACTTATATATTGTCAAATGCATGTTTATATATGTATAGTTATATAAGTAATGTTTAAAGGACTTAGGACTGATAACTCGCTTAATTTCCTTTTCCTTGTTTGGATGTGGCCTGAAAGTATCGGTTATTTGTCCGAATGTCGTTTAAATATCAATTATATATTATGTATACATATGTAGATATAAAAGTACTATCAATCAGTTCAGTACCTTTGGGTAGCAAAGGCATACCTTCCTTCTTTCAAACTACAGAAATTACTAGTAAACTATAATAGGTATAGTTTAGGAGAATACTATCATATACAAATACTATAACAGAGAATACTATAAAAGAGAATACTATAACAGAGAACACTATAACAGAGAACACTATAACAGAGAATACTATAACAGAGAATACTATACAAAGGATACTATACAGAGAATACTATACATAGAATACTATTACTATAACAAGTATACTATAACAAGATTCAGAGATAACATAATGTGAGATACTACTTCATGACACATCGACCATTTCGTTATGTCACGTTTTGTAACCAGAATCTCCTGGAGGGAGAGCGTGAGTTTGCGTATAGATCTATACTGGATTGACTATCCTACACCTTGCTGTTCGCTACAGTGGGACTTGCAAGTCTACGAGTGCCAAATGTCATTTCTTCCGACGTCTTTCATCGTCGTGTTTTAGTCGGTTTAGTATGGTAACAATCTTATCACATTTTGCCTTAATTAAACCATTGGTTTTAAGGTAGTTATTACTTCAGTAGTTAATACAAATAATACTGCAGTACACATACATTTTTCCCATTATATTCAAATTGTGATCTTCTCACATAAAGGGTAATATAAAACTATATTCTGGTAACGATAGTCATATTTGGGAAAAGCTTCCACTTTTACAGAGAAACAAACATACAAAACAGTTGGGTCTTGGTAGAAGACTACTTTTTATACTAGTAGAGAATATAGGATTTTCTAGGAGTTTTTCAAACATATACAAACATTTACATTGAACATTCACAAACATTTTCATCAAACTTATACAAACTTTGACACTAAATACTTATGAACTCACCAGCTTAAATGCTGATCTACGCTTTCAAAATAACTTATATTCTCAGGTCACCAGTAGACAGGTACCGATGACCAGGTTTTGAGAAGACGGAGCATGTTCAAGACTCGTCTTTTATTTTGATTATTCATTTTTGGTGTCTTATTACTATTAAAGAACACACTTGTATGAAATTATACTATTAATGTAATGGATGATGTTGTTGCTTATTTATTACTTTGCATTGTTATGATACTGTACATGACGTCCTCCACCCCCGAACGTTTCCTTCGTTCCGGTTTTGGGGTGTGACAGAAATGATGATATGAGCTACTTTGTAAACCAAACTTATCACTATTGTATTAAACCTTCCAAACCAAGCACAAGGGGACTGCATTAAACCATATAAGGATTTTCGTAATTTGCAGACTTTGGCACACTCCATTTGAGCAACAACCCATGTGCTTAATCCATGTAAACATCCTTATGTAAAAGTCATTTTCACATCCAATTAATGGAGTGTCCAAATACAAGCATTTGCTAAAGAAAAAAATAGGAAAATTTAGGATACCTTGCTACGATAGCAAATGTTTCAGAATCGTAGACCCAAAAGTCCAAGCATATCGTTTGGCAACCAGTTATGCCTTTAGACAAGTCATTGATCCATATGAATTAACTTGCATAGTGAATACACACTTGCAATGATTTGCCTTTTTTCCCACATGTAGCGCTGCCAAATCTCATGTATTATGTGACATCCCCAAATTCACGGTCATTTTAAAAAATTTATTTATGCTTATTTTAAAATCAAAGTATTCGTTTTGAAGAATAATATTGCGGAATTTGTTCCAAAAAATATGATAAATATATTATCAAAGCATTTCCGAAGAAATATATTTTATTTATATTAAAACATTGACATGTCATCGTCAATACAGAAACATAAGCATAAATAGAACTTACATTCATTTACACTAATGAATTACATCTCCTTTAATCTCTTAGTGTAATGTATCTTCGCATCGATATCCGTGATACAAATAAACTGAGTGGGTCAGGTTGGGAAACCTGGTGAGTACATAAGGTTTTCAACCCACGATAATATAGTTAATTTGTTTCTTCACATACTTCATGTCAAACAATTAACCCGATTACTCATCCCTATTATCTTCTTTATTCTTAAGGATTTACCCTAAGAATCATCTATTCTTCATTCGTTCATTCCTAAGGATTTTCCTAAGGAATAGGCACGAAGTTCATCGCTGCTAGAGTTTATCCAACAGGCACTAAGTCCATAGCTGCCGAGGTTATTCATTAGGCACAGTTGCCAATGTTATCTATTAGGCACTAAGTCCATAGCTGACAATGTTCATTCGTAAGGTACTAAGTCCAGAGCTGCCAGAGTTTTTAGAGTACATCTGATGAACACTTCGTTCACAAACACCTACAGGTTGCGAGTCTACTAGCGTTCCACCAGACTGTCTAGAATAGTGCGTGGTTGTCATCTATACTCTGCTAGATGACATCATCATTAAGGTCAAGGCTTCTCATCATCTTACAACTCTCATCATCTATATCATCTTTCATCTCTCATTTTTTACATCATCTTTCATCTACCCATCTTTACCCAATATATTTATAGGTATAAAAATACATATACAATTTAAATCAAATAAAACATGTATAAATCGTTCATCCAACATAGATATCAAGAACACAGATAATATGCACACATATTGTAACGCCCGCAGACTCGGGCTAGTCAATTTAGAGATAATAAACGTTAAAAATGACTTTTTGATAGAATATTATTTAGAATAAATAATCTTAACCAAATTATAGTATAT
Organism: Lactuca virosa; assembly: GCF_052849685.1. Lineage (NCBI taxonomy): Eukaryota > Viridiplantae > Streptophyta > Magnoliopsida > Asterales > Asteraceae > Lactuca > Lactuca virosa. The sequence goes on along the minus strand of NC_136430.1, from coordinate 245,448,500 downwards.
GTCACAAGGATTCCGTATATATAAAGAACACTGAAATCCGACTTATAACGAAAAAGTTATGACCCGTCGAAGTTTTGCGACAAAACCGGCACGACTCCGCGGAACGTAAAAAGTGAATTTTTGATAAATTACTTTTTAGGCTTAGCGATCTAAACGAAAGTTGTAGTATATGTTAAACCGAGAGCATACAAAAAAAGAACGTCAAAATCTGACTTAGTTTGAGGAAGTTAAAATTTTTCTAAGAATTAGCATAGTAGTACACAGCCCGGTTCCTAGCCAAACCTCCTAGTAAGTGAGTTAGCTTACCCTACTTTAAGTATAGCTTATGTTTAAGTTCAATATCATTATTATGAACTTTATATATATATATATATATATATATATATATATATATATATATATATAATACATATATATATACTTACTACTTTATAATACATATATAATAGTGGGTCCATCTTTTTAAGACCAAAGTCTTAAAAATAAGGAGATGAATTATGAGCTTTAGGTAATATTTGGATGGTGTAGATTAATATCATGTGATGGTCCATGTGAACGGATCTAAAAAAATCAAAAACATCTAAATTAGATGTATCATTTTTAGAGCGTTTGGTACAAATCGTAATGCTTAAACAAACACAATCTAATAACAACATTAACATGAAACGTTACCACACACATGTCCTCTATTTAAAGTTTACCGCTTCTTTCTTTTCTCAGTTAACACAATTTATCACTAACCATCTTTCTAAAAAATCTAGAAAGCATAAGTTGTATAAGCAAAACCTAAAACCATATGCCCCTGCAACAAATTCCAACACCACCAACGCGACATATACCTCCACCATCCGCCGCAATCACCACACGCTGCCACCAGCTTCCGAAAACACTGAGTTCATCACCGCCCTTCGCCTTCTTCTCCACTGTACTCCGTCACCAAGCACCTCCGCCCTTCGTCCTGCATCATGCATAATCTCTTTTTATGTCAACATAGAATCACACATCCAACATCACCGACAACCGCATACAACCTTCCTATTCCCCTTTCAACCGCCAACACTACTTGTAAAAAAATCCAGATCTGATACCGACAAGCCACATATGTACTCTCTTACAACCACTTCTAAGAAAACCCTACATCTCGATCCGAGTCAGATATGAGTTTGTAGACACATTCTCCTCACTTAGGTCCGAGAAAAGAAGCAAACAGAGAGAAGCACAAAGAGGAGAGCCAGAGTGTGATTTGTGTTTCTAGATCTGTTATGAAAATGCACTTCAGATCCATATCAAAAAACGTTTCTGATGCAAATGTTTTTAAACTCGGTTTTCTTATCTTTTCTTATTTGTCTGTGATATAAATTCAGTTTTTTTCTCTTATTTGATTTTGTTTTCTAATCTTTTCTTATTTGATTTTGTTTTGTTAGATCTCTATTTTTTTATTGTGTTAGATCTATATGTGTTTGTGTTTTGTTGTTGTTTGGGTTGAGAATCATAATAACTTGTGTTTTGTTGTTGTTTAGGTTGAGAATCATAATAACAATGTTCCATTTCTTCTGGTTATCATTCATAACTTTGTTGCGATGGTTGGTATTCCTTGTGTAGCCATTGGGTTCAAGCAAAATATAATTATGTTCATCGACTAAAAAGTTACATAAAAGTGGAAAGCAATAACAAAAATTTACATAAGAGAGGATATGCAAAAATCTTTGTATTGTTCTAATTAATAAGATATGCAGTACGATTTTTTAATAAAAAAATAAAAATAGAATACAATAACACAAAAATAATTAAAACTAGAAAGGTTACCCGTTACGCGGGGGCCAGAAGCTTTCAATGTTGTTTCCGAATTGATAAATATGACAGACATAGAAAGTGCACGGATGAAAAGTCCGGGTTTTGCTCCGGACAAAAAATGTAAAAGTTTTGACTGCAAGGACCAGAAGTGTGAAAATGGCTAAAGAATTAAAGAGGTAGGAATTAGCAACTTTTTAGAAAATGGATCAAAGTTGTCAAACCGTTAAAGTTTTGTGGCCAAACTTTAAATATTAAAAGGTTCCAAAAAAATGTAAAAATATTGATTGCAAGGACCAAAAGTGTGAAAATGGGTAAAGAATAATGACCAAAGTTGCCAAAAAACATCCAAATTTAGTATTCCTAACTTCCAACAATAATATATGGACCACTTCTGCCAAAAAAATGGGAAGTTGAATCGAATACAAACAAAATGACATGAATAAATTAATTAAAGAAGTACAAGGACCGGATATGTAAATCAAGGAACCAAACCTGGACAAAGTATCCCAACTTTACTATTCATTTCTTCCACAAATTTATATATATATATATATATATATATATATATATATATATATATATATATATATATATATATATAATAATATGTCAACATGTATATCCCAGCTGAACTTGTATACATATATAATATCTTAAAATATATAAACCTGGTAAAAAAGAATCTAATAAGATTTGAAAAGAAATCCACTACATGCCGCAACAACATAAATAAAGATTTGAAAAGATTTTTTTTGTTGCGTTGATTACGTAGCTACCGAAAGAAAAAATAGAAAATGTCATTAGCACCTACAATGGTTTACAAAATGTTAAAAGAAGTATCAAACAAACTCCATAAGAAAAAGATAGTTTGTTTAGATTACAATAAAATCATCATTGTTTTCTTTTATAAATAAAAATGTTATCCTATACCCATATTAGATCTAAAATAGCTTACAAAACTATATATATATCATTATCCTAACTCCATCATTATTTATATTTTAAATTTAATATTCAATATGTTTAATTAATTATAACATTAAAAAAAAGATAAAAAATGGTATATTTCAAAACATAAGTGATAAAAGTATATATATTTATGTAGCAGATTATGCTTTAATGACAGTTATAAAAGAAATATAAATAAATTTTTTGTTTCAATTTTGTATAGACAGCCGGCATCCATTTCATTTGAAAGTAGCATAGACTTTTAATTAAATCAACATGTAACGAAACTTTGTTTTTATGTTTAGATTTATATATTTATCAAACAAATAAATATATTTAATATTATTTTTTAGAGAATCAATGTAATTCAAAGATATTTGATTAATTTTTGACACTATGGTTCATCAAACTTTTTCTTATTATTTTTTTGACAAACCATGTTTAGTTTATTTTAAAATTCTCGATATTCATTCAAGCGCACAATGCCATCAATTCGACTGTATGCTACATATGTAACCTTTGATTTTTTTATTTGTGGGACATGCTTTACGAGAGAATCATCATTTTACATAACAAAATACATAAATAATAAAATTAATGAGACATATCAGTTAATTGTTTAAAATAAAATTCTAAAATATAAAGTTAACCAGTATATTTGATTTGTAGTTAATGTATTTTATTTTTAACATAAAATTACAATTTAATTTTAATTTTATTTTGAATTAGCAACATACTTTTAGTTATAACACGAGACAATTTGTAAAAATTACTAAAAATAACTAATCGGTATCGAAAAATATTCTCCGAAATTTTTTTTTGTCGCCGCCGCATCTCGAAACTATCTGACGAAAGGGAACTAATAGCCATTTAGAAACCATTAGCCGAAAATAAACTATTCGTCGAAACAAAACTATTCGCGGCTGCCGCATCGCGTGGGTACTCCCCTAGTATATATATATATATATATATATATATATATATATATATATATATATATATATATATATATATATATATATATATATATAGGGCTATGTTATTTTGTTTCTTACATATAGTGTGTGTTAGAATGCACCAATAAGATTTTAGTAAATTAAATAATTATTTAATTAAATAAATATAGATATTAAATGATTTCCATAATTATATGTATATTAAATGATATCCATAATTATAATTCGCTTTTTATGGAAACTAATTAAATCCGTCATTAATGTCAGCAATAACATTCTTTCAGAATGAATTCACATCTAGGTTTTTATATATGAATTTGTATTTTGTTTCAGGACTCACTCACTTAAAATACAATAAAGTTGCATTGAATATGAAGAACGAGAGTGTATTCTACTAGAATACACTCTCATTCTGCTGGAATAAACTCTCATTCTTCTAGATATGAATTCATTCTGAAAAAATATTATTGTTGACATTAATGACGAATTTAATTAGTTTCCATAAAAATGAGTTACAAGTATGGATACCATTTAATATACATATAATTAATACTAAATTCCTATTGGTGCATTCTAGCACACAATAGATGTGAGATACATTTGAACCTACCTGTCTCTCTCTCTCTCTATATATATATATATATATATATATATATATATACATATATATATATATATATATATATATATACACACACACACATATATATATATATATATTATAAAATATAATATACAAAGTGTTATTATAATATATTTTAACTACTCGCGGTACGAAGAATCTGGTTTGAAGGGCCGCATAAGGTTGTTGGATTTCAGAAGTGCTTAAATGCCAAAATGGTCCTGCCCTTCGGTGTTTCATGTATGGCCCCTGTCTGTACATAGTAGTTGAAAAGTATTGTTTAACACTTATAAAACAATATTGCTCGTAAATAGTCGCTATAAATATTAGACTAAAATCTAGCGGTAATGATACTAGGTTTCGCCAAAGGAAAATAAAATTGTTAGAAGCGAAGCGCTGCCCGAGTTTGGAATCATCACTTTAACAAGTGAGTGCATAGTTACTTTCATCTTACACATATATATGAAATATTTAATATAAATTACGTGCTATGTGTGCATATTATTTGTGTTCTTGATATCTATGATGGATGAACAAAATATACATGTTTTATTCGATTTAAACTGTATACGTATTTTATACCTATAATTATGATGGGTAAATATGGGTAGATTAAAGATGAGATGAGATGAGAGATGAAAGATGATATAGATGATGAGAGGTGAAAGATGACGAGAAGCGATGGCCCAGTCATCTAGCAGAGTATAGATGACAACCATGAACTATTCTAGACAGTCCAGTGGAACACTAGCAGACTCGCAACCTGTACGTGTTGTGAACAATGTGTTCACCAGATGTATTCTAAAAGCCTATGGACATGTATTGTGGGTGGATTCCCTAAAGTAATATTGTCAATAAAAGAGATAAACCCTGGTGGCTATGGACTTAGTGCCTAACAAATAACATCGGAAACTATGGATTTAGTGTTTGTTAAATAAACCCTGGCAGCAATGGACTTCGTGCCTATTTCTTAGGACAATCCTTAGGAATAATATTGAGGAATAGATGATTCGTAGGATAGATCCTTAAAAAATAAAGAAGATAATGGGGATGGATAATTGGGTTAATTGTTTGATGATTAAATATAATAATTATATTATCGTGGGTTGAAAACCCTATGTACTCACCAAGTTTTCCAACCTGACCCACTCAGTTTATTTGTATCACATGTATTGATACGAAGATATATTACACTGAGAGATTAAAAGAGATGTAAATCATTAGTGTAAATGAATGTAAGGTCTGTTTATGCTTATGTTTCTGTATTGACGATGAAATCCCAATGTTTTAATATAAATAAAATAAATTTATTCGGAAGTGTTTTGATAATATATTTATCATGTTTTTCTGGGAACAAATTTCACAATATTATTCTTCAAAAAGGATACTCTGATTTTAAAATAAGCATAAATAAAATTTTTAAAATGACCGTGAATTTGGGGATGTCACACATATCACATAATTTATATTAAACACTTCATATCTATGTGTAAGATGAAAGTAACTATGCACTCATTTGTTAAAGTGATAACTCGAAATTCGGGCAGCGTTTCGCTTCTAACAATTTTCCTTTCCTTCGACGAAACCTAGTATCATTATTACTAGATTTTAGTCTAATATTTATTGCGAATAATTATTAGTCTAGATTCATCATTAACTCAAAGTCTATGTCATGATCTATCAAGTAAGAAACAACCAGGTAGGATCATATCGGGGGTAGGGTCTGTTTGATATACATACTATACTGTTTAGAAAGCCCACTTTAAACACCTCACTAAATCACAGCCTAGACATCATCCATGTAAGTAGATCAATCAATATAACGACTTTAAATCACTGATAAATCTTGTTTATAGGTTCATAATAACGATAATGAACTTAAACATAAGTTATACTTAAAGTAGGGTAAGCATAACTCACTTACGAGGGAGTTTATCTAGGAGCCGGGATCTGTAGGGGCAGAACTTCTGATTCGGAAGCTCTTCTTCTCGAATCCTTCTGGCGCTCTGGGACTCGCCTCTAATACTTAGGAAGTGCTAGGGAATGGAAGATAGGGTTTGGGGGTATTGGGAGAGATTGGTAAGAAAAGGTGTGAAGAAAATGAGAGATTTGCGCCTCTATTTATAGGTTGGGAAGTTGGGTTACGCGGGGCGTACTCGGTATGCTAGGCGTATGAAGCCCTACGCTGGGCGTATGTGGGGCACGTGTCGAGATCCGGTGGCAAGGCTTGGGGAGGAAGCAACGGTCAGGATTGTGCCACGTGTCTGCCTCACATCTTAACCCATAATTTAATTAATTTCTAAATTCTGTAAGTTTTGCGTACGAGCTTCGTTTTCGATATTCTTTATGTTCACACGTAGGTAGCGATGTGATCTACAACTTTCGTTTAGACTCCGTTGGCTAATTTTGACTTTATTTTTTAAAGTTATATTTTAACAGGCTTAGACATATAAAGTCCGTTAAAAATTCATAACTTTGTCATCCGACGTCTGTTTTTGTCTGTCTTTATATCGTTGAACTCCTATTAACGAGATATTCAATTCTCGTTTAGATTGTGTCGGCTAAAAATCGATCGATCTAAAATTTGATTTCCGGGTTGTATACTATTATGCAAAATCTTAGAAAAATCATAACTTCCTTAAATAAAGTCAGATTTGGACGTTCTTTTTATGTACGTTCTCAGTATAACGTATACTACGACTTTTGTTTAGATCGCTAAGGCTAAAAAGTAGTTTATCAAAAATTCACTTTTTACGATACGCGGCGTCGTGCCGGTTTTGTCGCAAAACTTCGACGGGTCATAACTTCTTCGTTTTAAGTCGGATTTCAGCGTTCTTTATATGTAAAGAATCCTTGTGACATATACTATACTTTGGTCAAGATTAATTATTCTAAATAATCTTCAATCAAAATGTCATTTTTAACGTTTGTTATCTCTAAATCGACTAGCCCGAATCTGTATTGTTATGATCAAGGGCATTCATATCATCATGTCATCCAAAATGGGTCAAAGCTTCACCAACAAGTTTAGTAATATATATATATATATATATATATATATATATATATATATATATATATATATATATATATATATATATATATATATATATATTCGTTTGCATTATCACTATGAAGAGTTTGGGTGGAGGGTATAAATTGTGTTTTATTCATAACATAAACCGAACAAAAGTATGTATAAAGTAAACATGACACAGACCATAGAGGTCAAAATGGACCAAGTCAAATGAGGATGCGACCCACTTATTAACTCTATAACCTAAATGGACACAAAAACTGGCATTATCGTTTGCTTTGTTTTGACTTAATAAAAGTTGTTATGGGCGGAGTTTTGTTAGGGTCAGAAGAGGCTGTGTCATTCCTGATTTTGTGGTTAGAAGTAGTTCTTATATTTTAATTTTATACATATTAGGTCAAAAATATAAAATTTTGGTTGTGGCCCCCTACTTACCAATTTTTATACATATTATATTTTTGACTCCAAATAAAATGTTAAAGCTTCGCCACTCAAAGTTGTAACGAGCTTTGGTCTAAAAAGGGAAAAAAAAAATAGATCTAATGTATTGGCTTTCAAATATTGTATTTGAAATTAATAAAGAACTTATGGTAGGAATGATTATATATTTGCCATATAAATATCACCTCAATTTTATGTTTCTTTAGGTTAATATTTTTAATAAAATAGTAACAATGATTATAAATACCAAAAGTACTATTAATTATTAAAACATTAAATTAAAGGTAAATAGATAGTCATTTTTACCAAAGTCATCATATTAAAATAAATGGATGTTAAATTAATTGATAGACCAAATCCACAAATAAATCATGATTTTTGCAACTTTGCAACTGTATCCAAAATTTTATTGTTTTCTCTATTATAGAACTCTAAATAAGATCATACATGAAAAATATTCTAACCCAATGATATCAGATGTTCTTCTTTCTTAAGGTCGAATGTTTATGTCTAATCTACAACATAAGTGGAATTTAAAGTACTTTAGATTAGATTTGTCATTTGAAAAATAAAATTATACACCCAAGATACTCTAGCATCGTGAAGACAATTAATTGGTTATAATTAAAGGCCAAAAACATTTAATTGGTTATAATTGAAGGCAAAAACATTGGTAAGTTCCAACAGTAGGATAAATACACAAGATCATAAAACACTTTACTCAAGTACATAGAAATTTCATAACAAATATTTGCACCTTCACAAATCATCATATATATATATATATATATATATATATATATATATATATATATATATATATATATATATATATATATATATATATATGTGTGTGCTTAATAAGTGAAGTAATCCATCCTACTGATTAACCAAAGCATAATGGTTTTGTTTAATCACTACAAAAATCAAACACTGATTTTATCACCATTGATGCTCATATCCTCATATAGCTTGCCCTCATGCCCCTATACACAAACATTCAAATTCCACAACACAAAAAAAATCAGTAATGGGCTTAATGGGTTAAGAACTTAATGGTTTCATAGCAAAGAAAGATGAGACCTTTTATGAAGACGTGCGATTATTTGGTGGGCCCAGTTGGAGTGGGTGTTTCCAGATGTTGCAGATGAACTGGTTGTGGAAGAAGACTGCATTTAATCTTCAACTCTTCAAATATTTTCTTCAACTCTAAAACCAGTTCACTTCTTCGCTTATTCTTTTCACCATAATCTTGAAAGTTAATTGTGTGATTAATAATAAGTGCCACCTTTATCATGTTCACATTTTCTATCTCCTTCACCACAAAATTGTGATTCGCATACCATAACTGAGGGTTCTTCTCCAAATACCTGATGTTATAATTCACATATTAATTTCTTTTTTATTACAACATTATATGCTGTGTATGAACTTACTTTTTTATCTTGTCTTTTAATAGCCCAATCTTCTCAAAGGGTGTTGCAAAATCGATAGAAAATTCCACCTTATCCCCCATATCTGGGCTTCTATAGAAATTGCTAATGGGCTTTGTAGCCAAAACCGAATTTGGATAATATATCTTCTCATTATCAAATTTCAAGAACACTGTGTTTAAGATATTCATCTCTTCAACTACCATCTGTTGAAAATAACAAATAACCAATCATTTAAATGCAACAAATTCAATTATAATATACCATAACATGTCCATTTCATACCTGAACACCATCAATGACACAACGATCTCCAACATCAAATGGATGCATCATGAAAACAAACACAATAGCTTCAAAAACGGTTTTGCAAGTGTTCCCAAATATAAAAGCAGCCACAACAAGCTGTGAAGAGAGGAAGACAAGTATTTTGGTTGTAGCAATCTCTGTTAAAAGGAGCCAAATAATTATGATTATAACAACTAAGACTGCTGTAACAAGCTTGTTCAATTCATTAACAGCTGTTTTCGTGTCATCTAATGCATGTGCTAAAGCTTTTCTCCCATTGTAAACCTTCACCTACACATAATAAGTAACAACACACTTCCTTAACATCAATGTCAATCAGAAATTACTCAAAATTTTTACTTTTTATCATTTTCAACTATATGAAGGAGACAAGGAGTCTTACCACCCATTCTGTTAAAGTCTTCCTATCAATTTGACCTTTTTCAGCCACATCGATCATTGGAAACACAATATCTACCTCTTCCTTGATCATGAATCTCCTTAGATCAATATCTTCAATGTATCTACAAGGAGATAATGTAATATTCAGAGTTGTTTAAAGAAAATTAAGACATATAAAGATGTTCTTACGTAAAACCAGGCTGAGCAACATTTCTAAAGATATGATAAGCAGCAGCAATGGCTTCCATCTCACTAGTAATCTCTTTGTCTGCAGATCCAATTCCTTCTCCATAATAAGCACTTTCTTCAAGTTCACCAGAGAAAGTTGAGAGCCCTGAATTTGATATTGTGTCAACCAACATCTTCATAGTCCAAGCTGACACTTTTTCTCTCTTCATTTGATGAAGCTTACTTACATCTATCACCTCTTTTTTTGTCTTTTTATCTTTCCCGTTCTTCTTTACTTGTAAACTAAATTGACTTTTACTAGTGGAGGCCCCAACGTTTTGTAATGATTCCATAACTGGAGGCCCTGAAAGGGTGTGGAGAACATACTGAAGAAAGATTGATTCTTGAATTCTATCAAAGAAATTGCTGACATGGAATGAAGTTGCAAGAATCTTGAGCAAGAAAGTTTTTAAAAGCCACAAGATTGAACCCACTAATAAGGCAACAATGGTCCAAGTCAAGTAATCCAAAACCTTGGCTGCATTTTTTGATCTTCCAACATGTTTGCTATTAAACAGTGATGTCCAAGTAACAAGAACTACAATCAACCATATGCACACTTGAACACTCTTTTTTAATCCGTGTACAAAGTATAACACCTTCTTTCTCAACAAGAAGTTCAGTTCTATCAGCAATACAATGAAATGCATAAGCCAATTGGTGACTAACATACCACAAATGATCACTGTTATAAGCACAAACCACTTCCATAACTCCAAGCTCCATATCTTGTAAATTTTCAACTTGGGAATCATTAAGCTAGCAACTATACAACCCACAAGAAAAAGCAATACTACCCATTGAAATAGTACTTTCAGCTTCACCCTTTTAAGCTTTAACTGCTTTCGTATGTTAACCTTCTTATAAATCTCTTCCTCATTATCACTCTCATCTCCCCCTGCACCTCCAGGTGATGCCATTAATGGAGTCTTTGGTGTTATGGACAAAGTTCTTGGTGTAGCAGCTGGAGAAGCAGTAGTATTGCCTGCCACTCTAGGGGAGGCTCGAGCTGATATCCTCATGGGCGAGTTTGAGGCCTGGCCTACTGGTTCATGCATTTCATCGAACATATTGTGATCAATTAAAGGTTGTTCACCGAACCTTGATTTGGGCTTGGAGTAAATCGATCTTGCTAAGGTTTTTCGCCTGGTTAGGGTTTCAGGATTGGGGATTTTAGGAGGCCTGTTAGGGCTTGGCATGAAATATGCATTTTCAGGATATGAATCAACAGACTTTCTATGAGGTGATTCGGGAACACCTCTCGGTTTTGCATCTCTCGGTGCTCCAAAGGTCGCATGTTTCGCTTCTTTCTCTTCTCCGGGGATTGTTAGGACCACTTCGCCGCTTTTGTTCTCCGTCATGCTGATCTCCCCTGTTTTTGAGGTTTTACCATTTGCATCCATTCACAGTCAAAAACCTAGAAATTACAGTACACACTGTCACCATCTGAGTTCAATCAATTACCATTTGTAGCTAATAAACATAAAAATAACAGCTAATGCTTCCAGGATTTGGTCCAAAAGACCAAAACTCACTTACGAGTTACGAACTTCCCAGTGATAAATAACAGAAGAACAATGAAGGTGATAATGGTTAAATACAGAAATGAATCAACAGAAGAGATGTTTAAACTAAAAGTTGAAGCAACTTTGAGGTTGACTTCAGTATTAAGATGAGAATGAGAGGTAGATAAAAGTCACTCTGTAGTCTGTACGAACATTTAGTCATAAATGGTAGGAAAAGTTAAATCGAAGTGATTAAACAAAGACAGAAAAAGACTAAACATATAAACAAACGTCTTTCTGTAGAGAAAATAATTGAACTTACGCAGACAGCCTGCCGCCTGACAAGCACATACACATGCAAAATGCTACTGGAAGAACTTCTGATTCCTGAATGACAACTTGAAGGAGATAACGCCGGAAAAAGAAACACGTTGATTTTTGGTGGCCGTGGAAACGCAGGCGGCGGAGAGAGGGTCACTCAGAGAGGAGACAAAGATGTCGAGAGACGATCTGTAGGTCCATGAAAAAGGGTGCTGCTCAACTTTTTAAAATGAGGACTTCCCTTAAATTTTTTGCAGCACAAGATATTAGATTAGATATAGGAATATATAAAGTATTTTATATCGTGTCATTAGTTTATGTTCTCTTTGTCTTTTAATGTCTAATATTCTATAGTTTTTTTTTATTTTATTAAAAATAGAGATAGAGATTATTATGATATTATCAATACAACTATTTTTGGCTGTGACACTTATATAATATTAATAAGATACCATGTGTAACAATCCGATCATTAAAGAAAAAAAAAAAGAATATTGAAGTAATAAAATAAGGAAAATAAGTTATATCTGATGTTTTTTAATCTTACTTTACTTTTAGAAAAAAAAAAGGACAATATTTATGAAAAACAGTAAAACAGTATCTTAGTCATTTATTGCTTACATGTGATACATGTTTGTGCAAATTATTGAGTTTGTCTTATATCATACAGTGATAAATATAATTTTGGTATCAAATATCTTGATTAGAAATAAAACAAACGTTCATAATCCTTAGCTCCTATATATAATTTAATTGGTTTAAACCCATGAAAACCGTGGGTAAAATAGAAAAAATAATATTCATAATTCGAAATTGTAATGAATAATTAAATATTTATAAAAAATTTATTAATATACAAAAATAAAAGTTTGTCCGTATGTTTATAATTTTGTTCTAAAATAAATATATACATCGTTTTGAATACCCAATTCACATTTTATAACGTTAGATGTTTGATAAAATCATGAATTTATACGAAACAATATACAGATCATGATACATTTATTGATCTGTAGTAAACATAAGAATATAAGAATATCATATCTAAGAAAGATCAACTACAACCTACTATTACTATTACTATTAGTAGAAAATGATAATATACAAAATTTTAAAAAACCAATTCAAATAGCTAACTTCTGGTCATAAATATAAAAATAGATTAAATTTTATTTAAATTAATAGGAATTAGTAAATTATAATTTTAGTTATATTTTATGAAACGATTACCGTTATATGTATTTTTTATTAAGTAATACTAAATAAGTAATTGATAACTTATGAGTGAAAAAACTAAAATTATATTATAATTGTATTTGTGAAAAATTAGATAAAGAGAAAAAGAAAAAAAATATCAAGTTGGTACTCATGGGATATGAAAGAGGAGCCAAAGATTGAACCAAAATCTCAAGTTGGTACTCGAACTTGAAGGTCGGCTAATGGTAAGGGATGAATCAGGCGGCGTCGACAACTTATTGAGTGCGTGAGTGAAGTTTCAGTGACACATCCGACGGTGGATGTGTTTTACGCTTTCAAAATCAAGAAATGTAAGTAAGTGTCAGAAAAGGAGGTAGTAGAGACGGAAATGCAATCAGTCTGTTGATGATTCTGAAACCATTGACAAATCTGGCTGAGTTGTGGTATCTGGCAGTGCGTTATTTTTGGGTGAGCCACTACTTTTACGGAATGATGATAGTTTAATCCATGGTTTACTAAATTTTAAAAAAATTGGTAAATAAGGTTTATATTAGTATACTTTGATGGGTTTGTTTTAGACACATATATATTCAAATGTGGACCATGCAAAGGAAAGTGGCAACATATTGAAGGAAACAGAGACTGAGTCATGAAGAGCCGAAAATGTTAAACATTTAAGAAAAATACTTCATTTAGAGTCAGTCTAAATGAAGAGCCGCCACAATGAGGATCACTGATGGCCGCCCTGCCAAGGCGGAAGCTCTTGTGGTGAAGAGCCGCACATTTCAGTTGACTACCGAGGAGGCTTGAGCAGCGCCAGACGTCGTGGCTGGTATGTAATCTATTTTTTATCTATTGATATTTATTTGTTATGCTTTTATATATATATATATATATATATATATATATATATATATATATATATATATATATATATATATATAGGGACCTTTATGGTAAATGGTATGTCGGTTCATGTTCTTTTGGACTCGGGAGCTACCCGATCGTTCGTATCTCTTGCGCTTAGCAAGAAGTTTCGGGATGCTCCGGGGAATTTGGACTCCCCGTTGGAGGTTGAGATTGCGGATGACCGCACCGTGAGTGCTGCAAGGGTATATCGGGACTGTGTCCTGAATGTGTTTGGGGAGAGGTTCCGTGTTGATTTGGTTCCGATACCATTGCGAGGGCTGAAGGTAATCGTCACAGTGGGGCAATGATAGACTGTGAGCGTCAGCTGGTGAGAGTTCGAACCCAAGTGGGGGAGAACTGGTTATTCATGGGGAGAGGTTCTCGCAGGTTCGAACCCTCTGTTCAGCTGCGAGGGTTAGGAGACTTCTCCATCATGGTTGTTCGGGATTTTTGGCGTACATATCAGATACGAGGGTTGAGTCCACGACAGATTTGGGCAGTGTACCGGTTGTACGAGATTTTCGGGATGTCTTTCCCGAGGAGTTGCCTGGGGTGCCTTCGGAGAGGCATGTATAGTTTCGCATTGATTTGGTGCCAAGTGCTGCTTTGATAGCCAAGGCACCGTACCGACTGAATCCGCCCGAGATGAAGGAACTGTCTACGAAGCTTGAGCAGCTGCTGGCTTGAGGGTTTATTCGTACGAGCAGTTCCCCGTGTGGAGCACCGATCATGTTTGTGAAAAAGAAGGACAGGTCACACAGGATGTGCATCGATTATCGGGAGCTGAACAAGCTAATAGTGAAGAACCGTTATCCACTCCCCAAGATCGATGATTTGTTTGATCAGCTTCAGGGCGCATCTTGGTTCTCCAAGATTGATATTTGGTCGGGATACCATCAGATGATGATTAGGGAGGAGGATATCCCGAAGACAGCTTTCAGGAGTCGATACGGTCACTATGAGTTCGTGATGATGCCATTCGTGCTCACCAATGCCCCAACAGCGTTCATGGACCTCATGAACAGGGTGTGTAGACCGAAGTTTGACCGGTTTGTGATCATTTTTATCGATGATATCTTGGTCTATTCTAAGACCAAAGAGCAGCACGAGCAGCATTTGAGGGAGGTATTTGAGACTTTGAGGGCGGAAAAGCTTTATGCAAAGTTCTTAAAGTGTGATTTCTGGTTACGTGAGGTGCAGTTTTTGGGGCACATCATCAACCAAGAGGGTATTTTGGTTGATCCAGCCAAGATTGAGGCAGTGATGCGATGGGAAATACCGAAGAATGCATCTGAGATCCGTAGCTTCTTGGGCTTAACGGGTATTACCGGAGATTTATCCAGGATTTCTCCAAGATTGCGGTACCTTTGAATCGCTTGACCAAGAGGAATGTGACTTTTCGGTGGGGCCTAGACCATCAGTTGGCTTTCAAGACACTGAGACAGAGATTATGTGAGACCCCGATTTTAGTGCTACCGAGGGATTGGATAATTTGGTGGTGTATTGCGATGCGTATATCATAGGGTTAGGGGTTGTTTTGATGCAGAGGGGGCATGTGATTGCGTACGCCTCGAGGCAGCTAAAGAGATCACCATGAACTTCATTACGAAGTTACCAAGGATGTCAATGGGTGTGGATTCCATTTGGGTCATTGTAGATAGGTTGACGAAGAGTGCCCATTTTATTCTGATCCCCGAGAGTATCTCTGTTAAGAAATTAGCAGATATCTATGTGCGAGAGGTGGTGGTCATGTTGGATTAATGTCTAAGTCCATAACTATATTTGGTATGTATTTGACCCGACCCGGCATGATCCATTTGGGTTGCACTTCACCGGCACAATTTATATGGATAGTCTTTTGAGAATAGTATATTTATGATTTATATTAATATATTATAAGTTCTAATATATTAATATGGAATCATATTATTTAATTAGTATTGATCAAGAATTAATTTAGAATTAATTAAGTGATCAAAAAGAACTAATTAAATATGGACTCTTATATATATGGAATGGGCCAAGTTCATTTAGGTTGGGCTAAGCTTTCATGGATGGTCCATGGAGCTTTTAACCCATGGATCCTATGTAAATGAAAGGTCATGGGTATTAGGGTTTACATGGATGTAACCCTAATCCTCCATAATATATAAAGGGGTCCTTGGCTCACAAAATTGGCACAAGTGTGTGAAAATAAGAGTGGGCCGATTTTAGTGTGCATAAATATTCTCTCAAGTTCTTCCAAGGTGTTTTGGTGATTTGTGATTCCATTTGAGGCTTCCACACTATTGGGGCTAAGCTCTTAAAGCTTGAAGACATCAAGCTACATCAAAAGGTATGTCATCTAACTAGAACTTTGTAGTATAGGTGCTTCATAATATGCTAGTTGAGATGAAACCTTGGAATAGTTAATATTTGCATGTATAATAGAGAAAACATAGATCCAAGGTTTATAGGGTTGCATGTACACCATAGGAGTGTTAGAATGCTCAAAACCCAACAGTGGTATCAGAGCCATGAGTTGTTTTCTGTTATATTGATGCAAATGTTTTATTTTCAAGTTGAAAAAAAAGGAAAAAAAACATGACGTTTGTCAAATTTTAAGATAATTACTTGTTTTGTGAAAAACGAATTATTTGTAAAATTTGACTCATTTGTTATATGAGTTGAATTAGGTCAAATTTAGTAAAAGATAAAATGATATGATTATTTTATTAGTTTTAAAAGTTTGATCTAAATGTTTTAAGGAGTTACATATTTTGTCATAAAATTTTGGAGCTCAAAAGTTTTTTTTTTAAAAGTTGTGATCTTAAGGGTTTTTGAAACTTCCATAAGTTATGGATATGAAAGTTTTTTTTTAAAAAAAAAAATTTGATTCAAAGTTTTTATGGAGTTACAAAATTTGGTGTTAATGTTTTAAAGAATTCCATAACTTGTTCTTAAGTTATGGAACATGGAAAGTTTCATCATAAAACACCATTAATTCCATAAGTTATGGAATCCAAAGGTTTTCAAGAATTACAAAACTTGCCCTCAAGTTTTGGAATTTGAGAAAAGTTTTTTTTGAAAAAAAAGAATTGAATTCTAAAACTCTTGGGTTCATAACTTAAACAATTAATTAAATGATTTTAATTTTGAGTTTAATAATTGGAATTATGATGTTTTGTTGAATAGTTCAAATTAACTCTTATGGACTTTATTAATAGTTAATTAAAGCGTTTAATTAAAAGAGTATTATTAAATCCATAAATATATGGTTTGAGTTTAATTAAATTAAAAGTCTAGTTTAATTAATAGATTAAACCACCAAGTATTTTAAATGTCTAAAATACACCCTTATACTATTATAATATTAAAAGTTTAATATATTATATGTATAAGAGCAAGTCGTCTTACCATTAGTAGACCTCATTCACGAAGCCGGTCTATAAGGGGGGTATACTATAAAATGGCAGTTTAATGGGTGTCCACTCTCACTCACCGCTTCCTTGACCGGTGGAGGGTCGTTAGCCGAACAGGTAGGACAAGGACTATAATTCTCCCTTCATTATAAGTATAATGATAAATATTAAGTAACTAAACACTTATAAATTCCCAATCTTAGTTACTTAGGAAAATGTGAATAAGGTGCTAATCCATGAAATTACACTTTGCACTTTGTTTAAGCTGTTAGTGGAGCGTGTGTGGTTAACCGACACACTAACCTGGACTTAACAAGGTAGGCAAAGGGTAACTTAATGTTTATCATAGTATCGTTGGAGCGTGTGTGGTTAACCGGTACATCGATTGAGGGGTAAATATTAAGGGTACCAAGTATATTTGCATGGTTACTTCACACCTTGTTTTGTGATCCTTGGCATCCCAGTCACAAAACCTGAATGGCACACTCGAGATTGAAACATGCCATTGAAAAGTTCAATGAATCTCAAAAGAATCTAGGAGTTTCAAAACCAATTAAAACCTAATAATACATTTCGTTTATCTTGGTGGAAATTGGTGAATCGTCATTAACCTACCTTCAAATATTTTATAGCTTGGATTACGTCATCCCTCTTCCAAGTTATAAAATAGTTTGTTGGGTCCTAGCCTTAATATATCATATTGGGTGTTATATTAAGGACTTAAATCAACTTTACGTGAATTTCTCCCATTGTTGATGTCTGGTTTAGACAATAATGATCTTCCCAAACCAAGCTTTCCTAATGAATATGACTTCCCGAGTTTGGCTCATGGAAGTCATACTTCTCTTCCTCCACCTCCTCCAATTATTCTCCCTAACCCACAAGTTCAAGGTCACGCAAGCCCTAATGGCAAGCAAGGTCTATGTGTGATCACATCTTAGAGATGAAGTCACATATTGACAAGCCGGGAGAGTTGGGTGTCAAAGTCTTGAGAAAGTTGGATGTTCAATCACTTTCTAAGTCACATAGTGAGTTCCTTTGGGACTACTATGAAACAGACTATGACATGAACCTTAATGATCATATCTATTTGCTTGGTGCTGCTGAATCAGCAATGATTTGGAACGATAGTAAAACAAATTTGATTAGAAGATCAACTTCCCAAAAACTTTATGGACAGTGACAATGGAAATCCAGAAAAAGCATTCTCTTCCCAATGGAAAGGGATTGGCCATAGTCAACCCGGTTGACCAAATGGTAAAGAGAAAGGCTAAGTCTGAGATAGTCCCATTACCAAAGGGTCCATATGTTTATTTTGCCAAAGGAAGGGGCGTTGATTGCAAAGCTGCCAAATTTACCTAAGGATGTTAAAGTCAATAAGTTTGACTTTACATCAGGTAGAGCCCATTATCTAACTCTGTTAAGTTCTATTCTGAGATCCTCATTACATGATGTGACTGGGTCACATGTTGATGTTTTAAGAATCAAAGAATAGAGAGAAATCTTAAAGGAAGTATATGCTGATTCTGATCGCGAAGGTGGATTTCGATCGCATCAGAATTTTGAGGAGTTGCTTAAGAAGTTATGATATATTGCTAAGGAATAGATAACAATAATTTTCCATGTGGATTGTAAGGATAAGTTGTTCCGCAAAGTTTTAAAATAAAAGAAAATTGTTTAATTTTATTTATTTGAAGTATCCTTACAATGGCATTTGTGGAAAATTGTTGCTTATATGATTCCACTGACAGCAATATTGGAAAATGGATTTGATTCTTTCATTTGTGGTAGTGTCTAAATTTACCAAATCAGGAAAGTTCCTCATCGCCCAAGTTTCAATTAGACCGAAACTTGGAATCATGCAAGTTGAATAGTATGATGAATGAGAACTTTCAAGTATTGGAAAATCAAGACTAATTACTTGTTCACATGGATGTGTGAGTCAAGTGAAGGACTAAAGGGATCGAGTACACATTCTTGTGCACTGGTCATGTCCACCACAAAGCTCGTTAAGACTATTTGATTTACTAAAGTTTAGTAAATATGGTTATACTTACAAGTTTAAGTATAATTCTGAAACATTGGAAAAGTCTCAATGTATGGCAGAACGAATGGGAAGAATCAAATTAGGCAGAAAGATAAAAGTTTCTCAAATCTGAAAAGATGGGAGAGTACTTTAGTATCATGTTTGTGATCATCTTAATGATTTAGAAATCATATCACAATTAGTCCTCTAAAGGTCATCTTAGTGCATTCTTATGACTAAGAAGAGGAGTCATGAATTGTTGAAATGGTTAGATCAGGAAGATGAGTCATACTTCGTTCCAAAACAATTCTTAGAGTCATACTCCAAGATTGTAACTTGAGTGACATATCTTAAAGAAAGGTTTAAAACACTTGTCAAATGTAAGAGTAAAAGTGTCCTACTCTTGTACATTTGAAATTGGTAAGTTGTGATGTTTTGGATAAAACAAAGACCAACTAAGGCCAATTGTGTGAAATGTTTGTCTTGATAAAGAATCCGCACTATCTCTTGAATATTTGGCAAGATAGTCTTATATGTCAAGAGGATAGTGGGAGTCTTAAAGATCCTAAAAAGAATTTCAAGAACTAATCAAGAATAAAACCTGAGGTTCTTCACTAGCACACGACTTGAGGTTTATAACCTATCGTGTTGACATATTCTGTGCCCATTCCAGTTAAAGTTGGCTTTGCATAGGAGTTCTGAAAGTTCTCAATTGGTTGCATAACAACTTGGAAGCAATGGCAGGCCCTGTACTGCCAGGTGGCAAGAAGTTAAGATTGCATAAGTTCAGTCCATATGAGTTTGGATTTGTCATTATCCTTGTCTTGTGACTATGGTTTTGACGATTCACATGGATAAGAACACATACACCATAAAATCTAAGGGTCATAAGGTTTCTCTCCGATTCATGAAAATGATGGTAAGGAAACACTTCCACCAAGTAGATTTGAAGCAGATGGCAAAAGGTCTAAACAATTGAGACTATGATTACGGCATCCCTTTTCATAGTTCTGAAATTGTTTAGACACACATGCATGCTATCTAAGGAAAGATGTATCATTTTGATAAAGTTTTATCAAAGCATCTCGTATCAGAAATCTGAACTTTGGTAAGAAAGTCAATAAAGTATTGATTTCTAGAAGTCCAGCTGATTTCTGAGTACATGTCAAAGCTAGTGGGAGCATAAGTGTTATGCTAATAATCATCATGTTAGTGGGAGCATGCTAATTATTGTTAGTGTTGCAAGTTAGCAATGTTAATTATAGAAAACAAAAGTTTCAATTCGTGAGGCTGCAGGGATTGAAAAAGTTGTTTTGCTATAATTAAGGGAGAGGATATACTTCATTTCAGTTCTAAAGGCTTAGATTGAGACCTTAATCATCTTTAGTCAAGAATATATATATGAATTTCATGTTGGATTGGTTCAACTTAAGGAAATTCTATATATTGCGTTCTCAAAATTCGATTATGATTACGACATCCCTCTTCATAGTTAAATTTTGAAAACATGGCAAATAAAAATATTGTAGCAAAAGACTGGTCTAGAATCATGTCTTTATGTGAGACATCATGAATCGTGTACCATTTGCTTTGGGTACAGGATCGATTGCATGTGCTATAATATTTGTCATTTCTAAATTTTTCCAAATGCCCAGAGGCATTAAGAAGGGAAAAGGTCTAGAATTGGATATGACTAAAATGATTAAGCAATTGTCGAGGACAATCTGAGGTTTACCAAAGATTGGTTGCTCAGGGACAGTTGGAAGTATAGTGCTAATTTTGGAAGGACCATATTGACATATTCTGAAAAGAGGCATCTCTTATTCAGAAGTGATAGTCAAAATGAGAATATGGAGTTGTCTCCATAGGTGGAAGTTATATGTGTAAGATTAGAAAACTTAATGCAAGAAGCATGTCCAAAGCAATGTACTTTGAATATGAGACTTAGTTTCCATGGAGTTGATCTCCATTGGAATACCTTATAATGACTGTTGACAAGTCTTTGTGACTTTGTACATATTCATTACAGGAGGGTCAATGCATATAACTTTAAAATCTAAACAGATTTCGATAAATGATAGGAATTTGAAATTCTCACATTTTTCGATAAGGATTTGGGAGTGTGAAATTAGAATCATTGAAATTATGTTCAATTGGTTTATTTCACAAAGTAAGGATCATAGACAAACATAGGTGCATACTTGGTGTATGGCAAAGCTATTGTTTAAGAAAAACATAGTGTACATGCTTGGAGCATGGGACAACTAGTGTTTTTAATTCAAGTATAAAGTTGATAAAACCGAAACAATGAATAATGAGTAATCAGTATGGTGATAAATAAAAGTGTTTATTTATATTCATAGGGTTTGATACCATATTTGATTCATTTATTCTTGTGTTTCACTTTGCATGTTTTGACTTCCAGAATAACTAAGTCGCTCTTCCTGAATGATTAAGTTATTCAAACCATCCACAGTCGGTCATATGTTGGAAGTAGATATGAATCAAGACTGTCATGGGTTGGTTTGTAGAGGTCCAAGTTGGTGGACAAAGTGGTGCTACAACACTCATGAGTGCTCATAAGTTCTGAGTATTGGATTCAACCCGCGCTCATTTGAATCACTTCATGGATTTTATCACGAGTGATCATGAGACGATAATATCTTATATTCTTCAAACCTAGAGATATGAGTTGTTACTATGAGTTGGTTATACATTGATTGCACAAAAACGCATTTGGTAACTCGATGTTATAAAACGTGCCTTTGTGTATGATTCAACAAGTAGTAGAACAAGCCATATGAGTCGAAGTTTATCCATTCCTTTTACCTTCGGGATAAAAGTGATATCTGTGGGCCCCTCGATGATTTAGCGATGACACATGTGAGTGCTTGGCCAAGCCAGGACTGATTTGATTTGTTCAATCAGTCAGTCATCATAAGTCGAAAATCAGGAAACAACAAATGGACAGAGAGAATGATTATAATCCATGTCTCAGTCCATATGATATCTAGAATGGAGGAATATATGATCCCTTATCTAATGGACAAGTCATTGACAAGGTCAGAGTTCGACAGCGGCTTTAAGAGCTACGATTGCCAGTTAGGTTTTGAAGTCATACTCAATAATAGTTTTAGACTTATCCAAGTGGGAGACTGTTGGATTAATGTCTAAGTCCATAACTATATTTGGTATGTACTTGACCCGACCCGGCATGGTCCATTTGGGTTGCACTTCACCGGCACAATTTATATGGATAGTCTTTTGAGAATAGTATATTTATGATTTATATTAATATATTATAAGTTCTAATATATTAATATGGAATCATATTATTTAATTAGTATTGATCAAGAATTAATTTAGAATTAATTAAGTGATCAAAAAGAACTAATTAAATATGGACTCTTATATATATGGAATGGGCCAAGTTCATTTAGGTTGGGCTAAGCTTTCATAGATAGTCCATGGAGCTTTTAACCCATGGATCCTATGTAAATGAAAGGTCATGGGTATTAGGGTTTACATGGATGTAACCCTAATCCTCCATAATATATAAAGGGGTCATTGGCTCACAAAATTGGCACAAGTGTGTGAAAATAAGAGTGGGCCGATTTTAGTGTGCATACATATTCTCTCAAGTTCTTCCAAGGTGTTTTGGTGATTTGTGATTCCATTTGAGGCTTCCACACTATTGGGGCTAAGCTCTTAAAGCTTGAAGACATCAAGCTACATCAAAAGGCATGTCATCTAACTAGAACTTTGTAGTATAGGTGCTTCATAATATGCTAGTTGGGATGAAACCTTGGAATAGTTAATATTTGCATGTATAATAGAGAAAACATAGATCCAAGGTTTATAGGGTTGCATGTACACCATAGGAGTGTTAGAATGCTCAAAACCCAACAGGTCAGGCACGGGGTGCCGGTATCCGTGGTCTCAGATCGCGATGTCCGATTCACCTCCAGGTTTTGGAGGAAGTTCCATGAAGAATTGGGCACCCAGTTACATTTCAGCACCGCTAACCACCCTCAGACAGATGGTCAGAGCGAGCGGACGATTCTGACGCTCGAGGATATGTTTCGAGCTTACGTATTGGATTTTGGAGGGAGTTGGGATACATACCTCCCACTAGCAGAGTTTTCATATAAAAATAGTTATCATTCTAGTATTGACCGACCGTCGTTTGAGATGTTGTATGAACGGAGGTGCAGGACTCCCGTATGTTGGGGCGAGGTAGGGCACCGAGTCATGGGAAGCACCAAGGTGGTGCTCAAGACTACCGAGTTGTTCCAGCAGGTGCGCGACAGGTTGCGAGTCACACAAAGCCGTCAGAAAAGTTATGTTGATCGACGTCGCTCGGATCTCGAGTTTCAGGTGGGGGACTTCGTGTTGCTGAAAGTGTCACCATGGAAGGGCGTCATCAAGTTTTGGAAGAGGGGCAAGCTAGGGCCCCGGTTTATTGGCCCGTTCAGGATTTCTGCCCTGGTGGGTAAGGTAGCCTATCAATTGGATCTACCGGCCGAGCTTAGTCGGATCCACAACACCTTCCACGTGTCTCAGCTTTGGAAGTGTGTCACTGACGAGATTGCGGTCATTTCCTTGGATGATATACAGATTAATGAGAGCCTGAATTATGTGGAGAAACCAATAGCGATTTTAGACAGGAAGACCAAAGCTCTACGAAACAAGGAAATGAAGTTCGTGAAGGTGAAATGGGAGCACCGAAGAGGCTCCGAATGGACCTGAGAACCGGAGGAGGAGATGAGGAAGCATCATTCAGACCTTTTTGCATCAGCAGACTTCGAGGACGAATTCTAGTTCAAGTAGGGGAGATTGGTAATGCTTGGTTCAGGTATTATTTAATTCTCAATATTTTAGGGTTTTGGGCTGGAACTCGATTAGTTAGGGAGCTCCAACTCGTCGTGTAGAAATTCTTTTAGACGCGGGTTTAAGGACTCAACTCGACGAGTTAGGGAGCCCCAACTCGACGAGTTGACGCTGGAAATGAAAACCCTAATTTTCGGGCATTGCACCCTATATAAAGAACATTAACTCCTAGGGCTGGCCTCCTTACCAGCCCATTGTCCAGAAGAAAACCCTAGGATCATTTTCCTTCTTGTTCATTGAGTTTTGTGAGTATTTGAGTGATTGTGTGAGATATTTGAAGGAAGTTTTGAAGAGAGAAGTATCAAGCTTGGAGGAGTGAACTTGGATCCAGAAACTCTACATCAAAGGTTGCATCTTGGAGGTATAAAGTCACAACCTTGACATGTAGCTTATTAGATCTCATCTTTAGTAGTTTAGGGCTTGGTTTTGGGACTTTGGCTTGGATGTCCAAAGAAAAGAGGTTTCCAGAGGTTAAGAGTGTAGATGTGGCCTCTAAAAGACCTCTAGAGGATTAAAGTTGCAAACTTTGATAGCCTCCATGTCCCATTCATGCAATATGTCCACTATGAAGCCTAAAATGGACCTTGGAGGGTATTTCAAGCATGCATGGACGTAAAGTTAGAAACTTTACGTGGTTTGTCCACATTTGGACATCAGATCTGTGTTTTGGGATGATGTGATGAGAGTTTAAGGGCTTAATGAGTCAAGAACTTCCTTAAAGGAACTAGGGTTTAAGTTTATAGCTTGTGGGATGATCCTTGGGGGTAAAGTTGGAAACTTTACCCTCATAGACATCTCTAGGGACGGGGATCTGAAGTTTGGAACCTTGGATTCATGAAAAAGGGCTTAATACACTAAGTGGGTGGACAGACTGAAGAACTCGACGAGTTTACAGGGGAAATCGACGAGTTGGGTTAGGGTTACCCCGATTCTATTGGGAAACAGAGAAACTCGATGAGTCAAAGGAAAACTCGACGAGCTGGGTCGCGATATCGTGATTCTGACTTTGGGATGGACTCGACGAGTTAGGTCAACTCGGAGCGTTGACTTTGACTTTGACTTTGACCTGGACCTTAATTTACTTTTAAGGGTTGAAGGATTGAGTTGTATCTAAGGAGTTGTTTATGATTTGGAAGGTGGCAGAGCTGATACTCGGAGTTTGGACCTAATCAGCTACAGTTCGTATTTGAGGTGAGTCTCCTCACCATACCAATGGGTCGAAGGCACCAAGGCCGACCCATTCCGTTAGTCGTGACGATTATTGTGGAATAGTTATGGATGTGCCTAGTATGTATGTATGTATGTGAATGTGTTAGTACCTTATTGGCTAGATATGCGAAGACCCTAAAGGGAGTCCGTGACAGCTGGATGTTAGTGTTGGATTAGGTGTTTAAGCCCATAACTATAATTGGTATGTACTTGAATTGATAGCAGCACAGTCCTTTTGGGTTGCCCTCAAACCTAGCAACTGGACAAGGAAATTATGAAAGGAGAGATATTAATTTATAATATTAATAAATTAATATAAATGATTTATTAATATTAATATATTAATTAGAAATCATTATGTTTAATTAATAGTTAGCCAAAAATTAATCAGAATTAATTTTGGGGTTAAAAGTATTAATTATAAAGTGCAGGGACTAGTTTGCAATTATCAGATAGTTGAGTGGAAGGCTCCAGAACCTCCTTGGAAGGAGGTGGACGAAATCTATAGGGGAAACCCTAAGGATTTCATCCAAGGGGCTTTGGATAAGGCCTTTGGATTAACTTAGGCCCCAAGCAAAGGAGTATTAGGGTTTTCCCTAAACCCTAGATCCCTCAGCTATATAAGGAGCCTCCCAGCTCCTAAATTCGGCCACTCCTACCTTGGAAGAAACCCTAGGCCGAATTTTGCATACCCTAGCCTCTCTCTCCTTATAAGTTTCCTTCTTGCTAGCTCTTGGGTGTGATTCCATTAGAGGCATTACATTTGTGGTGCTAAGCTTCCAAGAAGATCAAGATCAAGATCAAGAGGATTATCAATTGTTTGCTATAACAATTGAAAGGTATGTAACTCTTAAACCCTAGTTAGTTATTTTCGAAAATAGCCTCTCTCCTCTAGGGTTCTTGTTTGTAATTCAAAGTTATATGTTCAATAGTTAAAACATAGATCCAAAGTAGGTTGCATGTGAACTTAGGAATTGTTTTCTAGTTTATTTGTTTTACCTAAAACCCATCAGTGGTATCAGAGCCATTGTTTGTTTTAAATTGAATTGCTATAATAGTTGAATTGCAAATTAGGGTTTATAGCCATTAAACCCTAAAGGCCAAAATTTTCGATTTTAGGGTTTTGGTTCAAAGGGTTTTCGAAAAACCCTAGCCTCCATGAACCCTAATCGAAATTAGGGTTAGGGTTTTGGAAACCCTTGCCTCCTCCCTTAAAATTTCGAAATTTGCTAGTCCTTTTTAGGGTTTCTTTGTTTTGGATAATAGTTGCCTTATTGGATAATTGAGAAAAATAAGGAAATTATCCTATCCCCATATTTTCGAAATCTAGAAGGGATATGGATTAGGATTAAATTAATTGTTTAATTTAATTAGATGATCCTTACAAGATTTAATAAATTAGTTAAAAGTTAATTAATAGATAAATATTAAATCTATTTATTTGGTTTATTTTAAATTTAAAATTAATGTCTTAATTTTCGAAATTTATATATAAACCCTAAAGTTTTAAAAAGTTTAAAACACACCTTATATATATTATAATTAAAAGTTAAATATTATATATGTATAAGAATATGGTCAGTCAAATCGCTAGTATGCCTCATTCACGAAGCTAGTCTATAAGGGGGTATAAGGAAACTGCCTATAAAATGGTAGTTGAATGGGTGTCCACTCTCACCCACCGCTTCCTTGATTAGTGGAGGGTCGTTAGCAGAACGGGTTTGATAGGACAACTACATCTCATTAAAAGTATAATGTTATTAAAGAAAGTACTAGAACATTATTTTACAAAATCTCAACTCTAGTTACTTTAGGAAAAATGTGAAAAGTATGCTAATCCATGAAATTGCACATTATGCTTTATTGGTCGTTAGTGGAGCGTGTGTGGTTAACCAATACACTAAAAGACACTAATAAAGAGTAGTAATGGGTATCTCATAATTGTCATTTTGATGGAGCGTGTGTGGTTTACCAGCACATCAATAGTTAAT
The DNA here is from genome assembly GCF_052849685.1 of Lactuca virosa. NCBI lineage: Eukaryota > Viridiplantae > Streptophyta > Magnoliopsida > Asterales > Asteraceae > Lactuca > Lactuca virosa. Next base: position 245,420,902 of record NC_136430.1, on the reverse strand, counting down.
GATAAAGACAATGAGGTTACCAAGCACATTTGCATGGTTATTCACATCTTGTTTGTGATCCTCGGCATCCCAGTCACAAATAGAAGAGCATAATCTGATATTAAAACATGCCATTGAATAGTTTCAATGTATCTCAAAAGAATTAGGAATTTCACTTCGTTAATTTCGTCTAATGGTGGAATTGGTGAATCGTCATTCACCTACCTTTATGAAATTTACACTTGGATCTCGGCATCCCATTTCTAAGTTGTGAATCTTCATAGTTGGATTCTAACCTTAATATTATATCTTTGGGTTATTATATTGAGGTATCTTGAAATCTAACTAAAACTTTCTTTCCTTAAAGATGTCTACTCCTAGAAACACTTCTGCTTCATCATCCTCCAACCACAACTTCTCTTTGCTCAACATTTGCTCCAAAGTCGTTATGGATGGCTCTAACTATAACGATTGGATGCGTAACATCAATATGGCGCTTCGATTTGAGGACAAAGAATATGTCCTTGAAAAGGAGCTCAAAGAGCTTGATGAGTCTAAAACTACTCCTGAAGAATATGCTACCTACAAGAAACATTATGATGATGCTACCAAAGTGGCATGCATCATGGTCGCAACCATGTCCCCAAAACTGTAGAGGTACTATGAGGACTACTGGCCCTTTGAGATGAACAAGGACCTTATGGAAAAGTACCATAAGCGAGCTCGTCAAGAAAAGTTTGAAGTAGTCAAGTCACTCATGGCTTGCAAGATGAAAGAAGGGGAGTCGGTTGTGTCTCATGTGCAAAGAATGCAACGCTACATAGAGCGTTTGGTCAAGCTCAACATTCACTTTGATGAGGAATTGGCCATTGACATGGTCTTTGAACTCATTACCTGATTGTTATGGTCAGTTTATTCTAACTTACCATTTGAACAACACTGAGCAGACACTGGCCCAACTGCACAACTTGTTGCAGACAGCTGAAGCAGGGATGAAGGGTAAGAGTATAGCCTCCACTCCTGCAAGTGCCCCTATCTTGGCTATTGGACAGGGAAAGGGGAAAAAGAGGAAAGGTCCTCCTAAGCAAAACTGGAAGAACAAGGCTCAAGCTGGGTCATCTAGTAATGGCCCAAAGGCTAAGCCCAATGCTACCATTCCCCATGTTTCTGATCCAAAAGATGCAGATTGCTTTTATTGTAATGACAAAGGGCACTGGAAGAGAAGCTGCCCAAAATATCTGCAGGATATCAAAGATGGCAAAGTGAAGCCATCTTCATCAGGTATTTACACTATTTCTTCTAATAACTCATTATCTTCTCGTTCATGGGTCCTTGATACAGGATGTGGTTTTCACATCTGTTCTGATTTACAGGGGCTAAAAGAAAGTGAGGAGATAGAGCAAGGAAGGATAAACTTGATCATGGGAAACAAGAAGTCTTCACCAGTGACCAAGATCGGAGTTTATCAACTTTTGCTTAGTAATGATGTTAGATTAGATTTATTAAATTGTTGCTATTCATCTGAGATGACGAGAAACATTATTTCATTTCATGTATTGTTCAGACAAGGTTTTAAATATTCTTTTAATGATTTGAATGGTTCAATTTCTGTTTATAAGAATGGTGTTTTTGTGTTTGAAGCTTTGCCTTGTGATGATGTGTATGAAACAGTGACTTGTGTTGATAGCTTAGGAAATAGTGTATTTAATATTGACTTGTCTAATAGTGTAGACAAGGCATGCTTGTGGCATTGTCGTCTTGGACACATTAACAAGAAACGCATAGCCCAACTCCAAAAGGATGGAGTGTTGGAATCATTTGACCTAAAATCAGATGATATGTGTGAATCTTGTCTTTTGGGAAAGATGACAAAATCACCATTCACAGGGTCTTGTGAAAGAGGTGAAGGTCTGTTGGATCTCATACATACAGATGTGTGTGGGCCCTTTAGATCAACTACAAGGGATGCTAATCGATTCTATGTGACTTTCACTGATGATTATAGCAGATATGGCTATATCTACTTAATCAAACATAAGTCAGAAACCTTTGAAAAGTTCAAAGAGTTTAAGCATGAGGTAAAAAATCAATTGAGCAGGAAGATAAAGGTACTTAGATCCGATAGAGGCGGGGAGTATCTTAGTATCGGTTCAATGACTATCTGAAAGAATGTGGGATAGTCTCGCAATTAACTCCTCCTAGGACACCACAGTTAAATGGTGTAGCTGAGAGGCGTAATCGAACCTTGTTAGACATGGTTCGTTCTATGATGAGTCGTGCTTCGCTTCCTATTCACTTCTGGGGGTATGCCTTAGAGACAGCCGCCCATATCCTCAATCTTGTCCCTACAAAGAAGGTTGCCAAAACACCTCACGAAATGTGGACGGGGAAAGTTCCCTCGTTAGCACATATTAAAGTCTGGGGTTGTGAAGCTTTCGTAAGACGGGAGACTCACGACAAGCTAGCAGCTAGAAGTGAGAAATGTGTTTTCATTGGTTACCCAAAGCAGTCTTTTGGATATTTGTTCTACAGACCTAGTGAAAACGTGGTCTTTGTAGCACGAAGAGGAGTCTTTCTAGAAAGAGAGCTAATATTCAAAGAGGACAGTGGGAGCACCATTGACCTTGAAGAAATTCAAGAGTTAGCCAATGAAGGAACCTTAGATGACACTAGTACTCAACCAGAGGAAACAGTTCCTGTTGAACCGGTTGATAACTCATTACCTCTTTGAAGATCCACTAGGGTGAGTGTGCCACCTAAGTTGTATGGTTTTCATATTACTTCAGACGATGACACATTCATCAGTGATAGGACACTGTTAAATTTAGATGAACCAGTCACTTATAAGGAAGCAATGGCAGACCCAGAGGCTTCCAAGTGGAAAGAGGCAATGGACAGCAAGATTAAGTCCATGTATGACAACCAAGTTTGGAATTTGGTTGATAGTGCACCAGGTCGTAAGACAGTTGGGTGCAAATGGATCTTCAAGAAGAAGACAGACATGGATGGAAATGTGCACACATTCAAGGCTCGACTGGTTGCAAAAGGTTTCACTCAAACCCCAGGGGCTGACTATGATGAGACTTTCTCGCCAGTAGCTAAGATTAAATCTATTAGGATATTGCTCGCCATAGCTGCCTTTCATGACTATGAAATCTGGCAGATGGATGTCAAGACTGCTTTCCTTAACGGGAAGTTGGCTGAGGATGTTTACATGAATCAGCCAGAGGGTTTTGTTGATGCAAAGTTTCCCAATAGAGTGTGCAAGCTTGAGAAATCCATTTATGGATTTAAACAAGCATCTCGCAGCTTGAATCCTTGCTTCCGTGAGAAAGTCAAAGAGTTTGGTTTCTCTAGAAGTGAAGATGAGTTTTGTGTGTATATCAAGGCTAGTTGGAGTATAGTAACTTTTCTGGTGTTATATGTCGATGACATATTACTCATTGGTAACGACGTTCCAACCTTGAAAGATGTTAAGTCTTGGCTTGGAAAGTGTTTTGCCATGAAAGACCTTGGAGAAGCTGCCTATATTCTTGGGATTAGAATATTGAGAGATAGAAAGAAGAGACTAATTGGACTTAGTCAGAGCACATACTTGGATAAGGTACTAAAGAGGTTTAGTATGGAAAATTCCAAGAAGGGAGAGCTACCTATCCAAAGCAATACCAAATTGAGTAAGACTCAATGCCCGAGTACAGATAAAGAAATAGCAGACATGAGTCGTGTACCTTATGCTTCCGCTGTCGGATCGATCATGTATGCTATGACATGTACTCGCCCTGATGTGGCATTTGCTTTGAGCATGGTCAGTCGCTATCAGGGAAACCCGGGTAGAGCTCATTGGATAACGGTTAAGAATATACTCAAGTATTTGCGAAGGACAAAGGACTGGGTCCTTGTACTTGGTGGCAATGATACTTTGAGAGTAGATGGTTACAGTGATGCTAGTTTTCAAATGGATAGAGATAACATCCGTTCTCAATCTGGCTGGGTGTTTTTACTGAATGGAGGAGCGGTTACTTGGAAAAGTTCCAAGCAAGATACGGTGGCTGATTTTACTTGTGAATCAGAGTACATAGCAGCGAGTGAAGCGTCGAAAGAAGCAGTTTGGTTAAGGAACTTCATCGGAGATATCGGAGTTGTTCCAACCATCCAGGAGTCTATGGAACTGTTCTGCGATAATGAGGGAGCGGTTGCCTTAACAAAGGAACCGAGAGATCAAGGTAAAACCATACATATCGACAGAAAGTACCATTTTATCAGACATAGAGTAGAAGAAGGCCATCTTGTAGTAAAGAGGGTGTCATCTGAAGATAACTCAGCAGACCCCCTCACAAAGGGTCTGAGTAGGGCTAAGCATATTCAACATGTTCGGAGCATAGGACTGAAAGATGATATTAGTTTTAGTAGTTAGATTAGTTTTGTTCTGAAACTTGTAACAAAGTAAATGTAATTGACTTTTGGTGATTAAATAATAAAGTATTATTTATAAGTTTGGTTACTGCCTTTTGTCAATTGTTTATTATTGTGTTTCATATTTTGCATGTTTTACTTCCCGAATAATAAGATTATTCAAACTCCACAGTCGCTCGTACATTTGGAAGTAAGTAGTGAATTAAGACTGTCGTGAATTGGATTACAGATTGTCTGAGGATAGACATGGCAATAGAATTGCTGCAATGTTCATGAGTACTCAGAAATTGAGATTTGAGTATTGGATAAACCCTCGCTCAGAGTATCACTTCATGGAATTCATCATGAGTAATACTGAGACGATAATATCTTATAATCTTGAAACGAAGATATACGAGTTGTAATTTACAAAGTCGGTTATACATTGGTGATACGAAAATGCATCAGTAACTTGGTGTTATAAAACGTATTGTCATGTATAATTTGATGAGTAAAAGATACAAGCATATGAGTCAACGTTTATTCGTTCCTTTTGCCCTAACCGGAAAAGCGATATCTGTGGGCCCCTCGATGATTTGGTGTTGACTTATGTGCTGGGCCCAGCCAGGACTAAATTGATGTGTTCAATTAGAAGTCCCAGATCATCACAAATCAGAAATCGGGAAACATAGATTCTGGACAAAGAGATTGATTAGTTCCATGTCTTATGTCTGAGGATATCCTGCAGAACGAAGGATTATATGATCACTTATCTAAGGACACGTAACTGACTGGGTCAGAGTTCAGCAACAGCTTTTGGAAGCTACAATTTACTGGTCAAATTTAGAAGGCATACTAGCAATTATAGTTACAGACTTATCCAAGTGGGAGACTGTTGGATTAGCTGTCTAAGCCCATAAGCCTATAACTATAATTGGTATGTACTTGAATTGATAGCAGCACAGTCCTTTTGGGTTGCCCTCAAACCTAGCAACTGGACAAGGAAATTATGAAAGGAGAGATATTAATTTATAATTAATATATTAATTAGAAATCATTATGTTTAATTAATAGTTAGCCAAAAATTAATCAGAATTAATTTTGGGGTTAAAAGTATTAATTATAAAGTGCAGGGACTAGTTTGCAATTATCAGATAGTTGAGTGGAAGGCTCCAGAACCTCCTTGGAAGGAGGTGGACGAAATCTATAGGGGAAACCCTAAGGATTTCATCCAAGGGGCTTTGGATAAGGCCTTTGGATTAACTTAGGCCCCAAGCAAAGGAGTATTAGGGTTTTCCCTAAACCCTAAATCCCTCAGCTATATAAGGAGCCTCCCAGCTCCTAAATTCGGCCACTCCTACCTTGGAAGAAACCCTAGGCCGAATTTTGCATACCCTAGCCTCTCTCTCCTTATAAGTTTCCTTCTTGCTAGCTCTTGGGTGTGATTCCATTAGAGGCATTACATTTGTGGTGCTAAGCTTCCAAGAAGATCAAGATCAAGATCAAGAGGATTATCAATTGTTTGCTATAACAATTGAAAGGTATGTAACTCTTAAACCCTAGTTAGTTATTTTCGAAAATAGCCTCTCTCCTCTAGGGTTCTTGTTTGCAATTCAAAGTTATATGTTCAATAGTTAAAACATAGATCCAAAGTAGGTTGCATGTGAACTTAGGAATTGTTTTCTAGTTTATTTGTTTTACCTAAAACCCATCAGTTAGACCATCTGGGGGAGCCCATGACATTCAAGTTAAAGACCATGTGGGGGAGCCCATGGCACATAGGTATAAGACCCTGGGGGGAGCCCACGACATCCTGGAGTAAGACCCTGGAGGGAGTCCACGACATCCTTATATGTTTGTATGCATGGCATATATAGTATATATGTAGCTTATATGGTTATGTGATTATGTGGTTTATGTGGGGTATGTTATGGGGAACTCACTAAGCATTAGCTTACAGTTTGTTGGTTGTTTCAGGTACTTCAGGATCGAAGGGCAAGGGCTCGGCATGATGGCGCAACGTGCACTCTCTGGCGTTTTAGTTTGGACACTCTGATGTTTTGAATAATTTAACTGATGGCATGATTTTTTGAAAGACAATGTAATTGGAATACTATATTTTATGAAAATGATTTTATAACTAAAAGTGAAAAAATTTATTGGAAATTTTGGGCTGTTACAATTTTTTTGTTTTAGCTTTTTTGTAACATTTAAGAGAATCACCTTGCAATATATTGTTATCTTTTTTGTTACACATAATTTTAAGTTAGGGAATCACATTCACAGTAGATAAGAAGTTTTATAATTCATACCCTTACTTAAAAAGCATAAAGTGAGCTCATTTTCCCATAGGATACCCTACGCAAGATAGACAATAATTTCCACAAATATAGTACATTACATGTAATTTTTATAATTTTCCATGATGAATTGGAAACTCTGCAGACAGACAAGGGACATGTACATAATGCCCCTTCATTCTATAGGAACTTTAAAAGGTCCATCAAAGTTGAATCTATCAATAAGGAGATCATTTATTTCCTCGTTTCTGCAACAATCTTGGACAAAAATTAAGTTCCTATCTCAACATTCCTGAGTCATGTAGTATATTGTCTATGATTTTCAGTTTTACATTGTGGCTCAAAGTTTAATATCAGTGTTCTTTAAGAGTATAATGTTATAAATGGATCAAAATAGTTAAGGGACATAGATCTTTGTCACACAGAAAGAGATACATATACAAACATAAACATGCAAAAAAGATGTTCTTTTGATGATGGGTCAAAAACCTAAGCAACACATGTATACAAAATTAAATACACATAAAACATTAAATAGCATTATACTTTCGTGCCATAAACAATGATTGTTTGATTGATTGTTAAGGAACACTAACATAATCAATACAGTAGAAGACCAGAGACAATGAGGCATAAATAGAGTGAGAGTGGAAGAGAAGGACATATACTCATATAAAGTACATATATACATACATATTTAAAGGTAGAAAGGAAGAAGAAGGACATACACATATATTAAGTATCAAATTGAATTGAAAGCTGATGTTACTTTCTTGTGTTTCTGTAGTGGATTTGTGAAAAATGAATGTGTGAAGGTATTATTGAGAAAGTTAAAGACTATTTATAATTTGAAATGTAATCCCTGAATTTTCTTTTATTGGATATGGAAACGATACGGTTTTTGGGAATGTTTAATTTTTAATTGACGAAATTGAACTAAATATCCTAAAATAATGGGATTAAACCGGTGAGTATTTAGTTTCCTGATTTGTTGAGAATGATTCAAATTCAAATTCAAATGTTTCTAGTTTTAAATAGCTAAAACTGAGGAATCTGGATTTGGATTATGTAGTGGACGCATATAAAGGGTTTGAGATATATAATAGTTGAAGGGCAATATAGGAAATTCAATTAGCAAAATTGAGCGGGAAAAATCAATTGGGGGAGGCTGAGAGATTGCCATGTGGCAATTTGGTACTCTTTTATTAGTATATGAGACAATGAATTAAGAGACGTCCCTTTCGTTGGCACAAGGTCAAATTTTCGATCTAAGTTTTAAATTTCTCTCATGGTTAATTTTCATGGTTTCAATTTTATTCGTCAGTGGTCTTTCGGTCTAACTTCATTAGAAATCATTTGTTAAGTCTGAATAAAATAACTAATATACCTTTCATTTTTTTATGTTATTTTATCACTTTTAAACTACACGGACCAACATGTATATGGAATAAAACCATAACCAAACACACTGCCTCCATCACTGCAGTCAGCCACAAAATTTATAATTGTTGACAACTCACACCCTACCAACCGTCGTTGGCATAAGTGACTCTATCTTTGTCTTCTTTCTTCTTTTACTTTGTGTCATGACGTCACCACCATCCTCACATGTACCTCCCCCTACATGTGTCTTCGACCCACCATTTTATCTCCAACTCCTCTCCTCTTGACATACTAACCATTCTCATCACTATGTGACATCATCATTGTCCACCGCCATAAATCTACTCCACCACCACCACCACAAATCCGGTCCACCTTTATCACCACTATTGATCCTTTCCATATTTTTCTTGACTGCAATCAACAAACGAGTGCATTCAAATAAAACGTACGAATAATATTATAGAAATGTATGAAATCAAACAAGAAAAATAGAAAATGCTGAGGCCTGTGCTTAATACAGTGTCCTTAAAACAAATTTACCCGCTATCGGGTGTTTATTTCCCAGGATTCAATAGTTTGAAGTGGTTCTTCGAGACCACCCGAACCGCTATTAGGCCTAGCTTCTATCTTGAAGCAACAAGAAAACGCATCTGAGAAGAAGACGAGAGGAGTCGATTGTAATTATTTTTTTATCTCCTCAAATGGTGGACTTAAAGTTGTATTCATATAACAAAAAGTAACTGACACATTAATGGTGTTTAATATGTAATTAAACTATAATGTTAATTACAATTTCAATTATGAAAGAAATAAATTTTTTCAAGAAAGGTCCTTGAACTTTTCTTTTCTTTCTCTCACACATTAAACTCTTTTATTTACTTATTCCAACGCCCTCACTTTAAGGTTTAATTTTTCATTCATCTTAAATCCGTTTTCGATATGTGATATACCAAAACGAAGGTATCACGGAGGAGAACACAAACATATAACAGTTTATTAATTTAATAATGGTTTAGGGCTCAAATTTCGTGTTAAAAAATAAGGAACCCCCATTTTTATAAATTGGTTAAAGCCAAATTTTCAACAATCCCCCACATGAATGCAAATTGATCAAGCATTTTCACGCTACCTAGATAAAATCCAACAGTTGAATCATTAGGAAGAGAAACCTTTTCTGGACTACCATTGTTGCCATTATCAATGTCCATGGAAATTTGGGACTCAGATCCTTCAAACACTTTTGCTTGACTTGTGCTCTTAAGCATTTATGCTTCGACAACAATCAACATATGTGCTAGATCAATTAGGGTCACATCGTGGTCCCTCATATAGTAGTCTTTAATGAACTGACTATATATATCAGAAAGCGAAAGTAGAACCAAGTCAATGGCTAGCTCCCTTGGGAAAACGTCACCCAACATACCCAATCTGTCAATGTGCGGTTTCATTTTCAGAACATACACACACAGACTTTCCATCTTGATGTTTACATGCCAACATGGCTTGAGTAACTTCGTACTTTTCAATTTGAAGAAAGCATGACTTAGGGAGAGTTACTTGAGGAGGAGGAAGAGGAGGAAGAGTTGGAGAAACATGATTTCGAGTTCCACCATTGCTTGAAGAAGGGAACATTCTTTCACCTTGATCAAAATGTGGAAGATCATCTTCAGAAGGTAGAGGAAAAACATTTCTAGAAGAACGAGGAAGACCATTGTTGTCAGAACATGACATCTTTTAGTAGATAATAGAATTCAAGTTAGTTGATTTTAATCCTTAATTATTAACCCATAAATTTAAATTAAGGCTAGGATCCATATTTTTGATTCGAACCTTGAAGAGGGATGCCGTAATCAAATTCGAATCTATTTTAGGTAGGTAAAGCTTTTACCAATTTCAATCTTATGAAACTCCTAGATCTTTTGAGATTCATTGAATCTAATAAATAACATGTTTAATCTCGATTATGCTCTCACTTTTGTGATTGGGATGCCAAGGATCACAAACAAGATGTGAATAACAATGCAAATTAGCTTGGTACTCTCGATGTCATTTATCATCCCCTCTTAATGTGCTGGTTAACCACACGCGCTCCATTAATCAACGATAATTTTCGAGACATCCATTACCAACTTTATTAGTACCACATTAGTGTGCCAATTAACGACACACGCTCCACTAACGACTTTTAAAGTGTAATGTGCAATTTCATGGATTATCATACAATTTCACATTTTCCTAAGGTAACTAAAAGAAGGATTTAAAATAGTTTAGTTACTTTATATCATTATACTTTTAATGAGATTATGTCCTATCAAACCTGTTCGACTAACGATCCTCCACCAATCAAGGGAGCAGTGGGTAAGAGTGGATACCCGATGGTGGTCATTTTATAGGTTGTTTCCTTAAACTTTTCTTATAGATCGACTTCGTGAATGAGGCGTACTAGCGGTTCGACTGAATTATCTTATATATATATATATATATATATATATATATATATATATATATATATATATATATATATATATATATATATATATATATATATATATTGTAAAATTAAACATTTAATGTTACATATAATATATTTTAAAATAGCAAGGGTTTAATCTTTTAATAAATTAAACTTTTAATTTAATTAAATTTAAACCAATTATGGATTTATTAATTATCTCTTAATTAATCATATAACTAAATTATTAATAACATCCATAAGGATGTATTTTAAACTTTTCAAAATACTAGGGTTATATTTTAAAATTTCAAAATTAATATTAAATTAATTTAAATTAAAAATATAACCAATTATGAATTTTAGACAAGGATATCAAATTATAATTTAAAATATTCAGATTTACACAATTAAACAATATTATAAAAGGTAATTAGCCTAATCAATTTTAAACCAAATCAAAAATCGAATTTTTAGGATCTGCCAGCTCAACACGCTGAGTTATATGAGCACCACGCCGTGTTGGATGCCAACACGCCGTGTTTGAAGAACACCACGACATGTTGGATGAACAAAATGATGATTCTGTTTTCTCCTCTTTGTCCAAGTTCACCATTATATCAATTCAATAGAAAACTATACCTAGGCTCTGATACCACTGATAGGTTTTGAGTATAACAAACAATCCTATGTGTGCATGCAACCCATAATAATTTGATCTACGTTTTCTCTAAGTGAACATACAAACTGAACAACAAAGTAGATACCCTAGTACACTAGTATATAATAAAACACACAATTAGGGTTAAGAAAATCATACTTCAATTGTTATATGGTAATAACAATGAAAACCTTGTGTTGTTGAAGCATTGAGAGCAAGCTCCACAAATGTCGCGCCTCTAATGGTTCACACCCAACACTAGCAAAGGAAGTTGTGATCGAGAAGGAGTCGAAGGCTTGAAAATTTCGGCTTGGTCTTCTAGAGAAGAGAATTGCCGAAATCCATAAAGTATATCCATATTTATAGTGCAGTTAGGAAACCCTAGATAAGCCCAAATCCAAGATTATCTTAAACCGGGTAATTATCCACTTTCCTGATTATCCATTAGGGATTATTCTAGAAACCCTTAGGCATCAAGAAATAATCCAATTCCAATGGAAAAACCGTCCATAACCTATGGAGGGTTCTAGATTGCCTCTTGCTAAACTATTGAACAATTACAATTCAGTCCCTGCACTTTTAATTAATTCTTTTAATCCCGAAATTAATTCCAATTAATTTATGTTTAGATATTAATTAAATATTATGATTTCTAATCAATATATTATTTCCATAATACATTAATAAGTCATTTATTTCAATTTATTAATCAAATAATAAATTAACCTTATTCTCCAAAATCATCTGTCCAGTTTACTAGTTTTGAGGGCAACCCAAAAGGACTGTGCTACTATCAATTTAAGTATATACCAATTATAGTTATGAGCTTAGACACCTAATCCAATAGTCTCCCACTTGGATAAGTCTAGTAACTATAGTTGCGAGTATAACTTCAAAATTTTATTAGCAAACTGTAGCTCTCAACGCTGTTGTCGAACTCTGACCCAGTCAGTTACGTGTCTTAAGATAAGTGATCAAATATTCCTCCATTCTACAAGATATCGTATAGACATGAGACATAGATTATAATCAATCTCACTGTCCAAAATTTGTTTCCCGGTTTCTGATTTATGACGACTGAAATCAGACTACTAATTGAACACGTCAATTCAGTCCAGGCTTGGCCAAGCACTTCATATGTTGACATCAAATCATCGAGGGGCCCACATATATCTCTTTTCCCGTTAGGGCAAAAGGAATGGATAAACTTCTACTTATATGCTTGTACTATTCACTCATCAAATCACGCACAACAATACATTTTATAACATCAACTTACTGATGCGTTTACGTATTATCAATGCACAACCGACTTATAAACAATAGCTCATATATCTCTGTTTCAAGAATATAAGATATTATCGTCTCAGAATTACTCGTGATAAAATCCATGAAGTAATTCTCTGAGCATGGGTTAATCCAATACTTAAAATCCCTATTTTCCAAGTAGTCATGTACATTGTAGCAAAACTATTGCTATGTCTAAAACTCTTCAAACAATCTACAATCCAGTTCATCACAGTCTTAGTTCGCTACTTACTTCCAAATGTGCGATCAACTGTGGATCTTTTGAATAATCCAATTATTCGGGAAGTAAAACATGTAAAGTGAAACACAATAATAACCTAACTAACTATGGTCTCAAAACTATTGAATATAAAAAAAACTCTTATTATTTAATCATCATATTAACTAGACTTTATTCATTGTATAATGTTTCAACTAATCAACTAAACACTTGAATTAAACATCAGTCATGCCATGTAATAAACATGCATACTATGTTTCTCTATGGTCCTTCCTTGTGAATAGATCGATTAGACACTATTCCAATGATACTCATTTCACAATTTCAAATTCTTGTCACTTCTAAATGTGTTAGAGTCCAACCTTACATGCAATATTCTTTTGTGACGACGTGGCGTCAAAGTCATGGAGACTTAGCCAATGATGTCACAAAAAAGCTCCATTGAAACTTTGTAACCGAAAACGATTTCATGGTAACGAAGTCTCAAATTCAAGATACACTCCTTGAACACCTTCCTTGCATTAAAGTTCCTAACTCACATATAGATTTTATCATCAACTTCCAATATGGAAACATTTCCATATTCCCATATGACCATTAATTTTTGATCAAGAATCATCGCAATCTAAAGCATGTCACTATGGTCCTTCCAACCAATACTATACTCCCAATTGTCCACAAGAAACCAATCCTTAGTAGACCTTAGAGTGTTATTGACAGTTGTTTAACAACTTTAGTCGCACCAAGTTCTAGTCATTTTTCCCTCTCAATGCCCTAGGCATTTGGAAAAATCAGAACATGTAAATATTATTGCATATGTAATCAATACTATATCCGAAGCATATGTGAATTGATTCATAATGTCTTACATAGAGACTTGATATCAATTCTGTCTCTATTGCTATAATATTTCCACATATCGAATTTCCTATGTTGAAATATTTCAACATGATATTCATATATGTCCATGACTAAGTTCTTTTAAACTTTGCAATCTAAAATTTTAGATTTTAAACGAAGTATGAATGCCCTCTCCCTTGATCCGTCACTATAGCAAAACAATTTCCAAGCTTTGCAACTTGAAAATTTATAGACTTTGTTCCCTACAAATAGTATTGCCAACTTTCAACACTTAGCATAACAATTATGCTCCCACTAGCTTTGACATGTATCCAGAAATCAACTGGACTTCTAGAAATCAATACTTTTTGACTTCCTTATAAAAGTTCAGATTTCTGATACGTGATGCTTCGATAATTCCTCATCTAGACTTCTCAAGCTTATACACCTTCATTAGACAGCATATGTGTGTGTTTAAACCCTTTCAGAACTTATAACTATAAGTACTGAACGTTCCAATTTTTCCTTGCCATTTCTCACAATTTGAACTATGAAAAGGGATGTTGTAATCATATTGCGAATTTGAGAATGCAATAATCACAACCACTAATCATAATGATATTTATCAGATCTTTAAAATCTACTAGCGAAAATGTTTCCTCATAATCATTTTCATGAATTAGAGCGAAACCTTTTTCCACCTATATTTTATGGGGTACATGTTCCTATCCATGTGAATCTATTGTTTCCAACCTACAATCATAAGATAAGGTTTATGACTAATTCAAATTCTAATTCGGCTTTCATGGACTGAACTTTACTTGTTCTTAATTTCTTGTCATCTAGTAGCACAAGGGCCTACCAACGCTTCCATATTTATTAAGCAACTCACCCATATTGATTAATGTACTTTCATTGACCAATACTCTGTCTGCTGCAGTCAAATGAGAACCATAGAAATCATAAGCATTTCCAACTCAAAAGGAAGGTGCACAAAAACAAGAATGTGTCAACTTAACACAATAGGTTATTAAACTCAAGTCGTGTGCTAGTGATAACTAAAAGGTTTATTCTTGATTGACTCCTGAAACTCTTCAAGGTCAATAAGAATCCCACTAACTTCTTAACATATAAGTTTCTCTCTCAAGGAAAATTCCTTGATGAGCAAAAACAAATATTCAAAAGTTAGTGTGGATTTTCGACAAGAAACACTTCCTGAAATTGGTCTTAGTATATGTCACACCCCCAAACCGGAACGGCGGAAACGTTCAGGAGCGGAGGAAGTCATGTCAAGTATCACAACACATGCATTATAGTAATCAAAGTACAACAACCATTGCATTAATAATGTATAAGTTTTTACATGAGTGTTCAAACATTAGATATTCAACATCAAAAGTAGATATAGTAAAAGACAAAAGACGCAACACGGTACTAAGCTGTCTTCTCAAAAGCTACGAGAGTGTACCTGTCTACTGGATTCCTGAGAATACAAGTTATTTTGAAAGAGAGGATATCATTTAAGCTGGTGAGTTCATAAGTATTAGTTATGTTTGCTTTAGTTTTAAGAAAATGATTGAGTACGCTCCAGAAAGTCCTATACTTTCTGGTTTACAACTAAAAAGTAGTTTTAAAATCCCATAAAACCGTTCTGTTTAAGTATTATTGTACTTATAACATAGTTTAACATAAATTTAACTCTCCATAAAATTATAAGAAGAATGTTTTCCGTTTTGTTTGTGAAAAGTAGTTTTAATCCCATAAAACCGTGCCGTTTAAGTGTTATTGTACTCATAACAAAAGATAACATAATTTTAACTCACCATAAAATTATAAGAAGAATGTTTTCTGTTTTATTTATGGAAAACGACTGATGCAGTAATATTTCTTAAAATTACACTACTGGTGTAATAAATACCCTATTATTAAACTCGTTAATTAGGGTTAAAATGTGATAAGGTTATAACCATACTGATTGACTAGTGTTTAACACGACGACATGCTGGCATCGAAACTAATGTGACATTTGTCATCCCTTGGCTTGCTTGTCGGACTGTAGCTAACAGTTGGGATGTGGGATTGTCAGTCCCATACAGATCTATACACACAATGCCCACTCTCCCTCCAGGAGACTCTGGTTACAAAACGTGACATAACAAGTATATTTTTATGCCATGAAGTAGTGGCTCACATTTCTGGTTTATATCGTTTAAGTAAAGATCGAATTATATCCTTTTGTTAACAAAGTAGTTTAAACCTGGTATACTTATCTAGTAAAAATAGATTTCTCGTTTGTTTCATAAATTATACCTATTATATTTTATATGTTCTATCTGGTTAGCATGATCTCTCATGAATGTACCCCTTCGCTCAACGTGATACAAAGGTAACAATATTGATGGAAGTAACCTTTTATATTCCTATATGTATAATATATATAATTAAGAAGGAAACGACCTTTAGACAAATAACCCCACCATAAGCCCGCATCCAAACAAGGAAAATGAAATAAGGCAACTCATTAGTCCTAATCCCTTTAAGTCTTATTTATATACCTATACATATATGAACATAATTTTGACAAATATAAGTTTAAAGAGTTTATAAAACATTTTAAAAGAGTTTAACAGTTTTTCGAATGGTTTCACAGTTTTTCGAAGAGTTTAACAGTATTAACAGAGTTTAACAGTATTAACAAAGTTTAACAGTGTTTAAAATGAGTTTACATGACCTTAAAGAGTTTACATGACTTTAAGTCATTTTGGAAGTATTTGGTAATCTTTTATTGTTAACGCAATATTTAAAAGCATAAGAAAACCTTTTGTGTGATTGTTATCACAGGTAAATATTAACACAATTTAATTGTGTTCAACTTGCATTCCCCCCTTAAAAAGCATTTAAAACCAATAAAAAGGTAGATTATAGGGGTATGAACTCACCTTATGTGGGTGATTCAACTGAAAATTCGATATCGAATGATAAGTTTCACGAGTGAAGTCCCGAAGCACAAACGAGTCCTAGATAGCATGTAATGATACATATAGGCATGAAATTAGTGAATCTAACCACAAAGGCGAATAGGAAACAATCTATGGTGTAAGGAATACTTACACAAGAAGTGTTAGAATCGAAAATGGAAGGCTGCAATATGTTCACGACCCAGATGGGGTGTTCACGGCCCAAGAACACTTGATGTTCTTGAGTTCACGACCCAATGATCTTGAAGATCTTGAAGATTTACAGGTGTAACAAGCATATGAGGGTTAGAAATCACTAGAATGTTGATGATAAGATGAACACCTTGAAGATATAAGCAATAATCTAAGAAGATTTGAATGTTTGGAAGATGATACTTGAGAGAGAAATCCTTGGATTCACGGCCAGAAATGAAAGAATGAGAAATAATCAGCCGATTATATATATATATATATATATATATATATATATATATATATATATATATATATATATATATATATATATATATATATATATATATATATATATATATAGGGAGGAGTTCACGGCCAAGGGGTTCACGGCTTCGGTTCACGGCCTCGGTTCACGGTCCCTGCGAGGTTTGCGGTCCGAAGAGAAGAAAGAAGGAAATAGGATGCGAAGTTTCTCGATTTTTCAAGTTTTTTCCTTCTAAATTCTACTACAAATATTCTAAGGTTTTCAACATGTAAAAAGTATTATTCTAACCTTAATAGAAATCCAAACAATAAAGGGGACTTTAGTTGACCCAAGTTTGACTTTACAAGTAGAAAATAACGGGATGTTACTTTATCCCCCCGTTAGAGAGAATTTCGTCCCGAAATTAGGACTATAGCATTACAGAAAGACTAGGGAAAAAGATGTGAATAATTATGTTGCATTTGATCCTCCCGCTCCCAAGTGAATTCAGGTCCCCGCTTTGCATTCCAGTGAACCTTCACTATCGGGATACGACTTTGTTTGGTTCTCTTGACTTCCCTGTCTAGGATTTCTGCGGGTTCTTCCACGAAGTTGAGGCTCTCGTTTACCTCGATCTAATCGAGTGGGATAACAAAAGTCTCGTCAGACAAACACTTTTCAAGTTAAAGACATGGAAGGTAGGGTGTATGTTATTGAATTCTCGAGGTAGTCGGGGTCTACAAGCTCATGGATCAAATCTAGCAAGAATCTCGAATGGTCCTATGTACCTTCGATTTAATATTCCACACTTTCCAAAGCGTATTATGCCCTTCTAGGGTGAGACCTTCACATGACGTGGTCACCAACCTGAAATTCCAAGGGTTTTCTCCTATTGAAGGCGTGGCTTTTCTGTCTGACTCTGGAAGCTTTACGTCGCTCCCGGATTCGTACTCTCTTCTTGGTAGTTTCTCGGATGATTTCCAGACCAGCGAAGGTGCTGTCTGGAAATTGGACCTCTAGCTAGTTGCGTGTCACCTACTTTAGTCCAACGTAGAGGGGATCTGCACTTGTGAGCATAAAGGGCTTCAAATGGAGCAACTTTAATGCTAGTATGGTAAAGGACTCGACTAGTTGGTAAATGGGTATCCCATGCTTTACCAAAGTCGATTACATATGCTCTCAGCATGACTTCTACTGCTTGAATCGTTCTCTCATTCTGTCTGTTGGTTTAAGGATGATAGGCTATGCTCATGACTAGCCTAGTTCCCAGAGATTTATGAAGTGACTGACTGCACTGGGAGATGATTCTACTATCTCGAATGGAGATAATATATATTGGAACACCGTGCGATCTAACTAATCTCTCGGACACACGTTCTAGTTAGCTTCTCTATTTTGCCTATTTCCTTCAATTTGCAGGAAAAGTGCGGACTTGGTTAATCTGTTGACAATCACCCAAAATGGTATCAAGTCCACCTGTTGCCTTGGGTAACTTGATTACGAAGCCCATTGCAATCTGCTACCACTTCCACTCAGGTATCTCCGGTTGTTGTAGTAAGCCTGCGGGCTTTTGCTCTGAAGTTCATGATAAGACTCATACTTGGCTCATCTACTATCACCTCGTGTATACAAGTCGTATATAATTTAGATTGACAAACCGTTCGGATGGGTGGCTCTGCCCCAAGTCCACAACCTGATAAGGAACAGGAGATAGGGCGGAATCACACATCGTAAATCTTGTTAAGTCTAAATTATATACCACTCTCGCGTATACACTTAGCAGCGATAGATTAACCTCTTGAGATCTATTGGGGATACTTCGGGTGGTTATTGACTTCTGAGACTTCTTTGGTGCTTTTCGCTTCAAGTTTCCTATCTACTGAGTAGACTAGAAGGGCGTGGTACCCCTCGCATGGGTACTTCTGAATTTTTGAAGCGATAGATGATATAAGGGTTCGTATTAGGTTTGCAATTATAGATTGAAAGAATTTCGTTTGACGGTTGATTAAGGGAAAAGTTCTTTTACACAACAAATGAATTTTTCATGGTGAGGACCAAGCCAAACCATGTCGGGTGATGAAGTCGGAACTTATCGACGTAATAGATATTAAGTCGATTTAGAAGAAAAGATTATCAGGACGATGTGCTAATTATGCACATATGTTTTCAGTGCTTTCGGTTTTGTCCTTGGTATTAATACCGCAAACTTTTTGCTCCAAAATTAACGAGTACTAACAATACGAGGGTTCTGATAATTTGAAATAATGAACTTTCATGACATGATCCCTACTAGGTCTCTCTATAACCGCTTGGTGTACACAAATCATGTATAATTAAGATTGGAAAGACAGTTGACGGAGTGAACCTGCCCTAAATCCACAACCAAACAAGGAACAAGAAATGAGGCAAAATCACTCACTCTAAATCTACAAATCTTAATTATAAATGACCCTAATATATACACTAAGCCATCATAGCTTAGCTGATAGGGTTCCTAATTTTATATGAGTGTTATGATTTGGTTCGAACGAGAGAGTAATTATAATTATGATTATTGGGATTTGGAAGCGTACCAAAAATATACCAGGGTTCTTTGATGCCTCCCCATGCTCTGGGGTCAAACTCCTCCTGCTTCCCCGTCATTCTTCTCTATTGGACAGTCCCTCTTGAAATGTCCTATTTCACCACAAAGATGGCATATTGGACTGATTCCAACATTGGTGGTTGAAGTGATGAACTCGACTGTAGTCCTACAGGAACGGGCGGTGTTCCCCTCCATTTTTCATCTATTGCAATGCGGCACTCGGCAGACTCCATAATGATGGTAGTTGCACTTGCTGCAGTGTGGGAGGTTTCCTAAGTACGGTGTGATCGGTGTTGGGATAGCAGGGCCGATGTGGGTATTGACCGCCCCAAATTGTTGCCCTTTGGTAGGTCCTTGAGTTGAACAACTCCCTTTCTCGTTATCGAACTTTCATTTCAGGATATTAGGTTTGAGGTTTGGAGTGTCTTTACAAGTAGGCACTCGTTGTTGTACTTGGTTATCACCACGATCGGGATTTCCGATAACATTTCCTCTAACATTAGCGTTGTTAGCATTAAGGTGAGCCATGACAGCTGCTACAGCTGCTGTGACTGCAGGTTGAAACGTAGCCGAATCTATCTGAAGGATTGGTGTTTTGCCGGTGGGTTGGTTACGTTTCTTCGGAGGCATGATTCTGTTACACGATGAGAAAACGAGCTCGTGATCAATGATGGTTGTTTCTAGATGTATTCTAATTATTTATATCTACATATAAATTTTTCGTTTTGATATACGGTTCTCAATGTTTCGAACTACATCCCTATGATGCATTCCTGGTAAAGGGCAGAAGTAAGTTTTTATAATGGTTACAAACCGAGTGTCGTCCGAACTTAAGTTATCTTTGGTTGGTGGATATCATGTTTCAACTTTCAAAAAGATTTGAAAACAATTCATAACAGAGTCTACATGGAATAGACTTATGAATTTTTAGAAATAATCATTCTCAATTGAGATTTCGTGATCCGATTTACTGTTATTAGTCGTGACGGAAAAAGGCGATAAGCTTAATACCTAACGTGAGTAGTATAGTCACTAACTCACTAGGTTGTATCAATTTATTAATTATTAGAGTGACGTAAAAAGTACTCAAACACTTCGCATGTATCACGCATGGTCTTCCTCTGTTCTCCGTTCTACTCTGGGCGGTAATGATTTGTTCTCTCCTGATATCTATATGGTGTCCTTCTCTTCCGTGGGTATATTGAATTCCTGTGCCGTCTTACTTCCGATTCTGACACTGATCCCCATTACTTCATAATGGAGAGTTCGAATCATGAAAGTTCATGCGAACTTCTCATCAGTGCCCTTAATAGGGTAAAGGCACTTGGTGGTTTCTATAGTTTCTTTTGTTGGATAAGGTGTCTAAGTCCATAACTATTTCTGGTATGTACTTGACCCGACCCGGCATGGTCCATTTGGGTTGCATGGCACCATGCAATTGGATAAACTAAAATGAGAGAAATAACACTTATGGTTTATTAATATATTATAAGTTCTAATATATTAATAATATTATTTAATTAGTTTGATCAAGAATTAATTTAGAATTAATTAAGTGATCAAAAGATAACTAATTAAATATATGGGTAGATTATGTAAATCTTCCATATCTTATATAGTGGGCTAAGAGGCTCCATGGATTATAAAGTTGGGTTCCACCCATAGGATGCTCCATGGATGCTCCATGGGAGTTACAAACCCATGGGTCATGGAAATGAAGAGTCATGACACATTAGGGTTTACATGGTGTAACCCTAGATGTGTCAACACTATATAAGAAACCCATTCTCCACCAAAATTGGCTACACTAAGAAACAAGAGGGCTAGAGCCGATTTTGCAAGTGTAAGATTCTCTCAAAGTTTACTCCTTTGCATTTGGTGTTGTGTGAAGCATTTGAGGCATCACACTTGGGGTGCTAGGCTCACAAGGTTTCAAGGATCATAATCAACAACAAGGTAAGTTATTCTATCTTTCATTCAAGTTAAAAATGTTCCCCATGTATGCTAGATAGGAATATAACCTTGGAATTCAACTTTGCATGATTATTAGACAAACATAGATCCAAGGTTATTAGGGTTGCATGTACACTTAGGAAGTGTTAGAATGCTCAAAACCCTTCAGTGGTATCAGAGCCTAGGTTTGTTTGTTGTTTTTTTTTGTGTGCAAACAGCTTGAAAAAAAAATCGTTTTTTCTGTTTTCTGCTCGTATGAAAGTTTGCACATTTGTTGCTGGAAATGGACTAGAAACATTACCCTAAACTGTTTTGATGTTTTAAAGCTTGTTTTAGATGGTGTAATGTTTATGCTAATCCATTTACAATGGCAATTATTAAAATTACAAGTTTTTTTTAAGTGTAATTTTTGATTCTTGAAAGTGTTCATATTCATGTTCTTGAACTTATGAAGATTAGATGATCATAGGAATTGTTTGTAACCTTCATGGTAGTTTAATTCATGATCATAATGTGTTTTAATGGAGTCCATAACCTGTCCTCAAGTTATGGAAAACCAAAAGTCTCACTTTTATTAAAGCCATTAAAAGAACACAAGAGTTATAAAAATGAAGAGTCTTCATTTTTATTACTCAATTAATTCATAAGTTATAAGAAATGAAAAGTTTTGGAAGTTTACAAAACTTGCCCTCAAGTTTTGGAACATGTAAAGTCTTGATTAAAACTTTAGTTCCAACCCTTAGAATTTTAAAAGTTAAAATTCAACCCTTATACTTTATAATATTATAAGTTACTAATATATATATGTATAACGTCAAGTCGTCTTACCGCTAGTACGCCTCATTCACGAAGCCGGTCTATAAGGGGGGTATAAGGTTGTTGCCTATAAAATGGCAACTTAATGGGTGTCCACTCTCACCCACCGCTTCCTTGATCGGTGGAGGGTCGTTAGCCGAACGGGTAAGACAAGGACTTATAAATTCTCATTAAAAGTATGATGAATATTATAAAGTAACTAAATGCTTTTATTAAATTCCCAATCTTAGTTACTTTAGGAAAATGTGAATAAGGTCCTAATCCATGAAATTACACTTTACACTTTGTTTAAGTCGTTGGTGGAGCGTGTGTGGTTAACCGGCACACTAACTTGGACTTAACAAGGTAGGTAAAGGGTGACTTAAGGTTTACCATATCATCGGTGGAGCGTGTGTGGTTTACCGGCACATCGATTGAGTGATAAACCTTGAGGGTACCAAGTGATTTGCATGGTTACTTCACACCTCGTTTTGTGATCCTCGGTATCCCAGTCACAAAACTTGGAGGGCACACTCGAGATTGAAACATGCCTTTGAAAAGTTCATTGAATCTCAAAAGAATCTAGGAATTTCTAAGAACCAATTAAAAACCTAATATTTATATTTCGTTTTTCATGGTGGAAATTGGTGAATCATCATTCACCTACCTTTCAAATATGTTATAGCTTGGATTACGGCATACCTCTTCTAAGTTATAATATATTGTGATTGGATCCTAGCCTTAATATTACATTTGGGTGTTTTATTAAGGACTCTCTTAATATCTAAACTAATCTTGTTCTCTTCTTTCAGATGTCTTCAAACAATGCTGCTTCTGGCTCTAATCCTAATGGCTCCTTTACCCTTTTGAACTTGTGTGGGAAAGTCACTTTTGATGGATCCAACTTCAATGAATGGATCAGAAACATCAGGATGATTACCCGCTACGAGGACAAAGAATATGTCCTTGACAAGGAGCTTAAGGAGATTGATGAGACCACTGCAACTCCCCAGGAGATCGCTGACTTCCGGGCACATGAAAGGGATGCTACAAAAGTGGCATGCATCATATTGGCCACCATGACAGCGGAACTCCAAAAGTCCTATGAGGACTTCTACCCTTTTGAAATGCACCAAGATCTGATGGAAAGATACCATCAAAGTGCATGACAAGAGAGGTATGAAATCATATGCTCTATCATAACAACCATGATGAAGGACGGGGAATCCGTCACGAGCCACATGCAGAAAATGCAAAGGTATGTGGATCGGTTGCTGAAGCTTAATGTGAACTTCCCTGAGGAGCTTGCAATAGATATCGTTTTGCACTCCTTACCATCGTGCTATGATCAATTCCGCATGACATATCACATGAATAAGGAAGAGGTCACACTCAGAAAACTTCAGGGACTCCTCAAGACCGCAGAAACAGGTCTTAAGGGTAAGTCGGTTGTTAACACTCCTACTCCAAACTCCGCCCCGGTTTTGGCAATCGGGAAAGGTAGAGGGAAGAAGAGGAAGAGCTCTTCGAAGGGTACCAAGGCTAGGACCCTTGATGGCTCTTCTTCAAGTGGAACCAAGAAAGGTTTTGTCACTCCTTCTTCTGACCCTAAAGAGGCTGAATGCTTCTATTGCCATGAAAAGTCACATTGGAAGCAGAACTGCCCAAAGTACCAGCAAGATGTGAAGGATGGGAAAGTTAAACCCAACCATGCAGGTATTTACACTATCTTATCTAATAACTCACCCCATTCTAACTCTTGGGTCCTTGATACCGGTTGTGGTATTCATATCTGTTCTGATTTGCAGGGACTAAGAAGAAGTGAGAATGTGGAGCATGGAAGAATAAACTTAATCACGGGGAATAGGAAAGCTTTACCTGTCACCAAGATTGGAGTTTATACTTTATCGCTAAGTAGTGGGTTTAGTTTAGATTTGAATAAATGTTGTTATTCGCCAGAAATGGCAAGAAATATTATTTCCTTTCATGCATTGTATAAACAAGGTTTCACCTTTTCATTTGATAATGAAGTTGGTTCGATTAATGCTTTCTTTAATAATGTTCTTTATTTTAAAGCATTACCTTGTGATGGTGTGTATGAAACTGTATATGTGGTTGATAACTTAGGAAATAATGTATTGTGTATTGATTCTGTTAATGATAATAACTTGGATAAAGCATCATTATGGCATTGTCGTCTTGGACATATAAGCAAGAAACGCATAGGCCAACTCCAAAAGGATGGAGTATTGGAGTCATTTGACCTAAAGTCAGATGATAGTTGCGAATCATGCTTACTTGGAAAAATGACAAAGTCACCCTTCACAGGTTCTTGTGAGAGGGGTGAAGGTTTGTTGGATCTTATACACACGGATGTGTGTGGGCCCTTCAAACATGCCACAAGGGATGCTAATCGTTATTATTTGACTTTTACTGATGATTATAGTAGATATGGATATGTCTACTTAATCAAGCATAAGTCAGAGACTTTTGAGAGGTTTAAAGAGTTTAAACAGGAAGTCGGGAATCAATTGGGCAGGAACATTAAGATGCTTCGATCCGATCGAGGTGGTGAGTATCTTAGTTCAGAGTTCCTCGACTATCTTAGGGAATGTGGGATTGTCTCACAATTGACACCTCCCAGGACACCGCAGTTGAATGGTGTAGCTGAGAGGCGTAATCGAACCTTGTTGGATATGGTTCATTCCATGATGAGTCGTGCTTCGCTACCAATACTATTTTGGGGGTATGCCTTAGAGACTGCCGCCCATATCCTTAATCTAGTTCCCACAAAGAAAGTTGCCAAAACTCCTCATGAGATGTGGACTGGTAAAGTACCCAAACTAGACCACATTAAGATTTGGGGTTGCGAGGCTTTCGTGAGACACGAGACTCATGATAAGCTCGAACCTCGAAGTGAGAGGTGTATTTTCATCGGCTACCCACAGAAATCCTTTGGTTACCTCTTCTACAGACCTAGTGAGAATGTGGTCTTTGTAGCTAGGAGGGCTTTCTTTCGAGAGAGAGAGTTCATATGCCAAGGAGACAGTGGGAGGCAAGTTGACCTTGAAGAAATTCAAGAGTCAAGTGGTGAAGGAACTTCAAACCCTAGCACTCAACTTGAGGAGGAAACTTCTGTTGAGCCAATTGACAAGTCTGTACCTCTGAGGCGTTCCACAAGGGTTAGGAATGCACCTGAGCATTACTATGGATTCCATATTACTGCGGAAGGTGATACACTTATCAGTGATGAGACGCTGATAGGTCTGGATGAACCTAACAGTTACGCGGAAGCCATGGCAGGCCCTGAGTCAGCCAAGTGGAAAGAGGCAATGGACAGCGACATGGATGGTAATGTACACACTTATAAGGCACGACTGGTTGCAAAGGGTTTCTCACAAACTCCGGGAGTTGATTATGATGAGACCTTTTCTCCAGTGGCCAAGATTAAGTCTATTAGGGTTCTGTTAGCCATAGCCGCATTTCATGACTATGAAATATGGCAAATGGATGTTAAAACCGCTTTCCTTAATGGAAAGTTGGCTGAGGATGTTTACATGAGTCAGCCAGAGGGTTTTGTCAACACAGAGTACCCTAATAGAGTGTGTAAGCTTGAGAAATCCATTTATGGGTTAAAGCAAACACCTCGCAGATGGAATCTTTGCTTTGATGAGAAAGTCAAGGAATTTGGCTTTTCTAGGAGTGAAGATGAATCTTGTGTATATGTCAAGGCTAGTGGGAGTATAGTTAGCTTTTTGGTATTGTATGTGGATGACATACTACTCATAGGAAATGACATCCCAACTCTGCAGGAAGTTAAGTCCTGGCTTGGGAAGTGTTTCTCTATGAAGGACCTAGGAGAAGCTGCCTATATTCTAGGGATAAGGATCTTGAGAGACCGGAGTAAAAGACTAATTGGACTTAGTCAGAGTACTTACTTGGATAAGGTGTTGAAGAGATTCGGCATGCAGGACTCCAAGAAAGGAGAGTTACCCATCCAGAGTAATGCCAGATTGAGTAAGACACAAAGCCCTAGTACTGAGGCTGAGATAGCAGAAATGAGTCGAACACCTTATGCTTCGGCTGTAGGATCGATCATGTATGCTATGACGTGTACTCGACCTGATGTAGCCTTTGCTTTGAGCATGGTTAGCAGGTATCAGGGGAACCCTGGCAAGGCACACTGGACTGTGGTAAAGAATATCCTCAAGTACCTACGGAGGACTAAGGACTGGGTCCTTACCCTCGGTGGGAGTGAAGACTTGAGAGTTGTAGGGTATAGTGATGCTAGCTTTCAGACTGATAGGGATAATTTCCGCTCTCAGTCAGGCTGGGTCTTTACCTTAAATGGAGGAGCAATTTCTTGGAAGAGTTCCAAGCAAGAGAAAGTGGCTGATTCAACTTGCGAATCAGAGTATATAGCAGCTAGCGAGGCAGCAAAGGAGGCGATATGGCTGAAGAACTTCATTGGAGACCTTGGAGTTGTACCAACTATTAAAGAGCCAATGGAAATTTTCTGTGATAGTGAAAGTGCAGTTGCCTTAGCCAAGGAACCAAGGGATCACGGTAGATCCAGACACATCGACAGAAAATACCATTTCATCAGACATCGAATAGAAGAAGGACTCCTCGTGGCAAAGAGGGTATCATCGGATGAGAATCCAGCAGATCCCCTCACGAAGGGACTGACTCGGGTTAAGCATCTCCAGCATGCTCGGAGCATAGGGCTGAAGGATGATATTAGATTTAGTAGTTAGATAACCTTGAAATTTGTAAAGTGTAATTGACATTAGATGATGAATAAAAGGTGTTTTATTTATGAGTAAAGTGTTGCTATCTCTTGTCGATCGTTTACTATATTTCTTTTGCATGTTTTGACTTCCAGAATAATTATGTTTGGTATATCATATTATTCGAACCTCCACAGTCGGTCATATGTCGGAAGTAGGTATGAATCAAGACTGTCATGATTGATGCAGAGGTCTAAGTTGTTGGACATGGCTACAACACTCATGAGTGCTCATAAGTTCTGAGCATTGGACTCAACCCACGCTCACTGGAATCACTTCGTGGAATTTATCTCGAGTGATCGTGAGACGGTAATATCATATAAGTCTTCAAACCTAGATATATGATTTGTTACTTATGAGTTGGTTATGCATTGATTGTACGAAAACGCATTAGTAACTCGATGTTATAAAACGTGCTCTTGTGTATAATTCAATGAGTAGTAGAACAAACATATGAGTCGAAGTTTATCTGTTCCTTTTTGGATTAGAAGCTGATATCTGGGCCCCTCGATGATTTTGTTTTGACCTATGTACCGGGCCCGGTCAGAACTAAGTTGATGTGTTCAATTAAGTTCTTTGTCAAACAAATCGGAAATCGGGAAACAAACTGTTGGACAATAAGTAAGACATTGTTCCATGTATTTGTCCGGCTGATATCTAGAACAGAGGATTATATGATCACTTATCTTAAATGGCGTATCATCATCTTCTCAGTTCCGAGAGACCTTGAAAGAGCTACGATTGCCGATCGGTTCCTGAAGTATTGCAGTTATAGTTATTAGACTTATCCAAGTGGGAGACTGTTGGATAAGGTGTCTAAGTCCATAACTATTTCTGGTATGTACTTGACCCGACCCGGCATGGTCCATTTGGGTTGCATGGCACCATGCAATTGGATAAACTAAAATGAGAGAAATAACACTTATGGTTTATTAATATATTATAAGTTCTAATATATTAATAATATTATTTAATTAGTTTGATCAAGAATTAATTTAGGATTAATTAAGTGATCAAAAGATAACTAATTAAATATATGGGTAGATTATGTAAATCTTCCATATCTTATATAGTGGGCTAAGAGGCTCCATGGATTATCAAGTTGGGTTCCACCCATAGGATGCTCCATGGATGCTCCATGGGAGTTACAAACCCATGGGTCATGGAAATGAAGAGTCATGACACATTAGGGTTTACATGGTGTAACCCTAGATGTGTCAACACTATATAAGAAACCCATTCTCCACCAAAATTGGCTACACTAAGAAACAAGAGGGCTAGAGCCGATTTTGCAAGTGTAAGATTCTCTCAAAGTTTACTCCTTTGCATTTGGTGTTGTGTGAAGCATTTGAGGCATCACACTTGGGGTGCTAGGCTCACAAGGTTTCAAGGATCATAATCAACAACAAGGTAAGTTATTCTATCTTTCATTCAAGTTAAAAATGTTCCCCATGTATGCTAGATAGGAATATAACCTTGGAATTCAACTTTGCATGATTATTAGACAAACATAGATCCAAGGTTATTAGGGTTGCATGTACACTTAGGAAGTGTTAGAATGCTCAAAACCCTTCATCTTTACTCCTCAACTGTTTCTTTCTCGGAATCCTCCTAACGAACCCGTTCTGGATCTTCGTTGATTCCTCCGTTGGTTGTTGTGGTGGGGTGGTTACATCTATCTAAGTGGTTTATAAGAGAATGGGAATGTCTAAAGAATCTATGAGATTAATAAAACATTTTCGTTACAAATACAATTTTACGAGGATGATCCATTCTGGTATTTCTATAATCACATAGTGTGTACCGATTATATATAATTCAGATCAAATAGACCTTCGAATAAGTGATCCTACTCTAAAACCACATCCAAACAAGGAAAAGGAAGTTGAGTGAAAATCACATATTCTAAGTCTATAAAATCTCAACTATATATAACTTTAACGTATACACATTGTAATTATAGACCTACCAGAAAGGGTCTTTTAATTTTCACATAAGTTATTTATGGTACCTAAAATACTCCTATATTATTTTAATTTATATGTTTGATTCTAGAACTTCTTGATATAAGAAGTTGATAAGTTTTCAGTTTTGTTGCTATAGCATCATAAAATACTCCTATAGTATTTTAAACTTTATGTTTGGTTCTAGTATTCCTTTATGTATATGGTTGGTAAGTTTTAGGCTCGTTGCAACACCACTATCACTCCCAAATACATGTTGGTCGTATCTCAAATAAATATAGCTGATCAGGCTATATTTATCCTAGATCTTACTACATAACTGTCCAGGTTTGACTGTAATGTCCAACCTCCAAATACTTTTGTTTTGTTCTTCTTGTGATACTTGTTCTAGTATATATATATATATATATATATATATATATATATATATATATATATATATATATATATATATATATGTATGTACTTATACTTTTGTAAAATATTGTTATATTTTAAAGTATAACTCTTGGCCAGAGTGTTTTTATCCCAATGTGTTTATAGTTATATATCTTTTATGACTGATATACTGAGTTCACTATAAGCAATGCTCTGATACTAGTCTGTCACACCCCCAAACCGGAACGGCGGAAACGTTCGGGGGCGGAGGACGTCATGTCAAGTATCACAACACATGTATTATAGTAATCAAAGTACAACAACCATTGCATTAATAATGTATAAGTTTTTACATGAGTGTTCAAACATTAGATATTCAACATCAAAAGTAGATATAGTAAAAGACAAAAGACGCAACACGGTACTAAGCTGTCTTCTCAAAAGCTCCGGGAGTGTACTGTCTACTGGATTCCTGAGAATACAAGTTATTTTGAAAGAGAGGATCAACATTTAAGCTGGTGAGTTCATAAGTATTAGTTATGGTTGCTTTAGTTTTAAGAAAATGATTGAGTACGCTCCAGAAAGTCCTATACTTTCTGGTTTACAACTAAAAAGTAGTTTTAAAATCCCATAAAACCGTTTTGGTTTAAGTATTATTGTACTTATAATATAGTTTAACATAATTTTAACTCTCCATAAAATTATAAGAAGAATGTTTTCCATTTTGTTTATGAAAAGTAGTTTTAATCCCATAAAACCGTTCCGTTTAAGTGTTATTGTACTCATAACAAAAGATAACATAATTTTAACTCACCATAAAATAATAAGAAGAATGTTTTCTGTTTTGTTTATGGAAAACGACTGATGCAGTAGTATATCTTAAAAATACACTACTGGTGTAATAAATACCCTATTATTAAACTGGTTAATTAGGGTTAAAATGTGCTAAGGTTATAACCATACTGATTGACTAGTGTTTAACACGACGACCTGCTGGCGTCGAAACTAATGTGACATTTGTCACCCCTTGGCTTGCCTGCCGGACTGTAGCTAACAATTGGGATGTGGGATTGTCAGTCCCGTAGAGATCTATACACACAATGCCCGCTCTCCCTCCAGGAGACTCTGGTTACAAAATGCAACATAACAAGTATATTGCTATGCTGTGAAGTAGTGGCTCACATTTCTGGTTTAATTAAAGATCGAATTATATCCTTTTCTTAACAAAGTAGTTTAAACCTGGTATACTTATCTAGTAAAAATAGATTTCTTGTTTGTTTCATAAATTATACCTATTATAAATTATATGTTCTATCTGGTTAGCATGATCTGTCATGAATGTACCCCTTTGCTCAACGTGATACAAAGGTAACAATATTGATGGAAGTAACCTTTTATATTCCTATATGTATAATATATATAATTAAGAAGGAAACGGACTTCGGACAAATAACCCCACCTTAAGCCCACATCCAAACAAGGAAAAGGAAATAAGGCAACTCATTAGTCCTAAGCCCTTTAAGTCTTATTTATATACCTATACATATATGAACATGATTTTGACAAATATAAGTTTAAAGAGTTTATAAAACATTTTAAAAGAGTTTAACAGTATTAACAGAGTTTAACAATGTTTAAAAAGATTCTACATGACTTATAAGAGTTTACATGAGTTTAAGTCATTTTGGAAGTATTTGGTAATATTTTATTGTTAACACAATATTTAAAAGCATAAGAAAACCTTTTGTGTGATTGTTATCACAGGTAAATATTAACACAATTTAATTGTGTTCAACTTGCATTCCCCCCTTAAAAAGCATTTAAAACCAATAAAAAGGTAGATTATAGGGGTATGAACTCACCTTATGTGGGTGATTCAACTGAAAATTCGATATCGAATGATAAGTTTCACGAGTGAAGTCCCGAAGCACAAACGAGTCCTAGATAGCATGTATTGATACATATAGGCATGAAATTAGTAAATCTAACCACAAAGGCGAATAGGAAACAATCTATGGTGTAAGGAATACTTACACAAGAAGTGTTAGAATCGAAAATGGAAGGCTGAAATGTGTTCCCGGCCCAGATGGGGTGTTCACGGCCTAAGAACACTTGATGTTCTTGAGTTCACGACCCAATGATCTTGAAGATCTTGAAGATTTGCAGGTGTAACAAGCATGTGAGGATTATAAATCACTAGAATGTTGATGATAAGATGAACACCTTGAAGATCCAAGCAATAATCTAAGAAGATTTGAAGGTTTGGAAGATGATACTTGAGAGAGAAATCATTGGATTCACAGCCAGAAATGAAAGAATGAGAAATAATTAGCCGATTATATATATAGGGAGGAGTTCACGGCCAAGGGGTTCACGTCCGAAGTGTTCACGACCTCGGTTCATGGTCCCTGCGAGGTTTGCGGTCCGAAGAGAAGAAAGAAGGAAAGAGGATGCGAAGTTTCTCGGTTTTTCAAGTGTTTTCCTTCTAAATTCTACCACAAATATTCTAAGGGTTTCAACATGTAAAAAGTATTATTCTAACCTTAATAGAAATCCAAACAATAAAGGGGACTTTAGTTGACCCAAGTTTGACTTTACAAGTAGAAAATAACGGGTTGTTACATTATCCCCCTGTTAGAGAGAATTTCGTTCTGAAATTAGGACTATAGCGTTACAGAAAGACTAGGGAAAAAGATGTGGATATTTCTGTTGCATTTGATCCTCCCACACCCAAGTGAGTTCAGGTCCCCGCTTTTCAAAGTATCAGAATTATGTCTAATCTTGTAAACATAACCATTCTTACTGAAATATCAGTAAAACATGACAAATAAGTTATCATTCTTTGTGGTGGATCTAAATAGTCCACATCAAAGTGTACTGGATCCATTAGCCCTTCACTTGACTCACATAAACATGTGATCAATGAATTGATCATAAGTTTCCAAATATCAAGATTCTCACACATCACACAATTCAAATCGCATGACTCCAAGTTTCTATCCAATTGAAACTTAGGCGATGAGAATTTCTTTTCACTTGGTTAATTATGACAATACCACAAGCGATATAACAAGAATCAAATCCACAATTAATATTGCTCATAATATAAATGTAACCAACACTTTCATATATGCCATTGCAAGGAAATATAAACTAGATAAATCAAAATTTCACTTTTATTGATAATTGGTGGAAAAAATTTTGTCCTTACAATACAAAAATATGAAAACAATGTTTCTAGACATTTCCTATGCAATCTATTATCATAACTTCCAAGTAGTAGATTCTAAAATCTGATCATCGAGCCATGTGACCGAAATCCACATCTCACGATCAGATTCATCTCACTCTTCTTAAGCTTCCTTATTTCTCTTAGATCCTGAAGTAGAGTCACATGACTTGACTTTACCATCTCTAAGATCTTTCAGGTAGTCTGGGCAGCTTTGCAACCAATGTCCCTTCAATTGGCAATAGAAACATATGGACTTTTTAGGGTTAGCACATGGAACTATCTCCGAACTAGCCTTTCTCTTTACCATATGGTCAAACGGTTTGACCTTGGCCGATCCCTTCCCATTGAGAAGAGAAACCTTTTCTAGACTACCATTGTTTCCATTATTAATGTCCATGGAAATTTGGGACTCAGATCCTTCAAACACTTTTGCTTGACTTGTGATCTTAAGCATTTATGCTTCAACAACAATCAACATATGTGTTAGATCAATTAGGGTCACGTCGTGGTCCCTCATATAGTAATCTTTAATGAACTGACTATATATATCAGGAAGCGAAAGTAGAACCAAGTCAATGGCTAGTTCCCTTAGGAAAACGTCACCAAACATACCCAATCTGTCAATGTGCGGTTTCATTTTCAGAACATGCACACACACAGAGTTTCCATCTTGATGTTTACATGTCAACATGGCTTGAGTAACTTCGTACTTTTCAATTTGAAGAAAGCATGAATTATGGAGAGTTACTTGAGGAGGAGGAAGAGGAGGAAGATTTGGAGAAACATGATTTTGAGTTCCACCATTGCTTGAAGAAGGGATCATTCTTTCACCTTGATCAAAGATCATCTTCAGAAGGTAGAGGAAAAACATTTCTAGAAGAACGAGGAAGACCATTGTTGTCAGAACATGACATCTTTTAGTAGATAATAGAATTCAAGTTAGTTGATTTTAATCGTTAATTATTAACCCATAAATTTAAATTAAGGCTAGGATCCATATTTTTGATTCGAACCTTGAATAGGGACGCCGTAATCAAATTCAAATCTATTTTAGGTAGGTAAAGCTTTTACCAATTTCAATCTTATGAATCTCCTAGATCTATTGAGATTCATTGAATCTAATCAATAACATGTTTAATCTCGATTATGCTCTCACTTTTGTGATTGGGATGCCGAGGATCACAAACAAGATGTGAATAACCATGCAAATTAGCTTGGTACTCTCGATGTCATTTATCATCTCCTCTTAATGTGCTGGTTAACCACACAAGCTCCATTAATCAACGGTAATTTTCGAGACATCCATTACCAACTTTATTAGTACCACATTAGTGTGCCAATTAACAACACACGCTCCACTAACGACTTTTAAAGTGTACGTGAAATTTCATGGATTATCATACAAATTCACATTTTCCTAAAGTAACTAAAAGTGGGATTTAAAAAAGTTTAGTTACTTTATATCATTATACTTTTAATGAGATTATGTCCTATCAAACCCGTTCGACTAACGATCATCCACCAATCAAGGGAGCAGTGGGTAAGTGTGGATACTAGATGGCGGTCATTTTATAGGCCGCTTCCTTAAGCTCTCCTTATGGATCGGCTTCGTGAATGAGGCGTACTAGCGGTTCGACTGACTTGTCTTATATATATATATATATATATATATATATATATATATATATATATATATATATATATATATATATATATATATTAAAATTAAACATTTAATGTTACATATAATATATAAGGGTGTATTTTAATATATTTTAAAATAGCAAGGGTCTAATCTTTTAATAAATTAAACTTTTAATTTAATTAAATTTAAACAAATTACGGATTTATTAATTATCTCTTAATTAATCATATAACTAAATTATTAATAACATCCATAAGGATGTATTTTAAACTTTTCAAAATACTAGGGTTATATTTTAAAATTTCAAAATTAATATTCAATTAATTTAAATTAAAAATAACCAATTCAATTTTAGACAAGGATATCAAATTATAATTTAAAATATTCAGATTTACACAATTAAACAATATTATAAAAGGTAATTAGCCTAATCAATTTTAAACCAAATCAAAAATCGAATTTTTAGGATCTGCCAGCTCAACACGCTGTGTTATATGAGCACCACGCCGTGTTTGAAGAACGCCACGACATGTTGGATGAACAAAATGATGATTCTGTTTTCTCCTCTTTGTCCAAGTTCACCATTATATCAATTCAATAGAAAACTATACCTACGCTCTGATACCATTGGTAGGTTTTGAGTATAACAAACAATCCTATGTGTGCATGCAACCCATAATAATTTGATCTACGTTTTCTCTAAGTGAACATACAAACTGAAAAACAAACTAGAATCCCTAGTACACTAGTATATAATAAAAACACACAATTAGGGTTAAGAAAAACATACTTCAATTGTTATGTGGTAATACCAATGAAAACCTTGTGTTGTTGAAGCCTTGAGAGCAAGCTCCACAAATGTCGCACCTCTAATGGTTCACACCCAACACTAGCAAAGGAAGTTGTGATGGAGAAGGAGTCGAAGGCTTCAAAATTTCGGCTTGGTCTTCTAGGGAAGAGAATGGCCGAAATCCATAAAGTATATCCATATTTATAGTGCAGTCAGGAAACCCTAGATAAGCCCAAATCCAAGATTATCTTAAACCGGGTAATTATCCACTTTCCTGATTATCCATTACGGATAATTCTAGAAACCCTTAGGCATCAAGAAATCATCCAATTCCAATGGAAAAACCGTCCATAACCTATGGAGGGTTCTAGATTGCCTCTTGCTCAACTATTGAACAATTACAATTCAGTCCCTGCACTTTTAATTAATTCTTTTAATCCCGAAATTAATTCCAATTAATTTCTGTTTAGATATTAATTAAATATTATGATTTCTAATCAATATATTATTTCCATAATACATTAATAAGTCATTTATTTCAATTTATTAATCAAATAATAAATTAACCTCATTCTCCAAAATCATTTGTCCAATTTTCTAGTTTTGAGGGCAACCCAAAAGGACTGTGCTACTATCAATTTAAGTATATACCAATTATAGTTATGGGCTTAGACACCTAATCCAACAGTTACAACCACTTGTAATTATAATAAAAGAGCATAAAAATGAAATTAATCAAGACATTCTTATGTTTGTAATCCAAACATATATTTCAAATATGTTATCAGCTCTTACTTTTCATTTGGAAATCCACTAAACCACAATGATTTCATTCTTTCTCAAACTCAATAGTTCAAATTATTAGTTTTTACAAGTTAATCCAATATGATCTTTTAAGAAACGCTCATATATTTCCAAATTTATAATACTCATATTTCCCTTCACAATCCTTTCAACTTCATGTTGAATGTCTTAATATTCATCAAAACCTTTATCTTATTTTGATGAATTCCAACCAATATTATTGGATTTAATGTAAATAACTCTTGGAGTATAAAAGTATCATTTGATTCTAAATTTCCAAACTTGAAATCGGTACATATTTCTGTTGAAACCACATGTAATTGTGTTCAAACATATTCTCATGTTCTTTGGATCTATCTGCTTTCATTTTTCTCTTGAAAATCCATTTATATCCTAGTGGTTTACATATTAGAGGTATATCCACTAGCTTTCATGTATGATTTTGCTATATAGAATCCATTTCACTTTTAATTGCCTCTTTTCATTGAGGTCTTTCAGAGGAACTGGATTCCTTTTTTGAAAGTTTGAGGCTCTCTTTCAACCATATACGTGTAGAAATCATCTTCAAATGATTTCTTGTCTTGTACCCTCTGACTCCATCATGATCTATTTATTCTTCATGAGAAAATTCTTTGTACCCAGATGTTTTTGGAGCACTTGTTTTTGCTTTATCAAGACATGGGAACACATTTTCAAAGTATGATGCATTTGTTGATTCAATTATCATGCCTTTATGTATATCCGATATTTTAGAGTCGCGTACAATAAAACAATAAGCACTATTGTTTTGGGCATAACCAATAAATATGCAACCAACAATCTAGTGTCCAATCCTTACAACCTCGGGGTTAGCTATAACAACCTTTGTGAGACACCCCCACATTCGAATGTATTTGTAAGATGGTTTTATACCCAACCATAACTTGCATGGTGTTTTATTCGTTTTCTTTTGGGGTACGTTATTTAAAAGGTAGTTAGTTGATAACGCAACTCTTCCCCACATTAAGGGTGACAACCTAAAATTTAACAATATGGCATTCATCATTTCCTCTAAGATATGGTTTTTCCTTTCTGTGATGCCATTTTGTTGTGGCGAATAAGGTGAAATATGGTGCAATAATCTCATGTATTGTACCATGATTGGCAAAAAAAATTTTAAACGGTGATACATATTCACATCCACAATCACTTCTTAGTATTTTAATCTTTTTGTTGAGTTGATCCTCAACTTAAATTTTATACACTTTCAACTTGTTTATCATTTCATCTTTACTTTTAAGTAAATAGACATAACATAGTTTAGTGAAATCATCAATAAAAGTAATAAAGTACTTATTTCCACCTTTAGATAAATTCGATTTCATAACACACACACACATCAGTGTGAACTAATCTAAGGGGTTTAATTGTCTTTTCAATGGACTTGAATGATTTTATTGCATTTATATTTTGAGGAGTAACTTACACGAATGGTCCCTATGGTTTGGGGTAATTTGCAAGTTTGGTCCCTAACTTATTTTTTTTAACTCGGACAGTCCCTATAACATGATTTTATTGCGTGGTTCGTCCATATCCTATTTGAAATGACAATAATACCCTTGTGTAGTTATTAGTAATTTTCCTTTGTTATTAATATTTAGTTTTTAATTAATAAAAGCTAAACTAGATACTATCATCCCCTCACTCCTACCTGGTTACTGATCAATATCATCCCAATAAACCTATTCTCTCTCCCCCTCTCTCTCTCTTAACATCAAAACCCCAACTCAAGAAACTTTACAACCACTACTCGCCATCACCAGACTGCCACCACTCACCCAACCGGATCTACGTCGTCCACCATCACTTACCACCAACCATTGTTTTCTTCCCAGACAAAGAGAAATCATCATAACTTGCTGGATCTCTCCACATATTCTCTGCTACCCAAAAAGCCAAGTATCAAATCTCCCTTTTCATATCTCCACGAGAAAAAGAAAATAAGGTTCTAATCTCTACAGAAAATCAAAGTTTTTAGATCTCAATCGGAAAAAATCGAAGCTTTGAGGTCTCCCTTATCTCTCCGGCGATACATGGAATGTGAAGGAGCAAGTCATCGAAGAAAACGATGCAGGTTACAAAGAAGACTACAGGTCAGATCGTCATCGATCTTCTGCTCTATCGATGTCGATATGTGGAAAAGGAATCCTTGCTAGAAATCTTGTGGTTTAAACGTTCCATCACCCCGTGAAAATAATCGAAAATATTGTCAGAAGTTGGAACCCTAGTTTGTGTTTCCCCTATTCTGTTGGTGGAAAATCACAAGAAAAATATCAGATCTTTACTTCCTCTCTTCTCTCCCCTTCTAGCCTTAATTTGTGATATGTGTAAACCTTCTCCATCGAAAAAAATATCTAGTTGGGTGTTTGAACAATTGTTTCAGTGGGGGCTTAATTTAGGGATTATGTTTCAGTTTTGTTTTGGGGATTCCACAATTGAGTAATGATTTGTACAATTGTTTTTGTTGATGTTTGATCAAAATCCTTTTATCAAGTTAAGTTTTATCAAATTACTACCGGATTGTTTGCATTTATTATAGGGTGGGGTATTTTCTGTTGGTCAGAGATGGTGGCCGGTGATATTGACCGGAGATGGCGGCTGATGATATGGCCTGGAATATGCAGTGGAGTAGGGAAGAGAAGACCATGATTTTACTAAACTAAATAATAAAATTTGATTTTAATAAATTATAAATAATAGACTGACAATAAATAAATAAAAAATAAAATATTAAGAGTAAAGTAGTCTTTTTTACTTTTGTTAGGGACCAAAGACGCAACAAAAAACATAAAGTAGGGACCGTCCGAGTTAAAAAAATAAGTTAGGGACCAAACGCGTAAATTACCCCAAATCACGGGGACCATTCGTGTAATTTACTCTATTTTGAGTCTATATGAATGTAAGAGTTATGTTAAATTTTGATTAACCTCCTTGATGTGTCAAAATTAACATGTCTAAGTCTAGCATGCCACACATTATAAGAAGGGTTATTCATGTCATTGATATTAGGCTTATTAGCCATTATATGGAATTTAAGCATTCCACCATCCGAATAGCCTTTTCCTATAAACATATCCTTTATGTTTAATACAAACTTATTTGACTTAAACACCAAACAAAAACCATGCTTATTCAACAACCATCCAAAGACTAAGTTCTTTATAATCTCTGGAACATACAACACATCATTAAGTGTTAGCTTTTTTTTAGGTGATGCCATTTATTGAATATTTTAAACATAAAAAATTAAGTGTTTAGAATCACAATTTCAAGAATAATTTTTTGCCTCAACTTGGACAAAAACAGTAGATATGCATAACTTTAAAGTTCTTGAACCACTCCCTTTTTGAGCAGACATGACGGGTGTTGGAGCATGTAAATGCTCTACAAATTATGAGTGATAGTTAGGTTATTTTATTTCCCTTTATTGTATTGTTTGGTTTCTCTCTCTCCTTATATATAAAGAGAGTTGGTCATGTAAAATGTAAGAGTGCAATAAAAATGTAGTTCCTGGAGAGAGAAAGTGTGGTGGGATCTCTCCCACCAAGGGAGAGTTATTTTATTTCCCTTTATTGTATTGTTTGGTTTATTGACTATTATGACTTTTGTTTAGATCTCTTAGTCTAAAAAGTGATTTATAATTCACTTTTACGATACGCTGAGTCGTGTCAGTTTAATCGTGAAACTTCGAAGAAGCATAACTTCTTCTTATGAAGTCGGATTTACGCATTCTATATATCTGCAGAAATCGTATCGACCTCTCCTACAGGTTTATGATGATTACTTGAGCTAAAGAGTAATATATTTCTACATCAAATTTTATAAACATTGGTTTATATTAAATCCTATGGAATGGTAAAAATTGGGTGTTACAACTCTCCCCCACTTACAAAGATTTCGTCCCTGAAATTCTGCTCCTAACATTGCTTAAGCTAATTCTTACATGTAATTCTACCTTATACATACTTCCGAACTCCTCACGAAGTCTTCCAAAACCTGGAAGCCATCAGTCTGGACGTCTAGAATTTACATGCTACGATTTACGATCGCCTTCAGACGTGAAATGTCGATTCAGCTGACTTGGTCAACTACGGAATTTGTCTATGACGTCCTCACAAAATCTACTTTCCATAAAAATGCCTTTAAAAAGGCTTAAGTCATATTATTAAAACACACAAGATTCTACATTACAAATGGTAGTTTGACCTATTTCAGTGTTCCAACAGCCTGTAATTTAACTAAAGTTATTATTAGGGTTTTACCGGTTTGAAACTTTGGAGCCCATATTCTAGTATTGGTGATAGACTCGTCATAAGGCTTGCTTATCGACTAAAGGACTAACTAAACTAAATATGTAGCGTGTCCTGATGCCTAAAGTTACACTGAAGTATTATCATATCCTTAGTGGGCATAGTCCTTTTTGGTATGGTCTCTTATTATGGGTTCCTAATTGTACTTTTGAAAACACTTTATTCCTTGACGTTGCTTCTACTGCTAAAATCCTGTGGCATGGGTTAACTAAACCCTATACTATTGTTGAAATCAAATCCCTAAGTTTGGTGTATGCCTTGTGTATTCTACGCTCTCTATGGCAATTTACATGATCTACTGAATTTATAGTTAATCCTTTACTGCGAGGACAAATCCTACTTCCTTGAAGGTATGAAGCTATATGGTTCTCTTGGCTATCTGAGAGGCACCTAAGAATTTGGTGAATTCCTAAATCCTATCGGCCGCGTGGAAGGAAAAACTAACCTTTCCTCAAGAATCAAGAAACTCATAGCCTATAGGTAATCTAACAGAAAACATCATTCTTTTGTTACCCTAAAACAAAACTAACTATCTTCGCCTACTCGTACTGCTACTCTCCTGGACCTTGATGTCGAAATTGAAAGTAGAGCTGCCCTTTGTCCCTTCTCTTTAAGGGTTGGTTCTCCCCCACTTTGGGTTCGACCCATCATCTACTACTACTTGTGACTTAAGTTAGCTCATCCTATGTCATTTGATTCTCCTTTTAACTTTAAATAAACTCACAGTTGTCATTTCCAATGACCTTCGACATTCTTATCGTAGTACTACTGATTGTGCCCGCCGTAAGTGGTCTCATAGCACGACCAAAACAGGATAAGGTCGTGATAAACACAATGTTATCTAAAATGTATTAGCGCGCCCGTATGAGAAAGAGAATTTTGTTGCGTACTAAAATTTTACAAGCAATAACGACGGTTGCTGCGGTACATACTAATACCTACGTACAGAAAAATAGACATAACAACACACTATCAAACATTTCTACTGGTGTCACTCATTATTCTTTGATAGGAATGCACACAACTCCTTAATTTGTTGTGGGTTCCTTTTCCACTGAATGCAGAACTTCGTCCTCCTCTGTGAAACTGCAACTGATGGGGTCTGAATCGTCTCTGCCGCTAATCTGGGGCTGTTAGATTTGTTGTGGCCAGGTTGGAAGCAGTGGAAGCACACCTCTTCATTGATACAGTCTCGCCGAACATACCCTTTTTGTCTATACTTTAAGCATTTGAGCCTGTAGCATGTAAATCTGTGGGTTCCTCCACATTCTGTACATATGGGGTGGTCCTTTGGGCCATGAAAAATTATCATACCCTTACCAAACTCCTTTGTCCTTATTAGAGGAGTCAGCTGCTGTGTCCGTTTCCTCTTCCCTGGTTGTGCCTCCTGACTTCCGCTTGGGTTGCTCCTGTCTTTTCCTCAATAGCCTGAGTAGCTACAATTCGTTCCATAAATTTGACAATCAGCCTATCAGTGATCCGATCAATCATGTTAGGTAACTCTCTTATGAAGGCTTGAGAAACCGCGGTCGAAACCCAGTCATGTAGACATGTGACATCCGATCCTAATCATGACCCAGCGTTCGGCTTCGTAGGGGTCCCCATTCTAATAAACATCATAGAGTCATCATTACCTATCCTAATGGTATTTTGAGGCAAACGGGTTTAGGATAAACTAAATCTGACGCCTAACATAGATGGCACCTTCCTTTATGTTCTAATGTAGTATAACCACCTTATTGTGGGTAGCATTTCTAGCTACTGGGTTTTTATCCTTAATGACGGTTGCAATATGTCTATCGATTTCCTTGGTCATCTTCTTCTTCTTCAATCTTACAACTAAACTCGGATACTACATCGAGCTTACTTCATAAATTTATCTTAGTCGGACTCGATTTTGTTATGACCTCTAAGGTCGGAATAACATGTATATTCTTAGTCTTCACTAAAATGATGGTAATGATAGAAATACCACAAAACAAATTTATAGTGTTAA
This sequence comes from Lactuca virosa, assembly GCF_052849685.1. Classification (NCBI taxonomy): domain Eukaryota; kingdom Viridiplantae; phylum Streptophyta; class Magnoliopsida; order Asterales; family Asteraceae; genus Lactuca; species Lactuca virosa. Next base: position 245,378,688 of record NC_136430.1, on the reverse strand, counting down.
CCACACTATCTACCTAACTACCAGTGCCTTAGTAACTTTGTGACTCATCCTTATCCAAGTGTGAGTCTCGTGCTTCGGGTAGTATATACCTATACTACCTTTCACACCTACTCATACTTGTCCAAAAAATTGTCTCACAGTTTCTAAGTTACTTCTGACACTACACACGATAACCACTAAACATATATATGTATGTGTCCCATGAGCACATACAACATGTTTTCCCAGACTCCACTAGGACTTTGCATCTTTACCGATGCCCTACCTTACGAATACATGCCCTATCAAACATATTAAACTTTTTAGACTATCCTTCTAGGATTACTGTAACATCCGGATTCCCAGGTATATTATTATTGTTTTGTTTAAGGAATATTAACCTACTCAACAAGCTGGCGCTATGACTTGCCGAGTAGAAGAGGGTAGGACACGTGAGTTTAATGATCTACTCGACGAGTCCAGAGTAGACTCGCCGAGTAGGCGCTGGAATGAGAAACCCTAAATCCCCGAATTTGGGACCTATTTAAAGGCACTTATGGCCTCCTATTGCGGCCACACCTTCCAGAGAGCAACCCTAAAGAGCCTTGAGCGTGTAGAGAGAGAGAGAGAGAGAGAGAGGGATAACTTGGAGAAATTTGTGTATCTTTGCAAGGAAGGAGAAGGTTTTCAAGCAAGGAGCAAGGGAAGGGTATTGGATTCGTTAATATTCATCCTAGAGCTTCTGATAGAGGTATCAAGTTCGAACCTTTTCCCTTTTTTTGAATAGATCTCATATTTTGAAGATTAGGGCTCCTTTTATGTATATTTTGGGAGTTTGAGGATTTGGGATTCATGAGGAAGCTTGAACTCCAGATTTGGACCTTAGGAGGTCCTTAGCATCTAAAGGTTCAAGCTTTATCCTGATTTGGTGAAGCCTTTATGAGAAAAACCTTTGTTAAGGCATGATCTTGGCATTTCTTGCCCAAAATGCCATGAATGGACGTAAAGCCTATGACTTTACATGATATTTGAGCCCTGCGTGTGTGGATATGGAGTTTGAGGAAGTATTCCGCCTTAAAATCGTCTGAATGCAAGCTGAGTCTTAATAGACTCGCCGAGTTGATGAGCCGACTCGGCGAGTAGCTTAGGGTTTGTCCCATTGAGTTGAATCATGCGATAGCTCGACGAGTTAGGGGTTAACTCGACGAGCTGGGTCTTCCTGAGTTCACTGAGAATCGATGGGACTCGACGAGTCGCACGAGTGCACTCGGCGAGTCTGGTCAATTTTGGACTGTTGACTAGAGTTTGACTTCTGTTGACTGCAAGGTATGGTTAATTGAGTAGTAAAAGTCAGGGAGGGGTAAAATGGTCTTTTACCCATTTAAGGGACTAAGAGTGTAAGAGAGATCAATGAATAGTGTAATTACGTGTGAAGGGAGTATTGATTAGAAATATTATCCATGTGATAGGCGGAGGCTTGATCAGGGATTTCGAGCACGAGATTTTACTAGCTAGCTTACGAGGTGAGTCTTCTCACTATACTTTACCTTGAGTGGTATTTATGTGTGACCAGAGGGTCTTATGTGCTTACTAGAGTTCTTCTTTGTTTATGTGATATATATATATATTATTATATTATGTGAGGCTGAGACCGGACCGGAGGGTCCAACGAGCCATGGGACTGGAGGGTCCCAACCAGACCGGACCGGAGGGTCCAACGAACCGTGGGACTGGAGGGTACCACTGATACACATAGACCGGAGGGTCTTACAGGGTTATAGCGTCGAGTGCCTAATATGTCGTATATGGTATTTGGGGAAACTCACTAAGCTTTATGCTTACTGTGTTATGTGATATGTGTTTCAGGTAGTTCCGAGGATCGCGGGAAGGCACCGACATGATTGTACACACTGGCGAGAGATTTTTATATGATTCTGGGATTTGATTTTTATATGTGTGGAATTGTTGGCATTGAGATACTTATGATTTTGAGATTATAAAACTGAGTTTTATTGTGTTTGAAAATGAAAAATTTGGTTGAAAATTTACGTCGTTACAATTACTTTCTACATCTCCCTATTATTAGCTTAGGAAGAACTTATATCAACTCTAACTAGTTATCAAAAAAATGTAATTGCATGCTGCTAAAATCAAACAGTCTATCGACTGTGAGATCCGACACTACAACGGTTGGACTCAGATAAGAGCTTTGCAATAGCGCCAAATCAGGCATTCTAAAACTATTGAATTCTGGGAGCATGCAACCTAACGTATTTTTCAAATAACTAATTAATATTAATATAGGTTCTAAGCAGTAAATAACAAGAAAATCTCTAGGCTATAAGGAATCTTAATTATCAGGCAATTCCTGAAGAAATCCCTAGCCTACATACTAGCATGCATTTCTAACATTTCACATCATAACAAATATGGATATTTTGGGAACCACTTTCCTTTCTGAGCTTTGGAAGACTGTACACATCACATTCAATCCTTTAGAATAAATTTATTTCTCTTAAAAAGATTTGTTATGATATTCAGATCCTTGGTTTGAGTCTGGAATCACACGAGTGTTCATCCAGTTCGCTCAAACCAGGGCCCTGATACCAACTTCTAATGTCCCGTATTTTCAACCCAAAATTTTCATTTTTATTTATTCAAAACATTCAATTACATCAGAGTAAAATTACATTATGCGGAAACATGATTGTGAATGCGCGTGTGTACAATCGAGCCTTGCCGTTCTTATGAATCAATGAAGTGCCTGCAAATAATCATTTATAACAACTGGGTAAGCACTAGGCTTAATGAGTTCCCTCAGTATACTATATACCACAATACACATACATGCATACAAATAATATGTGTATCTTAGACTTACGACCTACACCCTATTTCGTTTTCAACAGTGGTCTACATGTACTTACATTGTGTATATATGCCCTACATGCAATTTCGTTAACACGTGGGCGTGTAGGCTCCTGACCTCTTTTTCGTTCCACCATCATCCCCGAACTAATTCCCAATAACTTAGAAACATATGAGCAATCACACACATAGATACTACATATTCAGATCTACACGCACATAGAGAACTATATTATGGGCTCTACACTATCGGTTCCTATATCCTGACATACACGGATATATACTATAATACATAATATAGTGAGATGAAATCACCTGGACTGTTGCTCTGACAACTAAAAACAATTTACTGCTGATCTAACTGAGTGTAACGTACCCGACGAGTATTAACCTATAAACTACCGGTTATTAGATACTAGGGAAATCTGGCAATGTGGGTTAGACCTATAACTAATCCCCATGAATACTGATTGCTCTATCAAAATAGGATCAATCATGCCAGACAGTTGGGAGGCAGGACCATATAGACGTATAGCTTTTCTGAAATCCAACAACCAAGCAAACGTGGCCATTCTAGACACCTCTCACATAAGTAAATTAATCATCATTATAATTGGAATTACTGATAAATCTATACACACACACACACACACACACACACACACACATATATATATATATATATATATATATATATATATATATATATATATATATATTCATAACAACGACTGTGGACATAAATATATTTACACTTAGGACCGACTAAGTGTATCTTACCTTACAAGGAGTTTCTTGCGAAAACCAGGGAATGATGCCGACGGAATCCCGACTTAAGGGCTCCTACTTGATGGTTACTACTAGTTGGGTACCCCAGGGGTCGTAGGGCTTCGCTGGAGTACAAAAATCTTAGAAAAATGGCTTAAAAGTAAGTAATACTCGATAGAAAATATGTGTAGGGGTGTGGGAATGGAGCATATATGGAGAGCTCTATATATAGAAAATAAAATTGAAGTGCGCCACGCACTATAGGGGTGTTGGCTCCAGCCTTTTGTCGCTTCCGAGTTCCTCGACATCGGTGATTCTAGAAGCTTTCCAAATGTCATGTTGTAACGCCCGTAGATCCGGGCTAGTCAATTTAGAGATAATAGGGGTCGAAAACGACTTTTCGACAAAAATATTATTTAGAATAAATAATCTTAACCAAGTTGTAGAATATGTCTCAAGGGTTCCGTACATATAAAGAACGCCGAAATCCGAGTTATAACAAATAAGTTATGGCCCGTCGAAGTTTTTCGGCAAAACCGGCACGGCACCGGGAGACGTAAATAGTGAATTTACAATAGAGGACTTTTTAACCTTAGTGATCTAAACAAAAATTGTAGTATATGTTAAACCGAGAACATCCATAAAAAGAACGCCCAAATCTGACTTCGTATGAGGAAGTTATGAATTTTCTAAGATTTGGCATAACAGTGCACGACCCGAAACTCGAATTTTAGTTCGAGCGGTTTTTGGCTTACGCAACCTAAATGAGAGTTGAATATATCATTAATAGGAACTCAACGGTAAAAAGACAGACGAAAACGGAGTCCGTATGAAGGAGTTACGAATTCTTCGTGGTCATTTAACAGTCTAATCTCATCCTACTGTTAAATTTAAGATTGGTCGAGAAATAGCCGATAGAGTATAAATGAAAGTTGTAGATCTTGTTTTTACCTACGCGTGGAAAAAAAGAAAGTCGAAAACGGAGCTCATATGCGAAAGTTATGGGGTTTAGAAGTCGGCAGGGTGCTGCTGCAAAATGGGTGACGTGGCTGATTATGGGCCAATGCTTTCTCCCCAAGGCAAGCCACCAGAAGGTGACATGTGGCATGGAATCGACGAGTAGGAGGACCTACTCGACGAGTAGAGCTGTTTTCCAGCCTATAAATAGAGGTGCCGGGTTCCCTCATTCTTCACACCATTCCAACCTATTCTCTCTCTCTCTCTCTAGAACCTCTCTCTAGCCCCTAAAACCCCCCCCCCCCAAAAAAAAAGCCTAGGGAACCTCCCTAGCACCCGAAGGAAGCCCTGAGGCACCTAGAGTCCCGAGAAAGGAGCCTTTAGGCTCGAGAACGCTACTCCAGCGAAGCCCGGTTTTTGAGAAAAACCCGCTGTAAGTGCGCTACGCCTAACCTATCTTTAGTATAGCTTATGTTTTAATATAGTAATGTTATTAGGACCTTATAATAATTATTTGGGCTATTATTATGAGTTATATAGTGTTGTTTAACGCTTATATAATAATAATAATAGCTAGACTATTAATTAGTCTCAGTTAACGTTAGACTAAACCCTAGTGGTATTGATACTAGGTTTTGTCAAGGGAAAATTGTTTTGAGATAACGAAGCGCTGTCCGAGTTCCGAGTCACCACCTTTTAGGTGAGTGCATAGTTACTTTCATCTTACACATAGATATGAAGTATTTTATATAAATTACGTGATATGTGTGCATATTATCTGAGTACTTGCTGTCTATGCTGGATGAACGATTTTATACATGTTTTAAATAATTTAAACTATATATGTATTTCATATCTACGATAATGTTGGGGTAAAACATGGGTAGATGTAATAAATGGAATATGAGTTGGATGATGAGTTGAGAGGTGTTATAGACCACAAGGTGAGGGTGAGAGGTGGACGATGTGAGAAGCCTTTCCCAAATGATGGCCCCGTCATTCAGCAGAGTATGGATGACAACCACAGACTATTCTAGACAGTCCAGTGGAACACTAGCAGGCTCGCAACCTGTAGGTGTTGTGAACGATGTGTTCACCTGGTGTACTCTAAACCTTGGTGACCATGCAGAATTGGTGCCTAAACCTTGGTGATCATGCAGACTTTGTGCCTAAACCTTGGTGATCATGCAGACTTGATGCCTTAACCTTGTTGATCATGCAGACTTGATGCCTAAACCTTGGTGATCATGCAGACTTGATGCCTAAACCCTGGGTGATCATGCAGACTTGATGCCTAAACCCTGGCGACTATGCAGACTTAGTGCCCGTTGTGTAAACCGTGGCAACGATGGACTTTGTGCCGATTCCTTAGGATGATCCTTAGGAATGAATGAACGAGGAATAGTTGTTTCTTAGGGTAGATCCTTAGGAGTAAAGAAGATAATGGGGATGGGTAATTGGGTTGATTGTTTGATGTTTAAACATAATAATTATATTATTGTGGGTTGAAAACCCTATGTACTCACCAGGTTTCCCAACCCGACCCACTCCAGCTTATTTCTATCACAGGTATCGATATGAAGTTACATTACATCGAGAGATTTAAAAGAGATGTAGATCACTAGTGTAAATGAATGTAAGTTCTGTTTATGCTTATGTTTCTGTATTGACAATGACATCCCAAATATTTTTTTTAAATGAATAAAGATACATTTCTTCGGAAATGCTTTGATAACATATTTATCATGTTTTAATGGGAACAAATTCCGCAACATTTTTATTAAAAGAAGTACTCTGATTTTTATAAAGCATAAACAAAATCGGTCTTTTCTGGCCGTGAAAATGGGGATGTCACAGTTGGTATCAGAGCATTAGTTTAAGCGAACTAGGAATTTGTAGGATTTCTAGACTTAAACTTAGAATGCTAAGCGATGATTGTGAGATGTGAGCACTAGCTTATTTAGGAAAGTATGCCTAATATGCTTTATGTGCTAAATGATTTATGCCTTGTATGTTGTTATTTGTTCGGATCTATGGTCTGTTGCCGACTGGATCTGTAAACCTTATGTGTTTAGGATTCTAAACGTACGACTACGATATTAGACCTAACATGTAAATGTTTAGGAGTGATAAGGATGATTTAAACGTCTATCCTAAGTAAAAATCTAAATTCACCTTGTTCGGTGTAAAGATCAAAATGGCAAGAACCCGCAGTGGAGCCGGGAATGCAAATGGGAATAGGAATCAACCTCCAGTGATTGAGCAAATACCCGTTATGGTAGCCGCTCCAGAGCCAATCACCATGGCCGGAGTACAAGCGATGATCCAAATGATGTTGGATCGTCAAATGGAGGAAACAAGGCGTTTACTTCAACAAAATCGAGAGGAACTTACAGTGCCTATTGAACAGCCCGAGCTCAATGATGGGCAGTCAGAAGGAGGGAACTACAGTGGGACGGTTGGTCAAGCCGACCCACCGATAGTTAGACGAAACAATCAGGATGGTGGAAATGACGGACGTGGATGCAAGTACAAGGATTTCATGGAATCCAAACCCCCGAGTCTTTCTGGAAGCCCAACACCGGTGGAAGTTATGGACTGGATCTCCGAGATGGAGACAATGTTTGAGAGTTGCGAGTGTAGCAACAAACGGAAGACCGCTCTCGCGATCCCTCTGTTAAAGTCTGGAGTACTGAGCTGGTGGAAGCTACTAGCTAACACGATGCCCAAGGGAGAAGCAAGCAACATGTCTTAGGAAGATTTCGGGTGCAATTGAAAATGCAGTACTGCTCTGAGCAGGATCTCCTAGAGATCAACAATGAGTTTCAAAATCTGAAGAAGGGAAGGATGAGTGTCACTGAGTATGCTGCAAGTTTTACGGAGAAGATGAAGCTTGTTCCTTACCTAGTTCCAACTGAGCTCTCCAAGGTCAACAAGTTTGCCCATGGATTACCAGCGGACTTTGGTCCAATGGTCAAGCAAGCAACCACTTTGAGAGCCGCCATCTGGGCAGCCAGGAATGTTGAGACTCAGATTAGGGAAAAGGGTCTGGAGAAAGCTGAAGTTGGCGAGAAAAGGAAGTATGAAGGATCTTCAAAATCCAACAAAGAAAGGAAATTCTCAAAGACTGAAGAAGGAGGCGGAGGAGGTGAATCTAAGTGGTGCGAGAAGTGTAAAAAGAAACACTTTGGGAAATATAGCGAGGAGGTGACTTTCTACAAATGTGAAAAGACAGGGCATTACGCCAGCAAGTGTACATCCAACAAGAGGTTGTGCTACAGATGTAACAAAGAAGGGCATGTTTCTAAAGACTGCCCAAAGATAAACGAGGCTGCAAGGCCAGAAACGCCACCAAGGCCAAGGGCATTCCACATGCTCCTCGACGAAGCAGAGAACAACGCAAGGAATCGAGAATGAGGAATACATACTCGAAGATCAAGTTAAGAAGTAACCAAGGGGATAGAATCATATGATGTAGCCTATTAGAGGCATAGCCTAGGGTGAACTTGAACACCTATGTAATAGTTTCAAGAAATAATAAAGCCTTCGTTTTGTTATCTGGTGTGTTAAACTGTTATGTGATTTTCTTGTATGGTGACTTGGGGACTGCGAGACAATACTTGGGACGAGTATGAGTAGGTGTGAAAGGTAGTAAATGCATATACTACCGGAAGCACAGGAGTTATGCTTGGATCAAGGAAAGTCACAAGGTAACCAAGGAGCTAGTAATTCATTTCGTTTTATTCAAGTATGTCGTTACCATCGTTTCGGTAATGACTAAGAATATGATTGTTATTCCGACCCTAGTGGTCATATCAAATTGAGTCCGACTACGCTGAGTATGTTATGTGGTTCAGAGAATCAAGTTCGATGTAGCATCTGACTTAAGACGGAAGAGTGAAATAAAAAGCGATCAGTAGAGGTATCGCGATAGTTGCTTGTAGCTAGAAATCCTACCTTTTAAGATGTGATTATATCCCATTAGAACAATAAGGAAGGTATAGTCTGTTCTGGAATTTGACTCTAAAAGACCTGAGTCTAAGCGTTGCAACATACGATGATAGGTCATTAGAATATGACACATCGGTCCATTGTAGTAATAAAAGAACTCATCTTAAGTTCGTGTCCAGTGAAGATCGAGATTGTGACTTGAAGGTCATAATTTGGAGTATAACGTGAGATAGGGAGCAAGTGCAAGATCGAGCACCACCTGCAGTCAAGGAGTCCAAGAGTTAGATACTTATTCAAAACAACATAGAAGTTACGGTTATTACCTAGGATGAAGAGATAACGTATGGAGTCATTATACAATCCTGTTTCGTTGATGATTCCGGGACGTAATCATCCTAAGGGGGAGATAATTCTAACGCCCGTAGATTCGGGCTAGTCAATTTAGAGATAATAGGGGTCGAAAATGACTTTTCGACAAAAATATTATTTAGAATAAATAATCTTAACCAAGTTGTAGAATATGTTTCAAGGGTTCCGTACATATAAATAACGCCGAAATCCGAATTATAACAAAGAAGTTATGGCCCGTCGAAGTTTTTCGGCAAAACCGGCACGGCACCGGGAGACGTAAATAGTGAATTTACAATAGAGGACTTTTTAGCCTTAGTGATCTAAACAAAAGTTGTAGTATATGTTAAACCGAGAACATCCATAAAAAGAACGCCCAAATCTGACTTCGTATGAGGAAGTTATGAATTTTCTAAGATTTGGCATAGCAGTGCACGGCCCGAAACTCGAATTTTAGTTCGAGCGGTTTTTGGCTTACGCAACCTAAATGAGAGTTGAATATCTCATTAATAGGAACTCAACAGTAAAAAGACAGACGAAAACGGAGTCCGTATGAAGGAGTTACGAATTCTTCGTGGTCATTTAACAATCTAATCTCATCCTACTGTTAAATTTAAGATCAGTCGAGAATTAGCCGATGGAGTCTAAATGAAAGTTGTAGATCTTGTTTTTACCTACGCATGGAAAAAAAGAAAGTCGAAAACGGAGCTCGTATGCGAAAGTTACGGGGTTTAGAAGTCGGCAGGTGCTGCTACAAAAGGGGTGACGTGGCTGATTATGGGCCAAGGCTTTCTCCCCAAGGCAAGCCACCAGAAGGTGACATGTGGCATGGACTCGATGAGTAGGAGGACCTACTCGACGAGTAGAGTTGTTTTCCAGCCTATAAATAGAGGTTCTAGGTTCCCTCATTCTTCACACCATTCCAACCTCTTCTCTCTCTCTCTAGAACCTCTCTCTAGCCCCTAAACCCCCCAAAAAGCCTAGGGAACCTCCCTAGCACCCGAAGGAAGCCCCGAGGCTCCTGGAGTCCCGAGAAAGGAGCCTTTAGGCTCGGGAACGCTGCTCCAGTGAAGCCCGGTTTTTGAGAAAAACCCGTTGTAAGTGCGCTACGCCTAACCTATCTTTAGTATAGCTTATGTTTTAATATAGTAATGTTATTAGGACCTTATAATAATTATTTGGGCTATTATTATGAGTTATATAGTGTTGTTTAACGCTTATATAATAATAATAATAATAATAATAGCTAGACTATTAATTAGTCTCGGTTAACGTTAGATTAAACCCTAGTGGTATTGATACTAGGTTTTGTCAAGGAAAAATTGTTTTGAGATAACGAAGCGATGTCCGAGTTCCGAGTCACCACCTTTCAGGTGAGTGCATAGTTACTTTCATCTTACACATAGATATGAAGTATTTTATATAAATTACGTGCTATGTGTGCATATTATCTGAGTACTTGTTGTCTATGCTGGATGAACGATTTTATACACGTTTTAAATAATTTAAACTGTATATGTATTTCATATCTACGATAATGTTGGGGTAAAACATGGGTAGATGTAATAAATGGAATATGAGTTGGATGATGAGTTGATAGGTGTTATAGACCACAAGGTGAGGGTGAGAGGTGGACGATGTGAGAAGCCTTTCCCAAATGATGGCCCCGTCATTCAGCAGAGTATGGATGATAACCACGGACTATTCTAGACAGTCCAGTGGAACACTAGCAGGCTCGCAACCTATAGGTGTTGTGAACGATGTGTTCACCTGGTGTACTGTAAACCTTGGTGACCATGCACACTTGGTGCCTAAACCTTGGTGATCATGCAGACTTGGTGCCTAAACCTTGGTGATCATGCAGACTTGATGCCTAAACCTTGGTGATCATGCAGACTTGATGCCTAACCTTGGTGATCATGCAGACTTGATGCCTAAACCCTGGGTGATCATGCAGACTTGATGCCTAAACCCTGACGACTATGTAGACTTAGTGCCCGTTGTGTAAACCGTGGCAACGATGGACTTCGTGCCGATTCCTTAGGATGATCCTTAGGAATGAATGAACGAGGAATAGTTGTTTCTTAGGGTAGATCCTTAGGAGTAAAGAAGATAATGGGGATGGGTAATTGGGTTGATTGTTTGATGTTTAAACATAATAATTATATTATTGTGGGTTGAAAACCCTATGTACTCACCAGGTTTCCCAACCTGACCCACTCCAGCTTATTTCTATCACAGGTATCGATATGAAGTTACATTACACCGAGAGATTTAAAAGAGATGTAGATCACTAGTGTAAATGAATGTAAGTTCTGTTTATGCTTATGTTTCTGTATTGACAATGACATCCCAAATGTTTTTTTAAAATGAATAAAGATACATTTCTTCGGAAATGCTTCGATAACATATTTATCATGTTTTACTGGGAACAAATTCCGCAACATTTTTATTAAAAGAAGTACTCTGATTTTTATAAAGCATAAACAAAATCGGTCTTTTCTGGCCGTGAAAATGGGGATGTCACACATGTTCCTATGGTGCCACATGTCGAAATCTCATGGAGCCATCTCACTATGTCTCAGAGTAAATGGGGCTTCCCCGACATGGCCACGTGGCGCTCTCTCGTGGTGCCACGTGTTCGCGCGCGTATGATTTTCCTGATTTTCAAAATGGCATAAATTCTTCATACTAGCTCTGTTATCGATGTTCTTTACATTGTCGGAAAGCTCTCGATAATATCTACAACTTTCCTTTAAGTTCCAACAGCTAATTCTTAATCTATCAAAAGTTTATATTTTGATAGGCTTAGACTGTTAGAGATCGCTGCAGAAAGCATAAATCCTTTATACAGACTCCGTTTCCCATTGTCTTTGTATTGAAGGAATCATATCGACGAGATCTTCAAGTATCGTTTAGATTATTTTTCCTTATAATCTACCAGTCTAAGATTCAATTTCTGTGCCTGCAATGGCGTGCTGAAACTTCGAAAAATGATAGCTTCCTCTCACGAAGTTAGATTTGTACGTTCTTTATATTCATGCTCTTGGTTTAACGACTACTATGACTTTTGTTTAGATATCTTAGGCTAAAAAGTGATTTATCAAAAATTCACTTTTATGATACAATGAGCTGTGTCGGTTTAATCGTGAAAGTTCGAAGAAGCATAACTTCTTCATACGAAGTCGGATTTACACGTTCTATATATCTACGGAAATCGTATCGAACTTTCCTACAAGTTTATGATTATTAATTGAACTAAAGAGTAATATATTTCTACTTCGAATTTTATAAACATTGGTTTATATTGAATCCTACGAAACGGTAAAAATGGGGTGTTACAATGTAGCTTTACGTCTAGACTCGCCACCGGTTAATAATCTTGAGTTGGAAATATTGTTTTTTAGTTTTTTATTAGTTCTTGTACCAATAATTCTAAAAAATATCAAATTATTATGTAATTTTTATTTTGTGAATGACCATTGGATTCTTCATTCCTCCCATAACTCTCCATCGCCGTTTAGCATTAGTAACAACCATTTCAATGTGTTTTATGAGTGTAATAATACACATTCATAATGTGCAGAAAGCATAAATCCTTTATACAGACTCCGTTTCCCATTGTCTTTGTATTGAAGGAATCATATCGACGAGATCTTCAAGTATCGTTTAGATTATTTTTCCTTATAATCTACCAGTCTAAGATTTAATTTCTGTGCCTGCAATGGCGTGCTGAAACTTCGAAAAATGATAGCTTCCTCTCACGAAGTTAGATTTGTACGTTCTTTATATTCATGCTCTTGGTTTAACGACTACTATGACTTTTGTTTAGATATCTTAGGCTAAAAAGTGATTTATCAAAAATTCACTTTTATGATACACTGAGCCGTGTCGGTTTAATCATGAAAGTTCGAAGAAGCATAACTTCTTCATACGAAGTCGGATTTACACGTTCTATATATCTACGGAAATCGTATCGAACTTTCCTACAAGTTTATGATTATTAATTGAACTAAAGAGTAATATATTTCTACTTCGAATTTTATAAACATTGGTTTATATTGAATCCTACGAAACGGTAAAAACGGGGTGTTACAATGTAGCTTTACGTCTAGACTCGCCACCGGTTAATAATCTTGAGTTGGAAATATTGTTTTTTAGTTTTTTATTAGTTCTTGTACCAATAATTCTAAAAAATATCAAATTATTATGTAATTTTTATTTTGTGAATGACCATTGGATTCTTCATTTCTCCCATAACTCTCCATCGCCGTTTAGCATTAGTAACAACCATTTCAATGTGTTTTATGAGTGTAATAATACACCGTCATAATGTGCATTCATATTATAACTCATATTTCATCTTATTTTAGTAGTATAAATCGTGAGTCATATGTATTAGAAAGTTAGTGATTTTCATCACAAGTATTGGAATAAAGGTTCTTTACACTCTCATATCTTTCTTTACTATACAATTTATGTTGTTATTTGATCATATTTCATAATACGTTATCATCACGACTCTACCATAGAGCTATAACTTCTTGTCGCTCTTGTCATTGTTAGGTATATATTATAAGTTCACATGTATAATTCTCACAAGTATTTTTATGAAACTTATTAACTAATAATCCCCAAACATACAAATATTTATTTTGATTATTACTTTCACTATGGAAAACCTTAGCAAACTTGAGTTTATGGCTGTTTCCATTAGTGGAAAGAATTATTTAACATAGATTCTTGATGCTGAAATCCATCTTGATGCTATGGGTCTTGGAAACACCATAAAAGATGTAAATGCTTTAATTGAAGCATCAAGTCAAGAAAAGGCCAAGGCGATGATTTTGATTCGCCACCATCTCAATGAAGGATTGAAAGTTGAATACCTCACTGTCATATATGTAGCTGATCTTTGGAATAATCTCAAAGAGAGGTATGTTCTGTTGGATAAGGTGTCTAAGTCCATAACTATTTCTGGTATGTACTTGACTTGACCCGGCATGGTCCATTTGGGTTGCATGGCATCATGCATTTGGATAGACTAAATGAGAGAAATAACACTTGTGGTTTATTAATATATTATAAGTTCTAATATATTAATAATATTATTTAATTAGTATTGATCAAGAATTAATCTAGAATTAATTAAGTGATCAAAAGGAGACTAATTAAATATATGGGTTGATTATGTAAATCATCCATAACTTGTATAGTGGGCTAAAGGCTTCATGGATTATCAAGTTGAGCTAAGGTCCATATGATGCTCCATGGATGCTCCATGTGTAACATCCCAAAAATACAACCCAAAAATTTTTGTTTGAAAACTTTACTAAACCATAATATCAATTATTAAAAGATAAAACCATGAATCGTGTATCTCAAAATGTCATAATAAATTTATCAAATCGAAACTAGTGTCAAGATCATATCAAAATATCAGAGTCTAACTCCCAAGCTAAAACTGTGGTGTGTGCCATGTCATCATCCCGAGCCCTTCCCTTTGCTAGCTGAAGTACCTGAAACCAAAACTGAAACTGTAAGCACGAAGCTTAGTGAGCTCCCCCAAACTACCACATACCATACAATAACATATAAAGCACATACTGGGCCTTGCCCACTGCATCGGACCGAAGTCCGGAACTGCATCGGACCGAAGTCCAGAACTGACTGAACATAGCATAACATAATCATAGCATATAATATGAACACATATACTGCATACTGCATCAGACCATAGTCCGGAACACATAACACATACCATGCCTGTATCACAAAGACACCAAGCATATTGAACTACTGCATCGGACTGTAGTCCGGAACTACTGCTAATTAAACGGGCCGACATTGTGGTCGTAGACCCGTTCCTACTGGAAGGAAAACTCACCTCGTAAGGCTGGCTACTGAAATGCGGCTCGGGAACTGTCTGACTGCTGCTCCGGTAACTCCCCGGCTACAATTCCCAAAAGACACTTAATCAGACACTGATAGCTAATCTTAGGGTAAAATGACTATTTTACCCCCTGGTCAAAGTCAACAATCCGTTGACCTGACTCGCCGAGTTGGGCCGCCAACTCGTCGAGTCCCTATCTTTCCTTCTACTCCCCTTCCTGACTCTACTCGTCGAGTTTAACCAAAACTCAATGAGTTCTCCTTCTTTACTGATATCCTGCCAACCTTCA
This sequence comes from Lactuca virosa, assembly GCF_052849685.1. Classification (NCBI taxonomy): domain Eukaryota; kingdom Viridiplantae; phylum Streptophyta; class Magnoliopsida; order Asterales; family Asteraceae; genus Lactuca; species Lactuca virosa. The sequence continues at coordinate 245,363,635 of NC_136430.1, read as the reverse complement.
TCCGACTCGCCGAGTTGTATGAACAACTCGTAGAGTCTGTTCTTACGGGTAAGGAGATTGCCTTGGACTCACCGAGTCAGGGTGTAGACTCGCCGAGTCCCTCTACACTCAGATCCATGTCTTAACTCACTGAGTCTTTACTCCACTCACTAACAGACTCGCTACTACTGAATAAGGGAATCTAAGACTCACGACCGGACTCGCCGAGTTCGAAGAACGACTCGCCGAGTCCTTTGCATGCAGTTTCTATTCAGTCGATTCTAATCAGTTTCAGTGCATCCAATTCATAGATCTGGGTTTCTGGGACAATCTGAACATGTAAAGTTGCTGACTTTACGTGTATCTGTGATGCAATGAAGCAATAACACTCAAACTTGGCTATAATGGGGGTTACTTGTCTAGAACAAGGCCATGGCTGCCAAAAGGTGGCCTTCTTGAGCTCCTGGAACTCAAGAGAGGCTAGATCCGAGATATGGCTTGATTATAAGGCTTCAACACTAGGGATTTGGGGTTTTTGAGCTCAAAACCATCAAATTGGGGACAAACTAGATCTAGCAATACAATAACCAAGATGAAAGCTTTATTACCAGAAAGGATGGCCAAAGAGGAGTATAATTTGGATCTACTTCTTCTTCCTTGAGTTCTTCTACCTTCTCCTTCTTCTCCTTGCTTAACAATGCTCCAAGATTCATTTACAATGGCAAAAATCACTCACACACACTTCAAGGAGGCTAGGGTTTCGGGAATAAGTCTCTGAGAGGTGAAGGAGGTTGGTTTGGGATATAATGGTGTTTAAATAGGGTACACTCCCTAAAATTAGGGCTTCATCCAGATTGGCGGACTCGCCGAGTCCGGAATAGACTCGTCGAGTCGCCCCACTAAGTCCACGTGCATTCCCGCTTCTACTCGACGAGTCGGGGCTATTGACTCGTCGAGTAACCCTAAGAAAGGAAATTCAATATTTAAATTACATACCAGGAATGGGGCATTACAATTCTCCCCCACTTATCTTAGACTTCGTCCTCGAAGTCTGCTGTCTCTGGAAACAACTCTGGGTAGTGCTTCCCCATCTCTTCCTCGGGCTCCCATGTCCACTCCGAACCCTTGCGGTGCTGCCACTGCACCTTCAACAACTCTACTCTCTTGTTCCTCTGCTCTTTCACCTTGCGATCTAGAATCGCCACTGGTCTCTCGATATAGTTCAGGATGTCATCAACCTGAATGTCCTCCAGGGGTACCACTACTGAATCATCCACTAAGCACTTCCGCAATTGAGAAACATGGAACGTGCTGTGGATCTAGCTGAGCTCTGCTGGAAGGTCTAACCGATAAGCAACCCGACCCACCCGGGCTAAAACCCTAAACGGACCAATGAATCTGGGGCCCAACTTGCCCCTCTTCCGAAATCTGATAACACCCTTCCAGGGTGACACTTTCAGGAGGACCATATCGCCCACCTGAAACTCCAAGTCCGAACGCCGCTTGTCGGCGTAACTCTTCTGCCGGCTCTGAGCAGTTTGGAGTCTGCTCCGGACTTGCTGAATCTGCTCCGTAATCTCACCCCAACAGATTGGGGTCCTATATTTCCTCCCGTAGAGCATCTCGAAGGGAGGCCGGTCTATACTGGAGTGATAGCTGTTGTTATACGAAAATTCCGCTAGCGGAAGATACGTATCCCAACTGCCACCGAAATCTAACACACATGCCCGAAGCATGTCCTCGAGAGTCTGGATCGTCTTCTCGCTCTGTCCGTCCGTCTGAGGGTGGAAAGCGGTGCTGAAATGGAGACGAGTACCCATCTCATCGTGAAACCGCTTCCAAAACGTGGAAGTAAAACGGACGTCTTTGTCTGATACCACTGAGACAGGCACTCCATGACATGCCACCACCTCTCGCACATAAATCTCAGCCAGTTTTTCGGCTGAGATGCTCTCCTGGATCGGTATGAAATATGCACTCTTGGTCAACCGATCCACGATGACCCAAATCGAATCTACCCCACGTGCGGTCCTGGGAAGCTTAGTAATGAAATCCATGGTGATATCCTCCCATTTCCACACGGGAATGTCCAGCGGCTGCATCTTGCCGTGGGGCATCTGGTGCTCTGCCTTGACCTTCCTGCAGGTCAGGCATCTCACCACATACCAAGCTACGTCCCGCTTCATGCAGGGCCACCAATAATCGGGTCGAAGATCTCTGTACATCTTCGTCGCCCCTGGGTGGATGGAGAACCGAGACTTGTGGGCCTCATCCATCAACACCTGCCGTACTCCTCCCCAGTGTGGCACCCAAACTCTCCCATGAAGGGTCAACAATCCTCGACTGTCATAGTCGAAAGCAGCTACTCGGCCCACGATCCTCTCGCACTTTTGTCTTTCCTCTTTTATGCCCTCAACCTGTGCCTCTCTAATCTGCTCCAATAATTGAGTAATCACTGTCATCCTCAGACATATATCTCTGATCGGGGCCGTCATCGCCTTACGGATCAGGGCGTCGGTCACTACGTTGGCCTTGCCCGGATGATAAAGGATCTCACAATCATAGTCCTTAACCACATCTAACCACCGACGCTGCCTCATGTTTAGATTCGACTGATGCATAAGGTACCTCAGACTCTTTTGATCCGTGTAAATGGTACAACGGACCCCATAGAGGTAATGCCTCCAAATCTTGAGGTCGAACACCACTGCCCCCAGCTCTAAATCATGCGTCGGATAGTTAGCCTCGTGAGGCTTCAACTGTCTAGAGGCATACGCTATCACATGCCCTCGCTGCATCAACACTTCTCCCATACCTGTGATCGAAGCATCACAGTAGACTACAAAGTCATCCACTCCCTCTGGCAGGGTAAGAATCGGTGCCTCGCACAATCTCTGCCTGAGGGTCTCAAATGTTGCCTGCTGCTCAGGCCCCCAGCGAAATGCCACCGAATTCCTGGTCAGTCGAGTGAGCGGAACTGCTATCTTGGAGAAATCCTGGATGAATCTCCTGTAGTACCCTGCCAAACCTAGGAAGCTCCGAATCTCAGATGGAGACCTCGGGACCTCCCACTGCATCACGGCCTCTATCTTGGCCGGATCTACTAGTATACCCTTCTGGTTGACGAGGTGTCCAAGGAACTACACCTCGCGCAACCAGAACTCACACTTGGAGAACTTTGCGAAAAGTCTCTCCCTCCTCAGTGTCTCTATCACCTCCCTCAGGTGCTCCTCGTGCTGCTCCTGAGTCTTGGAGTAAACCAATATGTCGTAAATAAACACTATCACAGACCGATCCAGCATCGGCCTGCATACGCGGTTCATGAGATCCATGAGCGCGGCTGGAGCATTGGTGAGCTCAAACGGCATCACCACAAACTCATAATGACCATAGCGGGTCCTAAAAGCAGTCTTCTGCACATCATCATCTCTGACCCGCATCTGGTGATATCCGGACCGTAGATCAATCTTGGAAAACCAAGATGCCCCCTGCAGCCGATCGAACAAATCATCTATCCTCGGGAGTGGGTAACGGTTCTTCACCGTTACCTTATTCAGCTCCCGGTAATCAATACATATACGGTGTGACCCGTCCTTCTTTTTCACAAACAGGATCGGGGCTCCCCATGGCGAACTGATCAGTCTGATAAAACCCTTGTCTAGTAGCTCCTACAGCTGCGTAGACAACTCCTGCATCTCAGGAGGAGCCAACCGATACGGTGCCTTGGCCATCGGAGCCGCACCAGGAACCAGATCAATCCTAAACTCAACCTGTCTCTCCGGAGGTATCCCAGGCAAATCCTCTGGGAATACATCCGGGTACTCGCGTACTACCGGTACATCGTCAACTGTCGCCTTGCCCTTCTCCCGAGCATCTAAAACATAGGCGATGTACCCCGCGCAACCCTGCTGAAAGTAACGTCTCGCTCTCGCTGCTGAACACAGAATCGGTCCGCGTTGTGGCCTCTCGCCCTGAATCACTAACTCTCCCCCACTAGGAGTGAGAACACTCACTAACTACAGTTCACAATCAATCACTGCCCCATTGGGGCTCAACCAACCCATACCTACTATGACCTTATTCCCTCGCAGGGGAATAGGAACCAGATCTATTGAAAACTGCTCATCAAATAACCGCATCGAACACCCCCTATGTACCCTCGCGACCCTGACGATCTTGTCATCAGCTATCTCAACCTCAAGTGGACGGTCCAACTCCCCCGGAGCTCTGCTAAACCGCTTACTAAGTGCAAGCGAGAGAAACGATCGGGTGGCCCCCGAATCAAACAATACTGTAGCTGAAATGTCGTTCACTAAGAACGACCCTGAATACAAACACATAATCATGAGAAATAATCAATATTAAATACAGAGATAAGAGGAAAATACATACCCATCACCACATCAGGAGTTGCCCGCACCTCCTCTGCTGTCATCTGGAAAGCTCTACTCTTCGCCACTGGTGCCTCAGTCCGACCCTGACGACCGTCTATAATCCTTAAAGTAGCAGGGGCAGGTGCTGCCACCTTCCCTGCTTCTGCTAAACTCGGGAACTGGGACTTTTTATGTCCCCTCTGATTGCAATGGAAGCAAATCAGATCAGCTGCTGTGGTGATGGTGGTGGCTGTACAATCTCTACTCATATGCCCGGTCCGACCGCACTTGTAGCAGCCGGAGATCCTTGCCTTGCACGCCCCATCGTGCAATCTCCCACACTTGCCACACCTACTGTGGCTCTGTTGTCCTCTGGATCTGTGATCCGATACCTTGGGCTTTTTGCCCAAACTCCCTATGCCAGATGCCGCCTCTGGCTTCCTCTTCTTCTCCATCTCCAAATCTATCTCTCTCTCACGAGCCCTCGCAATCATGTCATCCAGCGTTTTACATCTGGACCGGCTCACAAACTGTCTGATATCACTCCTCAACATCTCATGATAACGAGCCTTCTTCATCTCCTCATCAGCCACATACTGAGGAACGAGAAGAGCCCTCTCCCTGAACTTGGCGGTAATCTCCGCCACAGTCTTAGTAGTCTGAGTAACATCCTGAAACTCCCTTGCTAACTGCTGCACCTCGATAACCGGTGCAAACTCGGCTCTGAAACTGGTAGTGAAATCGGTCCAGGTCATCGCATCGAGAGCTGCGTCATCTCCCATGACATGTCCGATCTCCTCCCACCAATCTCGTTCCTTGTCCTTCAGGAGACAGGATGCTAGTCTGACCTTGTCCCCCTCGGGACATCTGCTGGTGCAGAATGCATTGGCGACATCCGCCAACCACCTGGTACTCGCAATGGGATCCCGCGCCCCATGGTAGTTAGGAGCTCCACATGCTCTGAACTCCCTGAAAGTGAGGGTGTGCGACCCCATCATGGCCGCCACCTCAGCACGGAATGTGCTCAACTTCTCGTCCATCAGCTCCAAAATACCCTCCTTGATCGAACCGAAGATCACAGGAGTCTGCTCGAGTATGATGCGAGTAACCTCTAAGGATAGAAACTCCCTAGTCTGCTCATCCAAATGCTCGACCCCCGAGCCTGATCCAGATCCCTCACCGGCACCTGAACTGCCGACTACTGGTGTAGGGCGTAAAACCACCATTCTGAAAACACATAATGACAATGTCAGGAATACATATATATCTCGAGGGATCGCTACTACTACAAGTTTCCTGGTCTCATCTCAGCCTTCCTTGATTCGAGTACGGATCCTCTGCTTTCAGTAGTACGGGCCCATACTACCTTCCACATCTATCCGTACTTTCCTCAAGAACTGCCTTGACTCCACCAAGTCCCTTCTACTACCACTGCTCTGTGCTACTCTCATCCTAGGCTTGCCCTAGGGTAATCACCAACCCACTCTCCACTATCAGCTGCACAAGAAGTCCCGGCTACCCCCCCTAACTAGCTCGTGAATACTATTACATATCACTAAGACTAGATAATTCTTCGAATGAGAGATCCTACCCTACAACGGTTGGACTCAGACAAGAGCTGCGCAATAGAGCTAGACCTAACCTTCTGAAATTATTTAATCCTCACAATATGTAACGTAACATATTCATTTACTAGTTAGTGAAAGATAACTAAGACTCCTAAAAGCACAAAGCAAGCAAAATTCGAGCATCGAGTACACATAATCAAGCATATACTACTCTGGCTATCATACTGACAATTCTGTACTAGCATGTAGTTTTCATAGAGCTGAAACACATATAACAGGCACATAAGGCATCCTTCCTAGATCCTTAGTCATAATCTAGCATGTTGTTCTAATAAAGTTGATAATCATAACCTATCATAAACTTGTATGGATAATTAGGGAGTACTTACTTGAGCTCGGCTGATTGCATACACCACACCCTTTTTCTTTTTTCAAAGTTCTTTTCTTTCAAAAAAAAAATCTTTTTGCTTTTCTAAAACTCTTTTCTTTTGAAAACTTTATACCACTTCCTTAGTTTGAGTTCAGACACACTCGGGAGTGCGCCCGAATCCCTCAAACCAAGGCTCTGATACCAACTTGTAACATCCCAAAATACAACCCAAATCTTTTTTTTTGAAAACTTTACTAAACCATAATATTAATTATTAAAAGATAAAACCATGAATCGTGTATCTCAAAATGTCATAATAAATTTATCAAATCGAAACTAGTGTCAAGATCATATCAAAATATCAGAGTCTAACTCCCAGGCTAAAACTGTGGTGTGTGCCATGCCATCATCCCGAGCCCTTCCCTTTGCTAGCAGAAGTACCTGAAACCAAAACTGAAACTGTAAGCACGAAGCTTAGTGAGCTCCCCCAAACTACCACATACCATACAAGAACATATAAAGCACATACTGGGCCTTGCCCACTGCATCGGACCGAAGTCCGGAACTAACTAGGGCCTTGCCCACTGCATCGGACCGAAGTCCGGAACTGCATCGGACCGAAGTTCGGAACTGACTAGGGCCTTGCCCACTGCATCGGACCGAAGTCCAGAACTGCATCGGACAGAAGTCCGGAACTGACTGAACATAGCATAACATAATTATAGCATATAATATGAACACATATACTGCATACTACATCGGACCATAGCCCAGAACACATAACGCATACCATGCATGTATCACAAAGACACCAAGCATCCTGAACTACTGCATCAGACTGTAGTCCGGAACTACTGCTAACTAAACGGGCCGACATTGTGGCCGTAGACCCGTTCCTACTGGAAGGAAAACTCACCTCGTAAGGCTGGCTGCTGAAATGCTGCTCGGGAACTGTCTGACTGCTGCTCCGGTAACTCCCCGGCTACAATTCCCAAAAGACACTTAATCAGTAACTGATAGCTAATCTTAGGGTAAAATGACTATTTTACCCCCTGGTCAAAGTCAACAATCCGTTGACCTGACTCGCCGAGTTGGGCCCCCAACTCGTCGAGTCCCTATCTTTCCTTCTACTCCCCTTCCCGACTCTACTCGTCGAGTTTAACCAAAACTCGACGAGTTCTCCTTCTTTATTGATATCCTGCCAACCTTCATCCGACTCGCCGAGTTGTATGAACAACTCGTCGAGTCTGTTCTTACGGGTAAGGAGATTGCCTTGGACTCGCCAAGTCAGGGCGTAGACTCGCCGAGTCCCTATACACTCAGATCCATGTCTTAACTCACTGAGTCTTTACTCCACTCACTAACGGACTCTCTACTACTGAATCAGGGAATCTAAGACTCGCGACCGGACTCGCCGAGTCCGAAGAACGACTCACCGAGTCCTTTGCATGCAGTTTCTATTCAGTCGATTCTAATCAGTTTCAGTGCATCCAATTCATAGATCTGGGTTTCTGGGACAATCTGAACACGTAAAGTTGCTAACTTTACGTGTATCTATGATGCAATGAAGCAATAACACTCAAACTTGGCTATAATGTGGGTTACTTGTCTAGAACAAGGCCATGGCTGCCAAAAGGTGGCCTTCTTGAGCTCCTAGAACTCAAGAGAGGCTAGATCCGAGATATGGCTTGATTACAAGGCTTCAACACTAGGGATTTGGGGTTTTTGAGCTCAAAACCATCAAATTGGGGACAAACTAGATCTAGAAATACAATAACCAAGATGAAAGCTTTATTACCAGAAAGGATGGACAAAGAGGAGTATAATCTGGATCTACTTCTTCTTCCTTGAGTTCTTCTACCTTCTCCTTCTTCTCCTTGCTCAACAATGCTCCAAGATTCCTTCACAAGGTCAAAAATCACTCACACACACTTCAAGGAGGCTTGGGTTTCGGGAATAACTCTCTGAGAGGTGAAGGAGGCTGGTTTGGGGCTATAATGCTGTTTAAATAGGGTACACTCCCTAAAATTAGGTCTTCATCCAGACTGGAGGACTCGCCGAGTCCGGAATAGATTCGTCGAGTCGCCCCATTAAGTCCACGTGCATTCCCGCTTCTACTCGATGAGTCGGGGCTACTGACTCGTCGCGTAACCCTAAGAAAGGAAATTCAATATTTAAATTACATACCAGGAATGGGGCGTTACACCATGGGAGTTACAAACCCATGGGTCATGGAAATGAAGAGCCATGTTACATTAGGGTTTACATGGTGTAACCCTAATTTATCATACTATATAAGCATACTTACATCCACCAAAATCGGCTACACTAGTGAGACAAGAGGGCAAGCCGAATTTAGAAGTGTTCTACATTCTCTCAAAGTCATTCCAAAGAACTTGGTGTTGTGTGAAACATTTGAGGCATCACACTTAGGGTGCTAGACTCTCAAGGTTTTTCAAGGAATCAAATCAACTACAAGGTATGTAATTCTAGCCATCTTTTATGTTTAAAGTTCCCCATGCATGCTAGATAGGATTATGAACCTTGGAAAAAGTATTTTGCATGTATTTTAGGCAAACATAGATCCAAGGTTTTCTAGGGTTGCATGTACACGTAGGAGTGTTAGAAATGCTCAAATCCCATCAGTGGTATCAGAGCCTAGGCTTGTTTGTTTGATACTTGATGCAAAATAGCTGAAAAAATTGAAATTCTTGCTGTCTGCACAGGGGACTCGCCGAGTTCCTGGGGGAACTCGACGAGTCCAAGCGTATCTTCAACCAACTTGGCGAGTCAGTTGTTGCACTCGACGAGTTGGCCAGGCAGAGTGCAAATTTTCGATTTTTGCTGCTGGAAATGGACTAGAAACATTACCCTAAATTGTTTTGGTGTTTTAAAACTTGTTTTAGATGGTGTAATGATTGTTCTAATCCATTTACAATGTCTAATATCAAAATTACATGATTATATGTGTTCATATGTTCTTGAAATTTTGATATGATTATTCATGTTCTTATGAGTTCTTGATAGATCATAGGAATTACTTGTTTAATGTTGAATTCATGATCTTTATGTGTTTTAATGGAGTCCATAACTTGTCCTCAAGTTATGGATAACCAAAAGTCTCTTTGTATTAAAGCCATTAAAAGAACACATAAGTTACAAAAAATGAAGAGTCTTCATTTTAATAACTCATAAGTTATGAATTGAAAGGTTTTGTAAAGTTACAAAACTTGCCCTCAAGTTTTGGAACATGTAAAGTTTTCTAGTAAACTTTAGTTCCAACCCGTAGAATTTTAAAAGTTAAAATTCAACCCTTATACTTTATAATATTATAAGTTAATAATATATATATATATATATATATATATATATATATATATATATATATATATATATATATATATATATGTATAAGATCAAGTCGTTTTACCGTTAGTAGGCCTCATTCACGAAGCCGGTCTATAAGGGGGGTATAAGGTTGTTGCCTATAAAATGGCAGCTTAATGGGTGTCCACTCTCACCCACCCATTCTGTGACTGGTGGAGGGTCGTTAGCCGAACAGGTAGGACAATGACTTAAAATTCTCATTAAAAGTATAATGATTATTATAAAGTAACTAAATGTTTTTATAAATTCTCAATCTTAGTTACTTTTGGAAAATGTGAATAAGGTGCTAACCCATGAAATTACACTTTGAACTTTGATTAAGTCGTTGGTGGAGCGTGTGTGGTTAACCGGCACACTAACTTGGACTTAACAAGGTAGGCAAAGGGTGACTTAAGGTTTTTCATAGGTCGGTGGAGCGCGTGTGGTTAATTGGCACATCGATTAAGTGAAAAACATTAAGGGTACTAAGTAATTTGCATGGTTACTTCACACCTTGTTTTGTGATCCTCGGTATCCCAGTCACAAAACATGAAGGGCACACTCGAGATTGAAACATGCCATTGAAAAGTTCAATGAATCTCAAAAGAATCTAGGAGTTTCTAAAAAAAACCAAATAAAACCTAATAATTTATATATTTCATTTTTCATGGTGGAAATTGGTAAATCGTCATTCACCTACCTTTCAAATATGTTTTAGCTTAGATTACGACATCCCTCTTCTAAGTTATAATATATTGTGATGGGATCCTAGCCTTAATATTACATTTGGGTGTTTTATTAAGGACTATCTTTATATCTAAATTAAACTTGTCTTTTTTTCTTTTTCAGATGTATTCCAACAATGCTGCTTCTGGCTCAAACCCTACCGGGTCCTTCTCTCTCATGAACCTTTGTGGGAGAGTCATCTTTGATGGATCCAACTTTACAGATTGGATCAGGAACATCAGGATGGTCACTCGGTATGAGAACAAAGAATATGTTCTCGACAAGGAGCTTAAAGTACCCGAGCCAACTGCTACTCCTGAGGAGCTTGCTGAATATGAGGCACATGAAAGAGATGCTACCAAAGTGGCATGCATCATGATGGCCACTATGACGGCCGAGCTTCAAAAGTCGTATGAGGACTAGTATCCTTTTGAGATGCACCAGGATTTGATGGACCGCTACCATTAGAGTGCTCGTCAAGAGCGATATGAAATCATCTCCTCCATAATAACAACCATGATGAAGGATGGTGAACCCATCACGGGCCACATGCAAAAATTGCAAAGGTATGTGGACCGTTTGCTGAAACTTAATGTGAACTTTCCCGAGGAGTTAGCAATAGATATCATTTTGCACTCGTTACCATCGTGTTATGATCAATTCCGCATGACATACCACATGAACAAGGAAGAAGTCACCCTCAGCAAACTTCAAGGACTCCTAAAGAGCACAGAATCAGGTCTTAAAGGTAAGTCGGTTGTTACCACTCCTACTCCTACTCCAAACTCCGCACCTGTCCTGGCAATCGGGAAAGGTAGAGGGAAAAAGAGGAAGAACCCTTCGAAGGGTACCAAGGGTAAGATCCTTGATGGCTCCTCTACAAGCGGAACCAAGAAAGGTTTCGTCACTCCTTCTTCTAACCCAAAAGAGGCTGAATGCTTCTATTGCCATGAAAAGGCGCACTGGAAGCGGAACTGCCCAAAGTACTAGCAAGATCTGAAGGATGGGAAAGTAAAACCCAACCATGCAGGTATTTACACTATATTATCTAATAACTCACCCTATTCTAACTCTTGGGTCCTTGATACTGGCTATGGTATTCATATTTGTTCTGATTTGCAGGGACTAAGAAGAAGTGAGAATGTGGAGCATGGAAAGATAAACTTGATCATGGGGAATAGGAAAGCTTCACCTGTCACCAAGATTGGAGTTTATACTTTGTTGCTAAGTAGTGGGTTTACTTTAGATTTGAATAAATGTTGTTGTTCGCCTGAAATGGCAAGAAATGTTATTTCCTTTCATGCTTTGTAAAAACAAGGGTTTACCTTTTCTTTTGATAATGAAGTTGGTGGAATAAATGCTTTCTTTAATAATGTGTTGTATTTTAAAGCATTACCTTGTGATGGTGTGTATGAAGCTGTGTCTGTTGTAGATAACATAGGAAATAATGTGTTGTGTATTGATTCTACTGATGATAATAACTTGGATAAAGCATCATTATGGCATTGTCGTCTTGGACATGTAAGCAAGAAATGCATAGGCCAACTCCAAAAGGATGGAGTCTTGGAGTCATTTGACCTAAAGTCAGATGATAGTTGTGAATCATGCTTACTTGAAAAAATAACAAAGTCACCCTTCACAGGTTCTTGTGCTAGGGGTGAAGGTTTGTTGGATCTAGTACACACAGATGTGTGTGGACCCTTCAAAACTGCCACAAGGGATGCTAATCGTTATTATGTGACTTTTACAGATGATTATAGTAGATATGGATATGTCTACTTAATCAAGAATAAGTTAGAGACTTTCGGTAAGTTTAAAGAGTTTAAACAGGAAGTAGAGAATCAATTGGGCAGGAACATTAAGATGCTTCGATCCGATCGTGGTGGTGAGTATCTTAGTACAGAGTTCCTCGACTATCTTAAGGAATGTGGGGTTGTCTCACAATTGACACCTCCCAGGACACCACAGTTTAATGGTGTGGATGAGAGGCGTAATCGAACCTTGTTGGACATGGTTCGTTCCATGATGAGTCGAGCTTCGCTACCAATCTCATTCTGGGGGTATGCCTTAGAGACTGCTGCCCATATCCTTAATCTGGTCCCTACAAACAAGGTTTCCAAAATACCTCACGAGATGTGGACTGGAAAAGTTCCTAATCTAGCCCACATCAAGATTTAGGGTTGCGAAGCTTTCGTGAGACGCGAGACTCACGATAAGCTCGAACCTCGAAGAGAGAGGTGTATTTTTATCGGCTACCCATAGAAATCCTTTGGTTACCTCTTCTATAGACCTAGTGAGAATGTGGTATTTGTAGCAAGGAGGGGTGTCTTTCGAGAGAGAGAGAGAGTTCATAAGCCAAGGAAACAGTGGGAGGCAAATTGACCTTGAAGAAATTCAGGAGTCAAGTGGTGAAGGAACCTCAAACCCTAGCAGTCAACTTGAGGAGGAAACTCCTGTTGATCCAATTAACAAGTTTGTACCTCTGAGGCGTTCCACAAGGGTTAGGAATGCACCTGAACACTACTATGGTTTCCATATTACTGCGGAGGGTGAGACACTTATCAATGATGAAACACTGGTAAGTCTGGATGAACCTAACAACTATACGGAAGCCATGGTAGGCCCCGAGTCTGCTAAATGGAAAGAGGCAATGGACAGCGAGATACAGTCCATGTATGACAATCAAGTTTGGAACTTGGTTGACAATGTACCAGGTCGTAAGACAGTTGGGTGCAAATGGATCTTCAAGAAGAAGACCGACATGGATGGTAATGTACACACTTATAAGGCGCGACTGGTTGCAAAGGGCTTTTCTCAAACTCCAGGAGTTGATTATGATGAGACATTTTCACCAGTAGCCAAGATTAAGTCTATTAGGGTATTGTTAGCCATTGCTGCGTTTCATGACTATGAAATATGGCAAATGGATGTCAAAACCGCTTTCCTTAATGGAAAGTTGGCTGAGGATGTTTACATGTGTCAGCCAGAGGGTTTTGTCAGTACAGAGTACCCTAATAGAGTGTGTAAGCTTGAGAAATCCATCTATGGATTGAAACAAGCACCTCGCAGATGGAATCTTTGTTTCGATGAGAAAGTCAAAGAGTTTGGTTTTTCGAGGAGTGAAGATGAATCTTGTGTATATGTCAAGGCTAGTGGGAGTATAGTTAGATTTTTGGTACTGTATGTGGATGACATACTTATAGGAAATGACATCCCAACCCTGCAGGAAGTGAAGTCCTGGCTTGGGAAGTGTTTCGCTATGAAAGACCTACGAGAAGCCGCCTATATTCTAGGGATAAGGATTCTGAGAGACCGGAGTAAAATGCTAATTGGACTTAGTCAGAGTACCTACTTGGATAAGGTGCTGAAGACGTTCAGCATGCAGGATTCCAAAAAGGGAGAGTTACCTATCCAGTGTAACGCCAGATTGAGTAAGACTCAGAGCCCGAGTACCGAGGCTGAGATAGCAGAAATGAGTCGAGTACCTTATGCTTCCGCTGTAGGATCGATCATGTATGCTATGAATTGTACTCGTGCTAATGTGGCCTTTGCCTTGAGCATGGTCAGCAGATATCAGGGGAACCCTGGCAAGGATCACTGGACTGCGGTAAAGAACATTCTCAAGTACCTGCGGAGGACTAAGGACTGGGTCCTTACCCTCGGTGGGAGTGATGACTTGAGAGTTGTAGGGTATAGTGATGCTAGCTTCCAGACTGATAGGGATAATTTTCGCTCTCAGTCGGGCTGGGTCTTTACCTTAAATGGAGGAGCAATTACTTGGAAAAGTTCCAAGCAGGAGACAGTGGCTGATTCAACTTGCAAATCAGAGTATATAGCGGCAAGCGAGGCAGCAAAGGAGGCAATATGGATGAAGAACTTCATTGGAAATCTTGGAGTAGTACCAGCTATAAAGGAGCCTATGGAAATTTTCTGTGATAGTGAAAGCGTAGTTGCCTTAGCAAAGGAACCATGGGATCACGGGAGATCCAGACACATTGACAGAAAATATCATTTCATCAGACATCGTATAGAAGAAGGACTCCTCGTGGCAAAGAGGGTATCATCGAATGAGAACCCAACAGATCCCCTCACGAAGGGACTGGGTAGGGTTAAGCATGTTCAGCATGCAAGGAGCATAGGGCTGAAGGATGATATTAGTTTTAGTAGTTAGATAATTTTGAAATTTGTAAAGTGTAATTGACATTTGATGATGAATAAAAGTTGTGTTTATTTATGAGTAAAGTGTTGCTATCTTTTGTCAGTTGTTTATTTTTATTTCTTTTGCATGTTTTGACTTCCAGAATATTTATGTTGTGTTTTACATCTTATTCAAATCATCCACAGTCGGTCATATGTTGGAAGTAGATATGAATTAAGACTGCCATGAGTTGGTTGTAGAGGTCTAAGATGTTGGACATGGCCTCAACACTCATGAGTGCTCATAAGTTTTGAGTATTGGATTCAACCCATGATTGCTGGTATCACTTCATGGAATTTATCTCGAGTGATCGCGAGACGGTAATATCATATAAGTCTTCAAACCTAGAGATATGACTTGTTACCTATGAGTTAGTTATGCATTGATCGTACGAAAACGCATTGGTAACTCGATGTTTTAAAACATGCTTTTGTGTGTGATTCAACAAGTAGTAGAATGAGCCTATGAGTCGAAGTTTATCTGTTCCTTCTTGGATTAGAAGCGATATCTGGGCCCCTCGATGTTTTTGTTTTGACCTATGTACCGGGCCCGGTCAGAACTAAGTTGATGTGTTCAATTAAGTTCTACGTCAAACAAATCGGAAATTGGGAAACAAACTGTTGGACAATAAGCAAGACTTTGTTCCATGTATTTGTCTGGCTGATATATAGAATAGAGGAGTATATGATCACTTATCTTAAATGGCGTATCATCATCTTCTCAGTTCCAAGAGACCTTGAAAAGAGCTACGATTGCTGATCGGTTCCTGAAGTCATACTTGCAGTTATAGTTATTAGACTTATACAAGTGGGAGATTGTTGGATAAGGTGTCTAAGTCCATAACTATTTCTGGTATGTACTTGACCCGACCCGGCATGGTCTATTTGGGTTGCATGGCATCATGCATTTGGATAGACTAAATGAGATAAATAACACTTGTGGTTTATTAATACATTATAAGTTCTAATATATTAATAATATTATTTAATTAGTATTGATCAATAATTAATCTAGAATTAATTAAGTGATCAAAAGGAGACTAATTAAATATATGGGTTGATTATGTAAATCATCCATAACTTGTATAGTGGGCTAAAGGCTTCATGGATTATCAAGTTGGGCTAAGGTCCATAGGATGCTCCATGGATGCTCCATGGGAGTTACAAACCCATGGTTCATGGAAATGAAGAGCCATGTTACATTAGGGTTTACATGGTGTAACCCTAATGCAACATACTATATAAGCATACTTACATCCACCAAAATCGGCTACACTAGTGAGACAAGAGGGCAAGCCGAATTTAGAAGTGTTCTACATTCTCTCAAAGTCATTCCAAAGCACTTGGTGTTGTGTGAAACATTTGAGGCATCCCACTTGGGGTGCTAGGCTCTTAAGGTTTTTCAAGGAATCAAATCAACTACAAGGTATGTAATTCTAGCCATCTTTTATGTTTAAAGTTCCCCATGAATGCTAGATAGGATTATGAACCATGGAAAAAGTATTTTGCATGTATTTTAGACAAACATAGATCCAAGGTTTTCTAGGGTTGCATGTACACTTAGGAGTGTTAGAAATGCTCAAATCCCATCATGTTCATCAAAAAACGATGATACTTCCTAGAGCTCGTTTTGATTGGTTACATATTCATCTACAAGATTTTAAATCTGTGAGTGAGTATAATTCATCCATGTTCAAAATTACTCCCCAACTAAAAATATGTGGTGAGACTATAACCGATGAAGACATGTTAGAGAAAACTTTCTCTACTTTTCATGCCGCTAACATGCTCGTGAAGTAACAATATCGTGAGAAAGGTTTTAAAAAATATTGTGAGTTAATCTCATGTCTTCTTGTGGCTGAAAAAAGAATGAGCTCTTAATGAAAAATCACCAATCACGTCTGACCGGTTCTAATCCATTTCCTGAAGTGAATGCAACATCATCTAATCATAATGGTCGTGTATCTAAATGTGGTCGTGGTCATGGTCGTGCCGAGGTCATGGACGTGGTGAAGGTTGTCATAATTATTGTCCCAAAAATAACAAGAATATAAACTAGAAGTGGGAAAATAACAAAACCCACATCCTAATGATAAAAGTGGTCAAGGCAAAAAGAATGTTGAAAATGTTTGTCATCGGTGTGGAATGACTGGTCATTGGTCTCGTATATGTCGCACTCTAAAGCATTTTGCTGATCTTTATTAAGCTTCTCTAAAATCTAAAGAAGGAAAAAATGTGGAAACAAATTTATTCAAAATTATTTTTCCGAAGATCAACTAGAAATGAGACATTTGGATGTTGCCGATTATCTTGCCTACACGGAAGGTACAAGTGGTGCTATGGATGGTGATGGAAGTACCAAGTTTTTCCCATAAAATGAGAGGGATATGCCGCCATATCATGAAGTTGTTGGTTTTCTAGTTTCGTTTTATTTTTTGCGTTATATTCGTTTAGAGTCATCGTCATGGTCAATAATAATATGTAGTTTTGTTTAATGTTTTTTTATGATTTATATGTCATATTCGTGTCATGAGAAGTGATCTCGGTGGTTCTTCTCAACATAATAAAATATGGCTTTATTTCTCTAAGTTAAATGTTTCTTATGTTTTTTTAAGAGAAATATGAATATTCACAAAAAGAATCAAGGAAGATATATGTCTTGCCGACAGTGTAACAACACCTAGCATCTTTAATAATGAAAAATATTTTGCTTAATTATCAATTGGAGAAGAAAATGTTAATACAATAACGGGTAGTGCAAAAATGATTTAAGGCTCCGGAAGAGAGAATATAGTATTACCACAAGATACAATAACTACAGTTGGTGATGCATTATTCTAATCCAAATCACCAAGAAATTTATTATGTTTTAAGGATATTTGGTTTAACGATATCATGTTGAATCAACTAATGATGGTAATAAAGAGTATCTCAATATTACAAAAATAATATCAAGTAAGAAACGTCTTTTTGGAAAAATTACCCATATTGTTATCCATATTGTATTATAGAAATATTAGAATGATTGAATTCCATGTTATTGAGAATAAAATGTATGATAACACCTTCAAAGTTCGGAATGACCGGTTGGGCCAGCCTGGATCAATTATGATGCGTAGAATAGTTGAAACTTCAAGTGTCCTTCCTTGAAAAACCAAAAGATTTTTCAAGCTAATGAATTGTATTGTGTTGCATGCACTCAAGGAAAATTAATTTCCCATCCATCATTGAACAAAGTTGAGTATGAAAGGCCTAGTGTGACATCCCCAATTTTACGGTCTGAAAAAAGACATTTTATTTATGCTTACTTAAAACAGAGCTTATTTATAAATTCGGAATTTGGTCCCGTAAAAGTATTTGCAAAGAAATGTTTTTTATTTATAAAATATTGGGATGTCATAACTGATACAAAACATAAGCATAAAAAGACCTTATAATATCTTAGACTAATGGTCTACATCTCCTAGAATCTCTCATAATGCATGTAACTTTGTACTACTACCTGTGATATAAAAAACCTGAGTGGGTCAGGTTGGGAAACCTGGTAAGTATATAGGGTTTTCAAACCACAATAATATAGTTAATATGTTTCATTATCAAACAATTAACCCGATTACGTATTCTCGTTACTCTCTTTCTTTCTCTTTCTCTCTCTCTCTCTCTCTCTCTCTATATATATATATATATATATATATATATATATATATATATATATATATATCTTATCCAATGGGATTATCTCAAGGGTTTTATCCTAAGGATTACTGTAAGCAACGAGTAGACAATACTGCTTAGGGGATTCCCTAGCAACACGTATCAATAAGGCAACCATGGGGAGGGGGATAGAGTGTTGGAGGATGTTTAACTAGGGTGATGGTGGAGAACCGAAATTCTCTTGGATCGTGTAAGTTCATTTTCCGGAATGACATTTCCACCCTATGCCTAGGTTACAAGAAATCTAACCTAGGATAATCCAAAAGGACACTTGTGTATCTAGGCACGGTAACACAAGCCAAATTGTCAGAAGGTTCTGAGTTTAAGAAGAAGAAGAAGAGTTAAGAATGTTATATTACGACTCAATTAAAGAGTCGTATTTATGCTAGACAGATTAGGGTTTCTGTCTTCTAAATTAGTTAGGAGAATCATGAATTTAATGGTATAATCAATGGTTGTGAAAATTGATAAGATTTATCAATTTTACCATAACACACATTAAAATTCAATTTTATCACTTTTACCCTTGGAACCTGCAATGGGGGGCCGCCCGTAGGACCTGCAAGGGGGCGCGACCCCCTTGACCCCCGCCTTTCTGTTGTACCGGCTTATAGTTCGATCTTATTTATGCATGCACTCTGCATTCACCAAACATGTAATATAGAGTACAAACGATAAGCCCCTTAGTTCACATGTCAGTTCCAATTACACAAAATTCAAGGTGACACTAAAATCACCAAAATAGAGTACTCGAATGAATCCACAATCCATACTTTCGATTTGTGTGTTTCATTAACACCTACAAATTGCAAGTCTACTAGTGTTCCACTGGACTGTCTAAAATAGTTCATGGTCGTCATCTATACTTTGCCAGATGACTATGCTCGGAGGTACAATAATACCATTTTCTTTTTGGTTTTGTACTAATATATTGTTTCTCTTATGGCCTCTCATCATTATCTCATTTCTCGTATGGTCTCTCACCATTATCTCATTTTTGTCTTGGTTTCTAACTATTATCTCATTTCTCTTATGGTCTCTCACCATTATCTCATTTCTTATGGTTTCTAATTATTATCTCATTTCTCTTATCTCTTTAAACCCACTCTACCCAATATATTATGAGTACGGCAAAACACACACACACACATACACACACATACACACACACACACACACACATATATATATATATATATATATTAGGTAAAATCATTATCTCATGTACCATAGCTATTAGGAACTCAGATAATAAGCACGTATAACAATTAGGCAAATTAAATACTTGATATCTATGTTTAATCTAAAGGTAACTATCCACTCACTTGACATAGGTGAACGGCTGGCGATTTTGGCACAGCTTCGCCTTGGTGTTTTTTCTTTTCTTCTGACGTGACCTAATATAATCATTACTAAGTATTAGTCTAATTATTCCCTGACGATGATGGTAGTCTAGATTCCTCACTAATCCTAATGGATACTAAGAGTTCTATCAAATAAGGATCAACCAGGCAGGACAATTGGGAGGCAAGACCATTTTAGCATATAGCCTTTCTGAATTCCGACAACCAAGCCAACATTACCATTATAAACACCTCTCTCGTAAGTAGATCAATCAGTATTATAACTTGGAATCACTAATAAATCTTATTTATAGGTACATAATAACGACTTATGACTATAAATATAAGTTACACGGAACGCAAAAGAGTGTAGCTTAACTTACAGTGGTTTTAGTGAAAATCAGGAAAAATGCGCGGACAGGACTCTGAAACCAAAAGCTCTACTTGTCGGACATCTCGACCCTTCAAAACCTTACTAAATACTCCTGGGAACCCCAAGAATTTCATAATCAAGAAAGAATAGCGTTCTAGAGATAAATGGGTTGGAAATTTCCATTGAAAGAACGAAAAACGAAGGGATATATAGGGTGCACCAAGGCGCATCACACAACCCTACTGTGCGTGCCACACACATCGATGACGTAGACTCATTCTCCACTTGATACGTGTCGCCGTTTCTATGGCATTCCTCACACCCTTCTAGAAGCCGCCATGTGTCATTACGTGGTGGTTCCATGTGTCTGTTCCTCATGGAGCCACGTCGACTTGTATCAGAAGAGGGGTGGTCTTCGACCAGGCCATGTGGTGCCCTCTCGTGGTGCCATGTCATCGCATCAAGTATTTTCTTGAAATCTTTGGAACGACATAACTTTCACATATAAGATCCATTTTTTATGTTCTTTATATCTACTAAATCCTTTCGACGAGCTCTATAACTTTCATTAAGGTTCCAACACCTAATTCTTGCTCTAACAAAAATTCATATTTAGACCGCTTTAGATTGTTAAAGTCGGTGCAAAATTCAAAAATTCTTCATACGAACTCCGTTCTCGAATGTATTTTTAATGATGGGTTCATATTCATGAGATCATCAGTTCTCTTTTAGATTGTTTCGTCTAACAATCAACCGATTAGAATTTCAATTTCTATGTCACGTACTGTTATACCAGGTCGCATATAATCTTCTAAAAATCATAACTTCCTCTTACAAAGTCAGATTTGGACGTTCTCTATATGAATGCTCTCATTTTAACGACTACTACAACTTTCATTAAGATCAATTAGGCTAAAAAGTATTTTATCGAACATTCACTTTTTACGATACGTAGAGCTGTGCTGGTTTAATCGCGAAACTTCAAAGAAGTATAAATTCTTCATACGAAGTCGGATTTTAGCGTTATTTATATGTACAGAATCCTTGTCACATATACTATAACTTTGCTTAAGATTATTTGTCCTAAATAATATTCTAACAAAAAGTCATTTTTAATGCTTAATATATCTAAATTGACTAGCCCAAATCTGTGGGTGTTACAATTACCCCCCCCCCCCCCCTTTAGGATTATTACGTCTCGGAATCATCAACAAACAACGCTTTTATAATGACTCCACACATTACCTTTCCATCAAAGGTAATAATCATAATGCTTATGTCTTTTTTATCGAGTTTCTAACTCTTAGACTTTTTGGTTGCTGACGGTGCCCAATCTTGCACCTACTCTTCCTTCTAAATTCGATCGCTATTGGAGGCTCCTGCTCTTTTTATAATAGACTTAACCTAAATTAAGTTCCTTACTCCGACTGCCGTAACAGACCGATAGGTCATGTTCTAATGACCTCTCATCGTATGATGCAACGGTTAGACTCGGGTCTCTTTGGGTTAGACTCTAGCACGAAAGATACCTTCCTTCATGTTCTACTATGATATAATCACATTCTAACATGTAGCACTTCTAGCTACATGTTGCTTAATTTTAGAGGCGCTCACGATACTTCTATTTATCTCTTTGATTATCTTTTCTTATAACTAAAGTTGGACGCTAAGTCGAACTTACTTCGTTGATTAGTCAAACTCGATTCGATATGACCACTAAGGTCGGAATATTTATCTTCGTAGTCATTACCAAAACAAAGTTAATGATGGAAATGAACAAAATAACTCAACTACTAGCGTCTTAGTAACCTTGTTACTTTTCCTGATCCAAGTGTCATTCATGTGTTTCTGGTAGTATAGGCCTCTACCACCTTTCACACCTACTCATGCTTGTCCCAAGTATTATCTTGTAGTTCACTAAGTTACTATTTCCTAAGGATCACAAAAGAAATTTTGACACATATAGATGTGTCTAAGTAATCATATACAATAAATTTTCTTAGACTCCACTACGATTTCTTCCAGGCGCATCTTCAATCCATAATTCCACTTCCCAACCTTTGGTATAAATTCCTTCTCGTATAGTGTCCTGCTTACAAGGCATGCTATATTAGAATTTGTTCTTAACCAATCCATTATGTTGAAACCATAATTACTTATTGTCACACAACGAACAATATAACACAATTAGGGGTTTCATTACTTCTAAAAAAAGTGATTATAATAATTATTCATACTATATGCTTGTGATATCAGGCTACACAATCTAACCTTATCTATATAGGATGTCTGCTTCCTATCTTAGGTCATGGAGAAGTGTCTTTTCTTTTCTTTTCCTCAAGCGCCTCCTTCTTCACCCTTTGTTGCATCCAAGATCATATTGTATGCCCTCGCCTTTGGCCTTGGCAGGACATTTGGAGTTGCAACTTCTTTCTTCCTTGGGAAATCATCTCTGAAATGTCCGGCTTCCCCACAATCAAACAATGTCTTTTGAGCAACAGTATATTTGTTAGCATAGTGATTAGTTTTGCCACATTTGTAGCATTGCATTGCATGCTTCGACTTACATTTTTTCGCACCACCTTGCCTCCTTGTTATCTCCAGACTTGTTGTTGGGGCTAGAATTTGAAAACGTATTCTTCTTACCTTCACTATTTTTGTTTCCAGGAGATCCATCAAATTTCCTCTTTTCTCCAACTTCAGTCTTGTCGACAGCCCTCACCTTAATCATGCTTTCAACCACTCTTGCAGCCCAAACAACTGCCTCAAAAGTATGGTACTTTTTAACCGACACTGTGTACTCCCATGGTACCCCCTTGGCATACCTATCAATCGTCGTCAGTTCGTTCGGGACGATACACAGGGCGAACTCCATCTTATCGTTGAAAGCATTGGTGTACTCCTCCGCCGTCAAACTCCCCTTCTTCAAATTTAGGAATTGGTTCTCTAGTTCCATTATGTTCTAAGAAGAACAATAATTTCGCTTGAAAGACACCAGGAACTCTACCCATAACAATTGAAATGGCTCGTTTAGGCTTATTATCTTTCCTAATGTGTTCCAGCAGCTAACAACTGAGTCCTTAAATTATCTCATCGCATAGGTGGTTTGCAACTTTCCTATGCAACTGAAAGTGATGAAAGCTAGTTCCATATCTGAAATCTAATCCATAACTCTGATTGGATCTTCCTTTCCATTAAAAGATGATGGCTTGCAGATCATGAAGTCCTTTTACTTGCAGTGACCTCTTGGTTCCCCATTCCTTCGAACCTCTGGTTGCTCTGGTCCTTTATAACTTTTTGATTCATCATTATTTCCTTCTTGAATTTTTGTTACATGCAAAGGAATCGGTCAGTTCTTGACTTGCTCAAAGATTATTGGTTCGTTGAGCACCAGCGCTCCGCATCGGGCATTGACCAATTCTTGAACTAAGAGCTCTCTAAATTCACGTCGTTGTTGATCACGCAGGTCCTGCATCATTGCTCGAGCTTCATTTATTGGGATTTGAGCAGTAGTTACTCCAACATTCTGAGGTGTTGGACCTTCCTCGGTATTGATGACTCTACCGCTCCTTGTGATCGTCATGACGTTCTATGCACCAAAGCAGACATTCGGCGTACTGAGTTTATTATGATAGGGAAGGTTTTAGTTATGCTTTGACGCATACGTCCTCCTTATCACTCCCAAAAGAGGCCTAATATATTACTTATATTTTTAGAATCTTGAACACATAATTTCTAGATCCCGTCGGCAATAGACCAAGGATCTAATAATAGCAATTTGGATAGGAAACCTAAGGCATGCCATTCTATGATTATCACATAAAAGCAAATTAGGCATCTTTATCCTAAAGTAAGCTAAAGCTTGTGTTAATTTAGGTAAACTACCTAGAATATAATAGACACACACCTCTCGATCATTGCCTATCATTCTAAGTTTAAGTCTAGAAATTTCCTAATATTCCTAGTTCTCTTAAACTAATGTTCTGATACCAACTATGAGATCCCCAATTTTATGGTCCGAAAAAGACATTTTATTTATGCTTATTTAAAATAGAGTTTATTTATAAATACGTAATTTGGTCCCATAAAAGTATTTCCAAAGAAATGTTTTTTTATTGATTTATAAAAAGCTTGGGATATCATAACTGATACAAAACATAAGCATACCCAGGCTGTAACATCCTTAAAATCAGAGTAAAATTTTCAATTTTCCAAAACAACCCCAACTCAATAATTGTTTACAAGAACGTTGTTTCAAAAGTATAGTTCGTAAATCAGAGTATCCCAAAATCCAATAACATAAAATCCGAAGGATGTGCACGATCACACCTTTGCTTTTCCCGATCATCTGAAATACCTGAAACATAACAAAAAAATTGTAAGCACAAAGCTTAGTGAGTTCCCCCAAAGTACCACCACACAAATAGATAACATATACAACAAGCATGCATATAGGGTTTGTTGGTCCTTGACCTCAAGCCAACCGTCCAGGGTTTGTTGGCACATGACCTCAACCAAACAAACCAAGTTTGTTGGCATGTGGCCTCAACCTTACCATACTAGGTTTGTAGACCTCCAGTCTGAACCCAAACATACCTGGTTTGTTGGGGAATGGCCTCAACCCAGCAATCCAGGTTCGTTGGCATGTGACCTTAACCTTACCATATCGGGTTTGTTGACTGGCAGCAAAAAGCAGTACAGTCTCAACCCAACCACACTATGTCGACATATGCAACCGACAACACATATAGCAAGTAAACAGATAAACAGGAAGATCATCGCATATCAACATCCTATATACCAGGATACATAACCTATTGGGCCGACATTGGTGCCTCCAACCCACGAGTACAGTGAGGAAAACTCACATCTTGGTCTGAAAAGATCTCCGAACAGGACACAGCTTCGAATGTCAGCTTAACTGATCACCTATTCATTAGATAATGACCAATCTCAAATATAACTTAAAATACCCAAAATACCCTTAGGTTTAAATTGGTCAAATCCCGGTCAAAGTTCCAAAAAGTCAAAAGTCAAACTTGGTCAACAGTGCTGAGTATGCCCAACGTACTTAGCTGGTGTGCACGATGTACACGAGGCTTGACCAAAACAGGTTGGGTTGACCTCGTACGCCCAACGTACTTGGATTATGCCCAACGTACACGATGGGGTATTTTCCTTCTTATTAAGATCTTAATCCTTAAGCTCTTTTGCCCATATTCCAGATATAGCCTTAAAATAACGTCCTTAACCATAAGGTTTCCAACTTTATGGCCTTGCATGACAACTAAGTTCCCAAACACAAAACTCTAACTACTTAACCCATTAAGACAACCTAGATTATGCATGGAAGGAAACTAACAATGAAGACTACATTTTTATGCTTCCTAATAGCTCCATAACGGATAAAGTTTCCAATTTTATCTATTTGAATGGTCCAAACAATCAAGATCTAGTCTTTAAGTCTCAAAGGGACCCAAAAGTGCATCTGTATTAGCTTAATACATTAAGTCCAAGTCTCCAACTTTCAGATCTGAATCAAAATGATGTTTACATGGATAGAGTTTCTAACTTTATCCATAACAAGGTCACAAACTTTCAAGATCTAAACATTATGCACTAAAATGACCAAAAGCTCATAACATCCCATAGTAGCTAGATCTAACAAATGCATCATGAAGATTCAAGCTTTATACCTCTAAAAGAAAGATCAAGGTGAACAAAGTCTGGATCTACAAGGTCCAATGCAACCAACACTTCCCCAATGAACTCCTTCTTCTCCAAGGTGCACCAATAACACTCCAAAGTACTTAGAAACAACTTCTTTTTGCTCACAAGGCTCAAACTAAGGTTAGGGTTTCAAGGGAGGGTGTTGGAGAGGTGGAGGCTGAGAATGGAATGGGTTTGGGGAAGTTAAGGAGTTTAAATAGGGCTCAAACCACAAAAATAGGGTTTGGGCACTGATCGCGTTTTCCCAGCGTACTCCAGGTACGCCCAACGTACCCCAGGAATGCCTAGTAGCCCATCATACATCCTGTACGCACAACGTACTCAAGGTATGCCTAGTATGCCCATCGTACATCCTATATGCCCAACGTACGTCCTGTACGCCCATCGTACTAGACTAAGACCAAAGCCTTCCTAACTTCAAACGATCATGAATTCTTCGTTCGAACTCCATTTTCGACGATCTTTATATCCACAAAAAGGTATTTAAGAGCTCTACAATTTTATATAAAAATCTTGGACTAAAAACTTCTCAAACAAAAATCCGTATTTCATGCAAGAATTCTGAAACATCACTTTTCTTGTTTTTCCCCTTTGGCTCCAACACCAAGGGCTTGGATCGCATAACCAATATTATCAACATCCAATAGGGTCTAAACCATATTCCATTGAAGACCAAGGACTTTACTAGATCCATTTATTGCCTACGATCCCGAAATAAGAAACTTCTTGAAACAGGATGTTACAACTCTTCCCCACTTAAACTGGATTTCGTCCTCAAAATCCGTCTCGGCTACGATTTCTAAAACAACACCAACACATTCCATAACTCTCTCTAAACATTTCGAAATTGAGGCATCTTATAAATAAAACTCGAGAGACCCCTCAGAAACCCCCCAACTGCCAACTAGCAACACAATAACTTGAAAATGCTCAAACACACAAAATTTCTTTCTCTCCCTAACTATATGACCCAAATTCCAGAGAAAGCCACACAAACCGGGAACTCTCAGTACTACAGCCACAAACCATCCTCTTCACTATACTTCCCGAAATGAGAACTCATCAGTCTATTCTTAGAAAACTTACCCTAAGATTGATGATCATCCATTCATCGAACCTTCCCCTAATCCTTGACTAGGGACACCACCAGAACGTGCTAAAAGGATACTCAAAACATTTCGATTGTGAATTCTGCCCAAAAACTTTAAATATACTCTTGACTTCTTGACAAGTCACCACCAACCCACTGCCCCCACATGCATAAGGATGGTCAGTCCAAGAATTTACACATTACATCGAATTTCCTCATCAGTTCAGGTGTACCTCCACCTGAAAAATCACTCAGGATTTCAGAATCGACTCCTCATACTGGAAACCAAACTCCTAATAGATAACCCACAAGAAAATGGGGTCCACCATAACAACCATTCATTAAACGACTTCCGGTGCACAATTAATATACCATTCTAAATCATTTTCCTGACCACATGATCCAAACCAGTTGGTCATCGAGTCTCCCGACTCCCAAGAACAACACACTTTCATCCAACCATGCTAATAAGACTTACTATCCGAGACCTAAAAGTCTCAACCAATGATTGTCGGGTCTAAATATACTCAACCATCAGTCCACTGTCTTGCAGAAAACCCATTCAGCATTCCTTTCGATGCTAACCAAACACACTACGATCCAAACCTTCTATAACACACAATTCCTTGCACAACATAGGCTGCTACCAACGTAGAATCAGATGAAAACATGGTCGCACCTAACCAACGAATGAGATAGGCGGTTGTACTCATGCTCCAAATCAAGGGCTACAAAACAATTAAGAACCGTACCAATGAATTTGGACCAAGTGTCCTCATGCTAACTTACCCAGTCCATATGCACCTCCTCATGACCATATTTGATGAGCTACCACAATATACATCCCCAAAGGGAAGCACATAACCATCTCTAGATCTACTGCGACCCTTCTTCATCACAACCTTACCCAAAGGATGAAGTGTCAGTAGTTCTAATGAAATGACGATCCTCAACCGTTATCAGAAACATCCTTATGAACGACCAAAACCAGATCCCACACCTTGATTGAAACTGAACAAATTCCACCAATACATAACTAGCTCGAGAAGACTTCCAAGGTGATCTAGAAATGCTGCCAAAAATTTAGTCGGATGAATCCCTCTACAAATCCTGCAGACACAACATGCCAAAATTAGATTATTCGTAGACCAAAGTCACACATGGAAAACTGAACAACGCTGGCCCAACATCCGAACTTCCAATAACCAAGGACAACTACCAAACTTGAGCCTGCTATGAACAAAAATTTCACACCACAATTAAGGGTAAACATACCCAGAAACCAAAGAAAATATAAAACATACGTAACTTGACAAAAGTTTGACGCATCCATTAAACTTTAACTAACACAAATCGAAACGTTCGAAGAACCTTCGCCTTAAAGATGATGAACGAAAAGACTAACGATCGAGGATGCATAGAAAATTAATCCCATGACCCAATATACTGCTGAATAAACCCATGTGGAATTGAATATACCAAACTCTGAAACTAATCGACCGATCAACAATTGTCCATCCTAGACTACAGATATCAAGCGATACAACAACCTGAAAAATCTCTCAACAATCGATACTCAACCCGAGTGACCCAAATTCCTCTTGATCTATTTATCGATGATTTAGAAAGGAGCCACTAGATACAACGAGCCCATTGTCCAATAGCTTCTTGCCACGAAGACGACTATTGGATTCATGTCCACATACATCTGATGGCAACTTGCTCTGCACTCATGTCTTTCCTAAATCCTGAACCAAAGTTTTGCATACCCGAACCACAATTCCCTATGACCCATTCTTTTGGAACCAAAACTCGAACAGGTCACTGATCCTCTAAACAGAATATCCAACTCTCCTCCACTTGGGTTCGAACTACCACCAAATGACCTCGAAAACAACCAAAGATCCTAATCGGCTCACCCAGATACATAACATCTTTGATCCTTGGGATATATCTTGATGCAAGATAATCGTCCAGATAGAGATCAAGCAAACTCAAAAGATTCTGAATCTCAGATGGAGACCTTGGGAACTCCCCAATCATGGTTGCCTC
This sequence comes from Lactuca virosa, assembly GCF_052849685.1. Lineage (NCBI taxonomy): Eukaryota > Viridiplantae > Streptophyta > Magnoliopsida > Asterales > Asteraceae > Lactuca > Lactuca virosa. The sequence continues at coordinate 245,334,754 of NC_136430.1, read as the reverse complement.
TAACATCAAGAATTCCCTGTAAATGCACAAGCAAAACACCAACTTCCTATCTATAAACAAATGGATTACAACACTCCTCGCCTGAAACCATCAGCTAACACCTGACCTGCCTATATCCAAAGAAAGTAGACCCTTGATCTCATCTCAAGCAACCATACGAAAAGGATGCTCTTGTGCATTCCAACACCAACATATTGTCTCCAAAAACCACAACTACCTAGCCCTATTAAGGGCCTCAATTCCAGCTCTGAAGATCACATGCTCGCGCTTTCTCTTCCTCCGAATCACAAAAGGCTAAAAGAACATAGCCTTTGACGTAGATAGGACATCCCAATCCATCTTCCAGACAACCTTCGGCTGAAATCCCCGAGCCGACCATAACAATTGCTTCTTTCTTGAGTCGTAGGACTCAACTGACATTACCTCGAGCAAGTCCCTCAAAACCTCAAATTCAATTAACTCACATAGGTCAGCACCATTCAAACCCAAACTAACATGGCTACTATGGCCCAAACAACCACCAGAACATCATCAGTCTGAACAACCATCACTAATCAGATCAACTGATACGAAAACACTTGCCCTGGATCATGGTATCAAACCATGCTATCTTCCCCGAGCAGCTCCTTAGAATCCCCAGAATTTTCCTCGATTCGAGTACAAATCATGTGCTTCTAGTAGTACGGGCTCAATACTACATTCCACACCTATCTATACTTTCATCAAGCATCATCCCAAGTCCTCTACATCATCTACTCATAATAATATTCCCAAAACCTGCTAAACATCACACCATGCATACTACAACACTTCCTAGGTTATCTTAGGATCCCCACCTTGATGGGTTTTAAGCATAAGAGCAATCCTATGTGCTCATACAAACCCTAATGCTTGGATCTAGGTTTCTCTATTGTACATGCAATGAATCCAAGACTTACAAACCCTAGATATATCAAATAAGAACTGAAATAAGGGTTTAGTAATTACCTTTGATTGTTATATAGCAATAACAATCAATCCTTGCTTTGATTGGCTTTAGAAAGCTTAGTGCCTCAAGTGTTGCACCTCTAATGGAGTCACAAACACCACTAAGCAACTTGGATGAAGAGGGAGGAGAGAGGATGCACCAAAAACGGCTGGAAACCCTAGAGGATTACTTGTCCACGTTTTTGGGGCTTAAGGGTCCTTTATATACATGTAGGCTATTAGGGTTTACAACTAGGAAAACCTAATCTGACTGCTTAAGCCCTAAGCAGTCCAATGGACCATTCCAGAAGGCCCTTGGACGATTTCTTTATGGTCCTCCATATAGAATTCGTCCATGCCATCTAATGGATCCTAAGCCCAACTTTGTAACTATCTTATAATTACAATATCAGTCCCCTTAATTTAGTTAATCTCTTTTAGTCACAAAATTAATTCTTAATTAATTCTTGACTAATATTAATTAAACAATATGATTTCTCCTTTAATATATTATTCTTAAAATATATTAATAAATCATAATTAAACCTTTCTCTCTCCTTAATTCATCCTACATATTGCTATGGTGAAGGCAACCCAAAAGGACCATGCTCATAATCGGGTCAAGTACATACCAAAATAGTTATGGACTTAGACACTAATCCAACAGTCTCCCACTTGGATAAGTCTAATAACTATTTGTGTATGACTTCAGAACCTGATAAGCAATCGTAGCTTCCAAAAGCCGTTGTCAACTCTGATCTTATCAGATACGCATGTCCTTTAGATAAGGGATTATATATTCCTCCATTCTACAAGATATCGTATAGACATGAGACATGGATTGAAATCATTCTCTCAGTCTATGCGTCGTTTCCCGATTTCCGATTTATGACGACTGACTAATTGAACAAATCAAATCAGTCCTGGCCCGGCTGAGCACTTTCCTTTGTCGTCACTAAATCATCGAGGGGCCCACAGATATCGCTTTTATCCCACCTTGGGTAAAAGGAATGGATAAACTTTGACACAAATGCTTGCTTGCACCTACTAATCGAATTACACACAACAATAAGTTTTATAACACCAAGTTACTGGTGCGTTTACTTATCATCAATGTGCAACCGACCAGCAAATAACAACTCACACATCTCGGTTTCAAGAATATACAATGTTATCGTCTCACCAATCACTCGTGATAAAACCATGAAGTGATTCTAGTGAGCGTGGGTTTGATCCAATACTTTAATCTTATCAAAGCACTCATGAACTCTGCAGCAAACTTGTGCTATGTCTAAACACTTTAGACAATCTACAGACAGATTCATGACAATCTTCCTTCATTCCTACTTCCAACATATGACCGACTATGGAGGTTCGAATAACCTAGTTATTCTGGAAGTCAAAACATGCAAAATGAAACGCAATAATAATATTAATCCTATATGGTCCCAAAACTTTTGAGCGTAAATAAAAACACTTTTATTTAAACACCATATTGATTACTCATTATCCATTGCTTACTGTTTCAGAAAATCAACTCATTACTCGAATTATAACCACAATTGTCCCATGCTCCAAGCATACACACTTTGGTTTCCTATGGTCCATACTTTGTGAAATAGATCAATTGAAAACTTTTCCAATGAAACTCATTTCATAATCCCCAATCCTTATTATTAGTATAAGAATACCAAGTTCTTGCCACTTTTAGAATATGTCAGATTCTAACATTTTATGCAATGATTCTTTCGTAATGTCATAGCACAAAAGTCACCAAGACCCGGCTAATGAAATTACAAGGTATTCTAACGGAAATTGTTACAAGACAATTCCATAGACGTGAAGTCTCACATTCAAAGTACATTCCTTTGAACATCCTTCTCGCATAAAAGTTTCTAATCTAGACATATTTCTTAATATCCAACTCCCATTAATGGAAACATTTCCATATTTGCCATATGACAACTCATTCTTAATAGAATCTTATCTATTCATAATAATGTCAATATAGTCCATCCAGTACTATACTTCCAACTACTCACAAGTGACAAATCCTCAGTGAACCTCAGATCGTCCTTTGATAGTTGTTTAATTATTTTTGTCAAAACCGACTCTAGTCCTTTTTCCCTCTTAATGCCCTAGGCATTTGGAAAATTTTAGAATGGTCAAATATTACAGCATATGCAATCGATCCTATACCCGAAGCGTATTCGACACGATGCATAATGTCTCACATAAAGACGTGATACTTTATCAGCCTTCTGCCATAATATTTTATGTGCCCTGTTCCCACAATTCGGACTATGAAGAGGGATGTTGTAATCATAATCGAATTTTGAGAATGCACTATTTATCCTTGACTATATTTATTAACGTTTCTCGATCTAAGCTTTATAATTTTGAAACGAAGTATAATATTCTCTCCCTTAATTATAGCAAAACAACTTTTCAACCCTTGCAAGTTTGCAAAGTGAATCTTTGTTTTCTATAATTAATATTGCTAACTTGCAATACTTACCATAATAATCATGCTCCCACTAACATGATGATTATTTTCTTACCAGCATAACACTTATGCTCCCACTAGCTTTGACATGTATTCAGAAAACAATTGAACTTCTAGAAAACAATGCTTATTGAATTCCTTAAGTTCATATTTCTAATACTAATGCTTTGATAAGCCTTTATCTAAGCTTTTTAAGCTCATACACCTTTGCCTTAGATAGCTCACATGTGTGTCTAAACAATTCAGAATTTATGTTACTAAGTCCCAAATGTTCAGATCAATTGCCAAATCTCACAATTCGAACTATGAAAAGGGATGTCGTAATCATAATCGAATTTGAGAATACAATTTTCACAATTGCTATCTTCTTAAAATCTCTCTTAGTGAAAGCATTTCCCCACAATCATTTTCACGAAGGAGGAAAACCTTATGACACTTAGATTTTATGATGTATGTGTTCCTATCCATGTGAATTTGTCAAAACAAAAGTTTGCGACAAATCCAAAACCATATGGACTGAACTTGTTCAATCTTGATTTCTTGCCTCATGGTAACATGAATGCCCACCATGTCTTCCAAGCAACTCACCCTTTCATATCAATGTACTTTCCATTGATCAAGGTGCTTTGTCTTTATGCATTCAAATGAGAACTCATAGAACTCACACGCATAATTAACTCAATTGGAATGGCACAGAAAAAGAGTATGTCATCCACGATAGGCTTTAAACCTCAAGTCGTGTGCTAGTGATGATCAACTAGGTTTACTCTTGATTTGTTCTTGAAACTTTTCAAGACCATTAAGACTCCCACTGACTCCTTGACATATAAGATTCTCTTGTCAAGGACCATTTCTTGACAAACAAATATTCAAGAGTTAGTGTAGCCTTTTTGTCAAGTTTTACATTTCACACAATTGGTCCTGGTTGGTCTTTGTCTTATCCAAGACATCACAACTTACCAATTTCAAATGTGCAAGAATAAGAAAACTTTTCCAAATTCCACATTTGTCGAGTGTTATAAACCTACTTAAGACTTGTCACTCATGTCAGAATCTTGACTCTAAGACTTGATATTGGAACGAAGTATGATTGACTTCTTGATTTAACCATTTCTACAATTCTTGATTCCTCTTCTTAGACATGCAATTGCACTAAGACTCACTTAGAGGATCAATTGAGATATGGTTCTTAATCATTAAGACTTATCATAAAACACAATAAAAGGTATTCTCCCTTCTTCTTAGAATAGAGAAACTTTTATCTTTCTGCCTACTTGATTCTTCTTATTCGTTCTGCTATTGATTGAAACTCTTTCAATCAACTCAGAATTATACTTAATCTTATAAGTATAATCATATTTACTAACCTTTAGTAAATCATGACGAATATCTTTATCACTCTTGTGGTGGACTTGATCAACGCACAACCTAGTGTACTCGATCTCCTGGTCCTTCTCTTGACACTTTGCCAAAGAATTAGTCTAATTTCCAAAATATGAAGTTTCTCATTCATCATGCAACCAAGTTGTATGATTCCAAGTTTCTGTCCAATTGAAACTTGGGCGATGAGAATCTTCCTTTATTTGGCAAATCCTCGACATTTCACAAATAACATAATCAAGAATCACATCCAATTCAACATTGCTAAAATTAGAAATACATAAACATCCATTTTCACATATGCCATTGCAAGGATAAATAAATAGGACGAAATCAAAATTCATTTTATTGCGGAAAAACTTGTCCTTACAATGCAATTCAAATGAAAACTATGCTATTTCAATTTCTAAGCAATCTATTCTAACTCTAAAGTAGTAGCTCAAAAATCCGATCTTCAAGCAATGCGATCGAAATCCATTTCTTCACGATCAGATTCAGCTTACTTCTTCCCTTAAGCTTCCTCTCTTTTCTTCGATCCTACAAAACATCAAAATGTAATCTTATCACATCATGTATTGAAAATCAAAGAATAGGAACTTATAGAGTTAGTTATTGGATTTTACCTGAAGTAGAGCCATACGTCTTGACTCTCCCATCTCTTAGATCTCTCAGGTAAACAGGTCAGCTTCGTCTCCAATGCTCCTTCTCTTGGCAGTAGAAGCAGATGGACTCTTTTGGAATAATACAAGGAACTATCTCAGAATTTACCTTTTCTGGATTTCCAATGTTATTTTCAATGTCCATTGAAGTTTGGGAGTTTGATTTGCCAGACAAATTTGCTTGATCAGCACGCCAAATCATTTCTGATTCAGCAGCTATAAGCAAATAGGTCAAATCAATGAGGGTCACGTCATGGTCCATCATATAGTACTCTCTAACGAACTCACTATATGATTCAGGAAGTGACTGAAGAACCCATTCAACAACCAACATTTCTAAGATATCGACACCCATCATCCTTAACCTATCAATGTATGACTTCATCTCTAAGATGTGTGCACACACAGGTTTCCCATCTTCGTGTTTACTTGCCAAAAGGGCTTGAGTGAGCTTGGACTTTTCAAGCCTTTGAACTTGTGGGTTAGGGAGAATAATTGGAGGAGGTGGAGGAAGTGAAGCATGACTCTCATTTCCTTGATCGTATCGTGGAACGTCATCTTCATTTGGAAAGCTTGTTCTAAGGGACTTGGGAAGACCATTGTAAGATTTAGACATCTTCAAAACGGGAGAAAATTCAAGTTAGTTGATAAGAATCCTTGATGTAACACCCAAATGAAACATCAAGGCTAGGATCCAACACAATACTCTATAACTTAGAAGAGGGATGCCGTAATCTACTTGCAGAATATTTGAAGGTAGGTAAATGACGATTTACCAATTCCACCATGAAAAACAAAAAGACTTTTAAGTTTTAAATGAATTGAAACTCCTAGATCTTTTGAGATTCATTGAACTTTTCAATGGCATGTTTAATCTCGATTATGCCCTTCAAGTTTGCGACTGGGATGCCGAGGATCACAAACAAGGTGTGAATAACCATACGAATCACGTGGTGCACCCAATTGCTACTATCACCTAATCAATGTGCCGGTTAGCCACACACGCTCCATTGATCTATGATAAACATCGAGCCACCCTTCGCCACCAATGTCAATCCCAAATTAGTGTGCCGGTTAACCACACACGCTCCACTAACGTTTGACAATGGTACGAAGTGTAATTCCATGGATTAGCATACAAATTCACATTTTGCCCTAAAGTAACTAAGATTGGGAATTTTTAAAAGCATTTAGTTACTTTGTACTTCATTATACTTATAATGGAAGGTTTCGTCCTATCCTACCCTTTCGGCTAACGACCCACCACTAGTCAAGAGTGCGGTGGGTAAGAGTGGATACCCATTCAATCGCCATTTTATAGGCAATTTCCTTAAACACCCCTTATAGACCAGCTTCGTGAATGAGGCCTACTAACGGTAAGACTGACTCTTTACTCATATATATAATATTAGACTTTTAATGTTACATATATATAATATAGGGTGTATTTTACACTTTTAAAATACTAGGTGGTTTTATTAACTTTCTCTTTTAATTAAACTTTTAATTAACTTAACAAAACCATGAGGGTGTAATTTGAACTTTTCAAAATACTAGAGTTTTAGAATTTAAATATTACATAATTAAACTATTAATCAAAATTTTAAATTCCAAAACTTGAGGGCAAGTTTTGAAACATTTCAAAACATTAGGTTTTAGAATTTAAATATTTCAACATTAAACTTTTAATCAAAATTTTAAATTCCAAAACTTGAGGGCAAGTTTTGAAACTTTTCAAAACATTTGGGTTTAACTATTTAAATTTCAAAAACAAAACTTTTAAGTTCAAATTTAAACTATAAAACCTAAAGGGAGTAATTTGAAACTATTCAAACTTACTAGGGATCAAATAACAAATAATATCAAACAATTAATTTAGTGATTATCTATATTTGACCTAATTCAATTTCTTGCAAGATAAGTTACCCAATTAATACAAATAATCAATTTTAATCATATAAGGAATTTATTATCTAATCAATTGGTAATTATCTTGTGTTTTGGCAAGGATAATCTTTCAATAACAATAAAATTCGAATTTTATCAGTTAAAAACATATAAGGCAATTATTCTTCACCAAAACAGCAAGAAATCCCGAGATATCCTCTGTCTGAGTCCCAAACTCGCCGAGTAGCTATCCGAACTCGCCGAGTAGGTCCAACTCGCCGAGTCCAGATACTGACTCGCCGAGTTGGTTCGGGCAGAGGCAAGAAAATCGTTTTTCAGCAAGAATTCGACAATTGCATCACATACAACAGAAACCAATCAAGGCTCTGATACCACTGATGGGTTTTAAGCATAAGAACAATCCTATGTGCTCATACAAATCCTAATGCTTGGATCTAGGTTTCTCTATTGTACATGCAATGAATCCAAGACTTACAAACCCTAGATCTATCAAATAAGAACTGAAATAAGGGTTTAGTAATTACCTTTGATTGTTATATAGCAATAACAATCAATCCTTGCTTTGATTGGCTTCAGAAAGCTTAGTGCCTCAAGTGTTGCACCTCTAATGGAGTCACAAACACCACTAAGCAACTTGGATGAAGAGGGAGGAGAGAGGATGCACCAAAAACGGATGGAAACCCTAGAGGATTACTTGTCCACGTTTTTGGGGCTTAAGGGTCCTTTATATACATGTAGGCTATTAGGGTTTACAACTAGGAAACCCTAATCTGACTGCTTAAGCCCTACGCAGTCCAATGGACCATTCCAGAAGGCCCTTGGACGATTTCTTTATGGTCCTCCATATAGAATTCGTCCATTGCCATCTAATGGATCCTAATCCCAACTTTGTAACTATCTTATAATTACAATATCAGTCCCCTTAATTTAATTAATCTATTTTAGTCACAAAATTAATTCTTAATTAATTCTTGACTAATATTAATTAAACAATATGATTTCTCCTTTAATATATTATTCTTATAATATATTAATAAATCATAATTAAACCTTTCTCTCTCCTTAATTCATCCTACATATTGCTATGGTGAAGGCAACCCAAAAGGACCATGCTCATAATCGGGTCAAGTACATACCAAAATAGTTATGGACTTAGACACTAATCCAACACACCTCACCCTGCTACCAGCTGCTGAAAAACCCCTATTAATGTTAGCTAACCACTTCATGAATACAATTACATGCATCAAAACTTATATAATTCTTCGACTAAAAGAGCCAACCCTACAACGGTTAGACTCAAACAAGAGTTGCGCAATAGGGTCGAATCCATTATTCTAAAACTATTTAACCTTTGTAGCATGTAACTTAGCATATTCATTTAATAGTTAACTCACATCAATATGAGTCCCACAAAGCATAAAGCAAGCAACATCCGAGCAGTGAATCCGACCAGCACTAAAACAACATAAAAAAATCAGGCAAATCCTTACATGCAAATTCCGGACCACTATGCCTAAGCATCAAGGATACACATACATCCTGCGTCTACTCTCTTAAGAGTGGCTAAACATTCCTCACTTGGTCGGCTACTCACACATATACTCATACATGAAACTTACCCCAACCCTGTAGTACTCGCGTATGCTAATCATATATAACGATGTATCCTATAGACAGTCAAATACTTGATTCTACACTAAGCCCACAACCAAACAAGGAACATGAAATAAGGTTAAACCAAACATTCTTGGGATATAAAATCTTAGTTATGTACAATTATGATGCCTACACTAAGCAACCACATTAATGGTGTCAATTCCATACAAGAAGTAATCCTAGGCTATCAGACATCATATATCATGCAATTCTATCATGCAATTCCTGAAGACCTCTAGCATATAACTAGCATGCAGTTCTATCATATCATAGAAAATAATAGTGTGGTAACTTGGGCTATACTTTCTTGCTTCGACTAATCGTACACATCTCCTCCTTCATAGGTTACTTTTGAAAACAATTTGAGTTTAACTTGAAAATAATTTGAAAAACATTTTGAAAACTTTTATAGATCCTTAGTTTGAGTCTGGATTCGCTTGAATGCTCATCCAATTCTCTCGAACCAGAGCTCTGATACCAACTTGTAACATCCCTAAAATCAGAGTAAAATTTTCATTTTTCCAAAACAACACCAAGTCAATAATTGTTTACAAGAAAGTTGTTTGAAAAGCATAGTTCGTAAATCAGAGTATCCCAAAATCCAATAACATAAAATCCGAAGGATGTGCACGATCATGCCTTTGCTTTTCCCAATCATCTAAAGTACCTGAAACCATAACAAACAACTGTAAACATGAAGCTTAATGAGTTCCCCCAAAGTACCACTACACAAACAGATAACATATACAACAATCATGCATACAAGGTTTTTTGGTCCTTGACCTCAACCCAACCGTCTAGGGTTTGTTGGCACATGGAATCAACTTAACAATCCAGGTTTGTTGGCACGTGGCCTCAACCTTACCATATCGGGTATATTGACCTCCAGTCTAAACCCAACCATACCTGGTTTGTTGGCACATGGCCTCAACCTAACAATCCAGGTTTTTTGAAACGTGGCCTCAACCTTACCATACCGCGTTTGTTGACTGGCAACACAAAGTAGTATAGTCTCAACCCAACCACACTATGTCGACATATGCAACAGATAAACATATAGCCAGTAACAGATAAACAGACAGATCTACAGATGACTACCACATAGCAACATCCTATATACCATGATATATAACCTAGTCGGCCGGCATTGGTGCCTTCAACCCATGAGTATAGCGAGGAAAACTCACCTCTTGGTCTAAATAGATCTTCGAACAGGACACAACTCCGAATGTCAGCTCAAATGATCATCTGTTCATTAAATAATGACCAATCTCAAATATAACTCAAAATACCCAAAATACCCTCAGGTCAAACTTGGTCAAATCCTGGTCAAAGTTCCAAAAAGTCAAAAGTCGAACATGGTCAATAGTCCTGAGTACGCCCAGCGTACTCAGCTGGTACACACGGCGTACACGAGGCTTGACCAAAACGGGCTGGGTTGACCTCGTACGCCCAACGTACATGGGTTACGCCCAACATACACTATGTGGTCTTTTCCTTCTTATTAAGAGCTTAATGATTAAGCTCTTTTGCCCATATTCCAGATCTAGCCTTAAAATAACGTCTTTGACCATAAACTTTCCAACTTTTATGGCCTTGCATGACAATTAAGTGCCCAAACACAAAAAAATCTAACTACTTAACCCATTAAGACAACCTAAATTATGCATGGAAGGAAAGTAACAATCAAGACTACATTTTTATGCTTTCTAATAGCTCCATAATGGATAAAGTTTCCAACTTTATCCATTTGAATGGTCCAAAAAACAAAGATCTAGTCTTTAAGTCTCAAAGGGACCCAAAAGTGCATCTTTATCAACTTAATCCTTTAAGTTCAAGTCTCTAAACTTCATATCTGAATCAAAATGATGTTTAAATGGATAAAGTTTCCAACTTTATCCATAACAAGGTCACAAACTTTCAAGATCTAAACTTTATGCACTAAAATGATCAAAAGCTCATAACATCCAAAACTAGCTAGATCTAAAAAAATTGTCATCACTTGAATTAGGTGAACCGCTGGCAATTTATGCAAAGCTTCTCCTTGGTGTTTTATCTTTTCTTCCGGCGTGACCTAATATAATAATTACTAGGTCTTAGTCTAATTATTCTCTGACGATGATGGTAGTCTAGATTACTCACTAATCCGAATGGATACTGAGAGTTCTATCAAATAAGGATCAGTCAGGCAGGACAGTTGGGAGGCAAAATAATTTTGGCATATAGCCTTTCTGAATCCAACAATCAAGCCAACATGACCTTTCTAGACACCTCTCCCGTAAGTAGATCAATTATTATTATAACTTGGAATCACTGATAAATCTTATTTATAGGTTCATAATAACGACTTATGAGTATAAATATAAGTTACACTGAATGCAGAAGAGTTTAGCTTAACTTATTGAGGTTTTAACGAAAATTAGGAAAAATGCACGGACAGGACTCCAAAACCGAAATCTCTACTTGCCAGACACCTCGACCCCTCAAAACCTTACTAAATAATCCTAGGAACCCCAAGAATTTTGGACTCAAGAAAGAATGGCGTTATAGAGAAATAGGGGATGGAAATTTGTGTGGAAAGAATGAAAAATGGAGAGATATATAAGGTACAACAAGGTGCACCACGCACGTCGATGACGCAGACTCCTTTCCCGCTTGACACATATTGTCATTCATGTGGCACACCTCACACCCTTCTAGAAGCCACCACATGTCATTATGTGGTGGTGCCATGTGTCCGTTTCTTATGGAGCCACTTCGACTTGTCTCGGAAGAAGGGGGGCTCACCGACCAGGCTACGTGGTGCCATTTTATCACATCATGTACTTTCCTGATCTTCGGACAACCATAACTTTCGCACACGAGCTCTAATTTTGATGTTCTTTATATCCCCAAAATCCCCTCGACGAGCTCTACAACTTTCATTAAGGTCCCAACACCTAATTCTCGCTCTAACAAAAATCATATTTAGACCGCTTTATACTGTTAAAGTCTATGCGAAATTCATAACTTCTTTATACGAAATCCGTTCTCGGCTGTGTTTTTATCGACGGGTTCATAGTCACGAGATCTTAAATTCTCATTTAGATTGTTTTGGCTAACAATCAACAGATTAGAATTTCGATTTCTTTGTCGCATATTGTTATACCGGATCGCACAAAATCTTTGAAAAATCATAACTTCCTCTCACGAAGTCAGATTTATATGTTCTCTATATGCATGATCTTGTTTTAATGACTAATATGACTTTCATTAAGTTCACTTAGGCTAAAAAGTAATCTATCGAAAATTCACTTTTTACGATACATAGAGCCGTGCCAGTTTAATTACGAAACTTCAAAGAATCATAACTTCTTCATACGACGTCATATATTAGCATTATTTATATGTACGAAATCCTTGTCACATATACTATAACTTTGGTTAAGATTATTCGTCCTAAATAATCTTTTATCAAAAATTCATTTTCAACGCTTAATATAGAGGAATCTACGAATAGAAAAGATTGGCCAAAATGGAAAGATGCAATAAATAAAGAACTTAATTCTCTTACTCAATGAAATTTTTTTGGACCTGTAGTCCATACACCAAACAAAGTAAGACCATGGGACACAAACGGGTATTTGTGCATAAAAGAAACGAGAAAAATGAAGTTGTGAGATATAAAGCAAGACTTGTTGCACAAGGTTTTAACCAAAGGCCCAGAATTGATTATAAAGAAACATACTCTCCTGTGGATGATGCAATTACATTTTGTTATCTAATAAGTCTGGAAACACATACAAAACTGGAGATGTGTCTAATGGATGTAGTTACCGCCTATTTATATGGTTCACTTGAGAATGATATTTACATGAAAATCCTAGATGGGTTTAAAGTGCTAGAAACACAAACTTCTAATTCTCAAGAAGTATATTCGGTAAAATTAAATAAATCTTTGTATGGATTGAAACAATCTGGTCGTATGTGGTTCGATTGTTTAAGTACATTTTAGTTGAAAGAGGGATACAAAAATGATCCTATAAGCCCATGTGTATTCATAAAAAGATCCAGATCAAAGTTTTTCATAATTGCTATTTACATAGATGATTTGAACATAATTGAAACGCGTGGAGAATTGAAAAATGCCACTTCTTGTTTGAAAGAAAATTTTGAACTGAAAAATCTTGGTAAAACAAAATTATGTTTGGGTCTTCAAATTGAGCACACTAAAAATGTAATTTTTATAGATCAATCCAATTATCTAGAAAAGGTTCTTAAGAGGTTTTATATGGATAACTCACATCCATTGAGTAACCCGATGGTGGTAAGGCACCTAGATTCCAAAAAGGACCAATATCGGCCTTGTGAAAAACATGAAAAACTTCTTGGTCCCGAAGTACCATATCTTAGTGCTACTGATGCACTAATGTATCTTGCTAATAATAGAAGATCTGGTATATCTTTTTCCGTAAACTTATTAGCAAGACTTAGTTCTTTCCCAACAAGAAGACACTGGAATGGAGTCAAACACATTCTTTAATATCTTCGAGGTACAATGGATATGGGATTTTACTACTAAAATTCATCAAATGCGGAGTTATATGCTTATGCAAATGTTGGATATTTATCTAATCCACACAAAGCTCAATCCCAAACAAGTTGTTTATTCACTTGTGGAGGTACCACAATTTCTTGGTGTTATGTTAAACAAACTTTAGTTGTTGCTTCTTCTAACTAATAGAGATTATAGCAATTCATAATGCAAGCCATGAATCTATTTGGTTAAGAATTTAACTCATCACATTTGTGAGAATTGTGGTATAACTTCTGACAGGGATGTTCCAACCATACTATATGAAGATATATGGCTTATATAACCCAATTCAAGGAAGGGTTTATCAAAGGAGATAGAACCAATCATATATCACCATAGTTTTTTTTTTCACTCATGATCTTTCAAAGGAACGCGACATCAACATCCAGAAAATTCAATCAAGTAACAACTTGTTCGATTTGTTTACTAAAGCACTTCCTACATCCAAATTTGAAAAGATGGTACAAAACATTGGTATGCAATGCTTCAATGAAATCCAATGATGTGATGATCATGGGGAGTTGGAAACATATTGTACTCTTTTCCTTAGCTATTTTTTTCCCACTCGGTTTGCTTAGCAAGGTTTTTAACGAGACAATTGTTTCCAATGTCTATTATTAATCATGTACTCTTTTTCCTTAATAAAGAGTTTTTCATATGAGGTTTTATCTATTAAGGTTTTAACAAGGCATGATACAATCATCATTCAAGGGGGAGTGTTGTGTAATATTAGTTTGAAAATGACCATTGAATTCTCCATTTCTTCTATAACTCTCCATCATTGTATAACATTAATAACAACAATGTCAATGTGTTTTATGAGTGTAATAATGCACGATCATAATGTGCATTCATATTATAACTCATCTTGTATGTTCTTTCAGTAGTATAAATTAGGGGTGTTCATAACCGGATATCCGAAAATTCGGATATCCGAAATTTCGGATAGTTGATTTTTGGTATCCGATTCCGTATCCGAAATTTCGGATATCCGAAATTTCGGATACGGATTCGGATACCAAAACGGATATCCGAAAATTTGTAATTTTGTTCAAATTTGAAAGTTTTTATATTAGAAAAACATATTTTTAAATTAGAAAGGCATATGAAGTAATATATGTATTTAATTAAGGGTATTATGAATATGTTTTAGTTACTAACATTCATATTATAAGACATATGTGATTAAAATAACATATAATGTATAAACTAAAATCAAAATTTTCGGATATTGGATATCCGAATTATCCGAAAAATCTGAAAAACACTATCCAATTCTGATTCCGAAAATCCGGATATCCGAAATTTCGGATATCCGAAAATTCGGATATCCGATTTTTCGGATAATTCGGATTCGGAATTTCGGAATTTCGGATACAGATATTTTTGAACACCCCTAGTATAAATAGTGAGTCATATGTATTAGAAAGTTAGTGATTTTCATTACTAGTATTGGAATACTGGTTCTTTACACTCTCATATCTTTTTTTACTTTACAATTTATCTTGTTATTTGATTATATTTCATAATACAAATGCTATCATTTCTAAATGCATATATATTAACTTATAGCATATGATTTGAAGTTAGAATACGTATATACATAAACAACTACTACTCTTTTTATGATTAAGTTAATTATAACATATAAAATATATATAGTTTTTAGTTTTCTATAATAAAATATGGTTTATAGTTATCATTTTTTATAGTGTCAAGTAGAGTGATATTACCGTTGCTTTGAGAGGGCATAATATATCTATTTTCTATTATGTAGCGATCATTTTTGTAATTTTTTTTAAGTATATGGACCATTTCTGTAAAAAATTAGAGATTGACAATTTTTTATAAACTATAGGGATAATTTTTGTAATTTATTTTCTAAACAATGGTCAAACTACCAACATACAAAAATCATATGACATTTCTATTAAAAAAAATTAGGGAAAATGACTCTTTAGGGTAATTAACTTTTGCGTTTATACTCATTTGGTCCCTTTTTTTTTTTTTTGTATTCAATATACCATCGAACTTGTTGTTTGCGTTCACCATAACCCTTTTGACCGGCTTTTGACCTGTGATAGCCGGTCAAAGGGTTATGGTGAACACAAACAACAAGTTCGATGGTATATTGAGTACAAAAAAAAAGAAAGAGACCAAATGAGAACGAACTCAACAGTTGGTTACCCTCCTGAATCATGATTGGAAATGTAAATGTAGTAATGAAATGCGCCTGCTTAGTCAAGATTCCCCTAATAAATATTCAAGTGCATTACAAAGTTATACATGTATGAATAATGTTCTTGCGTGGGTTATGTTTTGAAGAGAAGCAATAATGAATCTCATAAAGTCATTAATATCAGTAGGAGATGACGTGAGATTTGCTGTAAATGAGTAAAGGGAAAATGATTCAGGAGGGTAACCAACTGTTGAGTTCGTTCTCATTTGGTCACTTTTTTTTTGTACTCAATATACCATCGAACTTGTTGTTTGTGTTCACCATAACCCTTTGACCGACTATCACATGTCAAAAGCCGGTCAAAAGGGTTATGGTGAACGCAAACAACAAGTTCGATGGTATATTGAATACGAAAAAAGGAAAGGGACCAAATGAGTGCAAACGCAAAAGTTAATTACCCTCAAGAGTCATTTTCCCAAAAAATTACGCACAAACCATTTTTGTAAATTACAAGATTTGTTTTTGTAATTTATTTGCTATAAAAGAACTAAACCGGTCAACATATATGAAAATATGATTGACCAATATCTTAAATCCAAAAATTCTAAAGACTAAAGTTGTTAATATACAATTTTTTTTGGCCAAAGTCTCAAATCCAAAAATCTACTATTTATTTTTCAAATCAAATTAGTATATATAGTAATAGCATAACGTGTTTGCTAATAAAATTGGTTTAGTTTCTTTTGCGCATGTTTATACACCAATTGTTCAAAAAAATCTAAAATCACACTATACGAAAGTACTCCGTCCCATAGTTTTGGAATGTTGGTGTGCTTAGTTAAGTTCATAGCAGCTTCATATTCAATGTTGTAAATAATATATTTGTAAAGTTGTCAGTTTCTTTTATTTTCATTTAAATTCAGAACACATAAAAAAGTTATTTCCCTTTTCTTTTCTTTTAAACTCGAAAACACCAAACTGATATATATCTTTATTGTCTTTTTCTTTCTTCTCTTTATTTTTCTTCCTCATATTTTTTATATTTTATTAAAATCCGAAAATGCCATTTTGGTAACATAGTTAGATGGAGGGACCAAAACTGTAATTAAATAATCATCCAATATTACTCGTGCCATTTTTTTTAATAAAACTGAAAGTGTAATTTTTCTTTTTACCAATTTTATCAATCATTTATTTAATTTACTCTATCATTCATAGAGATGTATGAAATGAATGATTTAAAGACGCATCTTTATTAAAAAGAAAAAAAAAACATTCTAGATCTTCAAATGAAAACAAAGGTTGAGTTGGGCCACCTACTTTTGGTTATATATATATATATATATATATATATATATATATATATATATATATATATATATATATATATATGTTCAATACAGAACCATTATTAATCAAGAAACCAAGGAACCAATCAAAAACGTCGGAATTTAAAACGATCAACGGCAAAAGGAAGGATTGTAAAATTTTATAATGGACGCACATGTACCGGATTATAACAAAACTAACTTCTTTTTTTTCATTTAAAATTTTTTTTAGGCCAAGTTTTTTATCGAAAAAAAAAAAACGAATATACTGTAGTTCACGATTTTTCGTCATCTTTCCATAGAGATCCATGATGATATATAAAAAACAAATTTTTTTTTTCGAAAAAACCCACTTAATTTTCTTAGTTTTTTCAATATTTAAGTTTATTTTTATCAAAAAAAACTAATTATAGCAAAAATATTAATTTTTTGTACTCTATTAATAAACATCAACATCAATTAAAAAAAAAAAAAAAAAAAACCTCGAACAGTGTAGATTCACACTGTGAATCTAAACTGTAAATATTTCAATTTTTAACATTCACAATATGAAAAATCTCGAACAGTTCAGATTCACATTGTGAATCTGAATTACTATTATGCATATCGTGAATCTAAGAATGTTCACAAAAAAAAACCTCGATCAGTGTAGATTCACACTGTGAATTTAAACTGTAAATATTTCAAATTTTAACATTCACAATGTGAAAAAGCTCCGATCAATGTGAATCTGAGGAGGTTCACAATGTGAATCTAAACAAGTTTACAATATGAATCTGAACAGGTTCACAATGTGAATCCGAACTGAAATATCGTTTTTTTTAACATGAATATGAATCTATGTTTAAAAAGTACAAAAAATATGAATTTTGATATGTTTATTAATTTTTTTCAATAAAAAATAGACCTTAACTTTTTTCATTAAAGAAAATGAAGTGAGTTTTTTTCGAAAAAAAAAAGTTCGTTTTTTATATATCATCATGGATCTCTATGGAAAGACGACGAAAAATCGTGAACAACGGTATATTCGGTTTTTTTTTTGATAAAAAACATGGCCTAAAAAAAATTTTAAACGAAAAAAAATGGTGAGTTTTTTTTGTAAATGGTGAATTTTTTGGTATAATCTGGTGTGTGTGTGTTCAATGTAAAAGTGTACATGTATTT
Organism: Lactuca virosa; assembly: GCF_052849685.1. Lineage (NCBI taxonomy): Eukaryota > Viridiplantae > Streptophyta > Magnoliopsida > Asterales > Asteraceae > Lactuca > Lactuca virosa. The sequence goes on along the minus strand of NC_136430.1, from coordinate 245,316,429 downwards.
CCTTGGCCGTTGATCTTTATTATTTCCGACGCTCACGATTGGTTCCTTCGTTCTTTGGTTAATTATGGTTCTCTATTGAACCTCACCCTATATATATATATATATATATATATATATATATATATATATATATATATATATATATATATATATATATATATATATATATATATATATATATATATATATATATTGAGTTAGACAATATATGTTGATGGATAATTTATACCCCTTGAATGATTTCCTTTACATATTGAATTACTATTTTGATAATGTATGAATATAATATTATATAGTATAAATATTCATCAAATGTAAAGAGAAAATCACACCATCTTAATAAAATCTTCTAAGTGTTCAAGAATCCTCTCAAATCTCATTATTTTATTTTATAATGTTTTAGTTTAGTTTTGTTAGTTTTAGTTTTAATTACGTCGAATTCATAACATGTTATCAACATGAAAGCACTAATTAAAGTGTAAATCACATCTATCCTACTCAATGTAAGTATTACTTAATAAAAAACTACTCAGTGTATATACTACTTAATAAAAAAGGGTATTTATTACAAAACAACCATTATAGTAAAAATAATAATGAATTATGAAAAATTATTCGTTATTAACGACTAATGATATTTATTTACCTTGCTAGTCTTTATTTATGTATTCTAACTTCATTTATGCATTTACATTATGTAACTAATTTTTATTTATGTATACTAACATTTAAATTATGCAACTAATTTTTATATATACTAACGTTTGTGCATACACACCAATGTTTATTTATTTATATTTTAGATATTCTTCATAATTTTATTTAAACATTTACTAATATTTATTTATGTTTCTAATTAGTAAAATCATACCAAGTAAAATTAGGTACTACTTATAAGTGTTACTAAATGATTTGTAAATTAGATACATATATATGTAATATATATACACAACGGCTATATATATGCAATGATTATAAACAACAAAAGCAATGACTTTATTTTTTTTACTATAAATAACATCACTATAATATTTCTTTCGACCATAAAAAGAGTAAATTCTCTTACTTTTCAAGGTTATCAAGATCAAAATGATTCATCTCGTTGTGATTCTCGTAGCTATAATGACTATACCACTTGGCTTCCTAATTTTCAATCCCACAGCAGATGTATTTTATCTTGATTTATTTTATCCTTTCTTAGTCTTGTGTGGGATGATTCTTCTCCCGTTTCTGTTTTGTGCAATACATATTGAAATAAATGAATTTTAATTTTCATCTTGTTATTTTGTTTAAAATTTACAGTTACAATATGTCTAACATTGCAAAGCTCGACTTTGCAGCACTTGAAGCTAGTGGGAAAACTATGTGCGTGGATGATAGATGTAAAAATGCATCTTAAGTCCATGAGAATCTTAAATGCTATATATGAATTTAATAATCGCTTGGTACAAGACAAGGCGAAAACAAAAGTTTTCCTTCGTAAGAATATAGATGAAATGTTGAGATTTGAATATCTTGATATTGTTGATCCAAGTATTCTGTGTAATCTCTTGAAAGAAAGATTTGATCATCAAAAGGAAGTTATACTTCCAAATGCTAGAGATGAATGGAGAACAATGAGGTTTCAAGACTTCAAGAAAGTAAATGAATACAACTCAGCTTTGTTCACAATATGTTCACAACTCAAGTATTATGGACAAGAAGTTACTCATGAAGATATGTTGCAACAAACTTAATCTACGTTTCATGCAATAAACATTACCTTGATGCAAGAATATCGGTTGAAAAAGTTCACAAGATATTTTGAACTGAATGCATGCCTTCTTGTTGCAGAGCAAAACAATGAGCTCTTGATGAAAAACCATGAATATCGTCCAACGGGATCAGTAGCACTTCGTAAAGGAAATGCTACAAATATTGATGGTCATCGAAACAATACATGTAACATCCGGTTTTTCAGGTATATTATTGTGAATTTTAATTTTGAGATTTATGGAGAGACTCGATGAGTTGAGGGTCCAACTTGCCGAGTCGAGTCGAGTGGCTCGCATGGATTTAATGAGTGGACTCGACGAGTCATAGGACTGACTCACCGAGTAGGTACTGGGCAAAGAAACCCTAATTTCCCGGGGTTGGGGCCTATATAAGGGAACTTATGCCCCCATTTCCGCCCCACAAGTCACCCTACACTCCTGAGAGCAAACCCTAATCGCCATTAGAGCTAGAGAGGGAGAGAAGAGCTAAATTAGTGATTGCGGGTGCATTGTTTGAAGGAGAAGTGAAGAGTATTGAGGTTGGAGCAAGAGGAGACTTTGGATCTTCAGATTCAGCAGAGTTTTCTTGAGGTAAAGATGTTGATTTGCTCATCTTCTATGAATATCTTGATATGGGAGTTTTCTAGGGCTTTCTTCCATTGTTTAGAGTCAATGAGCCTTTTTGTGTATGATTTGAGGTTGAAACCTCAGATCTGAAATGTGGGGGGTAGGGAGAGCCCAAGGACCAGAAATTTATTGAGCTAGAGACTAGACTTTGAGCACCTAACCCTTTGTAATACTTGTTTTGGCATTTTTGGTCATATATGTCATGCATGAACGTAAAGGTCGAGACTTTACGCGATTTCTGTACCTTTAAGGACTGGATCTAGAGTCTAGTGTTGTAGATCTGAACTTGGGCGTCTGAATGAGTGATCAGGTTGAGTAAACTCGCCGAGTCCATGAGCTGACTCGACGAGTCAGTTAGGGTTTGTCCCGATGTTCATGGCCATGCAATAACTCGATGAGTTGGGAGTCAACTCGACGAGCTGAGTCAACCTCCACGAGACTTCTGAGGAAAACAATGGGACTCGACGAGTCACATGGGTGCACTCAGTGAGTCAGGTCAAATATGGACTGTTGACTCGAGTTTGACTTCTGTTGACTTTAGGGTTTGGTCAACATGAGTAATGGAGACCATGGAGGGGTAAAATGGTATTTTATCCACTTCAAGAGTTAGAAAGAGGAAGAATAACCTTTGGTTTACTTAGAGTCGAGAATCGAGTATTTATTGAGATAATTACCCTATGTGTTAGGCGGTGGCTTGTTCGAGCTTCGAGTTTGAGGAGGATTGCTTGTTGTCGAGGTGAGTCTTCTCACTATACATCTGAGTAGTAGTTACTGTGTGAACGGAGGGTCTTCATAGTGATACTGGACCGGAGGGTCCTCATTATTGACCGGAGGGTCTCATTGTTATATTGATATATGCGTTATTGTGCATACTGTCTTTGTGACTTATGTTGTTATGTTAGTCAACGTAAATGTTGTTTATATGTGCTCACGCTGAGTTATGTGATATCTATATTATGCATTATGCTTCGTGATTATGCTATGCTTTGTTATTATGCTATGCCTTGCTGAGTTAGGACCAGAGGGTCCACCCGAGTTATGGTACCGGAGGGTCCCACTGAGACACATTGACTGGATGGTCTTATCTGAGTATAGCCATGAGAGGTTGCTGAGATATGTGTGGTATTTTGGGGAACTCACTAAGCTTTGTGCTTACCGTGTTGTGTGTTATGTGTTTCAGGTTTTCTCAGGATCACGGGAAGGCACCGGCTTGATTGTACACACCAGCGAAAGAGTTATGTTTTGAGGATCCTAGATTTTAATCAAACAAATATGGAGTTGCGATTTGTAAATTAAATAAATGAGGTTTTTGCGAAATGTGTTATGAGAATTATATGATTTTAAATGAAAATTTTGTTTTGGAAATTTACGGTGTTAGAAGTTGGTATCAGAGCCTTGATTTGAGGGATTCAGATTTCACCTTCGGGTATGTCTGGACTCAAACTGAGGATTTGAGAAAAAATTTCAAAAGAAATGATTTTTCTAAAACGAGCAAGAGTTTCTAAGAGAAAAACGAGGAGGAGCAGTGTGTACAATCAGCCAGAGCCCGAGCGGTGATTTCCCAAAGTACTTTTACTTATTTGTGTTATGAGTTATTATTGAGATATTAGTAACGCATGCTAGAAGATAGGCTAGGTATTTCATATTTAGGGATAGAGTTGCCTGATTTGTGATGCCTTAGCCTAGGAAATCGTTTGCTATCTGTGATGTGGCTTGAGTATGTGCGGTATAAGAGTATCCAGTAAGAATCTTTTAGAAAGAACTTTGAGTAGAAGAGTAATCTAGGAGAGATACCTAGATGAGCATTGGGGGAGCCTACTGAGGGAGTAGTTAGATACCGTGAGAAGTAGGGGTTTCCTGAGTTTGGTAATACCTTTTGAGTGCGAGTAGAGCAAGTGGAGTTGTAACCTAGAGTGGTTTTACGTGTGGGTAGAGATTATTCGATGCCCGAATGCTGCTTGCTTTGTGCTTTGTGGAACTCTTGATGATGGGGGTCGGCTACTAAGTGAATATGATGATATTCAGGAGGTAGATGGTTGGCAACATGAGGAGTTCTTCAGCAGCTGATGGCATAGAAGTGTGAGAATCGAGGAAGAGCCTAGGGAGTGACCTTAGTCAGATGAGCACACTGATAGAGGAGAGTATTCGTTGGGAAGCGAGCAGGTTTATCGAGACTGGTGAGCGAGAAGATTGAGTAGCTACTCAGGAAATCTAGGACGATCCGTGTGGAAAGTATGGGTAGATGTGGCAGGTAGTATGGGCCCGTACTACTGAAAGCAGAGGACCCGTACTCGAAACAGGGAGAATTCCAGAGGTCCTAAGTAGCAGATTGAGAGGAGATAACATGGTTCGAGTACCATGATTCGTAGCAGAATGATAGGAGATAACATGGTTTGGGTACCATGATTCGTAGCAGATTGAGAGGAGATAACATGGTTCGGGTACCATGATTCATATCAAATCGAGAGGTGATCGCATGGTTCGAGTACCAGGATGTGTGGCGGTTAGTGCTTCTGGTTTTACCATTTATCCTATTATGATTGAGCCGTCTGAGATGAGATATGATAGAGTGTGGGGCCAGAGGGCCATGTCGAGCGAGTTTCAATGGAGCATACCTTGAGAGGTAGATCAAGTTAGTTTTCGAGAGATTTTATCGGTGAGATGCCAATTGGAGTCGCAAGACACAGTGATGAGTAGAGATGATACTTATTGGAGGATTGCGGTCTGAGTGAGTTAGCGACCGATGAATGAGATGTCCCCCTTCGATGACAAGAGTTACGCTGTCCCCGTTTCCTGGGAGAAGCAAAGGAGATAACGAGCTTCCGGTTTCTGAGTTCGGAGGTTAACCCCGTGGGATAGCAATGGGTTGCAACCTTTTCACCAGAGTATTTGGGCAATATGTTGTTGTGAAGTATTCTTATACCATGAGAGAGCCATTAGTGGGACTAAGATGGAAGAGAACAACGAGTATATCAGGGCGGTGGCCCTCGTGGCCTACGTTGTGCATCGTCAATGAGAGTGAGGTCTATTGCGTTCATGATTATTCCCGAATTGGGAAGCTAGTCGAGGAGTCAAAATCGAAGTGTGTGATAGTGCATTATTTCCGAACCGAGAGTCAGATCTAACTCGGAACAGTGGGGTACCCGGAGGTGTGCCGGTCTGAGGCTTCGAGATGGCTAGAGACAGTCACGTTGGGAGGATTCCGAGAATTTTGGTCAGAGACAAGATATTTGGAGATTGCTTGGTTCCATCGGGAAGGTCCTTGAGTGTTTGCGTAGTGAATTTCAAGAGTCAAGTGTGATATACTTGGTGAAACAATCTATGGAGTAGATTGTGGGTATGCCAATCAGTGATGGTTCGGACCCTAAGTGGTAGAGAACTGGGTATTCTAGTGAAGGGATCAATGATCTGTTCAAATGAGGTAGAGAAATGGTTATGGGGATTTGCGGTGTGGACACATGAGACCTGGGTTATTGGTGAATGAGGCAAGGTGACAGACGGGAAGATGTATGAGTATGTGTTTAAGAAAGGATGAGTGAATCCACGGTAAGTGGCCGTTGGTCAGAGAATGTATTGTGGCTAGGGATTTTTCGGGTTTACATATGTTGAGCTCAAGTGCGGTTGGGTCGCTGAATTCAGGGCGTAATAGCAGTGATTTGCAGATATAGGTATAGATTGTGATCTATACTCCGGGAGTGACATCAATTTAATTGTTAACCAATTTCAGATTTGGTATGAGTAGTTTCGCATGGGTGGTGATCAGTAGAGGGTGGAACTTCGGATTTTCGTCAACGTGTTTTGAGTCATTAACGATGCCTTTATGTTTTAATTTGAGAAATGGAATGTTCCAAGGTTATAAGTGGTGCGAGAGGAAGATCGGCTGTGAGATTCTGAGGGGACAATGCGGCATCTGAGTATGATGTTGTTAGTATGAGATCAGTGGTTGAGGCACGACATCGTGAGGTTCTGTGATGGTGTACCAAGGCATCTGAGTATGATGTCATAAATTTCGGATTATTTTGAGTCTTGAGTTAAGAGGTGGCAAGTGGTGTATCAAGTATCTATGGTTCCAGTGGGAGCCCTTCGACTAATTGACGACAAGCGAGATTATTTAAGAATGTGAATTTCATCGAAAAAAAGGGGTTTTGTCATGGCAATTACCGTCAGGAGTAGTGATGATTATTTTTGGATGGGTGTGTGTGCATATCTAGGTTGAGTTGCGGAGCATGAGTTGGTAAACTCAGTATAGTAATGACTTGATGATGAGATTATGGGGTGATAAGAAGGCAAGTGGATTCGAGTAGGAGAAATCGCTTGGGATTATCAGGAAAGGACATGGAGTGAGCCCACGGTGAGTCAGTGAATGAGAGAGTGTAGTAAGACTACGGGGAGCCGTAGCATACATGAGTGAGTAAGAGTGTTGTGATACTACGGGGAGCCGTAGTACTCACTAGTCAGCAAAAGAGTGTCGTGATACTGCGGGGAGCCGTAGTATTCACTAGAGAGTGGGAGAGTGTTGTGATAATGCGGGGAGCCGTAGTACTCACTGGTTAGCGAGAGAGTGTCGTGATATTACGAGGACGAGCCGTAGCGCTCAATAGTCGATATGAGTGAAAATTGTTCTACGGAGAACTGTACTTTTCACTAGTCAGAGCATGACACAGAGAAGTTCCTAGGCTTGGGTAGCCTTATCATTTGAGTATGTGGCAACTTGGTGGTCGGGCCAGGGGCGAGACTGGGGTCTCCCTAATGGACGGGAGTCGCCGTATTATGAGTTAAGGTGTGGTTATCGCAATCAGAAGGAATTGGAGAAGTGATGTACGCGAAAGTTGCGAGTCATGGGTTATGAGTTGAGTGCTTCATTGTGACGAGTGGTTCTAATTCCGCGTTGGGCCAGACTCTTGAGTCTGAGTTGGATTTAGTGGCGTATTCAGAAGTCGAGATGAGATTCTGGACTTAGAGGTGGATTCCATTTGAGGGGTATTGTGTGCCATCTGATGTCTTAGACCTGTGTGGGTCAGTTCAGTTGTATGTAAATGACTGCGAGACGTATGGAGCTAATGAGCATTAGACGACGGAGGTCGAGGTTGAGAAGATTTCAGTTGGGGTTGTGGTATTCGATTGGGGTAAAGTGAACTTCTTAACTTGTGTGTCACACCGGGCCGAGATAGTTAGTGTGAGACGGGAGTCAGTGAGACGTTTTGGGGTATGTAATGGGTAACCTTTGGAGGTGCAACTGTGGGGTCAGGGGTTGACCTGATACTCAGTGTTGAAAGGGATATTTGAGAAAGGAGTTGGGGCTTATGAATGTTTGATGTCAGCGGACACTTCTGAGCAAGCATGACCATTTTCTTGTGTTTGAGGACAGGGTGTTGAGAGTTCACTGTTCAGATGGGTTATGATTGCAGTTGGTGAGCTCCCTGGTGAGATGTGATCCTTTCATTCCCTGGAGTGGGATCTGGATCGTTTAATATATCTGGTATGAGTGTTCGGTGGCCAATTTTTGGTCATTGACTTGTTTCATCAGTCGTAACAAAAGAATCAGAGGGGCAATGAGTTATTGGGGCCTGTCATTCGAGGAGCGAATAACATGGTAATATCTTGAGAGGGCGGTCTAGCAGTGAGACAAGCCACTAGAGTTTTCAGAGTCTGGAGAGTCAGAAGGGGTATCGTAGCAGCAGAAAGGTTCATCTTATTCCGGGTTTGGAAGTTCCTGTTTGGATTCAGGTGTCCATGGGGGAAAGATATCTGAGTGGTATGAGATCCTTTCAGTGGTGCTATTCGGGTTATTAGGTTCGATCTATGTGTTGTTGAGGGGCGATTTCGAGGGCGAAATCAAATTCAAGTGGGGGAGAATTGTAACATCCATATTTTCAGGTATATTATTGTGAATTTTAATTTTGAGATTTATGGAGAGACTCGACGAGTTGAGGGTCCAACTCGCCGAGTCGAGTGGCTCGCATGGATTTAATGAGTGGACTCGACAAGTCATAGGACCGAGTCGCCGAGTAGGTACTGGGCAAAGAAACCCTAATTTCCCGGGGTTGGGGCCTATATAAGGGAACTTATGTCCCCATTTCCGCCCCACAAGTCACCCTACACCCCTGAGAGCAAACCTTAATCGCCATTAGAGCTAGAGAGGGAGAAAAAAGCTAAATTAGTGATTGTGGGTGCATTCTTTGAAGCAGAAGTGAAGAGTATTGAGGTTGGAGCAAGAGGAGACTTTGGATCTTCAGATTCAGCAGAGTTTTCTTGAGGTAAAGATGTTGATTTGCTCATCTGTTATGGAGATCTTGATATGGGAGTTTTCTAGGGCTTTCTTCCATTGTTTAGAGTCAATGAGCCTTTTTGTGTATGATTTGAGGTTGAAACCTCAGATCTGAAGTGTGGAGGGTAAGGAGAGCCCAAGGACCTGAACTTTATTAAGCTAGAGACTAGACTTTGAGCACCTAACCCTTTGTAATACTTGTTTTGGCATTTTTGGTCATATATGTCATGCATGAACGTAAAGGTCGAGACTTTACACGATTTCTGTACCCTTAAGTATTGGATCTAGAGTCTAGTGTGGTAGATCAGACCTTGGGCGTCTGAATGAGTGATCAGGTTGAGTAAACTCGCCGAGTCCATGAGCTGACTTGACGAGTCAGTTAGGGTTTGTCCCGATGTTCACGACCATGCAATAACTCAACGAGTTGGGAGTCAACTCGACGAGCTGAGTCAACCTCCAAGAGACTTCTGAGGAAAACAATAGGACTCGACGAGTCACATGGTGCACTCGGCGAGTCAGGTCAAATATGGACTGTTGACTCGAGTTTGACTTCTGTTGACTTTAGGGTTTAGTCAACATGAGTAATGGAGACCATGGAGGGGTAAAATGGTATTTTATCCACTTCAAGAGTTAGAAAGAGGAAGAATAACCTTTGGTTTACTTAGAGTCGAGAATCGAGTATTTATTGAGATAATTACCCTATGTGTTAGGCGGTGGCTTGTTCGAGCTTCGAGTTTGAGGATGATTGCTTGTTGTCGAGGTGAGTCTTCTCACTATAGATCTGAGTAGTAGTTACTGTGTGAACGGAGGGTTTTCTTAGAGATACTGGACCGGAGGGTCCTCATTATTGACCGGAGGGTCTCACTGTTATATTGATATATGCGTTATTGTGCATACTGTCTTTGTGACTTATGTGGTTATGTTAGTCAACGTAAATGTTGTTTATATGTGCTCATGCTGAGTTATGTGATATCTATATTATGCATTATGCTTCGTGATTATGCTATGCTTTGTTATTATGCTATGCCTTGCTGAGTTAGGACCGGAGGGTCCACCCGAGTTATGGTACCGGAGGGTCCCACTGAGACACATTGACCGGATGGTCTTATCTGAGTATAGCTATGAGAGGTTGCTGAGATATGTGTGGTATTTTGGGGAACTCACTAAGCTTTGTGCTTACCGTGTTGTGTGTTATGTGTTTCAGGTTTTCTCAGGATCACGGGAAGGCACCGGCTTGATTGTACACACCAGCGAAAGAGTTATGTTTTGAGGATCCTGGATTTCAATCAAACAAATATGGAGTTGCGATTTGTAAATTAAATAAATGAGGTTTTTGCGAAATGTGTTATGAGAATTATATGATTTTAAATAAAAAAATTATTTTGAACATTTACGGTGTTAGAATACATGTGGACGAGGACGTGGTCGTGGTCGAGATCGAGGCAATGGCTATTTTAATCGAAACCAAAGCCATAATCAGAACCATATTTCTGGTCATGGACAAGGTAATAATCCTTATCGTGGATAGAAAATGAATAATTACCAATCTTCACAAAGAAACAATGTGCATACACAAGTCAAGGTCAAAGTGGCAATGCATGATGCTGGTACATCACATAAATATGATGGTTCTTGTTATAGATTTGGTAACACATGTCATTAGTCAAGGACCTATCACACACCTGCACATCTTTGTCAACTTTATCAGGAGTCCATTAAAGCAAAGGAAAATAATCAAACGTCATTGATAATGTTGAATGCACTCCACTACGTATTCCTGATTTCTACAATCTCATCGAAGACATAAACTAAAATTTCTATTATTGTTCTACTAAACATGTTTTTCCTTCCTTTGTTTTTCATATAATTTCTTTCCTACGATAAATAAACTTTCTTTATAATAATTATTATGATTATGTTTATTGGTTTATTATTTCTTTCATATGTGAATTTTAATATAAGTCCAACTGGAGGACAACACCAAAGATTGATAAAGCTTTACGTCCATGCATGGCACCTATGGCTCAAAAGGCCAAAACAAAGCACTATAGAAGGTTTAATGTTTGGAACTTGGCCAATAGCTTGATAAAGCTTGTATCTTTATGCTCAAGGGACCTCATACAATCCAGATCTGAAGTTTCAACTTCATGTCATGCTCAAATGACTCAAAGACTCAAGAAGGAAGATGGAAATGGCCACAAACTTCCTAAAGAAGAGATCTAACCAAACAATGGTCAAGGTGATAGCTTTTTACCTCCAATTAGCAGCTAGTACAGAAGGAACACTGGATCCAAAGCCTTCTTCTCGTTCCAAGCCTTTTGCTCTTCTATTTCCCTTCTAAGAATGCACCAAATCACACACTTTTAGCCTCTCTCTCTCTCTCTCTCTCACAGATGATACCAGCTCATTTAGGGTTTCTCTTAGGGTGTCAAAATGATAAGGGAGGCGGAAATGAAGGCTTAAGGTTCTTTACATACGGCACAAACCATGATAATTAGGGTTTTCTTACTCAGCACCTACTCGTCAAGTTGGGGTCCTCCAACTCGTCGAGTAGACTCTAAAAATCACGCGGGAATCTCCATCTCTACTCGACGAGTTGGGGCCTCCAACTCGTCGAGTTGCCCTAACAAAATGAATATAATATAATTAAATATTATACATGGGATTCGGGATGTTACAATTATCCCCCACTAGAATTAGACTTCGCCCTCGAAGTCATTCTCCGAAAACAACTCTGGGTACTGCTCACGCATCTCGGACTCCGGCTCCCAGGTCCACTCGGATCCCTTCCGATGCTGCCACTGAACCTGAACTAAGGGCACCTCTTTATTCTTCAAGACCTTCACCTTCCTATCCAAGATCGCTATCGGCTTCTCAATGTAGTTCATGAGATCATCAACCTGAATGTCCTCTACAGGGACCAGTGCCGTCTCATCGGCTACATACTTCCTCATCTGGAAAACAATCGTAGGTGTTATGAATCTGACTGAACTCTGCAGGTAGCTCTAACCGATAAGCTAACTTACCCACTTGAGCGATCACTCTGAAATGACCGATGTATCTAGGGCCCAGCTTGCCCTGCTTCTTGAATCGGATCACACCTTTCCATGGGGATACCTTCAGGAGAACATAATCTCCGACCTGGAACTCCAGCTCTGAACTTCGCCGGTCTGCATAACTCTTCTGACGACTCTAGGCCGTCAGTAATCTTTGTCTGACCTGTTGGATCTACTCTGTTGTCTTGAGCACTATCTCAGTGCTCCCCATCACTCTCTGCCCTACCTCTCCCCAACAGATGGGAGTCCGGATCCTCCTCCCGTATAAAAGCTCAAAGGGAGGCATACAGATGATGGAGTGATGGCTGTTGTTGTATGAGAACTCAGCTAAGTGCAAGTAAGTGTCCCAACTCCACCGACGTCCATAACACATGCACGTAGCATGTCCTTGAGCGTCTGAATCGTCCGCTCACTCTGCCCGTCTGTCTGTGGGTGGTAAGCGGTGCTGAAATGCAACCGGGTACCCAACTCCTCATGAAATTTCTTCCATGACCTGGAAGTAAAATGCACATCCCGATCTAAAACTATCGATGTTGGCACCCCATGCCGTGCCACTACCTCTCGAACGTAGATCTCGGCCAATTTCTCTGCAGAAGAGCTCTCACTTATAGCCAAGAAGTGAGCACTCTTCGTCAACCGGTCTACAATCACCCATATCGCATCAACACCTCGTGCAGTACTTGGTAACTTGGTAATAAAATCCATGGAAATCTGCTCCCACTTCCATAGAGGAACCTCCAAAGGCGGCAACTTGCCATGAGGACGCTGATGCTCTGCCTTGACCTGGCAACAGGTCAAGCATCTCTCGACTACCCATGCCATATCTCTCTTCATACATGGCCACCAATAATCCCTTCTCAAGTCCAAATACATCTTAGTGGCCCCAGGGTGGATGGAAAACCTCGACTTATGGGCCTCCTCCATCAAAGTCTGTTGAGCTCCACCCGAACATGGCACCCATATCCGCCCATGATAGGTCATTAGCCTACGACTATCAGTCTCAAACTCAGAAATCTGCCCGATCACCCGCTCCTTCTTATGGTTCTCTGGTCTCATGGCCACCGCTTGGGCCTCTCGGATGGTATCTAAGACTGGAGTCATCACTGTCATCCTCATGCACACGTCTCGGATCGGAGCACTCACTGCTCTGTGACTCAGGGCATTGGCTACCACATTAGCCTTGCCAGGATGATACAAAATCTCATAGTCATTGTCTTTCACTACATCTAACCACCTCCTCTGTCTCATATTCAGGTTGGGCTGATCCATAAGGTACTTCAGGCTCTTATGGTCCGTGTATATGGTACACCGGACACCATAGAGATAGTGGCGCAAAATCTTGAGGGCGAACACCACTATCCCCAGCTCCAAATTGTGGGTGGGATACCTCGTCTCGTGAGGCTTCATCTGCCTCGACACATATGCTATCACGTGTCCCCTCTGCATCAACACATCACCCATCCCTGATATAGATGCATCACAGTAGACTATGAAGTCCTCCACTCCCTTAGGAAGGGCTAACACTGGAGCTACGCACAATATTTGGCGAAGAGTCTCGAATAAAGCCTACTGCTTGGGCCCCCAAACAAAAGTAACACCCTTCCTGTTCAATCTGGTGAGAGGAACGACAATCTTGGAGAAATATTTGATAAACCTCCGATAGTAACCTGACAAACCCAGAAAACTCCTGATCTCAGATGGGGATGTCGACACTTCCCAACGCATAACTGCCTCAATCTTGGCCAGGTCAACCAAAATCCCATTCTGATTAACGAGGTGTCCCAAGAACTGGACCTCTCGTAACCAGAAATCACACTTGTAGAATTTAGCATAAAGCCTGTCCATCCTCAATACTCTAAGAATCTCCCCTAGGTGCTCCTCATGCTGCTCCCTAGACCTCGAGTACACCAAAATCTCGTCGATGAACACGATCACTGACCTATCCAACATGGGCTTGCACACTCAGTTCATGTGGTCCATGAACGTTGTAGGTGCATTGGTGAGCCCGAAAGGCATCACCACAAACTCGTAATGCCCATAACAAGTTCAGAAAGCTGTTTTCTGAATATCCTCCCCACAGACCCTCATCTGATGATACCCAGACCTCAAATCGATCTTGGAAAACCAAGACGCCCCGTGCAACTGATCAAACAATTCGTCGATCCTCAGTAATGGATAACGGTTCTTGACCGTCAGCTTGTTTAACTCCCGGTAATCGATGCAGATCCGGTGTGAACCATCCTTTTTCTTGACAAAAAGGATCGACGCTCCCACGGTGAGCTACTCAGTCTAATAAAACCCTTCCCCAGTAGCTCCTGGAGCTGCGAAGACAACTCCTGCATCTCAGGCGGCGCAAGGCGATCAGGTGCCTTGGTAATAGGCGCCACACCCGGAATCAGATCGATCCGGAACTCCACCTGCCTCTCAGGAGGCACCCCCGGTAATTCCTCAGGAAAAACATACGGGAATTCACACACCACCGGAACATCGGAAATAGAACTCGGCCTCTCAGTGGCAACTCTTTTATCCATCACGTATGCTAAAAAGCTCATGCATCCCTGCTGTAAACTCTGCTTCACCCTGGTGGCATAGCAGAACGCTGATCCAGATCTGGTCCCCTCGCCATACACAGTAAGTACTCCCCCACTAGGGTCTCGTATGGTCACCATCTGACGCTCACAGTCAATCATATCTCTAAACCGGCTCAACCAATCCATGCCCACTATGACACAGACATCCCCCATCGTTATCAGCACCAGATCTATCGGGAACTCAACAGCGTAAATCTCTAATACACATTCTCGGAATACATCAGTGGTAAAGACCGCATGCTCGTCGGCTATAGAAACCCTCAGTGGTCGATTCAACGCCTCGCATCTGACACTAATATGACGACTAAAGGATAAGGACATGAAATATCGACTCGCACCCGAGTCAAATAACTCCAAAGCAGGCACAGAACTCACAAGAAAAGTACCTATATACAACATAATATAAGCATAAACAAATCTAGAAATAACATAAGTAAGGAGATACGTACCAACAACAACATCATGCACTGCACGAACCTCCTCCGCAGTCAACTGAAATGCTCTACCATGAGCCCTCGGAGGCTCAGCCTTCCCCGACCGACCATTAGTAACACGTAAAGCAACAGGAGTAGCAGCCTGGGCTGACCCCTGAGTGAGCTGGGGACACTCGGCCTTCCGGTGGCCCGTCTGGTTGCAGTGAAAGCAAACCGAAAACCCCTTGGGGCAGTCCCTTGCCATATGCCCCTCCTTGCCACATTTGTAGCAAATCCCCGCTCGGCGATACCCCTCATGACTCTTGCCACACTTGCCACAAGTGCGGCCCTTCTGGCCTCCAGCTCTCGAATCAGCGGGCTTAGCCCGCTTCGTCACAGGTTGCGACTGCACTGGTCTCCTATCCCTCCCCTGCTGCTCTCCCTTCTCTCTGGTCTGAACTTCCAGATCAATCTCTCTCCTCCTGGCATTGGTCTGCAACTCAACCAATGTCTAATAAGAAGAGTTCGCCATGAACTCCCGAATATCTCTCCTCAAGATGCTCAAATACCGGCTCACACGTGCCTGCTCAGTAGACATGTGCTCAGGGCAGAACAACGCCCTCTCATGAAACATCCTCGTAATCTCTGTCACTGATTCTATCTTCTGCTTGAGAGACAGAAATTCCTGTGCCAAACGTTTCCTCTCCATTTGGGGAACATACTCATCTCTGAATAATTTGGTGAACCTCTCCCAAGTCACTGCAGCATGATCTGCATGGGTAAAATCAGTCGTCACAAACTTCCAACAGTCCTTCACTCCCAAGCGAAGCTGGTTCAGCGCAAACTGAACTCTCAGATGCTCCGGGCATGAACAGGTATAGAAACACCCCTCAATGTCGGATATCCATCTCATGGCAGCAATCGGGTCCTACGTCCCATCAAAATCTGGTGGCTTCATGTTGCTGAACTCACGGAACAACAACGAGTCACCTCCGTGTGGCCTAGCAGCAGCTATGGCCTCGGTGGCTGCAGCAGTAACAGCCTCCGTGACAGCAACATATCGCTCATCGAATGTCTCAATCAAAGTGGTCTTAATAGACCCGAACATCTCTGGTATGGCCTCTCTGATAGCTGCGGCCACCTCCTCATGAATGATCCTGCAGATCTCCTCATCACCGGTACCACTGCTGCCGGGGTTGTTGCGGGTAATCACCATAGTGTCTCTGAAACGCAAACACAATATCATCAGAGACTAGCTCAAGCACACACACTCAGTTACCCACCCCCTACATGCTCCTTAGCATCCTAAGATTCTTACTTGGGTCGTATACAGATCCGATGCTTTCAGTAGTACAGGCCCAATACTACCTTCCACACCAACCTGTAGTCGTCCCAAGTCCTCCTCCTAGGGTCCTAATTCACAAGTAATCTATCCCTCACGGACATCACACTACTCTCCCGGTAGATTCCTCAATGCTCATCTAGGTATCTCTCCTAGATTACTCAAAACTCTCTCTAAAGATTCCTGCTATGTTTCCCTACTTAGTACACACAGAGAAAATAGCAGATAAGATCAATCAATAGCATACCCTAGGCTAAAGCATCATGAATCAAACAACTCTAACTCTAAATTTTGAAATACCTAGCCTATCCTCTAACATGCAGCTCTAATATCTCATAATATAAACAAGTAATGGTATTTTGGGAAATCACCGTTCGGGCTCTGGTTGATTGTACACACTGCTCCGTCTCGTTATCTATTAAAAGCTCTTACTCGTTTTAGAAAATCATTTCTTTTTAGAAAATTTTTGCAAATCCTCAGTTTGTGTCCAGACATACTCGAGAGTACATCCGAATCCCTCAAACCAAGACTCTGATACCAACTTGTAACACTCTAAATTTTCTAACAAAATTTTCATTTTTAAAATCACATAAATCCCAATATCACATTTCTCAAAAACCACAAATGTATAACTTGTCAAAACACAAGTCAACAATTGTTTGATAATATCCCAGAATCCTCAAAAACATAAACTCCAACTCGTGTGTACAGTCAATCCGGCGCCTTCCCGCGGTCCTGGGAAGTACCTGAAACACATATCACACAACACGATAAGCAAAAAGCTTAGTGAGTTCCCCAAAATACCACATACACAAATAATATGCCTCTTATGGCTATAGCTCGGCATGGACCCTCCGGTCATGCGTCTCGGTGAGGACCCTCCGGTATGACGAGTCGGTGTGGATCATCTGGTCATGTGTCTCAGTGAAGACCCTCCGGTCTCACAGCTCAGGTTGGACCCTCTAGTCCTGTATCTCAATAAAGACCCTCCAGTCTCACAACTTGGTGTGGACCCTACGGTCCTAACTCAGTAAAGCACAGAATAATATGGCATATATCGCGAAGACAAAATGTATAATATCACATAACTCAATATCAGCACATAGAACCCTCCGGTCGATAACTCAAATAAGACCCTCCGGTCACACAGTATTACCACTCAGGTAAGTATAGTGAGAAGACTCACCTCGTAAGCAAAGCAAATATGTCTCACACTCACCGATAGGTCTAGACTCCGCCTACAAATCACAATCATATCTAATTAGCAATTTATAATAATCATAATAAAGATGTTAGGGTAATCCCCTTTCTAACTACGGGAAAGGGTGAAAGACCATTTTACCCCTCCATGGTCTCCATATCCATCACTTAGCTAAACCCTAAAAGTCAACGGAAGTCAACACTCGAGTCAACAGTCTCTGTTGACCCAACTCGTCGAGTGCACCTATGCGGATCGTCGAGTTCCTCCTGTTCTCAGAAGAATCAGGAAAACTCCAACTCAACTCGTCGAGTTGTCTCATCAACTCGCCAAGTTGTAGCACATCCAGACTATCGGGGAAAACCCTAACTGACTCGTCGAGTCGTCTCATGCACTCGTCGAGTCTCTCTAGTCCAATTCTCATTCAGACGATTCTAAGCAGAAATAAAGTCCCAAACTCTAGATCTAGCCTCCCAAGGCTGAAATACCACGTAAAGCTGCAAGCTTTAGGTCCATGCATGGCAACTAGGGCTCAAAAGGCCAAAACAAAGCTCTATAGAAGGTTTAATGTTTGGAACTTGGCCAATAGCTTGATAAAGCTTGGATCTTTATGCTCAAGGGACCTCATATAGTCCAGATCTGAAGTTTCAACTTCATGTCATGCTCAAATGACGCAAATACTCAAGAAGGAAGATGGAAATGGCCACAAACTTCCTAAAGAAGAGATCTAACCAAACAATGGTCAAGGTGATAGCTTTTTACCTCTAATTAGCAGCTAGTACAGAAGGAACACTGGATCCAAAGCCTTCTTCTCGTTCCAAGCCTTTTGCTCTTCTATTCCCCTTACAAGAATGCACCAAATTACACACTTTTAGCCTCTCTCTCTCTCTCTCTCTCTCTCTCTCTTTCTCTCTCTCTCTTTCTCTCTCTCTCTCTCTCTCTCTCTCTCTCTCTCTCTCTCTCTCTCGCACAGATGATGTAACGCTCGTGTTTCTAGGCTAGGCATTAATATTGACATAATGGTCTAGGTTAACCTTTGTAACTCATTTAGAAGAAATGAAAAGGAATTATGTGAATATTATGTGAATTATGTGTTTTATGCTTAATTGTTAGGGTTTAATTAATTAAGAATAAAAATGAGCGTCAAAATTAAATTTTAGATAAAGCCGATATCTATTAAGAAACTTGTAGTGGGCGTGACAAGGATTACAGATATATAAAGAATGCCGAAATCCGAGTTATAACGAAGAAGTTATGACCTGTCGAAGTTTCGCGACAAACCGGCACGGGGCCGAATGTCGTAAAAAGTGAGTTTTCGATAAACTACTTTTTGGCCTTAGTGATCTAAACGAAACTCGTAGTGTTTGTTAAACCGAGAAGTTCAATAAAAAGAACGCCCAAATCTGATTTCGTATGAGGAAGTTATGATTTTTCGAAGTTTTCAGCTTAGCAGTAGACAGCTAAAAACTCGAATTTTAGATCGAGTGATTTTTAGCCGACACGACCTAAACGAGAATCGAAGGTCTCGTCATCAGTAGCACAACGGTAAAAAGTCTGACGAAAACGGATTTCCTGTCCCGGTCTGTTAAAAATAATAATATAAAAATTAAAGTCAAAATTAACCGACAAAGTCTAAACGAAAGTTGTAGAGCGTAATTTTACCTACGCGTGCATATAAAGAACGTCAAAAACGGAGCTCGTATGCGAAAGTTATGGATTTTAGAAGTTTTGGTGCGAAAATCGAGGAATAATGCCAAAACCGGGAATTTTCGCACACGTGGACTTCGGCCACGTGTCCTCGCTTCGCAATCTGACGCGTGTCCAAGAAGGTTGCTGAGTCATCCGAACTGGGGAGCTGATCCGAAGTGGTCCAGTAAAGATGCGACACGTACCCTCTTAGCACATGGCCGAACCCTCGCAAGGCTGCCACGGATGCCCTACCTCGGACCTAGGCTTCGGTCCAATCACAAGAAGCCAGCAGCCTCTTCGCACATGCACCCCTCGTGCGAGCCATCCCCTGCGAGCTTCGGATCTGCGACACCTGGAGGCTTCTCAACCGTTGGATCAGGAGGCTCGCCCCTATAAATAGGAGGGTGCGAGACCTCCCGGATATATTTCGGAAAATTGCCACTTTTAGCCCCTCTTTCCATATTTCTTTCATTTTAACGTCCCCCGAAGCCCCGATACTTATTCCAAAGCCCGGAATACGCCACGAAGTGCCCGAAGGCCCGGAAAATTTATCTTTTCGGTTTTGAAGCCCAACCTTTCGCAGAGCCCGGTTTCTCAATAAAACTCCCGGTTTTATTAGAAACGATCGTTTTAGGAAACGAATTGCTACCCGATTTTCATTAAATCAGGTGAGTGTATAGTCACTTTCACCTTACACATAGATATGAAGTATTTACCTTAAAATACGTGCTATGTGTAAATATATTAATTGTTTATTTGAGGTGACTGTTGAATTGATGTTTTATACAAGTTTTAAACTGTATATATATTTTTTTATCTACAAATATGTTGGGTAAAACATGGGTTAATGAATTAGATGATGTGTGATGAAATAAAAGTGATAAGAGGTATCGATGTTTAAGATTATATAGTCATCTAGCAGCGTATAGACAACGGCCACAAACTATTTTAGATAGTCTAGTGGAATGTTAGTAGACTTGTAATCGGTTCGTATGTTTGAACTATATGTTCATAAAGTGTTCTTGAACTATATGTTTATTAGGTGTTTTTGAACTATGTGTTCGTCCATTAGTTCTTCCTTTTGACACTATTACGTGTCTGGGTACGGGAGCGTACGGGAGTACTTTATCAGTATTTTCCCTATACTTTTATTTGGAAGAGCTTTGGAGTCTTTGTTCTTTTATGAAGTGATCGGACTAGCTTCATGAGTTAGTGATATAGATCATGAGTTAAATAGTGGGTGTGTGGTGAAAGGTGAGTTGGATAGATGAGATGATCAGTGATATAGATCATGAGTTGAGACTGAAATATGGGAAAAGCTTTTACCCAAATGTTGGCGTGAGTGGTGCAATATGAGAAAAGCCCTTACCCAACGTTGACCCCCGTCATTTAGCAGAGTAGGGATGACAACCATGGACTGTTCTAGACGGTCTGCGGAACACTAGCAGGCTCGTAACCTGTAGGTGTTAATGGACTCGAGTGTTCATTCGCTGTACTCTAAGACCCCCGTCATTCAGCAGAGTATGGATGACAACCATGGACTGTTTTGACGGTCTGTGGAACACTAGCAGGCTCGTAACCTGTAGGTGTTAATGGACTCGAGTGTTCATTCGCTGTACTCTATTCCCATCACGAGTGCCTTTAGGGCATGTAAGGCTGGGGAAACCCCTTAAGTATGTTCATCAGCTGTATGGAAAACCCATTGACATGTATTGTGGGGGGAACTCCCGTGGGAAATACCGTCGATGAATAAGAGCTATGGACTTAGTATATGGAAAACCCATTGACATGTATTGCGGGGGGAAACTCCCGTGGGAAATACCGTCGATGAATAAGAGCTATGGACTAGCACATGGCGACGATGTGAATTCGTACCTATTTGACATAAATTGCTGAAGGAAAGCAATGTTGTCACCTTGTTGGTTGTTTTATGTTAGGATGTCTTGTTTGACATAACTTGCTGAGGGAAAGCAATTTTGTCACCCCGATGTTTGTTTTATTTGACATAACTTGCTGAGGAACCCCCAAAGCAATGTTGTCACCCTAGTGATAATCCTTAGGCTAGGTCCCTTATGATAGTTGTTTTAGGGACGTAAAGTGAGGATAATGGGAATGGGTAATTAGGGTTATTTTGGTTGATGGAATTAATAAATTTATTGTTGATTGAGAACTTAATAAGTTTATTATTTATTGTGGGTTGAAAACCCTATATGCTCACCAGGCTCCCAAGCCTAACCCACTCAGTTTAATTGTATCACATGTATCGATACGAAGTTGCTTTACACTGAGAGATTAAAAGAGAAGTAGATCACTAGTGTAAATGAATGTAAGTTTTGTTTATGCTTATGTTTTTGTATTGACAATGACATCCCAATGGTTTAAGTGAATAAAATACATTTCTTCGGAAATGATTTGATAACATATTTGTTATGTTTTTCTGGGAACAAATTCTGCAACACTTTTAATCAAATGATTACTCTGAAATTATTTCAAAAGCATAAATTAAACCGGTCTTTTCTGGCCGTGAATTTGGGGATGTCACAGTTGGTATCAGAGCATTAGTTTAAGCGAACTAAGAAATTGTAGGATTTCTAGACTTAAACTTAGAATGCTAAGTGATGATTGTGAGATGAGTGTCTACCGTATTTTAGACACGAGCACAAGTTTATTTTAGGAAAGATGCCTAAAATGTTTTTATGTGCTAAATGCTATATGTTTGCCATATATGCCATTATTTGTTCGGATATATGGTCTGTTGCCGACCGGATCTGGAAACATTATGTGTGTAGGATTCTAAGCGTACGATTACGATATTAGAACTAACATGTAAACGCTTCAGAGTGATAAGGAGATTTATACGTCTATCGTAAATAAAGCTTTCTTATCTTAAGTTCTTGCCCAGTACGCCGAACGTCTGCTTGGGTGTACAAAACATTATGGTGAAGACTCAGTAGAGAATTGAGTAGATGGAGGAAATGAAAAGCTTATGATAGTGAATGATACCTATCAGAAGATATCATAAGAGTGGTATCTTGCCTTTAGAATATGTCTAATAAAATCCGGAACGTTTAGAGGGGTACGATACGTCTGAAGTACACCCCCGATTAGCAGGATGATGGAATGGTTGGTGTAATTCTTGAAGTTATTCCATCGTTTGGAATTTCCATCACCAACCAAGTTGAAGTAGAATTGATGATTGAAGATACACGGGAAGAAGTCCTAGTAGAGTCTAGGAAAATTTTATGATTAATTGGACACATTCGTATGTGTTAAATTGTTTTGTGATTTTAGGACTTGGGGACTGCGATACAGTACTTGGGACGAGTATGAGTAGGTATGAATAGTAGTAGAGATCTATACTACTGGAAGCATAGGACTCACACTTGGATCAGGGAAAGTCACAAGGTTACCAAGGAACTCGTAATTGATTCCGTCTTATTCTAGTCTGTCGTTACCATCGTTTCGGTAATGACTAAGAAGATGATTGTTATTCCGACCCTAGTGGTCATATCGAATTGAGTCCGACTACGATGAGTTTGTTATGTGGTTCAGAGAACCAAGTTCGATGTAGCAGTTGATTTAAGCCGAATTGAAGTAAAGGCTGATCAAAGCGATCAATAGAAGTATCGCGTTCGTTGTTAAAGAAGTTGGGTTAGGTTGTGTTCTGACCCAAAGGGATAAAGTGATAGCATATTGAGGCAATTGAAGGAGCATGAAAAGAACTACCCCACTCATGATCTGGAGTTGGCAGTGGCAGTATTCGCCTTAAAGATAGGGAGGCACTATCTTTATGGTACTAAATGCAAACTTTTCACTGATTATAAGAGTCTTCAATCTCTCTTTAATCAGAAGAAATTGAACATGAGGCAACGACGCTGGCTAGAGTTACTCAAGGACTACGACTGTGAGATACTTTACCATCCTGGTAAAGCAAGTGTTGTTACTAATGCTCTCCGTCGGAAGGTGAATCTTGAAAGGAAGAGGCCAAGAGCGTTGAGAATTGAAGTTGTCTCTACAATTGTGGAAAGTATAAAGAAAGCTCAAGAGGAAGCTTTAGAGAAAAAAAATGACCGAAAGGAGGAACGTTTGGGATAAAACGTTGGTGTTTGATACGAACGGTCAAAGACTGAAGGTATTCAAAGGTAGGATTTGGGTACCTAGGATGGGAGGAGTAAGAGGTTTTCTGATAGAAGAAGCTCACAAAACCATGTACTCGATTCATCCCGGTAGTGCGAAAATGTATAGGGATCTAAAACCCTATTACTGGTGGCTGATGGTGAAGCTTGATGTTGCTAAGTATGTGGCTGAGTGTGTAACTTGTGCTAGGGTTAAGGCACAACATCAGAAACCGTATGGGAGTTTAGATCCTTTACCTGTACCTATGGGTAAATGGGAAGGTATCACTATGGATTTTGTGACTAAACTGCCTAGAACAAGGTACGGTCACGACATGATTTGGGTGGTCGTTGATCGCTTCACTAAGAGTGTGCATTTCATAGCAGCCAACGAGAAATGGTCTATGGATAAACTTGCGAATTCTTATGTGAAGGAAAGTATGAGGCTTCACGGTGTTTCGTTAACGATTGTATCCGATCGTGACAGCCGTTTTACCTCAAGGTTTTGGAGGAGTCTATAAGAGGAATTGGGTACCAAGTTGTGTTTGAATACAACTTACCATCCACAAACCGATGGTCAGAGCGAACGAACAATTCAAACATTGGAGGATATGCTGAGAGCATGTACCCTGAAATTCCAAGGTAACTGGGGTAAACACTTACCTCTAGTAGAATTTTCCTATAGTAATAGTTTCCACTCAAGCATCAAGATGGCACCTTATCACGCTTTGTATGGGGAAAAGTGTCGAATGCTGTCATGTTGACTGGAAGCTAGGAAAAGCAGTTTATGGGACTTGAAATAGTCCATCAGACTGCTGAAAAGTTGAAAGTGATTAGGGAAAGGATGTTAGCTGCTCAAGAGAGCTATGCTGACAAGAAAAGATAACCGATATCATTCAAAGTTGGAGATTCGGTTTTACTTAAAGTCTCGCCGTGGAAGGGACTTATAGGATTTGGAAGAAGGGGAAAGTTGAGTCCAAGGTTTATTGGACCATTTAAAGTTCTTCAGAGGATCGGGAATCAAGCTTACGAGCTAGAATTACCGGAAGAACTGGAGGGTATTCATAATACCTTTTATGTGTGTTATTTGAGAAAATTTACGGGAGATGTGCCCGACATAATTCCCATTTCTAAATTAAGGTTGGATGAAAATGAGAGGTTGATTAAAGAACCTGAGGCAATCGTTGACCGTAAGACTAGGAAGTTGTGACGTAAAATGGTCGAATTAGTGCTTATGTGTTAGAAACATACGAATGGGCCAAATCTCACCTGGGAAACGGAGAGTGACATGAGGAGTCGCTACCCGTATTTGTTTGCTGATGTGTGATTCCGGGGACGGAATCATTCTAAGGGGGAGAGAGTTGTAACGCCCGTGTTTCTAGGCTAGGCATTAATATTGACATAATGGTCTAGGTTAACCTTTGTAACTCATTTAGAAGAAATGAAAAGGAATTATGTGAATATTATGTGAATTATGTGTTTTATGCTTAATTATTAGGGTTTAATTAATTAAGAATAAAAATGAGCGTCAAAATTAAATTTTAGATAAAGCCGATATCTATTAAGAAACTTGTAGTGGGCGTGACAAGGATTACAGATATATAAAGAATGCCGAAATCCGAGTTATAACGAAGAAGTTATGACCTGTCGAAGTTTCGTGACAAACCGGCACGGGGCCGAATGTCGTAAAAAGTGAGTTTTCGATAAACTACTTTTTGGCCTTAGTGATCTAAACGAAACTCGTAGTGTTTGTTAAACCGAGAAGTTCAATAAAAAGAACGCCCAAATCTGACTTCGTATGAGGAAGTTATGATTTTTTGAAGTTTTCAGCTTAGCAGTAGACAGCTAAAAACTCGAATTTCAGATCGAGTGATTTTTAGCCGACACAACCTAAACGAGAATCGAAGGTCTCGTCATTAGTAGCACAACGGTAAAAAGTCTGACGAAAACGGATTTCCTGTCCCGGTCTGTTAAAAATAATAATATAAAAATTAAAGTCAAAATTAGCCGACGAAGTCTAAACGAAAGTTGTAGAGCATAATTTTACCTACGCGTGCATACAAAGAACGTCAAAAACGGAGCTCGTATGCGAAAGTTATGGATTTTAGAAGTTTTGGCGCGAAAATCGAGGAATAATGCCAAAACCGGGAATTTTCGCACACGTGGACTTCGGCCACGTGTCCTCGCTTCGCAATCCGACGCGTGTCCAAGAAGGTTGCTGAGTCATCCGAACCGGGGAGCTGATCCGAAGTGGTCCAGTAGAGATGCGACACGTACCCTCTTAGCACATGGCCGAACCCTCGCAAGGCTGCCACGGATGCCCTACCTCGGACCTAGGCTTCGGTCCAATCACAAGAAGCCAGCAGCCCCTTCGCACATGCAGCCCTCGTGCGAGCCATCCCCTGCGAGCTTCGGATCTGCGACACCTGGAGGCTTCTCAGCCGTTGGATCAGGAGGCTCGCCCCTATAAATAGGAGGGTGCGAGACCTCCCGGATATATTTCGGAAAATTGCCACTTTTAGCCCCTCTTTCCATATTTCTTTCATTTTAACGTCCCCCGAAGCCCCGGTACTTATTCCAAAGCCCGAAATACGCCACGAAGTGCCCGAAGGCCCGGAAAATTTATCTTTTCGGTTTTGAAGCCCGACCTTTCGCAGAGCCCGGTTTCTTAATAAAACTCCCGGTTTTATTAGAAACGATCGTTTTAGGAAACGAATTGCTGCCCGATTTTCATTAAATCAGGTGAGTGTATAGTCACTTTCACCTTACACATAGATATGAAGTATTTACCTTAAAATACGTGCTATGTGTAAATATATTAATTGTTTATTTGAGGTGACTATTGAATTGATGTTTTATACAAGTTTTAAACTATATATATATATATATTTTTATCTACAAATATGTTGGGTAAAACATGGGTAGATGAATTAGATGATGTGTGATGAAATAAAAGTGATAAGAGGTATCGATGTTTAAGATTATCTAGTCATCTAGCAGCGTATAGACAACGGCCACAGACTATTTTAGATAGTCTAGTGGAACATTAGTAGACTTGTAATCGGTACGTATGTTTGAACTATATGTTCATAAAGTGTTCTTGAACTATATGTTTATTTGGTGTTTTTGAACTATGTGTTCGTCCATTAGTTCTTCCTTTTGACACTATTACGTGTCTGGGTACGGGAGCGTACGGGAGTACTTTATCAGTATTTTCCCTATACTTTTATTTGGAAGAGCTTTGGAGTCTTTGTTCTTTTATGAAGTGATCGGACTAGCTTCATGAGTTAGTGATATAGATCATGAGTTAAATAGTGGGTGTGTGATGAAAGGTGAGTTGGATAGATGAGATGATCAGTGATATAGATCATGAGTTGAGACTGAAATATGGGAAAAGCTTTTACCCAAATGTTGGCGTGAGTGGTGCAATATGAGAAAAGCCCTTACCCAACGTTGACCCCCGTCATTCAGCAGAGTAGGGATGACAACCATGGACTGTTCTAGACGGTCTGCAGAACACTAGCAGGCTCGCAACCTATAGGTATTAATGGACTCGAGTGTTCATTCGCTGTACTCTAAGACCCCCGTCATTCAGCAGAGTATGGATGACAACCATGGACTGTTTTGACGGTCTGTGGAACACTAGCAGGCTTGTAACCTGTAGGTGTTAATGGACTCGAGTGTTCATTCGCTGTACTCTATTCCCCTCATGAGTGCCTTTAGGGCATGTAAGGCTGGGGAAACCCCTTAAGTATGTTCATCAGCTGTATGGAAAACCCATTGACATGTATTGCGGGGGGAACTCCTGTGGAAAATACCGTCGATGAATAAGAGCTATGGACTTAGTATATGGAAAAACCATTGACATGTATTGCGGGGGGAAACTCCCGTGGGAAATACCGTCGATGAATAAGAGCTATGGACTAGCACATGGCGACGATGTGAATTCGTACCTATTTGACATAAATTGCTGAAGGAAAGCAATGTTGTCACCTTGTTGGTTGTTTTATGTTAGGATGTCTTGTTTGACATAACTTGCTGAGGGAAAGCAATGTTGTCACCCCGATGTTTGTTTTATTTGACATAACTTGCTGAGGAACCCCCAAAGCAATGTTGTCACCCCTAGTGATAATCCTTAGGCTAGGTCCCTTATGATAGTTGTTTTAGGGTCGTAAAGTGAGGATAATGGGAATGGGTAATTAGGGTTATTTTGGTTGATGGAATTAATAAATTTATTGTTGATTGAGAACTTAATAAGTTTATTATTTATTGTGGGTTGAAAACCCTATATGCTCACCAGGCTCCCAAGCCTGACCCACTCAGTTTAATTGTATCACAGGTATTGATACGAAGTTGCTTTACACTGAGAGATTAAAAGAGAAGTAGATCACTAGTGTAAATGAATGTAAGTTTTGTTTATGCTTATGTTTTTGTATTGACAATGACATCCCAATGGTTTAAGTGATTAAAATACATTTCTTCGGAAATGATTTGATAACATATTTGTTATGTTTTTCTGGGAACAAATTCCGCAACACTTTTAATCAAATGATTACTCTGAAATTATTTCAAAAGCATAAATTAAACCGGTCTTTTCTGGCCGTGAATTTGGGGATGTCACAGATGATACCAGCTCGTTTTGGGTTTCTCTCAGGGTGTCAAAATGATAAGGGAGGCGGGAATGAAGGCTTAAGGTCCTTTAAATACGGTACAAACCCTGAAAATTAGGGTTTTTTTACTTAGCACCTACTCGTCGAGTTGGGGTCCTCCAACTCGTCGAGTAGACTCTAAAAATCACACGGGCATCTCCATCTCTACTCGACGAGTTGGGGCCTCCAACTCGTCGAGTTGCCCTAACAAATTGAATATAATATAATTAAATATTATACCTGGGAGTCGGGATGTTACAAATAAAATATTTTTGGATTTTGAATTTTCTGAAAAAGAAATAAAAAAGAAAAAGTAAATAAGTAGAAACATATGAAATATACTAAAGTATACAAGAATTTACGAACCTCCGAATGAACAGTGGACTGCGAGTCGCTCCGAGCGTTCGGACCAATTCACAGTTGAACAGTAGACTGTGAACCACTACGAGCCTTCACACCCGTTCGCAGTTGAACAGTTGACTACAAATCACTATGAGCGTTCGCACCCATTCCCAGTTTAATCAATACTTTCCTAGTGCGATGGTGGTTTCAGAACTGATTCAGCTTCAATGATTCCTAAGTCTTGAAGAATGCGATTAAATGTTTGTTCTTGTAAGGCTTTAGTAAAGATGTCGGCCAGTTGATCAGCGGATCTAACTAAATGAATCTCAACATTTCCATATTCCATGTGATCTTTAATAAAGTGATACCTCAGTGCGATGTGTTTGGTCTTGGAGTGCTTCACTGGGTTGTGACAGATGCAAATGGCACTTTCGGAATCACAATATAAGGGTATTCTTTTCATGTTAATGCCATAGTTCCTTAACTGAATTTGAATCCATATCACCTGGGAGGTACAGGAGGCAGCTGCAATATATTCAGCTTCGCCAGTCGATAAGGAGAAGCAGGTATGTTTCTTTGATTGCCAACTGATGAGTTTGCTGTCAAGAAATTGACATCCTCTAGTTGTACTTTTGGGATCAAGATCGCAACCTCCGAGATCAACATTAGAGAATTCTTGCACAAAGAACCCCGAACTAGATGGGTACTAAATTCCGAGCGAGGTTGTTCATTTTAGATATCTGAAGATGTTCTTCACAGTGGTCATGTGAGGTTCGCGAGGATTTGCTTGAAACCTAGTGCAATAGCAAACAGAGAACATAATGTCTGGACGACTAGCAATTAAATACATCAATGACCCTATCATTTAACGATAGAGTGTCATATTGTTGGAGCATAGAAATGCTCTACAAATAATGAGTGATAGTTAGGTTATTTATTTCCCTTTATTATATTGTTGGTGTATTTTCTCTCCCTCCTATATAAAGGGAGAGGTTGTCATTTTTTATGTGTGCACTTTCTAAAAATGTAATCTCTAGAGAGAGAAAGTGGTGGGATCTCTCCCACCAAGGGAGAATATTCTCTCCCATGTTCTTTTCACGTTCTTTATGCATTCTCTTTCTTTTCTTATCTATCTATGAATTCTCATCATATGTCCTTCATGCTTATATTTTTTATACACGATAAATCTCGAGATATTTTTCTTCCGCATCCACCGTTCGTATAAAAATGGGTTCCATCAATTGGTATCAGAGCCGTACCTTGAAGGTTTAATTGACTAGTTCAAGGGAACGACTCCCGTTCGGTGATTATCTTGAAGTTTTTCGTGTTTTTGCAAAAATTTTCGGGTCCAAACCGGAATTTTTTTTGATGAGTTTTCTATTTTTCTGGGTTGATTCAAGCTTAGAAGAATAATTTTGTTGCTGCTGCTCATTCGAATTTTCTGTGGAATTTATGTTCTTGATGTTCTTATTATTTTCCAATTGAAGAAATGAAGAAAAATGGGAGAAGAAATTGATTTTTGTGGTCTCTAAAATGTTGAAGAATTTTCTCCAGGGAGTTTTTATTCTTGGAAGTAAAGACACAAAATTAATGGGCTTATTATTCTTGAAGAAAGTGGAGAAAAGCATCTCTCTGTGAAGATTATTTTTTCCAGCATCTTATTTTGATCTTCATAAAAAGGTATCATGTTCATATCTTTCACCTCATAAGTTGTTGTGAATCTTTAATTTGTAGAGTTTTGGACGTAATATGTGTTTTCATAAAGCACCATGTCCTTTTTGCTCTTTTGGGTAAAGAGTACTCCACTATTCACTCCCTCAAAAAGACAAAACCATGTGACTTTGACCCTTCCCATCAACCTTTTGTCCCCTTAAAACCCCCTGCATACTCCTCATTTTTGCCTTCCCAATACCACTTTTTGACTCAAAATGCTTTATAAAAGATTCCCTTATTCAAATATGAATAAATGGCCTTTGTGGTACTATTTTTCATAAAAAAATAGCATCTTTCATCATCTGTTCAGCCCTTCTCGGACCCCCGAACCGCAGCCAAAAACTGCCTACCGGAGCCCCATAAGAAGCCTCCCCAGTACCCCTCTCAGCCTTGATCCGCAACCCTTCTTAGCCTTGGTCCGAAGCCCTTCTCAGCCCAGGACCGCAACCTCGTATCCTTCTGACCACAGTCTCGGATCAGAAGTCTCAGACCGCATCCATTCGGACCGCAGACGCTTGCTTCTTCACCTACAGCGGTCTCGCACCGCAATCACTCCCTTCTTCTTCCGAACCGAAGCCACTCGCTTCTTGCCTTCGCACCACTGTCAGCCCATCCGCAACCACCCCACCGCAACTACCTCCCTCCCTGTGACTCTCTTCTCGTCCGCAACACCTTCTCAGATCCGCCTCCCCTCTTAACTTCAGATCTTCTTCCTCTTCAGCCCTCTTCCCTTCCCTCCTTGCTCCTCCTCCCCCCTCCTTTCCTCCTCTTTCCTTCCCTCCTTTCTTCTTCTCAGCCCCCATTTTTTTTAAACCCTCCTATTTTTTTTTACTACTCATTTTTTTTCTGTTCAGCCATTATTATTATTATTATTTTAATTAATTTTTTTAAACACTAATTCTTTTTATTTAGATAATTATTTTTTTTAACACCAATTTTTTTTAGCCAATTTTTTTTTTATTAAAACCAATTATTTTTTAACACCAATTTTTGCCACAACCCAACCTTGGTTAGTCACATTGGTTCATTTCATGCCGATTATTTTGGAAGATTACTCCATACCGCAATCGGACTTCATATTATTCTTTGTTATGTTTGCACCTCAACAACGCCCGATCAACAAAGTTGTTTCGCATTCTTCACTTTACGGGATTTTTATGACTTGTCGCTCTTGATCTACGGTTGACGAATCATGTATCTTGAGCATGTGGACTTTATTTTATATTGAAGACCACTTCAAGAGTTCCGGCACCGCAGTTTGGGTATATTGGTATCTTTTCGACACAACAGAGATTAGTTTCACGCAAAGCGATTCTTCTTTCTATGGTATTTGTTCGTGCAGCTTCAACAATTGAATCACCCATCTTCTCATGACCGCATAGTATCTTTTTTACTCTATTTATCGTGTCTTATCGAGACCCTTCATACATCTAGGGAGAGCCTTCTTAGCTCTTGGTATCTGACACTCTCCATACCGATGATATATTTATTTTTGATATCTGGTCATTGGTTATCAAAAATAGGTAGAGAATATTATGATATCATCCGGATATGTTTTTATGATTGTTTGAGTTTGGATTTTTGAAGACTTCTGAAGATGATGATTTATTTAGTGATGCGATGTGACACTGATTTTTGGTCTTCACGGATCAAATTTTTGGCATTACTAGATGTTTCCCGGTTCCAGATTATTTATTATTCGGACTCCATCACAGGATGATTCTTTGTGTTTGCATCCGGTTCAGATCTTATGATTTTATGAGTTTGGATTTGTGATATTTTGAAGACGAAGATTATTTTGGCGATGTGACGTGGCACTTATTTTTGATCTTTTGATTAAATTTTTGGCATTGCTGGACCATGTCTTTGGAATCACATTATTTATTATCCGGACTTCATTTTTTGGATGCTTCACATTGTTAGCAGGTTATTTTTTGAAGAATTTTGGTGTATAATGATTCAAGAACTAGAGATGTTATTCTGACTTTTTGAAGCCGAAGTGTTTCTTTTATTGGATCTTCTACTTGCTCATGGTGATCTTCTTCTTGTTCATGGCACTTATGACTAGTTTGAAGATTTGAATCTTATTTTTCTGCTTCATTGGTGGTGCTTTGAAGCCGAAGACCTTCATTTTTTAGAGATTCATGGCCAGTTTCAGACATCACAGACACTTCAGAGTTTCAGAGACATTTCAGCACTTGGTTCTCATTATGTTTCATTTATAACCACACTTGCTAGTCGGATTACTGTATTATAGCCTTGTATCACTTATTGTACCTCTCATCATTTTTAAGCATTTAGGGAGAGAATGTTGGAGCATGGAAATGCTCTACAAATAATGAGTGATAGTTAGATTATTTATTTCCCTTTATTGTATTTTTGTTGTATTTTCTCTCCATCCTATATAAAGGGAGAGGTGGTCATTTTTTATGTGTGCACTTTCTAAAAATGTAATCTCTAGAGAGGGAAAGTTGTGGGATCTCTCCCACCAAGGGAGAATCTTCTCTCCCATGTTCTTGTCATGTTCTTTATGCATTCTCTTTCTTTTCTTCTTTTCTTATCTATCTATGAATTCCCATCATATGTTCTTCATGCTTATATTTTTTATACACGATAAATCTCTAGATATTTTTCTTCCGAATCCACCGTTCGTATAAAAATGGGTGCCATCACATATCCGCAGCTGGTTTGTCCAAAGACGGTGATAGCTTTGTTCTGAATGCCATTGGAACCTTCACCTTCGAATCTCCCACCATTCTAAACTTCGCAAGTAAGGTCTTCGTATAAGTCTCCTTGTTGATAAATATTCCTTCCTGGCTCTGTCTTATATTTAAACCAAGGAAAAATTAATCGGACCCATTGAGCTCATCTCAAACTTAGTTTCCATCAACTTTCAGAACTCAGCAGCTAATCTAGGATTAGAATATCCGAAAATGATGTCATCAACATAGATTTGGATGATCATCAAATGGTCACCAGGCTCGTGGTGCTTGCTTCAGACCATAGACTGCTTTGTCAAGAATGTAATAGTGGTTCAGATATTTTTCGTTTACGAATCTAGGTAGTTGTTCCACATACAGTGTTTCTTCTAATTCCTCGTTCAGAAAGGCACACTTGACGTCTATTTGATAGACTTCAAAGTTCTTGTGTGCTGCATATGCTAGAAAGATGCGAACTGACTCCAGCCTTGCTACTGGTGCGAAATTTTCCTCGTAGTCAATCCATTTTTCTTGGCAATACTCTTTTACGACGAACCGCGCCTTGTTTCGGATCACATTGCCCTCTTTTTCAAGCTTATTTCTGAACACCCATTTAAGACCAACGACGGAAGCATCCTTCGGAGTTGGAATTAACCTCCAAAACTTGTTTCATTCAAACTCATTGAGCTCCTCCTGCATTGTTTGTACCCAATCAGAATGATCAATAGCAATCTTTATGTTTTTGGGCTCAATTTTGGAGATAAACGAATTGAACATGAAAAATTCCATTTTAGAGAATAATGTAGTCCGATATGCCTTTTGTTGTGCTCTCGTAAGAACTCCTACAGAGGCTTCTCCTATTACTTGTGTTTTGGGATGATCTTTGGTCCATTTGGTTAGAGGAGGATAGTTTGGATCATAAGATGGATGCAGTTCAACATTTATTTCTTCGAATTCAGATTGTGCATTCGAATCATCATTTGTATTCTCATTCTCCCCCTCGAATAACGGATTTGGCTCTTCATTCGGAGTTGAATCCTCCCCCTAGAATGGTGGTTCTAAGCTGATTTCAAGGGCTTCATTCTCCCCCTGAACAAGTGTGTTAGATGAATAGGTAGTTGTGAAACCCTCCCCCTGAGGTGGAACATTCGCAGCTTGTGGTTGAGACGAAATGTCAGAGTCTTTCGGAGTGGGTGGCTCGTGTTCAATGTCTTTCGCAGCGTCATCAATAATCTTTTTCAACTCGTCCTCCTTGCTATCTACTGCTTTGGATTCTGAGGAGATCGCTTTGTCTGGTTCGTCAAAGAGGTTCATGAACTCCTCATAAAAGCTAGAGAGAGGAATTGTTGTCGGATTTATCACGGGAAAAATTTCCTCTGATTGAGAGTTCGTCTTCTGATACTTGTTAAGATAAGTGTTATCAAAGGTGACATAGCAGGTCTCTTCGATTCTTCTTGATTTCTTGTGGAGAACCCGATATGCCGTCGACGTTAGAGAATACCCCAAGAAAACTCCTTCATCAGCTTTCACATCAAATTTGTTCCTTTGTTCTTTAGAATTAAAGATGAAGCACCTGGAACCAAAGACATGAAAGACCTTAACATTAGGTTTTCTTTTATTAAGAACTTCATAAGGGGTAATGGGAAATTTTTTATTCAGGAAAGATCGGTTTTCTGTGAAACAGGTTATGCCGATAGCTTCTGCCCAAAAGTAGAGTGGCATATTCGCAAACGATGGCGTTGTTCTCGTAGCTTCGCACAGAGATCGGTTTCGCCTTTCAACGAACACGTTCTGTTGAGGAGTGTAAGGAGCTGAAAAGTTGTGAGCTACTCCTTTTTCAACCAGGAATTCTTCAAACGCTTCGTTTTTGAACTCCGAACCATTGTCACTGCGAATGTTACGAACCAGCTTTTGCAGTTGAAGCTCGATCTGGTTTATAAAGTCCTAGAGCTTAGGAGTGGATTTTGATTTCTGCTTAAGAAAATACACCCACGTAAATCTGGAAAAATCGTCAACAATAACTAAAATGTACTTGTTACCACCAATGCTCTCGATGGCAGATGGACCGCAAAGATCAATATGTAAAATCTCAAGTGGCTCGAACACTTTGGTTTTTATGATTGTTGAATGACTCTTCCTACTTTTCTTCCCTAGTTTGCAGGCTGCACATAGATCATCCATCTCAAACTTCAACAATGGTAGCCCTCGCACATGATCACCAAGTATGAGTTTATTGATGTCTTTGAAGTTGAGATGTGAGAGCCGTCAGTACCAAAGCCAACTATCATTAGAATGTGCTTTCGTAAGAAGGCAGATGGCTAAATTTCCTTTGATGGGATTCATATTAAGTGGATACACCTCACCTTTTCTTTTGGACTTCAATAACACTGTTTCAGATTTCTTCTCGATTATCTCAGATCCCTCATCGTCGAACGACACTTTCAAGCCTTTACCTACAACCAATTGAGATACAATGATTAGGTTGTGTTGCAGGCCTTCCACATAGGCTACCTTTCGAATAGAAAATTCTCCATTCGTAATCATTCCATAGCCCTTAATTTCCCCAAGAGAGTTATTTTCGTATTTGACTCTCCTTCCATCCTTCAGTGATATGAACTCTCTTAATTCTTCCTCCCTTCCTGTCATGTGACACGAGCAGCCACTATCAATGTACCATTCGGAGTAAAACTGATCGTCACACATCACCTATAAAAATCAAAGAGATTTAGGAACCCAAAGTTGTTTGGGTCCACGCGAGGTTTTCACAGACACGGGAAATGTTATTGCTTTATCAACCAAGTAAGATCCTTTAATCAGAGTGGAATTATCTTTCTTAGTTATTTTAAAAACAACGATCCTTTCAGTTTTAGGATTCCTTTGAAAAGAGGGTTTTCCTTGCTTATCTTTGATTCGTTGCTTGAAAATCATTTTCTCAACCATCTTTTCCTTTTTCAAGTTTGATTCAGAGTTTTTGAAATGAATTTTTGAATCCAAAACAACCTTTCCTTTGCCCTTTGTATCTTTTGATATTTTGGCATATTGTGAAACATTAGATTTTGTTTGCTCAAAAGATTTTGCTTGTTTTGAAAATGGGGGTTTTTGAAAAACATTTGATTTTGAAATCGGAGAAAAAGATGACTGATTTTTTGAAAAACTTTTAGGATTCAGATTTAGAGAGACTTTCGCACTAAGATTTGCTAATCTTTCTTGATAAACAAAGTTAGGATTTCTGAATTGCCAGAAATGATTTCTTTCTTTTAGATTTTTATTATATCTTGCATTTCTTTGATGTTTCTGAGCAGCGAATTGCTCATCATACTTATGCATATTTGCCCTAGGTTTTGGCTTTCTAACAGGGGTTTCAGACTTTTCAGATGACATATCAGTAGGAACATTCTTGGTTCCACTCAGACTTCCTGTTTCGTAGCGAGAATTGACTTTGTTCAAATGTTCTGCCACATATCTTCCCTTCGTCTTCCAAGAGGTCATTTCTGAGAGACCTTTGGTTTCACCTGCATTGTCAATAGGGGCAGACCAGAAATATTCAACGCACCCATCAGCGTTGTCTTTTTCTACGAGGGACTATAGTTCTTTGGTCTGATTTTTGTTAAGTCTGGAAGTTGCGAAGACCTGGTTCGGAACATTTTGAACCTTTGGGAAAACAGTTGCCTTTTCTTTTAAAAATTTTGAACCATTTTCAGAAATGCGAACGTACTCAAATGAATTTTCAGAAATTAAATTTTTAGCAGGTTTAGGTTCGCTTTTAACAAATTCTGAACAATCAACCTCATCATCCACATAGATCTCACTCATTTCACTATCATCATCAAATTCAGATACATTTTCAACGTCAAGTGTAGTATCTGAACTCAGTTTAGTGCATAATGAGTCAAATTTCTGTAAAGTATCAGATTTAATTTGCTCTTTATCTTTTTCGCTCAAAATCGGCTTTAGCATGTTCTTATGATATTTGGACTGTATATAAGATTCAAATTTGTCCAGTCCAATTTTATAAGCATGACAGACTTCGTTAGATGACACGATGGATTCACATTTGAATCAGTCTGCATGATTTCGTCCTCTTTCATTTCTAGAATAGCAAAATCATTTTATGGATTTTCTTCCCTATTTCACAATCAATGTGCAGCTGAGTGATATTAGAATAAAAATGTTTAGCAATCAAACAAAAAATATTCCATTGTTTCAAAAGCCCTAGATTGTCTCGTTGCGAATAAATTAAATCATCCCTAGACCTAGATAACTCCAACTCTAACTTCTCAATCCACATCCGCCTTTCCCCATTTTTTGATGTTACCCTGCTGATTTGATCGGTTAAGTTAGTATTACTTAAACGGGTTCTCTTTAAACTATCACTTAAACTAGAAACTATATTTTAAATCATTTAACTAAGTTTCATACCTAAAGACAAGAATATTTAAAGATTCGAGAATAGAATTTACCTTGCTTATCATCTTCTCATATTCGCTGATCTGCTCTGTGTCTGGTTTCGCAGTGAAGCAATTGTCCGAAGTATATCCCCTTTGCTCTGAAAACATAATTGCTGACCATGAATCATTTCCCCTCATATTCCGAAACTCCAGCCTTAGCAACAAAGCACTTTCCATGAGTAGGTCTGCGAACCTCATCATCCTCCGAGTCAGTCGACCAGACTTCAACTCTTCCAAATTCATCATCATCTTGCTGCACAATCAAAGCAGGCTTAGCGTTATCAGCATTCTTCCTTTTCTTAAGCTCCTATATCTTCCGAAGATAGTAGGCTTCATCCTTTTCTTCCCCTTCATTCTTCTTATTCATTCTTTTCAACATACATTCCTTCGTTAAATGATTCTTCCCATGACAGTAATTAGAGTCATATACAGAATCTCCCACTAGCTTACTATCTTTCTTCACTTATTCTTTTGGCGAGTTTTTGAAGCTTTCATCCTTTTCCTTTTCCGAACTATAGCTCCCTTGCCAATTCCTGTTTTTGGAGCGTTCGAAGTTCTTCTTTGCAAACTTCCTGGGGTTTGACACCATGAGTACATATTCCTCTTTTGTGAGTTCGCAATCTGAGAGATCCGTCTCTGAACCTTCTTCTTCTACAACCCTCTTGCCCTTTGCAACTAGGGCCAAAGAACCCATACCAGAAACAATCTTTGCTTCTTTTTCCACTTCATCCTCGTAGGACCTAAGAATCCCCACAAGTTTTGCGAAGGAGTAGCTTTTAAACTATTCGTGTGCTTTAACAGTAGACACTACAACTTTCCATTCTGACTTCAACCCGTTCATGAACGTGACTTTTTGTTCAATCAGTTCACATCCTATGTTATGCTTCATAATCCTACTTAAAATATGATTGTACCGGTTGAACGTTTGATCCAATTTTTCCTCAGGCTTCTGGACAAAGGCTCCAAATTCTAACAGAAGTAGAGTCTAAGTTGAATGCTCAAGATCAACATCACTCGAATAGAGTTCTCTCAGCCTGTCCCATATCCCTTTCATTGTATCATAGGAACTCACCAGATGAAACGTGTCTGGAGGCAAATCAAACCTAATAATGCTCATTGCTTTGATATTACTGATGAACTTATCGCTTTCGTCCTGTGGAACGTCTTTTACTTGAAGAAGAATATTGTTGTAATCGGCTTGAGTTTTAATAATTTTTCTTGTACCGATATGTTCAAACGTCTGCACCGTCATGGCTTCCCATATCAAGGAACCATGATCTTCAAGTCCTTTAACGTAATCTTCAAAATGCAAAGTCCAGACTTCATAGTCTTGAGGGAAGAGAATGGGGATCCTGGTAGTGGATCCAAAGTTGCTTGAAAGATTAAAGGAGAGCGAGTGTGGATCTTCATGCTGCATGTTGTCGATTCACTTAAACTTGTAAAGAATCAGATGTGTAAACTAGAAACAAGTTTAGGGCGTATTATAAATCAAGATCCAACGTCAACAATCGATCTAAACGATGAAGATGGCTAGAACAGATCCTATAATAGCGGAAAAACCCTAATAACACTTTAACAGAAGAGTTACGTATGATTTACACAATCTCCTGCTCTGATACCAATTGATAAGATTAAAACTATAAGATCGATAGATTCAAAACAGGTAGAAGAATAAAACACAAAGAATAGAGATCAAGGTTGTGTTGAATGATTAAAAAGCACTACCTTATAAGAGTTCGACTAAGAATTGCTACTATAAAGGTAGAGTATGGTTACAAGATCATTAAGAAAACACGGTTCATGCATGCGCTATTTATACTCTAACCCTAGCACATTAATATCAGGTGGACAGGCCCAACCCATTACAAAAGATTAATTAATACAATACAATACAATTATTGACACAACACAAAATAATCCCAACAGGCATATAAATGCATGTTTCCTATCATATAATATCGAGCAGATCCTTAACCCTATTCTAGCATGCAATTCTCAGAATCATATCATATATCAAAATAAACATGTATTGGTATTCTGGGAACCACTTACTTGAGCTCGGCCGATTGCACGCATCACACCCCTTTCTTGATTAGAAATTTCTTTTTATTTAAATGTTTATTTTATAAAAATTTTCACCAAATCCTCAGTTTTAGTCCAGGCACACCCGAGAGTATGCCCGAATCCCTCAAACCAAAGCTCTGATACCAACTTGTAACATCACAAAAATCAAGGGTAAAAATTTCATTTTTATTATATTAAAAAAACTAGAGTAATATTTTCCAAACATTGCAAAACATTTCAATACAAAACATTTATCAGAGTTCATTCCCAAGATCACATATTGCGGAAAACACGGGTGGATGCGTTGCGATCGAATTGGTCCCTTCCCCATCGAATCGAAAGTACCTGAAACCATAAACCACAAACTGTAAGCATGAAGCTTAGAGAGTTCCCCAAATACCACATACCACACATACCAATCGATCCATAAATAACATTCATAACATCGAGCCATACATATCATGCATATATCATTATCAATAAAAGTGCTGTGTGCCATCTATAGTCTTGCCATTATGCCACGAGCCACCTCGTGGTCTTCCTTGCCAGGCCAGGGGCCAAAACCCTGGGTCTTACAGACAGGTGCCAGGAGCCACCTCCGGGTCTTCCATGCAAGCATCACAAAGACAACTACCATACAGTTTACACTACTTTACTAATTAACTGCCAGAGTTCAAACTCTGGTCTTGCATACAGTTTGCCAGGATCCGCCTCCTGATCTTTCATACAAACTGCCACCATGTACCCCTGGTTCTTCCTATAATGCCTAAACCAAATGAGCCGGGGTTGGTGCCTTCGACCCATAAAACAATGAGGAGACTCACCTTGAATGCAGAAGCTCACTTAAAGAAATCCCTAGCTGCTGCCCTACCAGCTTCCCAAGCTATCAATACCAACAACACACCAAATTAGAAATCGGGTTCCAAGCTATAATCCAATCCCTACTTGGGGTAAAATTACCATTTTACCCCTGACCCAACATGAACCAAAACTGAGGCCCAAATCCAAAAGATCCAAAAAGGCCCACTAATGGCCAACTTTTCCAAATTGGGCCCAACCCCATATAGGTCTTATCCTAAGCCCATAATTTTCTTAAGTACAGTTCTGATTACCTGAAATACCCCCCAGAACAACTTGGTCAAAGACAGGGTCAAAAGTCAAAGTCAACGACCTGAGTTGACCGACTTTGTCGAGTTGTCCTTCAACTCGCCGTGTTCCTCTATCAATCTGCAAAGTCGGGGAAAAACTGAGCCAACTCGCCAAGTTAATCCATAAACTCGCCGAGTTCGCCAGAAATCCACATCTTAATACATTAAGCCGACATTATTGACTCCAAGAGCTGCACAACTCAGATCTCGACCAATTATGAGATCTAGAAGGGTAAAGTTTCCAACTTTACCCCTAGGAACCACCAAAATGGCTCCAAGCCCAAACCCTAGACATAAAAGAATGAGGGCTTAACCATTAACCACTTAATACTCAAAGACAAAGCCCCAAATTGCAGATTTTATACTCTAGAGTTGGAAGACCATGTAAAGTTTCCAACTTTACGCTCACACGTGACTAGGAGAGGCTTAAATGCTCAAAAGGGCTTAATAAGGGACGTAAAGAATGCATGAAGCCCTTAAATCCATAAAGTTGGCACCTTTATGCCAAAAGAGTCCATGAAAGCCCCACATCTGAAAGAACAAGGCTTTGGGATGTCCTAATCCCTACATCCATCCAACCTATGACTCAAACATAACAATTAACCCAAAAAGAAAGATCTAAACATCTAGTCATCAAGATAAGAACTTGATACCCAAACTCCTTGCAAAATGAATAATGATTCTGGATCCAAGGCCTCTCCTCCAAGCTTAGAAACTTCAAGATCTTCTATCTCCTTCACAATGAACAAAATGGACACCAAACTTCCTTCCAACGCTCAAATGCTTGACAATGAAGGCTACAACTCGATTTAGGGTTTTGATAACAATGGAGCCTGATAAGGAGGCCAACCAAAGGAACTTAAGGCCTTTAAATAGGGTGCAACACCCTAGAAATTAGGGTTTCCTTCCCAACCACCAACTCACCGAGTTGAGGCATCTCAACTCGTTGTGTTGGTTCATTAAATCCTCACGATCCTTCCATCTTAAACACGTCAAGTTGGTTCCTCCAACTCGCCGAGTTCACCATGAAATAGGTTTATTCTCAACAATTTCTCATCAAGATTTCGGGTGTTATATCCCTCCCACCGACTTCATCTCTCATCTAATCTTTGTCTCTCTAAGACAGTCGGAAATCGCCCAACTGTGTTCGTTTGGTGGTTATTTTGAGGGAAGACTCAACATCAAAATTGGTCCTTGTGGTTTCGTAAAAACAATGGATATGGTCCAAAAAGTTTTCGACTTGCATGGAAGGTCCAAAATCAAGAATTTCTTGTGGTTTGGTCCTAAAAAACTTAGAATGACTATTTTTCCCTTATTAATTCTTTTTTACATTTTCTTTATTAACTTTTATATTTTAATAACTATAAAAAAATAAAAGAAAAAAGAAAGTTCCATACCCCACACCCTACGCCCCATGCCCCCCCTTCTTTATCCCTCTATCTTATTGACTTTCTTCCTCTACCTTCACTTCTTCGTCCTCTACCTGCAAATCGGACCTCCATTTATTCTCAAAAATTTCATGTGTGTGTGTGTGTTTTCTTCACAAATATTGCACTCTTTGAACAAAGATTCACGCCTAAAAAGATTTCAAATACCCGTTTCTTCAAAGATATATTCCCAAATATCGTATTTTATATGAAAACACCAATACTCGATTCAGCCCGATACAACCCATAATTCGTTCGGTAAAAGGGGAAGAGTAATCGAACAACCCTAAATCACAGGTGGTTCATGATGGGTTTTATAGAAACAATCCTATGTGTGCATGGAACCATAGATTGGATCTATGTTTTCTCTATTAGACATACAAGAATTGAACACAAAAAGGCAAACCCTAATATGCATCTAATGATTCGAAATCTACAAAGATTAGATCACATACCTTTGTTGCTATATAGTAATAACAACCAATTCTTGAAGATCCTTTACTCTTGAGAACAAGTACGACAAGTGTAGTACCTCTAATGGCTCACAAACATACTAGCAAAAGAGAATGAATATGACAGAGAGTAGAGAGGAGTGATTTGCTCAAAAATTCGGCTCTTCTAGGGTTTCCATAGGGGTGGGCGAATTCAAGAACCAGTGGGCTCTATTTATACTTGAGGCGAGCTAGGGTTTTAAGGTGGAAACCCTAATTCCTTAGCTTAGGGCCTAAGCAAGTCCATGGACCCCGTCCTTAGGGCTTAGACGAAAATATCTAGAACCTTCTAGGGATTTTCGGCCCTCCCTAATAAGGGTGATCCAATGGCCCAAAACCTCAACTATCAAATATTTTTACAGAACAGCCTCTGCACTTTCAGTCCATTCCTTTAATCCCAAAATTAATTCCAAATTAATTTCTGATTAAATACTTATTAACAATATGATTTCTAATCAATATATTATTCTTATAATATATTAGTAAATCATATTTACGCACCAATTTATTATTCCAAATAATAAAATCAGCCTCTCTCTCTCCAATAACCATCTTGTCTAGTTGCCAGTGTGAAGGCAACCCAAAAGGACCATGCTACTATCAAATCAAGTACATAACAATTATAGTTATGGGCTTAGACAACTAATCCAATAGTCTCCCACTTGGATAAGTCTAATAACTATAACTGCAAGTATGACTTCAGAATCTGACTAGCAATCGTAGCTCTCAAAAGCCGCTGTCGAGCTCTGACCTAGTCAATGACGCGTCCTTTAGATAAGGGATCATGTAATCCTCCGTTCTACAAGATATCATGTGGATAAAGGCATAGAATAGAACCATTCTTATTGTCCAATAGTTTGTTTCCCGGTTTTTGATTTGTTTGACGAGGAAATTAATTGAACACATCAATTCAGTCCTGACCGGGCACGACACATAAGTCAACACAAAATCATCGAAGGGCCCAATATATCGCTTTTCTCGTTAGGGCAAAAGGAACGGATAAACTTTGACATATATGCTTGTACTATTTACTCATCAAATCATACACAACAATACGTTTTATAACATCAAGTTACTGATGCATTTACGCATTATCAATGCAGAACCAACTCATAAACAACAACTCATATATCTCGATTTAAAGATTATATGATATTATCGTCTCATAATTACTCATGATAAATTCCATGAAGTAATTCCAATGAGCGTGGGTTTAATCAAATACTCAAATCCTATTTCAGGAGTACTCATGAACATTGCAGCAAACCTTTGCTATGTCTAAGCACTTAGACAATCTACAAGCCAATTCATGACAGTCTTGCCTCATTACTTACTTCCAAAGTATGATCGGCTGTGGATAACTTTGAATAATCCAATTATTCGGGAAGTAAAACATGCAAAAGTGAAACACAAAATAAACAATTGACAAAAGATAGTAAACAATTACCTATAAATAAATCTCCATTAAATAATCATCAAATGTCAATTACATTTATATTGTTACAAGTTTCTGCAATATCTATCTAATCACTAAAACTAATATCTTCCTTCAGACTAATGCTCCTTGCATTCTGAACGTGCTTAATCCTACTCAGACCCTTTGTGTGGGGATCTATAAGATTCTCTTCTTACGATACCCTCTTGACGACGAGGAGTCCTTCTTCTACCCGATGTCTGATGAAGAGGTATTTTCTGTCGATATTACTGGATCTGCCACGATCCCTTGGTTCCTTGGTTAAGGAAACCTCTCTTTCATTATCGCAGAAAATCTCCATGGGCTCCTTTATGGCTGTTACAACTCCAAGGTCTCCAATGAAGTTCTTCAACCATATAGCCTCCTTTGACGCTTCACTCGCAACTATGTACTCTGATTCGCACATTGAAGCAGCCATGGTCTACTTCTTGTAACTTTTCCAAGTTACTGCTCCTCCATTAAGAGTAAACGCCCAGCCTGACTGAGAATGGAAGTTGTCTCGGTTGGTCTGAAAGCTGGCGTCACTATACCCTGTGACTCTTAAGTCATCACTGCCACAAAGTACAAGGACCCAGTCCTTAGTCCTTCGTAGATACTTAAGAATGTTCTTAAGTGCTGTCCAATGAGCTTTACCCGAGTTTCCTTGATATCGACTTAGCATGCTCAAAGCAAAAGCCACATCTGGGTGAGTAGATGTCATATCATACATGATTAAGCCAACGGCGGAAGCATATGACACTCGATTCATTTCTGCTATCTCTACATCAGTACTCGGACTCTGAGTCTTACTCAGTTTGTTATTGCGTTGGATTGGTAACTCCCCTTTCTTGGAATTCTCCATGCTAAAACGTTTTTATTGGGTTTTGAGCATTCTAACACTCCTATGGTGTACATGCAACCCTAGATGCTTTGGATCTATGTTTTGTCTAATATACATGCAAACATTATGATGTATCCAATGCATCATCCTAACTAGCATACAATGGAGTATCTTTACTACAAATATTAGTTAGATGACATACGTTTTTTTGTAGTAGGAAGCCTTGGACCTTTAAGAACTTAGTGCCCCAAGTGTTGCACCCCAAATGGAATCACAACACACCTTTGGACAAAGGAGACTTTTGAGAGAGTATCTTCTTGCACCAAAATCGGCTAGCCCTCTAGTATTCCACTTAAGTGCCATTTTGGTAGCCATGAGGCTTCTTATATAGTGTGGCAAGATTAGGGTTACACCATGTAAGCCTTAATGGCCATGATCTTC
This sequence comes from Lactuca virosa, assembly GCF_052849685.1. Classification (NCBI taxonomy): domain Eukaryota; kingdom Viridiplantae; phylum Streptophyta; class Magnoliopsida; order Asterales; family Asteraceae; genus Lactuca; species Lactuca virosa. Next base: position 245,271,660 of record NC_136430.1, on the reverse strand, counting down.
CATATTCCTTAGGATCCATGGGTTTAAACCTCCATAGATCATCCATGGGTCACCATATGGGTTTAGCCCAACACAAAGAACTATGGATCATAAGCCCACATTATAAGAATGAATGATTTACGCAATCAATCCCCATATATATAATTAGTCTCTTTTGATCACAAAATTAATTCCAAATTAATTCTTGATCAATAACAATTAAATAATATGATTTCATATTAATATACTAGAACTTATAATATATTAACAAATCATAAATAACCTCTTCTAAAAAGTCCATCCTATCAAATTGTCCTGGTGATATGCAACCCAAATGGACCATGCTACTCTCGGGTCAAGTACATACCAATAATAGTTATGGGCTTAGACACCTAATCCAACAGTCTCCCACTTGGATAAGTCTAATAACTATTATTGCAAGCATGACTCCAACCCGACTAGCAATCGTAGATCTTAAAAGCCGCTGTTGAACTATGACCTAGTCAATGACGTCTCCATTAGATAAGGGATCATATATTCCTCCATTCTAGATATCATATGGACTGAGACATGGATTATAATCATTCTCTCTGTCCATCTTTTGTTTCCTGATTTCCAATTTATGACGACTGACTAATTGAACAAATCAAATCAGTCCAGGCCTGGTGTCATCACTAAATCATCGAGGGGCCCACATATATCGCTTTTATCCACATGGGGTAAAAGGAACAAATAAACTTCGACCCAAATGCTCGCTTGTACTTTCTCATCAAATTAAACACAATAATATGTTTTATAACATCCAAGTTACTGGTGTGTTTACATATGTCAATGTGCAACCGACTCGCAACTACAAATCACATGTCTCCGTTTCAAGAATATAAGATATTATCGTCTCATGATCACTCGTGATAAAATGCATGAAGTGATTCAAATGAGCGTGGGTTGAATCCAATACTCGAATCTTATTCCAGGAGCACTCATGAACACTGTAGCAAACTTGTGCTATGACTAACACACCTCTACAGACCCATTCATGACAGTCTTGCCTCAATACCTACTTCCAAAGTATGATCTACTATGAATGGTTTGAATAACCTAGTTATTCGGGACGTCAAAACATGCAAAGTGAAACACAAGAATAATACTAATCCTATATGGCCTAAAGCTTCTAAGTACCATATTGATTACTCATTATTCATTGTATAATTTTCGATTAATCAACTTAATACTTGAGATAAAACAATAGTTATGTCATGCTCCAAGCATGCATACTATGTTTGTCTAAACAATAGTTATGCCATGCACCAACCATGCACACTATATTTGTCCATGGTCCTTACTTTGTGAAATAGATCAATTGAAAAACATTTCAATGATGCTCATTTCAAAATTCCAAATCCTTATTGCAAGTGTAAGAATTCCAAATTCTTGTCATTGCTAGAAAGTGTTAGATTCTAAACTATCATGCAAAGATTCTTTTGTAATGTCTTGCTGCCAAAAGTCACAGAGACTCGACCAATGATATTAAAAAATATTCATGTGGAGATTGTTACAAGATAATACATGGAAATGAAGTCTCAAATTTAAAGTACATTCCTTTGAACATCCTTCTTGCATAAAAGTTTCGAACTTTCTCATCTATTCTTCAACTCCCAATATGTAAACATTCCATATTTGCCATACAACAACTCATTATTAATAGACTTCTGTCTATTCATAATAATGTCAATATGGTCCTTCCATTACTATACTTCCAACTGTCCTTAAGCGACCAATCCTTGGAGAACCTTAGATTATCCTTAACAGTTGTTTAACCACTTTAGTCATATCCAATTCTATTCCTTTTTCCCTCTAAACGCCCTAGGCCTTCGGAAAATTAGAACACGAGATTATTATAGCATATGAATCGATCCTATACCCGAAGCATATGGGACACGATTCATAATTTCTAACATAAAGACATGATGCTTAATCAGTCTTTTGCTATGATATTTCTATTTGCCATGTTCTCATAATTTTGATTATGAAGAGGGATGCCGTAATCATAATCAAATTTGAGAACGCATTTAACATTTCCATATATAGAATTTCCTTATGTTGAACCATTCCAACATAACATTCATATATATTTGACTAAATTTGATTAAAATCTCAATCTAAGCTTTTAGAATTGAAATGAAGTATAAATTCCTCTCCCTTAATTATAGAATAACAACTTTTCAAACCCTGCAACTTTGCGAATTGAAACCTTTGTTTTCTATAATTAACATTGCTAACTTGCAACACTTACAATAATAATTATGCTCCCACTAGCATTATTATTATTATTATTAGCATAATACTTATGCTCCCACTAGCTTTGACATGTATTCAGAAATCAGCTGGACTTCTAGAAATCAATACTTATTGACTTTCATTACCAAAGTTCAGATTTATGATACGAGATGCTTCGATAAGACTTTATCTAGGCTTCTCAAACTCATACACCTTTCCTTAGATAGCCCACATGTGTGCCTTAACAATTTTAGAACTTACAGCCATAAGTCTGAAATGTTTAGACCTTTGCCATTTCTCACAATTCGAATTATGAAGAGGGATGTCGTAATAATAATCGAATTTGAGAATGCAAATATCACAACTTCTATCTCCTTAAAATCTACTTAGTGAAAGCGTTTCCTCACAATCATTTTCATGAAGCGGAGAGAAACCTTGTGACACTTGGATTTTATGGTGTATGTGTTCCTATCCATGTGAATTTGTCATGACCATAATCACAAGACATGGTTAGTGACAAATCCAAACTCATATGGACTGAACTTGTTTAATCTTAATTTCTTGCCACGTGGCAGCATAAGGGCCTACCATTGCTTCCAGGTAGTCAACTTTAACTGGAATACGCACAGAAATAAGAATATGTTAATATGATAGGTTATAAACCTCAATTCGTGTGCTAGAGATAGACAATAGGTTTTATTCTTGATTAGTTCTTGAAGCTTTTCCAAGATCTTTAAGACTCCCACTGCCCTCTTAACATATAAGATTCTCTTGTCATGAATCATTCCTTGACAAAACAAATATTCAAGAGTTAGTGGGATTCTTATCAAGACAAACACTTCACACAATTGGCCTTAGTTGGTCTTTGTTTTATCCAAAACATCACAACTTACCAATTTCAAATGTACAAGAGTAGAAAAAACTTTTACTCTATATAGACTCTTTGGTAATGGTACACGGGACAATATCAGACTTAGCCTTTCTCTTTCCCTTAGAAAGAGAAATCTTTTCTGGACATCCAATGTTTCCATTGTCAATGTCCATGGAAGTTTGGGGAATAGATCTTCCAATCAAATTTGCTTTTCCAGTGCGTCAAATCATTGCTGATTCAGTAGCAACAAGCAAATAGGTAAGATCAATAAGGGCCATGTCGTGGTCTGTCACATAGTAGTCCTTAATGAACTCACTATATGACTCGGGAAGTGATTCAAGAACCCAGTCAACCGCCAACTTCCTCGAGACAACGACACCCAATACTCTCAGCCTGTCAATATGTGACCTCATCTCCATGACGTGAGTACACACATGTCTTCCATCTTGATGTTTCATTGCAAGTATGGCTTGAGTGACCTTGAATTTTTCAAGTCTTTGAACTTGTGGGTTAGGGAGAATTATTGGAGGAGGTGGAAGAAGTGACGTATGACTTCCACGATCCAACCGCGGAACATCATCTTCAAGAGGAAAGCTTGTTCCAAAAGATTTGGGAAGACCATAGTTGTCTGAACTAGACATCTACAATTGGAGAAATCCAAGTTAGTTGATTTAATTCCTTAATATAACACCCAAATGAAATATTAAGGCTAGGACCCAACACAATATTTTACAATTTGGAAGAGGGATGTTGTAATCCAATTGCAAAAAATATTTGAAGGTAGGTAAGCGACGATTTACCAATTTCCATCACGAAAAACGAAAAAATAATTTTAGGTTTTAAGTGAATTGAAATTCCTAGACCCTTTGAGATTATTTGAAACTTTAAATGGCATGTTTAAATCTCGATTGTGCCCTTCAAGTTTGTGACTGGGATGCCGAGGATCACAAACAAGGTGTGAATAACCATGCAAATTAGCTTGGTACGCCCAATGTTACAACCACTTAATCAATGTGCCGGTCCCAGATTAGTGTGCCGGTTAACCACACACACTCCACTAACGACTTAACAAGGTGCAAAGTGCAATTTCATGGGTTAGCACCATATTCACATTTTCCTAAGTAACTAAGATTTGAGAATTTATAAGTGTTTTAGTTACTTTATATTTATCATTATACTTTTAATGAAGGGAGAATTAGAGTCCTATCCTACCCGTTCGGCTAACGACCCTCCACCAGTCAAGGAAGCGGTGGGTGAGAGTGGACACCCATTAAACTGCCATTTTATAGGCAGTAACCTTTTACCCCCTCATAGACCGGCTTCGTGAATGAGGCCTACTAACAGTAAGACTGACTTTGTTCTTATACATATATATAAATATTAAACTTATAATATTATAATAGTATAAGGGTAGAATTTTAAACATTAAAATTCTAGGGTTTGGAATTAAATGTTTCAAAAGTTAGACTTTTACATTTACAAATTCCAAAACTTGAGGGCATGTTTTGAACTATTCAAAAAAAACTTTTGGAATCCATAACTTATGAGTTTAAAATGGTTTTAATGAAAAGACTCTTGAAAATCCATAACTTGATGACAAGTTATGGAGTTCATAAAAAACATTTATGTAAAAGACTCTTCACTTTTCCAAAACCTATGAGTTAATGACCTTTTAAAGAATGACTTTTCATTTTTCCATAACTTGAGGACAAGTTATGGAATTCATCAAAAACATTTAGATCAACTAATGTAACTTACAAAATCAAACAATTTGTCAATGATCTAAATTAAACTCATAAGTACAAGACAATTCATATCAAACAAATTTTATGTAATTAGCCTAACCATATAAACTAATACAAAACATCAAACTTTGACAATTATATTTTAAATTGGATAAGCATGATCATTACCACATCAAAAACATGTTTATAAGTTCAAAAAAGGCTTAAGGTAATGATCCTAGTCCAATTCCAGCCTTAAAACTCGAAATTCTGCATCGAGGAGCACCAACTCGTCGAGTGCATGAAATGACTCGGCGATTTGGTCAGTTTATAGGGTGGACTCGGCGAGTTCCCCAGTGGAATCGGCGAGTCCACTGTCTAGACAACAAAAAATCGATTTTTTTAAGCTTTGAAAACAAGTAGCATCAAGTATATAAGAAAAAAACCCTAGTCTTTGATACCACTGTTGTGTTTTGAGCATTCTAACACTCCTATGGTGTACACGCAACCCTAGATGCTTTGGATCTATGTTTTCTCTAATATACATGCAAAATTTGATGTTTCCAATGCATCATCCTAACTAGCATACAATGGAGTATCTTTACTACAAATTCTAGTTAGATGACATACCTTTTGTTGTAGTTGGAAGCCTTGGACCTTTAAGAACTTAGTGCCCCAAGTGTTGCACCTCAAATGGAATCACAACACACCTTTGGACAAATGAGACTTTTGAAAGAGTATCTTCATGCACCAAAATCGGCTAGCCCTCTAGTATTCCACTTAAGTGCCATTTTGGTAGCCATAAAGCTTCTTGTATAGTATGACTAGATTAGGGTTACACCATATAAGCCTTAATGGCCATGACCTTCCATATTCCTTAGGATCCACGGGTTTAAACCTCCATGGATCATCCATGGGTCACCACATGGGTTTAGCCCAACACAAAGAACTATGGATCATAAGCCCACATTATAAGAATGAATGATTTACACAATCATTCCCCATATATTTAATTAGTCTCTTTTGATCACAAAATTAACTCTTGATCAATACCAATTAAATAATATGATTTAATATTAATGTATTATAACTTATAATATATTAACAAATCATAAATAGCCTCTTCTCAAAAGTCCATCCTATCAAATTGTCCTGGTGATATGCAACCCAAATGGACCATGCTACTCTCGGGTCAGGTACATACCAATAATAGTTATGGGCTTAAACACCTAATCCAACAGTTTTAGCACCTTGTTCAAGTAAGTACTTTGACTAAGTCCAATTAGTCTTTTACTCATGTTTCTCAAGATCCTTATCCCCAGAATATAAGTAGCCTTTCCAAGATCCTTCATAGAGAAACACTTTCCAAGCCTGGACATTGTTGGATTAGGTGTCTAAGCCCATAACTATAATTGGTATGAACTTGACCCGATAGTAGCATGGTCCTTTTGGGTTGTCTTCACCATAACAATTTGATAGGATGAGTTATGAAGAGAGAGGTAGATTTATGATTTATTAATATATTATAATAATAATATATTAATTGTGAAAATCATTGATAGTTGCAAACTGGGCTGCTGGATCACCATGGAGAGGCTTAGACGAAATCTATGGGAATCCCATAGAAGATTTCGTCCAAAGGGGCCTTCCAGAAGGTTTCCATTGGCTGCTTAAGGCTTAAGCAATCACATTAGGGTTTCCAGCTAAAATCCTAAGATCCTCAGCTATATAAGAAAAGCTTCTTGAAATCGGCCCTATGCATTAAGAAAGAACCTTAGCCGATTTTAGAGCCTCCCTCACCTTTCTCGTATTCTTCCATTGCTACTTGGTGTTTGTGATTCCATTAGAGGTGCAACAATTGAGGCACTAATCTATTGAAGGTCAAGATCAACAAGCTACAAGAAAATGTATTCTTCTAACTATGTTTAAGTTATCAATTTCAAAAATTGTATGCTAGATTAGGGTTTACGCTTTGGATAATAATTTGCATGTATAACTTGAGAAAAACCTAGATCCAAAGCATTTAGGTTGCATGTACACCATAGGAATGTTGTAGTTCTCAAAACCCATCAGTGGTATCAGAGCTTAGGGTGTTTTTCTGTTGTATGATGCAATTGTATTGTTTTCAAAGCTTGAATAAATTTCTTTTTTGGTCTATGACTGCTAGACTAGATGAGTCTTATGAAGGAACTCGACGAGTAGGACCAACTCAACGAGTCCATGCCCTGACTCGACGAGTTGGTTCGTCAGATGGCATATTTTTCGGATTTTTGGCCTAAATTAGATTTGGATAATTACCATAAACTGTTTTGACTGTTAAAATTCAAAATTTCTATTATGGTAATGATTATCCTTATCTAATTGAAAGATAATTGTCAAATTTTAAGATAATTACAAGATTATGTGATAAATTAATTATTTGTAAAATTTGATTTGAATTTTATTGCCAAGTTAAATGGATTAGGTCAAATTTCATGATAAGGATAAAATTATATGAATAATTTAATTGTTTTAATTTTTATCTACAAGGTTTTGAAAATGTTTCATAACTTGCCCTCAAGTTTTGGAATTTAAAATTTGATTAAAAGTTTTTAATTTTGAAATATTTAATTCTAAGACCCTAGTGTTTTAAAAGGTTTAAAATACAACCCTTATACTATTATAATATTAAAAGCTTAATACTTATATATATATATATATATATATATATATATATATATATATATATATATATATATATATATATATATATATATAATAAGTCAGTCTTACCGTTTGTAGGCCTCATTCACGAAGCTGGTCTATAAGGGGTGTTTAAGGAAGCGACCTATAAAATGACCGCCATTGGGTATCCACTCTTACCCACCGCACTCTTGACTAGTGGAGGGTCGTTAGCCAAATGGGTAGGATAGGAAATTAATTCCTCATTAATAAGTATAATGATTATTATAAAGTAACTAAATGTTTTTATAAATTCCCAATCTTAGTTACTTTAGGAAAAATGTGAAAATGATGTTATTCCATGAAATTGCACTTTGCACCTTGTCAAGGTCGTTAGTGGAGCGTGTGTGGTTAACTGGCACACTAACTTGGACTAACAAGGGTGGCAAAGGGTAGCTCGAGAATTATCATAGATCAATGGAGCGTGTGTGGTTAACCGACACATTGATTAGGTGGTAAATGACTCGAGAGTACCAAGCTAATTTGCATGGTTATTCACACCTTGTTTGTGATCCTCGATATCCCAGTCACAAACTTGAAGGGCATAATCGAGATTAAATATGCCATTGAAAAGTTCAATGAATCTCAAAAGATTCTAGGAATTTCATTTCATAAAAAACCTAATTGTTCATTTCGTTTTTCGTGGTGTAATTGGTAAATCGTCATTTATCTACCTTCATATAATTTGCAATTGGACTACGGCATCCCTCTTCCGAATTGTGAATTATAGTGTTGGGTCCTAGCGTTAATATTTCATTTGGGTGTTATATTAAGGATTGCTTATCTAATCAAAACTATGTCTATTTTCTTTTTCAGATGTATGGCTCAAACAACGCTTCTAGCTCGAACCCCTCAAGCTCCTTTTCTCTTATGAACATTTGTGGGAGGGTCACTTTTGATGGGTCCAATTTCAATGATTGGATCCGCAACATCCGCATGGACCTTCGATATGAGGAAAAATAATGCGTCCTCGATGAAAAGCTTTAAGAGATAGATGAAACTAAAGATTCTGCTGAAGAAATAGCCGAGTATAGGGCTCATGAAAAGGACGCGACAAAGGTGTCGTGTATAATGGTAGCCACTATGACTCCTGCGCTGCAGTGGTTCTACGAGGACTACTGGCCTTACGAGATGTGCCAAGATTTGATGGAAAAGTACCATCAAATTGCGCATCAAGAAAGGTACGAGATTTTCGCCTCGTTGATAATGACCAAGATGAAAGATGGAGAGTCCATCACAAGCCACTTGCAAAGAATGAAAAGGTATGTGGATCATCTGCTCAAGTTGAATGTCAACTTTGATGAAGAGTTGGCGATTGATATCATTATACACTCTTTACCTCCTTGTTATGATCAGTTCAAGATGACTTATCATATGAACAAGGAGAAGGTCACCTTGAGAAAACTTCAAGGTCTATTAAGAACTGCTGAAAGTGGGTTGAAAGGCAAAGCTGTCGCAACCATTCCTACTGATGCTGCCCCAGTCCTAGCTATTGGACAAGGGAAGGGGAAGAAGAGGAAAGTTCCTTCGAAGAATCGCAAGGGAAAGTCTCATGATGGATCCTATTCAAATGGATCCAAAGGAAAAGGTGGTTCCCCAGCTCCTTCATCCGATCCAAAAGAAGCAGAGTGCTTCTACTGTCACGACAAAGGGCATTAGAAACGAAGCTGCCCAAAGTACTTTAAGGACATCAAGGATGGGAAGTTCAATCCATCCTTCACAGGTATGTACACTATACATTCTAATAACTCATCACATGCTAGTTATTGGGTCCTTAATACAGCATGTGGTTTTCACATTTGTTCTGATTTGCAGTGGCTAAGAAGAAGTATGTCACAACCAAGAACCTCTATGCTTTTGTAAACATTAACAAGGACAAAAATTGTCACCAAAACTTGAGAGCATGCATGATGTTTATTCAATGGAAACAAAATTCCATCAAAAACTCTATACAAACACTTCAAATGGTCAACGAAAGATTGGAAACCCTAAAAATTCCGGTTTAAGTCCAATATGGACTAGGAGTTCCTTATTGGGCCTAATGGACCAATAAGTTTCCAATTTGACTAGTTTGGGCTTAGAACCCTTAATTTGGCTCTAATTCGACCCACCTTCATGAGATTTAACATTTTGGGCCATATTGGGCCTAAAATGGAATAAACTACTCCAATAAGCCTTATTAGGCCATAACTAACCTAATTAGCTTTAATGGGCCATAAAACCCATTCTCTTATGCTAATTGGGCCGTGAACCATCTAAAGAAGCCCAATGGGCCGAAAAGTAATTATGGGCCTATGAAATTCGAACAAAGCTATGAATGGCCCAAGAAAACCCATTCTTCCCTTTTAAATCCCAACAAAATCGGCCCAAATATATATATATATATATATATATATATATACATACATTCATACATATATATATATATATATATATATACACACATTCATACATATATATATATATATATATATATATATATATATATATATATGTATGAATGTGTGTGTATATATATATATATATATATATATATATATATATATATATATATATATATGCAAAACAAAAAAAAAGGAAATGAAGTGAATTATGTGCATGAGACACCTCACTATTGCATGGAGGGTATCCATGCACATCACCTCACCCTCTCTCTCTTCCCTCTCTTCTTTTTCTTCTCGGCCGAGACCTCACAACCACACCACCATCTTCAAAATTTCTCTTCAAACTCTCTCAAGACACTCAAGCACATCTCCTTCCTTTCATCAAAATTTTCAAGATCTCCAAGTACATCAAGAGGGCCCTTCATTAACATCATCAACCTTGGTAAGTCCTTACTTAGAATTATGTGTTAACTTCTTGAATTCATTCAAAAGTTCCTTCTTAACCCCCATCATCTCGTGATCCATACTCATGGACTTCTTAGAACTCGAGATCAACTCAAGGAAGCTTGCTAGGATAAAAAACTCATTCCATTCTTCTTTAAAACCGAGAACAACAAGCAAATGTGAGTTCATACCCCCTTATTTTCGGTTTTTACTAGTTTTTGGGGGGAGAATACAAGTGTTATGTGTTAATCTATGTGTGTTTGCATGTTATATGTGATTTCTTTGGCTTATGTTGTGATAATGTGTTAATACTTATTATATTTCGTTATCTATAGCCAAAATGTGAAAGAATCATAAACAAAAACATAATAAACAACATACATCATAGATCTAAGAGTCCTTAAGTTTAAAAAGTGAAAAACAAAGCCAAAGATCTTTACAAGTGTCATTTTTGCAAAAATAACAAAGATTGGGTTGAAAGATGATAATTTTCGGTTTCATGAGGGTTATAAAGTATTTATTTATATAAAAGCTGATTTTTATGAAAATAATACTTTTCAAAGGGCCAAAAATATAAAATTTTGCTTAATGGGCTTATATTTGGACCTCACAGATTTTTGGGCCCAAACTTGCGAAAATGAAGAATTTTAGGGACTGAAATTATAATATCTTAAAAGTATGAGTCAAAAACATAATTAAACTATTTCAGGGGCTGAAAATGACCCTTTTTGCTAAATTGGACTATTAATGCAAAGTTTTTAGATTTTGGGCCAAAATTGTAAAACTTACGGCAAATGGGCCAAAAATGTAAATTTTTAGCAAATAAGGACTGAAATGTCAAAAGTTGTATTTTTGGCTGAAATTATAATTTAAGATTTTATTTGGGCCGAAAATGCCAAGTTAAATAATCTAATGGACTAAAATGTCATTTTTCATCAAAAAGGACTAAAAGTGTCATTTTGCACCATTAAGGGCTGAAAATGTAAATTTTGTATGAAAAAGGGACTGAAATGGTCAAATAAACATTTTGGGCCAAATATGTAAATTTCTAACAATTTGATCAAAGATATAAATTTTTACAACATGAAGGTTTAAAAATGGTGTTTTTATAAAAACTAAGAATATCGTTATAAACCAACATTGAGTATTTTAACATCGAAAGTAAACGCTAAGTGTAAACCAAATTCCATACTACAACTTATATCGACAAACAGATAAACGATTCAATGGTTGGGCCCAATATTTCCTACTCGTGCTTATTGGGCCTTCGTGACCCAATTATACGCTTGTTGGGCCCAATATAAGCAAACCATGTTTATTGGACCTTGGTGACCCAATTACATGCCCAATGGGCCTTTATCAGCTTTAACATGCTATTGGGCCTTAGTGGCCCATTTTCTTTGCTAATATGGCCCTAAACATTCATCATATGCTTAATGGGCTATAACGTGTCTGTAACATACTCGACATCCTATAATAACATACATGATTAGTGGGCCACCGTTGTCTTCTTTCATGTCTGTTAGGCTTACTTCATATTCACGTAAACATCATTCGGGTTGTAAAACAATGTTATTCAATTTCATTGGGATTTAGTGACAAATAACGGATGACACCAATAAGTGTCGACCGTAGTCTGTAGTTATAATCAGAGTCTCCTGGAGGGAGAGCGAGAGTTTGTGTATAGATCTATATGGGGGTGACTCCCCCACACCTGAGTTGTTCGCTACAGTTAGACTCTGACAGTCTAGGGTGACAAAATCTTGATCAAAACCGACGTTTGGTAAAATGCCAAGACAGGCGAATTAGTCACTATTATGCATGGTTATAACGACTCACATAGAGATCCATTACCATCTAAGTATTCATGGGAAATCATATTCATACACTGAGACGATGCAAAGTGATTTATACAATAATACAAAACTATCATACTATTTAAATTGGAAAACATCGGGTTTTCTAGGGAACGACATTATTCACTTCTACATACAACAACTACAATTCAAGGAACAATTATGAAAGGCATTCACTTTTACATGTTTTGAATTCACATACATATACACTTATGGGATCATCACATCTTTTTTTTTTGTAAACAATTTTTGTTACAGATGTAACATCCCAACCGTCAGGTATTATTAATATTTTTGCTTTTAGACTTCACGTTGAAGGTCTACTCGACGAGTTGGCGCTATGACTCGTCGAGTAGCAGCGGGCCAGGACACGTCAATTAATGAGTGACTCGTCGAGTCGGCATGGGACTCGACGAGTTGGAGCTGGCAGTGGAAACCCTAATTTTCAGGGTTGTTGCACCCTATATATTGGACCATTAGCGCCTCCCACTGTCCTCTATCACCCTCTTGAGACCCAGAAACCCTAATTGTTGTGAGTGAGAGCTTGGAGAGTGTTTTGGAGCTTTGGGGAGTGACTTTTGTGAAGGAAACTTGTAGATCAAGAGGCTAGCATCAAGATTTCTGTGTGGATCCAGAGTCTACTTCAGTTTTGGCACGTTTTGGAGGTAACCAGCTGTTACATTAACCTCTTTTCTTCTAAGAATCATTCATATGTGAAAACTAGGGCTTTCTTTAGTTATTCATGAAGGGATTTTGGTATGGGAGCTAGATCTGAAGTTAAAACTTCAGATCTGAACCTCTTTTGAGTCCTAAGTCCATAAAGTTTCCAGCTCTTGCAAGGATGAGACTTTCCCAAGGTGTAAAGCTCCATTAGAAGCTTAGATTGGTCATTTAGAGCCTTTACGGCCTTGCATGTGTGTAAAGTTTGCAACTTTACGTGTTAAACATGCCTTAGAAGCTTGGATCTGTAATCTAGAACCTTGGCATGGCTTAAAAAGTGTCTGCATGGATGAAGGTCTGCAAGGACTCGGCGAGTTGCATATTCAACTCGGCGAGTGATATGAAGATGGTCGTGAACTCGTCGAGTTGATGAAAAAACTCGGCGAGACCGTTGAAGATTGCCTTGAACTCGGCGAGTCGTTCGAAGACTCGGCGAGTCGGCTAGGGTTTCTCCCAATTCTTGGACACGTATGAACTCGACGAGTTAAAGGGGAACTCGACGAGCCAATCAAGGATTTCACGACTTCTCGAGTTAAGGAAGGACTCGACGAGTCGAGTCAACATGGACTGTTGACTTTGACTGTGGACTTTGACTTTGACCAAGAGTTGACCATATTGACTTCTGAGAGTATTCTGGTAATTTGGAGATTTACGAAAAAGGGTTTTATGGTAACAATAGGTGGTGGAGTTCGTGTTGGTGATCCGGGAGTTGAGCTTCTAGTTTCAGACGACAGTTGCAAGGTGAGTTTTCCTCACTATACTCAAGGGTCTAAGGCACCAAGGCCGGCCCTTTGGATTATTATGTGGTCATGTTATGCTAGTATAATCTGTTAGATCGGTATCCTAGAGGGTAGGATAATATTATATGATATGTGGTATGATCTGTTAGATTGGCATCCTGGTAGATAGGATGGTGTTATGTGCTATGTGGTAAGATCCGTTAGATCAAGTATTGTTTATAGACTGTTATGTGATTATCTATTATATGTGCACGTGTTTGTTTGGCGGTTGAGGCTTATCTGCTCGGTGCGAAGGCCAATAGACCTGGGCATTCCAACCTGTAGGTTGTGGGCCGTGAGTATTCCATCCCGAGGATGATTGGACTCAGAGTATGTGGGCAATCCAACCTGTTGGTTGTGGGCCTGGGGTATTCCAACCTGATGGTTGATTGGACCCATAGTGTGTTGGCAATCCAACATGTTGGTTGTGGGCCTGGGGTATTCCAACCCGATGGTTGATTGGACCCATAGTGTGCTGTTATGATTCTATGTGTATTGTTGAGGGTATGGGTATTTTGGGGGAACTCACTAAGCTCTCGGGCTTACAGTTTCAGTTTATTGTTTCAGGTACATCAGGGGATCGCGACAAGGCGAAGGAGTGATCGTACAACTCCTCATGTTTTGTCTATGTTTCTGGGAAAACTCTGATATTATACATTTTGAAAACAAAGTTGTAATGATTTTTAATGGTTTGAAATGTTTTTAAAAGTTTAAATTGGTTTGAATTTTTGAGTGTTACAAGTTGGTATCATACCCTTGGTTTGAGTGAATTGGAGGAACATGCGTGTAACTCCAGTCTCAAATCAAGGAAAGGATTTTCAAAATGATTTCTTTAAAAAGGATTTCAAAATAAGTAAAGGAGGATGCAGGATGTACGATCAGCCGGAGCCAGTAAGTAGCCCCAAAATACCATACAGTTATTTGATATGCTAGAACATCATGCTAGTGCTAGGCTAGGGGTCTTCAGGAAATACATGATAGAATTTCCTGATTGTATGATGCCTGATAGCCTAGGGTTTCCCTTATATGAAATTGACATCATTATTGTAGTTGCTTAGTGTATGCATCACGGTCGTACATAATTAAGATCTTATAGCCTAAGAATGTTTGATTTGGCCTTATGTTCTGTTATTGTTTGATTGGGAGCTTAGGGTAGGATTGGATATTCGAAAGTCTATAGGGTCTAGTGTTATGTATGACTGGCATACACTAGGGCTGCAGGGGTTGGTGGAAGTTTCACGGATGGGTGAGTTGTAGGGGACCGGTAGGTCAGTTGTGAGATGGTTAGCCTTCCTCTAGGAGTGAGGATTGAGTGTTCTCTATGATATGTATGCTGTTAGGGTGTTGTGGTGATACTTGAGACAAATATGGGTAGGTGTGGAAGGTAGTATGGGCCCGTACTACTGAAAGCACAGGACCCATACGCGTAGCAAGGAAGTCACAACCCCTAGGGATTAGTCGGGAGTTGGTTCCCATTTACTTATGCGGATTGTCTGATATCTTCCTGTTATGTTTCAGAATGGCAGTTACGAGGCGTTTCACGTCGGGGTCCGGATCAGGATCATGACAGGGTGATCAGGAGGCCCCAGTGGCACCTGACGCTATCGGCCAGGAGGGGCCAATGTTGACAGAGGATCGGGTCAGGGAGATCATACGCGAGGAGGTGGTCGAGATTGTCCGGGGTCAGATTCCGGAGTTGTTCGAGACTATTAAGTCCGCTATGATGGAGTATTTCGATGACAGATATGCAGCCCTCGCTGAGACAGCTGCCGCTGCAGCCACCGCGTCGGTAACATCGGCAGGAGGGGGAGCGGGGCGAGTTTTTCAGTACAGGGAATTCGATAACACGAAGCCCCCTACCTTTCATGGGACGCAGGATCCCATCAAAGCTATGAGGTGGATCTCGGATGTGGAGGGGTGTTTCTTCACCTGCTCGTGTCCTACTGACCAGAAGGTCAGGTGTGCTCTGAACCTGCTAAGGTCCGGGGCCAAGGATTGGTGGAAACTTGCGACTGGGTCGTACACTGATGACCAGAGAGCTGCTGTTACTTGGGAGCAGTTCAGAGACATGTTCCGCTCCCGTTACATTCCATGGGTCGAGCGGGAGCGTTTAACACAGGAGTTTCTGAGTTTGAGACAAGATGGGGAGTCGGTGACGTAGATCACCCGTATGTTTACTGAGAGGGCGATGTTTTGCCTGGAGTTTGCTTCCGAGCAGGCTCAGATGACCCGTTATCTGAGCATGTTCAAGACTGACATCCGTCAGTTTGTGTCTACCGAGCGATGTGATACACTTCTGGAGTTGCAGGAGGCCGCTAGACAGCATGAGTTGGAGATTGAGCTGCAGTTGAGGGAGCAGCGGTAGGCCCCGGCACAGTCACAGCCGGCGCCAAAGCGGTTCATGACCGCTGATACGAGGACTGGGGGACAGCCAGGCCGCACTTGTGGGAAGTGCGGGAAGGCTCATTCAGGGATGTGCCGGACAAGGAGTGGGTGCCACCGATGTGGCAAGCAGGGCCATTTGGCCAGGGATTGCAGGCAGCCGACTCCGACTTCCGGAGTCAGGCTTTGCTATCATTGTGAGCAGGTGGGCCATATGAAGGCCCAGTGTCCTCTACTAGTCGCCAAGCCGACGCAGGCTCCAGCTCCGAGTACCTTGAGGAGCACAGATGGGAGACCAGTCAGGGCAGAGCCTCCGAAGGCTCAAGGTCGTGCTTTCCAGTTGACCGCAGAGGAGGCCAGGGCAGCGCCAGATGTGGTTGCCGGTATGTTTCTGCCCTCTATCTCATTTATTATAATTGTGTTATGCTTATCTGTTGTACCTGTGATTAGGTACATTTTTAGTGAACTCTTTGCCTGCTTTGGTTTTATTTGACTCGGGGGCGAGTCGGTCTTTCGTATCTCAGTCATTTAGTAGGGAGTTCAGTGTGCCAGTGGGCGAGTTAGAGTGTCCGTTGCGAGTGTCTATCGCCAACGAACATGGGGTTTTTGCTTCTTCGGTTTATTGAGGGTGTGATTTGGAGATTTTCGGGGTGTCCTTCCCGATAGATTTGATTCCGATTCCCATGGGGGAGGTGTGCGTGATTGTAGGCATGGATTGGCTCAGTCGGTTCGGTGCTATGATTGATTGCGAGGGCCAGCGAGTGGTAGTTTGAACCCCAAGTGGGGGACAACTGACTGTATATGGTGAGGGCACCAGAGTGGGATCAGGGTTTTGTTCAGCTGCCAGGGCTCGGCAGTACATTCAGCACGGGTGTGCGGGTTATCTAGCGTATGTGGTAGATACGCGGGTCAGGGATCAGATTTCGGTTTCCGATGTACCGGTGCTCGGGAAGTTTGCAGATGTGTTTCCGGAGGAGTTGTCAGGGATACCTCCGGAGAGGCAGGTCGAGTTCAGGATCGACCTGGTGCCAGGTGCGGCCCCTATTGCTAAGGCGTCGTACCGATTGGCACCGCCAGAGATGCAGGAGCTGTCGTCACAGCTACAGGAACTGCTAGGCAAGCAGTTCATTCGTCCGAGCAGTTCTCCATGGGGAGCACCGATTCTTTTTGTTCGGAAGAAGGACGGTTCGCACCGGATGTGCATTGACTACCGGGCGTTGAATAAATTAACGGTGAAGAACCGTTACCCACTCACGAGGATAGACGATCTCTTCGATCAGTTGCAGGGTGCATCTTGGTTTTCCAAGATAGACTTGAGGTCTGGGTATCATCAGGTCAGGGTCAGAGAGGAGGACGTGGAGAAGACCGCGTTCCGAACTCATTATGGACATTACGAGTTCGTGGTGATGCCGTTTGGGCTCACCAATGCGCCAGCGGTGTTCATGGACCTGATGAATCGGGTCTATAGACCGATGCTCGATCGCTCAGTCATAGTGTTTATAGATGATATCTTGGTGTATTACAAGACCCGAGAGCAGCATGAGGAGCATCTGCGGGAGTTGTTGGGAGTTCTAAGACGAGAACGGCTGTACGCCAAGTTCTCGAAGTGTGAGTTTTGGCTATGAGAGGTCCAATTCCTCTGACATCTCGTTAACCAAGAGGGGATTTTGGTCGATCCGGCCAAAATCGAGGCGGTTATGCAGTGGGAGGTTCCGAAATCTCCCTCAGACATCAGGAGCTTTTTGGGATTGGCAGGGTACTACCGGAGATTCATACAAAACTTCTCCAAGATTGTGGTACCCCTCACTTGTCTAACGAGAAGGGGGTGGATTTCCGGTGGGGCCCTGAGCAGCAAAGGGAGTTTGAGACCCTCCGACAGCGGTTGTGCGAGGCCCCAGTCTTGACACTCCCGGAGGGAGTTGAGGATTTTGTGGTGTTCTGTGATGGATCCATCACAGGGTTAGGGGCGGTCCTCATGCAGAAAGGACGAGTGATAGCTTATGCATCGCGGCAATTGAAGCCGCATGAGACAAGATACCCTACGCATGACTTGGATTTGGGGGCGCAGGTATTCACCCTCAAGATATGGAGACATTACCTTTATGGGGTCCGTTGTACCATTTACACGGATCACAAGAGCTTGAGACATATCATGGATCAGCCGAACCTGAACATGAGGCAGCGCAGGTGGCTGGATGTAGTCAAGGACTACGATTGCGAGATCCTTTACCACCCTGGTAAAGCGAACGTGGTTGCGGATGCTTTGAGCCGCAAGTCAGCTGGGTCTTCCACCCCAGCGGTATGTATGAGGATAGCAGTGGACTCCCCGCTTGTGAGTCTGATCAGAGATGCCCAGGTTGAGGGCATGCGACCGGAGAATTCGAAGCTGGAGAGGATCAAGGGTGAGAATACACGGTTTGAGCAGGATAGTCGGGGATTATTGACCCGATGCGGCCGAGTTTGGGTTCCGATGTCTGGCGGGGTTAGGCAGACAGTTATGGAGGAGGCTCATAATTCTCATTTCTCTATACACCCGGGGGCCACCAAGATGTTCCGGGATTTAAGTTTGAGCTATTGGTGGTCGTGCATGAAGCGAGAAATCGCTTGGTACGTCGAGAGGTGCTTGACCTGTAGGATGGTCAAGGTCGAGCATCAGAGGCCGCATGGCAAGCTACAGCCCCTGGAGATCCCCATGTGGAAATGGGAACAGATCACGATGGATTTTATTACCAAGTTGCCAAGGACGGCGAAGGGGTTTGATGCTATATGGATCATCGTGGATCGATTGACCAAGAGTGCCCGTTTCTTGGCCATACGGGAGAGCTCATCGGCCGAGAAATTGGCCGACATGTACATTCGCGAGATCGTGTCTCGCCATGGGGTTCTCGTTTCCATTGTCTCTGATCGGGATGTCAGGTTTACCTCCTGCTTCTGGCAGAAGTTTCACGAGGAGCTGGGCACACGGTTGCACTTCAGCACAGCCTTCCATCCGCAGACTGATGGTCAGAGCGAGCGGACCATTCAGACCCTCGAGGATATGTTGAGGGCGTGTATCATCGATTTCGGTGGGAGCTGGGATTCCCACCTACCGCTTGCAGAGTTCTCCTACAACAAAATCTATCATTCCAGCATTGGCGCCCCGCCATTCGAGCTGTTGTATGGGCGGAGATGTCGCACCCCGATTTGTTGGGATGAGGTTGGTCACAGGGTGATAGGTCGGACGAAGGTGGTCTTGCAGACTACCGAGAAGACTCAGCAGGTTAGGCAGCGACTGCAGACCGCTCAGAGTCGGCAGAAGAGTTACGCTGACCGACGCCGATCCGAGTTAGAGTTTCAGGTCGGTGACATGGTACTCCTGAAGGTCTCGCCCTAGAAGGGTGTGATCCTCTTCAGGAAGAGGGGAAATATGGGTCCCCGATATATTGGGCCGTTCAGGATCATTGCTAGGGTTGGAAAGGTGGCTTACGGACTAGAGCTGCCGGAGGAGCTTAGTCGGATCCACAGTACTTTCCACGTTTCGCAGTTGCGAAAGTGCATTGTGGACCCGGAGGCAGTGGTGTCACTGGATGACATTCAGGTTGATGAGCGCCTGAATTATATTGAGAGGCCGATTGCCGTTTTGGAAAGGAAAGTGAAAGTCATGCGCAACAAGGAGGTTCCGTTGGTAAAGATACAATGGGAGCATCGTAGGGGATCCGAGTGGACATGGGAGTCGGAGGCTGAGATGCGGGAGCATTACCCGGAGTTATTCGCTACAGCTGACTTCGAGGACGAAGTCTAAGTCAAGTGGGGGAGAATTGTAACATCCCAACCGTCAGGTATTATTAATATTTTTCCTTTTAGACTTCACGTTGAAGGTCTACTCGACGAGTTGGCGCTATGACTCGTCGAGTAGCAGCGGGCCATGACACGTTAATTAATGAGTGACTCGTCGAGTCGGCATGGGACTCGACGAGTAGGAGCTGGCAGTGGAAACCCTAATTTTCAGGGTTTTTGCACCCTATATATTGGACCATTAGCGCCTCCCACTGTCCTCTATCACCCTCTTGAGACCCAGAAACCCTAATTGCTGTGAGTGAGAGCTTGGAGAGTGTTTTGGAGCTTTGGGGAGTGACTTTTGTGATAGAAACTTGTAGATCAAGAGGCTAGCATCAAGATTTCCGTGTGGATCCAGAGTCTACTTCAGTTTGGGCACGTTTTGGAGGTAACCAGTTGTTACCTTAACCTCTTTTCTTCTAAGAATCATTCATATGTGAAAACTAGTGCTTTCTTTAGTTATTCATGAAGGGATTTTGGTATGGGAGCTAGATCTGAAGTTGAACCTTCAGATCTGAACCTCTTTTGAGTCCTAAGTCCATAAAGTTTCCAGCTCTTGCAAGGATGAGACTTTCGCAAGGTGTAAAGCTCCATTAGAAGCTTAGATTGGTCATTTAGAGCCTTTAGGGCCTTGCGTGTGTGTAAAGTTTGCAACTTTATGTGTTAAACATGCCTTAGAAGCTTGGATTTGTAATCTGGAACCTTGACATGGCTTAAAAAGTGTCTGCATGGATGAAGGTCTGCAAGGACTCGGTGATTTGCATAGTCAACTCGGCGAGTCATATGAAGATGGTCGTGAACTCGTCGAGTTGATAAACAAAATCGGCGAGTCCGTTGAAGATTGCCTTGAACTCGACGAGTCGTTCGAAGACTCGACGAGTCGGCTAGGGTTTCTCCCAATTCTTGGACACGTATGAACTCGACGAGTTAAAGGGGAACTCGACGAGCCAATCAAGGATTTCACGACTTCTCGAGTTCAGGAAGGACTCGACGAGTCGGTGAACTGCACTCGACGAGTCGAGTCAACATGGACTGTTGACTTTGACTGTGGACTTTGACTTTGACCAAGAGTTGACCAGATTGACTTCTGAGAGTATTCTGGTAATTTGGAGATTTACGAAAAAGGGTTTTATGGTAACAATAGGTGGTGGAGTTCGTGTTGGTGATCCGAGAGTTGAGCTTCTAGTTTCAGACGTCAGTTGCGAGGTGAGTTTCCCTCACTATACTCAAGGGTCTAAGGCACCAAGGCCGGCCCTTTGGATTATTATGTGGTCATGTTATGCTAGTATAATCTGTTAGATCGGTATCCTAGAGGGTAGGATAATATTATATGATATGTGGTATGATCTGTTAGATTGGCATCCTGGTAGATAGGATGGTGTTATGTGGTATGTGGTAAGATCCGTTAGATCAAGTATTATCTATAGACTGTTATGTGATTATCTATTATATGTGCACGTGTCTGTTTGGCGGTTGAGGCTTATCTGCTCGGTGCGAAGGCCAATAGACCTGGGCATTCCAACCTGTAGGTTGTGGGCCGTGAGTATTCCATCCCGAGGATGATTGGACTCAGAGTATGTGGGCAATCCAACCTGTTGGTTGTGGGCCTCGGGTATTCCAACCTGATGGTTGATTGGACCCATAGTGTGTTGGCAATCCAACCTGTTGGTTGTGGGCCTGGGGTATTCCAACCCGATGGTTGATTGGACCCATAGTGTGCTATTATGATTCTATGTGTATTGTTGCGAGTATGGGTATTTTGGGGGAACTCACTAAGCTCTCGGACTTACAGTTTCAGTTTATTGTTTCAGGTACATCAGGGGATCGCGGCAAGGCGAAGGCGTGATCGTACAGCTCCTCATGTTTTGTCTATGTTTCTGGGAAAACTCTGATATTATACATTTTGAAAACAAAGTTGTAATGATTTTTAATGGTTTGAAATGTTTTTAAAAGTTTAAATTGGTTTGAATTTTTGGGTGTTACAACAGAAAATATCGTATTTTCTGGGTTTTACAAACAATACAAACTATTTTTATATCAAACATGCTTATGAACTCACCAACATTATATATGTTGACCGTTTTCAAAATAACTTGTATTCTCAGGTAACCGTTAAAATGAAGAATCATCAAGCGTGTTTCTGAAATTTCTTTTGTGCAATTTCAATCGTTAAACAATTTATGTTCTGAGATGTTGTAATGTAAACAATGTACTTGATGTGAACAAGGTCAGTTGTAATGTATTAATGCATGGTGATGTTTATGTTATGTTTCATGTATATTCATTGTGATGATATTTCAATTTAAGTCACACGAGCCCTCGGACGTTTCCGCCGTCTGGTTCGGGGGTGTGACAGGTTGGTATCAGAGCTTTGTTTATAGTGAACTAGCATATCTAACCATACATGATATGCAACTATAAACATAATGGGAATAAATAACTTTGAACAAAAATAAAACTTCATACTTATGTGCTTATATTAAAAACAACAATATAACAACATTTAAAAGTCTTGGGAGGATTCGAACATTTTCGATTGTGCTCGGACAGTTATGAAGCCGTAATGGGGGTAAATGTAGCCTGATCAACTACATTCACCCAAAGTACGACTTTCATGTGCCCGAGTGTGATTGTGATGATCGATGAAACAAAAACTCAAATTTTATGCCCAAGAAGAGAAAGCATATAAAATCCAACTTAAACTAACTGAAATACTAAAGGAATAGTCTATGTGTAAATACTTATGCACTTTCCTACAGACGCTATGGCAGGATTTCATCTTCCCGGGGACCCCTACTTCCCCAGACAAGGGAATGCAAGATGGCTCGAACCTGAAGACCCCAAGGAGGAGCCTGCGGAAGAGTTTGAAATGGAAGTCGAGGGCGGACCTGCCGAGCCGGTGGTAGACTTGGAAGAAGAAGAACCCGAAGAAGACCACGAGGAGGAGTCTGAAGAAGAACCTGAAGTGGAAGTTGAGGGCGGACTTGTCGCGCCAGTGGTAGACTTGGAGGAAGAAAACCCAGTGATGACGACGATGGTGATTCGGACGCGGAGTCCAAAGTCATCAACCCACCTTACCCGATTAGGGTGCCCGCTCATCGGATGGGCCCAAATGGCCCCACGCCTCCATGGGGTGTTGATATTTGGAGATGGAGCAGGCAGCAGGGGCAGCGACCCCATATGGGATGTCCAGGGAATTCTATGGTCTGAGAGATGGAGGGCCAGCCGACCGGGCACTTCCTGTCATGGTGAGGCGGTTACGGAACACTGGCGACCTCGCCCAGGACACAGCCGAGCAACTGAATCAGATGCGAGCCGCAGTGGCAAGAGCAGAACGAGAAACTCAGGAAGTAATCCACAACTTTCATGTACGTCAAGCAATTTGGGAGGATCGACTACGAGCCACAGAACGACAGGTGGTGCGTCTTCAGGGCGCATCCACGTCATCAGCCCCACCACCCGACACATCTCGGCGCACTCCAGATCAGTAGACCTCCCTACTAGTGTTATGTTTCTTTTATGTGCACTACGTTATGTATTTCCGACTCTATGTTTAAGTGATCACACTACTCATAGAGTCGTTATGCTGCCAAACTTTGTACCCTTATGTATGCCCTTTCGGGCAAAATGTTCATGTATCAAAGGCGGATATTATTAGTGGAAAATATTATGTGTTTTATCGTGATGTTGTTATCTGCTATGTGTTTTATATTCTTATTATTTGGTGTAAATATATGGAACCACTTAGATGCACAATCGATTCACGGAATTCCCAACTTAAATACGATGCGTACTCAACATCTTTCTGTTCCATGACAGCAAGATGCCGCAAAGACCGAACCGTGGAAACAATCAACCACCGCCGCCACCAGAAATCAACTCAGTTGCATTTCAAGCGGATGTATCTGCTGCAGTCACAGCAGCATTGGCGCAGTTTCACAATGGAAACAATGGTGGAGGTAACGGACGGGGGGCCGGAAGTCCAAACAACGGAATGAACCAGGGGCCTACCAAGATATGCTCCTACAAAGATTTCACCAACGCCAAACCGCGAACCTTTAATGGTACAGGGGGGTAATAACCCTGAAAAGATGGATTGAAAAGGTGGAATCAGTGTTCGAGATATGCGGATGCCCTGAAGAATTCAAGGTGAAGTTTGCAGCATGTACATTTGTTGATCAAGCCCTCACCTGGTGGAATGGACATGTGGAGGCTATGACTCTTCCGGTGGCTAATTCCATGCCATGGGCGGAATTGAAAGAAATGCTAATGGTTGAATACTGCCCGTGTGGCGAGGTTCAGAAAATGGAGCAAGAGTTATGGAACCTCACAGTCCGAAACTCCGACATCGATGCCTACATATCAAGGTTTAGTGAACTGTCTTTGTTGTGCCCTGGCATGATTACCTCGGAAGGAAAGAAGATCGAACGATTCATCTGGGGATTAACCTCCCCAATTCAAGGAAACGTGATAGCCGCAAATCCTGAAACCTTTGACAGCGCCAAGAGGTTGGCCAAGAAGTTGTACGACCACAACAACAAGAAGGGCGAAAAAGCAGGAGAAACTGAAAACAAGAAAGAGAGCAATAACAAGAAAGGAAAGAATAACAAGCGGAAGGGACGACAAGGCTCAGAGTCGTCAAAGAAACAACAAACAGTGACAGTTCATGCTGCAACCACCCAAGTCCCCTCCACACCATATGCTCCAGCCTCATCCACCCCAAGTGCCGCTAAGCAGTATTCTGGAAATCTCCCAAAGTGCAAAAAATGCAATCTCCATCACAATGGTGAATGCAGGGAGATGCATTGTACCAGTTGCAACCGAAAGGGTCATACGGCAAGATACTGTAGGACCTATCCTTCCCGGAACTAGCAACATGGAAACAACAACAACAACAACCGCAACAACAACAACAACAACAACAACAACAACAACAACAACAACAACGACAACAACGCTGGGGATAGCTACACTTGTTATGGATGTGGACGGACTGGGCATTTCCGGCGAAACTGCCTTGATATGGGCTTATTTAGTCATAGAAATCATTCATTATCTTATTAATTATTGTTGATTTTATATCATTTTATGGACAAAAGGTACTTAATTAGCTTAATATTTCAATTTCAGCAATAAAAGACATGCTCGGGTGAAAAAGGAAGAGGATTGAGTGATTGGAAGCGTGGAGATTGAAGACTGAAGAAAGAAGGATGTTATTGGACAGCTTGACCCCTCGTCAGTGTTTTGTCCATATCTCATGAACCGTAACTCCGATTGACGAGATTCAAAATGTTCTGAAAACTAGACACAATTTCGGACGACTTTCGTTTTTTGAGAAAATGTTGATTCCAAGAGAACTCGACGAGTTGAACCAAAACTCGACGAGTTGGTCAGAATGTTCCCGATTCGAAGATGCCTTGCCGTACACGCTGTATACGCGGATTATTGAAAAAACTCGACGAGTTGGTGGTGAAAACTCGTCGAGTTGGCCCTGTTTTCATAATTTATATATAGAAATGCTTCTCATTCGAACCCTAACACGTTCTGGAGGCTAGCTGCGATTATTGAAGACCAGAAGGGTTCTTGAAGCTTCAGTTTTCGAGATTGCAACATAAGAGACAATTTAGAAGAGAATCAAAGGCAAATAATCATTCTTCTTTTCTTAATCTTTGTTTTGAACCATGTTTGAATCATTAGATTTTGATTTTAGGTTATTACTTGCTGTAGATATGAGCTAAAAGCTTTTTGCTTCTGTTTGGATGAGATAATCTTATGAACATGGTTTAATTGAGTGGTTGGATTAATATTAATTTGGTTATTTATCTTGTTAAGCTTGTTAAAGATCCTCATGTAATGATGATAAATATTTTCTGTTAATAAGTGAGTTATTAAGTTGTATGAACATCTTCTTGATTACTTGATTCATATAATTTTGAGAATACAAGATTGTATGCCTAGGAATAGTGAACATGCAACTAGGGTTAACTAGAAAATATGTAAATCAATGTGTGAGCATGTGTGATGAACAACCACATATGAGTTGATTGAATTGAACAAATTTGATTACAAGTCTGATAATTAAACAGCTGAAGGGATGTGCTTTTACTGAAGAAAAATGAGGGGGAATATTGCTATAATAATCTACTTAAACCCCAGAAACGAACCTAAAGCAGGAGCTAATTTTTTTCACTCAGTGAAGAAAACTCGTCGAGTTCCATTCAGATACTCGACGAGTCCATTTGGAAAAACCCGACTGTTATCGACTTAACTCGGCGAGTTCACTCTAGACTCGACGAGTTACTCTTTCTATTACCTTCAAGTTGGTGATTGGATTACATTTGACAAGGGCAATTGACTATACTATTAAAGATCAATTTCTGAGAATTTCCAAGACCTTTTTCCTCTATATTTTGGAGCCTAACCACACGAGATTTGACACCCAAGGCGTGGATGAGTTGTTCCCATGTCTAAAGTCAGTTGAAGATGGAACTTAACAAGAAGAATATCAACCTCGCAACTACTATCCCAGGGGAGTTTGTTCTAATTCTTTCTTTACTTTTATGTTCTTTTTCATGCATAACATGCAATGGGGACATTGCATAATTTAAGTGTGGGGTAGGGGGTTGATTACATTTAGTGAAAAGATTAGAATCTTTTGAATCCTTGGTTTGAAAAGAAAATTGCATAAAATTTTTTCTAGGGTTAATTCAGACAAATTTGGGTAGAGCAATTAGTGTTCCATGCTATTATTGTGTTTGATGATTCTATGAAGACCCAAATGTTTAGTTAAGCCAATATACGTTATAGTGCATTTGTGGCCCCCTTTATTCTAGTGAAATCATGGGACAAAAACACAACCTCGCTTAGTTTGAAGGATGCAATATGTTTAGCATCGTGTACCAGAAATGTATCCAGGAAATTTTTTATCTTTAATCAATAAAGGTTGAAGTTGAGCGCCTCTGCTTAAGCATGTAGGTTTTGAGTGGAAAAAGTGAGTTACATGTAAAAAACAAAAAAAAAGAGAATTACAAGAAAAGTTGTAAGAATTTTGGAGCAGTTAAAGTGAAGATTAAAAGATCAAAATTCCGAAGATTCAAAAAGTTGGAGATAGCAAAAATCATAAAGGTGGTGAATTCAAAGAAATCAAGATCAAATAACAAAGAAGTGAAGAATTCCGAAAATAGCTCCATAGTGGTATCGAAAAGTTGTAATTTTCTAGATTATGTATGCTTGGGTTGCTCAACCAAAAATACCTTGAGGCTAGGAGGTTTTCTGCGGATGGATTCGGAGGGATGCATAAAATGAGCATTGTTCAAAAGAAGTGGGCGAGTGTTTATGAGGATTGTGAGTATTTAGAATTAGGGGGGTTCTTAGGAAAAAAATTTAGACACAAATGCATGTGTTGCAGTCTTGGCATAATGGCTGGGTTCGATTTGGATTGTCTTATATGATATTGGTGTGATAAAATTCAGTTTTGCTTGGGGGCAAGCAAAAGTCAAGTGTGGGGTATTTTGATATGGGCTTATTTAGTCATAGAAATCATTCATTATCTTATTAATTATTGTTGATTTTATATCATTTTATGGACAAAAGGTACTTAAGTAGCTTAATATTTCAATTTCAGCAATAAAAGACATGCTCGAGTGAAAAAGGAAGAGGATTGAGTGATTGGAAGTGTGGAGATTGAAGACTGAAGAAAGAAGGATGTTATTGGACAGCTTGACCCCTCGTCAGTGTTTTGTCCATATCTCATGAATCGT
The DNA here is from genome assembly GCF_052849685.1 of Lactuca virosa. NCBI lineage: Eukaryota > Viridiplantae > Streptophyta > Magnoliopsida > Asterales > Asteraceae > Lactuca > Lactuca virosa. The sequence continues at coordinate 245,243,947 of NC_136430.1, read as the reverse complement.
AACTCCGATTGACGAGATTAAAAATGTTTTGAAAACTAGACAAAATTTCGGACGACTTTTGTGTTTTGAGAAAATGTTGATTCCAAGAGAACTCGACGAGTTGACCCAAAACTCGACGAGTTGGTCAGAATGTTCTCGATTCGAAGATGCCTTGCCGTACACGCTGTATATGCGGATTATCGAAAAAACTCGATGAGTTGGTGGTGAAAACTCGTCGAGTTGGCCCTGTTTTCATAATTTATATATATAAATGCTTCTCATTCGAACCCTAACACTTTCTGGAGGCTAGCTGCGATTATTGAAGACCAGAAGGGTTCTTGAAGCTTCAGTTTTCGAGATTGCAACATAAGAGACAATTTATAAGAGAATCAAAGGCAAATAATCATTCTTATTTTCTTAATCTTTGTTTTGAACCATGTTTGAATCATTAGATTTTGATTTTAGGTTATTACTTGCTGTAGATATGAGCTAAAAGCTTTTTGCTTCTGTTTGGATGAGATAATCTTATGAACATGGTTTGATTGAGTGGTTGGATTAATATTAATTTGGTTATTTATCTTGTTAAGCTTGTTAAAGATCCTCATGTATTGATGATAAATATTTTCTGTTAATAAGTGAGTTATTAAGTTGTATGAACATCTTCTTGATTACTTGATTCATATAATTTTGAGAATACAAGATTGTATGCCTAGGAATAGTGAACATGAAACTAGGGTTAACTAGAAAATATGTAAATCAATGTGTGAGCATGTGTGATGAACAACCACATATGAGTTGATTGAATTGAACAAATTTGATTAGCTATTATTACAAGTCTTACTTGATACGAACTGAACACTAGGAAACTTGTTTGTTTAATCAACTGACCACTGTTGGAATTAACTTGTCTACTAAAGGATTGGTAATAGTGAACATGAACCCAATCATATTAGGAATCGGTAACCATTGACATATTGATCCATTGCACTTGCCACGAAATCAACCATAGGAATAAGTGAATCAAATATGAACAGAATTCTCTTTTATCATGGAATCTAGTTGTCCTTTCTTGTTCTTCTTAATTGTTAACTGTATTTTGTTTGAGTGTTAATTGATTGTTTAAGTTTCTAGTCTTGCAAAACTAGAGAAACCCCCTTTTATATTGTTTTATTTAGATAATATTAGCATTTATTTTAATTGTTTACCGTTCCCTGTGTTCGATACCCTACTTACCTGAACTAAACTACTAATCGATAGGTACACTGCCTTTTGTGTGTTTTTTTTTGTTTAAGTTAGTAGGATTAAAACTAGTACGTTTCACACACATCATGCCCCAATGTCAACAATCAAGGAAATAGAGGATCAAGAAGGGTTTTGACTCTAGGACAAGGCGAAGCAGTCCAAGACCCTATTGTTGTCACCGGTACGTTCCTACTTAACAACACATATGCATGCATCTTATTCGATAGTGGAGCGGAGCGAAGCTTCGTTAGTAACAAGTTTAAATACTTACTAAATCAACAACCCCAGAAGCTCAATGAAGCCTTCACGGTGGAAATGGCTAATGGGAAAACAGAATCAACTAGGGATATCTATGTAGGGTGCACGTTAACATTAAACCACCACACTTTCCAAATAAACTTGATGCATGTGAATATTAGGAGTTTCGATGTGGTCATCGGCATGGATTGGTTGAGCCCCCATCATGCCGATATTATGTGCCGCGAGAATGTCGTTCGCCTTCACCTTCCCAATCACGAAACCCTAATCATCTATGGAGATAAACCCGGCGTTAACCTTCTTCTTATTTCATGCATCAAGGCATAGAAATGCCTGCACAAAAGGAACTACGCCTTCCTTGCTCACATTGTGGACAAGTCGAAGGAAGAAATAAACATTCGAGATATCCCAGTGACGTGTGACTTTCCAGATGTATTTCCCGAGGATTTTCCAGGAATACCTCCAGAAAGACAGGTCGAATTTCAAATCGACCTAGTGCCAGGAGCCACATCAATTGCTAATTCACCCTATAAGTTAGCTCCCACCGAAATTTAGTAGATTATCCGGTCAATTAAGAGAATTGTGCGGCAAAGGACTCATCAGGCCAAGTTTCTCACCCTGGGGAGCCCCAGTCTTGTTCGTCAAAAAGACGGATCCTTCCGGCTGTACATAGACTATAAAAGAGCTGAATAAACTCACTATCAAGAACCGCTACCCACTCCCTCGGGTTAACGGCCTATTTGACCAGCTCCAAGGAGCTAGTTACTCCTCCAAATAGGTCTAGGGTCCGGTTACCATCAGCTCCGAGTCCAAGAAATGGACATTCCAGAAATTGCTTTCCGAACTCATTACGACCATTTCAAATTAGTTGTGAAAACCATCCGGTCTAACGAATGCCCCAACAGTATTCGTGGACCCCACAAACCGAGTTTTCCCAACCATTCCCAGCCAACCTTTTATTTATTTTCCTCGATAACATACTCGTTTGCTCGCGAAACAAGAACAAACACTGTCAACACCTATGACCTACCTCAGAGGCATCAAAACCAGGAAATACCGCGAAGGAAGCACTCCGTGGGATGGATAATACTTTCGAAGCCAAAGGGGGGACGAAATTGGAGTTGGACCGGGCACCTATCTGGGTGATCAACGATAGATTGACTAAGTCTGCTCATTTCCTGCCAGTAAAGGAAACTTACAAGAAGGAAAGATTGACTAGAATTTACATAAAGGAGATAGTAAGACTCCGTGGAATCTCAATATCTATTATCTCGGATCGAGGTAGTAGGTTTACCTCACGGTTCTGGCAATCACTGCAAAAGGCAGTAGGAAACAACCCGACATGAGCCCTGCTTACCACCCACAGACGGATGATCAAAGTGAGCGAACCATTCAAACGCTTGAAGATATGCTTCGAGCATGTGTGATAGACTTTGGAAGGTCGTGGGATACCCACTTACCTTTAATTGAATTTTCGTACAATAACAGTTATCACACAAGCATCAAAGTTTCTCCTTTTGAAGCATTATATGGTCGTAAATGTAGATCACCATTGTGCTGGGCTGAGGTAGGTGACACTCAGCTAGCAAGAGGACAGACACCAAACAATGCTTTAACAGGGCTAAAAATTCATACGTGAAACAACGGAAAAGATGGTTCAAATCAGAGCTCGAATTCAGGCATCACGAGACCGACAGAAGAGCTATGCTGATAAACGGCGAAAGCCCCTAGAATTTCAAGCCGGGGATCGGGTGTTATTGAAGGTCTCTCCCTGGAAAGGGGTTATTCGTTTTGGGAAAAGGGGGAAACTAAACCCACGATACATTGGGTCATTTGAGATTCTTGCCCGAATCGGTCCAGTGGCCTATAGGCTGCAGCTACCTGCCGAGCTCAGCAGCGTACACCCCGTGTTCCATGTTTCCAAATTGAAAAAATGCTTATCCGATGAAACTCTTGTCATTCCATTAGAAGAAATCAAAATCAACGAGAATCTCCTGTTCATCGAGGAACCAGTTGAAATCATGGACTGGGAAGTGAAGCGTACTAAGCAAAGTCGCATTCCGATTCTGAAGGTTCGATGGAGCGCAAAGCGTGGACCGGAATTCACATGGGAACGCGAAGACCAAATGAAGCTGAAGTACCCTAACTTATTCTCGCATTCTCAAATCTAGTTTCAAAAAGAATTTCGGGACGAAATTCCCTCTAACGGGGGGATGATGTCACAACCAGGAAACTCTATGCTTTTGTACACATTAACAAGGAAAAAAATTGTAACCAAAAGTTGAGAGCATGCATGATGTTTATTCAATGGCAACAAAATTCCATCAAAAACTCTATACAAACACTTCAAATGGTCAACGAAAGATTGGAAACCCTAAAAATTTCGGTTTAAGTCCAATATGGACTAGGAGTTCCTTATTGGGCCTAATGGACCAATAAGTTTCCAATTTGACTAGTTTGGGCTTAGAACCCTTAATTTGGCTCTAATTCGACCCACCTTCATGAGATTTAACATTTTGGGCCATATTGGGCCTAAAATGGAATAAACTACTCCAATAAGCCTTATTGGGCCATAACTAACCTAATTAGCTTTAATGGGCCATAAAACCCATTCTCTTATGCTAATTGGGCCGTGAACCATCCAAAGAAGCCTAAAGGGCCGAAAAGTAATTATGGGCCTATGGAATTCGAACAAAGCTATGAATGGCCCAAGAAAACCCATTCTTCCCTTTTAAATCCCAACAAAATCGGCCTATATACATATATATATACACACATTCATATATATATATATATATATATATATATATATATATATATATATATATGCAAAACAAAAAAAAAGGAAATGAAGTGAATTATGTGCATGAGACACCTCACTATTGCATGGAGGGTATCCATGCACATCACCTCACCCTCTCTCTCTCTTCCCTCTCTTCTTTTTCTTCTCGGCCGAGACCTCACAACCACACCACCATCTTCAAAATTTCTCTTCAAACTCTGTCAACACACTCAAGCACATCTCCTTCCTTTCATCAAAATTTTCGAGATCTCCAAGTACATCAAGAGGTCCCTTCATTAACATCATCAACCTTGGTAAGTCCTTACTTAGAATTATGTGTTAACTTCTTGAATTCATTCAAAAGTTCCTTCTTAACCCCCATCATCTCGTGATCCATACTCATGGACTTCTTAGAACTCGAGATCAACTCAAGGAAGCTTGCTAGGATAAAAAACTCATTCCATTCTTCTTTAAAACCGAGAACAACAAGCAAATGTGAGTTCATACCCCCTTGTTTTCAGTTTTTACTTGTTTTTGGGGGGAGAATACAAGTGTTATGTGTTGATCTATGTGTGTTTGCATGTTATATGTGATTTCTTTGGTTTATGTTGTGATAATATGTTAATACTTATTATATTTCGAGATCTATAGCCAAAATGTGAAAGATTCATAAACAAAAACATAATAAACAACATACATCATAGATCTAGTCCTTAAGTTTAAAAAGTGAAAAACAAAGCCAAAGATCTTTACTAGTGTCATTTTTGCAAAAATAACAAAGATTGGGTTGAAAGATGATAATTTTCGGTTTCATGAGGATTATAAAGTATTTATTTATATAAAAGCTGATTTTTATGAAAATGATACTTTTCAAAGGGCCAAAAATATAAAATTTTGCTTAATGGGCTTATATTTGGACCTCACAGATTTTTGGGCACAAACTTGCGAAAATGAAGAATTTTAGGGACTGAAATTATAATATCATAAAAGTATGAGTCAAAAACATAATTAAACTATTTCAGGGGCTGAAAATGACCCTTTTTGCTAAATTGGACTATTAATGCAAAGTTTTTAGATTTTGGGCCAAAATTGTAAAACTTACGGCAAATGGGCCAAAAATGTAAATTTTTAGCAAATAAGGGCTGAAATGTCAAAAGTTGTATTTTAGGCTGAAATTATAATTTAAGATTTTATTTGGGCCGAAAATGCCAAGTTAAATAATCTAATGGACTAAAATGTCATTTTTCATCAAAAAGGACTAAAAGTGTCCTTTTGCACCATTAAGGGCTGAGAATGTAAATTTTGTATGAAAAAGTGACTGAAATGGTCAAATAATCATTTTGGGCCAAATATGTAAATTTCTAAACAATTTGATCAAAGATATAAATTTTTACAACATGAAGGTTTAAAAATGGTATTTTTATAAAAACTAAGAATATCGTTATAAACCAACATTGAGTATTTTAACATCAAAAGTAAACACTAAGTGTAAACCAAATTCCATACTACAACTTATATCGACAAACAGATAAACGATTCAATGGTTGGGCCCAATATTTCCTACTCGTGCTTATTGGGCCTTCGTGACCCAATTATACGATTGTTGGGCCTAATATAATCAAAACATGTTTATTGGGCCTTGGTGACCCAATTACATGCCCAATGGGCCTTTATCAGCTTTAACATGCTATTGGGCCTTAGTGGCCCATTTGCTTTGCTAATATGGCCCTAAACATTCATCATATGCTTAATGGGTTATAACGTGTCTGTAGCATACTCGATAGCCTATAATAACATACATGATTAGTGGGCCACGGTTGTCCTCTTTCATGTCTGTTAGGCTTACTTTATATTCACATAAACATCATTCGGGTTGTAAAACAATGTTATTCAATTTCATTGGGATTTAGTGAGAAATAACGGATGACACCAATAAGTGTCGGCCGTAGTCTGTAGTTATAATCAGAGTCTCCTGGAGGGAGAGCGAGAGTTTGTGTATAGATCTATACGGGGGTGACTCCCCCACACCTGAGCTGTTCGCTATAGTTAGACTCGGCCAGTCTAGGGTGACAAAATCTTGATCAAAACCGGCGTTTGGTAAAATGCCAAGATAGGCGAATTAGTCACTATTATGCATGGTTATAACGACTCACATAGAGATCCATTACCATCTAAGTATTCATGGGAAATCATATTCATACACTGAGACGATGCAAAGTGATTTATACAATAATACAAAACTATCATACTATTTAAATTGGAAAACATTGGGTATTCCGGGGAACGACATTATTCACTTCTACATACAACAACTACAATTCAAGGAACAATTAGGAAAGGCATTCACTTTTACATGTTTTGAATTCACATACATATACACTTATGGGATCATCACATCTTTTTTTTTTGTAAACAGTTTTTGTTACAGAAAATATCGGATTTTCTTGGTTTTACAAACAATACAAACTATTTTTATATCAAACATGCTTATGAACTCACCTACACTATATATGTTGACCGTTTTCAAAATAACTTGTATTCTCATGTAACCGTTAGAATGAAGAATCATCAAGCGTGTTTCTGAAATTTCTTTTGTGCAATGTCAATCGTTAAACAATTTATGTTCTGAGATGTTGTAATGTAAACAATGTACTTGATCTAAACAAGGTCAGTTGTAATGTATTAATGCATGGTGATGTTTATGTTATGTTTCATGTATATTCATTGTGATGATATTTCAATTTAAGTCACACGATCCCTCAGATGTTTCCGCCGTCTGGTTCGGGGGTGTGACAAAGTAGGGATGTGGAGCATGGGAAGATGAACCTGATAATAGGGAATAAGAAATTGTCGCCTTTCACCAAGATCGGGATTTATTCTTTAGTGCTTAGTAGTGGGATAGGTTTTGAATTGAAAGATTGTTGCTACTTGTGACAACCTGAAATTTCTATCTTGTAAAAGTCAAACTTGGTCAACGACCCTTCGGGCCGTGAACAGCCTTCGGGCCGTGATCAGGCTTCGTGCCGTGATCAGCGTTCGGGCCGTGAACCTCGGTCTGGGCCGTGAACCTCCCCTCCCTATATATATGAGTTTAGACTGATTTTCACTTCACTTCTCCACTTCTATCCGTGAACCCAAGTTTTCTCTCTCAATTATCATCTCCTAAAAAGCTCTCCTTTCTCCTCTAACTCGTTAGAAACACTTCCCTTTCTTTTTGTTCATGTGAAATCCTTTGATTTCATCCTTGAGTCATCATCTTTCATCAAGATCTTCAAGTGTTCTTGGGCCGTGATCCATCCTTGGGCGTGAACACTTCATCCTGGCCGTGAACACTTCAAGTGTTCTTGGACCGTGATCCATTCTTGCGTCGTGAACCCATCTAGTTTGGCCGTGATCAAGTTTCAGCCTTTCATTTTCAGTTCTAACACTTCTTTGTAAGTGTTCCCTACTTCCTAAGGCTGTTTCCTTTACATATTTAGTTGTTAAATGCACTAATTGTATACATATATGTGTTATTATATGCTAAATAGGATCCATTTGTGCTCGGGACTCCTCTAGTGATACCAAACATCCTATATCGATCTTTCATTTAAATCACTCACACCAGGTGAGTTCATACCCCTACAATCAACCTTTTAACTGTTTTAAATACTTTTAGGGGAGAATACAAGTAGAACACAAGATAATCGTGTTAAACACTTACATGTGAAAACGTCAAACAAAAGGATTTCTTATGCTTATTATTGTTGCTAAAATCATTTCAAAAACTGTTTTAAACTATTTTAGATTGCTTTTATTATCAAAATCATATTTGTGTATTTATTTACGTATAAGTATGCTTTAACGGACTTAGGACTATTGCTACATACGTTGACTCATGTTCCTTGTTTGGTTGTGGGCTTAGGATAGGATCACTAGTCCGACTGTCGGCTAAATCATAGTTATACTTATTAAATATATACATGAATATTTAAACCCCCCATTTTTAAGGAACATACTTAACTCAGTTGCTTATGTTGAACAATTGAGTCTTTTCTACAAATCAGTAACATTCAAACAAACATGCTAGTAAACTATAATAGGTATAGTTTAGAGGATCACTACACACTATTTCTAGAACAGAGAAACATACATGAGTCAATGCATACACACTATTTCTAGATCAGAGAAACATACATGAGTCAATACATACATACTATAACAAGAATAAGAAGGAACATACATACATACTATAACAAGAACAAGATAACTAAAATGTGAGATATTATTTCTTGATATAGCAATATACTTGTTATGTCACGTTTTCTAACCAGAATCTCCTTGAGGGAGAGCGTGAGTTTGTGTATAGATCTATACGGGATTGACCATCCCACACCTTGCTGCTAGCTACAGTGGGACCTGCAGGTCTACGGGTGTCAAATGTCATACCATTTTCGACGCCTAAAGAATGTCGTGTTTTATACTAGTCAATCAAGCATGGTTATAACCTAATTACATTTAACCTAAATTAACCAATTTGGTTACAAGGTAGTTAATGTATGAGTCAGATATTTTACAAATATGGAAAACTCGCATTTCAATACTAATTCAAGTACAAACATATATTTTTACAAGAGAACAAACATACTAAACAGTCGGGTCTTGGGTAGAAGACTACATTTCATTTCTATAAGAAAATATAGGATTTTCTGGGAAGTATACAAAATTTTTACCAAACAAACACAAAGATTTTCATGAAACAAACACAAACCTTTGACATTAAATACTTATGAACTCACCAACTTAAATGTTGATACTCTCTTTCAAAATAACTTGTATTCTCAGGTCAACAGTAGACAGATACACTGGACCAGGTTTTGAGAAGACGGAGCATGTTCAAGACTCGTCTTTTATTTTGATATATTTCTGGTGTCTTATAACCACTCACAGAACACACATGTATTAACTATTCTATTTAATGCAATGGATGTTGTTTGTTGTTTTACTATTATGCATTGTTATGATACTGTACATGACGTCTTCCGCCCCCGAATGTTTCTGCCATCTCGGTTTGGGGGTGTGAAAGATTGGTATCAGAGCTTTGTCTATAGTGAACTGAGTATATCAACCCATAAAAGATATACAACTATAAACACAGCGGGATTAAAACACTCTGACCAAGATTTTATACTTTTTAAATAATAAAATATTTTACTAAATTATACATACATGCATTCATACTAGGATCAGTGTCATACAAGAATAGAACAAAAGTATTGCGTTTGTTGAGCAGCACAAGTAGGCTTGGGGACATATAATCAAGTCTGGAATTGATATAGCATGATCAACTATATCTATCCCAGAAGTTATTAGCATGTGCCTAGGAATGGTTCTGGCATAGCAACAAGTATAAAAACTTACCAACTATACTACAATGAAACACTAGAACATAACATAAACTTAAAATACTTTAGGAGTATTTTGTTGTACTATAATTATTTATGTGGAAACTAAAAAGGGTCTTTACTAGTAGGTCAATAGTTACTAAGTGGATACGCTAAGGTTATATGTGACTAAGATGTTATAGACTTAGAATCTATGATCTTCGCTTTACTTCATGTTCCTTGTTTGGTTGTGGTCTTAGAGTTGGATCACTTATTCGAAGGTCTATTCTATCTTGGATATATATAATTGGTATGCACTAAGTAAATATTGAAGTAACTGATAAGGATCATCCTATAATTATCTTTAGTAATACGTCTATTATACGTCTCTTACACCTCTTTTCTCGCTTAGATAACATGGTCGGATTCCATCTCCCTGGCGACCCCTACTTTCCCAATCAAGGGAATGGTGGACGGCTTGAAGTTGAACCCAAAGAAGGGAACCCGATGGTCCCAGTAGAAGAAGACCCCAAGGAGAGTTCTGAGGAAGAGAACGAAGAGGATGAGCAGGAGGACTCTGACTTAGAACCCGAGGTCTACAATTCACCTCAAGTTGGGGAAAATCCTAACCCTCGACCAGTATTTCAAGGCCCGACGCCTCTGTAGGCAGTGAACTTGGGAAGGTGGAGCCATGAACAGGGACAACCACCTCCCTATAATGGAGACCGAAGCTTCCACAACTTAAGCGAGGGAGGCTCGGCTGACAGAGCCCTCCCTATCTTGGTACGCCGTGTTGCTCACAATGCTGAGTAAGTAAGGGCAACCATCGACCATGTCATGGAAATCAGGGCTAACTCAGGAGTCAACACAGTTCGTCTGCGCCACCTGTCTGATGACCAAGGGTTAACCAGGACTCACACTGACACACTACATATGGAACTGAATGCCAGTCGATCCGAAGTTAGGGAACTTCGTCAGGGTCAAGTTGCATTGGAAAGGCGTATGTGGGAAACAAAACAACAACTGGCTGGATCCATGGCAGAATCTAGTGCCAACCAGAACAACACTCCTCGCGAGTAGAGCTTACTCTACTCACTCTTTTTGGATATAACTTATGTCTACTTTTAGACTCTAGTATTATTTCTTATTTATGTTTAGACCTTGAACTTCAGCTTCTTTAGGTCTTTATTGGTATGTTGTAGACCTTTCCAAGGTCAAATTTTCATGAACTCTATATATCTATAATACCAATGATATTGACAAGTATCCAATCCTATTGTAAAATCCTTATCTAAATCCTTTCATCTTTCAAATGGTAGAACTCAATTGCAAAAACTTCAATTACATGTTGATCTATGGTGTGTTAGATCATGGAACACTCTCATTATTCTCACTATTGAATACTTACAATTATCTTCATCTTTGTAAACTTATAGATGAAAGATGCCTACTCGTAGATCAAACAGACGTACTACTCCTATAACTCCAACTCAACCACCACCTCCTCCACAATTCGATCCTGTAGTTTTTCAAGCTGCAGTGACCGCTGCTATAATGGCAGCTTTGGCACAGGTCAACGCTAGCGGAACTAGTGGAGGTGGGACGGGTGTTAACTCCACCCAAGGTGACAGTCACGGGCATCCTAGGGAATGTTCGTACAAAGACTTCACCAACTGCAAACCCAAAGCCTTTAATGGCAGCGGTGGAATCATTGCCCTCTCGCAGTGGTTCGAGAATACGGAGTCTGTCTTCGAAATATGCTCCTGCCCTGATGGAAGCAAAGTAAAATTTTCTGCCTGCACCTTCGCAGACAGGGACCTCACATGGTGGAATAGCCATGTCAAGTCACTTACTCTGATAGTGGCTAATTCCATGGGCTGGGAAGCTCTGAAGGAGCTGATGATCGGTGAATACTGCCCGAGGGGCGAAGTTCAGAAGCTTGAACAGGAGCTATGGAGCCTGACCATGAAAGGCTCTGACATAGTAGCCTACACAACTAGGTTTAGCGACCTGGTGGCTCTGTGTCCGGGGATGGTCCCCACTGAGGCCAAGAAGGTTGAGATGTACATCTGGGGGCTGGTACCTCCATTTTAAGGGAATATGTTGTCTTCACACCCCGCTACCTTCGACAGTGCCAAACGATTGGCATAGCGGCTCATCGACCATGGAGTCCGCACACCAGCCACAACCCCTGCTGTCCCAGAACCAGCCAAAACAACCGACAACAAGAGGTAGTTTTGGGACAGGAAGAAGAGCATCTCGGTGCAGAACTCTGCCAAGAAACAATAGGTTGTGGTTGTTCATGCCGCAAAAACCCCTGCTGCCCCTGTGCCGGCGAAGCAATACGCTGGGAGTTTGCCTAAGTGCAACAAGTACAACTTCCACCACAACGGCCCCTGCCGTGAGATGCAGTGCGCCAACTGCAGCAGGAAAGGGCACACAACCCGTTTCTGTAAGGCTCCGGTAAGGCCAATCACCTAGGTCCCTGGTGCTGGAGCAGGCCATGCCTGCTACGGGTGTGGTGAAGTTGGACACTTCAAGAGAAACTGCCCGAAAGCAAGGAATACTCGTAGAGTAAGGAGAGTACTCGCTCTTGGCCATGAGGAAGCTGTGGTAGACCCTACGGTGGTCACTAGTACGTTTCTCCTCGATAACTCTTATGCATGCATACTATTTGATAGTGGAGCAGAGAGGAGTTTCGTGAATTAAAAATTTGCACACTTACTTAAACAACTACCTCAAGCATTAAAAGAAACGTTCACCGTAGAAATGGCTAATGGGAAGATTGAGAGCACTAACGACATATACATAGCATGCACTCTCTCTCTAGATAACTATTATTCCAAATTGACCTCATGCTTGTATCAATCAAAAGTTTCGACATCATTATCGGCATGGATTGGTTGAGTATTCATCGTTCTGACATCATGTGTTTTGAAAAATACGTTCGTCTTAATCTACTGAATAGCGAAACCTTAGTTATCTATGGCGACAAACCAGGAATGAACCTTCAAATCATTTCAAGTATATAAGCCCAGAAGTACTTACGAAAGGAATATCATGCATTCCTTGCTCATGTGGTTGATATGATCCAAGAGGTAAAAGACATAAAGAACATCCCAGAGGTACGCGACTTTCCCGACATCTTTCCCGAAGAACTTCCAGGATTACCCCCACAACGTCAAGTCAAGTTCAGAATCAACTTATTTCTAGGAGCTACTCCTGTAGCTAAATCGCCCTATCGACTAGCACCAGCTGAGATGCAGGAACTATCCAGTCAACTGAATGAACTGTTAAGCAAGGGATTCATTAGAGCGAGCTTCTCACCCAGGGGAGCACCGGTCTTGTTCGTGAAGAAGAAAGACGGATCGTTCTGTATGTGCATCGACTACTGCGAGCTAAACAAACTAACCATTAAGAACCGATACCCTCTACCATGTATAGACGACTTGTTCGACCAACTCCAAGGAGCGAACTATTTTTCCAAGATTGTCTTAAGATCCGGGTATCACCATTTACGAGTGTTAGAGTAATATGTTCCCAAAATAGCCTTCCGAACTTGTTATGGTCACTACGAGTTTCTAGTGATGCCCTTCGGATTAACCAATGCGCCCGCAGTGTTCATGGACTTAATAAACCGGGTGTGCCGTCCTTACTTAGATAAGTTCGTGATCGTGTTCATTGACGACATACTTATCTACTCTCGCAGTAAGGAGGAACATAGTCAACACCTACGTCAGATCCTAGAAACACTACGAGCAGAGAAGCTTTATGCAAAGTTCTCTAAGTGCGAATTTTGGAGTGGGAGAGTCGAATCCTTAGGTCACGTGGTTAGCAAAGAGGGAATACACGTGGACCCTTCCAAAATAAAGACTATTGAGAACTAGTCAGCACCAAAGACGCCTACAGAAATTCGTCAATTTCTAGGCCTCGCTGGCTACTATCGCAGGTTTATTAAGAACTTTTCGAAGATTGCGAAAACACTTACCACATTGACCCAGAAAGGTGTGACGTTTGACTGGGAAGAGAAACAAGAAAAGGCGTTCCAAACGCTTAAGCAAGCCTTATGCAACGCACCGATATTATCCCTCCCAGAAGGGATTGAAGATTTCGTGGTTTACTGCGATGCATACAACCAATGGCTTGGCTGTGTTCATATGCAACGAGGAAAGGTCATCACCTATGCCTCAAGACAGCTTAAGACGCACGAAGTTAACTACACTACACATGATCTTGAGTTAGGAGCAGTGGTATTTGCTCTGAAGATCTGGAGACACTACCTGTATGGTACAAAAAACACTATCTTTATAGATCATAAAAGTATTTAACAGATATTCGACCAGAAGGAGCTCAACATGAGATAACGACGGTGGGTCGAGCTACTAAATGACTACGAATGCGAACTTCGTTATCATCCCGACAAAGCCAATGTAGTAGCTGACGCCCTAAGTCAGAAAGAATACTCTGGTCGTAAGGTCAAGGCATTGACTATGACCATCCATTCACATCTGTCCACACAAATTAAGGAGGCTCAACAGGAAGCCGTGAAACCTGAAAATGTGGCAGGTGAAGCCCTAAGATGGATGGATAAGAACTTAGCAGTCAAGGGTGACGGGGTCTTATATCTCATGGATCGGATCTGGACACCGAAGTTCGGTGGCTTTAGAGATGTTGTCATGAAGGAAGCTCACAATACTCGATACTCCGTTCACCCAGGTTCAGATAAGATGTATCTGGATCTCAAAAAGCTATATTGGTGGCCTAACATGAAAGCTGATATTGCTACCTTTGTTGGAAAGTGTCTAACTTGCGCCAATGTTAAAGTAGAATATCAGAAGCCCTCAGGTTTACTACAACAACCGGAGATACCTGAGTGGAAGTGGGAGAGGATTACAATGGATTTCATAACCAAGTTTCCCAAGACAATGGGTGGACTTGATACCATTTCGGTAATCGTCGACAAACTAACCAAGTCTGCACAGTTCCTGCCAATCAAAGAAACCGACAAGATGGAGAAACTGACAAGAACTTACATTAGGGAGATTGTACGACTGCATGGAGTTCCCATATCTATCATCTCTGATAGAGACAGTAGATTCACTTCAAGGTTCTGGTAGTCGCTACAAAAGTCCTTGGGAACTAGGCTGGACATGAGTACAGACTACCATCCACAAACTGACGGGCAAAGTGAGAGGACTATTCAAACTCTAGAAGATATGTTGCCAGCCTGTGTGATCGACTTTTGAAAGGCATGGGATACTCATTTAATCCTTGTCGAGTTATCCTATAATAACATTTATTACACAAGCATAAAGGCTGCTCCATTCGAATCCCTCTATGGCCGGAAGTGCAGATCCCCTCTATGCTAGGCTGAAGTGGGTGACACTCGGTTAGCTAAAGGGAAAGTCCCTGACAGCACTCTCACTGGTCCAGAAATCATCTGAGAGACAACAGAAAAGATAGTACAAATTCGCGAGCGACTGAAAGCCTCGCTAGACCGACAGAAAAGCTACGCTGATAAACGACGAAAACCCTTGGAATTCCAGGTTGGTGACTTTGTTCTATTGAAAGTCTCACCCTGGAAGGGCGTAATACACTTTGTAAAGCGTGGTAAACTAAATCCAAGGTACATTGGACCTTTTGAGATTCTCGCAAGAATCGGTCCAGTAGCTTACAAATTCCGTCTACCTCAAAAACTTAATAACGTACACCCTACCTTCCAAGTATCGAACCTAAAGAAGTGTCTGTCCGATGAGGCACTTGTTATACCTCTCGACGAGATCGAACTAAATGAGAACTTACACTTCATGGAAGAACCCGTAGAGATCATGGATCAAGAAGTCAAGCAAACCAAACAGAGTCGTATCCCGATAGTGAAGGTTCGTTGGAATGCAAAACGGGGACCCGAATTCACTTGGGAGCGGGAGGATCAAATGAAACATAAATATCCTCATCTTTTCCCTTAGTCTATGTGTATTTTTCTTAATTCTAATTTCGGGACGAAATTCCCTTTGACAGGGGGATGATGTGACAACCCGAAATTTCTATCTTGTAAAAGTCAAACTTGGTTAACGAATGCCAAACTTATCCAATAAAGGTCAAACTTATTTCTAACATTATCTTATGGTTAGATTAGACTAATGAAACGAGTGTGTTCAATGCCTAGTATTCTAAAGTGAAGAATGATAAGTAAGAAATCCATTTGGACCGAGGCTTCGGGCCGTAAACGACCCTTCGGGCCATGAACAGCCTTCGGGCCGTGATCAGGCTTCGGGCCATGATCAGCCTTCGGGCCGTGAACCTCGGTCTAGGCCGTGAAACTCCCCTCCCAATATATATGAGTTTAGACTGATTTTCACTTTACTTCTCCACTTCTAGCCGTGAACCCAAGTTTTGTCTCTCAAGTATCATCTCCCAAAAAGCTCTCCTTTCTCCTCTAAATCGTTAGAAACACTTCCCTTTCTTGTTGTTCATGTGAAATCCTTTGATTTCATCCTTGAGTCATCATCTTTCATCAAGATCTTCAAGTTTTCTTGGACCGTAATCCATCCTTGGTTCGTGAACACTTCATCTTGGCCATGAACACTTCAAGTGTTCTTGGACCGTGAACCCATCTAGTTTGGTCGTGATCAAATTTCAACCTTTTATTTTCAGTTCTAACACTTCTTTGTAAGTGTTCCCTACTTCCTAAGGTTGTTTCCTTTACATTTGTAGTTGTTAAATGCACTAATTGTATACATATATGTGTTATTATATGCTAAATAGGATCCGTTTATGCTCGGGACTCCTCTAGTGATACCAAACATCCTATATCGATCTTTCATTCAAATCACTCACACCAGGTGAGTTCATACCCCTACAATCAACCTTTTAACTGTTTTAAATACTTCTAGGGAGAGAATAAAAGTAGAACACAATATAATTGTGTTAAACACTTACATGTGAAAACGTCAAACAAAAGGATTTCTTATGCTTATTATTGTTGTTAAAATCATTTCAAAAACTCTTTTAAACTATTTTAGATTGCTTTTATTATCAAATCATATTCGTGTATTTATTTACGTATAAGTATGCTTTAACGGACTTAGGACTACTGCTACATACCTTGACTCCTGTTCCTTGTTTGGTTGTGGGCTTAGGGTAGGATCACTAGTTCGACTGTCGGCTAAATCATAGTTATACTTATTGAATTTATAATTGAATATTTAAACCCCCCATTTTTGAGGAACATACTTAACTCAGTTGCTTATGTTGAACAATTGAGTCTTTTCTACAAATCAGTAACAGTCAAACAAACATGCGAGTAAACTATAATAGGTATAGTTTAGAGGATCACTACACACTATTTCTAGAACAGAGAAACATACATGATTCAACGCATACACACTATTTCTAGAGCAGAGAAACATACACGAGTCAATACATACATACTATAACAAGAATAAGAAGGAATTTACATACATACTATAACAAGAACAAGATAACTAAAATGTGAGATATTATTTCTTGAGATAGCATTATACTTGTTATGTCACGTTTTGTAACCAGAGTCTCCTGTAGGGAGAGCGTGAGTTTGTGTATAGATCTATACGGGATTGACCATCACACAGCTTGCTGCTAGCTACAGTGGGACCTGCAGGTCTATGAGTGACAATTGTCATACCATTTTCGACGCCTAAAGAACGTCGTGTTTTATACTAGTCAATCAAGCATGGTTATAACCTAATCACATTTAACCTAAATTAACCAATTTGGTTACAAGGTAGTTAATACATCAGTCAGATATTTTACAAATATGGAAAACTCGCATTTTAATACTAATTCAAGTACAAACATATATTTTTACAAGAGAACAAACATACAAAACAGTCGGGTCTTGGGTAGAAGACTACATTTCATTTTTATAAGAAAATATAGGATTTTCTGGGAAGTATACAAACGTTTTTCCAAACAAACACAAACATTTTCATGAAACAAACACAAACCTTTGACATTAAATACTTATGAACTTACCAACTTAAATGTTGATACTCTCTTTCAAAATAACTTGTATTCTCAGGTCACTAGTAGACAGGTACACTGGACCAGGTTTTGAGAAGACGGAGCGTGTTCAAGACTCGTCTTTTATTTTGATATATTTCTGGTGTCTTATAACCACTCACAGAACACACATGTATTAACTATTCTATTTAATGCAATGGATGTTGTTGCTTGTTTTACTATTATGCATGGTTATAATACTGTACATGATGTCCTCCTCCCCCGAATATTTCCGCCATCTCGGTTTGGGGGTGTGACACTACTCGTCAGAAATAACATGCAATATTATTTCTTTTCATGGTTTGTAAAAACAAGGTTTTAGATTTTCATTCAATAATAAAATTGGTTCTATTAATGCTTTCTATAATGGTACTTTATATTTTGAAGCATTGCCTTGTAATGGTATATATGAAACTGTGATGGTTGTAGACAACTTAGGGAATAATGTGTTGCATATCGATTCGTCTAATGGTTTAGACAAGGCATGCCTGTGGCATTGTCGTCTTGGACATGTCAACAAGAAGCGCATAGCCCAACTCCAAAAGGATGGAGTGTTGGAGTCGTTTGACCTAAAGTCGGATGACACATGCGAATCTTGTTTGCTTGGAAAGATGACTAAATCACCTTTCACTGGTATTTGTGAAAGAGGTGAGGGATTGTTGGATCTCATACACATCGATGTGTGTGGGCCCTTTAGATCCACCACAAGGGATGCTAACCACTTCTATGTTACGTTCACCAACAATTATAGCAGATATGGGTATATCTACTTAATCAAGCACAAGTTGGAAACCTTTGAAAAGTTCAAAGAGTTTAAACAATAAGTGATGAATCAATTGGGCAGGAAGATAAAGATGCACAAATCCGATAGGGGTGGTGAGTATCTTAGTATTGAGTTCCATGACTATCTTAAGTAAAGTGGAATTGTTTCACAATTGACGCCGCCTATCACACCGCGGCTCAATGGTGTAGCTGAGAGGCGCACTCGAACCTTGTTAGACATGGTTCGTTCCATGATGAGTCGAGCTTCGCTACCTATCTCATTTTGGGGGTATGCCTTAGAAACTGCCGCCCATATCCTTAATTTAGTCGCAACTAAGAAGGTTTCCAAAACACCTCACGAGATGTGGACAGGGAAGGTTCCCTCGTTGGCACATATCAAGGTTTGGGGTTGCGAGGCTTTTGTAAGACGAGAGACTCACGACAAGCTTGAACCTCGTAGTGAACGGTGTATTTTCATCGGCTATCTACATAAATTGTTTGGATATCTCTTCTACATACCAAGTGACAATGTTGTCTTCGTTGCGAGGAGAGGGGTTTTCCGAGAGAGAGAACTCATACGCCAAGAGGACAGTGGGAGGCAAATTGATCTTGAAGAGCTTCAAGAGTCAAGCGATAAAGGAACCTCTAACACTAGTGCTCATCCTGAGGAAGAGATTCCTGTTGAACCAGTTGACGAGTCCTTACCTCTAAGACGTTGCAGTATAGTTAGTGTTCCACCTGTGTTGTATGGTTTCCATATATCACCAGAAGGTGATAAACGGGTGATACGTTTATCAGCGATAGTACACTAATAAATTTGGATGAACCTAACAACTACAATGAAGCCATGGCGGCCCCGGAGTCTGCAAAATGGAAAGAGGCAATGGACAGCGAGATTCAGTCCATGTATGACAATCAAGTTTGGAACTTGATTGACAATGTGCCGGGTCGCAAGACAGTCACTTGCAAGTGGATCTTCAAGAAGAAGACCAACATGGATGGGAAAGTGCATACATTCAAGGCACGATTGGTTGTGAAGGGCTTTACTCAAACCCCTGGGGTTGACTATGATGAGACTTTCTCACCAGTGGCCAAGATCAAGTCTATTAGGGTTATGTTGGCCATCGCTGCATTTCATGATTATGAAATTTGGCAGATGGATGTCAAAACTGCTTTCCTTAACAGGAAGCTGGCTGAAGATGTTTACATGTGTCAGCCAGAAGGTTTTGTTGATGCCAAATACCCCAATAGAGTGTGCAATCTTGAGAAATCCATTTATGGATTGAAACAAGCGTCTCGCAGATGGAATCTTTATTTCGATGAGAAAGTCAAAGAGTTTGGATTTTTGAGAAGCGAGGATGAGTCATGTGTGTATGTCAAGGCTAGTGGGAGTATAGTTAGATTTCTAGTTTTGTATGTTGATGACATACTGCTCATAGGAAACGAAATCCCGACCTTGCAGGAGGTTAAGTCCTGGTTTAGGAAATGTTTCGCTATGAAGGGTCTAGGAGAAGTTGCTTATATTCTAGGGATACGGATATTGAGAAACAGAAGTAGGGGACTAATAGGACTTAGTCAATGTACTTACTTGGACAAGGTGCTAAAACTCTTTAGAATGGAGATTCCAAGAAAGGGGAATTGCCAATCCAAAGCAATACCAAGCTGAGTAAGACTTAGAGTCCGAGTACTGATGCCGAGATAGCGGAAATGAGTCGAGTGCCATATGCTTCTGCCGTTGGCTCGATTATGTACGTTATGATATGTACTCGCCCTGATTTGGCTTTTGCGTTGAGCATGGTAAGCCGATATCAAGGGAACCCAGGTAGAGCTCATTGGACCACAATGAAGAACATTCTTAAGTACCTGCGAACGACTAAGGACTGAGTCCTTACCCTTGGTGGGAGTGATGACTTGAGAGTGACAGGGTACAGTGACGCCAGCTTTCAAACCGATAGAGGTAACTTCCGCTCTCAGTCGAGCTGGGTATTTACCCTGAATGGAGGAGCAATCACATGGAAAAGTTCAAAGCAAGAGACTATGGCCGATTCAACGTGCGAATCAGAGTACATAGCAGTGAGCGAAGCGTCGAAGGAGGCAATATGGTTGAAGAACTTCATTGGAGACCTCGGACTTGTACCATCCATAAAGGAGCCTATGGAGATTTTCTGTGATAATGAAGGAGCGGTTGCCTTAACCAAGGAACCAAGGGATCATGGTAGATCCAGACACATCGACAGAAAATACCACTTCATCAGACATCGGGTAGAAGAGGGACTCCTGGTAGTAAAGAGGGCATCGTCAGAAGAGAACCCAGCAGATCCCCTCACAAAGCGTCTGAGCAGGGTTAAGCACTTACAGCATGCAAGGAGCATTGGTTTCAAGGACGATATTAGTTTTAGTGATTAGATAGTTGTTTAGAAACTTGTAATAGATAAAATGTAATTGACATTTGATGATTAAATAAATGAGTTTTATTTATGATTAAAGTTTACTATCTTGTTTCAATTGTTCACTATTGTTTAACTTTTTCATGTTTTACTTCCAGAATAATTAGATTGTTCAAATTATCCACAATTGATCATACTTTGGGAGTAATTTATGAGGTTGGACTGTCATGAATTGGTTTGTAGATTGTCTAAGTGTTTAGACATAGCAAAGCAACGTTCATGAGTGCTCTTGAAATAAGATTTGAGTATTGGATTAAACCCACGCTCATATGAATCACTTCATGGAAAGGTTTTCTGCAACGTTCACGAGTGATTGTGACATAGAAAAGGTTTGTTGGAACGTTCACGAGTGATTGTGAGACGATAATATCATATAATCTTTAAACCGAGATATATGAGTTGTTGTTTACAAGTTGGTTGCGCATTGATAGTGCGTGAACGCATCAGTAACTTGATGATATAAAGCGTGTTGTTGTGCATGATTTAATGAGTAAATAGTACAAGCATATAAGTCAAAGTTTATCTGTTCCTTTTATCCTAGGAGGGTAAAAGCGATATATTGGGCCCCTCGATGATTTTGTGTTGACTTATGTGCGGGGCCCGGTCAGGACTAAATTGATGTGTTCAATTAAGTTCTATGTCAAACAAATCAGAAGTCGAGAAACAAACTGTTGGACGTTGAGAATGATTATGTTCCATGTCATTGTCCACACGATATCTTGCAGAACGGAGGATTATATGATCCCTTATCTAAAGGACGCGTCATTGACTAGGTTAGAGTTCGACAACGGCTTTTGAGAGCTATGGTTGCTAATCAGATTTTGAAGTCATACTTTCAGTTATAGGTATTAGACTTATCCAAGTGGGAGACTGTTGGATTAGGTGTCTAAGCTCATAACTATAATTGGTATGAACTTGACCCGATAGTAGCATGGTCCTTTTGGGTTGCCTTCACCATAGCAATTTGATAGGACGAGTTATGAAGAGAGAGGTAGATTTATGATTTATTAATATATTATAAGAATAATATATTAATTGAGAAATCATATTATTTAATTAGTATTAATTAGAATTTAATTTGGAATTAATTTTGTGATTAAAGGAACTGATTAAAGGTAAGGGGACTGTTTGTGCAAATCATTGATAGTTGCAAATTGGGCTGTTGGATCACCATGGAGAGGCTTAGACGAAATCTATGGGAAGCCCATACAATATTTCGTCCAAGGGGGCCTTCCAGAAGGTTTCCATGGGTTGCTTAAGGCTTAAGCAATCAGATTAGGATTTCCAACTAAAACCCTAAGATCCTCAGCTATATAAGGAACCCCTTGGCTTCTTGAAATCGGCCCTATGCATTAAGAAAGAATCCTAGCCGATTTTAGAGCCTCCCTCACCTCTCTCATATTCTTCCATTTCTACTTGGTGTTTGTGATTCCATTATAGGTGCAACAATTGAGGTACTAAGCTCTTGAAGGTCAAGATCAACAAGCTACAAGAAAAGGTATTCTTCTAACTATGTTTAAGTTATCAATTTCGAAAATTTATGCTAGATTAGGGTTTACGCTTTGGATAATAATTTGCATGTATAACTTGAGAAAAACCTAGATCCAAAGCGTTAGGGTTGCGTGTACACCATATGAATGTTGTAGTGCTCGAAACCCATCAGACATAACCTCTTGCAAGGTTGGAATGTCGTTTCCTATGAGCAGTATGTCATCGACATACAATACTAGAAAGCTAAATATACTCCCACTTGCTTTGACATATACACAGGACTCATCCTCACTCCTATAGAAACCAAACTCTTTGACTTTCTCATTGAAGGAAAGATTCCATCTGCGAGATGCTTGCTTCAATCCATAAATGGATTTCTCAAGCTTGCACACTCTATTGGGGTGTTTAGCTTCCACAAAACCTTCTGGCTGACTCATGTAAACATCTTCATCCATCTTCCCATTAAGGAAAGCGGTTTTGACATCCATCTGCCAAATTTCATAATCATGAAACGCAACGATGGCTAACATAACCCTAATAGGCTTGATCTTGGCCACTGGTGAGAAGGTCTCATCATAGTCAACCCTCGGGGTTTGAGTACAGCCCTTCGCAACCAGTCGTGCCTTGAGTGTGTGCACCTTTCCATCCATGTCGGTCTTTTTCTTGAAGATCCATTTGCACCCAACTGTCTTTCGACCTGGTACATTGTCAACCAGGTTCCAAACCTAATTGCCATACATGGACTGGATCTCGCTGACCATTGCCTCTTTCCATTTGGCAGACTTAGGGCCCGCCATGGCTTCCTTGTCGCTAGAAGGCTCATCCAAATTTACCAGTGTACTATCACTGATAAACGTATCACCATCCGTAGTAATATGAAAACCATAAAACTCCGGTGCCATTCTAACTCGAGTGGAACTTCGAAGAGGTAATGATTCGTCAATAGGTTCAACAGGAATCTCTTCCTCAAGTTGAGCGCTAGTGTTAAAGGTTCCTCCACCACTTGATTCTTTAATCTCTTCAAGATCAATTGTCCTTCCACTGTCCTCTTGGCATATGAATTCCCTCTCACGGAAAACTCCTCTTCTTGCTACGAAGACCATGTTATCACTAGGTATGTAGAATAGATATCCAAAGGATTTCTATGGGTAGCCGATGAAAATACACCACTCACTTTGAGGTTCAAGTTTGTTGTGAGTCTCTCTTCTTACGAAAGCTTCACAACCCCAAACCTTGATATGTGCCAACGAGGCAACTTTTCAAATGTTTCTGACTTATTCTTGATTAAGTAGATATATCCATATCTGCTATAATCATTAGTAAAAGTCACATAGAAGCAATTTGCATCCCTTGTGGTGGATATTGTTGGGTCTAGTAGGGTTGCGTCCTTGGGCTCGGTCCTTAGCCCAATTTTGTTATCCGGTTTGGGCCTGTCCAACCGTGTTTATTTTATTAGGGTTTAGTATTTAAGGTGCATGCATGCATCCTTTGTGAGTAGCGCTTTTATTATTCTTATCATTGTACTACAAACCCTAGCTCGCCTCTACAGTGGAAGTTCTTTGTCGAGCTCTGTTGAGGTGTGACTACATTTGAATCATTAAGCATTACTTGATTCTATATCGTGTTTATTGTGTTCGTTTGCTTTTATTGTTTAGCCTGTTGAAGATCTAATCGATCTAAGAGTTTTTCAACTCATCAATTGGTATCAGAGCAGGAGACTATGTAATTCATACATATCTCTTCTGTTGAAGAAGATCTTAGGGTTTTCCGCTTTGATTGATATTGTTAGAGCCGTCATTTGCTATTGACGTAGTTCTTTAAATACTCGATCTTACCCTAACGTTATTTACAAGTATGATCTTAAGCAGGTTTTTGAACAAACATCGTCATGGATGATTCTCAGTCTAACCTAATCAATATCTCCAACAGCATAGGATCAACGACAAGGATTCCTATATTATACACCCAGGATTATGAGGTCTGGGCGCATCACTTTGAAGACTACGTGATTGGCTCAGAAGACAATGGATACTTGATCTGGGAGGCGATTACTGTAGGTCCATTCGCTCACTCAAGCACTTCAAGAATTGTTAAAACTCAAAAGGAGTACAATTAACTCGTCAGTGATGTGAAAGACATTCCCCAAGATGAGAAGGAAAAGTTTCAGTGCAACATCAAAGCTTTAAGAATGATTAGGTTTGCTTTACAATCGGACACGTTCGTTTGGTTAGCTCATGCACAACGGCAAAAGAAATATGGAACAAATTGAAGGAATTGTATTCTACGGATGAAGGTCTTGAGCATTCAATCCAAACATTGTTGCTCTCAGAATTTGGTGACTTCAAGCAGAAGCCCGAAGAGAAGCTTATTCAAGCCTTCGATTGCTTCAATCATCTCCTTAGTAAGATGATAAAGCATGGGATTGAAAGGAAAGTCATTAAACAGAAGGTGACATTCATGAATGGCCTTAGACTCGAATGGATGGCTGTGGTGTCTACTGTGAAGGCTCATGAACAATTCAAGTCTTATTCTCTTGCAAAACTGGTGGGAATATTAAAGTCACATGAGAGTGTCATGACTAAAGAAACGAATGTGGTATCTGGCATGGGTTCCTTGGCCCTAATCTCCAAAGGAAAGAATGTTGCTGCTGAAGAAGAAGAAGATTTAGATCTTTCTGCATATGATCTAACAAGTGAAGATTATGCTTTGATGGTGTCAAATCCCAAGTAGTTCATCAAAAGAAGGTTCCCAACAAATAAGAACCGAAACTGGCAAGGTAGCTACAGTGCCGAGAAAGCAAAGGAGGAACCGAAGAGGGTTTCTCATACCGAAGAACCAAAGAAGGAAGTAAAACTTGGTGGTGACTCGGGCATTAATTGTCACTACTGCGGAGGCAAAAATCACTTCGGCAAAGATTGTATGCTGAGAAAGATGTCAGAAAAGAATGAAGATGAGGACGAGGAAGCGAACCTCACACGACGATTGGAAGAAATCAAGAAGAAGAAAGCTGGATCTAATAACACTATGAATGCTCTTATTGTACAGGGAAATATTGTTGACGATGAGTTCGGAGGTGTTGAAGTTTGTCCACTGATTCAGAAGATGAAGAAGTGAGGAAGCCTACTCATGGCATGGCTTTGTTGGTGAAAGAAGAGGACGTTGCAGGAAAGTGTCTAATGGTGACTTCTGGGGTGTCACAAATGAGAGACTATACCACTGATGGGGGACTGGATGAAGCAAAGGAGCGAGAAGACAGGTGTTTTGCAGCGAAACCTGTCAGTGAGCAGATCAACGAATGGTATGAGTTGATCAAGAAGGTACAATCTATTCTTGTTTCCTTACAAATTCCCATCACAAACTATGAAAAAGAACTAAATGGATTAAAATCTAAATTTTCTATTATAAGTGGTAGTCTAACTCAAACTCGAGTCACAAACTCTAACCTAACTGATCAAATCAGTAGGGTATCATCGAAGAGTGAGGAGAGGCGTATGTGGATTGAGCAGAAGGAGAAGGAGTTGATTAGGTCTAGGGATGAAACAATTTATTTGCAAAGAGATAATTTAAAGCTTTTAAAACAACGAAATGTTTTTTGTTTAATTGCTAAATGATTATATTCCAACATTACTCAATTGCGTCTTGATTGTGAAATAGGGAAGAAGATACATCGTATGATTTTACCCTTCCTCGAGTTAAAGGAGGATGAAATAGACGCCGATGCTTATAACTGTGAAAACGTTGTTTCTTCTGATGATATTTCTCCCGCTTACAAAATTGGTCTTGACAAAATAAAGTCCTTCATAAAGTCAAAAGACCATAAGGACATGCTCAAAAATTTGTTGGATGAAAATGACAAATTAAAAATCAAAACCGAAACTGTACAGAAATTTGACTCTTTGAATGCCAAGTTGAGTTCAGAAAATAAAATTGATATTGAAAACACTTCTGAATTCAATGAGGATGATGATATGAGTGAAATATCTGTAGAAGATGTGGTTGATTGTTCCGAATTTGTCAAAAGCGAACCCGAAACCAACAAAAATCTTATTTCTGAAAATTCTGTTGAGTTCGCTCGTTTGTCCAAAGACAAGACCAAAGTCCTCAAGGAAAAGGTTGTTGTATATCAAAAGGTCCAAACGACTAAAGTTTATGCAGTTCAAGGAGTTACTCAGCAACAGACAGCCGAACTGACAGCATTAGTAGCAGAAGATAATGCTGATGGCTATGATGAGTTTTTCTGGTCAGCACCGATTGATAACGCTGATGAAACAGAAGGTCTATCAAAGAAAACATCATGGAGAGTAAAAGGTAGGTATGTGGCAGAACCAATTAATGATCCTACACGCTTTGATGTGCCAAGCACAAGTGGTACCAAAACTCCTTCAGGCGAACCGGTCATGGTGTCAAGCGAAACCTCTTTGCTAAAGAGCGAAACTCATGCTCAAAGACCAAAGAAAAAGGCCAACATCCACAAAAATCCAAAACAGGTGTTAGAATGAAAGCATCAACGAAATTTGAGATACAAGAAGAATCTCACTGAAAGGAAACAGTTTTGGCGTTCTCAAAACCCTAATTACGTTCGCTATGAAAAGCCCTCTAAGTCAAAGGAGAAGCAAACGCAAACTCAGCTTCTCGCGCTCAACATAATGAAAACAGCCGAAAGAAGAGTTTCGGTCCTCAGAATCAAAACAACCGAAAACAGAGTTTCGGTCCACAAAGGTACATCAACCAAAAGAGAAGTTTCGGTCCTCAAGATGAGAGAAACCAAAAGGGTGGTTTCGGTCCTAGACCAACCAATGAGAAGAACCGAAGGGAAAGTAGTTTCAGCTCTCAACCTAGTAAGAGCAATGACCAAAAGCTTAACTCTGCTCCCAAGTCTCATCTTTCTCATTCTCACTCTCACTCACAGAATGATCGAAAGGGAAAAGGAAATCTCTTTCCGGAAAACAAAAAGAAGACGTTGTTTAAATCCGATTTCGAGAACCGAAAGTCTGTCTACGTCAAATTCTCAAATTCAAAAACTGAACCTAAAGTACTCGAGTCTGATAAAATCAAAGTTTTCACCATAAAAAGAAAAGATGAAACAACATTAATAAAAAGAACATTTTTAGTTGATGTTTCTCTTACAATTACCTGTTCTGTAAAAGGCTCACAAGGACCCAATAAATTTTGGGTTCCTAAATCTGCTTAATTTTTGTAGGTTATGCGTGACGAGCAGTTCGACGATGAATGATACATAAACAGTGGCTGCTCGCGTCACATGACAGGGAGAAAGGAAGAGCTGAGGGAATTTTGGTCCCTTCAAGATGGTGGAAGTGTCAAGTATGGTAATAATTCTTTTGGCACGATCAAAGGTTATGGTTTGATCACCAATGGTGATTTCTCGATACGAAAAGTGGCGTACGTTAAAGGTTTACAACACAACCTTATCAGTGTTTCTCAACTAGTGGTTGGTACCAGGTTAAAAGTTTCGTTCGATGACGATGGCTCATAGATTATTGAAAAGAAGACGAACAATATTCTGCTAAAATCGAAGCGAAAAGGAGAGATGTACCCTCTGAATCTCAATCCCATACGAGGGAAACCAGCAGTTTGCTTGCTAACAAAAGCTCACTCAAACGAAAGCTTGCTTTGGCACCGAAGACTCTCCCATATCAATTTCAAAGACATCAACAAACTAGTGCTTGGGGATCATGTTCGAGGTCTTCCTGTTCTGAAGTTCGATAAAGAACACTTGTGTGCTGCATGTAAACTGGGAAAGCAAAGTCGACAGAGTCATCCTTCTCGAGTCAAAACAAAAGTTATTAAACCACTTGAATTACTTCACATTGATTTATGTGGTCCATCTTCAATCGAGAGCATTGGTGGTAACAGGTATATACTTGTAATAGTGGATGACTTCTCTCGGTTTACTTGGGTGTTCTTTTTGAAGCAGAAATCAGAGGCCACTCCCAAGCTTAAACTCTTTATCAAGCAGATAGAAGTTCAACTACGGAAGATAGTTCGAAACATAAGAAGCGATAATGGGTTGGAGTTCAAGAACAAAGACTTTGAAGATTTTCTTGCAGAGAAGGGGACAACTCGCAACTTCTCGGCTCCATATACTCCACAACAGAATGGAATTGTCGAGAGGCGAAACCAATCTTTATGTGAAGCAGCCAGAACCATGCTGAGCTTCGCTTCTCTACCTCTATATTTCTGGGCTGATGCAATTGCTGCTGCGTGTTTTACACAGAACAGATCTTATCTCAACAAACATTTATCTATCACTCCCTATGAGATCTTGAACAACCGAAAGCCTAATGTAAAGTTTTTCCACGTGTTCGGTTCAAGATGCTTCATCTTCAATTCAAAGGAGCACCGAAACATGTTTGATGTCAAAGCAGACGAAGGAATCTTTCTGGGTTATTCCTTAACCTCCAAAGCATACAGGGTTCTCAACAAGCGTTCAAAGAAAATTGAAGAGACCTATTATGTCACCTTCGATGATAACTACGTCAAGAAACTGAAGACAACCGAAGGTTCTGTGGAGGAAATATTTCCAAAATCTGGTCAAGTTACGATACCAATTTCAAACCTCTTTGAGCAATACATGCTGCTATTTGATGAACCAGAAAAGGCTATTCTCTCTGAATCTGAAGCTGCAGACAACAAGGTAGATAACTTGAAGAAGATAATCGATGATGCTGCGAAGAAAATGGCAGAAGAACAACCGGTAACAACCGAACGGCCAGACATAAGCGAACCTCCAAAAGATAGTTCTCATATTCAGGTGGAGGGTTCGTCTTTTCCATATAACCAAAATTCACCATTCCAGGGGGAGAGCTCATCATCATTCATTCCAATCGAAAGCCAAGTCCAGGGGGAGAATTCTGAGCCTGAAACTGAGGAAGTATCATCATTCGAGGGGGAGAATGCAAATTCAAACGATGATCATATTCAGTCAGAATTCGAACAAGAAGTGAATGCTGAAATGGATCCCTCATATGATCCTAATTACCCTCCTCTCACCAAATGGACCAAAGATCATCCACAAACACAAATTATTGGTGATTCGTCATAAAAGGTTCTCACACGATCACAACTGAAAGCGAAACAAACTGCACTTTTCTCTAAAGTGGAATTTTGCATGTTTAATTGGTTTGTCTCCAAAGTCGAACCATAGACGATCAAGACTGCACTTGATCATTCTGATTGGGTACATGCGATGAAGGACGAACTCAATGAGTTGGAGCGAAATAAAGTGTGGAGACTGATTCCAACACCAAAGGATGCTTCCGTGGTTGGATTAAAGTGGGTTTTCAGGAACAAAATGGATAAGGAAGGAAATGTGATACGCAACAAGGCAAGATTGGTTGTGAAAGGTTACTGTCAAGAAGAAGGCATAGATTACGAAGAGACCTTCGCTCCAGTAGCAAGGCTAGAATCGGTTCGTATTTTTCTCGCTTAAGGTACACACAAGAACTTTGAAGTATTCCAGATGGATGTGAAGTGTGCCTTTCTAAACGGAGAACTGGAAGAGACGGTGTATGTAGAGCAACCACCAGGTTTCGTGAACGAGAAGTATCCAGATCACTACTACATTCTGGACAAGGCAGTATATGGTCTCAAACAAGCACCAAGGGCATGGTATGAAACTCTAACTAGATTTCTCAAAATGTCTAAGTTTAAACAAGGTTCGGTTGACCCAACCTTCTTTCGTAAGAAAGAGGGTGACCACCTTATGATCGTTCAGATTTACGTTGATGATATCATCTTAGGTTCCACAAATCCTAGCTTAACAGCTGAATTTAGGAAGTTGATGGAGACTAAATTTGAAATGAGCTCAATGGGTCCTATTAACTTTTTCCTTGGCTTGAATATAAGACAGCGACCCGAAGGCATTTTCATTAATCAAGAGGCTTACACGAAGACCTTGCTCGCCAAGTTTGGAATGATGGGAGATTCGAAAGTAAAGGTTCCTTTGGCGTTTGGCACAAAGCTAACACCTTCTCTGGACAAACCGACTGCTGACATGACCCTTTATCGTCAGATGATAGGGTCTCTAATGTATCTAACAGCAAGTCGACCAGACATAATGTTCTTTGTTTGTTATTGTGCCAGGTTTCAAGCTAATCCACGAGAACCTCACCTGCTAGCTGTGAAGAACGTCTTTCGGTACCTGAAGCGAACCTCTTCTCTCGGTTTGTGGTACCCAGCCAAATCAGGGTTCTTTGTCCAAGCATTCTCAGATGCTGATCTTGGGGGATGTGGACTGGACTGAAAGAGTACCACTGGAGGATGCCAATTTCTTGACGGCAAACTTGTTAGCTGGCAACCCAAGAAACAAACTTGCGTGTCTCTCTCCACTGCCGAAGCAGAATATATAGCCGCAACATCATGCACATCTCAGGTCATTTGGATACAAAGTCAACTTCGAGACTACGGCCTGAACATGAAGAAAATCCCACTATATTGTGACTCAGAGAGTGCAATTAGGATTTGTCATAACCCAGTGCAACACTCAAAGACAAAACACATAGCACTGAGGTATCACTTTATCAATGATCATGTGGAAGATGGTAATGTTGAAATTCATTTCGTAAGAACCACTGATCAATTGGCTGACACCTTCACTAAGGCCTTGCCTGAAGCAAGTTTTAATAAAATCCTACAAGGATTAGGAATGATGGAAGCTGAATCTGTACCGAAATCTCTTTTGTCTCAATAAAAGTTGGAAGCGAAATAGAGCGAACGCTCGGTTCGCCTCCCATCTCGGGTTCGGTCTCACCGGGCTCGGTTCGGTCCATTTCGGGTTCGGTTCTTCCGGGAACCGAAATGAACCGAATGCTCGGCCTATTTCGGGTTTGGTCTCACCGGGCTCGGTTCGCCTCCCATCTCCAAATGATGGTTTCGGTTGTGTAGTATGTATACTCTCTTCTCGCAATTTATTTTATGTTTTTCCTTTTATTTTCATAAAATTCAAAAATATTTTTCTTTCTATTTTAATTCTTTTTCAGAAAATCTTATAAAATCCAAAAATATTTTTCTTTTCTGTTTTATTTCTTTTCAGAAACTTCAAAACTCAAAAATATTTTCTTTCATTTTATTGCAATTTGCTTCATATAATTTGTGTATAAGGACTATTCTCAATGATGGAGCTGGGTCAGGTATAATTCTTTATCTATGTACTAGCTAAGTGTCCCTAGAAGCATGCTGCTGCAATTATGACCCAAGCCTCAAAAGATTTTGAGTGAAGCCTTAATGACTTGATATATACAAATCATGTCTTCCCAATCAGGCTGTCAAATTCACTCTAATCATGAGCTACCTTACTCTTCTCAAATTGAGTTAAGAGTTTTTCTGCTTAGTCTATCTTTGATAGCAGAGGTACATTCGGTTCTTTAACCACCTCCTATTTATTCTCCATCATACTTCATCTCATAAAAGTAACCCTTGAGACTCTCAGCATTACCACTGAGGTTTACGGTTACACAATTTCTGTGTTAATGATCTTAGTTTCGTGCCAATATGTGCTAAGTGAAACCCAAAATTCAAAACCTTTAAAGCATTTACGGTGAAAAATTCAATGTTCTAGATTTCACCCTTTAAATTAACGAAACCACTTTTATGAAAGTACCTTGAAATCTCTTTTTATTTTGAGAGATCCTTATGAAAATGTCTTGCACCACGACTTTTCTTCCCAAAGTATCCAGTTTTTATTTTTTTTGAGGTTTCTAATTAACATTTGTCAACAAGTCACTGAATATGTTCCAAACCTACTTGTTTAACAGGCCACATCGGTCTCATAAGTACTTTGTTCTATTTCGATCTTATATCAAGTATCGGAAACTAGAATTGAAGCGAAAGCCACCCTTAATAGCCTTATATATAAAAGATGCCTTTCAATGCTTCTTAACAAGTACTTGATCGTAATTCAACGGGAATCCAAACAAGCACTTTGAAGTCTCTCTTGACTTTGAAGGAAGAGATTCGTGTCCGGGATCCACTGTTTTATGTCTTAATGACATCACAATTTCCCACAAATAGTTTGATTTATTTCTTTATCTTTGACACTATCTTACACGAAAATCTTGTATTTTCCAACAGTCTTGTTTGGTTATTCATAAGATATTCCTAAACATATAGCTTCAGTTCCTAACGATGTAATGTAGTTATTTCCAAACGAAGGGGATGCGTCGATATAAAGCCTTTGGTACTTATGGTAATAAAGATTCGATTGAAGGTTCAAGCGGTGACTCAGCAGGAAGTCTAATCGATTGGTAATTTGGAAAGAGGATAAGTATGGAAGGCGCGTGAATTTGAATCGTTACCTAATCATGCGTCATCAGCTGTTTTATCGGCATTTCTAGTTGTCCAATCATGCCTTTTTAGGCGTCGTTTCCCAAATTAATGGAATCATTGCTCACGATTTTTCACTCTCTTCAAAATCATATATAAGGGATTGATTTCTGTGGGATTCTTCTCTGCCACACTTCAACTCTCTCAAGCAAAAGAAGGCGATTTGGAATTCACTGTTCATCTTCTTCTTCATCAAGCTTCAACAATGGCAGAATCTTCCTCTGTTCAAGAAACCACTACACGCTCCACTCTTCTCGCAATCAAGCCCAACCAGAACTTGTTGATCGATCTTACACCGTTCCTCTATGATACTTACATGTATCAAGTGGTGGAATGTCTAAAATATTCCCCACTCATCAAGGCTCTCTCAACGGTGGAAGTGGTACCAATGGCATGCCTCTCACAAATCTATTCCACTACTACGTACAACAAAGGTGCATAGAAGATTTACTTTGACATTCTCAACCAGAAAGCTTCAATCTCCAAGAGCCGATTTTGCTCGTTGCTAGGGCTCACTTATGACGAATCCATGATGAATCCTGATTCCATCTCCACAGGTCAGCTTTTCTCGATGTTCTACAACATGGGGTACATTGAAACGCTAACTACTGTGACCAAGTTCAAGAAATCATGCCTTCCTCCTCAATGGAATGGCCTCTTCACCCTTCTCTTCAAAGGGCTTTCTAAACGAAATGCAGGATCTGATGGTGCTAGAAAGTCTTTCATGACTCTGCTTTATGGGTTGTACCATGGTGTCAACTTTGATTATGGTTCGGTTTTGTGGCTTCAACTTGTCCAAAGTTTGTCATCTACTTCTCGCCACACAGAAATTTCATGTGCCCGGTTTTGTACCATTATCACTCAATGGATTATGGGGTGTTATCATGTTCCTATCATGGCAGATTCATTGCTCTCCTCCATTGCTACATTTCATACCACTAACATCATTGTCACTCATCCGTCGAAGTTTCACTTCGTTGGCTCAATTCCTGAATCAATGTATTCTTGTGTGTCCCCTGTGAGCAGGATTATTCAGGAGTACAAGAAGCTCCCCTCTTCTGGTCCAAGGGAACTTACTCCTGAAATGGTAAAATCTATTGAGGAAGCAGACAAACCTGCTAAGCGGGGCAAGAAGCAAGAAGCAAAAAAGGGGGATAAAGGAGGTCAAGTATCAAATGTTCAGACTCCAAAGAAGCGAAAGTCTGAGAAGGCAGCACCTTCCTAGCCCAAGCAGAAGAAGTCCAAGAAACCTGCTCGGAAGCTTATTCTTCAATCATTAAGCGACTCTGACTCTGAGTATGTGCCTACTGGTCATCAACCTACCATTCCTAGCGAATCTGAGAGCAAAAGCTCAGATGATGAAGGTTCGGCTCGTGGTGGTACACCACCTCGTTCGCCTACACCAGAGGTACATGTTTGCTCCCAAGCACCTTCTCCTCCACCTGTTTCCATTCCTATTTCTTTACCTCCCACTTTCCCAATAATCACCTCTCAACCTTCCTCTACCATTCCCATTCCTACACCTATTTTCTCTGAAGCTAGAACAACAACCACCACTGGAGTTCAGACCAACGTATCTGATACGGGGGTTCGTACTACAGCACCCGAAACCCCTGTTACTACCAAACCTCCATCACCTACCCAATCGACAGAGACCAATACCGTTCTTGGTGGTGAAAATGTTGATTATGACACCTTCTACTACAGTCCCTACAGGGTGCTAAGCGACGATGATGATGATGCCCCTGTCACCAAGCGCCATCTCAAGGAGCTGAATGAAAAGCTAGATAAGTTGATGGCCTCCTCCTCTACTCAGGATTCTTCTTCTGAGTCTGCTATAAAAATCTTGATGGCCACCTGGGTCAAGGAACACGAAGTTTCCATCGCCAAAGTCACTTCCGCTATTGATGCTTCAACAAAAGTTTGCGCAGAGGCGACCGAAAAAGTCGATAAACTAATTTCTAACTCAAACAGTTTACTTGAATCTTTACAGGGCACTACAGACCAGAATGCTAACAAGGTCAATTCCTCGGTTCAGTCCCTCACTCAATCTCTTCAACAAGAGAAATAGCTATTCGAGGTGCTTCGCAAGGACCTCACCTCTGATCACATCAAACATCAAGCTTCTGTCTCTGAACTTTTGAATAAATTTCAGGCAGATCTTGCCTTGGAAAATAAAGTGATGGATGCACTTGCTCTGAGGACCACTCAACTCAAAACCCAGACTCTCAAGCTCAATCAAGCGAACAAGGAACTTGAAGCTCTATGTTTGGAGCGGTCTGTGGTTAAAATCTCTGTTGGTGATGTTCACTCTATTCTCCTTCATCTTCTTGAAGCCCACGATTCCGTTCTTACCATCTCGGTTCGACGTCATTTGGCTGAGAAGTTACGGCCTGCTCTGGATATTCTAAGCCGGATAGAGGGTGTTCCGGAGTCTGTTGTCTCTCCGCAACAAGGGGGAGAAGAGCCGAAGTCTTCATCTCAACCACCGAAACCACAACAACCGAAGGTGGTTACTGAACTGAAGGGGAAAGAAGCTTCGGGTTCGGGCATGCAGGATAGGGGAAAAGGAATTGCTGATGATACTGATGATGAGGATGATGTTGTTATTGAAGAAATGGTTCCTAAACCAAGTCCTCTCAAAGCCAAGCCCACTGCTCAGGAGATTAAGGAAAAAGTCACTGATGCCCTTAATAAGGAGAATGAGAAGAGAAAAGCGAATCTGCTTAACCAGAGGAAATCGATGTTTCCTCTGTGGACGTTGGAAAGGCTACGAAAGGAGGTTATTGAAACTCCAATATCACATTGGTTGGAGCCCGTTCTTTCATTTAATGTCGAGAATTCTAAAGATTCTCAATTTGACATGCCAATCACTCGTAGAGCCTCCATCTTTCACTGCTTTTAGTCTATAGTGGCGATTCCTTCTCCTGACCCGAAGGTTGATAAGGACTTGCTTGAATATTATCATGAATTCTCTCAACCTCAGTACCTTACCTGGAGTAACAAGAAGATCACAACTATTAAGGTGCTGAAACCTACTGCAGCAGGGAAGTTCATAAACATCAAGTTCAATGTGACTCGAGGATCAGATGGTTCGGTCCATATGATTTCCCTTGCTGATCTGCCAAATCTGAATCCACACGAGTGGATTCTTTTGAACAACATCCTACTCTCCAATTAAAAAGAATATGAGCCCATCATTGATCACATAAAGCGTATGCTGGTGTGTTACATTCATGAAGTGGCGAAGATGGATCAGGAGATTGCCACTGTTATACGCAAGAGGCCCGTAATCAAGCATGTTGGGAAGGCTGGTGACACTAAGCTGATGGTGAAGGGAAAAATTGATCCACAGTCTCACACTGTCATGTTTCTTAGAGGCAAAGGTCAAAGATGCTTATTTGCTCTGGCTGACAAACATCTATTCTCCAATTCCTATTTGGAGCACATTCTTGAGCTTATCCATGGGTGTGATCAAAATAATGAAGCAGACAAGAAGCTGTTCTCAGATATGCTTCGGTGATATATGGCTTTCAGACAAACTCTTCTTGCCATCATTCCAAAATTGTTCAAGGTTGTGAAGCGAACTACTCAACCTCCACCGAAGTGAAGACCGAAGTGAAGTCTCGCCCCATTTGACGCAAAGGGGGAGATTGTTGGGTCTAGTAGGGTTGTGTCCTTGGGCTCGGTCCTTAGCCCAGTTTTGTTATCCGGTTTGGGCCTGTCCAACCGTGTTTATTTTATTAGGGCTTAGTATTTAAGGTGCATGCATGCATCCTTTATGAGTAGCACTTTTATTATTCTTATCATTGTACTACAAACCCTAGCTCGCCTCTACAGTGGAATTTCTTTGTCGAGATCTGCTGAGGCGTGACTACATTTGAATCATTAAGCATTACTTGATTCTATATCGTGTTTATTGTGTTTGTTTGCTTTTATTGTTTAGCCTGTTGAAGATCTAATCGATCTAAGAGTTTTTCAACTCATCAGATATGAAGGGCCCACACACATCTGTGTGTATGGAATCCAATAATCCCTCACCTCTTTCAAAAGTACCAGTGAAAGGTGATTTAGTCATCTTCCCAAGTAAACAAGACTCACACGTGTCATCTGACCTAAGGTCAAATGACTCAAACACTCGATCCTTTTGGAGTTGGGCAATGCGCTTCTTGTTGACATGTCCAAGATGACAATGCCACAAGCATGCTTTGTCTAAACCATTAGACGAATCAATATGCAACACATTATTTCCTAAGTTATCTACAACCATCACAATTTCATATACACCATTACAAGGCAATGCTTCAAAATAAAATAAACCATTATAATAAGCATTAATAGAACCAATGTCATTATTAAATGAAAATCAAAAGCCTTGTCTGTACAAACCATGAAAGGAAATAATATTCCTCGTCATTTATGACGAGTAGCAATAATTACTTAAGTCTAAACAAAACCCACTACTAAGCTCTAAATAATAAACACCGATCTTGGTAACAGGTGACGATCTCCTATTGACCATTATTAGGTTCATCTTCCCAAGCTCCACATTCCTACTTTCTTTTAGTCACTGCAAGTCAGAGCAAATGTGAAAACCACATTCTATATCAAGGATCCAATAATTAGAATGCGATGAATTTTTAGACAAAATAGTCTAAATACCTGTTGAGGTAGGCTTGATCTTGCCGTCCTTGATATCCTGCAAGTATTTTGGGCTAATTCTTTTCCAATGCCCCTTTTCATGGCAGTAGAAGCATGTTGATTCTTTTAGATCGGAGGAAGGAGAGGCAGAACAGGTTTTTCCTTTCGATCCACTCGAAGAAGATCCATCATGAAACTTTCCCTTCCAGATCTTTGAGGGAGCTTTCATTTTTTTCCCTTTTCCTTGACCAATAGCCAGAACTAGAGCAGCAGCAGGAGTGGGAGTGGATTCAACACTTTTCCCTTTTAATCCACTCTCAACAGTTCTTATTAGGACTTGAAGCTTGCTCAATGTGACTTTGTCATTGCTCATATGATAAGTCATTTTGAACTTATCATAGCAAGGAGGCAAAGAGTGTAGGACTATGTCAATAGCCAACTCTTCATCAAAGTTCACATTCAACTTCAATAGACGATCCACATATCTCTGCATGCGTTGCAGGTGGGTCGTGATGGACTCTCCATCCCTCATCTTGGTGGTGATGAACTAGGTGACTATTTCATACCTCTCTTGACGCACTCTTTGATGGTACTTTTCCATTAAGTCCTTGCGCATCACGTAAGGCTAATAGTCCTCGTAGAACTGTTGTAGCTCAGGAGTCATAGTGGCTACCATAATGCAAGACACTTTAGTAGCATCCTTGCAGTGAGCCATACACTCAACTATCTCTTCGGGAGTTGCTTTGGTTTCGTCTATCTCGTTCAACTCCTTGTCGAAGACGTATTCCTTTTCCTGGTAACGTAAGGCCATTCGGATGTTTCAGATCCAATCATTGAAATTGGAACCATCGAGCGTGACCCTCGCACAAATGTTCAAGAGCGAGAAAGAGTTAGCAGAGTTTTTGGAGGAACCGGAAGCGTTGTTGGAAGTTGACATCTGCAAAAGAAGGACAAGTTTTGATTAGATAAGGAATACTTAATATAAAACCCAAAATGAAATATTAAGGCTAGGACCCAATACAATAATCCACAATACGGAAAAGGGATGTCGTAATCTAGTTGTAAATTATTTGAAGGTAGGTAAATGACGATTGACCAATTCCACCACGAAAAACGAAATTAAAAGAATTAGGTTTTAAATGAAATGAAATTCCTAGATTCTTTGAGATTCATTGAACAATTCAATGGCATGTTTAACTATGCAAATTAGCTTGGTACTCTTGATGTCATTTACCACCTAATCAATGTGTCGGTTAACCATACATGCTCCATTGATCAATGATAATTTACGAGTTACACATTGCCACCCTTGTTAGTCCAAGTTAATGTGCCGGTTAACCACACACGCTCCATTAACGACTTGGCAGAGTGCAATGTGCAATTTCATGGATTAACATCAAATTCACATTTTCTTAAAGTAACTAAGATTGAGAATTTTATAAAAAAACATTTAGTTACTTTATATAGATCATTATACTTATTAATGAGAGAATTAATGTCCTATCCTACCCGTTCGGCTAACGACCCTCCACTAGTCAAGAGTGCGGTGGGAAAGAGTGTATACCCAATGACGATCATTTTATAGGCAGCTTCCTTAAACACCCCTTATAGACCAGCTTCGTGAATGAGACCTACTAACGGTAAGACTGACTTTTCTTATACATATATAATATTAAACTTTTAATTATATATATAGTATAAGGATGTATTTTAAACATTTCAAAATACTAGGGCTTTTAATCTTATTTTAATTTTTTTTGAAATTAATACCTTTTAATTTAAAATCTTAAATATTAAAAACCTTGATTTAATAATTATCCAAAATTAAACAATTAATTTAAATTATCAAATCTCATAGGATTATTCATTTAAACAATTTAAAAGATAATACTACCCAAAACCCTAGATTTTCGAAATCTAATCTTGGGGAAGGCATTTTTCGAAAACTCTAGAGTTAGCAAACCCTAGAAATCAGAAAAATGGAGGCCAAAGGAACAGGTTCAAAAACCCTAATCAATTTTAAAAACTAAGGTTTAGAAACCCTAATTTCAAAAAATCCAAGCCCTAGGGTTTAATTGCCATAAACCCTAATTTGTCAAGTTCAATCTATTGTATCAAATCTAATTGAAAACAAAACCAAAATCTCTGATACCACTGATGGGTTTTATACAAACAATCCTATGTGTGCATGCAACTCTAGATTGGATCTATGTTTTCTCTATTAGATATACAAGCATTGAACACAAAAAGGCAAACCCTAATATGCATCTAATGATTCGAAATCTACAAAGATTAGATCACATACCTTTGTTTCTATATAGTAATAACAACTAATTCTTGAAGATCCTTTGCTCTTGAGAACAAGTACCACAAGTGTAGTACCTCTAATGGCTCACAAACACACTAGGGAAAGAGAATTAATATGAGAGAGAGGAGAGAGGAGTGACTTGCTCAAAAATTCGGCTCTTCTAGGGTTTGCATAAGGGTGGGCGAATTCAAGAGCTAAGGGGCTCTATTTATACTTGAGGCTAGCTAGGGTTTTAAGGTGGAAACCCTAATTCCTTATCTTAGGACCTAAGCAAGTCCATGGACCTCTTCCTTAGGGCTTGGACAAAAATATCTTGAACCTTCTAGGGATTTTCGGCCCTCCCTAATAAGGGTGATCCAATGGCCCAAAACATCAACTATCAAATATTTACAAAATAGCCCCTACACTTTCAGTCCGTTCCTTTAATCCCAAAATTAATTTCTGATTAAATACTTATTAACAATATGATTTCTATTTAATATATTATTCTTATAATATATTAATAAATCATATGTATGCACCAATTTAGTATTCCAAATAATAAAATCAGCCTCTCTCTCTCTCTCTCTCCAATAGTCATCCCGTCTAGTTGCCAGTGTGAAGGCAACCTAAAAGGACCATGCTACTATCAAATCAAATACATAACAATTATAGTTATGGGCTTAGACACCTAATCCAACAGTTCAGGCGATATTTCCCAACCCGATTAGGCGGTATCATCATCTTCTTTCCGTTTGACTATGTTCTCACAAAGACCCACTGTGAATATCCACACTGCAAAACTGAAGTCTATAGTTACATGAAACACACGATTAAATCTCACATCCACTAAATCGTATCAATCGTTACTAAGGAAGACAATCTATATCATCTTTGAGGTTAGAATGTGCTTGGAGATTCACACAACAAAGTTGCCACAACAAACCCACCACTTTAGCAACTACAATCAACAATTTCAATCAAAATAACACCACAAGTCTGAATACGAACAGGGACGTCTACTTAGTCCTTCTATTTTATTTGGTATCCCTAAACCCATGATTGCATATTCCATCTCCCTTTCTCTTTGAATTGAATGGTTGTGGAAGGAACAAATTTGCATCTATTTGGTTAAAATAATCTAATAAACATGTCTTCAGAGGGGGTAGACGAGCTATGCACTCCATGTGCTCGATCGAATGCTTCAAAGAGAAGTAGCTCCTGATGTTGCAATATTTGTCATGTAACAAACGAACCAGATTAATCCTAAAGAACAAAACGGAGAACCGAGCGATAGGATCTATGGTAGTTTGCAGGATCCAAATGAAGAAAAAGATGCACTGCTGAAGCATCGATTTGGGGTTCTTGATGACGAAGTGATATTTGGGTTAGTTTAGAAAGAGAGAGAAGAGCCATGGGGTGGGGGTGGGCCCAATTCTTTTGCTTTTATTTATATTTAATAAAGTATTAAAATATATATGAAAAAATATATTAAAAAAAATTAAAAGGGCAAAACCGTCATTTCAAGTCCATCATGGACCAAAGTTATGAGAAATTCCTGATTTTTGGACCAAATTCACGAGAAACTCTTGATTTTGGACCTTCCATGCAAGTTGGAAACTTTTGTACTCCATCCACAGTTTTCTGCAAACCACAAGGACCAATTTTGCAGTTTTGTCTTTGAGGGAATGGACGAGAGAAAACAACCGATTGTTGTTGTTGGATTTGATAGAAGAACAAATTAAGGAGTGTGAGGAGATAGGAATATTAGTCAATAGAGATGATCAGGTATGCCCTTCTTCGTCAACATATTCAATAATACAGAACCCTAACTTGCATATTGATCAATTCCTAAAATTTGTGATTGTTGTTTGTAAATATCTAAGCAGGCCAACCCTAACTTGAAATCGATTCATCCATCTTGTGTGTGTGAAAGACCGATCCGTGTAGCACCTTTTTTTATGTGTGTGCGTGTGTGAGAAAGAGATAAAGAGAGAAACAAAGGTATCATGGGTGTGGTTGGGAGGCGGTGGTGGTCAACACCAAATTGAGATGGGTTATGTTCTCTGGTGATGGCAAATGGAATCGTGGCAGTGATGTTTGAAAGAATTTAGCTTTCCGACTAGAAAATACAGAGCGGTTGTGATCATAAGTCGTTGATGGAGGAAAATGAGTAGAATCCTTCCTTCTCTTCATTATTCTTCTTGATTTTATTCCTTGGTCTTCTTGAAAAATTTGATCCATTTAAAAGTTTCTTATTATAATGTAGTCTTTGCTGGAAAAAAAAATCGATCGAAAATGTAAGATCTTTGACTTGTACATGAGAGAGAGAGAGAGGGCCCCACTTATTTTTTTTAATTGTTTAAATAAATAAATAAGTATTAGATTTAAAAAAAAACAAAGATAGAAAATAAATACCCCAACGGTGTCACAATCATTTCAGTTTACCGAGTGATCAAATCCGCAACAAAACGAGTTCAAAAAGATCACGAAACCAAAAAAGTCAAGGATTAGACTAAACCTCTGAAAAAATATATATTATAGAGACCATTTTTGCTGTCTATAATTAATAGTTCAAATGTTTTTAGTTATACGAAAAAATAGACTTAAAAGAAAAAATACATATTTGATAACTTCTTTTTTGTGTTACAGTTGAAGATTAATTTCATTTTCATTTCTTACTCGACAAACCTTTTTGTTTTAATTTTCTACTTGTTTATGCCTCTGGCTTTTATTTTATTTAATTTATTTGAATTCGTAT
This sequence comes from Lactuca virosa, assembly GCF_052849685.1. NCBI lineage: Eukaryota > Viridiplantae > Streptophyta > Magnoliopsida > Asterales > Asteraceae > Lactuca > Lactuca virosa. The sequence goes on along the minus strand of NC_136430.1, from coordinate 245,201,553 downwards.
TTATGGTTTTTCTTTTCTGTGTTTCAAAATTTACTTTTCAAGATCCATCGAAGATGAAGATGATGGTAAAAGTCATAAAGATGATGACAATCGTTGGGTCTTGGGTGGTTGACAGTGGGGTTGACGGTGATAGATCAATAGAGCTAGAAAGAAGATGAATAGATAATAATAAAGGTTACAACTTACAAGAGCGAAAAATAAAAATTAACAAAACTACTAATTTATATTTTAACCCCGATCAAATTATCATGTTCACACATGAGAACATTAATGATTGTTTTTCCCTCAAAGAAATGTATAATTCGCTCCAAATGTGTGTAAAACTGTTAAAATGTGTGTTTTCTTTGTAACACGTCAAATGGTCTAAATTCTTTTTTTTTGGTTTTCGTGGTTTATTGATTTTTACAGATTCGACCTTGTAAAATATTTCTGAATTATAACCTTTCATACTATAAAAGTATAAAGTATTATTATCACGTTTTTAGTCCTAGTTTATTATCTTTTATTAATTATTAATTTCTTTTTGTAATTATTTGTCATATCTTATTTTATTATTAAAAACCTCCATCCGATCCCCTCCCTTCCTAACCCTCTCTAACGGCGTCGTCTTACACCATACCACACCTCCCTAGTCCCTACCCTCCAACGACATGTTGATTTTGCTAAATTAAAGTTGGTGTCTATGTCTTGGACTTATGAAACTGAATCATTTTAGTGGGTGGTGGGCCAGGGTTTAGTTCTCACTTTAGTGGGTGATAATGGTGGAGGTGGGGCCTGAAACTGGTGGTTAATACTGCATGGGGAGAGAGAGAATGGCCTGTGAGGGTCCAGCCTCTAGAGAGGTGTATGCATGCATGGGAAAGGAAGTGAAGGTGGGGATCCAAACCAGAAGCATCGTCGATTGAAACCGATTTCCACGGAGGTGCAGGGGGTTTGTCGGTTAAGGGAATTGAAGGCCACCGACGGTGAAGGCCAGGCCATTGCAGACTTGCAGTGAGTTGTTGTCCGGCAGTCCGGGTGAAAACCATTATGAAACAACACCATCGGTTCCTTCTCCGGCAAGTTCCATGTGAGTTAGCGACAAATCTGCAAACTTAAAGACTGGTGAGATTTATCATTTATGAATGATATTAGGAACAACCATGTAAAGAAATTGCATGGACGATCAAGCAACTTGACCGATTTTATTGGTGATAATAAATAATGGAAACTTTCTCGGTAACATAGGTATGTGCTAAATAGTAAGTTTTGATTTATGGGTTTTTGGTTTGATTTTTTTTTTACGGTCCTTGAGGTATATATGATAATAATTTTAGGATCAATTTTGTTTTATTTAATTTGTAGAATTAGTTATTGAGAGCATTTTTAGTGGGAGGTTTTTTATTGCTTATTCGTAGATTTTGTTTATTGACCATTTTGGCTATTAGCTGAAACTAAAAAGTTAGTTGTTAGTTGAAAAACTAGCTACTAGTTAATAAAAATGGCGTTCAATAAAAATTAGTTGATAAGTTTACTGAAATATATAAAATGATATTTAAAACAATATGGTTTTAATAGTTAGTCAAGGATACATTTGAGAAATTAAAAAAAAAATAGACTAATTAGCTTTTAAAAAAGTTAATTTACAAGGTACTTTTTACCTTGTTAAATATAACAATTTTAAGAATCTCGAAAAATAAGCTAGTTATATGGTATGACGCACCTAACACACCCTAAACATAAAATCAACATATAATGAGATGAGATCTATTGTTTTATGTCAAAGTGAAGTGTCTCGGACACCTTGTTAACCAAATAGCAAGTTTAATGGGTCAGTCTGCCACCTCCATAGGATCGGGCCTCCCAAACACATGAAACCCATTGGTCTGTCGAAAACCTACAATCTCAAGTTGTCATTTTTTTTTTAATTTTAGAAGGTATGTTCTTGGCTTTGATGTTTTATTATTCTTCTTATTTTTTAATTTTATGGTTAACTGTCATTATAATTATCATGTTTTGAGGAATAATTTCGAGAGTTTATTGAGAAAGTTGGCTAAATTTTTAAAAAAACAAAGATTTTATGTTCTCATCTACCCAATTAAGGATGAGCATAAATGCGTATAACCCGGCCATTTTGAAAGGAGCTGGAACTTGACGGTTCCTAAAAAGATGAAGTTGGTCTCATCGTTTTTTAAGATTTTGGAAGCGGACCCGGAACCAATTGGAACCAAATCAGGCTACAAGTACCTGCCTCTCTTAGTTTTCTTTTTAACATTACAAAACTATAACTCATAAAAACTAACTGTTTGTGCATCAGTAATTACAAAGTTGCTTCAGGAATTTCAACCGTTGCAATCAATCATAAAGTAAAAGGCAGAAAGATACATCTATTTAATCATACATTCAATAGTAAGTAAAATTAACGACAAAATTGAAAGAATGGTCCTTGTGATATGTCAAAACTCGTATGTTTTGGCCAAAAAAAAATTAAACCAACAACAGTTGTCCAAAAGTTTAATTTCCTTGCTAGTTTGGTCTAATTTGGTTTGAACTTTTTTATAAAGACGATTTTATTCTTTATTATTTAATTTTTCATATTTGTTTTATTACCCGCAATTAAAAATAAAACAAAAATAAAATACTCTCTCTCTCTCTCTCTCTCTCTCTCTCTCTCTCTCTCTCAAGAATGTCCAGATCATAGCATCCTCACCATCTCCTCTTCTTTCCAATTCCTGATCACAACCCTAGTTGGAAAGCAACCACCACGTCTGACATTATTCCTAATCACAACCCCATTGGAAATCCACCCCCTTCCTCGTCAGACAAGTGAGGGGTACTGCAATCTTGGAGAAATCATGTATGAATCTCCGGTAGTACCCTGCCAATCCCAAGAAGCTCCTGATATCCGAGGGAGATTTCAGAACCTCCCACTGCATAACCGCCTCGATCTTGGCCGGATCAACCAAAATCCCCTCCTGATTAACGATATGTCCAAGGAACTGAACCTCTCACAACCAAAACTCACACTTCGAGAACTTGTCATAAAGCCGTTCTCGCCTCAGAACTCCCAAAAGCTCGCGGAGATGCTCATCATGCTGCTCTCTGGTCTTGGAATACACCAAGATGTCATCTATAAACACGATGACTGAGCGATCGAGCATCGGTCTACATACCCGATTCATCAGGCCCATAAATACCGTCGGCGCATTGGTGAGCCCAAAAGGCATCACCACGAACTCGTAATGTCTATAACGAGTCTGGAACGCAGTCTTCTCCACGTCCTCCTCCCTCACCCTGACCTGATGGTACCCGGACCTCATGTCTATCTTGGAGAACCAATATGCTCCGTGCAACTGATCGAAGAGATCATCTATCCTCGGGAGTGGGTAACGGTTCTGCACCATTAAATTGTTCAGCTCCCGGTAGTCAATGCACATCCGCTGTGAACCATCCTTCTTCCTAACGAAGATAATCGGCGCTCCCCACGGAGAACTGCTCGGACAAATGAACTGCTTGCCCAACAGTTCCTTTAGTTGTGATGACAGATCTTGTATCTCCGGTGGTGCCAATCGGTACGACGCCTTGGCGATAGGGGCCGCACCTGGCACTAGGTCGATCCTGAACTCAACCTGCCTCTCATGAGGCACTCCGAGTAACACCTCTGGAAACATGTCAGCAAACTCTCTAGCCACTGGAACCTCGAAAACAGAGACATGATCCTGTACCCCCGTATCTGTCATGTACGCACACCCGTGCTGAATATACTGTCGAGCCCTGGCGGCTGAGCAAAACCCTGAAACCAACCTTGTTCCCTCGCCGTAGATAACCAGTTCTCCCCCACTTGGGGTTCGAACTACCACTCGCTGACCCTCGCAGTCGATCATGGCACCGAAGCGACTCAGCCAACCATACCCACAATCACACATACATCCCCCATGGGGATCGGAATCAAGTCTATCGGGAAGGATACCCCGAAGATCTCTAGAACACGACCCCGATAGACTGAAGAAGCAAAAATCATGTGTTCGTTGGCGTTAGAGACTCGCAACGGACACTCAAGCTCTCCTGCAGGCATACTGAACTCCCTACTGAACGATCAAGAAACAAATGACCGACTCGCCCCGGAGTCAAATAATACCAATGCAGGTAATGATTTCACTAAAAACGTACCTAACATAGGTACATACACATAAGCATAAAACATATATAATTTAATAAGATAAAGGATAGAAACATACCAGCCACCACATCAGGTACTGTCCTGGCCTCCTCGGATGTAAGTTGAAAAGCGCGTCCCCGAGCCCTCGGGGGCTCTGCTCTACCCTGGCTCCGACTGTAATCCTCAATGTAGTCGGCACGGGAGTCTGTGTTGGCTTGGCGGTGAGCAACGGACAATTGGCCTTCACGTGGCCAATCTGATCATAGTGGTAACATATCCTCACACTCGAAACCGGGGCGGGCTGGCGACAATCCCTCGCATAGTGCCCATCCTTGCCACATTTGTGGCACCCGCTACCAGATCGACAAACCCCCGAATGTGCCTTCCCACACTTTCCATAAGTGCGGCCGCACTGACCTCCAGACCTAGAATCATCGGTCTTGGACCGCTTTGGCGCCGACTGTGACTGTGCTGAGAAATAGGCCTTGGGTAAAAAAAAATAGCGGGTGCGGGTTTCTTTTTTTGGAAAAACAATATTTCTTTTTTTCTTCGACCTTTGTATTGTAAAAAACAGATAAAAATGATATTATTCAACCTCAGACCCATTTTAATGTAGCGGATAACAGTGGGACTCGAGAATTGATGTGTTTTCGAATCATATGAGCTAGCAATCGTCGATATGCTCATATTGGTGACATTATTGTTGTTGTGATCAAAGACGCAGTTCCAAACATGTGTCTAGAAAGATCAGAATTGGTCAAAGTTGTAATTTTCCGTAGTAAAGAACTTAAACGTGACAACGGTATGATAATACGATATGATGACAATGCCGCAGTTGTGATTGATCAAGAAGGAAATCCAAAAGGAACGCGAGTTTTTGGTGCGATTGCTCAAGAATTGAGACAGTTCAATTTTACTAAAATAGTTTCATTAGCCCCTAAGGTATTATAGGTATTATTAACTCAATCTCAAGCTCACGCCGCCTAGCGGCCTCCTGTAACTCCAACAAAGTATCACATTGCTGGGTAGCAATGAACTGTCTGATTTCAGTCTTGAGCATGCTCAGATAACGAGTCATCTGAGCCTGATCGGAAGCAAACTTCAGGAAAAACATCGCCCTCTCAGTGAACATACGGGTGATCTCCGTCACTGACTCCATACCCTATCTCAGATCCAAAAACTCATGTGACAGTCGCTCTCGCTCAACCCGTGGAATGTAGCGAGTGCGGAACATCTCCCAAAACTGATCCCACATAACCGAATCTCTCTGATCATCAGTATATGACCCTGTCATCAGTGTCCACTAGTCCTTTACCCCGGACCTCAATAGGTTCAGGGCACACCTGACCTTCTGGTCGGTAGGACATAAGCACATGAAAAAGCATCCCTCAACATCAGATAGCCACCTCATGCTATGATCAGGTCCTGAATCCCATCAAAAGTCGGGGGCTTTGTTTTGTAGAAGTCCTGGTACTGAAAAGCCTGACTTGTCCCCGTACCTGTGACACCCCCAAACCAAGGACGGCGGAAACGTCCGGGGGTGGCAGAGTTCATGTATAGTATCATAACAACGAGTATAGTAGAAACTAAAGCAATTACAACCATCATAGTTCTAAAAACATTACACCATAGTATGAGTTTACATGTTTCAAAAATCAATTACACTATGATGGTAAAAGGTAATGTTTGACGACTTAACGTCCCATCCTCAAAAGCTGTTGATTTCCTGGTTCACTGATTTCATGAGAATATAAGTAGTTTTGAAAAGTGTCAACAATTAAGTTGGTGAGTTCATAAGCTTTTGGATGTAGAGTTTGAAAACCTTTGCTTGTAAATGTAATGTATACTTCAAGAAAATCCAATGTTTTCCTTATAAAATGTTTGTAGCCTTAAATCCCAAGACCGAATGTATGTGTGTGTTTTGTACTTGTAACGTGTTTGTAATTGTAATGTATACCCAAGAAAAATCCAATATTTTCCTTTTAAAAAGTTATGTAGTCTTAAATTCCAAGAATTAATGTATGTGTGTTTTGTACTTGTAATGTGTTTGTAAGTAGTTTCAAAATAGATAAAACACCTTTTTAAAGTAGAAATTCTCGTAAACTATATGTGTAGTTATCTCCCTATGTGAGTCGCTATAACCATACTATAACAGAGATGTCTGTTGCGACGTTCTTCAGGCGTCGGAATCGAAATGACATTTGTCACCCCCGATCGCCCGATCGGGCTTTTGCAAGCAGCATGGGTGTGGGTTGTCAATCCCAATATAGATCTATACACAATTATCACACTCTCCCTACAAGAGACTCTGGTTATAACTGTTCAGGAAATTTTAACCCGTACTCTAAGAGTACAATGAAGACTAGTCTCACAAATTACGATAACGAGTTTACGTGTAGTATGCGTGTAAAACCTTTTCTGTGGTGGAATTGAAATCCCCTTTCGTGTAGTATGTTTGTAATGTGAAATCCATAAACTATACATATTATAGTCTATCATGTGGTAAATGAAAACCCGTTTGTATTGAGAGTAAAACCATTTTCTGTGGTGGAAGTAAATCCCCTTTTATGTAGTATGTTTGTAATGTAAAATCCATAAACTATACCTATTATAGTTTATTGTATGTGTTCGAAGTGAATGAAATTCCTTATCATGAATGTCTAATTTCTGTTTATGATGTTAAACTAACAAGAGATACATTCAACATTCTGAGTCTTATTGTTATACACTTTGCTCAACATGTTACAAAGTGTTGTTAATATTGTAAGCTATGTAACTAGTTTTTAACTTTTCTGCACTGTTTTATAAAAATCATAGAAACATCATACGAAGTCGAAAACTAAATCCATAAACTCTGAGAGTTTAGAGAATGTGTCTATTTTATTCGTAATTTTTATTATGCTTTTTAGAAGTCTCTAACTTGTGTGAAAATGTTCATATTCACAGACTGGTCCGAATTCGTTTCTGAAATGATAGGCAGTATTGTAAAAATCACCATAAATTGTAGAAAAATCGTATGGAGATGTGCAAGTAGTCATTAGAAAGGTATAAACCTGAACTACTTCCATATTAAACAGTTTCTAAAGGTATTAAGTTTAAGATGGTAAAAACAGTCCGTGAGTAGGACTCACTTTTTCTGTGAAAAGCTGAAGTATGAGTTTGAGTTGTGTTAAGGTGATTTAACTTGTATCCCCCCCCCCCCTAAAACTTGAAGAAAATATGAAAATGTGGGGGTATGAACTTACCTTGAGTGATTTCCTGAGATGAATGTGGAAGAGGAGAGGTTTTCAAGTCAAGAACACTTGGGAGGTGCTTGAAGATTTGAAGATCCTAGGCACAAATATGACGATATTTGTGTAAGAGATTCATGATTTGAGTGAAGGAGTGTAGAGTATTCAAGTGTAGGATGAAAATACATACCAAGACTAGAGGAGAATGCTCAAGAAGGGCCTTGAAATCTCGAGTTTAGAGAGAGAAAGTGAGAGAGAGAAATGAGTTTGTTTTTGATGAAAGAGAGAATATCTTGGAGGAGAGATAAGAGTTTTTCCCAGCCCTTGATTAATGTATCTTGCTGGAGAACGGTGGTGAAAGTACAAATAGTTGACTAGCTATATGTGAATAGTGACAAGAAGATGTCATGGAGTGGGTATGGGAGATAGCTTGTGTCATTACTTTATGGGGAAGTCAACACTCAAAGCCAATATCTTGCACAAAAGATATTATTCTTAGATAAAGGTTTCCCTCAAAATGTGATTAAAATATGACTATACAGGGTCTTATATGTCAAAATATAAGTTTGGGTGAAAAGCCCACGCGAAAATCATGAAAAACGAGCTTAAAACGCGAAAGTGGTTGAAAACCGAGTTTTAGAGGCGAATCTGCGATGTTTGGTCCCTGAGAACCGAGAGGAGGCTCGGTCCGAGAAGCTCACATGCGAACTCGTCAGAAGGGAACCGAAGCGAAGTCAGGCAAATGGGTAAGAGGAGCGAAGGCGAAAGCATGCGGAGCTTCGGTCCGAGAGGCCTGATCCGAACCGAAGGGGGAGTTCGGTCTTTAAGGGTTGTTTCGGTTCTTGGCAGGTTCAGTTCCTAAGAGGGGTTTCGGTTCCTAAGAGGGGTTCGGTTCCTAAGAGGGGTTCGGTTCTTAATAGGGGTTCGGTTCCTAAGAGGTTTCCGTCCTTTAAGGCTGTTTTTCCATTAATCTTCCCGTTTCGAGTTGTTTTCGACTAAATTAAGGGTCGGGATGCCCCGAGAGTTCATGAAAAGTTAAAAGAGATTTGGGAAAGAGAGAGATATAGCGAGAGAGATTGAGGGAGACTTTGTTTGTGACCTTTGCGAGTGTTTAACTTCGAAATGCAAGGTTTGTAAACCCCGTTTTTCCTTGTTATGAGTGTTATACGCCCGCAAAGGGTATGTATAAATGTTTTAACGAGTAGTTCCATCCCTTACCCTGATTAGGGTTTAGATTTTTTTTGAACACGTGAAAACTCTAAGTGATACTTTTCATTAGGATGGTGTGTTGTATAATAGTAAACATAATGTAAACCCTAATATACGAGGGTTAATTGAGTTGGCCGGTTTGACTTCTTGACTTTCTTTGACTTTGACTTGACCAGAAAGTGACGGTTGTCACATCATCATCCCGTTAGAAGGAATTTCGTCCTGAAATTATCACTTTGACCGGGGCTTCAAGAGTTGGGGAAGAGATGTGGGTATTTTTGTTTCATTTGGTTTTCGCGTTTCCGGGTGAACTCGGGTCCTTGTTTAATGTTCCAACAGACCTTCACACTAGGGATGCGACTTTGTTTTGTTCTTTTGATCTCTCGATCCATGATTTCTACCGGTTCTTCCACGACGTGGAGACTCTCGTTGATTTCAATCTCGTCAAGAGGAATAACAAGAGTCTCGTCGGACAAGCATTTCTTTAAGTAAAACACGTGGAAGGTCGGATGTACATTATTAAGGTCTCGTGGTATTCAAAGTTTGTATGTCACTGGGTCAATCCTGGCAAGGATTTCGAATGGCCCGATGTACCTTGGATTTAGTTTCCCATGTTTACCGAAACGTATCATTCCTTTCAATGGTGAGACCTTTAGTACAACTCTGTCACCAGCCCGTAATTCCAAGGGTTTGCATCGCTTATCTGTGCAGCTCTTTTTCGCTCTCGAGATGCTTTCAGCCTTTCTCGAATTTGTACGATCTTTTCCGTAGTCTTTCTTATGATTTCAGGGCCAAAGAGGGTGCTTTTAGGGACTCGCCCCTTTGCTAGTTGTGTATCTCCCCTTTCAGCCCAGTGCAGCGGTGATCTGCACTTGCGGCTATAGAGAGCTTCAAATGGTGCAACTTTGATGCTAGTGTGATAACTGTTATTGTACGAGAATTAGACAAGTGGTAAATGGGTATCCCAAGCTTTACCAAAGTCAATCACACAAGCTCTTAGCATATCTTCCAAGGTTTGAACAGTTCCTTTTGCTCTGCCTGTCGGTTTGTAGGTGGTAGGCCGTACTCATATCCGGCCTAGTTCCCAAGGACTTTTGGAGTGATTGCCAAATTTGCGAAATGAATCTACTGTCTCTATCGGAGGTAATGGACATTGACACATCATGCAGTCGTATAATCTCTTTAATGTACGTTCTAGTCAACTTCTCCATCTTGTCGGTTTCTTTGATTGGTAGGAAATGCGTGGTAACTTGGTTATGAAATCTGTGGTTATTCGCTTCCACTTCCTTTCGGGTATCACTGGTTGTTGTAGGCAACTCGAAGGCTTCTGTGATTCTACCCTGACCTTGGAACAAGTCAGATACTCGCCCACATATGTAGCGAGGTCAACTTTCATATTCGACCACCGATATCACTTTTTGAGGTCCAGATTCATCTTGTCTGAGCCTGGAGGAACGGAGTAGCTAGTATTCTGTGCTTCGTTTGTGACGACGTCTCTGAATCCACTAATTTCGGTGTCCAGATCCGGTTCATGGGATAACGTGCCCTACCGCTCTTTCCTTCTAGGTTCTTATGATTGGTGAAGATTGTACATTTCGTGTCGTAGAGATAGTGCCTCCAGATCTCTTGGTCGATTAATACTGCTCCTAGTTCGAGGTCATGCTTGACCTAGCCGACCCCGTACGTCTTTAGTTGTCTTGAGGCATAAGTAGTGACTTCTACTAGAAGCGTTGTATAGGGCCTACTTTAGTGATTCTCGTTTGTCGATTATATCGGTAGGGAGCATATGGGTTTGGTTTACGCGACTAGACTCATTCGAATGGTAGAACATCCACTCGCACTCCTGTGTAGCCTTGTCCCGAAGTTCATGGTAGGACTCGTACCTGGTCCATCTATCATTAACTCGCGCATATAGGTCGTATGTAACTAATATTGGTAAGACAGTCGGATGGGTGACCCTGCCCCAAGTCCACAACCAGTCAAGGAACATGAAAAAGGGTGGGAACACTCATCCAACATCCATTGAATCTTAATTATATAAAATTCTCGCGTATACACATTGTAGTGATAGGTTAACGGCATTCGTCCCAAGCCTCCGTGCTTGATCTTGACCTGCTATACGAGTGATATTCTCGAAGGGTTTACTAGGAATACTTTGAAAAGGTTTCGGAAGGTATAATGCTACTCCAGTGAGTGCTTCGGGGTTTCGCAACGAGGGATGACCCGGAGGTCTGTGTCGGATTTGTGTTTATGAGAGACGAGGGTTTCGATATTCAGCGGGTTAGGTGAAGGGTCTTTTCGTAGCAAATTCAATTGGGAAGGTAAGGATTAAACCAATCCAAACCGAATGACGACAACGGATCTTTTTAGTAAAACATGTTTTAAGTTGCATTCGCACGAAATATTTGTTAGGGAGATAGAGCATCTTGTGCTTCTTGTTAGTACGTTATGTGTTGGTCGGTGTTATTATTACTGCAGATGATTCGCATTGCTGCTACTAGTACTAATAGTAAGAGTGTTTTGTTAACTAGCGATGATACTTCATATTATGATCCCTAACAGGTCTCTCTAAGATCGTTCGATGAAAATAATTGTTTTGATTCGATTGAACGAGAGTGTATTTTAACTGCTTTTTGAAAGACGAAAATCTTAGCAAACATACCACATACATTACAAACATATGGTACTTAAACGTTCTTGTTTTTTTGGAAACATTCCAAAACGTCCTAATGAGGTTACTTGTTGCTCCTACTGGTTCGGTTGTCACACTCCTCCTGCTCTTCCGTCATTCCTCTCAGTTGGACAGTCTCTCTTGAAGTGTCCCATTTCACCGCATAGGTGGCATACTAGACTTACACCGGTATTGGTGATTGAAGCGATGTGCTGGGCCCGAGTCCTGCAGAAGCGGACAGTATGCCCGTTCCTGTTGCAGTTTTTACAGTGCAATACCCGACAAAACCCTTTGTGATGGTAGTTACACTTCTTACACTTTGGAAGTGTTCCCATATATCGTCTGACCGGTGCTTGAGTGACAGACGTTGTGGCTAACGTCGATGCATTTGTCGTGACTGCTGTTGTAATTGCAGGGGCAGCCACGGATTGTTGTCTTTTAGCAAGTTTTTGAGATATATTGTGATTCCTTTTGTTCCAAAACTTTCGTTTCTTGCTCTTGGGTTTGTGGTCTGAGGCGTCTTCGTTGGTAGACACCTGATGGTGTTCTTGATTGTTACTGCGGTTAGTATTGCCAACACCGCCTTCGCCTCCGCTGGCGTTGTTAGCATTGAGTTGCACCATGACGGCTGTCACGGCTGTCGTGACCGCAGCTTGAAAAGTAGCAGAGTCTATCTGCAGGATTTGTGCCTTGCTAGTTGGCTGGTTACCTCCTTGTGAAGACATAACTCTGTTGCATGGGGAGAAACGATTTCGTGAGTGGGGATGATCATCCCTAGTTATATCCTTACCATTTATATACACATATATAAATTTCGCACTTTACTGAACTATTCTCGATGTTTCTGCTAACATTCCTGAGATGGAGTTATGGTAGTGGGTAGAAGTAAGTTTTGTACGACTGTTAAGTTTTACCCATCCTAGGATTATCTTTGCCCAAACACACTTAGATGAGGAGTTCTGATGGGATCCGATGCATTAGTGCTGGTATGATCGCACCCTATAGGTCAACGGAAAAAGGCACCTTTCAACCATGATGATTAAAAAGGCGAGATGGTAATGAGTCTTTAATAAGGGCTTATACGTCGTGAGTTATCTAACTAAGTTTATCTTAGTTCTAAGCGTATCGTGTTCCGATTTTTATCGTGTTCTGAAAACAATTCATAATGAGAGTTTATATATACTAAACTTATGAATTTTTAGTAGTACTGTTCCCAATGAAATAATACGCATTCCCACTTCATTAGTATGATTATAGTATATTTAGTTTTTAGAGAAAATTTTTGTGCCTGATGCAGGTCTACACCACATCATTGCAAGGAAAAGTTCGGACCGCAAATAAATCCCTTGACTAGTGTAATCACTAAATCGCAAGTTCAAGCCTACACATTGAGGAGAGTACCATCAACGCATACTCATAACCCAATCTACAAGGTCTTGTGAGTAGTATGAACTCTACTCATGACGATCCGTTCCTTGTGGTACTTGAAACGAAGTCGATGCGTCCTGTAGTTCTGGCAACCTACGCTCGGCTGCGACCACTCTCTCTTCGAGTGTCGAGTGTCTATCCTGATACTCCTTTGCCTTCTCCCGAGCGGCGATAAGGTCTTTAATGAGTTGGTCTCTGAAATAGCAGTCTCTTTCCAAGTCTCGAGTTTGTGAGATGGTAGCGTCTGTAGTAGCGCGCAGCTCCCTAACTCGATGTTCGTGATCTGCTGGGTCATCACCGGGAGGGCTCTGCCAACCGGTCCCCCATGTTTGAGGTCATTGCAACCTCGTTGGTCTCGAAATGGCAATCGCTGTCGCTGATGGCGACTCCACCCCTCGATCAATGTTGCCCAACGGGGCACATGTCTGATGTAGTCGAAACGGTTTGCGAGAACGCTGGCTATGTACGGAGAGTTGATGACCTCTGGCTCCACTTCCGACTCTTTTCCTAATTATCCACTATCTCCCCGGGTTCGGAAAGTAGGGGTCTCCTGGTAAGTAGAATCTTGCTATGATGTCTGTGCGAGAATAGGGGTGGGGTAAGAGGCATATAATAATCATATTCCTAGAAATACTTATAGGGGTTTGATCCTCCTTAGTTACTTCTATAATGACATGGTGCATACCAGTTACATATAACAAAAGATATGATAGACCTTCGAATAAGTGATCATACTCTAAAACCACAACCAAACAAGGAATGGGAAGTAAAACAATGATCACAGATTCTAAGTCTATGATATCTAAGTTATATATAACTTTAGCGTATCCACTTAGTGATTGTAGACCTACTAGCAAGGATCTGTTTAGTTTTCACATAAGTTATTGTATCACAAAATACTCCTATAGTATTTTAAATGTTATGTTTGGTTCTTAGCGATTTTCTTGTATGGGGAGTTTTTAGGCTTGTTGCTCACTATGACCATTCCCCGGCATACATTACTCACACCTCGGATAAATATAGTTGATGTGACATCCCCTAATTTCTCGGCCAGAAAAGACCGATTTAATTTATGCTTTTAAAATAAAGTCAGAGAAATCCTTTTAAAAGATGTTGCGGAATTGGTCCCCAAAACAAAACATGATAGAAGTTTATCAAAACCTTTCTTTAAGAAATATATATTTTCATTATATTTCAAAACCTCGGGATGTCATTTCTGATACAGATCAAAAGCATAAACAAGACATTATAAGCCTTACAACAGTTATTTACAACTACTGGCCTATAATCCAAAAATCTCTCATCGTCCTCCGACTATGCTCGGGGTTCACTACCTTTAATATAAAAAGCTGAGTGGGTCAGGATTGGGAGCCTGGTGAGCATATAGGGTTTTCAACCCACAATAATAATAAACTTATTAAATTCACCAATCAATAATAACCCTGATTACCCATTCCCGTTATCCTCACTTTACGTCCCTAAACACCTATCACAAGGGACCTAGCCTAAGGAATATCATCGGGATGGACACTACTGCTAAGGGGACTCCTCAGCCATACATGTCCTAAAGGCAACCATGAGGGGGATGGAGTACGCCAATGAACATATAGTTCACCAACACCTACAAGTTGCGAACTTGCTAGTGTTCCACTGGACTGTATAGAAAGGTCCGTAGTTGTCATCTATACTCCGCTAGACGACAACAACAACAACAACAACAACATCGAGGCCTCTCACCATTTTAACACACATCGACTATTTCGTCTACCCATGTTTTACCCAACATATTTGTAGATAAAATACATATACAGTTTAAAACTTGTATAAAACATCTATTCAACAGTCACCTCAAATAAACAATTAATATAATTACACATAGCACGTATTTTAGGGTAAATACTTCATATCTATGTGTAAGGTGAAAGTGACTACACACTCACCTGATTTAATGATAATCGGGCAGCACTTCGTTTCCTAAAACGATCGTTTCTAATAAAACCGGGAGTTTTATTGAGAAACCGGGCTCTGCGAGGGTTGGGCTTCAAAACCGAAAAGATAAATTTATCGGGCTTCTCGGGCACTTCGGGGCGTACTTCGGGTGTTTGGTATAATACCGGGGCTTTGGGGGAAGTTGGAATGAAAGAAATATGGGTTTAGGGGTGTAAAATGTCAAATTTCCAAATTATCCCCGGGAGGTCTCGCACCCTTCTATTTATAGGGGCGAGGCTTCTGATCGGACGGCTGAGAAGACTCCACGCGGCAGCAGATCCGAAGAGAAGGCAGGTGGCTCGCACGTGCGAGGGTCCAGCTGTTGGCTTCTGATTGGACCGAGGTCTATGGTCCGAGGTTGGAGTCGTGGCGCACCATGCGAAGCTCGGACACGTCAAGAAGGCACGCGTCGGACCGCGGTTGGACCAACACTTCGGATGCGAGGGCGACACGCCTCGCCAGCTGGCCTCGGTGACTCAGCATTTTTGGACACGTGGCGCGCATGGAGCGAAGGTGACGTGGCCGAAGTCCCACCATGCGAAATTTCTCGGATTTAGCAATTTTTCTCGATTTTTGTGCCAAAACTTCTAAAATCCATAACTTTCGCATACGGGCTCCGTTTTTGACATTCTTTATATGCACGCGTAGGTAAAATTACGCTCTACAACTTTTGTTTAGACTTCGTCGGCTAATTTTGACTTTAATTTTAATATTATTAGTTTTAACAGACCGAGACAGGAAATCCGTTAAAAATTCATAACTTCTTCATTCGACGTCCGTTTTCGTCTGTCTTTTTACCGTTGTACTACTATTGACGAGACCTTCGATTCTCGTTTAGGTTGTGTCGGCTAAAAATCACTCGATCTAAAATTTGAGTTTTTACCTGTCTACTTCTAAGCTGAAACTTAGAAAAATCATAACATCCTCATACGAAGTCAGATTTGCGTGTTCTTTTTATACATACTCTCGGTTTAACGAACACTACGACTTTCGTTTAGATCACTAAGGCTAAAAAGTAGTTTATTAAAAACTCACTTTTTACGTGATTCGGCACCGTGCCGGTTTTGTCGCGAAACTTCGACAGGTCAAAACTTCTTCGTTATAACTCGGATTTTGGTATTCTTTATATATCCGTAATCCTTGTCACGACCACTACAACTTTCTTAATAGATATCGTCTTTATCTAATATTTTCTTTCGACGCTCATTTTTATTCTTAATTAATTAAATTCTAGTAATTAAGCATAAAACACATAATTCACATAATATTCACATAATTCCTTTTCATTTCTTCAAAATGAATTACAAAGGTTAACCTAGACTATCACATCAATATTAATGCCTAGCCTAGAAACACGGGCGTTACAATTCTCTCTCCCTTAGGATGATTTCGTCCCCGGAATCACACATCAGCAGACAAATGCGGGTAGCGACTCATCATGTCACTCTCCGTTTCCCAGGTGAGATTTGGCCCATTCGTATGTTTCCAACGCACAAGCACTAAATCGACCATCTTGCGTCGCAACTTTTTAGTCTTATGGTCAACGAATGCCTCAGGTTCTTCAATTAACCTCTTGTTTTCATCCAACCTTAATTCAGAAATCGGAATTATGTCGGGCACATCTCCCGTGAACTTTCTCAAATAACACACATGAAAGGTATTATGAATACCCTCCAGTTCTTCCGGTAATTCTAGCTTGTAAGCTTGATTCCCGATCCTCTGAAGAACTTTAAACGGTCCAATAAACCTTGGACTCAATTTTCCCCTTTTACCAAATCTTATAAGTCCCTTCCACGGCGAGACTTTAAGTAAAACCGAATCTCCAACTTCGAATGATATCGGTTGTCTTTTCTTGTCAGCATAACTCTTTTGTCGATCTTGAGCTGCTAACATCCTTTCCCTAATCACTTTCAACTTTTCAGCAGTCTGATGGACTATTTCAGGTCCCATAAACTGCTTTTCCCCAGCTTCCAGCCAACATTACGGCGTTCGACACTTTTCTCCATACAAATCGTGATAAGGTGCCATCTTGATGCTCGAGTGGAAACTATTATTATAGGAAAGTTCTACTAGAGGTAAATGTTCATCCCAGTTACCTTGGAATTCCAAGGTACATTCTCTCAGCATATCCTCCAATGTTTAAATTGTTCGTTCACTCTGACCATTGGTTTGCGGATGGTAAGTTGTACTCAAACACAACTTGGTACCCAATTCCTCTTGTAGACTCCTCCAAAACCTTGAGGTAAAACGGCTGTCACGATCGGATACAATCGTTAACGGAACACCATGAAGCCTCACAATTTCCTTCACGTAAGAATTCGCAAGTTTATCCATAGACCATTTCTCATTGGCTGCTATGAAATGCGCACTCTTAGTGAAGCAATCAACGACCACCCAAATCATGTCGTGACCGTTCCTTGTTTTGGGCAGTTTAGTCACAAAATCCATGGTGATGTCTTCCCATTTACCCATGGGTACAGGAAAAGGTTCTAAACTCCCATACGGTTTCTGATGTTGTGCCTTAACCCTAGCACATGTTACACACTCGACCACATACTTAGCGACATCGAGCTTCATCGTCGGCCACCAGTAATAGGGTTTTAGATCCCTATACATTTTTGTACTGCCGAGATGAATCGAGTACATGGTCTTGTGAGCTTCTTCCATCAGAAGATCTCTTACTCCTCCCGTCTTAGGTACCCAAATCCTATCTTTGAATACCTTCAGTCCTTGACCGTTTGTATCAAACACTAACGTTTTGCCCAAACGTTCTTCCTTTTGGTCATTTTTCTCTAAAGCTTCCTCTTGAGCTTTCTTTATACTTTCCACAATTGTCGAGACAACTTCAATTCTCAACGCTCTTGGCTTTTATTTTCAAGATTTACCTTCCGACTGAGAGCATCAGCAACAACGTTTGCTTTACTAGGGTGGTAAAGTGTCTCACAGTCGTAGTCCTTGAGTAACTCTAGCCAGCGCCGTTGCCTCATGTTCAATTCCTTCTGATTAAAGAGATATTGAAGACTCTTATGATCAGTGAAAAGTTTGCATTTAGTACCATAAAGATAGTGCCTCCATATCTTTAAGGCGAATACTACCGCTGCCAACTCCAGATCATGAGTGGGGTAGTTCTTTTCATGCTCTTTCAATTGCCTCGATGCATACGCTATCACTTTATCCCTTTGGGTCAGAACACAACCTAACCCAACTCCAGAGGCATCACTATAAACTGCGAAGTCATCAACTCCTTCAGGTTACGAAAGAATCAGTGCTTCACAAAATTTCTTCTTTAACTTCTCAAAAGCTTCCTTATGCTTCTCATTCCAAGTATAAGTAGCTCCTTTGTGGGTCAAAGCTGTTAATGGAGTAGCGATAGAAGAAAAGCCTTGGATAAATCGTCGATAATATCCAACTAATCCTAAAAAGCTTCGAATCTCCGTAGGACTTTTTGGTTGTTCCCACTTCATCACAGCTTCAATCTTTGCTGGGTCAACCATTATTCCTTCTTAGTTAACTACATGACCTAAAAATTAGACTTCTTGAATCCAAAATTCACATTTGGAGAACTTTGCATACAGCTTCTCCTTTTTCAGAACTTCTAGCACTTCACGCAGATGCTTGTCATGCTCCTTCTTGCTTTTTGAATAAATCAAAATATCATCTATGAACACTATCACAGATTTATCAAGGTATGGTTTACAAACCCTGTTCATCAAATCCATGAAAGCTGCTGGAGCATTGGTTAGTCCGAACGACATAACCAAAAACTCATAGTGTCCATATCTTGTTCTGAACGCAGTCTTCTCAATATCCTGCTCTATTACCTTTAGCTGATGATATCCTAACCTAAGATCGAACTTCGAAAAATAGCTCGAACCTTGCAACTGATCGAACATGTCATCAATCCTCGGCAACGGGTACTTGTTCTTTATTGTCGCTTTATTCAGCTCTCTGTAATCGATGCACATTCTCATGCTCCCATCCTTTTTCTTTACAAATAACACCGGGGCTCCCCAGGGTGATGAACTAGGTCGAATAAAACCTTTGTCCAATAACTCCTGAAGATGTGTCATAAGTTCTTTCATCTCTGTTGGTGCTAATCGATACAGTGCTTTTGCTATTGGCGTCGTTCCTGGTAACAAGTCGATACGGAATTCTACTTGTCGATCAGGGGGCAATCCGGGAAGATCTTCGGGAAAGACTTCCGGATAGTCACACACCACCGTAATATTCTGCACCTCCTTCTTTTCCTTCTTAGCATCGATCACGAACGCTAGATATGATGTACATCCATTGGCCAAACGCTTTCTGGCTTTCATTAGGGAAATGATTCCAGAGTTTACTCTGCGTTTGTCTCCATACACCATAAATGACTCTTTCCCTGGCGGGTTTACTTTTACTATCTTCTTCCTACACAATATTTCGGCATCATTGGCGCTAAGCCAATCCATTCCTAGAAATATGTTGAAACCATTTAACTCGATAGGCAATAATTCCTCGTGGAACTTATTCCCATTCAAGTCAATGAAGATGTTTTTCATACGATGGCTAACAGGTATAAACTTGCCACTAGCAATCTCGACTATTAAATCATTAATTAGTCTATCAACAGGCAAATCTAGTTTTCTACCAAATTCATGCGAAATAAAGGAGTAATTGGCTCCAGAATCAAACAAAATTTGGGCAGACAATTTGTTTACGAGAAAGGTACCTGAAGCGACATCGGCTTCTTCTTTCGCAGCTTCAAGTGTCATCTGAAAGGCTCTCGCCTTCGACTTTGGTGGAAGATTGGGTTTCGCCGCATCCTTCTTCTTCGGGCAATCCTTCAAAATATGCCCTTCTTCATGGCACCCAAAACAGACGTTCTTATTGAAGGTGCATCCATTGGCATAATGCCCGGGCTTTCCACATTTGTAACAAGTGATTTCCACGCTGCATTTCCCAGCATGTTTCTTCTTACACTTGTCACACCACTTGGCTTCGACTCCTCCTCCGAATTTCCTCGAACCATTCTTCGAGAACTTGTTCTTTTTATTGGAACCTGAAGTTCCTTCAAACTTTCTCTTTTCGCCAACTTCAACCTTGATGACGGCTCTCCCCTTAATCATATCTTCAACAGACTTGGCAGCCCAGATAGCTGCCTCCAAAGTAAGTGCCTGACGTAATGGCACCGCATACTCCCATGGAAGTCCCTTTGCATACCTGTCAATTTTTGCCAGCTCATCTGGGACAATACGCAAAGCAAACTCCATTTTGTCTGTGAAGTTATTTGTATATTCATCAACGGTAATACTTCCTTTCTTCAACGTGAGAAATTGGTTTTCTAGTTCAAGCACATTTTGGGCCGAGCAGTACTTGCGCTTGAAGTGCACCAAGAACTCTGCCCAAGTCAGTTGCAGTGGCTCATTAGGGCTTAGGGTTTTCCCCAGAGTGTTCCACCAACGAGCAGGACTACCCCTGAACTGACGCACTGCAAATGTGGTTTGTAACTTGCCTTGGCAACCACAAGTCATGAAAGCCAGTTCCATTTCCGAGATCCAATCCAATACTCCGACGGGATCTTCTTTTCCAATGAAGGTTGATGGCTTGCAAGTCATAAAGTCTTTATACTTGCACCCATTTCTCTCCACTCTATCCTTGTGGTTATTTCTCCCAACCACAAGCGGTTCACTATGACCAACAGATCTACTGTTGTTTCCTTCTTCAGATCGATCGTCATTTAATTCACGTTGTTCAACAGGAATTGAAGGTTCATTCCGGTTGTTCAACAATATTTGCCTCATTTCCTCCCTTTGTTCATCCATCATTGTCTGAATCATGGCTCGTACTCTAGCCATGGTGATGGGTTCTGGTGCATCTCCTGCTATAGGCACCTGCTCCACCACTTGGGGTTGAGGTTGTTGGTTTCTGTTTGCATTTCCCGCTGAACTTCGGGTTCTTGCCATTATAATCTATATATCGAATAAGGCGAATTTAGATCTTTATCCTTGATAGGTACTTAAATTCTCCTTATCACTCCGAAACGTTTACATGTTAGTTCTAATATCGTAATCGTACGCTTAGAATCCTACACGCATAAGGTTTCCAGATCCGGTCTGCAACAACCCATAGATCCGAACAAATAATGGCATATATGGCAAACATATAACATTTAGCACATAAAAGCATTTTAGGCATCTTTCCTAAAATAAATTAGTGTTCGTGTCTAAAATATGGTAGACACTCATCTAAAAATCATCACTTAGCATTCTGAGTTTAAGTCTAGAAATCCTACAAATTCCTAGTTCGCTTAAACTAATGCTCTGATACCAACTGTGACATCCCCTAATTTCTCGGCCAGAAAAGACCCATTTAATTTATGCTTTTAAAATAAAGTCAGAGAAATCCTTTTAAAAGATGTTGCGGAATTGGTCCCCAAAACAAAACATGATAGAAGTTTATCAAAATCTTTTTTTAAGAAATATATATTTTCATTATATTTCAAAACCTCGGGATGTCATGTTCCGATACAGATCAAAAGCATAAACAAGACATTATAAGCCTTACAACAGTTATTTACAACTACTGGCCTATAATCCAAAAATCTCTCATCGTCCTCCGACTATGCTCGGGGTCCACAACCTGTAATATAAAAAGCTGAGTGGGTCAGGCTTGGGAGCCTGGTGAGCATATAGGGTTTTAAACCCACAATAATAATAAACTTATTAAATTCACCAATCAACAATAACCCTGATTAACCATTCCCGTTATCCTCACTTTACGTCCCTAAACACCTATCACAAGGGACCTAGCCTAAGGAATATCATCGGGATGGACACTACTGCTAAGGGGACTCCTCAGCCATACATGTCCTAAAGGCAACCATGAGAGGGATGGAGTACGCCAATAAACATATAGTTCACCAACATCTACAAGTTGCGAACTTGCTAGTGTTCCACTGGACTGTCTAGAAAGGTCCGTGGTCATCATCTATACTCCGCTAGACGACTACAATAACAACAACAACATCGAGGCCTCTCACCATTTTAATACACATCGACTATTTCGTCTACCCATGTTTTACCCAACATATTTGTAGATAAAATACATATACAGTTTAAAACTTGTATAAAACATCTATTCAACAGTCACCTCAAATAAACAATTAATATAATTACACATAGCACGTATTTTAGGGTAAATACTTCATATCTATGTGTAAGGTGAAAGTGACTACACACTCACCTGATTTAATGATAATCGGGCAGCACTTCGTTTCCTAAAACGATCGTTTCTAATAAAACCGGGAGTTTTATTGAGAAACCGGGCTCTGCGAGGGTTGGGCTTCAAACCCGAAAAGATAAATTTCTCGGGCTTCTCGGGCACTTCGGGGCGTATTTCGGGTGTTTGGTATAATATCGGGGCTTTGGGGGAAGTTGGAATGAAAGAAATATGGGTTTAGGGGTGTAAAATGTCAAATTTCCAAATTATCCCCGGGAGGTCTCGCACCCTTCTATTTATAGGGGCGAGGCTTCTGATCGGACGGCTGAGAAGACTCCACGCGACAGCAGATCCGAAGAGAAGGCAGGTGGCTCGCACGTACGAGGGTCCATCTGTTGGCTTCTGATTGGACCGAGGTCTATGGTCCGAGGTTGGAGTCGTGGCGCACCATGCGAAGCTCGGACACGTCAAGAAGGCACACGTCGGACCGCGGTTGGACCAACACTTTGGATGCGAGGGAATGCGACACGCCTCGCCAGCTGGCCTCGGTGACTCAGCATTTTCGGACACGTGGCGCGCATGGAGCGAAGGTGACGTGGCCGAAGTCGCACCATGCGAAATTTCTCGGATTTAGCATTTTTTCTCGATTTTTGTGCCAAAACTTCTAAAATCCATAACTTTCGCATACGGGCTCCATTTTTGAAGTTCTTTATATGCACGCGTAGGTAAAATTACGCTCTACAACTTTTGTTTAGACTTCGTCGGCTAATTTTGACTTTAATTTTAATATTATTATTTTTAACAGACCGGGACAGGAAATCCGTTAAAAATTCATAACTTCTTCATCCGACGTCCGTTTTCGTCTGTCTTTTTACCGTTGTACTACTATTGACGAGACCTTCGATTCTCGGTTAGGTTGTGTCGGCTAAAAGTCACTCGATCTAAAATTCGAGTTTTTAGCTGTCTACTGCTAAGCTGAAACTTAGAAAAATCATAACTTCCTCATACGAAGTCAGATTTGGGCGTTCTTTTTATACATACTCTCGGTTTAACGAACACTACGGCTTTCGTTTAGATCACTAAGGCTAAAAAGTAGTTTATCAAAAACTCACTTTTTACGTCATTCGGCACCGTGCCGGTTTTGTCGCGAAACTTCGACAAGTCATAACTTCTTCGTTATAACTCGGATTTCGGTATTCTTTATATATCCGTAATCCTTGTCACGGCCACTACAACTTTCTTAATAGATATAGGCTTTATCTAATATTTATTTTCGACGCTCATTTTTATTTTTAATTAATTAAATTCTAGTAATTAAGCATAAAACACATAATTCACATAATATTCACATAATTCCTTTTCATTTCTTCAAAATGAGTTACAAAGGTTAACCTAGACTATCACATCAATATTAATGCCTAGCCTAGAAACACGGGCGTTACAGTTGATCAGACTATATTCATCCCAAGTCTGATTACATATCCCAGGGTCTACTCGTAGTGTCCAACTCCTCATTTTATTTTTGTATCGACCTAGATATGATAGGGGTGAGCATTTGGACCGAACCGGACCGGACCGGCGCTTGGACCGAACCGGTTATGGAGAATATCGTGGACCATGGACTGGACCGGATGAGTCGTGTCCGTGTCCGTGTCCGTGTCCGGGTCCGGGTCCAGGTCCGGGTTTTCCGGTTCTTGGACCCGTTTGGACCGGTACAACTTTAATTGCATAGAGTACAAGTCGTTAAAATAAATTTTTAGGTTTGATACGATACAACTTGTAAAAGTGATTATGTTTCCGTTACATGCATAACTAATCTACCTTGATGTTATAATATTATAAGTTGCAAAATTAATTTTCCAAATAAAATCAACTAACATATAAATCAAGTTCACCAATATCCTTTTCATATGATTTATCTATCAAAGATACATAAAATTCAGAATTATAGTATAAAATGATAGTTAAAAAGTTGAAATATTTCAGCTTTGATAGCTCAACTTTAAAGGATTGTAACTCACTGAATATAATATCAAAATCAACAAAATTATAGTCTAAATTTATCTACAAACTGTAAACTAAATATTGGAAAAAACCTCAGGTCAATCCGACTTAAAACGAATGAGTTATGGTTGTTTAAAAAGTTTCACAGATTACAAAATTTTAAAAAACTTGCTGAAAAGCTGAAAATTTTCAGCTTTGATAGCTCAACTTTGAAAGACTATAACTCATTGAATATAATACCAAAATCAACAAAATTATAGTCTAAATTCATCTACAAACTGTAAATTAAACGTTGGAAAAAATCGCGTGTCAATCCGACTTAAAAATGAATGAGTTATGGTTGTTTAAAAATTTTCACAGATTATAAAATTTTAAAAATGTTGCTGAAAAGCTGAGAATTTTCAGCTTTGATAGCTCAACTTTGAAAGTCTGTAACTCATTGAATACTATACCAAAATCAACAAAACTATAGTCTAAATCCATCTACAAATTGTAAGTTAAACGTTGGAAAAAACCGCGTGTCAATCCGATTTAAAACGAATGAGTTATGGTTGTTTAAAAATTTTCACAAATTAACATTTTTTTTTAAATCCGGTCCAACCGGTTCTAAACCCGGTAAAAACCGGACCGGACCGAGAGAAAAACCAGACCGGACCGCGATGGATTCCTAGAACCGAGAACCGGCCCCAGGGTCCAAAAAAACGGTTCGGTCCGGTCCGGTCCGGTCCACCGGTCCAAATGCTCACCCCTAAGATATGACACTATACTCGCATGTGTGCACGGACTCATACTTTTTAACATGAAACTATTTCATTTCTAAAAGTATAGCAATTTGAAAATGTTTAATCAGAGACTTTAGTCCCAATGCATTTATAGTTTGTATATCTTATGTGGTTCGATATACTTAGTTCACTATAAACAATGATCTGATACCAATCTGTCACACCCCCAAACCAAGGATGGCGGAAACGTCCGGGGGTGGCGGCCTTCATGTATAGTATCATAACAACGAGTATAGTAGAAACTAAAGCAATTACAACCATCATAACTAAAAAAATTACACCATAGTATGAGTTTACATGTTTCAAAAATCAATTACACTATGATGGTAAAAGGTAATGTTTGACGACTTAACGTCACATCCTCAAAAGCTTTTGATTTCCTGGTTCACTGATTTCATGAGAATACAAGTAGTTTTGAAAAAGTGTCAACAATTAAGTTGGTGAGTTCATAATCTTTTGGATGTAGAGTTTGAAAACCTTTGCTTGTAAATGTAATGTATACTTCAAGAAAATCCAATGTTTTCCTTATAAAATGTTTGTAGCCTTAAATCCCAAGACCGAATGTATGTGTGTGTTTTGTACTTGTAACATGTTTGTAATTGTAATGTATACCCAAGAAAAATCCAATATTTTCCTTTTAAAAAGTTATGTAGTCTTAAATCCCAACACTGAATGTATGTGTGTTTTGTACTTGTAATGTGTTTGTAAGTAGTTTCAAAATAGGTAAAAACACCTTTTTAAAGTAGAAATTCTCGTAAACTATATGTGTAGTTATCTCCCTATGTGAGTCGTTATAACCATACTATAACAGAGATGTCTGTTGCGACGTTCTTCAGGCGTCGGAATCGAAATGACATTTGTCACCCCCGTCGCCCGATCGGGCTTTTGCAAGCAGCATGGGTGTGGGTTGTCAATCCCAATATAGATCTATACAAAATTATCACACTCTCCCTACAAGAGACTCTGGTTATAACTGTTCAGGAAATTTTAACCCATACTCTAAGAGTACAATGAAGACTAGTCTCACAAATTACGAT
Source organism: Lactuca virosa (assembly GCF_052849685.1). Taxonomy (NCBI): domain Eukaryota; kingdom Viridiplantae; phylum Streptophyta; class Magnoliopsida; order Asterales; family Asteraceae; genus Lactuca; species Lactuca virosa. The sequence goes on along the minus strand of NC_136430.1, from coordinate 245,175,868 downwards.
AACGAGTTTACGTGTAGTATGCGTGTAAAACCTTTTCTGTGGTGGAATTGAAATCCCCTTTCGTGTAGTATGTTTGTAATGTGAAATCCATAAACTATACATATTATAGTCTATCATGTGGTAAATGAAAACCCGTTTGTATTGAGAGTAAAACTATTTTCTGTGGTGGAAGTAAATCCCCTTTTATGTAGTATGTTTGTAATGTAAAATCCATAAACTATACCTATTATAGTTTATTGTATGTGTTCGAAGTGAATGAAATTCCTTATCATGAATGTCTAATTTCTGTTTATGATATTAAACTAACAAGAAATACATTCAACATTTTGAACCTTATTGTTATAAACTTTGCTCAACATGTTACAAAGTGTTGTTAATATTGTAAGCTATGTAACTACTTTTTAACTTTTCTGCACTGTTTTATAAAAATCATAGAAACATCATATGAAGTCGAAAACTGAATCCATAAACTCTGAGAGTTTAGAAAATGTGTCTAGTTTATTCTTAATTTTTATTATGATTTTTAGAAGTCTCTAACTTGTGTGAAAATGTTCATATTCACATACTGGTCCGAATTCGTTTCTGAAATGATAGGCAGTTTTGTAAAAATCACCATAAATTGTAAAAAAAATTGTATGGAGATGTGCAAGTAGTCATTAGAAAGGTATAAACCTGCACTACTTTCATATTAAATAGTTTGAAAGGTATTAAGTTTAAGATGGTCAAAACAGTCCGTGAACAGGACTCACTTTTTCTGTGAAAAGCTGAAGTATGAGTTTGAGTTGTGTTAAGGTGATTTAACTTGTATCCCCCCCTAAAAGTTGAAGAAAACATGAACATGTAGGGGTATGAACTCACCTTGAGTGATTTCCTGAGATGAATATGGAAGAGGAGAGGTTTCCAAGTCAAGAACACTTGGGAGGTGCTTGAAGATTTGAAGATCCTAGGCACAAATATGACGATATTTATGTAAGAGATTCATGATTTGAGTGAAGGAGTGTAGAGTATTCAACTGTAGGATGAAGGTACTTACCAAGACTGGAGGAGAATGCTCAAGAACAACCTTGAAATCTCGAGTTTAGAGAGAGAAAGTGAGAGAGAGAAATGAGTTTGTTTTTGATGAAAGAGAGAATATCTTGGAGGAGAGATAAGGGTTTTTCCCAGCCCTTGATTAATTTATCTTGCTGGAGAAGGTTGGTGAAAGTACAAATAGTTGACTAGCTATAGGTGAATAGTGACAAGAAGATGTCATGGAGTGGGTATGGGAGATAGCTTGTGTGATTACTTTATGGGGAAGTCAACACTCAAAGCCAATATCGTGCACAAAAGATATTATTCTTAGATAAAGGTTTCCCTCAAAATGTGATTAAAATATGAATATACATGGTCTTATATGTCAAAATATAAGTTTGGGTGTAAAACCCACGCGAAAATCATGAAAAAAGAGCTTAAAACGCGAAAGTGGTCGAAAACCGGGTTTTAGAGGCGAATCTGCGAAGTTTGGTCCCTGAGAACCGAGAGGAGGCTCGGTCCGAGAAGCTCACATGCGAACTCGTCAGAAGGGAACCGAAGCGAAGTCAGGCGAATGGGTAAGAGGAGCGAAGGCGAAAGCATGCGGAGCTTCGGTCCGAGAGGCCTGATCCGAACCGAAGGGTGAGTTCGGTCCTTAAGGGCTGTTTCGGTTCTTGGCAGGTTCAGTTCCTAAGAGGGGTTTCGGTTCCTAAGAGGGGTTCGGTTCCTAAGAGGGGTTCAGTTCTTAAGAGGGGTTCGGTTCCTAAGAGGTTTCGGTCCTTTAAGGCTGTTTTTCCATTAATCTTCCCGTTTCGATTTGTTTTCGACTAAATTAAGGGTCGGGATTCCCCGAGAGTTCATGAAAAGTTAAAAGAGATTTTTGAGAGAGATTTGGGAGAGAGAGATATAGCGAGAGAGATTGAGGGAGACTTTGTTTGTGACCTTTGCGAGTGCTTAACTTCAAAATGCAAGGTTTGTAAACCCCGTTTTGCCTTGTTATGAGTGTTATACGCCCCCGAAGGGTATGTATAAATGTTTTAACGAGTAGTTCCATCAATTACCCTGATTAGGGTTTGGATTTTTTTTAACACGTGAAAACTCTAAGTGATACTTTGCATTAGGATAGTGTGTTGTACAATAGTAAACATAATGTAAACCCCAATATACGAGGGTTAATTGAGTTGGCCGGTTTGACTTGTTGACTTTCTTTGACTTTGACTTGACCAGAAAGTGACGGTTGTCACAGTACCTGCAGCTGCTATGGCTGCAGCGGCAGCCGTCTTTGCAATGGCTGCTTAGCGTTCATCAAAGTACTCAACCATAGCGGTCTTAATAGACCCAAACATATCTGGCAACTCGGCCCGGAAAAGTGCAGCAACCTCATCATGTCGGATCTCACGAATCCTGGAATCTAGCTCATGTGGCCTCATTTGGCCAATGGTCTCGGGCACTGCTAGTCGACCCTGACTACCAACTCCTGATCCTGACCCGGATCCAGTCACAAATTGCCTCGTAACCACCATGCTGAAAATATACCAGGAAGATATTAGGCATCCCATATAATAACAGGGAACCAACTCCCAACAAAACTCTAGGGGTTGTGACTTCCTTGATATGCATATGGGTCTTGCGCTTTCAGTAGTACGGGCCCATACTACCTTCCACACCTACCCATATTTATATCAAGTATCATCACAATGCCCTAACAATATACATAAACATAGGTGAGCACTCAATCCTTACTTCCTAGAGGAAGGCTAAATATCTCATAACTGGCTGGCTGACACCGCACAACTCATCCATGAAATTTTTACCAACTCTGCAACACTCGTGTATGCTAATCATACATAATGTTGGACCCTATAGACTTTCGAATATCTGATCCTACCCTAAGCCCTTCATCAAATAATAACAGGAAATAAGGCCAAACCAAACATTCTCAGGCTAAAAGATCTTAATTATGTACAACTATGATGCATACACTAAGCAACTATAGTAATGATGTCAATTTCATATAAGGAAAACCCTAGGCTATCAGGCATCATGTAATTAGGCAATTCTATCGTTCAATTTGTGAAGATCCCTAGCCTATCACTAGCATGTTGTTCTAACATTTCGCAATATCAAATATCCGTATGGTATTTTGGGGTCTAATTACTGGCTCCGGCTGATCGTACACTCTGCATCCTCCTTTAGTATTTTGAAAACCATTTGAAAGTTATTTGAAGAAAATCTTTTCCTTAGTTTGAGACTGGATTCACACGAGTGTTCCTCCAATTCACTCAAACCAAGGCTCTGATACCAACTTGTAACATCCATAAAAATTCATGAAAATTTAATACTTTTTCTTACATTCAAAAACCATTATTTATTACAAAATGTTTTCAAAATAATGCGATATCAGAGTATCGCAGAAACCAAATCATAAAAATATGAGGAGGTTCACGATCACGCCTTCACCTTCCCGCGATCATCCGAAGTACCTGAAACAAAATCCAAAACTGTAAGCCCGAAGCTTAGTGAGTTCCCCCAAAATACTGATACATAACAAAAAGCACGCATAATGAGAGCATGTAATGGGTCCACAACTCTACAGACTGGATTACCCCTAAGCCCATATATTGAGTCTGGCTTGCCTTTCGGGCCCACAACTCACATCTGGCTTGCTCCCGAGCCTATAGCATAAGTCTGGTTTGCTCTCGAGCCCATAGGTTATGTATAGCTTGCCCCCTTCAGTCCTAAGACTGGAATATAACTGATCAGCTCTCAGTGTGAGTCTGGCATGCTCCCCTGGCCCTCAGCTCGCATCTGGAATGCCTAGGAGTCCTCAGTATGAGTCCAGTATGGTCTCCCAGCCCTCAACTCATATCTGGAATACTCCACGGTTTGTTGGTCACCGTACGAAGCAGTACAACCTCAAACCTACCCACACAATATGTCGACATCTAAAAGCTAATTGCACATACAGATAATCAGACAGTAACGCATGTAGTCCTACAGATCTACCAGACTGGCATAGCAAACTAACATGCATAAATAAATCTTACTCAACATATCATCAACTACTAGGATATCAGATCCAATGGGCCGACCTTGGTGCCTTCGACCCCTAAGTATAGTGAGGACAACTCACCTCACAAGTAGTGTTGAAATCACGAAGATCAACTCCAACTCTTGGCTCTAAACTCAACTGCCTGTAATCATCATATACTTATTCCATTAAAATCCCAAATTACCAAAATACCCTCAGAAGTCAAACTTGGTCAACTCTTGGTCAAAGTCAAAGTCAACGGTCATCGTCAACAGTCCATGTTGACCCAACTCGTCGAGTGCAACTTACAGACTCGTCGAGTTCCTTCAGAACTCAAAAAGTCACGAAAACCCCAGTCAACTCGCCGAGTTACCAAGTAACTCGTCGAGTCCATGCAGCATCCAGAATGTCGGGAAACCCTAACCAACTCGTCGAGTCACCTTGCTAACTCTCCGAGTTCATGCAGAATCCAGAAAGCGGGAAACCCTCATCCAACTCGTCAAGTTGACTGTGCAACTCGTTGAGTCCCTCCAGTCCATTTCTCATTCAGACGCTTTTAAGATAAACCAAGGCTCCAAACTGTAGATCTAGCTTCCTAGTCTAACAACCATAAAAATCAAGCAAATTTAAAACTTTTTCATACATCCAAAAGCCATTAGTTATTACAAAAATGTTTTCAAAATAGTTTAATATCAGAGTATCCCAGAAACCATAAGTCCAAAACACGAGGATGTGTACGGTCACGCCTTCGCCTTCCTGCGGTCATCCGCTGAACCTGAAACAATAAACTGAAACTGTAAGCTCGAAGGCTTAGTGAGTTACCCCCAAAATACCCATACCCACAACAATACACATATAATCATAAACAGCATACTATGGGTCCAATCATCCATCAGGATGGAATACCCCAGACCCTCAACCATTGGGTTGGAATGCCAACATACAGATACACTTCACATAACACATATACAACTAACAGCATGTACTGGGTCCACAGATTTACAGACTGGATTACCCCTGGGCCCACAGTGTGAGTCTGGATTGCCTTCCGGGCCCACAGCTCACATCTGGATTGCCATCGAGCCCACAGTATGAGTCTCCCTCAGCTCGAATCTGGAATGCTCCCGAGTTTTTTGGTTATCGCACTGAGCAGTTTCACCTCAACCCATCCCACATAATGAGTCGACATATAACACAACTACTACACATACAGATAATCACATAATACTACAGGTAGTCCTACAGATCTACCTAACTGGCATAACAACTAGCATGCAGACAGTCAGACCAACTATAGGTCACTAAGAATAACCACATCCGATCTACCATGATACCGCTCTAACAGATCATACTAGCATATACCCATCCTATCTACTAGGATACAGAACTAACATATCACAACAGTAATAATCCTAATAACAAAATAAAGGGCCGGCCTTGGTGCCTTAGACCCTTGAGTACAGTGAGGATAACTCACCTCGCAACTGACGCACTGAAATGATAAGCTCCACTATCGGATCACTGTCACCAACTCCACCACCTATATTAACCATAAGACCATACTCATAATTTCCAAATTCCCAAAATGCTCCCAGAAGTCAAATAGTCTACCATTGGTCAAAGTCCAAGTCAAAGGTCAAGGTCAACAATCCATGTTGACTTCAACTCGTCGAGAACAACCAGCCACTCGTCGAGTTACTTGCATAACTCGTCAACTCGCTGAGTCACATGGGTGACTCATCGAGTTCCTAATGTTTGTGGCCATAATCTCCTTGGCCAACCCGTCAATTTTCCCTGCAACTTGCCGAGTTCATGCGTGCCAAAAGGTCGGGAAAAACCTAGCTGACTCGCCGAGTCACTCTACTGACTCGCCGAGCCCACGACAATCTTCATCGGACTCACTGAGTCGACCATGCAACTCGCCGAGTCCCTTCAGTCCAAATCCATACACATGCTTATTAAGCCGTCTTAAGGTTCCATATTGCAGATCCAGCTTCCCAAGGCATGTTTATCATGTAAAGTTGCAAACTTTACGTGCATGCAAGGCTTTAAGGTCTTATAATGACAAAACCAAGCTTGAAATGGAGTTTTACACTTGAGGAAAGGTTCACACTTGCTAAAGATGAAAGCTTTATGGACTTAGAGGCCAAAGAGAGTTCAGATCTGAAGTTACAACCTCAAATCTTATCTCATAACCAACAATAGCTTCTTATTATGCTACAAAAGCCCTAATTTTTTATCAAATGAGATCTAGAAGGAAAAAACATCAAGTCAACAACTTGATACCTTCCAAGAGATGCCAACTGAGGTAGATATCAGATCCCCACATGTTCTTTGCTCCTAGCCACTTGCTCTCCAATTTCTTCTTACAAAGATCCACCTCCCAAAGCTTGAAACACACAAGGATGAAGCACACACACGGATTAGGGTTTGCTGAACTCTCAAGAGGATGTAAGGGGGCTGAAGGAGGCTTATGATCCTTTAAATAGGGTGCAAAACTCCGGAAATTAGGGTTTCGTCCTCCAGCTCCTACTTGTCGAGTCCCTTCTTGGACTCGGCGAGTAGGTCACTTAAACACGTGGACCAACCCACTGCTACCCGACGAGTCTGGGAAACCACTCGTCGAGTAGACCTTAAAATCATGAAAATTAAAACCATAAATTAATACTTTGAGAATTGGGGCGTTACACCTAGAGTATAGTTTCCACGTAAAGTTGCAAACTTTACGTGCATGTAAAGCCTAAAATGCCAAAACCAAGCTAAGGAAGAGGTTTTACGATAAGGAGAAGGCCAAAGCTTGACAAATTCGATAACTTTATGAATAAGAGGGCTTAAAGGAGTCCATATCTGAACTCCCCACTCCAAAATGTGCTCAATACCGGAAAAACCTCAAGATTAAGCTAGAAATGGCCTAAAAATATAGGATGAAGAGATCTATTAAGAGAATGAACAAGGAAATGACTTTTTACCTTGAAGTGGAAGCCAAGACAAAGTAGCTGCTGGATCTACAAGCTCCTTGACGTTCCAAACTCTTTAACCTTCTAGCTTCTATACTCAAGGGCACAACAACCACATTCCAAGCCTTTACACACACAAGAATGAGAGGTAACACACGGATAGGGTTTCTGAGGCTAATGGGGACGATAAGAGAGGCAGAGGGTGGCTAATGAGCCTTTAAATAGGGTGCAAAACCATGGAAATTAGGGTTTCATATTCTGCCATCAACTCGTCGAGTTTTTCTAAACAACTCGTCGAGTATAAAGTTTCCTACTCGTCGAGTCTGAGGCCATCAACTCGACGAGTTTCAAGTCAAAATGTCCTTTATAAGATAAAATCCATATACCTGGGAGTATGGATGTTACAATTCTCCCCCACTTGGACTAGACTTCGTCCTCGAAGTCTGCTACAACAAACAGGTCCGGGTAATGCTCCCGCATCTCAGCCTCCGGCTCCCAAGTCCACTCAGATCCCCGCAGGTGCTCCCATTGTACCTTTACCAAAGGTGCCTCCTTGTTCCGTAGAACCTTCACTTTCCTCTCCAGAACTGCCACATGCCTCTCCACATAACTCAGGCGCTCATCGACCTGAATATTGTATAATGACACTACCACCTCCTCATCAAGTATGCACTTCCGTAACTGGGAGACGTGAAAAGTGATGTGAATCTGTCTGAGCTCCTCCGGGAGATCCAGTCTATATGCCACTTTGCCAACCCTGGCATTAACATGAAAGGGACCAATATATCGGGGACCTAACTTTCCCCTCTTCCTGAAGTGGATCACACTCTTACAGGGTGAGACCTTCAGCAATACCATGTCGTCGACCTGGAACTCCAACTTGGATCGACGTCGGTCGGCATAACTCTTGTGCCGACTCTGAGCAGTCTGCAGCCACTGCATAATCTATTGAATCTTCTCAGTAGTTTGCAGAACTAACTCGGTTCGACCCATCACCCTGTGGCCAACCTCGCCCTAACAGACCGTGGTACGACATCTCCGCCCATACAACAGCTCGAAAGGTGGAGCACCAATGTTGGAATGATAGCTGTTTTTGTAGGCGAACTCTGCAAGGAGAAGGTGGGAATCCCAGCTCCCACCAAAGTCAATGACGCAGGCCCTCAACATGTCCTCGAGGGTCTGTATGGTCCGCTCACTCTGGCTGTCGGTCTGTAGATGATAAGATGTACTAAAATACAGTCACGTGCCTAGCTCCTCGTGGAACTTCTGCCAGAAGCGAGAGGTGAACCTAACATCACGGTCGGAAACAATAGAGATCGGAACTCCATGGCGAGCAACGATTTCACGTACATACACATCGGCCAGCTTCTCGGCCGATGAGCTCTCCCGAATAGCCAGGAAATGGGCACTCTTGGTCAATCATTCCATGATGACCCATATAGCATCAAATCCCTTCGTCTTCCTCAGCAACTTGGTAATGAAGTCCATCGTGATCTGTTCCCATTTCCATATGGGAATCTCTAGAGGCTGCAGGTTGCCATGCGGCCTCTGATGCTCGGCCTTGACCATCCTATAGGTCAAGAACCTCTCGACATACCAAACGATCTCTCGCTTCATGCATGGCCACCAGTTGCTCAAACTCAGATCCCGGTATATCTTGGTGGCCCCTGGGTGAATAAAGAAATGAGACTTATGAGCCTCCTCCAGAACCATCTGTTTGACCCCACTTGACATCGGAACCCATACCTGACTGCACCGAGTCAATAATCCCCGACTATCATGCACAAATCGGGTGTTCTCGCCCTTGATCCTCTTAAGTATCCAGTTCTCCTGTCGCATACCCTCAGCCTGAGCTTCCCTAATCAAGCTCACGAGTAGAGAATCCACATATATCCTCATACATGCAGTTGGAGCAGAAGATCCAGCTGACTTGCGGCTCAGAGCGTCCGCAACCACATTCGCCTTACCAGGATGGTAAAGGATCTCGCAGTCATAATCCTTGCGGCTCAGAGCGTCTGCAACCACATTCGCCTTACCAGGATGGTAAAGGATCTCGCAGTCATAATCCTTGACTACGTCAAGCCACCTGCGCTATCTCATGTTTAGGTTCGGCTGAAGATCCAGCTGACTTGCGGCTCAGAGCATCCGCAACCACATTCGCCTTACCAGGATGGTAAAGGATCTCGCAGTCATAATCCTTGACTACGTCAAGCCACCTGCGCTATCTCATGTTTAGGTTCGGCTGATCCATGATGTGTCTCAGACTCTTGTGGTCCGTGTATATGGTATAGAGGACCCCATATAGGTAATGTATCCAAATCTTGAGAGCGAATACCACCGCTCCCAACTCCAGATCATGAGTGGGGTGTCTCGTCTCGTGCGGCTTCAACAGTCGTGAAGCATACGCTATCACCCGCCCTCTCTGCATCAGTACCGCTACCAGTCCGGTGATAAATGCATCACATAATACCATAAAATCCTCAAGTCCTTCCGGAAGAGTCAGGACTGGAGCCTCGCAAAGTCTCTGGCCCAGAGTCTCGAATTCACTCTGCTGCTCAGGGCCCCACTGGAAATCCACCCCCTTCCTCGTCAGGCGAGTGAGGGGTACTGCAATCTTGGAGAAATCCTGTATGAATCTCCGATAGTACCTGCCAATCCCAAGAAGCTCCTGATATCCAAGGGAGATTTCAGAACCTCCCACTGCATAATCACCTTGATTTTGGCCGGATCGACCAAAATCCCCTCCTTCAGTCCTAAGACCGGAATATAACTTATCAGCCTAAGACTGAAATATAATTGATCTTGCCCCCTTTAGTCCTAAGATAGGAATGTAACTGATCAGCCCTCAGTGTGAGTCTGGCATGCTCCCCTGGTCCTCAGCTCGCATCTGGAATGCCTAGGAGTCCTCATTATGAGTCTGGTATGCTCTACCGGCCCTCATCTCATATCTGGAATACTCCAGGATTTGTTGGTCACCGCACGAAGCAGTACAACCTCAACCCTACCCAAACAACATGTCGACATATAACAGCCAATTACACATACAGATAATCAGTCAGTTCACAGGTAGTCCTACAGATCTACTAGACTGGCATAGAAAACTAACATGCATAATTAACTCTTACTCAAACATATCATCAACTACTAGGATATCAGATCCAATGGGCCAGCCTTGGTGCCTTCGAATCCTAAGTATAATGAGGACAAGTCACCTCACAAGTAGTGCTGAAATCACGAAGATCAACTCCAACTCTTGGCTCCAAACACAACTACCTGTAACCATCATATACTGATTCCATTAAAATCCCAAATTACCAAAATACCCTCAGAAGTCAAACTTGGTCAACTCTCGGTCAAAGTCAAAGTCAACGGTCAAGGTCAACAGTCCATGTTGACCCAACTCGGCGAGTGCAGCTTACAGACTCGTCGAGTTCCTTCAGAACTCAAAAAGTCACGAAAACCCCAGTCAACTCGCCGAGTTACCAAGTAACTCGTCAAGTCCATGCAGCATCCAGAATGTCGAGAAAATCCTAACCAACTCGTCGAGTCACCTTGCTAACTCGCCAAGTTCATGCAGAATCCAAAAAGCGGGAAACCCTCATCCAACTCGTCAAGTTGACTGTGCAGCTCGTTGAGTCCCTTCAGTCCATTTCTCATTCAGACACTTTTAAGCTAAACCAAGGCTCCAAACTGTAGATCTAGCTTCCTAGAGTATAGATTCCACATAAAGCTGCAAACGTTACGTGCATGCAAAGCCTAAAATGCCAAAACCAAGCTAAGGAAAAGGTTTTAGGGTAAGGAGAAGGCCAAAGCTTGTCAAATTCGATAACTTTATGACTAAGAGGGCTTAGAGGAGTCCAGATCTGAACTCCCCACTCCAAAATGTGCTCAATACCGGAAAAACCTCAAGATTAAGCTAGAAATGGCCTAAAACTACAGGATGAAGAGATCTATTAAGAGAATGGACAAGGAAATGACTTTTTACATTCAAGTGGAAGCCAAGACAAAGTAGCTACTAGATCTACAAGCTCCTTCACGTTCCAAACTCTTGAACCTTCTAGCTTCCTTCCTCAAGATCACAAAAACCACCATCCAAGCCTTTACACACACAAGAATGAGAGGTAACACACGAATAGGGTTTCTGAGGCTAATGGGGACGATAAGAGAGGCAGAGGGTGGCTAATGAGCCTTTAAATAGGGTACAAAACCCTTGAAATTAGGGTTTCATATTCTGCCGTCAAGTCGTCGAGTTTTTCTAAACAACTTGTCGAGTATAAAGTTTCCTACTCGTCGAGTCCGAGGCCATCAAATCGACGAGTTCCAAGTCAAAATTTCCTTTATAAGATAAAATTCATATACCTAGGAGTCAGGATGTTACAAGGACAAGGTATCATTCCATGCTGACGGTTGATATCCGTGAGTTCGTGAGCTTTTCACGGTGCGAAACCCTGAATGAGATGTTGGAGAAGGCCCGGGAACGGGAGATTGAGTCAGGATGTTACAAGGACAAGGTATCATTCCATGCTGACGGTTGATATCCGTGAGTTCGTGAGCTTTTCACGGTGCAAAACCCTGAATGAGATGTTGGAGAAGGCCCGGGAACGATAGATTGAGTTAGAGCTCCGCACAAAGCGAAAGCCGGAGCAGGTGCAGGCGGCAGTAGGTCAGGCTAAAAAGCCTAAGACCTTTGATTCTTCTAGTAGGGGCCAGCAGGGCCGTGGCCGGTGCACCAATTGCGCTAGGCAACACAGTGGGGTTTGCCGAGTGGCAAAATTTGAATGTTATGTGTGTGGCCAGCCGGGCCACATGAGCAGGGATTTCCCAAGAAGGGCTTGATATGTTTCCACTGCAACCAGACCGGCCATAAAAAGGCCGATTGTCCGAGGTTGTAGGGAGGAGGAGCAGCAGTGGCAGCGCCTGCGCCCGCCACAATAAGGATCACTGATGGCCGCCCTGCCAAGGTGGAAGCTCTTGCGGTGAAGAGCCACGCGTTTCAGTTGACTACCGAGGAAGCTCGTGCAGCGCCAGACGTCATGGCTGGTATGTAATCTATTTTTCCTGTTGATATTTATTTGTTATGCTTATATATATATATATATATATATATATATATATATATATATATATATATATATGTGTGTGTGTGTGTGTGTGTGCGTTTGCATAGGGACCTTTCTGGTCAGTGGTATGTCGTCTCATGTTCTTTTCGACTCGGGAGCTACCCGATCGTTCGTATCTCTTGCGCTTAGCAAGAAGTTCCTGGATGCTCCGGGGACTTTTGATTCCCCACTGGATATTGAGATTGCGGATGACCGCACAGTGAGTGTTGCGAGGGTATATCAGGATTGTGTCGTGAATGTGTTTGGGGAGAGTTTCCATGTTGATTTGGTTCTGGTACCGTTGCGAGGCCTGAAGGTAATCGTCGGGATGGACTGGTTGGGGGCCAATGGGGCCATGATAGACTGTGAGCGCCAGCTGGTGAGATTTGGAACCCCTAGTGGGGGAGAACTGGCTATTCATAGGGAGAGGGCCTCGCAGGTGCCAACCCTCTGTTCAGCTGCGAGGGCTAGGAGACTTCTCCATCAGGGTTGTTCGGGATTTTTGGCATACATCTCAGATACGAGGGTTGAGTCCACGACAGATTTAGGCAGTGTACTGGTTGTACAAAATTTTCGGGATGTCTTTCCCAAGGAGTTGCCTCGGGTGCCTTCGGAGAGGCAGGTAGAGTTTCTCATTGATTTGGTGTCGGGTGCTGCTCTGATAGGCAAGGCACCGTACCGGCTGGCTCCGCCCGAGATGCAGGAGTTGTCTACGTAGCTTCAAGATTTGCTAGACCGAGGGTTTATTCATTTGAGCAGTTCTCCGTGGGGAGCACCGATAATGTTCGTGAAAAAGAAGGACGGGTCATACAGGATGTGCATCGATTATCGGGAGCTGAACAAGCTAACGGTGAGGAACCGTTATCCACTCCTGAGGATCAATGATTTGTTTGATCAGGTTCAAGGCGTATCTTGGTTCTCCAAGATTGATCTTCGGTTAGGATACCATCAGATGAGGATTAGGGAGGAGGATATACTGAAGACAGCTTTCAGGACTCGATACGGTCACTATGAGTTCATGGTGATGTCATTCGGGCTCACCAATGCCCTAGCAGTGTTCATGGACCTCATGAACAGGGTGTGTAGAACGATGTTGGATCGGTTTATGATCGTTTTTATCGATGATATCTTGGTCTATTCTAAGACCAAGGAGCAGCACGAGCTGCATTTGAGCGAGGTATTGGAGACTCTGAGGGCAGAAAAGCTTTATGCCAAGTTCTCAAAGTGTGATTTCTGGTTGTGTGAGGTGCAGTTTTTAGGGCACATCATCAACCGAGAGTGTATTTTGGTTGATCCATCCAAGATTGAGGCAGTGATGCGATGGGACATACCGAAGAATGTATCTTAGATCCGTAGCTTCTTGGCCCAGCGGGGTATTACCGGAGATTTATTCAGGATTTCTCCAAGATTACGGTACCTTTGACTCACTTAACCAAGAAGAACATGACATTTCGATGGGGCTTGGATTAGCAGTTGGCTTTCGAGACCTTTAGACAGAGACTATGTGAGGCCCCGATTCTAGCACTACCCGAGGGGTTGGATGATTTGGTGGTGTATTGTGATGCGTCTATCACAAGGTTAGGGGTTGTTTTGATGCAGAGGGGGCATGTGATGGCGTATGCCTCGAGGCAGCTGAAGCCTCATGAGGCGAACTACCCCACTCATGACCTGGAATTGGGGGCGGTCGTGTTTGCCCTCAAGATCTGGAGGCACTACATGTACGGAGTCTGGGGCACTATTTTCACCGACCATAAAAATTTGAAGTATTCGATGGATCAGCAGAACCTTAACATGTGACATAGGAGGTGGTTGGATGTACTGAAAGATTATGACTACGAGATTTTATAAAATCCAGGGAAGGCCAACATGGTGATCGATGCCTTGAGTCGCAAGGCGGCGAGTGCTCCGATTGGAAATGTCTGTTTGAGGATGATGGTGATTTCCCCCTTGTTGGATATGATCAAGGAGGCTCAGGTGGAGGGTTTGAAGATAGAGAACTGGAAGATAGAGCAGATTCAGGGCCAGATTCCCTTGTTTGTTCGGGATGGTCACGGTCTTTTGACACAGTGTGGCAGGGTGTGGGTATTGGTATCTGGAGGTGTCAGGCAAAATATCTTGGAGGAGGCATACAAATCCATGTTTTCTATTCATCCAGGGGCCACAAAGATGTATAGGGATCTGAGGTTGAGTTACTGGTCGCCCTGCATAAAGCACGAGATCGCATGGTTCGTGGAGCGGTGCTTGACCTGTAGGAAGGTCAAGGCCGAACATCAGAGGCCTCACGGCAAGGTTCAACCGCTACCCATTCCCATGTGGAAATGGGAAGAGATCACCATGGACTTCATTACGAAGTTACCGAGGACGGAAAGGGGTGTGGATTCCATTTGGGTCATTGTAGACAGGTTGACGAAGAGTGCCCATTTTATTCTGATCCCCAAGAGTATCTCTGCTGAGAAATTAACAGATATTTATATGCGAGAGGTGGTGGTCAGGCACGGAGTGCCGGTATCCATGGTCTCAGACCGCAATGTCCGATTCACCTCCAGGTTTTGGAGGAAGTTCCATGAAGAATTGGGCACCCAGATACCTTTCAGCACCGCTTACCACCCTCTGACCGATAGTCAGAGTGAGCGGATGATTTAGACGCTCGAGGATATGCTTCGAGCATGCGTATTGGATGTTGGAGGGAGTTGGGATACATACCTCCCACTAGCAGAGTTTTCATATAACAGTAGTTATCATGCTAGTATTTACCGACCCCCGTTTGAGATGTTGTATGGACGGAGGTGCAAGACTCCCGTATGTTGGGACGAGGTAGGGCACTGCGTCATAGGAAGCAGCGAAGTGGTGCTCAAGACTACCGAGTTGATCCAGCAGGTGCGTGACAAGCAATGAGTCGCACAGAGCCGTCAGAAAATTTATGATGATCGGTGTCGCTCGGATCTCAAGTTTCAGGTGGGGGACTTCGTGTTGCTGAAAGTGTCACCATGGAAGGGTGTCATCAGGTTTCGGAAGAGGGCAAGCTAGGGCCCTAGTTTATTGGCCTGTTCAGGATTTCTGCCCGGGTGGGGAATGTAGCCTATCGATTGGATCTACCGGTCAAGCTTAGTCAGATTCACAACACCTTCCATGTGTCTCAGCTTCGGAAGTGTGTCACTGATGAGACTGCAGTCATTTCCTTGGATGATATACAGATTGATGAGAGCCTGAATTACGTGGAGAAACCATTAGCGATTTTAGACCGAAAGACCAAAGCCCTACGAAACAAGGAAGTGAAGCTCGTGAAGGTGTAATGGCAGCACCGAAGAGGCTCCGAATGGACTTGGGAGCCAGAGGAGGAGATAAGGAAGCATCATCCGAACCTTTTTGCATCAGCGGACTTCGAGGACGAAGTCTAGTTCGAGTGGGGGAGATTTGTAATGCTTGGTTCAGGTATGAGTTTATTCTAATTATTTTTAAATATTGGAAGGAACTCGACGACTTGGGAGGCTCCAACTCGACAAGTAGAAAGTCTTCCAGCCGCATAGATTGAGGGTCCTACTCGACGATTTGGGCAGCCCCAACTCGACGAGTTGACGCTGGAAATGAAAACCCTAATTTTCAGGCATTGTACCCTATATAAAGAACGTTAACTCCTAGGGATGTCCTCCTTACCAGCCCCCTTATCCAAAGAAAACCCTAGAATCACTTTCCTTCTTGTTCATTGAGTTTTGTGAGAGTGTGAGTGATTGTGTGAGATCTTTGAAGGAAGTTTTGAAGAGAGAAGTATCAATCTTGGAGGAGTAAACTTGGATCCAAAAATTCTACATCAAAGGCTGCATCTTGGAGGTATAAAGTCATAACCTTGACATGTAGCTTATTAGATCTCATCTTTAGTCGTTTAGGGCTTGGTTTTGGGATTTTGGCTTGGATGTCCAAAGAAAATAGGTTTCCAGAGGTTGAGAGTGTAGATATGGCATCTATAATACCTCTAGAGGATTAAAGTTGCAAACTTTAAAAGCCTCTATGTTCCATTCATGCAATATGTCCACTATGAAGCCTAAAATGGACATTGGAGGGTATTTCAAGCATGCATGGACGTAAAGTTAGAAAATTTACATGATTTGTCCACATTTGGACATCATATCTGTGTTTTGGGTCGATGGGATGAGAGTTTAAGGGCTTAATGAGTCAAAACCTTCCTTAAAGGAACTAGGGTTTAAGTTTAGAGCTTGTTGGATGATCCTTGGGGGTAAAGTTGGAAACTTTACCCTCCTAGGCATCTCTAGGGATGGGGATCTGAAGTCTGGAACCTTTGGATTCATGAAAAAGTGCTTAATGCATTAAGTGGGTGGATAGACTGAAGAACTTGACGAGTTTATAGGGGAACTCGGCGACTTGGGTTGGGGTTACCCCGATTCTGTTGGGAAACAGAGAAACTCGACGAGTTATAGGAAAACTCGATGAGTTGGACCGCGATATCGCGATTCTGACTTGGGGTGGACTCGACGAGTTAAATGGGTGACTCAACGAGTTAGGTTAACTTGAAGCGTTGACTTTGACTTTGACTTTGTCTTAGACAAGAATTGACTTTTAAAGGTTTGAAGGATTAAGTTGTATCTAAGGAGTTCTTTATGATTAGGGAGGTGGCAGAGCTGATACTCGGAGTTTCGACCTACTCAGCAACAGTTCACATTTGAGGGTGAATCTCCTCACCATACCAATGGGTCGAAGGCACCAAGTTCGACCCATTCAGTTAGTTGTGATGATTATTGTGGAATCATTATGGATATGCCTAGTATTTATGTATGTTAATGTGTTAGTACCTTATTGGTCAGATATGCGAAGACCCCGGGGGGAGCCAGTGGTAGCTGAATGTCAGACCATGTGGGGGAGCCTATGACATTCCAGTTAAAGACCATGTGGGGGAGCCCAAGGCACATAGGTATAAGACCTTGGGGGAGCCCACGATATCCTAGACTAAGACCCTGAAAGGAGTCCATGACATCCTTATATCTTTGTATGCATGGCTTATGTAGTATATATGTGGTTTATATGGATATATGAATATGCGGTTTATGTAGGGTATGTTATGGGGAACTCACTAAGCATTAGCTTACAGTTTGTTGGTTGTTTCAGGTACTTCAGGATCTGAGGGCAAGGGCCCGGCATGATGGCACAGCGTGCACTCTTCGTCGTTTTAGTTTGGAGACTCTGATATTTTGAATAATTTATCTGATATCTTGGATTTTTGAAAGACAATGTGATTGGAATACTATATTTTATGAAAATTATTTTGTTACTAAAAATGAAAATTTTTATTGGAAATTTGGGCTGTTACATTAGCTTTCTCGTAGCGAGCAAGGGACAGTTGGCCTTCACATGGCCAACCTAATCACAGTGGTGGAAAATCATGGTGCTCAGTACTGGGGCCTACTGACGACAATCCCTAGCAACATGGCCCTCCATGCCACATTTGTGGCACCCAAAAGCTGATCAAAAAACGCCCTCATGCACTTCCTACACTTGCCACAAGTGTGTTCCCTCTGACCTCCTGATCGTGAAAAAATGGGCTTGAATCAATTTGTCGCAACCTGTGGCTCAACCGGAGCCAGTCACACCCCCAAATCGGAACGACGGAAACGTTCGGGGGCGAAGGACATCATGTCAAGTATCACAACACATGCATTATAGTAATCAAAGTAAAACAACCATTACATTAATAATGTGTAAGTTTTACATAAGTGTTTAAACATTACATATTGAAACATCAAAAGAAGATACAGTAAAAGACAAAAGACACAGCACGGTACTAGGCAGTCTTCTCAAAAGCTTCGGGAGTGTACCTGTCTACTGGATTCCTGAGAATACAAGTTATTTTGAAAGAGAGGATCAACATTTAAGCTGGTGAGTTCATAAGTATTTTTGTTATATAAAGTATACTCTAAGTTCTTTGGAAAAGTTCGCCCGTTCCTCCAGAAAATCCTATATTTTCTGATGTGATAAAATGATAACCATAATAGTTCCTTCTGCAATCACTTAGTTTATACTAGTTATATATAACCTAATATCAAACAGACTGTTAAATGTGTAAATCGGCCCTAAGCCCACAACCAAACAAGGAACAAGAAGTAAAGCGGAAATCACACATTCCACTACCTATCGGATATTATTTATATATAACTTTAATGTATAAACTAAGGAATTATAGAATTAACCACTAAAGGTCCTTTATGTTATACTAGTTTTGAGAACGTGACTGTTTACGTTCCAGAAAATCCTATATTTTCTGCTTTACAACTGATAAGTAGTTTTAATCCCATAAAACCGTTCGGTTAAGTAGTTTTAAATCCCATAAAACCGTTCTGTAAAGTAGTTTTAAATCCCATAAAACCGTTCCGTTAAGTAGTTTTAAATCCCATAAAACCGTTTTGTTAAGTAGTTTTAAATCCCATAAAACTGTTCTGTTAAGTAGTTTTAAACCCATAAAACTGTTCTGTTTTGATTGTGGAAAGTGATTGATACAGTAGTATTTCTAAAAAAATAAACTACTGGTGTATAACTACCCTATTATTAAACTAGTTAATTAGGGTTAAAATGTGTTAAAGTTGTAACCATGCTGATAGACTAGAATGAACACAACGACCTTCTGGCGTCGAAACTGAATGTGACATTTTTCATCCCTTGGCTTACCTGCCGGACTGTAGCTAACAGTCGGGATGTGGGATTGTCATTCCCATATAGATCTATACATATAATGTCCGCTCTCCCTCCAGGAGACTCTAGTTACAAGGATGTAATAGAGCAAGTATTGCTATGTCCTGAAAACGTACCATCACATTTTGGTTTATCCATTTTTATGTAAAATCGAATTATATCCTTTTCTTGACAAAGTAGTTTAAACCTCGTATACTTATCTAGAAAATAGATTTCTCGTTTGTTTTATAAATTATACCTATTATAATTTATATGTTCTATCTGATTAGCATGATCTCTCATGAGTGTACCCCTTTGCTCAGCATGATACAAAGGTAATGATACCGACTGAAGTAACCTTTTATATTCCCATATGTAAAATATATATAATTAAGAAGGAAACGACTTTCAGACAAATAACCCCACCTTAAGCCCACATCCAAACAAGGAAAAGGAAATAAGGCAACCCATTAGTCCTAAGCCCTTTAAGTCTTATTTATATACTTATACATATATGAACATGATTTTGACAATTATAAGTTTAAAGAGTTATAAATACATTTTAAAGAGATTAACGGTATTCTAAAAGAGTTTATGTAATTTTGAAAAGAGTTTACATGACTTTAAGTCATTATGGAAGTATTGGGTAATCCTTAATGTTAAAAATAATAAATCAAAGTATAAGGAAATCTTTTATGTGATTGATATCACATGTATTTATTAACACAATTAGATTGTGTTCAACTTGTATTCCCCCCGTTAAAAGCATGTAAAAATCATTAAAAAGATATATTATAGGGGTATGAACTCATCTTATGTGAGTGATGTGATTGAAGACTGGAATAAGAGTGTTACTCCTATGAGTGAAGTTTCGGATCACAAATGAGTCCTAAATAGCATATAATGATACATATATGCATGATATTAGTGAATATAACCACAAAGGTGTGAGGGAATCAACCTAGGATGAAAGAGCAACTCACCAAAGGAGGGTTGGAAGCAAGTTAGGAGGTTGAATCAGGGTTCACGACCCTAAGGATTGATCACGGCCCAAGAACACATGAAGTGTTCACGACCCACTTGAATGTTCACGGCCCAACATGAATTGCTCACGACCCAATGATTAATGGTTCACGGCCCAATGATGAATGTTTGAAGGGTTCACGGCCAGAACCTTGAAGATCTTGAAGTTCTAGATGAGAAGATGATGAATCAAAATGAAAGGAAGAGGGCTTTCAAGTAACAACAAGAAGAGGGGTGAGTTACTTACGTTTTTGAGGTGAAAGAAGGCCCTTTTGTGGATGATACTTGAGAGAGAACTCAAGTTCACGGCTGGAAGAAGTACAAATGAATGAAAAATGAAGCAAACACCTACTTATAGGGAGGTGATCACGGCCAAGATAGAGTTCACGGCCCTAGGAAGGGTTCATGGCCGTGAACCTAGTTTGCGGTCGTGAACCACTTTTGAAGGTGTTCCTGGCTCGATTGCAACTCACTGATCTCAATTTAACACTTCCTAACACTCAACCCTTGAGTGTACTAGGCTTAGAAACTCTCAAACAGACCCTTAACACAGTAAAAAGGTAACAGAAACAAGTCTAACTTTTGATTGATTAGATTGACTTACAAGATAGAGATTTCGGGTTGTCACATCATCCCCTCGTTAGAGGGAATTTTGTCCCGAAATTTCGTCTAAAGGATACACTTAGAGGAAGGGAAAAGATGTGGATACTTACGTTTCTGATGATCCTCACGACCCCAAGTGAATTTGGGTCCTCGCTATGCACTTTAAGCGGACTCTCACTATCGGGATAGGGATTTGATTAGTCATAACGACTTCGCTGTCTAGGATTTCTATGGATTCTTCCATAAAGTTGAAGTTCTCGTTTACCTCGATCTAATCGAGTGGGATAACAAGAGTCTCGTCGGAAAACCAATTTTAAAGATAAAGAAGTGGAAAGTAGGGTGTATGTTATTGGATTCTAGAGGTAGTCGGGGTCTATAAGCTACTGGATCAACTCTAGTAAGAATCTCAAATGATCTTATGTACCTTGGATTTAGTATTCCATGCTTTTTGAAGTGTATCCTTTCCTTCCGGATGAGACCTTCACATGGCGTGGTCAACAACCTGGAATTCCAAGGATTTTCTCTTATTGCTGGCGTAGCTTTTCTGATTGACTTTAGAAGCTTTACGTCGCTTCCTGATTCGTACACTCTTCTCGGTAGTTTCTCAGATGAATTCCGGACCAGCGAAGGTGTCGTCTGGAAATTGGACCTCTAGCTAGTTGCGTGTCACCTACTTTACTCCAGTGCATAGAGGATCTGAACTTGCGACCATAGAAGGTTTTGAATGGAGCAACTTTAGATGTTAGTATGGTAAAAGACTCGACTACTTGATAAATGGGTATCCTATGCTTTACCAAAGTCGATCTTATATGCTCTCAGCATGACTTCAAGTGCTTGAATCGTCCTCTCATTCCGTCTGTCGGTTTAAGGATGGTAGGCTATGCTCATGATTAGTCCAGTTCCCAGAGATTTCTGAAGTGGCTGACTGAACTGGGAAATGATTCTACTATCTCGAATGGAGATAATAGATATTGGAGCACCGTGCAGTTTAACTAATCTCTCGGACACTCGTTCTAGTAGTTTCTCTATTTTTCCTGCTTTCTTCAATTTGCAGGAAATATGCGGACTTGGTTAATCTGTCCACGATCACCCAAAATGGTATCAAGTCCACTCGTTGTCTTGAGTAACTTGATTATGAAGCCCTATTGCAATCCGCTACCGCTCCCACTCAGTTATCTCCGGTTTTTGTAGTAAGCCTGTGGGATTTTGATATTCTACTTTAACCTTAGTGCAGGTAAGACACTTGTCTACGAAAGTGGCAATATCTGGTAGGATATATGATGAAGGCCTTTGCTCTGAAGTTCATGATAAGACTCATACATGGTTCATCCACCATTACCTCGTGTATACAAGTCGTATATAATTTAGATTGACAAAATGTTCAGATGGGTGGCTCTGCCACAGGTCCACAACCAGACAAGGAACAGGAGATAGGGCGGAATCACACATTCTAAATCTTGTTGAGTCTAAATTATATACCACTCTTGTGTATACACTTAGCAACGATCGATTAACCTAATGAGTTCTTAGTCTCTATTCTTGAACG
Organism: Lactuca virosa; assembly: GCF_052849685.1. NCBI lineage: Eukaryota > Viridiplantae > Streptophyta > Magnoliopsida > Asterales > Asteraceae > Lactuca > Lactuca virosa. Next base: position 245,153,923 of record NC_136430.1, on the reverse strand, counting down.
TGCCCTACGGTACAAGTGATCTTCCTATGAGATCAATTGGGGATACTTCGGTGGTTACTGACTTCTGAGACTTCTTTGGTGCTTTTCGCTTAAAGTTTTCTATCTACTGAGCAGGCTAGAAGGTGTGGTACCCCTCGCATGGGTACTTCTGAAGTTTTGAAGTGAGAGGTGATATAAGGGTTTGCGTTATGGATTAGAAGAATTTCATCTGACGACTGATTAAGGAAAAAGTTCTTTTACACAACATAAGAATTTTGCATGGTAAGGACCAAGCCAAACCATGTCGGATGAGGATGTCGGAACTTCTCGACGAAATAGATATTAAGTCGTTTTGGAAGAAATGATTACTAGGATGATGAACTATTCTATGTACATAAGTTTTCAGCGCTTCCGGTTTTATTCTGTTATTATTGCTACTTACCCCCTTTTTGATTCGAAATTGGCAGGTACTAACAATACGAGGGTTCTGATAATTTGAAATAATGAACTTTCATGAAATGATCCCTACTAGGTCTCTTTATAACCGCTTGGTGTACGCAAGTCATGTATAATTAAGATTGGTAAGACTGTTGACTGAGTAACCCTGCCCAAAATCCACAACCAAACAAGAAACAGGAAATGAGGCGGGATCACTCACTCTAAATCTACAAATCTTAATTATAAATGACCCTAATGTATACACTAAGCCATCATAGCTTACATGTTAGGGTTTCGAGTTTTATATGAGTGCTGTGATTTGGTTCGAACGAGAGAGTAATCATAATTATAATTATAAATTGGGGTTTGGAAGCGTACCATAATTATAGCAGGGTTCTTTGATGCTTCCCCATTCTCTGGGGTCAAACTCCTCCCGCTCCCCTGTCATTCTTCTCTGTTGTACAATCCCTCTTCAAATGTCCTATTTCACCACAAAAATGACATATGGACTATTTCCAACATTGGTGGTTGAAGTGATGAACTCGACCGGAGTCCTACAAAAGCGGGCGGTGTGCCCCTTCATGTTGCATCTATTGCAATGTGGCACTCGGCAGACTCCATAATGATGGTAGCTGCACTTGCTGCAGTGTGGGAGATTTCCTAAGTACGGTGTGGTCGGTGTTGGGATAGCAGGGCTGATATGGGTATTGGCTGCTCCAGTTTGTTGCCCTTCGGTAGGTCCTTGAGTTGAACTATTTCCTTTCTCGTTCTTGACCTTTCATTTCAGGATATTAGGTTTGAGGTATGGAGTGTCTTTACAAGTAGGCACTTGTAGCTGAAATTGGTTATCACCACGATCGGGATTCCCGATTACATTTCCACTAACATTTGTGTTGTTAGCATTAAGGTGAGCCATGACAGTTGCTACGGCTTCTGTGACTGCAGCTTAAAACGTAGCCGAATCTATCTGAAGGATTGGTTTTTTACTGGAGGGTTGGTTGCGTTTCTTTGGAGGCATGATTCTATTACACGATGATAAAAGTGAGCTCGTGAGCAACGATAGTTGTCTCTAGATGTATTCTAATCATATATATATATATATATATATATATATATATATATACATATAAATTTTTCGTTTTGTTATACTGTTCTCAATGATTCGACCTACATCCCTATGATGCAGTCCTGGTAAAGGGTAGAAGTAAGTTTCTAGAATGGTTATAAGACGAGTGTTATCCAAACTAAGTTATCTTTGGTTGGTGGATATCATGTTCCAACTTTCGAAAAGATTTGAAAGTAATTCATAATAGAGTCTACATAAAATAGACTTATGAATTTGAGAAATAATCACTCTCAATTGAGATTTCGTGATCCGATTTATTGTTATTAGCCGTGATAGGAAAAGACGATGAGCTTAATACCTAATGTGAGTAATATAATCACTAACTCACTAGGTTGCATTAATTTATTAGTTATTACTGAAATGAAAAGGCACTCAAACACTTCACATGAATCACACGTGGTTTTCCTCTGTTCTCCGTTCTATTCAAGGCGGTAATGATTTGTTCTCTCCTGGTATCTATAAGGTGTCCTTCTCCTCCATAGGTATATTGAATTCCTGTGCCGTCTTACTTCCGATTCTGACACTGATCCCCATTACTTCATAATGGAGAGTTCGAATTCCGGAAGTTCATGCGAACCTCTCATTGGTTCCCTTAATAAGGTAAAGGCATTTGGTGGTTTCTATAGTTTCTTTACTCCTCATCTGTTTCTTTCTCGGAATTCTCCTAATGAAACTCTGTTGGATCCTCGTTGATTCCTATGTTGGTTGTTGTGGTGAGGCGGTTTCATCTATCCGAGTGCTTTACACGAGAACGGGAATGTCTAAAGAATCTATGAGATTAATAAAACTTAAATTTTTAGGAAGATGATCCTTGCTGGTCTTTCTATAATCACAAAGTGTGTACAGTTTATATATAATCTAGATCAAATAGAGCTTCTAATAAGTGATTTTACTCTAAAAGCACAACCAAACAAGGAACAGGAAGTAGAGTGAAACCACCTATTCTAAGTCTATAAAATCTCAACTATATATAACCTTAATGTATACACTTAGTAATTATAGACCCACCACAAAAGGTCTTTTTAACAATTTCCTAAAGTTATTTATGGTACCTACAATACTTCTATAGTATTTTAATTATATGTTTGATTCGTGAACTTCTAGATATATTAAGTTGATAAGTTTTCAGTTTTGTTGTTATATTAAGTTGATTCGTGAACTTCTAGATATATTAAGTTGTAAGTATTAGACTTGTTGCAACACTACAATCACTGCGAAACACATGTTGGTCATATCTCAAATAAATATAGTTGATCAGGCTATATTGATCCCAGATATGATTACATAACTGTCCAGGTTTAACTGTAATGTCCAACATCCAAATACTTTTGTTTTGTTCTTCTTGTGATACTCATTCTAGTATGTATATATATATATATATATATATATATATATATATATATATATATATATATATATTATGCATGTACTTATACTTTTATAAAATCTTGATATATTTTAAAGTATAACTCTTGGTGAGAGTGTTTCTATCCCAATGTGTTTATAGTTGTACATATTTTATGACTGATATACTGAGTTCACTATAAACAATGCTCTGATACCAATCTGTCACGCCCCCAAACCGGAACGGCGGAAACGTTTGGAGGCGGAGGACGTCATGTCAAGTATCACAACACATGCATTATAGTAATCAAAGTACAACAACCATTGCATTAATAATGTATAAGTTTTACATAAGTGTTTAAACATTACATATTCAAACATCAAAAGAAGATATAGTAAAAGACAAAAGACGCAGCACGATACTAGGATGCCTTCTCAAAAGCTTCGAGAGTGTACCTGTCTACTGGATTCCTGAGAATACAAGTTATTTTGAAAGAGAGGATCACCACAATAGTTCCTTCTACAATCACTTAGTTTATACTAGTTATATATAACCTAATATCGAACGGACAGTTAAATATGTGAATCTGCCCTAAGCCCACAACCAAACAAGGAACATGAAGTAAAGCGGAAGTCACACATTCCACTGCCTATCGGATATTATTTATATATAACTTTAATGTATTAACTAAGGAATTATAGAATTAACCACTAAAGGTCCTTTATGTTATACTAGTTTTGAGAAAGTGACTGTTTACGTTCTAGAAAATCCTATATTTTATTCTTTGCAACTAAGTAGTTTTAATCCCATAAAACCGTTCGGTTAAGTAGTTTTAAATCCCATAAAACCGTTTCGTTTTAAATCCCATAAAACCGTTCTGTTAAGTAGTTTTAAATCCCATAAAACCGTTCTGTTAAGTAGTTTTAAACCCATAAAACCGTTCTGTTTTGATTGTGGAAAGTGATTAATACAGTAATATTTCTAAAAAAAATAAACTAGTGTATAACTACCCTATTTCTAAACTGGTTAATTAGGGTTAAATGTGATAAAGTTGTAACCATGCTGATAGACTAGAATGAACACGACGACCTTCTGGCGTCGAAACTGAATGTGACATTTGTCATCCCTTGGCTTACCTGTCGGACTGTAGCTAATAGTCGGGATGTGGGATTGTCAGTCCCATATAGATCTATACACACAATGCGCGCTCTCCCTCCAGGAGACTCTGGTTACAAGGATGTAACATAGCAAGTATTGCTATGTCCTGAAAACGTACCATCACATTTTGGTTTATCCAGTTTTAAGTAAAATCAAATTATATCCTTTTCTTGACAAAGTAGTTTAAACCTCGTATACTTATCTAGAAAATAGATTTCTCGTTTGTTTCATAAATTATACATATTATAATTTATATGTTCTATCTGATTAGCATGATCTCTCATGAGTGTACCCCTTTGCTCATCATGATACAAAGGTAATGATACCGACTGAAGTAACCTTTTATATTCCCATATGTATAATATATATAATTAAGAAGGAAACGGCCTTCGGGCAAATAACCCCACCTTAAGCCCACATCCAAACAAGGAAAAGGAAATAAGGCAACTCATTAGCCCTAAGCCCTTTAAGTCTTATTTATATAATTATACATATATGAACATGATTTTGATAATTATAAGTTTAAAGAGTTATAAATACATTTTAAAGATTTTAATGGTATTCTAAAAGAGTTTATGTAATTTTGAAAAGAGTTTACATGACTTTAAGTCATTATGGAAGTATTGGGTAATCCTTTATTGTAAAAATAATAAATCAAAGCATAAGGAAATCTTTTATGTGATTGATATCACATGTATTTATTAACACAATTAGATTGTGTTCAACTTGTATTCCCACCCTTAAAAGCATGTAAAAATCATTAAAAAGATAGATTATAGGGGTATGAACTCATCTTATGTGATTGATTCGATTGAAGACCGGAATAAGAGTGTTACTCCAACGAGTGATGCTCTGGAGCACAAATGAGTCCTAAATAGCATATAATGATACATGTAGGCATGATATTAGTGATTATAACCACAAAGGTGTGAGGGAATCAACCTAGGATGAAAGAATAACTCACCAAAGGAGGTTTGGAAGCAAGTTAGGAGGTTGAATAAGGGTCCACGACCCTAAGGATTGATCACGGCCCAAGAACACATAAAGTGTTCACGGCGCACTTGAATGTTCATGGCCCAACATGAATGGTTCACGACCCAATGATGAATGTTTGAAGGGTTCACGGCCAGAACCTTGAAGATCTTGAAGTTCTAGATGAGAAGATGATGAATCAAAATGAAAGGAAGAGGGCTTTCAAGTAACAACAAGAAGAGGGGTGAGTTACTTACGTTTTTGAGGTGATAGAAGGCCCTTTTGTGGATGATACTTTAGAGAGAACTCAAGTTCACGGCTAGAAGGAGTAGAAATGAATGAAAAATGAAGCAAACACCTACTTATAGGGAGGTGATCACGGCCAAGAAAGAGTTCATGGCCCTAGTATGGGTTCAAGCTAACACTTCCTAACACTCAACCCTTGAGTGTACTAGGCTTAGAAACTCTCAAGCAGACCCTTAACACAGTAAAAAGGTAACAGAAACAAGTTTGACTTTTGATTGATTAGATTGACTTACAAGATAGAGATTTCGGGTTGTCACAGAGCCTGCCTCTCCTCCCTCGTCTCAATCTCAATCTCAATCTCCTATCTCCGCGCGGCATCCTGATACTCGGAAAAGGGTACCATATCGATGGGTAGCCACAAACTGTCGAATCTCAGTCTTGAGCATGCTCAAGTATCGCGACATCTGGGTCTGCTCCGAAGCAGAATACTCAAGACAGAATAGAGCTCTCCCAGTAAACATCTTGGTGATATCCATCACTGACTCTGTCATCTGCCTCAACGTCAGATACTCCTGAGCCAACGTCTCTCTCTCTCTCTCTCTCTCACACACACACACACACACACACACACACTCTCTCTCTCTCTCTCTTTCTCTCTCTCTATCTTTCTCTCTCTCTCTCTCTCTCTCTCTGTGTCTCTCTCTCTCCACTAGGGGAACATACTCCATGCGAAACATCTCTAAGAACTGCCCCCAAGTAACAGAAACCCTCTGCTCAGGAGTATAAGAACCAGTTACCAGGTTCCACCAGTCCTTCGTCCCTAGATGAAGAAGGTTCAGGGTGCACCTGACCTTCCAGTCCTTAGGACAGTAGAAGGTCATTGACCACGTTGAACTTTGGGGGTTTCATGTTGTTGAAGTCCTGGTACTGGAATGACCCTCTCCCCTGAACCTCGCAGCAGCAGCCTCAGTCACAGCGGCGTATTATTCATCAAACAGCTCAATCACCGCGATCTTAATAGACCCAAAAACCTCCAGGATAGCACTCTGAATAGCCGCAGTCACCTCAGTGGAGATCAACTCCTGAATCTCATCATTAGTCAATCCTGGCCTCGCCTGGCCAACTGCTCTTATTCCAGAACCCCTCATGTACACCATACTGAAAATGAACCAAAATGCATCAGAAAAGCCAAAATTCATACTATTACAATCATTACGGGAAGACTAGACCCTCGGGTTTCACGAATTCCTTGCCATACATACGGGTCCTATGCTTCCATTAGTATGGGCCCATACTAGCTCCACACCTACCCGTATTCGTATCAAGGGGTTGTCACAGACCACCCAATCGCAAGACCCAATATCTATGATACGCACACATCCTATACATCTCCAAAGAGTGGCTAATCCTTCCTCATGTTGGCTTACTATAAACTGCACTAACTCATGGAACTTCCACCAACCCTGCAGTTACTTGTGCATGCTAATCATACATAACGTTGCATTCCATAGACAGTCGAATACTTGATTCTACCCTAAGCCCACAAATAAATGAGGAACAGGAAATAAGGCTAAACCAAACATTCTCAGGCTATAAAATCTTAGTTACATACCATTATGGTGCATACACTAAGCTACTACATTAATGATGTCAATTCCATCTAGCATGCAATAAAATATCCTAGGCTATCGGGCATCATAATTCAGGAAATTCTATCATGCAATTCCTGAAGATACCTAGCCTATAACTAGCATGGAATTATATTATAATCATCATAATCAAATAACAGTGTGGTTATCTTGGGAAATACTTTCTTGTTCCTGCTGATTGTACTTATCTCATCCCTCATTGGTTACTTTTGAAACAATTTGAAAACAATTTGAAAACTTTTTCAGGTCCTTAGCTTGAGTCCGGAATCACATGAATGTTCATCCAATTATTTCAAACCAGGGCTCTGATACCAACTTGTAACATCCCAAAAATCAAAGCAAATTTTTCATTTTAAAAACCATCCCAAAATTCGTAAGTTTTACAAAACAAGTTCCCAAAATTCATTATCATGAATCAGAGTATCCCAAAATCATCAAAAAAACATAAAATCTTGGATGATGTGTGATAGGTTTTATGCAAAACAAAAAACTCTTAAGTTCACATGCAACCTAAGGATCTATGTTTTTACTATTGAACCAATAACTATGAACATCAAAATAAGAACCCGTAGATGGTATAGGCTATTTCAAAAATACTAAAAGGTTTAGAATTACATACATTAACTTGTAGATCTCTTAAAATCTAGCACCATAAATGTCGTGCCTCTAATGGAATCACACCCAAGCTAGCAAGAAGATGACTTGAAGGAGGAGAGGGGAGGTATGAATTTCGGCTATTCCCTTGGAATGATGAGTGGCCGAAATTCTAATGGCTAGGGTCATATATATATTTGAGGAATCTTGGGGCCAAAGCTAGGGTTTAAGGGATAAGCCCTAGATTGAATTATTTTGTAACCAAAGCACTGCTCCACTCGCACTATCTGAAATTGATATAAAAAATATGAGCAGTACGGGAATTCTAACGAAAAACATGAGATGAGCATTATTTAATTAAAAGTCATGAAAATGTACAAATTATGATGCTAAATGATAATAAAAACTACCCTATAAGATGCATAAAATAGCATCTAACAAATCTCCCCAAGCTTGAACCTTACTTTCCCTCAAGTAAGAAAAAGATAAAACATTCTAAACAAATGGAAAGATGTAGATGTCATAAAAATAATTTAGAATCAAATTAAAATAAAAACTTAAACTAAAATACTTTACTCTCTTTTTTTGTCACATGATCAGATTTCACAATGAGGAACCTCCAATGAAATCACTACCTAGACAACAGTCTCAATACTTTATATTAACGATTAATAATTATATTTAATTAGGTCAAACCAAGCTTGAGTAAATAATTTTTACGGAGAATTAAATTTGTGAAAATAGTGTATTTTAAAAATAATTTCACGAAAATTCATTTATAAAAACTTAGCTTGACCAACCCCTCATTTTTTCCGAACTCGTCCGGTAAACGCGGTAAGCTCCAGTATGGACAGAAAATCCAAAATTACCCATATTATTCTAATATCAAGGGATCAATCTTGTTATACCACACGTCTTCTTTGCGTTGATCAACTCTTTAGATTTAACTTGTTTGCTTCTCGATTTCGAATTGAACTTGACTTGGATTTAACTTTGAATTGCAGATTTCTTCAAGTTGCTTGATGTACCATTTCTAACATATATATATATATATATATATATATATATATATATATGTGTGTGTGTGTGTGTGTGTATATATGTATATATATATATATATATATATATATATATATATATATATATATGTTGACTGGGCACGAATTTTACTTTGAGGCCCACCATATCTTCAATACTTCAAAAATAATAATAAATTGTGAGTATAACAAGAGTTGCCTCCAAACCTCAAAAGGCGCAGAAACTATAGGGTTCAGTACTTCAAGAAATGATTAGGGTTATCCAATCTAGGTTCTTTGTAAGGCATTCAAGGAAATTACGTTCAAAATACTGTTCGTTTTTCCATCCCACACTTCCATTGTAAAAGTTATCTGACTCATATGTTGGTTCATATTGAAAACATTTACAGCACCTGAAAGGATAATTCTTAAAATTGATTGTAATGAGACTGTTATTTCCGGTAACTATCACAATTGATCTTAACAGAGCTATCGAATGTAAAAAGATATCCTCATCTCATGTAATTTTTTTTTGAATCTTTCATTTTTTGGATTTTGATATGCAGAAAATAAAAAATATTAGAAATAAAAATCTTTTTGGGGGTTTTTTTATGAATGCAGAAAAAATAAAAACAAAAAATAAAATATTTTTGGATTTTTCGAATTTTATATGCAAATGCAATGCAGAAAATAAAATTTGAAAATTTTAACCTAAAAACTGAAAATTTTGAAAATTTTAAATGAAAAGCTGAAAATTTTAAAAAATTTTAACAAGGAATGCAGATTTTTACACTAACCACACCTCCAAGCTTAAAATGATGCATTGTCCTCAATGTTTTGAGAGGAATGAACAACTTAATAAAAATATAAAAGCAAAAGGGTGAAGCTAGGAAAGAATGAACCTGGTAAGTTTTGTAGAAATCTAATTTTGACAAAAATGTGGCGAAAAATCTGAATTTCAGCAACTCTGTCGATCCTCTGATTTCCCAAAGCTTGCTTGGAACTGTGACCATCTCTTTTTTGAAAGCGTAAAAAAAACTAAAAACTAATCATCGGGTTACCTCCCGGAAAGCTTCCCATTTTTAAAGTCATTGGCTCGACTTTGCCCAACCAGATCATTAACTGGTGTGGTTGGGACTTCTCTAAATCTCAACTCTCTTCCTTGTGACTCCAGATCCCTTCAAATATGGCAATATGGGTGGATCTGGAACTTGTTCAACAAACTGGAAGGACTCCAGAGTGTCTCCAGAGTGTCTTCAGAGTGCCTCGAATGTGTATGATGAATTCCTGCCTACAAATTTTTTTTGCACATAAATATTAGAAAACCCACAGCAGCCATCTAATAAAGGACTGCTGGTACCCAGATAATTTACAGAAATATTTTAGAAGGAAAATCATTATTATCAATTTTAAATTTAACAACCTCCTCATCAAACTCCATTGAAATCATTTCATTAAAAACATCAATTTTTGTTTTTGTAGTTTTGATAAAAGGCCTTCCAAAAATAATAGTTTTTGTCAGACGCGTCAACATTCCCCATGTCTAATGTATATAAATCAGCAGGAAAAATCAGATTATCCACTTGGACAATAACATCCTCCAGTACACCTTTTGGGTGTACTGTCTAGTGGTCAGCCAACTATATAATTGTCCCAATTTATCTGGAACTAAGAAAATCTACGGATCCTTGCACTTTGGAGGCAAAAATTTAGCAAAATTAAAGAAATATTTTTGCTAGCTTTAACAATCTCATTAAATTTTAGTTTTTTCTTTGAGACACATAAATTTTTCATAAGTTAGCATAGCGGGGGATGTGTTGGATAATATCCAAAAGTGGAAGATTTACCTTAACCTTGCAAAAAAATCCATAATATCTTCTTCCTCTCTTTTGTGCTTCGAACTCTTTAGTCTTGATTGGAATTGTAATGCCCGTGTTCCCAGGCTAGACATTAATATTGACATGATAGTCTAGGTTAAACTTTGTGACTCATTTTGGAGAAATGAAAAGGAATTATGTGAAAATTATGTGTTTTATGCTTAATTATTAGGGTTTAATTAATTAAGAATAAAAATGAGCGTCAAAATTAAATTTTAGATAAAGCCGATGTCTATTAAGAAAGTTGTAGTGGTCGTGACAAGGTTTCTGGTTATATAAAGAATATCGAAATCCGAGTTATAACGAAGAAGTTATGACCTGTCGAAGTTTCGCGACAAACCGGCACGGTGCCGAATGTCGTAAAAAGTGAGTTTTTGATAAACTACTTTTTAGCCTTAGTGATCTAAACGAAACTTGTAGTGTTCGTTAAACCGAGAGTAGGTATAAAAAGAACGCCCAAATCTGACTTCGTATGAGGAAGTTATGATTTTTCGAAGTTTCGGCTTAGCAGTAGACAGCTAAAAACTCGAATTTTAGATCGAGTGATTTTTAGCCGACACGACCTAAACGAGAATCGAAGGTCTCGTCATTAGTAGTACAACGGTAAAAAGTCTGACGAAAACAGACGTCGGATGAAGAAGTTATGAATTTTTAACGGATTTCCTGTCCCGGTCTGTTAAAAATAATAATATAAAAATTAAAATCAAAACTAGCCGACAAAGTCTAAACGAAAGTTGTAGAGCGTAATTTTACCTACGCGTGCATATAAAGAACGTAAAAAACGGAGCTCGTATGCGAAAGTTATGGATTTTAGAAGTTTTGGCGCGAAAAACGAGAAAAATCCCCAAAACCGAGGAATTTCGCACACGTGGACTTCGGCCACGCGTCCTCGCTTCGCATCCGACGCGTGTCCCAAATCTGCAGAGTCACGAAGCCACCTGGCGAGGCGTGTCATGTCCTTCCGAGTCCGAGTTGCGGTCCAATCCGCTGACTACACTTATAAGCTTCGGTGGCGAGCCTCGCATCCGACGCGTGTGTAGTGACTCATCCGTCCGAGCCTCGCAGTGAGCCACGAACCCCCTCATTGGACCCAGACTTTGGCCCAATCAGAGCATGCCAGCGAGGGCCTCGCATGCGCAACCCACGTGCGAGCAGGTGCTGCCTCCTTCGGATCTGCTGCCGCGTGGCTTCTCTCTTGGCCGTCCGATCAGCAGCTCGCATGCTATAAATAGGAGGGTGCGAACCCTCCCGGCTAGAATTTAGAAATTGGCAATTTTGTTCCCTTTTTCAATATTTTGGCTATTTTCACGTCCCCCGAAGCCCCGGTATCGATTATAACCCCTGGAATAGCCCCGAAGTGCCCGAAAACCCGGAAAATTTATCTTTTCGGTTTCGAAGCCCGACCCTTCGCAGAGCCCGGTTTCTCAATAAAACTCCCGGTTTTATTAGAAACGATCGTTTTAGGAAACAAATTGCTGCCCGATTTTCATTAAATCAGGTGAGTGTGTAGTCACTTTCATCTTACACATAGATATGAAGTATTTTATATAAAATACGTGCTATGTGTATATATGTTGTTTGTTTATTCGAGATGGGTGTTAAATGAATGTTTTATACATGTCTAAAATGATTTAAAAATGTATATATATTTTATCTTCAAATATGTTGGGTAAAACATGGGTAGATAAAGTATGAGGGATAGAAGTACAGTATAGATGTACGTTGGTAGCTATGAATTTAGTACAGTATAGATGTACGTTGGTAGCTACGGATTTAGTATGTTGGCAGCTATGGACTTAGTGCCTGTTGTATAAACCTTGGCGACGATGTGACTTCGTGCCTATTTGACATAAATTGTTGAAGGAAAACAATGTTGTCGCCGGTGTTTGTTTTATTTGACATAAATTGCTAAGGAAAAGTAGTGTTGTCACCATGTTGGTTGTTTTATTTGACATAAATTGTTGAGAAAAGCAATGTTGTCACCATACTGATTGATTTATGTCAGGTGGTCTTATTTGACATAAATTGCTGAAGAAAGCAATGTTGTCACCTATTATTGGTTGTTTTATTTGACATAAATTGCTAAGGGAAAAGCAATGTTGTCACCCCGGTGTTTAGCTTATTTGACATAAATTACTGAAGAAAGCAATGTTGTCACCTTATTGGTCGTTTTGTGTTAGGTTGTCTTATTTGACATAAATTGCTGAGGAAAGCAGTGTTGTCACCATGTAGGTTGCCTTATTTGACATAATTGTTGAGGAACCCCCGAAGCAAAGTTGTCACCCCTAATGAAAATCCTTAGGCTAGGTCCCTTGTGATAGTTGTTTTAGGGACGTAAGGTGAGGATAACGGGAATGGGTAATTAGGGTTGTTTTTGGTTGATGAAATTAATAAATTATTTGTTGATTGATAAACTTAAAGAGTTTATTATTTATTGTGGGTTGAAAACCCTATATGCTCACCAGGCTTCCAAGCCTGACTCACTCAGCTTTTTATATTACAGGTAGTGGACCCCGAGCATAGTCGGATGATGACAATGAGTGATTTTTGGATTATAGGCCAATAGTTGTAAATAACTGTGTAAGGCTTATAATGTCTTGTTTATGCTTTTGATATGTATCGGAACATGACATCCCGAGGTTTTGATATAAAAGGAAATTATATATTTCTTAAAGAAAGGTTTTGACAAACTTTTATCATGTTTTGTTTTGGGGACCAATTCCGCAACATCTTTTAAAAAGATTTATCTGATTTTATTTTAAAAAGCATAAACGAAATCGGTCTTTTCTGGCCGTGAAATTGGGGATGTCACAGGAATGGAGGTAAGGGCTAATATTCTTTTAGATTCAGCTTCAATGGTATTGGAGTTTCTTTTTCTTTATCTTCTTCAGCTTCTTCTACCAAGACCTCTTCATATTCTTCCTCTATTTCTTTTTCAAGCGCTTTAAAATTTGTTTCTTCCACCAAAACTTCTTCATATTCTTCTTCAACCTTGTTTTCTGGTTCAGATGAGCTTGGGCCTCCATATGTTTTCCCGCTTCTTAAGGAAATAGAACTTACAATATGCTTCAGATTGTTTTCTGTGTGACCAGGTAACTTGATGGGTTTTGAGCATTACAACATTCCTATGGTGCACATGCAACCCTAATTGCTTTGGATCTAGGTTTTTCTCAGGCTATACATATTTTCCAAAGCAAAACCCTAATCTAGCATACATATTTTCGAAATCAATAACTAAACCAAAGTTAGAATAATACCTTTTCCTTGTTGGTTGGTTGATCTTGACCTTCAAGAGCTTAGTGCCTCAATTGTTGCACCTCTAATGGAGTCACAAACACTACTAATAATTGGATGAACAAGAGAGAGAGGATGGAGGCTACTAAAATCGGCTAGGGTTCTCTATGAATGCATAGGGGCCGATTTTAACTAGCCAAGGGGTCCTTATATAGTTGTGCTGCTAGGGTTTTAGACTGAAACCCTAAATCTCTGCTTAGGCCTTACGCAGTCTATGGAACCCTTCTAGAAGGCCCCTTGGACGAATTCTCTTACGGGATTCCCATAGAATTCGTCCACCCCTTCTATTAGGAGTCCATAGCCCAACTTGCAACTAACAGTAAATTGCAATATTAGTCCTCATACATTTAATCAGTCTTTTTTGATCACCAAATTAATTTCTGATCAATACTATTTAAATAATATGATTTCTCAATTAATATATTATTCTTATAATATATTAATAAATCATTTATCAACCTCTTTCTCATAATTCATCCTATCAAGTTGCTATGGTGAAGGCAACCCAAAAGGACCATGCTACTATCGGGTCAAGTACATACCAATTATAGTTATGGGCTTAGACACCTAGTCTAACAATCTCCCACTTGGATAAGTCTAATAACTATAACTGCCAATGCCACTTCAAAATCCGATTAGCAATCGTAGCTCTCAAAAAGCCGCTATCATACTCTTACCTAGTCAATGACGCGTCCTTTAGATAAGGGATCATATAATCCTTCATTCTGCTAGATATCGTGTGGACAAAGACATGGAACATAATCATTCTTAATGTCTAACAGTTTGTTTCCCGACTTCTGATTTGTTTGACATAGAACTTAATTGAACACATCAATTCAGTCATGACCGGGCCCGGCACATAAGTCAACACAAAATCATCGAGGGGCCCAAGATATCACTTTTACCCTCTTAGGATAAAAGGAACAGATAAACATTGACTTATATGGTTGTACTATTTACACATAAAATCATGCACAACAACACGTTTTATAACACCAAGTTACTGATGCGTTTACGCATTATGAATGCACAACCAACTTGTAAACAACAACTCATATATCTAGGTTTAAAGATTATATGATATTATTATCTCACAATCACTCATGATAAATTCCATGAAGTGATTCAAATGAGCGTGGGCTGAATCCAATACTCAAATCTTATTTCAAGAGCACTCATGAACGTTGCAGCAAACTTTTGCTATGTCTAAACACTTAGACAATCTACAAACCAATTCATGACAGTCTAACCTCATAACTTACTCCCAAAGTATGATTGATTGTGGATAATTTGAACAATCTAATTATTCTGGAAGTAAAACATGCAAAAGTGAAACAATAGTAAACAATTGACACACGATAGTAAACTTTACTCATAAATAATTCTCCATCAATTAATCATCAAATGTCAATTACATTTATATATTACAAGTTTCTAAACATATATCTAATCACTAAAACTAATATCGTCCTTCATACCAATGATCCTCGCATGTTGTAAGTGCTTAATTCTATTCAGACCCTTTGTGAGGGGATCTGATGAGTTTTCCTCTGACGATACCCTATTTACTACGAGGAGTCCCTCTTCTACCCAATGTCTAATGCAGTGGTATTTTCTGTCGATATGTCTGGATCTACCATGATCCCTTGGTTCCTTGGTTAAGGCAACCGCTCCTTCGTTATCATAGAAAATCTCCATAGGCTCCTTTATGGCTGATACAACTCCAAGGTCTCCAATGAAGTTATTCAACCATATTGCCTCCTTCGATGCTTCGCTCGCTGCTATGTACTCTAATTCGCACATTGAATCATCCACGGTCTCCTGCTTGGAACTTTTCCAAGTAACTGCTCCTCCATTTAGGGTAAACACCCAGAACGGGTACCCTCGCCATAAACCGTAAGAACTCCCCCACTAGGGTCTCGTATGGTCACCAGCTGTCGCTCGCAGTCGATAACCGCTCCAAATCTGCTCAACCAGTCCATGCCCACGATGACACAGACATCTCCCATAGCAATCGGGACCAAATCAATCGGAAACTCAACGCCGAAGATCTCGAGTACACATCCTCGAATCACATCAGTGGCATACACTGCTCTCTCGTCAGCTATGGAAACTCGCAAAGGTCGACTTAACGCCTCTCGACGAATACTGATGTGCTGACTAAAGGCTAACGACACAAAAGACCGACTCGCACCCGAGTCAAATAACACCAAAGTAGGTACAAAACACACAAGAAATGTACCTACGCATATCACAATATAAGCATAACACCACAAACTCAAAATAAACAGATGAAAGAATACATACCAGCCACAACATCGGGTGCTGCGCGGACCTCCTCCGCTGTCAACTGGAAGGCTCTCCCGCGAGCCTTCGGCGCCTCGGCCTTCACTGGCCGACTCTCCGTACTTCGAACAGCAGCAGGGATAGATCCCTGAGCTGACCCTCGTAACTGCGGACACTCGGCCTTCCGGTGTCCGGTCTGGTTGCAGTGAAAACAAACTGCAAACCCCTTGGGGCAATCCTTGGTCATGTGCCCCTCCTTGCCACACTTGTAGCAAGACCCTGCTCTGCATACCCCCTCATGACTCTTGCCGCACTTGCCATAAGTGCGGCCCTTCTGGTTCCCTGATCTCGAATCGGCGGGCTTAGCCCGCTTGGCAGCTGGCTGGGACTGTGTCGGTCGCCGATCCCTCCCCTGAGACTCCGCCTCCTCCCTGGCCTGAGTGTCTAGCTCAATCTCTCTCTTCCGGGCATTTGCCTGAAGCTCGACAAATGTCCGGTATGTCGAGTTCGCCACAAACTCGCGGACATCTCTCCTCAAAATACTCAAATATATGCTCATGCGTGCCTGCTCGGAAGACACGTGCTCAGGGCAGAACATCGCCCTCTCATGAAACATCCTGGTGATCACTGTAACAGACTCGGTACCCTGCTTGAGGGTGAGGAACTCCTGGGCCAAACGTTCCCTTTCCACCGGGGGAACGTACTCATCTCGAAACATAGTGGTGAACCTCTCCCAGGTCACCGCAGCGAGCTCTGCAGAAGTGAAGTGTGCTGTCACAAACTTCCACCAGTCCTTCGCTCCCAAGCGAAGCTGGTTCAAAGCGAACCGTACCCTCAGATGCTCCGGACATGAACATGTGTAGAAGCACCCCTCAATATCAGAGATCCACCTCATCGCGGCTATCGGATCCTGAGTCCCATCAAACTCTGGTGGCTTCGTGTTGCTGAACTCCCGGTAAAGCAATGCGTCACCCCCCTGCGGCCTGGCAGCAGCAACGGCTGCAGTGGCTGCAGCAACAGCAGCATCAGTAAGAGCAGCATACCGCTCATCAAAAGTCTCAATCAGTGTGGTCTTGATAGACCCGAACATCTCTGGAATCTCAGCGCGGATGGCCGCAGCCACCTCATCATGAATCATCTGGCGGAGCTCCTCATCGCTCACACCCCCTCGCTAGTCCCTAGCCTGTGGTGTGTCCCAACCATGACGTCTCTCTGAAATACAATACAAGATATCAGAGACTCGCTCGAGTGTACACACACTCGATATCCCATTCCTACTTGATCCCTGGTACCCTAAGGATTCTTACTTGGGCTGCACACTGATCCGGTGCCTTCGGTAGTACGGGCCCAATACTACCGTCCATACCGCATCAATATTCACCCCAAGTCCTCCTCCTAGGATCTCAAGTCCCAAGTACTCTACTCTCTCTATACATAGTCTACTCTCTAGCAGATCTCTCATAAGCTCCTCGCTGCTATCTATTCACTCTCAAGCATCTTCTAGCAGCAAAATCCCTAGGCTAAGGCATCACAAATCAGGCCACTCTAGTCCTAATAAGAATACCTAGCCTACTCTAGCATGCATATTATATCATAACATATCTCATAACTCATAATGTAATGGTATTTTGGGAAATCACCGTTCGGGCGCTGGCTGATCGTACACACTGCTCTGCTCTGCTCTTTCAAAAACTTTTTACTCTTGAGAAAAATTTTGTGAATTTTATTTTGAAAATCCCTTAAATCCTCAGTTTGAGTTCAGATACGCCCGAAGGTGCACCCGAATCCCTCAAACCAAGGCTCTGATACCAACTTGTAACACCTAAATTTTCGAATAATTTTTCACAATTTTAAAACATACTTTCATTCATAAAATAATAATAAACTTAATGTATCCACTGTCATCATAGAAAAACATATCCCAGAATCATATAAACAAAAGCTCCATGAGTGTGTACAGATCATGCCGGCGCCTTCCCGCGATCATCACTGGTACATGAAACACATACACAAAACTCTGTAAGCATAAATGCTTAGTGAGTTCCCCAAAATACCACATAAACACATATCAGCCACTCAAGGCTGTAACTCTGATGACCCTCTGGTCGAATATCTCTGTGGGACCCTCTTGGTCCCATAACTCTGTGGACCCACTGGTCCTAACTCGGTAAACTCTGAATCATGCATATCACATATCACATAGAATCACAACACATAAATATCATACAAGATACACTGTCACATATCTCTGATTACCACTCTAGGTAAAGTATAGTGAGAAGACTCACCTCGGGAATCTCGGTAAAATCTCGATATCAGAATACTGCCCTAGCCTCCACCTAGTCACAATAATAAATTTCACTAAATAAATGTCTCTTCACAATTTGGATATTCTCTCATGCAAATCCCTAGAAGGGTAAAAGACCATTCTACCCCTCTACAGGCCCAAGGCCCATTTGTTGACAAACCCTAAAAGTCAACCCAAAAGTCAACTGTCCATTTTGACCAGACTCGCCGAGTGCATACGATGACTCGGCGAGTCCCATCGTCCCCACAGACTCTTCCCTTTCTAAGCCTCACTCGACTCACTGAGTCACCCCTCAACTCACCGGATCACCACTGGAGTCAGACCCCGGGGCAACCCGGTCCGACTCGTCGAGTCTACATATGGACTCGGCGAGTTTCCTCTATGGACTTGCTCATACAACCTCCTGAGGTCAGATCTGCTTAGCCAAATCATAGATCTAACCCTTAAACACTCAAAAGTCACGTAAAGGTGCAACCTTTACGTGCATGCAACCCAATTCAAGCCTCAAATGGAGAAATAACACTAGAAATGGCAACCTAGTCTCCAATTGCTTATTTGCTTGCAAAAAGCTAGAAGGTAATGACTCTAGGGACCTCTCATGGTCCAGATCTGATGTCATAGCCCCAAAGAGGACCTCATACTCACTAGATCTTTCATAAAATGAGGGTAAAAACCCTAAAATCAAGAAGTCCATCAATATAACACGAAATGGAAAGGTTTATACCTCCAAAGATGATATCACGAGATGATTAGCTCAGATCCAGTCCCTTTCACACTCTAGATTTGTGCTCCCATCTTCCTTCAAGCAAAACCACACAAAAAGATGAAGAAATAGCCTCCTCTTGCCCTCAAACTCACTATCTCAGCTCTCTAGGGTTTCTCTGGAACAAGGTGGCCGCAAATGAAGGCCATAAAGGTCTTTAAATAGGCTCCCAAACCCGGGGATTAGGGTTTTTCCTAATCAGCACCGACTCGGCGAGTCAGGTCCCGACTCGTCGAGTCCGTTCGCGAAAATGCGCCAATAGATCAGACTCTACTCGACGAGTTGAGGCATCAACTCGTCGAGTTCCTCAATAAAACAATAAATAAATAATTAAATTAACATACCCGAACTCAGGATGTTACACTCCCACTAGCCTTGACATACACACAGGACTCATCCTCGCTTCTCGAAAATCCAAACTCTTTGACTTTCTCATCGAAATAAAGATTCCATCTGCGAGACGCTTGTTTTAATCCATAAATGGATTTCTCAAGCTTGCACATTCTATTGGGGTATTTAGCAGCTACAAAACCTTTTTCCTGACACATGTAAACATCTTCAGCCAGCTTCCCGTTAAGGAAAGCGGTTTTGAGATCCATCTGCCAAATTTCATAATCATGAAATGCAGCGATAGCTAAAATGACCCTAATTGACTTGATCTTGGCCACTGGTGAGAAGGTCTCATCATAGTCAACCCCCAAGGTTTGAGTAAACCCCTTCGCAACCAATCGCGCCTTGAACGTATGCACTTTCCCATCCATGTCGGTCTTCTTCTGGAAGATCCACTTGCACCCGACCGTCTTACGTCCCGGTACATTGTCAACCAATTTCCAAACTTGATTGTCATACATGCGACAACTTTGCCTTTCAACCCACTATCAGCAGTTCTTAACAGACCTTGAAGTTTGCTCAATCTGACTTCCTCCTTGTTCATATGATAAGTCATCTTGAACTGATCATAACAGGGAGGTAAAGAATGGAGAATGATATCAATCGCCAACTCTTCGTCAAAGTTGACATTCAACTTGAGCAGACGATCCACATACCTTTGTATCCTTTGCAAGTGGCTCGTGATGGACTCTCCATCTTTCATCTTGGTTGTTATCAACGAGGCGACAATCTTGTACCTTTCTTGACGCTCACTTTGATGGTAATTTTCCATCAAATCTTAGCATATCTCGTAAGGCCAGTAGTCCTCGTAGAACCGGTGCAGCTCAGGAGTCATAGTGGCTACCATTATACACGACACCTTTGTTGCGTCCTTTTCGTGAGCCCTATACTCAGCTATTTCTTCAGCAGAAGCTTTGGTTTCATCTATCTCTTTGAGCTTTTCATCGAGGATGTATTTTTTCTCCTCGTATTAAAGGGCCATGCGAATGTTGGAGATCCAATCATTGAAATTGGACCCATCGAAGGTGACCCTCCTACAAATGTTCATAAGAGATGAGGAGTTGGAGTTTGAGCCGGAAGCGTTGTTTGAGCCAGACATCTGAAAAGGAAAAGGGAAAAAGTTTATATTAGATAAGCAATCCTTAATATAACACCAAAATGAAATATTAAGGCTAGGACCCAACACTATAATTCACAATTCGGAAGAGGGATGTCGTAATCCAATTGCAAATTATATGAAGGTAGGTAAATGACGATTTACCAATTCCACTACGAAAAACGAAATGAACAATTAGGTTTTAAATGAAATGAAATTCCTAGATTCTTTTGAGATTCATTGAACTTTTCAACGGCATGTTAAATCTCGATTATGCCCTTCAAGTTTGTGACTGGGATACCGAGGATCACAAACAAGGTGTGAATAACCATGCAAATTAGCTTGGTACTCTCGAGTCATTTACCACCTAATCAACGTTCCGGTTAACCACACATGCTCCACTAACGACTTGGCAAGGTGCAAAGTGCAATTTCATGGAATAGCATCATTTTCACATTTTTCCTAAAGTAACTAAGATTGGGAATTTTTAAAAAACATTTAGTTATTTTATAACTTTCATTA
Source organism: Lactuca virosa (assembly GCF_052849685.1). Taxonomy (NCBI): domain Eukaryota; kingdom Viridiplantae; phylum Streptophyta; class Magnoliopsida; order Asterales; family Asteraceae; genus Lactuca; species Lactuca virosa. The sequence continues at coordinate 245,132,864 of NC_136430.1, read as the reverse complement.
TACTTATTAATGAGGAATTAAAGTCCTATCCTACCCGTTTCGGATAACGACCCTCCACTAGTCAAGAGTGCGGTGGGTAAGAGTGGATACCCAATGGCGGTCATTTTACAGGCCGCTTCCTTAAACACCCCTTATAGATCAGCTTCGTGAATAAGGCCTAGTAACGGTAAGACTGACTCATCTTATATATATATATATATATATATATATATATATATATATATATATATATATATATATAAGTATTAAGCTTTTAATAATATAATGGTATAAGGGTTGTATTTTAAACTTTTAAAACACTACGGTTTTAGAATTTAATATTTCAAAATTAAAAACTTTTAATCAAATTTTAAATTTCAAAACTTGAGGGAAAGTTTTGAAACTATTCAAAACTTCTAGATCAAATTTTAAAACAATCAAATTAATCATATATTTTTATCCTTATCATGAAATTTGACCTAATCCATTTATATGGTAAGAGAATTCAAATCAAATTTTACAAATAATTAATTTATCACATAATCTTGTAATTATCTTAAAGTTTGATAATTATCTTTCAATTAGATGAGGATATACATTACCACATTAAAAAAATCAAATTTAATCATTAAAAACAACTTATGGTAACTATACAAATCTAATATAGGCCAAAAAAATCCGAAAAATCCGCCATATGATGAACCAACTCGTCGAGTCAGGGCATGGACTCGTCGAGTCAAGGCATGGACTCGTCGAGTTGGTCAAAATCATCGAGTTCCTTCAAAGGACTCGTCGATTCCACCAGTCAGAGACCAAAATCGAAAAATTTTCCAGCTTTGAAAAAATACAATTGCATCATATAACAGAAAAACACCCTAAGCTCTTATACCACTGATGGGTTTTGAGCATTACAACATTCCTATGGTGCACATGCAACCCTAATTGCTTTGGATCTAGGTTTTTCTCAAGTTATACATGCATAATAATTTTCAAAAGCAAAACCCTAATCTAGCATACATATTTTCGAAATCAATAACTAAAGCAAAGTTAGAATAATACATTTTCCTTGTTGGTTGGTTGATCTTGACCTTCAAGAGCTTAGTGCCTCAATTGTTGCACCTCTAATGGAGTCACAAACACCACTAGCAATTGGATGAACAAGAGAGAGAGGATGAAGGCTACTAAAATCGGCAAGGGTTCTCTATGAATGCATACGGGCCGATTTCAACAAGCCTAGGGGTCCTTATATAGTTGTGTTGTTAGGGTTTTAGACTGAAACCCTAATTCTCTGCTTAGGCCTTAAGCAATCTATGGAACCCATCTAGAAGGCCCCTTAGACGAATTCTCTTATGGGCTTCCCATAGAATTCGTCCACCCCTTCTATTAGGAGTCCACAGCCCAACTTGCAACTAACAGTAATCTGCAATATCAGTCCCCAAACATTTAATCAGTCTCTTTTGATCAACAAATTAATTCCAAATTAATTTCTGATCAATACTATTTAAATAATATGATTAATCAATTAATATATTATTCTTATAATATATTAATAAATCATTTATCAACTACTTTCTCATAATTCATCCTATCAAGTTGCTATGGTGAAGGCAACCCAAAAGGACCATGCTACTATCGGGTCAAGTACATATCAATTATAGTTATGGGCTTAGACACCTAATCCAACATAACTTTCCTTGAGATTCCAGATGACCCACAGAAGTGGCAAGCTGAGACGCCTGTTGCTCCAGATTCTTGATATTGGCTCTGGTTTCTGTCTGGAATGCTTGGGTGCTCGTGGCAAGACTCTTAACTATATCTTCTAAGGCCACGTTGCAACTGCTAGGTTGCTGATTTGAAGATTGATACTAGAAATTCGGATTTTGCAAGTTGGGCTGAAAATGAGAATTATGTTGAAAGTTTCTCTGTTTAAAACCCAGTGGTGGCTGAAATTGATGTCTTTGTTGATAGTTGTTCTGATAAAAATTTGGAGGCTGATTATAAGTCTTCTGTTACTGGTATCCTCCAACAACTTTGACTGGAGCAACATCCTCTTGTAAAATCGGACACATATCAGTTAGATGTTCCATCTTCAAGCATATACCACATGGTTTCTTCACAATTTCTTTTTCTTTTGTCAAGAGCATAACAGATTTTATCAATTCAGATATCTGAGCTTCCAGATGAGCATTGCTGACGTCCTTAACTCCCCTTGGCTGATCTGGATACCACTCGTCTTCATTTCTGGATTGTTTAAACTCGATCGCCAACTTTTCGATCATCTCTCTGATTTCAGTTGGTGTCATGTCACCCAAGGAACTACTACTGGAAGCATTTATGAGGTGCCTCTCCATGGTTTTCAGGCCTTCAAAAAAACAATTGTAGAGTTGATAATCGTTGATACCATGTTATGGGCACCGAACTAGTAGCTTCTTGAACCTTTCCCAGTAAGTGTGTAAAGCTTCTCGTCTTCCTTGTTTGATCCTAAGGATTTCTCTTCTGAGACTGGAGACTCGTATTTCTGAAAAATATTTTTCTAAGAACAGCTTCGCGAGTTCTGTCCAAGTGATGATGGAACCAGATGGGAGTTCATATAACCATTCCCTTGCTGAATCTTGAAGTGAAAAGGGAATGCTATAAACTTTATCTGGTCTTTAGTGACGGCATGAGGCTTCATTCCTGAACATACCACATGAAATTCCTTGAGGAATTTATGTGTATCTTTGTTTTCCAGTTATCAGAAAATGAGAAGAAGGTGAATTAGCCCATATTTGAGTTCGAAGTTCTGGGCTTCTGGAAACGTAATGTAAAGTTGTTGTTGGTTGACCTCTTGAGTGGCACACTCTCTAAGGGTATTTTCTGCTTCGTCTCCACTCATGTCTGATTCTTCAGATTCGGATTCTGAAGAATCTGTGGGTTCAGATTTGACGGAAGAGGATGGGGAATATGTTTTATAAGGGCTGTTTTGAGGAGAAGATGGGGGTACTTTCGGAAATAACGGATCTGATTCATTCAACAAGGGTGTTCCTTATGGTGTGGAGGCTTCTGCAGGTACTAAAGATGATGATGAACCAGCTGATCTTTTCTTTCTTGCTGCTTCTTTATTCAGTTTCCTTGTAGTTCTTTCAATTTCTGCATCAAAAGCTAGAGGTGTACCTGAACAAAAAATTATTGGCATAAAACTATTAGAAAGCAGCGTATCCACGTCAACGATGCCAATTCGTTAAGACCGGTTGTCTGGCACGTATTAACAAAATAAAATTTTATCACGACTGGATGTACTAAAAATATCGCACAGAGAAGTAGCGTCGAATCCTCAGGGACACAAGCTAAAATTCAATGCCTTTTTTGCATCAGGCACAATCTAGTCAAGAAAGAAAAATATAAAAAGGGGGTTTGAATTAAACTAAAAACTAAAATTGCAGTGATATTAAATTAAACAAAAATCAATAATAAAAACGGTTTCAGTTCTGCTGCGACTTTCTTAATCATGAAAGTGGGCCAGATCTGATTATTTGAGATGCGTTCTATCTAAGATGGTACTGAGAAAAACTAACAAGCTCTAGTATAATCTCTTTTACCTAAACTAGTTAATCAAAACAAGCTCTTTGAATTAACCCTAACTTTTTACTATTCAATTAAACAAGCTCTTAATTAAATCAGAAAAGCAACTTTATGATCTGTGTAAAATTCCCAGCAATACCCAATACTTCTCACAAGCTCGGAAGCATAAAGATATGCTTTTTCAGTTTATGTCAGAGTTAAATCACAACACTGAACCAATCTGATACTTGTTACTTATTACTAATTAATTAAAACAATTACGGATTCTATTAACTGATTAATTGGAATGATAAAACCCTAGCTAGGTGATCAGATTAACAAGAATTAAAATCAAACATTCATTATGCTCAAAACTGAAAAATCTAGATAGAAACACAAAACGAAAATCAGATCTGAAAACTAATCACATGAAGAGCACTAGTCTATGCAGAACTGAAAACTAAAGTTTAGCCATACATGGCCAAAAATGAAATCAAACTAGATAAAAGAAACATTTAGTAAATAATTTAGATAAACAAAACGGATGAGATGATTCGCAGTCTTCAGATCTTCAAAAGTTGTTGAAAGAATTCAAAAATCTCCTTCTGAAGTAGTTTTCTTCGTCTAGAATCGTCCAACCCTTACAACTGATTATGTGGGTTGTATTTATACTCAAGGTGGAAGCTTCCGGAACTAGAAACTGACGAGTTTTCAAGAAAACGTGTCACAGGCCTTTTTAATGAAGTAGTATGCTTTTCTAGGATTTTTTTTGGAAAATTTACGATCGCATGTACATAGGTTGCAATCGTATGTTTTGAGTTTTTACTTCAAATGACTTCCAGACGGCTTATTTCCTGGGAAGCTTCATGGCAAACATGTGATCATACATGCTATCGTATTTTTGGGCTATTTAATCGCCGATTTGTCTTTCTCATAAACATGAAAGTCGTTGGAAATTGTTTCTAGTTTTTTGAACATTTTGAATGTCATCAATCAGTTTTACGTTTCATGAGATATGATCAAAATACTGACAGGGGGTCAAAGCTGCCAGCAACATCCTCTAGCTTCAGATTATAGATTCTATCTTCGTGTGATCAATTCGGTCGAATGTTTCTTGACCAAAACATCTTCCACGCATTCCTCAACATACTCCTTCAGTTCCAACTCCATTTAGGCTCCAAATATGCATCTTGCTGCTCCCAAATCACTACTCCACTCGAACTATCTAAAATTGACATAAAAAATAGGAGCAGTACGGGAATTCTAACGAAAAACATGAGTTGAACATTATTTAACTAAATGACATGAAAATGTACAAAGTATGATGCTAAATGATAATAAAACTACCTTATAAGATGCATAAAATGGCATCTAACAGTCATATTTACGCTTGATTCTATATAGGAACCTTTTTGGTTAATGGTATGACTACCCATGTTTTGTTTGATGCAGGGGCTACCCGATCCTTTGTATCTCTTGCACTCAACAAGAAGTTTTGAAACACTTTCAAGGCTTTGGATTCTCCTCTAGATGTTGATATTATAGATGACCGTACTGTCAGTGCTTCGAGGGTTTTTCGTGGATGTGTCCTAAATCTGTTCAGTTAGAGGTTCCCTATCGATTTGGTGTTGATTCCCTTGAGAGGATCAATGGGTACATGATCGATTGCGAGTGGAATTTGGTGAGATTTCGAACACCAAGTAGGGGAAATTGGTTATCCCAGGCGAGGGAGCTTCGCATGCGCCAACTCTCTTTTTAGCAGCGAGGGCCAGGAGATATTTTCAGTAGGGTTGTACTGGATTTATAGCTTATGTTGCGGACACTCGGGTTCAAGAGACGACAGATTTGATTGGGGTTCCCATTGTTTGGGATTTCCCTTATGTGTTTTGCTGAGGATTTACCAAGGGTACCTCCCGAGAAGCAATTTGAGTTTCGAATTGATCTGGTACCTGGTGTGGCTCCGATAGCCAAGGCACCATATCACCTTGCGCCACCTGAGATGTAGGAGTTGTCTACGCAGCTTCAGGAGATGCTAGACAAGGGTTTTATTCGTCCTAGAAATTCTCCATGGGGAGCACCGATTCTATTTATGAAAAAGAAGGACAGTTCACACAGAATGTCCATCGATTACCAGTATTTGAATAAGCTAACAGTGAACAACTATTACCCACTCCTAAGGATTGATGATTTGTTCGACCAGCTTCAGGGTGCATCTTGGTTCTCCAAGATTGAATTGTGATCGGGGTACCACCAAATGAGGATCAGGGATGATGATGTTTAGAAGACGACCTTCAGAACTCACTATGGTCATTGCGAGTTCATGATGATGCCATTTGGGCTCACCAACGCACCAGCAGTGTTCATGGACCTCATGAACCTGGTTTTTAGGCTTATGCTAGATCGGTCAGTGATTGTATTCATCGATGATATGTTAGTCTATTCCAAGACCAAGGAGCATTAAGAGGATCATCTGCAAGAGGTGTTGGAGACCATGAAGAGGGAAAGACTTTATGCCAAATTCTCCAAGTGTGAGTTCTGGTTGCGTGAAGCGAAATTCGTGGGGCACATCGTCAACCAGAATGGAATATTGGTCGACCCGGCCAAGATCGAGGTTGTGATGTAGTGGGAGGTTCCGAGGACCGCATCTGAGATTTAGAGTTTCTTAAGTCTTGCAGGGTATTATCGGATATTAATCCCGGATTTCTCCAAGATTGCAGTGTCATTGACTCGTTTGACAAAGAAGAAAGTGACCTTTAGGTAGGGTCCTGACTAGCAGTTGGATTTTGAGACCCTGAGGCAGAGATTGTGTGAGGCCCCGATTCTCGCGCTCCCCGAGGGCTTGGATGATTTCATGGCTTATTGTGATGCCTCTATTTCGGGTTTGGAGCGGTTCTTATGCAGAGGGGTCACGTGATTTCTTACGCCTCAAGGCGACTGAAGCCTCATGAGGCAAACTAACCTACACATGAATTGGAGTTGGGGGTTGTGGGTTTTGCCCTCAAGATTTTGAGATACTATTTGTATGGGGTTCGATGCACTATTTACACTGACCACAAAAGTTTGAGGTGTTCGATGGACCAGCCGAATCTTAATATGCGGCAGTGGAGATGGTTGGATGTGATAAAGGATTATGATTGCGAGATCCTGTACCACCCTGGGAAGGCTAATGTAGTAGTTGATGCTTTGAGTCGCAAGTCTGCAAATTCATCCATCTGTGGTACCTATTTGAGGATGACTGTCACTTCGCCTTCGATGGATTCAATCAAGAAGGCTCAAGTAGAGGTGTTAAAAAAGGAAAACGAGAAGATCGAGCGGATCATAGGACAGGTTCCCTTATTTTTCAGAGGTAGTAGAGGGTTGTTGACTCAGTGTGGTAGAGTCTAGGTTCCGACATTTGGTGGGGTGAGGCGGACGGTTTTAGAGGAGGCGCATAAGTCAAAGTTTTCTATCCATCCAGAGGCCACGAAGATGTACAGAGATCTGAGGTTGAGCTATTGGTGACCCTACATGAAGAGGGAAATAGCTTGGTTAGTAGAGAGGTGCTTGATTTGTAAGAAAGTCAAGTCTAAGCATCAGTGACTCCACGGCAAGATGTAGCCCTTACCCATTCCCATGTGGAAGTGGGAAGAGATTACTATGGATTTCATCATGAAATTGCCTAGGATTGCATAGAGTTTTGACTCCATCTAGGTCAATGTTGATAGGTTGACCAAAACTACGCATTTCATGCCGGTTGTCAAGAGTATATCCGCAGAGAAGTTAGCGGTCATTTATGTCCAGGAGGTAGTAGTTCGGTACGGGTGCCGGTATCGAAGATTTCGGACTAGGATGTTCGGTTCACCTCCTGATTTTGGAGGAAGTTCCATAAGGAGTTGGGTACTCATTTGTACTTTAGTACAACATACCACCCTCAGAATGATGGCCAGAATGAGCAGACGATTCAGAAGCTCGAAGATATGCTCCGGGCTTGTGTGTTGGATTCTGGGGGGAGGTCAGGAATCGAGTCATGGGTAGTACAGAGGTTGTACTCAACACTACGGAGTTGATCAAGCAAGTGCGCGATAGGTTGCGGGTCGCGCAGAGCCGGCAGAAGAATTTTGCAGATCGGCGTTGTTCAGATCGAGAGTTTCAGGTGGGAGACTTGGTGCTTCTGAAGGTGTCACCTTGGAAAGGTGTCATCTGATTCAGGAAGCGGAGCAAGCTAGGCCCCAGATTCATTGGCCCTTTCAGGATTTTATCTCGAGTGGGCAAGGTCGCATACCAGTTGGATTTTCCCGATGAGCTTAGCCAGATTCATAACACTTTTCATGTGTCTCAGCTTCAGAAGTGTGTGGCTGATGAGTCTGCAGTCATTCCGCTGGATAACATTCAGGTTGATGATGGCCTGAATTATGTGGATAGACCGGTGGTGATTTTAGATCAAAAGATGAAGGCTCTATGCAACAAGGAAGAGTCGCTGGTTAAGGTCCAGTGGCAGCATCGGAAGGGTTCTGAATGGACGTGGGAGCCGGAGGCGGAGATTCGAGAGCACTACCAAGATTTATTTGTGGCAGCAGACTTCGAGGGAGAAGTCTAGTTCAAGTGGGGGAGAATTGCAACACCTAGAATTTAGGTACTCATTTTAACCCTTGAGTTATGTTTAATTTTCAAGTTTAATCCCTGGTGGCAAATTCATAAATCTGAAGTCCTCTGGAGTACGTGGGGTGTACACCCTTGTACGCAGGGGGTACTCCGGAGCACCTTAGTACGCAGGGCGTACGTAGCCAGGGTGCAAACCCTAAATTTTAGGGTTTAGACCCTATTTATGCACATTTATGGCATCATGCACCTTCTTACCTTCAGCCTCCCTCCTCATTTCGAAACCCTAAAGAGTGATTGTGCATTGTGAAGCTTGTTGAGCCACTTTTGGTGCCATTTGGAGCTTTTGGAGTAGAAGGAAGACCATTGAAGTGGTGGTGCTTCACTCAAGGCTTTAGATCCAGAATTTTGTCCCCCTTGTGCACCTTGTGGAGGTAAAAAGTTTCAAACTTGATGAAGAAATCTCTTGGATCTAGTTTTTGCTCAATTTGCTTCCTTTTTGGTCCCAAACTTAGTATTTGTAAGTAGAAGGTACTCCATGGCATTTGAGTTGTCCTTTCAGAGGTTTTAAGGGGTGTTAAGTCATAAAGTTGGGTTCGAGGTCACTAGTCTCCCTCTATGCAAGTGCAAGATGGTCTTAATGGGTTAAGAGACTTGGGTTTTTGGTGTTAAGGACTTTATAGCCATGCTAGACGATAAAGTTGGAAACTTTATGGTTTAGAGCATCTTATGTCACCTAGATCTAATGTTTGGATATAGATGCTTAAAGGATTAAGCACTTATTTAGGAGGTTGGCAAGCAGCCTCGTACACAGGGTGTACCGAAGGGTACGCTGATCGTACGAGGTCAGCACCCCGATCATTGGTAAAATGTGAGGTACGCCCCACATACACGAGGAGCACGCCCCGCGTACGAACTGAGCCAACCCGGTTGACTTGGATCTGGATTTTGACTAGGGTTTGACGTGGGGGTATTTTAGGTATTTGAATGGTAGTTCGAGTTTTGGTTACTGTTTTTGTAAAGGTGACCGGTAGTGAGGATTTCGGAACAGCGTGTCAGTTCAGCTTTTTGTCTGTCTGTGAGGTGAGTCTTCCTACCACCTTAAGTGGGCCAAAGGCACCAATGCCGACCCACTGTATCGTATGAGGAGAACTGTATGCTATTGTATTATTTAGTTTGTGTGTTTTCATGATTTATGTATTGAGCTATATGGGCTACGAGTCATTATGGACTCGGGGTTGATACGAACCCAAGGTTTGATTCGGACCTGACATAGCTATATGTTGTTATGTTTGGTTGATACGGACCCGAGGGTTGATACGGACCTGACATAGCCATGTGCTATTATATGATATGTATGTTGTATGTGGTAATTTGAGAAGCTCGTTAAGCTTTATGCTTACAGATTATGTTTATTGTTTCTGGTACTTCCAGCTCAAAAGGGAAGGGCCCAGCGTGATGGAACAGCATCCTCCCCACATGATTTCCACACTTGATGTATTTATACTCTGATGTTTTGGAATATTGTAATGAATGATATCTTGTGATATAATCAATGAATGAAAACTAATGGTTTTTAAATGAAAATGTTTAGTACTATTTTTGGGTCGTTATAACTAGGTATTGCATTCATCCAAGAGTGGACAAGATGTATCTAGACCTGAAGGCCCATTATTGGTGGCCGAACATGAAGGCTGAAATTGTGACCTACGTCAGCAAGTGCCTAACATGTTTGAAGGTTAAGGAAGAACATCAACGACCCTCGGGATTATTACAGCAACCAGATATTCCCGAATGGAAGTAGGAACAGATTGTAATGGACTTTGTCACCAAGTTGCCAAAGACTACTGCATGTTATGAGACTATATGGGTAATTGTCGATAGATTAAACAAGTATGTCCACTTCATACCGATAAAATAGACGAACAAGATGGAGAAGCCGACCAGAACGTACCTTAAAGAGATTTTCAGATTACATGGAGTACCCTTGACCATTATCTCTAACAGAGATAATAGGTTTACCTCTCGTTTCTGGCGGAGCTTGCAGAAATCCCTTGGTACGCGCGTAGATATGAGTACAGCTTATCATCCGCAAACCAATGGTCAAAGTGAAAGGACCATTCAAACATTGGAAGACATGCTCAGATCATGCATGATGGATTTTGGGAATGCATGAGATACTCACCTACCCCTAGTTGAGTTTTCATACAACAATAGCTATCACACGAGCATCAAAGCAGTGTCATTCGTAGCACTATATGATCGGAAATGTCGTTCTCCCATTTTTTGGACGGAAGTTGGCAACACCCAACTAGCCAAGAAGTTGGCAGGGGATACCTTACAAACAGGCCCAGAGATCATCCATGAGACAACAGAGAAGATAGTGCAGATAAGAGAACGTATGAAGGAAGCATGTGGTCGACAAAAGAGCTATGTCGATGTAAGGCGTAAACCCCTAGAATTCCAAGTGGGAGACAACGTGATGCTCAAAGTGACTCCTTGGAAAGGAGTTATAAGTTTCGGAAGGCGAGGTAAACTAAACCCAAGATACATAGGACTATTCGAGATCCTTGAAAGGATAGGTCCAAATGTGTATTGACTCATATTACCTCTAGAGCTTAATAACGTGCACGACGTCTTTCACGTGTCAAATCTTAAGAAATTCCATCCTGACGATATACTCATCAATCCACTTGATGAAATTCAGGTTAACCCTAAGCTGAACTTCATCGAAGAACCTGACGAAATAATGGATAGAGAGTTCAAACGACACAAGCAGAGTCAGATTCCAATAGTTAAGGTAAGATGGAACTCTAAGTGAGGACCAAAGTATACATGGGAAAGAGAATACCAAATGAAGAAAAAGTACCCTCACTTGTTCTAAAAGAAATCTATCGACAAGGTAAAAGTTTGGGACGAAATTTCCTAAACATGGGGAGACTGTGACTGTAATGCCCGTGTTTCTGTCCTAAGCACTATTGATGATGTAATAGTCTAGGTCAACCATTGTAACTCGTTTTAAAGTAATAAAGATCAGTTACTTGAATATTATGTGAATTATGTGCTTTTGTGTGCTTGTTACTTGTTTATAATAATATAATAAATAAAGGATAAATAAGCATCAAAAATAAAATGTTAGATAAACCCGATATCTATGAATAAAGTTGTAGTGATCATGAAAGGATTCCGGAGATATAAAGAACGCCGAAATCCGAGTTATAACGAAGAAGTTATGGCATGTCGAAGTTTCACGACAGAACCGGCACGACACTACGTGACGTAAATAGTGAATTTATGATACAAGGAGTTTTAGCCTTAGCAATCTAAACAAAAATCATAGTGTTTGTTAAACCGAGAGCGTGCATAAAAAGAATGCCCAAATCTGACTTCGTATGAGGAAGTTATGATTTTTCTAAGTTTCGGCTTAGCAGTACGCAGCTCGGAGTTCAAATAGTAGACCGAACGGTTTTCGACCGACACAACTTAAATGAGAATCGAAGATCTCATTAATAGTAGCTCAACGATAAAAATAAAGACATAAACAGACATCGGATGAAGAGGTTATGAATTTCTAATGGACTTTACAGTCCCGGCTTGTTAAAATTATATAACTTTAAAAATAGAGTAAAAATTAGCCGACGGAGTCTAAATGAAAATTGTAGAGTACGGTCTCACCTACACGTACCTTCGGACGCCCTGCGTACCAAGATGAGTACGCTGCGCGGTTTGACTTTTCCTGTGGCTCTGAGACGTCCACGATGCTCCACTGAAGATCTGACGCATGTCCCCATACGCCCCGCGTAGGTCCGAGGTACGCCCAGCTTACCGAGGCCTCGCACGGTTATAAAAGGGCTGCGAAGGCAACTCATTTTTCACACCTTTTTCAACTTTCGTTTTCACTCTACTCTCTCTCTAGCCACCCTAATCTACCCCGAAGCCTAGGAAACCTCCCTAGCATTAGAAGAAAGCCCCGGAGCGTCCGAAGGCTCCGAGAAAAAGTGTTTTTCGGTTTGAAACTCTGCCCGCGCGGAGCCCGGTTTTCAAGCAAACTTCCCGATTTTTTCAAAGAAGATTATTTTAAGAAGCGAAGTGTTGTCCGAATCACTCCTTATCAGGTAAGTGCATAGTCACTTTCATCTTACATGTAGATATGAAGTATTTTATATAAATTATGTGTTATGTGTATAAATATATGTTGTCTGTTTACCTGAGATGTTTGATGGATGAAAGATCTGAACCACTTTCTTTTCAGATCTGAACTTCTTCCTTCAGATCTAAACATTTTCTTCTAGATCTGAACTTTCTCCTTCAGATCTAAATTTTTCCTTCAGATCTAAACTTTTTCTTTTTATATCTAAGACTTTTTCCTCATATCTGAAAGGTATATGTATTTTTGTCAGATCTAAACCTTTTCTTCCAGATCTGAACTTTTTCCTTCAGATCTAGAATTTCTCACTTCAGATCTGAACTTTTCAGATCTAAACTTGATATATGAATGATTTATACTTGAGATCTATATTATATGAAATATAAAAACTTCGTTTTCATATCTGAGTTGTATATGTGTTTTATATCTACAAATATGTTGGGTAAAACATTGGTAGATGAAATAGTTGGTGTGTGATGAAATAAAATGATGAGAGGTTTCGATGTTGACGTTGATCCAGTCATCTAGCGGAGTATGGATGACGACCACAGACTTTTCTAGGAAGTCCAGTGGAACGCTAGCAGGCTCGCAACTTGTAGGTGTTTATGAACGATGTGTTCACCGGTGTACTCCATCCCCCCATGGTTTCCTTACGGACACTTATGGCTGAGGAATCCCCTTAGCAATAGTGTCCATCCCGATGAAATTCCTTAGGATAGGTCCCTTATACTAGATGCTTTAGGGACGTAAGGTGAGGATAACGGGAATGGGTAATCGGGTTTAATGATTATTGAAAATAATAAACTTATTTATTGTGGGTTGAAAACCCTATATGCTCACCAGGCCCCCCAGCCTGACCCACTCAGTTTCTTGTATTACAGATAGTGGCAAAAGCATAGTTTGATGACTTGACGAGAGATTTATGGATTTTAGGCCAGTAGAAAATAAATGGAATGTTGTAAGGCCTATGTTGTTTTGAGGCCAGATTTTGTTTTGTGGCCTATGATGTTTTTGGTTTATGCTTATGATCTGTATTGATGTTGACATCCTGATTTTTGGTAATGTAATGAAAATACATTTCTTTAAGAAATGCTTTGATAAATTTTATCATATTTTGTTTTGGGAACAAATTCTGCAACACTTTTCTTTAATAAGATACTCTGATTTTATTAAAAAGCATAAACGAAATCGGTCTTTTCTGGGCGTAAAAACGGGGATGTCACAGTGACGACCATGAGAAATTTCGTCACTAGTCACCATTAGGAACTAATAGGAAAATAAATGTAATAGAAACCATTGTAATATTCGATTTTTAAGATAATAAGATCCATATATGCTGTTACATTTATTTGCTAAAATTAGGCTCTAGAAATTAGCGATCAAAAAGTTGTGACGTTCTCTGATTCGGTTAACATACTTGGATAGTACTTGTTAATGTGATCTCAGGGATATAAGATTCGTAAAAAATCTGACTCCGAAAGAGAGAATTATGGATTTTATAAAAATAGAAATCAACCGCGTAGTTAAAGTTAATTACGTCGAAACGGTACTTAGAGATTAGTTTAGTTTTGAATAAAAGTGCAAAAAGGAGTTTTGTAGTACTCCTCGACATATAAACTTTAGGAAAAAGTTTGTCGAAAATAGTACCCATATAAGTAAGTTATGACTTTTATAAAACCATTAATTCTTACCCCTGTTGGACTCGGAAATGAAAATCAAAACTGGCCAAAACAACCAAAAGGAAAGTTGTAGTACTTGTTGAAATCATTACATGGATATAGAGAGGGTCTAGATTAGAGCACACACGAGGAAGTAATTATTTTTGAAAAATATTCTCGTGGAGCCACGATGTTAAAATGTGTGTCGCGCATAAGAAAGGCGCGACACACACCCCCAAAACTCGACTATAAATAGAGTTTTGTACCATTTAGTCCAGCACATCTTCAAAATACTCCTCTCTTTCTCTCTAGCTCGTGTGTTACCTCATGGAGCGGTCCTCGGAGTCCGAGGTCGTCTCTACCCTACATCAGCGGTTTCAAACCCTAGAGTGAGTTCACGACCCCTATTTTACTGTTTTAAAATGTTTTCAGGGAGAATACATGCTTAACAAATGATTTTATAAATATTTATTCTATAAATATTAAGTCATTTTATAATAAGCTAGATGCCTTAGGATAGTATAATTGTAGATACTATTCCTAGATTTAAGCTATCTATGTCTAAAGGATATGATGCCCGGTAATCTAGGAGTAGGTATTACCCAGATGTTATAATGGTCAAATAGGAAACCTTAGTACTTAGGAGTTATGTTAGACAAGATTTAAGATATGCACTGTAGTTAGTTGCTGCCCAAATATCCTGTTAAAATAACCATAATTAGGGTATATATATATATATATATATATATATATATATATATATATATATATATATATATGAGGATTTATATATATCTTATAATTATGAGATCATAAATATAATTATCAAATACATATATATACGATAAAAACTATATATATATATATATATATATATATATATGTATATATGTATGTATGTATGTATGTATGTATAGGGGTAATTATGATAAAGATAAAATATTAAAAGATAAAAGATAAAAGATAAAAGCCTAGGGTTATTGTGTTAGTGACTTGGTTATTCATCCAAAAGCCTTGATTAAATTTAGCATATCCCCAATACCTATAATCGTTGATCTTGCAAGAGCTAGGAAGTTATGTATAGATCTATACGGGGCCATGACAACCCCACCTGCGATTGCTAGCTACAATCACGATAGGATACCTTCGATATAAGTTACTATTCGACGTCCGATGAAGTGTCGTGATTAGGGATACATTTACAGTTGTAGCGTCGATTATAGGGGCTCACGTTAATACATTAAAATTTTCCTTAGAGCTTAGATTACCATTAGGGACGCCTAGTATAGTAATTAAAATATGTTAGGATCATTATAAATCCTTAAAAGATAGTAAATTAGGGTAAACAAAAGATAATCCTAACTAAATTACGTTACGATCGTTAGATATCCTGAAAAGATAGTAATTTCAGATTAATAAAAGATACCCTAAAAGATATAAGACTAGGTAAATAAATAAGAAATGTTTTCTGAAAAGAAAAGTATTGTTAAAGGAATTCAAAAATAAAAACCCGTGCACTCACCAACATTATGTTGACTTTCAAAATACATGTATTCCCAGGAAGATGAGTGTGGAAGAGTGTCCCCCAAGTATGAAGGAAGTTTGCAAGGAAGTTGTTGAAGTTTAGTATAGTTATTTTGGGAGTCTATGTATGTCTCTAAAACAATGTAATCCTTCAAAAATCAATAATAAATAAATGTTTAAAATATACCTTTGTATTTGATTGTACCTGTTATCGAGATCCCGTTATCCCTACGTCGCACTGCTCGGTGTTTCCGTCAACGGTAAGGCAGGGTGTGACAGGTATCTCCTAAATTATCATTGTTGATGGAGTATGTGTGGTTTACCAGCATATCAATTGGGATAATAAATGACAATGAGGTTACCAAGCACATTTGCATGGTTATTCACATCTTGCTTGTGATCCTCGATATCACAGTCACAAATAGAAGAGAATAATTTGAGGTTAAATATGCAATTGAATAGTATCAATGAATCTCAAAAGACCTTGGAATTTCACTTAGTTTAATTTCTTTTAAATTTCATTTTATTTTGGTGGAACTTGTAATTCGTCATTTACATACCTTTATAAAATTTACAATCAGATTATGGCATCCCTTTTCTAAGTTGTGAATTATATAGTTGGACCCTAGCCTTAATATTTTATTTTGGGTGAATATATTAAGGATTAATCTTATCTAACTAACACTACCTTCCTTTTACAAATGTCTACTCCACATGATGCTTCTGGTTCCTCCTCCTCCAACCACCATAACTTTTCATTGCTCGCTATCTGCTCCAAAGTCATATTGGATGGTTCCAATTATAATGATTACATGGGAAACATTAAGATTGCCCTTCATTTTGAGAACAAAGAGTACGTTCTCGAAAAGGAACTCAATGAGATCGACGAAGAGAAGGCCGCTACTGTAGAATTAGCCTCCTACAAGAAACACTACGATGATTCAACAAAAGTTGATTGCATCATGGTAGCCACCATGACCCCTGAGCTACAAAGGTTTTATGAGGATTACTGGACCTAGGAGATGAACAAGGACTTTATGGAAAAGTACCATAAGCGAGCTCGTCAAGAAAAGTACGAAGTGGTCAAGTCCCTCATGGTGTGCAAGATGAAGGAGGGAGAATCTGTCTGTGGCCACGTGCAAAGAATGCAACGTTACATGGAGCGCCTTGTTAGGCTGAATGTGCATTTTGATAAGGAGTTGGCTATTGACATAGTCCTAAACTCCTTACCTAGTTTTTATGATCAGTTTAGTCTGACCTATCATCTAAACAACAATGAGACCACCTTGGCTCAATTGCATAATCTCCATCATACAGCTGAAGCTGGAATGAATGGAAAAAGTATTGCCTCCACTCTTACTAGTGCTCCCGTCCTAGCTATTAGACAAGGACAGTGTAAAAAGGGGAAAGTTCCTCCCCATCAAAACTGGAAGGGAAAGTCTCATGTGGGGTCATCCAGTAGTCGCCCTAAATGAAAGTCTAGTTCTGATCATCCACCCTCTTCTGATCCCAAAAAGGTTATCTGCTTTTTACTGCAATGACAAGGGGAATTGGAAAAGACGTTTCCCGAAGTATCTGCAAGATATCAAGCATGGCAAAGTGAAGCCTACTTCTACAGGTATATATACTATTTCATCGTTCTTGGGTCCTTGATACAGGATGTTGATTTCAAATTTGTTCTGATTTTATGGGGCTAAGAAGAAGTGAGGAGGTGGAGCACGGTAGAGTGAAGTTGATCATGGGGAATAGGCAATCTTCTCCTATTACCAATATTGGATTTTATAGTCTAATGCTTAGTAATGGTGCTAGTTTAGATTTGTTAAATTGTTTCTACTTGTCAGAAATGACAAGAAACATTATGTCTTTTCATGCATTATTCAAACAAGGGTTTAGATATTCATTTAATGATTTGAATGGCTCTATTTCTGCTTATAAAAATGTTTTTTTATTATTTTGAAGCTTTACCTTGTAATGGTGTGTATGAAACTGTGACGTGTGTAGACAATTTAGTAAATAGTGTATTTCAAATTGATTCGTCTAATGGTATAAACAAAGCATGCTTGTGGCATTTTCGTATTGGACACATCAAAAAGAAACGCATCACCCAACTCCAAAAGAATGGAGTGTTGGAATCATTTGACCTAAGTTCAGATGATGCATGTGAATCTTGTCTTTTGGGTAAGATGACAAAATCACCTTTCACTAGATCTTGTGAAAGAGGTGATGGTTTGCTGGACCTCATACATACAGATGTGTGTAGGACTTTCAGATCCACCACAAGGGATGCAAATTGATTTTATGTAACATTTACAGATGATTATAGTAGATATGGTTATATTACTTAATCAAACATAAAGTAGAAACCTTTTAAAAGTTCAAAGATTTTAGACATGAAGTCGAGAATCAATTGGGCGGGAAGATAAAGATGCTCCGATCAGATAGAGGCGGAGAGTATCTTAGTATCGAGTTCCACGATTACCTCAAGGAATGTGGAATAATTTCACAATGGACCCCTCCTAGGACACCACAACTTAATGGTATGGCTGAGAGGCACAATCGAACCTTGTTGGACACGGTTCGTTTCATGATGATTTGAGCTTTTTTTCCAATTTCATTTTGGGGGTATGCCTTTGAGACTGTCGCTCATACTCTTAATTTTGTCCCAACTAAGAAGTTTTCCCAAACACCTCATGAGATATGGACACGGAAAGTTCCCTCATTAGCACATATCAATGTTTGGTGTTGTGAAGCTTTCGTTAGACAAGAGACTCACGACAAGCTTGAACCTCGAAGTGAGAGATGTATTTTCATCGGATACCCTTAGAAGTCCTTTGAATATTTGTTCTGCAGACCTAGTGAGAACATGGTCTTTATATAACGAAGAGGAGTCTTTAGCGAGAGAGAGCTCATATGCAAAGAGGACAGTGGGAGTACCTTTGACCTTGAAGAGACTCAAGAGTCAACCAATGAAAGAACCTCTAAAGACGCTAGGGTTCAAGCAGAGGAAGAGATTCCAGTTGAACCAGTTGACAATTCATTACCTCTCTGTTGCTCTAGTAGCATGCCACCTGACTTCTATGGTTTTCATATAACTACAGATGATGATACGTTTATCAGTGATAGTACACTGGTAAATTTGGATGAACCGGCTAACTACAAAGAAGAAATGGCAGGCCCTGAGGCAGCCAAATGGAAAGAGGCAATGGACAGTGAGATCAAGTCCATGTGTGACAACCAAGTTTGGAATTTGGTTGATCAATAAACTGGTCGGAAGACAGTTGATTGCAAATGGATCTTCAAGAAGAAGACTGACAAGGATGGTAATGTGCACACTTTTAAATCACGACTGGTTACAAAGGTCTTTACTTAAACCCTTGGGGTTGACTATGATGAGACCTTCTCACTAGTGGATAACATAAAATCTATTAGGATAATGCTAGCCATAGCTGCCTTTCATAACTATGAAATTTGGCAGATGGATGTCAAAACCGCTTTCCTTAATGGGAAGTTGGTTAAGGATGTTTACATGAGTCAGCCAGAGGGTTTTGTTGATGCAAAGTTTCCTAATATATTGTGTAAGCTTGAGAAATAAATCTATGAATTCAAACAAGCATCTCGTAGATGGAATCTTTGCTTTGACGAGAAAGTTAAGGAGTTTGGTTTCTCTAGAACTGAAGATGAGTCATGTGTATATGTCAAAGCTATTGAGAGTATAGTAACCTCACTAGTATTGTATGTTGATGACGTACTTCTTATATAACACGACATTCTAACTTTGCAAGAGGTTAAGTCTTTGCTTGGAAAGTGTTTCGTTATGAAGGACCTAGGTAAGGTTGCGTATATTCTGGGGATAAGAATTCTAAGGGATAGGAGTAAAAGACTAATTAGATTTAGTCAAAGTACATATTTGGAAAAAGTGCTAAAACGTTTTAGTATGGAAAATTTCAAGAAAGGAGAATTGCCCATCCAGGGTAATACCAAACTGAATAAGACTCGGAGTCCAATTACTGATCCAGAGATAGAATAAATGAGTAGGATTCCATACACCTCCACCATAGGATCTATCATGTATGCTATGACATGTAGTCGCCCTGACGTGTCCTTCGATTTTAGCATGGTCAGTCGTTATCAGCGAAATCCAGGTAAAGCTCATTGGATAGCAGTTAAGAATATTCTCAATTATCTACGAAGGACTAAGGACTGGGTCCTAGTACTTGGTGGTAGTGATAAATTGAGAGTAACTTGGTATAGTGATGCCAGCTTTCAAACAAATAGATACATCTTTCGTTCTCAATATGGTTGGGTGTTTACCTTAAATGGAGGAGAAGTTACTTGGAAAAGTTCCAAGCAAGAGACAGTGGCTGATTCTTCCTGTGAATCAGAGTACATAGAAGCAAGTAAGGCATCGAAGGAAGAAATTCGGTTAAAGAACTTCATCGGAGATCTTGGAGTTGTTCGAACCATTAAGGAGTCAATGGAACTTTTCTGTGATAATGAAGGGGCGGTTGCCTTGACAAATGAACCAATAGATCATGGAAGATCAAGACATATCGAGAAAAAAGTACCATTTCATCAGACATAGAGTAGAAGAAGGTCACCTCATTGTGAAGAGAATATCATCTAAAGAAAATCCTACAGATCCACTTACAAAGGATCTTAGTAAGGTTAAACACATTCATCATGCCAGGAGCATTGGTCTGAGAGATGATATTAGTTTTAGTACTTAGATAGTTAGTTTGAAACTTGGAACAAAGTAAATATAATTGACTTTTGGTGATTAAATAATAGAGAATTATTTATGAGTTTGTTTACTACCTTTTGTCAATTTTTATTCTTGTATTTCGTTTTTTGCATGTTTTACTTCCCAAATAATATGATTATTCAAATTTCACAATCGATCATACTTTTGGAAGTAAGTAGTGAATTAAGACTGTCATGAATGGAATTGAAGATTGTCTAAAGAGTATTAGACATAGCAATGGTATTGCTGCAATGTTCATGTGTACTTGGAAATGGAGATTTAAGTACTGAATTAACCCACGCTCAAAGAATTACTTCATGGAATTAATCACGAGTAATTATGAGACGATAATATCTTATGATCTTGAAACATAGATATATGATTTGTAGTTTACAAGTCGGTTGTGCATTGATAATACGTAAACATACCGGTAACTTGATGTTATAAAATGTATTGTCATGCATGATTTTATGAGTAAATGGTGCAAGCATATAATCAAAGTTTATTCGTTCCTTTTGCTTGAACGGGAAAAGAGATATATTTGGGCACCTAGGTTATTTGGTGTTGACTTATAGTGTCGGGCCTGGCCAGGACTAAATTGATGTGCTTAATTAGAAGTTCTATGTCATCACAAATCAGAAATCAGGAAACAAAGTCTTAGACAATGAGATTGATTCTATTTCATTTCTCATGTTCAAATGATATCTTGCAGAACGGAGGATTATATGATCACTTATCTTAGGACACGTAATTGAATGGCTCAGAGTTCGACAGCGGCTTTTGGAAGCTACAATTTGTTGATTGATTCAGAAGTTATATTGGAAATTATAGTTATAAACTTATCCAAGTGGTAGACTGTTGGATTAGGTGTCTAAGCCCATAACTAAAATTGATATATACTTGAATTGATAGTAGCACAGTCCTTTTGGGTTGCCCATAAACCTAGCAATTGGACATGATGATTTTAAAGATATATATATATATATATATATATATATATATATATATATATATATATATATATATATATATATATATATATATATATATATATATATATATATAATTTATTACGTGAATAATAAATTAAATAAATGGTTTATTAATGTGTTATGAAAATAATATATTAATTAGAAATCATATTATTTAATTAATAATTAATCATAAATTAATTGGAATTCATTTTGGGATTAATTAGATTAATTAAAACTACAGGGACAGTTTGGTTATTTATTGATAGTTGAGAAAACACGGCTCTAGAACCTCATGGAATGAGGTGGATGAAAATCTCTAGGGCAAGCCTAAAATATTTCATCCAAGTCCCTTGGATAATGGGATTAGGCTGCTTGGTCACCAAACAAGGGAATCTAGAGCTTATCTCTTAAACCCTAGCTTTGGCACCAAGTTTCCTCAACTATATAAGGAACCCCCTGGCCCTTGTTTTCGTTGATCCCTTCCCTCTACAAGTCTTGGACAAAAATTTCTTCTTTCCTCTCCTCTCTCTTATATTATCCTCTTACTAGCTTGGGTGTGATTCCATTAGAGGCACGACATTTGTGGTTCTTGCTTCCAAGAGATCAACTAACGATAATTATAGTTGTTTGCTATAGCAACTTAAAGGTATGTAATCCTAAAACCTTCTTCTCTTAATTTCGAAAATATCTTGGGGTTTCTAGGGTTCTTTTTGATGTTCTTAGTTATAGGTTCAATATAGAAAACATAGATCATATTTAGGTTGCACGCAAACTTAAGGGTTTTATTTTTGTTTGTTTACCTAAATCCTAACAGTTTTGACATCCATCTGCCAAATTTCATAGTCATGAAAGGCAGTTATGGCGAGCATTATCCTAATAGATTTTATCTTGGCTATTGGTGAGAAGGTCTCATCATAGTCAACCCTTCGGGTTTAAGTGAATCCCTTCACAACCACTCGAGCCTTGAAGGTGTGTACCTTTCCATCCATGTCGATCTTCTTCTTGAAGATCAATTTGCACACAACTGTGTTTCGACCTGATACATAATCAACCAAATTCCAAACTTAGTTGCCATACATGGACTTGATCTCGTTGTCTGTTTCCTCTTTCCATTTAGCAGCCTCATGGCCTTCCATTGCTTCCTTGTAGCTAGCCGCCTCATCCAAATTTATTAGTGTCCTATCACTGAGAAATGTGTCACCATCTGTAGTAATATGGAAGCCATAGAACTTAGGCGGCATGCTAACTCTACTGGAACGCCTAAGAGGTAATGAGTTGTCTATCGGTTTAACAAGAATCTCTTCCTCTGTCTGAGTGCTAGTATCATCTAAGGTTCCTTCATTGGTTGACTCTTGAATATGAGCTCTCTCTCTCTCTATCTCATCTTCGTGCTACAAAGACCATGTTTTCACTAGGCATGTAGAGCAAATATCAAAATGATTGATTTGGGTAACCAATGAAAATATACTTCTCACTTCTAGCTTCTAGCTTATCATGAGTCTCTCGTCTCACGAAAGCTTCGTAACCCCAGAAGTTGATATGTGCTAATGAGGGAACTTTCCCCGTCCATATATTGTGAGGTGTTTTGGCAACCTTTGTAACACTTGGATCTTGGTATGTTCCTTATTTTCCCTTTATGTTTAATTTGTTGCAATAATGGTCCTCGGAGTAGTACACGGAGCGTACCATATGGTACGCTTAGCGTACTAGATGAGAAGCTAGTACGCGGGGGGTACCACATGGTACGCTTAACGTACTAAGGTGATGTTGGTCGTGGATGAAAGGCCTTATATGTTGGGCGTACAAGGGTTATTCTTAGCGTACTTGAAGATTAAGAAACCCTAATTTTAGGGTGTTACACCCTACATAAAGTCATTAAGTCCCTAGGGTCCCCAAAACCCTAAATCTCGACCCTTAACCTCTATTGGTGTGTCTTTGAGCTCTTGAGAAGAATTTGGTGGTTATTTTGCTCTTTTTGAAGGAAGTAAAGAAGATTAAAGGTGCTTTGCTTGGTGTGATGTTTATAAATCCAGAATCATCAACCTTTTTGCAAGTATTTTGAGGTATCAAGTTCATACCTTGTCTTATCCTTGCTTAGATCTCTTTGTATTATGATTTAATATGATTTTGGCCCCTTTTGGGTTGGTTTGATGGGTTAAGTTGTTTGAGGGGCTTATTCTTTTAGATTCGGGTATATTATGAGATTCTTAAGCCTAAAGGTGCAAGCTTTATGTTGTTTATGGTCTCATGCATACATTAAGTCATCTATTAAGTCCTTTTTGAGCATAAGAGCTCCATTAAGCCATGAATCCACGTAAAGTTAGCAACAATACGTGATAATCCATTCCAAGGAAGTCAGATCGAAGTTTTGGATTGAAGTCGTAATGGATTAGGAGCTGAAAATTGGAATTTGGCTGAATGGAGGAGTACGTTGGGCGTACAAGCTTGTACGCGCAATGTACAAGCCCTAATGTGTGTACGCTTAGCGTACAGCTGAGTACGCCCCACGTACTCAGCAAGTTGGGCTTCGGTTTGGGCCATTCTTTTAAGCTTAGATGTTTAGGGCCTTGTTAGGCCATCTAATTTCAAGTGATTTGGTCTAGGAATGTTATTGGGCCTTGGGTTAAGGCCATGGAAGGGATTTAGGCCCAATTTCGATAATTGGCCCATGTTTGGGCCTTGTATAATTATTTGGTAATTGGGCCTTTTTGTGTTAAACATTTGGGCCTAAGTCTTGGTCCAAACTAGGTAAGGAGTAAAATGGTCATTTACCCTAATTATGGTCTAATAGTTATGGAGTGGAATCCAATTATTAACTAGATGTTATTTGATATTGATAGCTTGGGGATTTATCAGACTATCAGCCGGGGATTTGTCAGTGTGATTCGGAAGCTCGAGGTGAGTTTCCTCACTGGGTTTAGCGGGTCGAAGGCACCAATTCCATCCCATGATTATCTTATGTTAGGGTGCTAGATGTCAGCGTGACTCTTGCATGTGTTATGTACTTGTATGTTTACCAGGCGGGGCCCGATGACTATTTTGTATGCTATGTATCTACATGATTATTGCATGTGTATTTTTTTTATATGATATATGTTTATATGTATGTCGGGCGGGGCCCGATCTTTATACCAAGCGGTGCTCAATGCAGGGCGGGGCCCGATGACGGGCGGGGCCTATTATGTGTTTATTATGTATGGTATGTGGTATTTTGGGGAACTCACTAAGGTTTGTGCTTATGTATGGTATGTGGTATTTTGGGGAACTCACTAAGGTTCAGGTACTTCCAGTTCCAAAGGGAAGAGCTCGGGATGAATGCAGGCCACACACCACCTCGCTCCGCATTTTTTAGATTGCTCTGATGTGTTACATTGAATGATACATTTGTTTTATCAAGATTTTTATGATGATATTCTTTGAATACATGTTTATTTAATTTTAAAAAAATGAAATTTTGGGGTCTTATTTTTGGGACGTTACAAGTTGATATCAGAGTGTTGGTTTAAGGGATTCGGACATACTTTAAGGTGTGTCTGAACACAAACTGAGGATTTGGTAAAGTTTTTCAAAATGAAATGAGTTTTAAGAAAATGTTTTTTTTAAGATAACAAAGGGTGTGGTGCATGCAATCAGCCCAGCTCAAGTAAGTTTTCCCGAAATACTCATGCATGTTATCTGATATGATTTGATCTGTGAATCTGTGAATCTCATGCTAGTTACGGCTAAGGATATGTTCAGTTTTTGCATGATAGAATGCTAGGAGAGATGCCTTTGTATGCCTATTGTATAAGCTTGTAGACTTTCATGCCAGTACTGATCAGTCAGTGATAAGATGGCTTGATTAGGTGATGCTTGGTTTGGGTTACTTGATGCCCGAATGCTGCTTTCTTTGTGCTTTTAGGAGTTCTTACTAGCTATAGCTAACTAGTAAGTGATTATGGTAAGTTACATATTATGGGAACTAATTAATTTTAGAAGGTTAGGTTTTAACTCTATTGCGCAGCTCTTGTTTGATTCCAACCGTTGAAGTGTGAGACCTTTTATTCAAAGAATTATCTAGTTTTAGTGATATGTAATTGTATTTGTGAGCTAGTTAGAGCAAGTTAGCGAGAGTTCCTTCTGCAGCTGATGGCGGAGAATGGTATGGAGTTTTCCCTAGGAAAACCAAGGATGAGATCTAGTGTTGGGAGCCTTATCTTTTTGAGGGATATTTGTATGGATATATGGTGACTTGGTGGATTCAAGGCAATCCTTGAGGAAAGTATGGATAGGTGTAGAAGGTAGTATGGACCCGCACTACTGGAAGTAGAGGATCCGTACTCGATTCAAGGAGGGTTACGATGGAACCAGGAAGCTTGTAGAGATTGTGATCCCATGATGTATTTTGATGCTTATTCTGATGGTTTGTATAGTCTATTTTCAGTATGGTGACATTGTGAGGCAGACTTGTTGGCAGTTTTGGTGCTGGAGAGGGATCGGGCTCAGGTTCTGGAGTTAGGCAGCTAGATGATCAGACTAGGGAGTTTATCTCATTTGAGATTACGCGTTGCATTCTTGAGCAAACTCTTGTGATCTTTGGCACGTTCAAGGAGGGTATTCTGGATATTTTGGATGAGAGGTTGAGTGCCTTTCATTCTGAGATGGTGGCCTTGGTTGGGATGCGTTCATTGACCTTCAGGGAGTTCTAGGCATGTGGAGCTTCAGATTATCACAGAGCGAAGGACCAGATAGCGAGCAGGAGGTGGTTAGCGGATGTTGCTAATGCCTTCCACACCAGTAGTTGTCGCAAGGGGACAAAGGTCATACTTGTCTCTGTAAGGGTCGAAGACCTGTTGTAATATGTCGAAGTCATAAGTTTATTTTACAAGGCATTTATGTATCGAAGCGTACTTGTTTATTCCTTGTAATTTTTTGTGTGCTTTCATGTTTCCTATAAATAGGGACATTACTTAGAGTTAGATAAGAGTCTTTGGATGAACTTGTCTATTTTCTCTTTGTAACATTGAAAGCATAATAGAGCTGAAACCAGATCATATTTACATCGTGTGTTCAAACTATATTCTGATTACTCTGATTTGATTCATACTTGATTCCACACTTTATCAATTGGTATCAGAGCAGGAATCATGATCTGAGATCTAATTTTCACTTTGTTTCAAAAGGTTTTTGAATCAAATTTCTGGTTCAAAAAGCTCCGCATCTTTTGACGTGAAAAAGCTTTCTAGATCTTCAGTTGTCATTTGATTCTGCAACTGATTTGTTGAATTGAGTATTCTACTTCATTTTTCTGATCAATTCAGCAATTTTCTTTCAAATTCTCTTTGATTTCTAAAAAATTCTCAAAAATTTTCTTCCGTACATCAATGGCGAACTTCAATCTCAACTCGATGACTTCATACTCTCATCTGCTAGGATCTTCAACTAAGATTCCTATGCTTATTCCAGAATACTATGATCAGTGGTCTGATCGTATGCAAGATTACTTGAATGGAATCGATGAAGAGCTTTGGTCTTGCATCTCAGGGAATGTTACTCTTCCGACGAATCTTCAACCAATTGGATCGTCGTCTGGAACTACGAGTGTGGAAGATCAAAATATTCGTATGAAGAAACTTGAAAAACGATGCATTAGGGAGTTACGTGGTGCATTGCCTCCAATTGTGTATAACTATGTCAGAAGTTGTACAAATGCAAAGGACATCTGGAATAATCTCAAAGAAAAGTTTCAAGGCAGCGAGAAGACGAACACCAATTCAGCTAAGCAATGTTTGATTGAATTGAAGGATTTCAAGCAAAAAGACGGTGAAACGATTGAAAGTTACTATGATAGGCTGAACAAGCTGATTTACAAATGCAATCGTTATGGATTCACGAGGTCTTCTATGGAATTCAATCTCACCTTTGTTATGGGACTCCGTAAAGAATGGAGGAGTGTTAGCATGATGGTGAAAAATCAACAGAGTTTCGACACATCTTCTTTGAATAATTTGTACAATCAACTGAAAACTCACGAAAGTGAAGTCAACGAAATGGCAGAAGAGTCGAAGCTTAGTCTTGGAGGTCCATTAGCACTTGTCTCTAAAGTGTCTGAAAAGGAAACTGTCGAAAAAGGTGATTCTGATGATGAAGAGGGGTTTCTCATGAATTCGGATGATGAGGCAATTGCTTATTACTCAAACAACCGAGTCAAAAAGTTTTTCAAGAAACCGTTTAATTCGAAGGTGAAGCAAAGTGAGGGAAAAGGAAGTTTCGTGAACAAAGTTGCAGGAGAAGAGAAGAAGAAGTATGAGAAGAATGATGCGAAGGGTGTTGAGGAGAAGAAAGAGAAGAAATTGAAAGGAGATTCTGGTATGGATTGTCATTATTGCAATGGAGCCAATCATCTAGCAAATGATTGCATGCTTCGAAAGAAAGATGAGAAAAAGAATAGAGTGAAGGATGAGGCGTATTATGTGGAGAGGTTGGAAGAGGTGCGTACGAAGGCGAAAAATGTGTCTTTGGTGGCTCAAGGTGAATAGGAGAATGATGGCACATATCAAATTTGGTCTTCGGGCTCCGATGATAAGGAAATGTGTAATCCTATGCATGGGGCCATGTATGCAAAGTTAGAGGAAGATTCAGACGAAGAGGTCAAGGGCCGTTGCCTTGTGTCAAAGTCTACTGATAAGTCTCCAATGACAACAAAGGTATGTAATATTCTTCAATCTTTCAATATTCCTTTAAGTGCATATGATTCTGAAATTGTTGCTTTTGATGATATTGTTGCTTATTTCGATAATTTGGTTGTTTCTGCTAGCAATGAAGCTAAGAAATTAAGCAATCAGTTGTTAGAGACACAAAAGAAGTTAGATTCGAAAGTTGTCAAGATAGAATGTTTAGAATTGCAAATAGCAAACATAATGTGTGATCGAGATTCGTTATCTAGTGATATAAAACTTTTGTTAGCTCAACGAAATATCTACTGCCATTCTGCTAAACGTCTATATGGCAAATTAACTGCATTGCATCATTCGTGTGATATTAGCAAGGAACAACATAGGAAATTATTACCTTTTTTAGCTTATGAGAGGGCGAAGGTTGATAATATTTCGTATGATTGTGAGAAAAATATTGTTGAGTTTGACAAAATTCCTGATGATAGATATACTTATGGAATTGTCAAAATTGACGAATGTCTTGATTCAAATGAAATATTTAACATTGTGAATGATACTTTGACAAAATCAGAACAAATCAAAATTTTGAAAAAGACTGAGAATTCAACATCTGATTCTCAATCTAATTTTGCCGATATCGAAGATAACTCTGACAATATTAGCGAAATTAGTGAAATTGAGGATGTTGATTATTCTCAGTTGTCTGTCATTAATGTTGCATCAAAATCTAAAGGAAAAGAAAAACTTAAGGATTTGATGGTTAAGACTGACACTGACAAACCTTCAACTTCAAAAGTTTGTGATTCTGAGTTTGTGGATATCCGTGATAGTCAGACGGATAGCAGTGATGATGAAAATGATGATGACAATTCGGACAAAAAGGACTCATCAAACAAAGATTCGAAAGAAACTGAAATTCCCCATGTTGTTGTTGATCAAGTATTTGGGGACACTGAAAAATTCGACAAAGTGTTGTCTGACAAAGGAGCCCATTATTTGGAAATAAATCAAGTGGTGTATCCGAATTTCAAGTGTACTGATGATGTTGTCTTTCCAAATCATGTGTGTGTCACCACTGGAAATGTTGAGAAAATTAAACCAGAATTCAACAAAATGGTCGAAGATGACAACAAGAAAACAACAAACGAAGGGTTCTTTTCAAATCAAAGCACTGTTGAAAATAATCTAACAAAGAATTCATATGTTTTTCAAAGACAAAAACCACAACGCAAATGGGTTGAAAAATCGAAAATTGTGAAAGAAGTAACAAAAGAGGTTGTTGTGGAAAATGAAACTATTGTCAAATTAAATTCTAAAGACTTTAAAGAACAAATTAACAAGCTTTCAAAAGAAAATGCAATTTCAAAAAGACAAGCTCGAAATAAGATTTTTTGGCAAACCATCGAGCTTCGAAAACAACAAAATGATTTGAATTTGAAAACAACTGAAAACACAAAGACTAAATCTGTAAAGAACAAGTATTCTCATTCAGAAATTCATTCAGATCAAAAGATAAATCTCGCTCAATCAAAATAAAGCTAAATCTGAAATTCATCCAAAAACAAATTTTTCGAAAGTTTCAAACTCATCATTTTCAAAAGATAACAAAAATACCTCAAAGAATGTTCAAAATCAACCATCACAACAACGATTTTCTTCTAATCAACAAACAAGGTTTTCTCAAAAACAAAAATCTCCAAATCGATTTTCTCAAAATCGAAGTGTTGGAAACAATGATGGAAGTCGATACGCCATGGCATTTCGACCCAAATCAAATGTTGATTTTTTCCCACAAAAACCGAATTTTCCAAATCCTACAGGGAAACAAACCTCAAAAGTTTCATACACAAAAGGGTTGTCTCGTGACAAAACCATCGATCATTGGTTTGAAGGAAAATGACGAAAATATCAATGAAGGAAATATTCTCAACAACAAATTCACGAAGCCTATGAGAATTATGTGAATACTTCGTCAACTGAAAGCTCATCTTCAAAAGATTCGAATGTATCGGTAAAAACTTGGCAACCGGTTTCGAAAGAAAAGAATGATCATACACAATCTAAAAAGACGAAGGAAGGTGTCAGTGACAATCCCAAACTAACAAAGACTTATGTTTCTATTCCTTTAAATAATGATGTGGACTTAATTTATAGTCTCAAAACTAAAGTTTGTGATTGGGTTAAAAGTTCTTCATTTCATTTTGTTTTCAAAACTAATTTCCAAGGACCCAAACATCCTTGGGTACCTAAATTCTTTCATTGATCGCAGGTACTATGTGACGAGCAATATGATGAGAAATGGTATATCGATAGTGGTTGCTCACGTCACATGACAGGACGAAAGTAAAATCTGAGAGATTTTCGAAGCTTGGAAAATGCAGGAGTTGTGAAGTTTGGAAATAATCACAAATGCCAAGTGAAAGGTTATGGCAAAGTCACGAATGGAAAGTTCACTGTTAATCGCGTTGCTTATGTCGAAGGTCTTCAACATAACTTGATAAGTGTTTCACAACTTGTTGTGGGCACTGGCAATCAAGTGGTGTTTAACGAAGAAGGCAGCATCATTTCGAATGTTGAAACAAACGAAGTTTTACTCAAATCCAAATGACATGGTGACATGTTTACTCTTGATATCAAACCTATCATCGGCAAACCCTCAGTGTGCTTACTTTCGAAAGCTTCCTCTAACATCAGCTGGTTATGGCATCGACGTTTATCACATTTAAACTTTCGAAATTTGAATAAATTGGTTGTTGATGATCTTGTTCATGGTTTACCTGTACTAAAATTTGACAATGATACATTGTGTGTAGCTTGTGAACAAGGGAAACGGCACAGAAAAGGACATCCAATTGTGATAGATTCGAAAATTGTGGAACCGTTGGAACTTCTTCACATTGACCTTTGTGGACCATCAACTGTTGAAACACTCAACAAGAAACGATACATTTTGGTTATTGTTGATGATTTTTCACGATATACTTGGGTATACTTTCTCAGGTTAAAATCTGAGGTTGCTCAAACAATGATCGAGTTTATAAAGAAGATTGAGATGAGTCTAAAGAAAAATGTTCGAAAGATCAATAGTGATAATGGATCTGAGTTTAAGAACAAAGTGTTGGATTCGTACTTAACAGAAAAAGGAATTTCGCATAACTTCTCTTGGCCCTATACACCTCAGCAAAATGGTGTTGTTGAAAGACGAAATAGGTCACTTTGCGAAGCAGCAAGAACTATGTTGACATATGCGAATCTTCCTCAATATCTATGGGCCGAAGCAGTTTCGACAGCATGTTTCACTCAAAATCGATCTTTCATTCATCTTCGATTCAATATCACTCCGTATGAAATTATCAATAAACGAAAACCTAATGTCAAATTCTCTCATGTTTTTGGTTGTAGGTGTTTTATAATGAATCTTAAAGGTAGCCTTTCAAAATTTCAAGCTAAGGCTGACGAAGGCATATTTTTGGGATATTCACACAACTCGGTTGCATACAGAGTGTTAAATAAGCGAACAAGAAAAGTCAAAGAGACATTCAATCTTACTTTCGATGATTATTATGTCAAACAAGTTGAAAAGCAATTTGAACAAAAACCAATAATTAATGAATCATCTGATGAAACTGAAGAATCAAATTCATCTGACTTTGATTATGATTTAATTTTTGGTATTCCTGACAGGGTTGTGGATGCTGAAGTGCATGCGAATGATAATCATCACTCTGAATCTTCGAAGCATACTGATGACTTGGAAATTCCTCAAAATATTGTAGATGTAAATTCAACAACGAATTCGCCCGGAGTTGGCGAAAGTATGCATAATAATCCAGTGGAAGGAGAGCACTTGGATTCGAATACTCTAGTTGAGGGGGAGCATTCTTTCGAGGGGGAGAATGGGAGAATGGATGATGTTGTTGAGGGGAGCATCAAAATGATAATCGTGTTGAGGAGGAAAATGATACAATAAATTTTAATCAAAACGATGATTTTCATGATCTAAATGATAATATTTCTGTTGTAGGATCTGAAAATGAAGAGATCAAGTCATTGGGAATCCTCAAGATGGAGTATTAACAAGAGCTCGGATTCGTGCAAAGAATGAGGTATTAAATACTCATCAAGAATTTTGCATGTTCAATGTTTTCATCTTGAAAATAGAACCAAAAACAGTTAAGGTTGCAATGGAACACTCAGATTGGGTTGTTGCAATGCAATCTGAACTAGCTGGATTTGATAGAAACAAGGTATGGAGATTAATTCCAAAACCTAAAAATGTTTCGATTGTCGGGTTAAAATGGATTTTCAAAAACAAAACCAACAAAGATGGAAATATTGTACGAAATAAAGCACGACTAGTTGTAAAAGGATATTCGCAACAAGAAGGGATTGATTATGAAGAAACCTTTTCCCCTGTCGCAAGACTCGAGGCTGTTCGAATATTTTTAGCTTATGCAGCTCATAAGGATTTCGATGTCTATCAAATGGATGTGAAATGTGCTTTTCGCAATGGTGAACTTGAAGAAACTGTTTACGTTGAACAACCTCCAGGTTTCGTAAATGAAATGCATCCTGATCATGTGTACATATTAGATAAAGCAGTTTATGGGTTAAAACAAGCACCAAGAGCATGGTATGCAACTATTACCAGTTTCTTAAAACAGTCGAAATTTAAACAAGGATCAGTTGACCCCACATTATTTCGAAAGAAAGTTGGGAATCATCTAATGCTTGTTCAAATTTATGTTGACGATATTATTTTTGACTCTACTGACCCTGCTTTGTCTAGTGAATTTGAAAATTTGATGAAAAGCCAATTCGAAATGAGCATGATGGGTAAAATCAATAATTTTCTTGGCTTAAACATTCATCAAAGCAGAGAAGGCATTTTCATCAATCGGGAAAAGTATACAAGGAATTTGCTCGAAAAATTTGGAATGACAAATAGCACGAAGCTAAGAGTACCAATGGCTGTTGGAACAAGGCTATCCCCTTTGTTAGAAACGCATGCGGTTGATCTTACCTTATACAGGAGCATGATAGGTTCATTGCTTTATCTTACTGCAAGTAGACCTGATATCATGTTTTATGTATGTAATTGTGCTAGGTATCAACAAAATCCACGAGAACCACATTTAATTGCTGTGAAGAATATCTTTCGTTATCTCAAGGGAACAATTTCGTTAGGATTGTGGTATCCTTCAAAAACATGTTTTTTCATTCAGGCATTTTCAGATGCAGATCTTGGAGGGTGTACTTTGGATCGAAAAAGCACAAGTCGTGGTTGTCAATTTTTAGATGGCAAGTTGGTTAGTTGGCAGTCGAAGAAACAGACGTGTGTTTCGATTTCTACTGCTGAAGCTGAATATGTTGCAGCTGCTGCTTATACATCTCAAATTATTTGGATTCAAAGTCAGTTGAGAAATTATGTCGTGAATATGAAAAAGATTCCATTGTATTGTGATTCACAAAGTGCTATATGCATTTGTCATAATCCAGTACAACATTCGAAAACAAAACATATTGCTCTTCGTTATCACTTTATCAAAGATCATGTGGAAGATGGCAATATAGAAGTCCATTTTGTAAAAACAACGGATCAGCTTGCTGATATTTTTACAAAAGCTTTGGATGAAAAATCATTTGTTCGAATTTTGACAGGTTTGGGAATGATCGAAGCAGGTTCAGTTCCAGGAATGATATCGCATGTTTAACAACGAAGTGTTATATAAAAATATCGATTCAGAGGTCATCATGACTCATTCAGAGGTCATCATGACTCATTCAGAGGCTGACAGTCATAACCATTCAGCGGTTACTGTTCATAGTCAACGCTTCTACATGCTTCGACTTCGTTACATTGAGCATTATGGTTTGGTGTAACACTTTTCGTTAGATTTCAATTTCTTTTGTATCTTAGTTTTATTTTCGAAAAATCAAAAATTTACAAAAAGATTTTATCTTTGTTTTGTCATTTTATTTTCGAAAAACCAAAAACTACAAAAAGATTTTATCTTTGTTTTGTCATTTTATTTTCGAAAAATCAAAAATTACAAAATGATTTTATCTTTGTTTTGTCACTTTAGTTTAGAAAAATCACAAAATTCAAAAAGAATTTCTTTTGTTTGTTAATTGTTTCTTTTAAGAAAAATCAAAAACATCAAAAAGATTTTTTGTTATTTTGTTCTTTATCTTTTGTGTGTACAGATTTCACGAAGGCTATACAGGGGTCATGCTTATTTTTTCTCTGGGAAGGTACAATTTCGACATCTTTGTACTAGTTAGACTGTCCCTAGAAACATGTTGCAGCATGTCGACCCAAGCCTCCATAGACTCAATGTGTGTTTACGAAAGCCTTAATGAAATTTTTCTTACGAAAATTTCTTCCTAAGTCAGGCTTATATTCACATTAGTCGAATGAGCTACCTTACTCTTCTCAAATGAGTTAAGAGTAGTTTGTTTGGTCCAATCGTAACAGAGGTACAAGTGTTTTCGTCAACCAATCTTTTTCATCACCAAATTTCTTACACTTGCACACACGAAGACATATGTCCAAGAGATCTTTGATTCAACCAATCAAGATTTAGACATATCAAAATTTTGTGTTAATGATCTGACATCATGAGGCCGTGATGAAAGTGAAACCCAACATTCTATCTTCGTAAGGAATTGACGGGGAACTATGTTCCAGTTTTGACGAAACATTTGTTTCAGTACCACTTTTCGAAACTCCAAATCATATTCATTTCTTATGAGTAATCTTGATCAAACTATCGAAGCCCACGATGTTTTTTACCCAACAGGATTCAGTATTAATTTTTTCATGAATAAGATTTCCGTGTGAGTTTCATTTGCTTTCGAAGTTACTTTCAAAATAATTCAAAGCATACTTGTCACTTACTACACCGGTCAAAAAAGTAGTTTCGGTTACAATTACTCACCTTATGTTAAGGTTGATATGTAATGAAATTGTAAACTACCCATGAAGCCTTATAAAAGAAGCCCTTCGATACTTCTCTATAAGTATTCGATTGAAATTCACGGGAACATACACAAGCAGTTGATTATCTCTCTTGATAATTAACGAAGTAACCTTTGCCTGGGGTTTATCTGCTTTTGTGTCAAATTGAATTGACATCACATATCCAAATTTTTGTTTAATTGTTTCTTATGTTATCTTTGGATCACTGCACTCACGAAATCCTTGAGGTTCTGAGTAATACCAACTCAGGCTGATGATTTCAAACATCTGGCATATGACTTTGCTTTTTATCCCAAAAGTGAAAGAGCCTTACTTTCATCCGAAGATCAGTGACGGTTACAATTCAATTGAGATATACGATCAGTCTGTTTGAAAAGACATTCTGTATTCAGTCCGGGTTTCTAGGTGATGTGACAGCTACTTTTTGACGCATGGCTACTTTATCGGCAGTATGGTGCGAGATTCAAGGTGCCACGTTGGATCTCATTTAATGCCAATCCCGCTTCAAATTCAAACACTAGGGTTACATATAAAAAGGGGAATCAAAGCGTGTTCTCAGTTTACGCTTCCAAACGAAAAATTCCTACTTTCTCTGAAACTTTCCGATTGTTCTTCAAAGCTTTCAAAAACCCTAATCATGGCCAATTCTGATGAAGTTGTTGTTCAATCCCAAAACACAGAAGACATTACTTCCCAACCAATCATGAAGATTCAATGCACAAATTATCAAGTTGAAGATGATGTTTCTTTATACCCAGATGAATTTAAGATGTTGGTAGTTGCCTTGAAGAGTTCTGTTCTTTCCACTTCCATGTTCAATTCGTTTGCAGTTCCACTTTCATGGCTTTCTCAAGCAGGATCTACTGCTACGTACAGCAAAGCAATGGATATCATCACTTTTCAACTGGTGAATGATAAGAAGATTCGATTGTCCAAGAAGATTTTCTGTCAAATTCTTGATATCCCAAATTCTCCAATCTATACTGATCTTTCATCTGCACAAATCATCCATATGTTCAATGAGATGGGTTATCAACCCCCACTCACCAAGATCAGTGATTTCAAGAAGTCAGGACTTCCAACTGTTTGGAATTTTCTCTTCGGGATCTTTTTACGCTGCTTGACAGGTCGCAGTGTAGGGTTGGACAAAGGTCGAATGGAGGTGTATGCAATGGTGGCAGGGTTGTATTATGACATTATTGTGGATTATTCTACCCAACTATGGAAGGAATTTCAAAAGAGTGTCGAAAACACGAATGTCGTTCAAGGAATTTCGTGTGCTAGGTATTTAAGTTTAATCCTTCGATACTTTTAAGCCAAAGAGGGGATTGAGGTGCCTACTGATGAGGAGACTGCTGAGTTCATCAAGTATCAATTTCCGAAGGAGGTTTCGGATGATGCTGAGATATTTACACACATTGCAAGAATTCCAGATGCAATGTTACAACGGGTTGATCCAACGAATTTGGTTCTAATGGAGTACTTAGAAACAATCAATCCGGATGATGGTTCTGGGAAGCTGTTACCAAAAGAAACAGCAGGTCCTTCGAAGAAGTCTCGCAAGTCAAAGAATGATGTAACAATTACTCCTGAGAAACCAGTACAAGAGCCAAAGAAAACGAAATCACCAAAACAGACGAAGCCAGATGCACAAGTTTCGACTGTTGTGGTTGAACCGGTGGAGCCTGTTGTTGATACTCAAGAAAAGGAAACACTACCATCAAAATCAGGTATTTTTCGAAGGGTTAAGAAAAAGTCTTGTCGGTCACGAAAGCTTTCCGATGGTTCATTTGATTCTTCTTCGATGGTTCGTAAACCATATTTGAATCACCAAGGAATTCTCATTCGTGAGGTTCCAGCTCATGTTTCTCCTTCTTCCAAGAAACGAAGAGTTGAAGATGTTGCAACACATATTTCAAAGAAGAAGCTAAAGAAAAGGAAGATGGTTCTTCAAGCAGAATCATCCGAAGGGGAGAAAGGACCTGAAACTCCTGAAGCTACAATTCTCCAATCAACGTCTATTCCTGAGAAGACTACGGTCACACCACCCGAAGTTTCATTAACTGAATCAATTCTTGAGGAGGTTCAAACTTCAGATATCAATACAAACGTATCTGATACGGATGTAAATGTCAATATGGGTGAAGGAAATACGAATAAAGAACTTGTTGTTTCGAATCAAGGTATTCCTCCATCCTCTGCTACTTTTGTTTCTTTACCACCATTCATAATCCCTATCTCGAACACTACAAACTCACCCACCTTTGAAACCATTCTCACCCAACCCATCACAACTTTGTTCTCATCGCAAACCATTGATCCACTTCAAAATACTGAGGATACTGATGTTGACGAAGGGGGTTTTGGGGGAACATTTGAAGAGATGGAATTTGACGAAGAAGAAGAAACTTACCCCGACAACATGTTAATGACAATGAAGCAATTCAAGATTTTGAATAAGAAGATGAATTCTATTATTCAATCTCAAGCTGACATGGGGGGAAGTTAATCTCTTTCGAGTTTGGAATTGGATGTTATGCTTAAAGCATTCGAAGCCAGAATGGTTAATAAAGTGTCTGGAATGCTTCAAGATTCTGAGTCTAAAATCTTGGAGAAGGTGGATCAAAGTGATAAGTGTAATGAATTGCGGGTGAAGTCTCAGTCTTCGAACTTTGTGAGTGAAGTTCAAGATTTACGAAGGGTGAATAAAGAAAGACATGTTTTATTCAATAAAGATGTGAAGCAAGTTCACGAAGATGTCAATCTCAAGCTTCAAGAACTTCGTGAAGACATGATCGATGAGATTGCTAGTGCTCAGAAAGACTATGCATCTCTTAATCAAAATCTGGATATCATTTTTGAGGTTGTCACAAAATATGTGAAGTTGTATGAAGGCTTGAGTCCTCAAGTTACTCAACTTTCAACAGATAACAATCGAAACTTTATGGAGCTTACATCTTTATTGAAGGAGTTGAAAGATTTGTCCACCACACTGTTTCCTCTTCGATAATAACTCCAGAATTCTTGTCTCAGAAGTTTTCTCAGTTCGAGGCTGTGTGCACAAACAGTTGGCTCCATTATCCAAGTTTTCCAGTTTGCTACCAACAGATGCCCCACCTGTTGTCATAGGGGTGCAAGGGGCAGAGAAGAAGGTTGGTAATACGAAAGTTGGTGAAGGTTCGCATAAAGCTGTGAAAACTGTTGGGAAGATTTTTCAAACAACAATTCCAGTATCGAAGCCAATTATCTCAACTGCTGGCCTTGTTACTTCGACAGTTGTGACAACAATGCCATTTTCAACGAAGCCAATTCCAAGACCAATTTCTAAAGGAATTGTGATTGGGGAAGGTGGCAGCAGTTCGAAGCCCAAGGAAGTTGTTGATAATTCCTCAGTCAAAGACAAAGGCAAAACAATCTTGGTTGAAAAGTCGAAAGAAGAGAAGAAAGCTGAAACTGATGCTGAGCTTAAGAAGTTGAGAGTTGTCCAGAGTATTTTAAGTCTTCGTGCAAGTGACCCACCTGGAATGAACAAAGGTGATCCAGCGAAGCATTACAACTATGAAACAATCGAAGCAAAAGTTGCATATAACCATATGTCTGCTTTTGAGAAGAAGTCAAAGCAGAGCTATGTAGTTGTTAATACTGATATGAGACAACTGGATTTCCCAATCAACGAAATGATTTTCATCATGGCTCAGTACAAAATTGCTGAGAAGTTCGACAATGATGATGATTACACATACATGAAGCTCAGATTTCATGTTGTGTTAGGGAAACTTCCAGAGGAGATTTGGTCACTCGTGAAGATAAAGAAGGTGATCAGTATTCAGAAGGATGTTCTTTTCGAAGACATGATGCAGAACCTTCGATTTTATGTTGCAAGGGCGAATGGTCAGGAGTGTAATTTTTCGATTGCTGATTTTCCATTAATGAACTTGTATGATCTTATACAAGTTGCATTACTTCTGAAAGACAAATATGCTTCGTATCTTCGAGAGACTGATCCAGAAGTATTTCGTCTTGGTCTAGATCACATCAAAATATGCATAGATAACTACTATGAGTGTTTGGCCCTAACGGATGTGGAGTTAGCAACTGCGAAGGGGTTGGAAGTGAAAGTACCCATGGAACCAACGAAGACTCAACCCGAGTTGAAGTAGTATGTTGATGGGGAAATATGTTTGAAGCCTTTTGGGATGGTCTTCGCAGGAAAAGACAAAAATGGAAAAGCCAAGAGATTCTTATTCCAAGC
Source organism: Lactuca virosa (assembly GCF_052849685.1). NCBI lineage: Eukaryota > Viridiplantae > Streptophyta > Magnoliopsida > Asterales > Asteraceae > Lactuca > Lactuca virosa. The sequence goes on along the minus strand of NC_136430.1, from coordinate 245,093,833 downwards.
TTGCGAAGTGGAGAGATACACAACGTCCCAGTATACGAACTTCATTGTTCGTATGAAGAGCTGCAAGAAGAATAACGAAGGCGACAAGAAAGAATTGAAGAAGATCATTTCTTGTTATTCTGAAATTCGAAGAGTGATGTTGTATGTTATACATATTCTTTTGAGCTAAAGATGGTCGACATTATTACAAAGGGGGAGAATGTAAGGGTCGAAGACCTGATGTAATATGTCGAACTCATAAGTTTATTTTACAAGGCATTTATGTATCGAAGCGTACTTGTTTAGTCCTTGTAAATTTTTGTGTGCTTTCATGTTTCCTATAAATAGGGACATTACTTACAGTTAGATAAGAGTCTTTGGATGAACTTGTCTATTTTCTCTTTGTAACATTGAAAGCATAATAGAGCTGAAACCAGATCATATTTACATCGTGTGTTCAAACTATATTCTGATTACTCTGATTTGATTCATACTTGATTCCACACTTCATCAGTCTCCTGCCTTCTGAAGGAAAGGGCACAGGATTTGTGGGAGGAGGTCGGGCGCACAGTGGGTGATGAGGTTGTTGATTCGATGACCTGGGACGATTTTGTGACTAGGTTTAGGGTTGAGTTCCCATCAGTGATTGAGGTGTAGCAATTGGCGCGAGAGTTTCAGGATCTCCGCCAGACTACTGAGATGGTGGCTGAGATCAATGTGATGTTCCAGGAGAGGGCACTATTAGTTCCACAGTATGTAGGGGATGAGGAGATGAAGAAGGCTCGGTATCATGAGATGTTGAGGAGTTATATTCAGCAGTTTGAGTCGATCCACCTACAATATGTTGGAGGACATGATAGTGCGAGCTAAGGAGAGGGGGATTGATCTGGAGATGGAGAAGAAGAGGAAGCTATATTATATGTCGAGTACTGAGGGTTTGGAAAAGAGGCCCAACGTATCTGGTTCTAGATCTAGAGGCCATCAGGGTCGTAGCAACTGTGGCAAGTGCAACATGGTGTACGAGGGAGCATGCAAGGTGGGTGGTTCTGGCTGGTTCGAGTGCGGTCGGACTTGTCATATTAGTAGAGATTGCACTACTTCCACCACCACCACCCCGGTATCTGATCTGATATGCTTTCACTGCAATCAAAGCGGCCACAAGAAGGCCCATTCTTTGAGTTTTGCTGCAGCAGGACCGGTGTCAGCGCCCCCTCCTTCAACTTTTCGTATTACTGACGGCCACCAAGTCCAGGTAGATGCACCTATGGTGAAGAGAAGGGCTTTCCAGATAACGGCCGAGGAGGCTCGTGTAGCACCCGACGTGGTGACTGGTATGTATCTTCTCCTTATCCCTTTATTTATTTATATTGATTGCTTATATTTATGTGTTTTATTTTAGGATCGTTCCTTGTGAACGGTATTTCTGCTCTGGTATTGTTTGATTCGGGGGCTACCGGATCTTTTGTGTCGCTTGCGCTTAGAAAGAGGTTTGCTGGAGCTCCGGGGGAGCTAGATTGTCCTCTTGATGTTGAGATTGCTAATGATAGGTCTGTTTGGGTTGCGAGGATTCACCGGGGTTGTACCCTTCAGTTGTTCATTGAGCAGTATTTAGTGGATTTGGTTCCCATTCCTTTACGTGGGAACAAGGTCATCGTGGTCATGGATTAGTTGATCCCTAATGGGGCAGTGATCGATTGTGAGTACATTTAGTAACTGTTCGGACCCCAAGTGGGGTGAGAGTTAGTGGTTCAAGGGTAGAGATCTCAGCGTGAGCTGATTTTGTTTTCAGCAGCGAGGGCCAGACGCTATTTTCTGCAGGGTTGTTCCAGTTATGTTTCCTATGTTACGGATACTCGGGATAAAGTTAAGGAGACCGTGGATGATGTACCGATTGTGTGGGAGTACCCGGATGTGTTTCCAGAGGATTTTCCTGGGGTGCCTCCGGAGAGGCAGGTTGAGTTCAGGATTGATCTGGTTCCTAGTGCGGCTCCGATAGCCAAAGCACCATATGGGTTGGCTCCTCCCGAGATGTAGGAGTTATCTACATAGCTGTAGGAGTTGTTAGATAAGTGATTTATCCAACCAAACAGTTCACCTTGGGGAGCACCGGTCTTGTTTGTAAAGAAGAAGGATGGGTCTCATCATATGTGCATTGACTATCGGGAGCTTAATAAGGTAACCGTGAAGAACCGTTATCCACTCCCAAGGATTGATGATCTTTTTGACCAGCTTTAGGTGCATCTTGGTTCTCCAAGATTGCTTTGCGATCGGGTTATCATCAGATGAGGGTTAGGGATGAGGATGTGCAGAAGACAATTTTCCGGACTTGTTATGGTCATTACGAGTTCATGGTGATGCATTTTGGGCTCACCAATGTTGCAGCCGCGTTCATGGATCTCATGAACCGCGTGTACAGACCGCTGTTGGATCATTTTATGATTGTGTTCATTGATGATATCTTGGTTTATTCCAATACTCAGGAGCAGCATGAGGGTCACTTGAGGGAAGTGTTGGACACTTGGATTGGAAGAGAATTTTCGCAATGTTCTCCAAGTGTGAGTTCTGGTTGCACGAGGTGCGGGTTTTTGGGGCACCTTGTCAACCAGAATGGTATTCTGGTCGATCCTGCCAAGGTTGAGTTTGTGATGCAGTGGGAGGTTCCGAGGTCTCCATCTGAGATTCGGAGTTTTCTGGGTTTGGAGGGTTATTATCGGAGATTCATCTAGTATTTCTCCAAGATAGTTGTTCCTCTAACCCGACTGACAAAGAAGGCGGTTACATTTTGTTGGGGGCCTGAGCAGCAGGAAATTTTGGAGACCTTGAGACAGCGGTTGTGCGAGGCACCGATTTTGACCCTACCGGAGGGTGTTGAGGATTTTATAGTATATTGATATGCGTCGATCACAAGATTAGGGGCAGTGTTGATGTAGAGGGGTCGCGTGATCGCTTACGCTTCGAGGCAGCTGAAGCCTCATGCAGCAAACTATTCGACGCACAATTTGGATTGAGGGTCATGGTTTTCGCCCTCAACATTTGGTGGCATTACCTCTATGGGGTCTATTTTTCTATTTACACGGATTACAAGAGCCTGAGGTATTTGATGGATCAGCCGAATCTGAATATGCGACAGTGTCGGTGGTTAGATGTGGTGAAGGATTATAATTACGAGATCCTTTATCATCCTGGGAAGGCCAATGTGGTGGCCGATGCTCTCAGCTGCAAGGCGGTCGCTGCTCCAACCAGAGACATATGTTTGAGGATGACTGTGATTACTCCATTGTTGGAACGGATTCGTGAGGCTCGGGTTGAGGCTATGAAGGAAGAGCACCGAAAGAGTGAGTGTATTGTGGGTCGGGTGGCTTCTTCCGATTATGATAGTCATGGATAGTTGACTCTGCATCGGCGGGTTTAGATTCCATATTGGGGCGGTGTGCGACAAGTTTTGATGGAGGACGCACACAAGTCTAGGCTCTTCATTCATCCCGGGGTGACGAAGATGTATTGGGATCTTCGTCCTGAATATTGGTGGCTCTGCATGAAGCGGGATGTGGCATGGTATGTGGAGTGGTGCTTGACTTGTAGGAAAGTTAATGACGAGCATCAGCGACGTCACGGCACGATGCAGCCATTGGCGATTCCCATATGGAAATGGGAAGATATTACCATGGATTTTATCACGAAGTTACCCTGGACTGCGCATGGAGTGGATTCTATTTGGGTCATCATGGATCGTTTGACCAAGAGCGCACATTTCATCCCGATTCCGGAGAATATTTCTATAGAGACGTTGGTGGAGATTTATATCAGTGAGGTTGTGGCACGTCATAGGGTGTCGGTATTGGTGCTTTCTGGCAGAGATGTCCAGTTTACTTCCAGGTTTTGGAATATTTTCATGACAAGTTGGGCAATCGTCTCCATTTCAGCACAGCACTCCATCCACAGACCGATGGTCAGAGTGAACGAACTACTCAGACCCTGGAGGATATGCTGCGGGCGTGTGTCTTGGATTTCGGTGGGAGATGGGATATGTATCTTCCGTTAGCGGAATTTTCGTATAACAGCAGTTATCATGCCATCATTGATCGACCTCCTTTCGAGATGCTCTACGGGAGGAAGTGTAGAACCCGGATTTGTTGGAGCGAGGTTGGTCAACAGGTTATGGGGAGTACCAAAGTGGTACTTAAGACCACTGAGCTGATTTAGTAGGTTCGGAGTGGGCTCCAGACAGCTCAGAGTCGGCAGAAGAGTTATGTCGACAGGCGCCGGTCAGATTTAGTGTTCCAGGTGGGAGATATGGTTCTCCTAAAGGTGTCACCTTGGAAATGTTTCATCCGGTTCAGGAAGCGGGGAGAGCTAGGCCCCAGGTATATTAGTCCCTTCAGGGTTTTGGCTCGGGTAGGCCGGGTTGCTTATCGCTTGGAACTTCCAGATGAGCTCAGTTAGAATCATAGCACGTTCCATGTCTCACAGTTGCGGAAGTGCTTAGTGGCTGATTCCATAGTGGTATCATTGGAGGATATTCAGGTTGATGACCACCTTAATTATATTGAGAGACCAGTGGTGATTCTGGATCGAAAGACAAAAACCTTGTGGAACAAGGTTGTTGAGTTGGTAAAGGTTCAATGGTAGCACTACAAGCGTTCGGAATGGACTTGGGAGCCAAAAGATGAGATGAGGGAGCACTATCTGGAGTTATTCGGGGCAGCAGACTTCGAGAACGAAGTCTAATTCAAGTGGGGGAGAATTATAACACTTGGATCTTGCTATCTTCCTTATTTTCCCTTTATGTTTATTTTTTTGCAATAATGATCCTTGGAGTAGTACGCAGGGCGTACAACATGGTACGCTTAGCGTACTAAGGTGATGTTGGTCGTAGATGTGAGGCCTCGTACGATGGGCGTATGAGGGTTACGCTTAGTCTACTTGGAGATTAAGAAACCCTAAATTTAGGGTGTTGCACCCTATATAAAGTCCATAAGTCCATAGGGCTAGCCTCTTTATCAGCCTCCGTTGCCCCAAAACCCTAAATCTTGACCCTTAACCTCCATTGTTGTGTCTTTGAGCTCTTGAGAAGAATTTGGTGGTTATTTTGCTCTTTTTGAAGGAAGTAAAGAAGATTAAAGGGTGATTTGTTGGTGTGAAGTTTATAGATCCAGAATCATCACCCTTTTTGCAAGTTTTTTGAGGTATCAAGTTCATACCTTTTCTTCTCCTTGCTTAGATCTCTTCATATTATGATTTGATATGCTTTTGGACCCTTTTGGGTTGGTTAGATGGGTTAAGTTGTTTGAGGGGCTTATTCTTTTAGATCTGGTTATATTATGAGATCCTTAAGCCTAAACGTGCAAGCTTTATGATGTTTATGGTCTCATACATGCATCAAGTCATCTATTATGTCCTTTTTGAGCTTAAGAGCTCCATTAAGCCATGCATGCACGTAAGGTTAGCAACTTTACGTGATAATCCATCCCAAGGAAGTCAGATCTAAGTTTCGGAGTCAAGTCTTAATGGATTAAGAGCTTAAAATTAGAAGTTGACTGAATGGAGTATGTTGGGCGTATAAGCCTATACGCATAGCGTATAAGCCCTAATGCGTCTACGCTTAGCGTACAGCTGAGTACGCCCATGAATACACATTAGGTTAGGCTTCGGATGTTTGGGCTTCGGTTTGGGCTGTTCTTTTGGGATTAGATGTTTAGGGTCTTGTTGGGCCATTTTATTTCTAGTGTTTTGGTCTAGGAATGTTATTGGGCCTTGGGTTAAGGTCATGGAATGGATTTGGGCCCAGTTTGGAAAATTGGGTCATGTTTGGGCCTTGTATGATTATTTGGTAATTGGGCCTTTTTGGATTATAGGTTTGGGCCTAAGTCTTGGTCCAAATTAGGTAAGGGGTAAACTGGTTATTTACCTTAATTATGGTCTGATAGTTATGGATTGGAATCCAGCTATTAACTGGATGTTATTTGATATTGATAGCTTGGGATTTTCGAACCAGCAGCCAAGGATTTATCAGTGTGATTCAGGAGCTCGAGGTGAGTTTCCACACTGGGTTTAGCAGGTCGAAGGCACCAATGTCGGCCCATGATTATGTTATGTTAGGGTGCTAGATGTCTACATGACTCTTGCATGTGTTATGTACTTGTATGTTTACCGGGCGGGGCCCGGTGACTAGTTTGTATGCTATCTATCTACGTGATTATTGCATGTGTATGTTTTTATATGATATATGTTTATATGTATGTCGGGCGGGGCCCGATCTTTATACCGAGCGGGGTTCGATGTCGGGCAGGCCCCGATGACGCGTGGGGCCCATTATGTGTTTATTATGTATGGTATGTGGTATTTTGGGGAACTCACTAAGCTTTGCGCTTACAGTTTTCAGTTTATGTTTCAGGTACTTCCAGTTCCAAAGGGAAGAACTTGGGATGATTGCAGAGCTCACACCACCTCCTTCCGCATTTTCTAGATTGCTCTGATATGCTACGTTGATTGATACATTTGTTTTATTGGGATTTTTATGATGATTTTTTTTAATACTGGTTTATTTAATTAAAAAAATTTGAAATTTTATGGTATTATTTTTGGGACATTACAACCTTCTTTGTAGGGACAAGATTGAGGATGTGGGTAGCTATATCTAAGGCATACCCCCAAAAGTGAATTGGAAGAGAAGCAGAACTCATCATGGAACGAACCATGTCTAACAAGGTCTGATTACGCCTCTCAGCCACACCATTTAATTGTGGTGTCCTAGGAGGAGTCGGTTATGAAACTATTCCACATTCCTTTAGATAGTCATTAAACTCGATACTAAGATACTCTCCGCCTCTATCGGATCTAAGCATCTTTATCTTCCTGCCCAATTGATTCGCGATTTCTTGTTTAAACTCTTTGAACTTTTCAAAGGTTTCTAACTTATGCTTGATTAAGTAGATATAACCATATTTGCTATAATCATATGTAAAAGTCACATAGAATCGATTAACATCCCTTGTGGATAATCCGAAGGATCCACACACATTTGTATGTATGAGATTCAACAAACCTTCACCTCTTTCACAAGATCCAGTGAAAGGTGATTTTGTCATCTTTCCCAAAAGAGAAGATTTGCATGTATCATCTGACCTTAGGTAATATGATTCCAACACTCCATCCTTTTGGAGTTGGGCAATACATTTCTTGTTAATGTGTCCAAGACGACAATGTCACAAGCACGCTTTGTCTACACCATTAGACGAATCAATATGAAAAACAGTATTGCCTAAGTTATCAACACACGTCATAGTATCATACACATCATCACAAGGCAAAGCTTCAAATAGAAAAACACCATTTTTATAAGTAAAAATAGAACCATTAAAATCATTAAATGATATCTAAAACCTTGTATGAATAAATCATGAAAATAAATGATGTTACTTTTCATCTCTAACGAGTAGCCACAAATTATTAAATCTAAACAAACACCACTACTAAGCACTAGACTATAAACTCCAATCTTGGTAACAGGAGAAGATCGCCTATTCCCCATGATCAGGTTCATTCTTTCGTGCTCCCCCTCCTTACTTTCTCTTAGCCCCTACAAATTAGAAAAAATGTGATATCCACATCCTGTATCGAGGACCCAAGAACGAGAAGATGATGAGTTATTAGATGAAATGGTATATATATATATATATATATATATATATATATATATATATATATATATATATATATATATATATACCTGCAGAAGATGGCTTCACCTTTCCATCCTTGATATCTTGCAGATATTTTGGGCAACTTCATTTCTAATGCCCCTTGTCGTTGCAGTAAAAGCAAATAGCCTCTTTGGGATAAGAAGATGGTGGATGATCATAACTAAACTTTCCTTTAGGGTCATTACTGGATGACCCAGCATGAGACTTTCCCTTCCAGTTTTGCTTGTGAGGACCTTTCCTCTTTTTACCCTTTCCTTGTCCAATAGCCAGAACGGGAGCACTAGCAGCAGTGGAGGCTAAACCTTTTCCCTTCATAATGCTTCAGCTGTCTGCAGAAGGTTATGCAATTGAGCCAAGGTGGTCTCAGTGTGTTTAAATGATAGGCCAGGATGAACTGATCATAACAACTTGGTAGGGAGTTTAAGACTATGTCAATATCCAGCTCCTCATCAAAGTGCACATTTAGCCTAACAACCCGCTCCATGTATCGTTGCATTCTTTGTAGGTGGGCACAAACAGAGTCTCCCTCCTTGAGCTTGCAAGCCATGAGGGCTTTGACCACCTCATATTTTTCTTGATGATATCGCTTCTGGTACTTTTCCACAAGGTCCTTGTTCATGTCATACAGCCAGTAGTCTTCATAAAATCTCTGCAAATCAGGGGGCATAGTAGCGACCATGATGCAAGCAACATTTGTTGGATCATCACAGTGTTTATTTTAATAGGCTAATTCTTTAGGAATGGACTTCTCTTCGTCGATTTCATTTAGTTCTTTTTCAAGGACATACTCTTTGTTCTCAAAACGAAGGGCAATTTTGATGTTGTGTATCCAGTAGTTGGTGCCATCCAAATGTCACTTTTTAGCAGATAGACAACAACAAGAACTTATGGTGGTTGGAGGAGGAGGAACCAGAAGCATCAGTTGGAGTAGACATCTATAAAAAAAGGTAGTTTTAGTTAGACAAGAATAATCCTTAATATAGTAACCCAAAATAAACTATTAAGGCTAGGACCCAACTATATAATTCACAACTTAGAAAAGGGATGTCGTAATCTAATTGTAAATTTTATAAAGGTAGGTAAATGACGATTTACCAATTCCACCATAAAAGAAATGAAATTAAGTGAAATTCTGAGGTCTTTTAAGATTAATTGAAACCATTCAATGGCATGTTTAATCTCAGGTTATGATCTTCTATTTGTGACTGGGATATCTAGGATCACAAACAAGATGTGAATAACCATGCAAATGTGCTTAATTGGTGACCTCATTGTCATTTATCATCTCAATTGATGTGCTGGTAAACCACGCACGCTCCATCAACAATGATAATTTATGAGATACCCATTACAACTCTTTATTAGTCCCTATTACTGTGCTGGTTAACCTCACATGCTCCACTAACGACTTATAAAGTGTAATGTGCAATTTCACGGGTTTGCATACTAATTCACATTTTTCCTAAAGTAACTAGATATGGGATTTTAAATAAAAAGGTTCTAGTACTTTTAATAGCATTATACTAATGATATTTAGTTGTCCTATCAAATTCGTTCTGCTAACGGCCCTCCACTAATCAAGGAGGCGGTGGGTGAGAGTGGACACCCATTCAACTACTATTTTATAGGTAGTTTCCTTATACCCCCTTATAGACTAGCTTCGTGAATGAGGTATACTAGTGATTTGACTGACTGATTCTTATACATATAATAATTAATCATTTAATATTATATATAAGGTGTATTTTTAAAACTTTTCAAAATACTAGGTTTATAATTTAAATTTCTAAAATTAATAAACAGTTAATTTAAATTTAAAATAAACCAAATGATTTAATATTTATCTTTCAAATAAGGATTAACTAATTAAATTAATCAAATAATTTAATCCTAGTCCTTACCCTTTAATTTTCGAAAATTAGGGTATAGAATTTATTCCAATTTTAATTATTTCCTTTTAGGAAAGTAAAATAATAATTACCAAAATTTGGAAACCCAAATATCCTTTCCTTTTTTGGAAAACTTGGGGAGGAAGGCTAGGGTTTCAAAACCCTAGCCTCAGTGGCGTAGCCATGATTTTGTTTTAGGATAGGCTAAATAATATACAAAATATGAACGAGTGACAAAATTCTTCAACCTTAATTCCTTTTATTTAACAAAAATATATATTGTACATACAATATATATATATATATATATATATATATATATATATATATATATATATATATGTAACCTTAATTTTTTGTGGGTGGGCAAAGGCCCACTCTTACCCTATATTGGCTATGCCCCTGCCTAGCCCTAAATTTCGAAATCCAGGGGAAAGGGCTAGAGTTTCGAAAAACCCTAACCCTTGTAGAAATTCATGCCTTTTAGGGTTTAATGTCCATAAACCCTAATTGGTCTAATTCAACAATTATAGCAATTCAATTGAAAACAAACCAAATGCTTTGATACCAATGATAGGTTTTATGCAAAACAAAAAACTCTTAAGTTCACATGCAATCTAAGGATCTATGTGTTCACTATTGAACCTATAACTATGAACATCAAAATAAGAAACCCTAGATGGTATAGGCTATTTCGAAAATACCAAAAGGTTTAGAATTACATACATTAACTTGTAGATCTCTTGAAAGCTATCACCACAAATGTCGTGCCTCTATTGGAATCACGCCCAAGCTAGCAAGAATATGACTTGAAGGAGGAGAGGGGAGGTATGAATTTCGGATATTCCCTTGGAATGATGAGTGGTCGAAATTCTAAGGGCTAGGGTCCTTTATATGGTTGAGGAATCTTAGGGCCAAAGCTAGGGTTTTAGGGATAAGCCCTAAATTGAATTACTTGGTGACCAAGCAGCCCAATCTCCTTATCTAAGGAGCCTTGGACGAAATCTTCTAGGCTTGCCCTAGAGGATTTTCATCCACCTCATCCCATGAGGTTCTAGACCCTTCCTTCTTCAACTTTCAATGAATAACCAACTAGCCCCTATACTTTTAATTAATCCAATGAATCCCAAAATTAATTCCAATTAATTTATGATTAATTATTAACTAAATAATACCTTTTCTAATTAATATATTATTTTCATAATATATTGATAAACTTCTTATTTCAATTTATCAATCAAATAATAAATTAATCTCTCTCTCTCTCTCTCTCTCTCTCTCTCTCTCTCTCTCAAAGTCATCATGTCCAATTGCTAGGTTTGAGGGAAACCCAAAAGGATTGTGCTACTATCAATTCAGGTATATACCAATTTTAGTTATGGGCTTAAACACCAAATCCAAAAATATGCACGATCAAGCTTTCACCTTTCCCCTATCCTATGAAGTACCTAAAACCATAAAAATCAAACTATAAGCCAAAGCTTAGTGAGTTCCCCCAAAATACCACCACACAACATATAATAGCATACACATTGGTTCCATAGACATCAAACTGGATTGCTCTTGAGCCCACATCACGAGTCTGGTTTGCCCACCAAGCCTATAGCTCATGTCTGGATTGCTCCCGAGCCCACAACATGAGCCTGGTTTGCCCACCTGGCCCACGACTCATATCTGGAATGCTCCCGAGCCTACATCATAAGTGTGGCTTGCCTTTCCATCCTACAGCTTATATCTAGCTTGCTCCCAGATTTTATGGCTTCTGCACAAAGAAGTATTGCCCCAACCCAACCACACTACGTCGACATATGCAACAGATAAAACACATAACAGCAAACAGATAATCATGTAGATCTAACATATCACTATAGCATAGCAAAATCCTATACTAGGATACATAGTCTAGTGGGTCGGCATTGGTGCCTTCGAACCACAAGTACAGTGAGGAACACCTCACAGTCTGAAGAATAGTTGAACAGATCATTGCTCCAAATGTTGCCTCTACTATTTAAATTACCCAAAATGCCCTTAAGTCAAACTCGGTCAAACCCATGGTTAGATCAAAGTCAAAAATCAAAGATTCAACACAGGTTGAGTATGTCTTGCCTACTCAATCACTATCTATGGAATAGTGAATCCCTCTCTTGGTTATAGGGCCTTCATCCAGTAGGCATTGCCTACTACTAGATACCCCCTACATACTCGACCAACTCTCACTCTCCTTAATAAATGCTTATTCCATTAAGACTTCATTGTTGGATAAGGTGTATAAGTCCATAACTATTTCTGGTATATACTTGACCCGACCCGGCATGGTCCATTTGGGTTGCATGGCACCATGCAATTGGATAAACTAAAATGAGAGAAATAACACTTATGGTTTATTAATATATTATAAGTTCTAATATATTAATAATATTATTTAATTAGTTTGATCAAGAATTAATTTAGAATTAATTAAGTGATCAAAAGATAACTAATTAAATATATGGGTAGATTATGTAAATCTTCCATATCTTATATAGTGGGCTAAGAGGCTCCATGGATATCAAGTTGGGTTCCACCCATAGGATGCTCCATGGGAGTTACAAACCCATGGGTCATGGAAATGAAGAGTCATGACACATTAGGGTTTACATGGTGTAACCCTAGATGTGTCAACACTATATAAGAAACCCATTCTCCACCAAAATTGGCGACACTAAGAAACAAGAGGGCTAGGCCGATTTTAGAAGTGTGTATTCTCTCTAAAGTTTACTCCTTTGCATTTGGTGTTGTGTGAAGCATTTGAGGCATCACACTTGGGGTGCTAGGCTCACAAGGTTTCAAGGATCATAATCAACAACAAGGTAAGTTATTCTATCTTTCATTCAAGTTAAAAATGTTCCCCATGTATGCTAGATAGGAATATAACCTTGGAATTCAACTTTGCATGATTATTAGACAAACATAGATCCAAGGTTATTAGGGTTGCATGTACACTTAGGAAGTGTTAGAATGCTCAAAACCCATCAGTGGTATCAGAGCCTAAGTTTGTTTGTTGTTTTTTTTTGTGTGCAAACAGCTTGAAAAAAAAATCGTTTTTCTGTTTTCTGCTCGTATGAAAGTTTGCACATTTGTTGCTGGAAATGGACTAGAAACATTACCCTAAACTGTTTTGATGTTTTAAAGCTTGTTTTAGATGGTGTAATGTTTATGCTAGTCCATTTACAATGGCAATTATTAAAATTACAAGTTTTTTTTAAGTGTAATTTTTTATTCTTGAAAGTGTTCATATTCATGTTCTTGAACTTATGAAGATTAGATGATCATAGGAATTGTTTGTAACCTTCATGGTAGTTTAATTCATGATCATAATGTATTTTAATGGAGTCCATAACTTGTCCTCAAGTTATGGAAAACCCAAAGTCTCACTTTTATTAAAGCCATTAAAAGAACACAAGAGTTATAAAAATCAAGAGTCTTCATTTTTATTACTCAATTAATTCATAAGTTATAAGAAATGAAAAGTTTTGGAAGTTTACAAAACTTGCCCTCAAGTTTTGGAACATGTAAAGTCTTGATTAAAACTTTAGTTCCAACCCTTAGAATTTTAAAAGTTAAAATTCAACCCTTATACTTTATAATATTATAAGTTACTAATATATATATGTATAACGTCAAGTCGTCTTACCGCTAGTACGTCTCATTCACGAAGCCGGTCTATAAGGGGGGTATAAGGTTGTTGCCTATAAAATGGCAACTTAATGGGTGTCCACTCTCACCCACAGCTTCCTTGATCGGTGGAGGGTCGTTAGCCGAACGGGTAAGACAAGGACTTATAAATTCTCATTAAAAGTATGATGAATATTATAAAGTAACTAAATGCTTTTATTAAATTCTCAATCTTAGTTATTTTAGGAAAATGTGAATAAGGTGCTAATCCATGAAATTACACTTTACACTTTGTTTAAGTCGTTGGTGGAGCGTGTGTGGTTAACCGGCACACTAACTTGGACTTAACAAGGTAGGTAAAGGGTGACTTAAGGTTTACCATAGCATCGGTGGAGCGTGTGTGGTTTACCGGCACATCGATTGAGTGATAAACCTTGAGGGTACCAAGTGATTTGCATGGTTACTTCACACCTCGTTTTGTGATCCTCGGTATCCCAGTCACAAAACTTGGAGGGCACACTCGAGATTGAAACATGCCTTTGAAAAGTTCATTGAATCTCAAAAGAATCTAGGAATTTCTAAGAACCAATTAAAAACCTAATATTTATATTTCGTTTTTCATGGTGGAAATTGGTGAATCGTCATTCACCTACCTTTCAAATATGTTATAGCTTGGATTACGGCATACCTCTTCTAAGTTATAATATATTGTGATTGGATCCTAGCCTTAATATTACATTTGGGTGTTTTATTAAGGACTTTCTTAATATCTAAACTAATCTTGTTCTCTTCTTTCAGATGTCTTCAAACAATGCTGCTTCTGGCTCTAATCCTAAAGGCTCCTTTACCCTTATGAACTTGTGTGGGAAAGTCACTTTTGATGGATCCAACTTCAATGAATGGATCAGAAACATCAGGATGATTACGCGCTACGAGGACAAAGAATATGTCCTTGACAAGGAGCTTAAGGAGATTGATGAGACCACTGCAACTCCCCAGGAGATCGCTGACTTCCGGGCACATGAAAGGGATGCTACAAAAGTAGCATGCATCATGTTGGCCACCATGACAGCGGAACTCCAAAAGTCCTATGAGGACTTCTACCCTTTTGAAATGCACCAAGATCTGATGGAAAGATATCATCAAAGTGCACGACAAGAGAGGTATGAAATCATATGCTCTATCATAACAACCATGATGAAGGACGGGGAATCCGTCACGAGCCACATGCAGAAAATGCAAAGGTATGTGGATCGGTTGCTGAAGCTTAATGCGAACTTCCCTGAGGAGCTTGCAATAGATATCATTTTGCACTCCTTACCATCGTGCTATGATCAATTCCGTATGACATATCACATGAATAAGGAAGAGGTCACACTCAGCAAACTTCAGGGACTCCTCAAGACCGCAGAAACAGGTCTTAAGGGTAAGTCGGTTGTTAACACTCCTACTCCAAACTCCGCCCCGGTTTTGGCAATCGGGAAAGGTAGAGGGAAGAAGAGGAAGAGCTCTTCGAAGGGTACCAAGGCTAGGACCCTTGATGGCTCTTCTTCAAGTGGAACCAAGAAAGGTTTTGTCACTCCTTCTTCTGACCCTAAAGAGACTGAATGCTTCTATTGCCATGAAAAGTCACATTGGAAGCGGAACTGCCCAAAGTACCAGCAAGATGTGAAGGATGGGAAAGTTAAACCCAACCATGCAGGTATTTACACTATCTTATCTAATAACTCACCCCATTCTAACTCTTGGGCCCTTGATACCGGTTGTGGTATTCATATCTGTTCTGATTTGCAGGGACTAAGAAGAAGTGAGAATGTGGAGCATGGAAGAATAAACTTAATCATGGGGAATAGGAAAGCTTTACCTGTCACCAAGATTGGAGTTTATACTTTATCGCTAAGTAGTGGGTTTAGTTTAGATTTGAATAAATGTTGTTATTCGCCAGAAATGGCAAGAAATATTATTTCCTTTCATGCATTGTATAAACAAGGTTTCACCTTTTCATTTGATAATGAAGTTGGTTCGATTAATGCTTTCTTTAATAATGTTCTTTATTTTAAAGCATTACCTTGTGATGGTGTGTATGAAACTGTATCTGTGGTTGATAACTTAGGAAATAATGTATTGTGTATTGATTCTGTTAATGATAATAACTTGGATAAAGCATCATTATGGCATTGTCGTCTTGGACATATAAGCAAGAAACGCATAGGCCAACTCCAAAAGGATGGAGTCTTGGAGTCATTTGACCTAAAGTCAGATGATAGTTGCGAATCATGCTTACTTGGAAAAATGACAAAGTCACCCTTCACAGGTTCTTGTTAGAGGGGTGAAGGTTTGTTGGATCTTATACACACGGATGTGTGTGGGCCCTTCAAACATGCCACAAGGGATGCTAATCGTTATTATTTGACTTTTACTGATGATTACAGTAGATATGGATATGTCTACTTAATCAAGCATAAGTCAGAGACTTTTGAGAGGTTTAAAGAGTTTAAACAGGAAGTCGAGAATCAATTGGGCAGGAACATTAAGATGCTTCGATCCGATCGAGGTGGTGAGTATCTTAGTTCAGAGTTCCTCGACTATCTTAGGGAATGTGGGATTGTCTCACAATTGACACCTCCCAGGACACCGCAGTTGAATGGTGTAACTGAGAGGCGTAATCGAACCTTGTTGGATATGGTTCGTTCCATGATGAGTCGAGCTTCGCTACCAATCTCATTTTGAGGGTATGCCTTAGAGACTGCCGCCCATATCCTTAATCTAGTTCCCACAAAGAAAGTTGCCAAAACTCCTCATGAGATGTGGACTGGTAAAGTACCCAAACTAGACCACATTAAGATTTGGGGTTGCGAGGCTTTCGTGAGACGCGAGACTCATGATAAGCTCGAACCTCGAAGTGAGAGGTGTATTTTCATCGGCTACCTACAGAAATCCTTTGGTTACCTCTTCTACAGACCTAGTGAGAATGTGGTCTTTGTAGCTAGGAGGGCTTTCTTTCGAGAGAGAGAGAGAGTTCATAAGCCAAGGAGACAGTGGGAGGCAAGTTGACCTTGAAGAAATTCAAGAGTCAAGTGGTGAAGGAACTTCAAACCCTAGCACTCAACTTAAGGAGGAAACTCCTGTTGAGCCAATTGACAAGTCTGTACCTCTGAGGCGTTCCACAAGGGTTAGGAATGCACCTGAGCATTACTATGGATTCCATCAGTGATGAGACACTGATAGGTCTGGATGAACCTAACAGTTACGTGGAAGCCATGGCAGGCCCTGAGTCAGCCAAGTGGAAAGAGGCAATGGACAGCGAGATACAGTCCATGTATGACAATCAAGTTTGGAACTTGGTTGAGAATGTACCAGGTCGTAAGACTATAGGGTGCAAATGGATCTTCAAGAAGAAGACCGACATGGATGGTAATGTACACACTTATAAGGCACGACTGGTTGCAAAGGGTTTCTCACAAACTCCGGGAGTTGATTGTGATGAGACCTTTTCTCCAGTGGCCAAGATTAAGCCTATTAGGGTTCTGTTAGCCATAGCTGCATTTCATGACTATGAAATACGGCAAATGGATGTCAAAACCGCTTTCCTTAATGGAAAGTTGGCTGAGGATGTTTACATGAGTCAGCCAGAGGGTTTTGTCAATACAGAGTACCCTAATAAAGTGTGTAAGCTTGAGAAATCCATTTATGGGTTAAAGCAAGCACCTCGCAGATGGAATCTTTGCTTTGATGAGAAAGTCAAAGAATTTGGCTTTTCTAGGAGTGAAGATGAATCTTGTGTATATGTCAAGGCTAGTGGGAGTATAGTTAGCTTTTTGGTATTGTATGTGGATGACATACTACTCATAGGAAATGACATCCCAACTCTGCAGGAAGTTAAGTACTGGCTTGGGAAGTGTTTCTCTATGAAGGACCTAGGAGAAGCTGCCTATATTCTAGGGATAAGGATCTTGAGAGACCGGAGTAAAAGACTAATTGGACTTAGTCAGAGTACCTACTTGGATAAGGTGCTGAAGAGATTCGGCATGCAGGACTCCAAGAAAGGAGAGTTACCCATCCAGAGTAACGCCAGATTGAGTAAGACACAAAGCCCTAGTACTGAGGCTGAGATAGCAGAAATGAGTCGAATACCTTATGTTTCGGCTGTAGGATCGATCATGTATGCTATGACGTGTACTCGACCTGATGTAGCCTTTGCTTTGAGCATGGTTAGCAGGTATCAGGGGAACCCTGGCAAGGCACACTGGACTGCGGTAAAGAATATCCTCAAGTACCTACGGAGGACTAAGGACTGGGTCCTTACCCTCGGTGGGAGTGAAGACTTGAGAGTTGTAGGGTATAGTGATGCTAGCTTTCAGACTGATAGGGATAATTTCCGCTCTCAGTCAGGCTGGGTCTTTACCTTAAATGGAGGAGCAATTTCTTGGAAGAGTTCCAAGCAAGAGACAGTGGCTGATTCAACTTGCGAATCAGAGTATATAGCAGCTAGCGAGGCAGCAAAGGAGGCGATATGGCTGAAGAACTTCATTGGAGACCTTGGAGTTGTACCAGCTATTAAAGAGCCAATGGAAATTTTCTGTGATAGTGAAAGTGCAGTTGCCTTAGCCAAGGAACCAAGGGACCACGGGAGATCCAGACACATCGACAGAAAATACCATTTCATCATACATCGAATAGAATAAGGACTCCTCGTGGCAAAGAGGGTATCATCGGATGAGAATCCAGCAGATCCCCTCACGAAGGGACTGACTCGGGTTAAGCATCTCCAGCATGCTCGGAGCATAGGGCTGAAGGATGATATTAGATTTAGTAGTTAGATAACCTTGAAATTTGTAAAGTGTAATTGACATTAGATGATGAATAAAAGGTGTTTTATTTATGAGTAAAGTGTTGCTATCTCTTGTCGATCGTTTACTATATTTCTTTTGCATGTTTTGACTTCCAGAATAATTATGTCTGGTATATCATATTATTCGAACCTCCACAGTCGGTCATATGTCGGAAGTAGGTATGAATCAAGACTGTCATGATTGGTTGCAGAGGTCTAAGTTGTTGGACATGGCTACAACACTCATGAGTGCTCATAAGTTCTGAGCATTGGACTCAACCCACGCTCACTGGAATCACTTCATGGAATTTATCTCGAGTGATCGTGAGACGGTAATATCATATAAGTCTTCAAACCTAGAGATATGATTTGTTACTTATGAGTTGATTATGCATTGATTGTACGTTAACGCATTGGTAACTCGGTGTTATAAAACGTGCTTTTGTGTATAATTCAATGAGTGGTAGAGCAAACATATGAGTCGAAGTTTATCTGTTCCTTCTTGGATTAGAAGCTGATATCTGGGCCCCTCGATGATTTTGTTTTGACCTATGTACCGGGCCCGGTCAGAACTAAGTTGATGTGTTCAATTAAGTTCTTTGTCAAACAAATCGTAAATCGGGAAACAAACTGCTGGACAATAAGTAAGACATTGTTCCATGTATTTGTCCGGCTGATATCTAGAACAGAGGATTATATGATCACTTATCTTAAATGGCGTATCATCATCTTCTCAGTTCCGAGAGACCTTGAAAGAGCTACGATTGACGATCGGTTCCTGAAGTATTGCAGTTATAGTTATTAGACTTATCCAAGTGGGAGACTGTTGGATAAGGTGTATAAGTCCATAACTATTTCTGGTATGTACTTGACCCGACCCGGAATGGTCCATTTGGGTTGCATGGCACCATGCAATTGGATAAACTAAAATAAGAGAAATAACACTTATGGTTTATTAATATATTATAAGTTCTAATATATTAATAATATTATTTAATTAGTTTGATCAAGAATTAATTTAGAATTAATTAAGTGATCAAAAGATAACTAATTAAATATATGGGTAGATTATGTAAATCTTCCATATCTTATATAGTGGGCTAAGAGGCTCCATGGATTATCAAGTTGGGTTCCACCCATAGGATGCTCCATGGGAGTTACAAACCCATGGGTCATGGAAATGAAGAGTCATGACACATTAGGGTTTACATGGTGTAACCCTAGATGTGTCAACACTATATAAGAAACCCATTCTCCACCAAAATTGGCGACACTAAGAAACAAGAGGGCTAGACCGATTTTAGAAGTGTGTATTCTCTCTAAAGTTTACTCCTTTGCATTTGGTGTTGTGTGAAGCATTTGAGGCATCACACTTGGGGTGCTAGGCTCACAAGGTTTCAAGGATCATAATCAACAACAAGGTAAGTTATTATATCTTTCATTCAAGTTAAAAATGTTCCCCATGTATGCTAGATAGGAATATAACCTTGGAATTCAACTTTGCATGATTATTAGACAAACATAGATCCAAGGTTATTAGGGTTGCATGTACACTTAGGAAGTGTTAGAATGCTCAAAACCCATCACTCACATCCAGAACTCATATCTAGTCCCAAATAACCTCCCAAATCATAAAGTTTCCAACTTTATGACTTTGCATGACTAGAAGGTGCTTAAAACCAAAACCCAAGCTTCATAACTCCTGTATGGATGGGAGAAATGGACCAATATCACATTTTTATGACCACAAACAATCAAAAACATCTGAATGGACAACTTATTTGGTCTAGAGCAAGCCAAACACATATATACCACGATTATGGGACCAAAAGGCACAAAATATCAAGAACTAGCAAGATCTAATGAAGTATTCATCAAGCTCATAACTTTATACCTTCTGGAGGGTGCTAGATAAATGAAAGTTCCAGATCCACAAAACTTGAAGCTCCTCAAATGCTCTCCAATGGACTCCTTTTCCTCAAGAGCACACAAGAACCACACTAAGGCCTTAAACTCTCACAAATTGGACTAGAGTTTCGAAATGACTGCTTTGGGGTGTGGAGGTTGAAGATAAGGAAGGCCTCAAGAACTTAAGGCCCTTCAAATAGGGTCTAAACCCTAAAAATTAGGGTTTGAACACTGCGGCTCTACGTGTTGCGTACTAGTGTAGATCACTAAATACTCGCGTTCTAATTCTCATGTTATGTCATGCGTAGGAATATGTTACGCCCGACGTGGTCTCTCTTTTCAGAATAGCCACCATGTGTTCACATCGGAACACCCATCACAACGAGTACCCTCATTCGCATACGGATACTCGCATTGCATCTGATTACTCATGTTCGCATCAAGATACCCTCTTTCGCATCCAACCACTCACATCGCATCAGGACACCCTCTTTCGCATCCAAACACTCCCAATCGCATCCGAATACTCTCTTTCATATCCAATCACTCCCATTCACATCCAATCGCTCCCATTCACATCCAGTCACTCTTATTCATATTCAATCGCTCCCACTTGCATCCAATCGCTCCCATTGGCATCCAATCGCTCCTATTCGCATCTAATCACTCCCATTCGCATCTAGGGCTAATTTTCATAACGAACTTCACACGGCTGCAACTTGTTGTGATCGATCTCATCCATTCATGACTAAACAACAATCTTCACGTGGTGACACCCGATCTTCTACAAAAATCAAACTTTTGACTCCTTAACACCCTAGATCAATCAATCTTGGAAATCTGGTGTTACATATTCAAATCCAAAGTAATAAGAAACCTACATATGAGACTTAGGTATGAAAGATATCATACTTGAGTGATTTATGTGCCTGAATTCTCGAATCTTCCCTTTCTTCTCCTGCATCAGTCAACGACATGTGCTCTTCGGTCAAGAACTTCAAACACCGAAGCAACCATCTAGTTTCCCTTTAATAAATTCAGTGAGATTACTAGGGTTTTGTCAATGGCCAACACTGATTCGCCTTTTGAACTTTACTAAAATTAGCATAACCCTTCAATCCCAACAAATAATTTTCCTCGCATTGTTTCCCATTTCAAGATTTTTTTTCCCAGTTACTAGATTAGTTATTGGAATCTTTCTAGAAATTCCTAATGTTTTTCATTACCCTTCCATATGGATCAATCTTTATGCGCAAACCAAGAACCTTGATTTGGAAAGGCTGGTTCTTTCATTGCTAAAGCGGTGATCCATACTTTGATGAGGTAAGTAGGAGATCTGGGTGCAACTGTAAACTAAGCATCACTTATAGGGCTCGATTTCCATGGCAGCCATTGGTTTCTTAGGCGATGATGACGATGGTAGTAGCCCCAGAAATGGTGAGGCCAGTGAGATGGCGAGACCTGATGAATGATGTGCCGATATATGTCGGAGATGAAGGGGTTTGCCGGAATATAATTTTTTTGTGTCTGTTTGGACTTTGGATGAAGTATGGTGGTGGCAGACCTAGATGAAGTTTGGACTTTTGACTTGAAGATAGGATAAACACAAGAGAGAGAGAGAGAGAGAGAGAGAGATAGAGAGGGTACTTTTTAATTGCTGGTAATAAAATAAAAATAAAAAATTAAATAATAAGGGGTAAAGTCATCTTTACAAAAAAGTTCAAACCAAATTGGACCAAACTCCCAAGAAAATGAAACTTTTGGACCACTGCTGCTAGTCCAAACTTTTTTGGACCAAACATGCGAGTTTTGACATACCACAGAGACCATTCTTGCAATTTTGTCTAAGTTAAAAAGAATCTTAAGAACACATTCATTTAATCAAATCGGCATCTAATTAATTTTAAAGCAAAAGGAAGAATATAGAAATGGAAAATTAATCAGCAAGTCTACATCAACATCTTCAAGTCGATAAGTAAGTCTATAGAATTCAAAAATCGACTTTGGAGCCCTCTAGCATCCATTCATTCATTTAATCAAGATTTAACCATAAAACAAAAGTAGAAGCGATAAAACATTTAATCTTAAACATACATTCACTTAATCAAGCTTCAAAAAGTTAATTTTAAACATACATTTCACTTAAAACAAAAGACAGAAACTGGAAAAAAATGAGCTTACCTTACAAAGCCGTTGGCGGAAGGTAAGTAGAGGGATTGAACGTCGGTTGAAAAGTAGTGATGGAAAATTGGCAATGGTGAAGGTCTGAACGGCAAAGGTGAGCAGCGCAAGGTGCTAGCGATGGCGGTAACGTCATAAGGTGAACAGTGATGGTGTCATTGGTGATGCCTAGGATACAAGAAATAGAGGTCGAAATCGATGGAGTATGGGTTGGGAATAAAGTGTCGGTTGGTTGCTGGTTGAGTGTTCAAAAGCAAAGAAAAGACAAGGAGTGAGCTTTTTAACCGAAAAACCAAACTAGAACTGGTTGGAACCGAACAGGTGTACCCGATCCGTTTATCGGTTCCCTAATTCATGCATTTCCGGTTTTCGATTATACCCTTTATGGGTCCATCGGGTACCGAGTAATCCGGTTCTTGGAACCGAAGCCGGTAGTTTAAGAGGTTTTTTTGTACAACTTTAAACTGCCATAATTTCTTCTTTATACCGATTAACCTGATTTTTTTCCCATAATGTAGTTCAATATTTTGGCTTAATATTAGACTCTAAAAACTCTTTATTTGGTTAAATATTGACTAATTTACATGGCCCTGAATAGGGGGTATCAAAACTGATTTGTTGTTGTTTCTACATTATGCATAACTTTTGTCTATTTTAAATTGCCATAACTACTTCTTTATAACTCCAATTGACCTCATATTTTTTTTCATAATGTAGTCATTTTTTTGGCTTAATTTGGACTCTTGAGACACATTATTTGGTTATATATTGATTAATTTATAGGTACTTAAATTATGATAGATAATTCCTCTGTGCAAGACATGAAAGCTCCCTTTACACATTTTCCAACATTCTCTTCAAAAATAAAGTTAAGGAAGACCTCAAGATTTTGTAGAACTACACAAAGAAAAAAAAAGATTGGAATGTAAAGTTGATTTGATGAAGTCAACAAATTTAAAAGAATATCGACAAAGAACGAATTCGGATCAAGAGAGTGAGGAAGGACTTGGAATTTGAAAGTTGTTTGATCTTGATAAAAAACAGATGTTAGATGTTTCTCAAAAAGAAAATAATAAATGGAGTATTGAGGGTGACGAAAACTCCAAGTATTACCATGGTATTATTTAAAAATAAAAAAGACACATGGGGATCAGAGGTGTTAATGTGGAGGGTGTAGGTCACGATCATGTTAAAAATGCGCTTTTTGAACATTTTAGAGATAAACTCTAAAAAGTTCATGTTGCTTATGTGGAGGTTAGGAGCTCTCGGCATAGAGTGCTTTCGGATGTGCAGGGCATCGATTTGGAGCAGATGGGTACTTTGGAGGAGATTAAGGTTGCGGTGTGGTCTTGTGGCAGCAAAAAAGCTCTAAGTCCTGATGGATTTACTTTCTCTTTCATCAAGAAATTATGGGAGATCTTAAAGCTTGATATTCTTGATTTTGTTAATGGGTTTTTAAACAAAGCTAGAATTCCTTCCGGGTGTAATTCTTCCTTCATTACATTAATTCAAAAGCATAATAATATGGTGGTGGATAATGATTTTCCCTCTATTAGCTTTATTGGGGTCCAATATAATATTTTTCAAACATCTTAGCTCTTCGTATTGAAAATGTGATTAATTTTGTAGTTAGTTGTGAACAAATAGCATTTATTAAAGATCACCAACTTTTGGATGGTCCTCTTATGATGAATGAAGTGGTAGAATGGTAGATGAAGAGACAAAATAAATTATGGTATTGAAGATTGATTTTGAAAAGATGTATGATTTAGTTAGATAGGAGTTTCTTGATCGTATGATGTAAGTTTATGCATTTTAGGTCTAAATGGAATTCTTAGATTCGTGTTTGTTTAGTTTCTGCTAGAGCTTTTGTCCTTATTAATGATAGTCTTTCGCGTGAGTTTTAATTACAACGAGGTTTAATACAAGGAGATCCTTTATCTCCATTTTTATTTATTTGGGTCATGGAAGGTTTACATATTGATAATGAAGATGCCATTTCTACGAATCATTTTTCCAGGTGTGAAGATCGGAACATCTAACCTTCAATAATCACATTTATTTTATGTCGATGATGTAATTACTCTTGGAGATTGGTCTAGAAGAAATATCCTTAATATTGTGTGTATTTTGAATTGCTTTTATCTTGTGTTGGGTTTGAAAATTAATCTCCATAAGTCAAATCTTTATGGTGCTAGGGGTTAACGAGTTTGCTAAGGTAGTGGGTTGTAAGTCGTATAAATTTCCTTTCTCTTATCTTAGTCTACCTATGATCCAAAATATGACTAGGGTGGTGGGATGGAATTTGGTTTTGGAAAGGATCCAAAAGAAACTTCCTAAATGGTAGGTGACCTCTCTCTCGATTGGGGGAAGATCAACGTGTAACATCCCAAAAACCATGATAAAAATTTCATTTTTTTTATAAAACATTTCCACAAGAAAACGATAAATAAACAACCATTGCTTCCAAATCATATCTTTGAAAATCAAAATATCAACATAATCTATCTGTAACGCCCCGATTCTCAGGTATTGATTTAATGTGTGAGTTTCTTGATTTCAAGGGCTACTCGACGAGTTGATTGCCCTACTCGTCGAGTAGCAGTGGGTTGGTCCACGTATTTTAATGACCTACTCGCCGAGTCCAAGAAGGGACTCGACGAGTAGGAGCTGGCAGATGAAACCCTAAATCTCGGGGTTTTGCACCCTATTTAAAGGATCATTGGCCTCCCCCAGCCTCCCCTTTACTGCTTCTTGTCCCTCTCAAACCCTAATCGAGTGTGTGTGTTCTATTTGTGTATTTTTTAGATTGGAAGAGGATTTTGTGGAGAAGGGAGCTTGGAGAGCAAGTATTCATAAGCAAGGAGCTTGTGGGATCTGAAATCTACCTTATTGGGCATCTTCTGGAAGGTATAAATCGTTACCCTGACCTCATTTCATTCTAGATCCCCTCTTTAGACAAATTCTAGGGTTTTCATGCTATGATTGGAAGCTATTCTTGTGTGCAAGCTAAGATCTGAAGTTGTAACTTCAGAACTGAGCTCCCTTAGGCTTCTTAGTCCATAAAGTTTCCAGGTTGTGCAAGGATGAGACTCTCCCAAGGTGTAAAGCTCCATTGGAAGCTTAGATTGGTCATTTAGGGCCTTTAGAGCCTTGCATGTGCATAAAGTTTGCAACTTTACGTGATAAACATGCCTTAGAAGCTTGGATCTTTAATATGGAACCTTGCCATGGCTTAAAAAGCGTCTGCATGGATAAAGGTCTGCAAGGACTCGGCGAGTTGGATGAACAACTCGGCGAGCCCGTTGAAGATGGTCATGAACTCGACGAGTTGGATGAACAACTCGGCGAGTCCGTTGAAGATTGCCTTGAACTCGGCGAGTCGTTCGAAGACTCGGCGAGTCGGCTAGGGTTTCTCCCAATTCTTAGACACGTATGAACTCGGTGAGTTAAAGGGGAACTCGACGAGCCAATCAAGGATTTCGCGACTTCTCGAGTTCAGGAAGGACTCGACGAGTCGGTGAACTACACTCGACGAGTCGAGTCAACATGGACTGTTGACTTTGACTGTGGACTTTGACTTTGACCAAGAGTTGACCAGTTGTCTTCTGATGGTATTTTGGTAATTTGGAAACTTATGAAAAAGGGTTTTATGGTAGCTATAGGTGGGGGAGTTCGCGTGGGTGATCCGGGAGTCGAGCTTTCTAGTTTCAGACGACAGTTGCGAGGTGAGTTATCCTCACTATACTAAGGGGTCTAAGGCACCAAGGCCGGCCCATTTGATATGTTATCTTGAGCTGTGTTAGATGATGAGTATGACTTAGTGTTGCATGCTAGTGGGTATGCATGTTAGGTAGGTCAGTAGGACTACCTGTGATGTTATATGATTATTGCATGCTCGATTCTTATGATTTATGTGTTTGTTATATGGGATGGGTTGAGGTTGTACTGCTTCGTGTGGTAGCCAACAAACCCTAGGAGCATTCCAGTTACGAGCTAAGGGAGACTCGTACTGTGGGCTCAGGAGCATTCTAGTTATGGGCTGAGGGAGACTCGTACTGTAGGCTCGTGGGTATTACAGTCTGTAGGGCTGTGGACCCGTTATGTGCTGTTCTGTTCAATTTATTATGATATGATTGTGTGGACTGTATGTGTATCGGTATTTTGGGGGTAACTCACTAAGCTTTCGGGCTTACAGTTTCAGTTTATTGTTTTAGGTACATCAGGGGATCGCGGCAAGGCGAAGGCATGATCGTACAGCTCCTCACTTTATGTTTATGTTTCTGGGATATACTCTGATAAATAATGTTTTGAAAACAAAGTTGTAATGTTTGACGAATTTGATGTGTTTTTAAAAGTTTGAATTTGCTTGAAATTTCTGGGTGTTACACTATCAAAACATAAAATAATAAGAGGATGTGTACGATCAATCCTTCGCCTTGGCCCGATCATCAAAAGTACCTAAAAACATTGAAATCAACAACTGTGATCCAAACTTTAGTGACTTCCCCGAAAATACCTCACACGACAATACATATACAATGCATGCACACTAGGGCCACAATATCATACTGGATTGACCCTGAGACCATAGCATGAGACTGGATTGCCCACTCCTGGTCCAAAACTCATGACTGGCTTGCTTCCAAGCCCATAACATAAGACTGGATTGCCCGTACCGACCCTCAGCTTATGGTTGGATTGCTCCCGGGTTTGTTGTCTTACAACACAAAGTGCTACCGCCAAAACCCCACCATACTATGTCGACATATTCAACCAGATAAACAATAACCAACAATACAGGTAATTATACAGATCTACCAATCTAACAGGTCACTACAGTATACTAACATCCTACACACAAGGACATATAATGCAGTACAAAGTATAATGAGAAAACTCACCTTGCAGTCCAAAAGATAATAGTAATGACCATAGATCTGATAACTAGCTCTATAGGTCACATATACAGCAAATAAGGACCAATCCTCAAACTACAATCCAAAACCCTAAGTTTGACCTAAAATCAAACTTGGTCAAATAGTCAACGATCTAATCAAAGTCAACACTCAAAAATTCATTCAGCCAGTTGCCATGTCGTGATCACCCATTGGTCACTTCGTGGCATCATGGAGACAGAATAATCGCGGATCAGTCACTCGTCACGTGGTGACAATCCAAAGTGTCACGTCATAATAAACGCTCTAAATAGATTAAAGCCTTAAGCTCTTAATCCTTTAATCCATGTAACCAGACCTTCCAGAAAGCCTTATCTATCATAGTATACCATACAAATCATAGCTTTTTGGACATGAATGTCCAATGCGTGTCCCTAACACAAGCTATGAAAAAATGATGTAAAAATGGGGTCAAGATCTCATGCAAGAGTTCAAAAATCTATCAAACTTTAGATCCACCACTTATATCTACAAAAGGACTCTGGGGTCCATAAATTTGACAACTTTATGGAACCCCAACACTCCAAATAGCCTAAACATGAAGAAAAGCACATAAAAACCTAGATCTAAGCACATGGGATCATAAAGCATGGAGCTTGAATACTCACAAATGTCCAGAGTGTGTGTGTGAAGATGATTGTGAGGCTTCCAAGCCAGGATGATGCACCAAGACTCTATCTCTTCTTCTTGTTGGCTAGAAATCACCCAAAAATGGAGCTCAAGGATCAAAATGGAGATTAGGGTTCGTGGAAGGTGAAGGGAGATGATGGAGGCTAAGGGTGAGCAAACCCTAGCCCTCACTTCCCTTAAATAAGGGGATAACCCCTAAAATTAGGGTTTTGGCTTGCTATGCTATCACATCGTGGCCCACATGTGGTCACGTCATGTCGACCCAAATGATATGCACGTTCATCGGGCACGGTCACGTCGCAACACACAAGTGCTCACGTCATGACCAAGGCTAAATCCTTAAAATTTAATTGATAACTCAACAGAAGTGCTTACCTGAAACTGGGTGTTACACTATGTTTTTAAAATAAGTGTTGGGTTTTTTAGGGATATATTTCATGTCTCTCTTTTTTATGTCGATTACAATGGCAAAGAACTTAGAAGCTTTGTGTTTCAGTTTTTTTGGGGTGGTGTTGAGGAAAACTAAAAAATGACATGGAATAAGTGGGAGTCAGCTATTGCTTCTAAAAGTCATGGAGATTTAGACATTGGTAGTTTGATGTCTCTTAATTTTGCTTTACTTCAGAAATGGAGGTGGATTTTTGAACAATGATGACATGCTTTGGGTCAAGGTGGTGAAGGATTTACATAGGGTCGAAGGTGGGTTACAACAAGGTGGGAATCAGAATTTGGGAGCAGGTCATGGTCTCGGATTGTGGCTTCTACCTCTCGAATTTGCAGTCAAGGGGTGTTGATGGAGTCGGTCTTGCGGAAGAAAACTGGAAATGGTATGGATACTAATTTTTGGAAGGATATTTGGTTTGGTAAGCAAAAACTATTGAATACTTTCCCTAGACTATATGATCTAGAGTTAAATAAAGATTGTTATGTTGTTTATAGAATGGTGGATGGTAGATTGAATTAGAAATGACATCATTATATTCGTGGCGGGGAATAACTTAGGTAGTTCACGACTTTGATAAATAGTCTTGGATATGTGTCTTTATCTTATCCCAGGATAGATGATGGTGAGAGATTATTGAGAATAGTGCTTCACGATTAGTGATAGAAGATGGATTGATGATGTTATTCTTCCAACATTGGGAAGGTTAACCAGGTGGAAATCTTTTGAAGGGGAACAATTAGGTCACCTTTTTGTTAAATATAAAGTGGCAGTTAGAACTTTGGATAGAGTGGTCAAGTGGATAGATATTCAGCAAACAGAGTTTGATTGGGTGCAAGGGTTGTTTTATTTTATTGATAAATTGGTCATGAATTCGAAGAAGAAGAATACTATTGATGTTATTGTGTGTACTTTGATAGGGTGCATTTGGAGATTTAGAAATGATTTGTTGTTTGGACAGGTTGGATGAAGAAAAGTGGCATTTTTTATTTGATTAGAGAGTTCTCGTTTATTTGGTATTCTAATAAAAATAGGAAAAGTTTTTTAAGTTGTATTAATTGGTTAGAATTCCATCTAAACTCTTTGTAATTGGTTTTTTGTTCTAGTTCTTTGCTAGCGCTTTTTTTATATATGGGAAATGACTTAAAATGACAATCAATAACCCGAAATTTGTTCTTTTGGTCACTAAACTTTTAATTGTATCCAATAAACAAACCAACTTTTTATTATGGTTTTAAAATTTCTAACAATTACGATTTTTATCGATTAAAGTGACAACAAACATCGTCATTGCTTTTGTCTGTCTAAATAATAGCTTATTATAGTCATTTTTCTTAAACTATAACCGCAACTACATAGATTTTTACTGATTAAAATGACAATTTCACAAAACAATATGGCACTGTTAATGATTATCAATTGTAGTTTGAAAAATAAAAATATTACAAGAGCCTTTTAGTTAGATATGGTAAGGGCGGTAACGGTGTTCGTTGTCATTTCAATCGATAAAAACCGTAATTGCTGGTATTTTAAAACCAAAATAAAAAATTTGTTTCCTTATTGGATCCAATTAAAAGTTTAGTGATATAAAGAACAATTTTTTTGTTATTGATTGTCATTTTAAGTCATTTTGGCTGGTTGTTTCTTTTTTTTTAAATCCCGATTTTTAGGTTATTTCTGGTTCCATCATGATGATCCAAGTAATTTCGGTTGTAACCTGTTCCAAAACCTATATTACAGGCCCCAAAACCGAACTGGAACCAATTCACTTAATTTGGTCTTCGTAACTAGGATTTGTCTCTTTCAGTTTTCGGTTATTCCAGTTCTAGAACCGAATATACAAGTTCCAAAAAAGTAAGAACCGAAACTGGAACCGGTTTTGAATGGTTCCTATATTTAGGAACAGGAATCAGAACCCGCTTGTAGCGATTCCTATTCCAGAACCGGGGGCCGGTTCCGGTTCTGAAAGCAGATACCTTGTTCTGTTGCTCATATCCTTATATCAATCATTATGTTACGTTCCTTTCTGCTTGTGACATGCTTTCTCTTTTAATAAACATTTGACTTTCTTTCAATGAAACGATAAATATCCATAGCAAAATTCCCACAAATTTGGGGAATACATACGGTACCTATCAAGAGTTTTGTTGACATGACAAAGTTTGAAAGTTCATCAAATTCAATCCAAATCATGTCCAAACCGAGACGAGACCGAGTTGGCCACTACTTGATTCATCGTGTCGCCACCTGCCACTAATATTCAACCATTAACATGTGGTTGGGTTTCTCTCCCCCGGCCCCGGCCTGTCATTTCCCTCTTTCTTCTCTTGATCTCATTTCTAATTTCTTGAGGTTGATGTCCTTCGTTTTGAATTAACAAATTGCGGTTTACTATCACATAAGATGATATTATAACAAAAAACAAACAAGAGGTCTATTTTATTGTTTAGCATCGAAAGGATGAAGGAAACGTCCACTTTATATTCATTTGTGTCTTGCTACAAGTTAGGAAATTGAGTCAAGGTGAAAGAAACGTGAAATTATGGTAGATATAGATCATAACCGTTAAATATATTCTGAAACCCTTTTATTATTTGTTGTATATTATATGTAGGAGTTATTATTGGATTATAACATCTTATATTTATTTAGGAATGTTTGGTATTTATAAGGGTTTTAGAGTTTGTATACCACTCTTTGTAAGGTTATTATATAAATTCATTATATATCATATTTATTCATTCCAACATTTTCTTTCTGACCTTTATTCCTTAGAGATTTAGCAACAATTCAACGCTTTATTAAGAGTGTCATTTCATAGTGGTTTTTCTCGATTTTAGGGTTTTCCATTTTATATCGTGGTGTTTGTTTGGTTGTTCTATTACACTTTCCTACATTAAGAAATATTACTATAATTAAATGTGATAAACATTTTATTACCATAATTAAATGTAAAATACATTAATTATAAATAATATTATTTATAATTAATGTTTATCATATTTAATTATGATAATATTCATCATAATTAATACTTCAAATAATGCTTCTTATATCTGCCATTAGGGCACATGTTAGAAAATCTTTTATTTTATAACAATAACTAGTTTATAACTCGTGGTTCCCACAATTATAAAATTAATTAAACTTTTATAATAAAAATTTATAATTATTAATCAATTATTTTAAATAAGTTATTTTAAATAAATAAATTAATTAAGAGATATATATCAATTTTTTAAAGTTATTATAACTTCAAATTTAACATATAATTAGAAAATGTAAATTTGAATTTTAAAATGAGTTGTCTAATATATCTACATGACAGAATGACACTTGTCAAAAGAAAATTAAAACTATTCATTTGTTAGAATAAAGAAAAAATAATGAGGTTTTATTTGATAACTTCTTTATTATTCCTTATGGAATGGAAATTATGGAAACATATCTTTGTAAAGCTTATACTTTTATATTATCTACTCTTTCCGTAGTCCATATCTTGTAACGTTGTGTACCGATTCTTTTATCTATGTTAATTTCATTCTATGTGGTTGTGATTATTAATCCTATCAAAAACGTGCTTTATTTTGATTTTTGGACCAATACTTTTTTACCTTTCTGTCTATCAAGTGATTCGCTGTAACATTTGTTATTCTTAAACCTGACGTATTTATTATGTTTGTTTATTTTCTTTTCTTCATGATGTAAAAACTGATTTACAAATATTTGACGGTTCAAGGATCTATGTAATATATCGTCTCTTAAAATAATTATTCGCTACAGACCTATCATGAGTATTCTTTTTCCAGCCAAAGTTGCACAATCAATACCAAATCCAAAACCCATAAAACCAAAATAAAAAGTAATTTTTTTTTTAATATGATCAGAAAAATTATGAATAAATAAACTTTATACCATTTTATTGTTAGCAAAGTCCCTTTCTGAACTTTTACTTGTGCTGTTACTCTAAGGAAAGGAACCATCAATTTGCGATTTTCACTTGCATAATAGTAAAAGAAAGAGTAACAAAACAACATTCACCACCCAACCAAGTAATAAGTAATATTATATTTTACTGGCAAGACAACAATTCAACTACTTTAATTAATGTCTAAACTTCAATTACACTAATAATATAAAATGCCTCATACGTTCAATTAAAAGTCTTTCAGTAATGATCAGATATTCATCTCAACTCTTAAATCTTTTACCTCTCAGCCTTCCATTTTATCTTTAGGAGTGTACTTCTCCATCAACTGAGTCAACTCAGCATTAAAACCTTCCTCCAACTTGATCTCCTCCTTCCAGTGCCTTCTCTTCATTTCAGTCCGCTTCTCCTCAAGCCTTTTCATCAGCTTCTCCCTCTCTTCCTCAAATTCTTTCATCTCTTCAAGCTTCTCATCCCTGTGTGTGTGCATGCATATTATAACATTAAATCAGATTAGATACACTTTCTTTTCCTCACTTAAATAGATGACTTAATCTTTCTGATCATTACAACATTGTAATTTCAGAATAAAGATTATCCAACAAACAATGTCAATAGTCAATACCTCTTCTGAGGATCTACCACGGAATAAGATTGCTCAACCCTGATGCGCTCTTCCCTCTGCAGCTTATCAAAATTGCCTTCTTTTGCATTCCGAGCATCTTGGATTATCTTCAGCTGGTCTTTAAAGAACTGTTCTTGAGAATCCATCTGAACAGAAGAGATGAAAAATTGGTTTCTTCAAACATATCATTTTATACATCCAGACATACAGACGATAACAATAACTTATTATTATATAACTAGTTACCGCTTCCTTGTTTTCTTCATGGTAACGTTGTGTTCTTTCCCTCACAATACGATTCTCTTCTTCGGTTTTCCTCAATCTCTGAGACACCAAACTAAACGACTCTTCAAGTGCTTTTGAATGCTTTTGTTCTTTAGCAATCCTGTTCTTATACCAAATCAGTTGTTGGTTGTCCTCACTCATTTGCTTCAACTCGTTCACAACCCTCTCTTGGTAAGAAACCAACTCAAACTTCAGCTTCGATTTCCCTAAACAAATCACAAACAGCATGCATGTTCAAGTTCAGAACCATGGAATGGAATTGACAAACGAATGGAATTGGAAAAGTAATGGAATGAAACAACAAGACCTTGACAATGTTGATTGAAGAAATCCAAATCTCGCTTTGTTGCCATGTACCCGTACAGCTGTCGCTGACCACCAGGGTAAAACAGAATGCGGCGGTGGGATTGATCCCACGCATCTCGGTCCGTACCTTCATTTTCAAAATGCTTGCTCAGAAGTTCAGCTTCTGTGTACCCCACTGCAGAGGATTCAAATATCAAAACACTCATCCCTCTATGTCCTTTTGGCCCATAAGAATGGCGCGCCTTCACAGCCTTTTCATAATCCTTAAAGTAATCCAAAAGCTCTTGATTCCCCATTCCTAGCCACTGATCCACAATAGTTGTTGCATAATTCTAGTGTCAGCGTTTTACATAAACTCATTAAAAAGGTGAAAGCATTGTAACATATAACATACCTTATCATTTTCATCTTGTTCGAGTTGTGTATTCATGATAACAACCATTGGTGGCCACACGATTTCCTTGTCTTTCACAACTTCATTCAGTCCTTTCCACTGTCCATATGACTCACCAGCTGCTACAACTGTAGCTCCTCTTCTACGCAGCTCTTCCTCCAAAACTTCAGCAAGCTCGCGATGAATCTTGACTCTTTTTGACCCTTTTGTTTTTGCATGTGTCACGAGAGAAGGGAGGCTGCGATACCAGTCGATAGCACCTGGACCATTTTGACATGCGGGACAATGCCATTGTCTGGTTGCCTCGTTGATTTGCTCCACAGTCAAACTGTCCAAAGTTTCGAAAAAGTCGGAATACAATTTGTTCTTCTTTCGGGCCTCATGGGGTTTTGGGGTTTCATCTGAATCATACCCATCACTCAAAATTTGATCATCATCATCGTCGTCATCATCATCCATCTCGCCAATGTCATGTTGATCTTCAACAACTTCTGGAGCATTCTCCCTCCTCCCAGCATCATTTCCTAATCGCCATGCATTGGCTGGCCTAGCATTCCAATTCCATCCCCTCTGAAGAGGTGGAGGAATTGCATTTGAAGCACCATTGTAGTTGTAGTTGCTACCACCACCACCACCTCCACCTCTGCCGCCCGGTTGAGTTGCTGCCCATGTGTTGTTTGAAGCCCTGACCTGACCGCTGCCCCAGCCACTGGTTCTTTGGGTATCTGGTTGACCCCTGCCATTGGGGTTGGGAGTCGGTGCAGCCTGCTGTTTGGAAGGACCACCATTTCCGGTTTTGTTCTTATTCTTTTTGGAGATGACCTCCCACCTGCCACCTTCGTTTGGATCCAGATTCACATCTTGAACTGCCTGATTCAACTGATCAACATCATAGCTAGAACCACCGGCTATGTTTTTAACCTTGGATGAAGGCTTGTTGCCATCGCCTCTGTTAGGCTGACCACCTCCTCTTTTGGAACTCATCTGTAACTCAAAAGACAGAGATAGCAATAGCATCACATCTGTGAGTTTATTTATTGACCACGAGTTGATGAATGATTTTCGAAAGAATCAATGATCGGATGGGAAATGACAATGTCAGTATGTTATAGGACCTCTAACTTCTGTTGATGTACTTCTCAAACACTTAAAAACCCTAACCAGGGTTTTGAATGCGAGCATTTCTCAAACACCAAGATCAATATTTCTGTTAGAGACAAGTTTGACGTAAAAAACATAAAGATCAAACGAAGATGAGTCTTCATGAAGTAGAAACTTTGAAAAGATGACAATCCAAAAAAAAACAGTGATACGATGCTTGCGGCATCAGCAAATTATTTGAAAAACAACTAACAAAGGACGATCTGAGCACATAAAAACTACCTGGTCGAGATACAGTGTATCACGGTACGAAATGGCGGTGAGACGAAGTAAAATCGGAGGAGTGAGGAGTAAGAAAGGCGTTTGAAGGAGACGCACCACCGTAAAAAGAGGGTAAGAAACAGTCCTGCAAGAAATTACCAAGAAATTACCAAAAGCGAATTCTGCCGTGTAAAGGCAACAAGGAGCGGTGTCATCTTTAGTATATTGACATCTCAGTTTTTTTAGTATATTTACACGAGTGGTCCCTATGGTTTAGGTTAATTTGCGCGTTTGGTCCCTAACTTATTTTTTTAACTCGGAAGATCCCTACTGTTTGTTTTTGTTACGCGTTTGGTCCCTATCTTACCTAAAAAGACTATTATGCCCTTGATTTATTTATTTATTTAAATAAACACAACCCTAGCCTCACTGTCATCACCTTACTTTACCTGTCACACCATTTTTTCCTATTTAAATAATAGTCTTTTTAGGTAAGACAGAGACCTAACAAAAACAAACAGTAAGGACCAAGCACGTAACAAAAACAAATAGTAGGGACCTCCCGAGTTAAAAAAAATAAGTTAGGGACCAAACGCTCAAATAACCCCAAACCATAGGGACCATTCGTGTAATTTACTCTTTTATTTCTTAACTCTTCTCTCTCTTTTAATCGTTTATGTTTTTTTTATTTTTAAGAAATTTATTAAAACAGCCAAATTTACTAATTATTTTGTAAAAAAAATAGCTAAAAATTAACAAATTACGCAAACTAGTAATGCGGACGCAGAAATTCATACTAGGTGTTACCGAGTTGAAATAGATGTTGTCGGTGCATGAAAAATATGTTAAAAATCGAAAAATCGAAAATTTTTCCACTACATACAAGAAAAATAGATGTTGTCGGTGCAATAACAAACACCACTACAGATCCGCCCCTACTAACCATTGAAATTGCAAATGATTAAGGACCATCTGCGATTTCTTTAGTTTATTTGCGAATGTACAACTCTTCAATACATAGATATACCTCAGCAGCAACTTGTGCATTTGTAGATGGAAAACTCATATGTGATTTCAGAGTAGCCCATCTGTAATTTCCATATCTGAAGTATAAAAATCTATTTAAAAAAACACTCATTTTTCTAGTTTATAGTTGGAAAAACTCTTGGAATTTAACATTTACCAAGAACGATGGATAAAGCTATGTATTTTCCCGAAAACATGATAAAATCTAGTAATTGTACAAATTCATAGTCAATATTGTCAGATTTCGTAGTCAACCTTAATGAACTCGTAGTCAAACCTAACTATTTAAAAAACCGACAAATCGTAGATAGGATGTAGAACATTCACAGATTGACCAAACCATCTGCGATTTTATGTAAATTTTCAAAACAAAAATAATAATAATAATAATAATAATAATAATAATAATAAAATAAAACTTTTTTATATTGTGGAGCAAATCACAGATGAATTAGAAGGAAGTAGCAGATGGACTCTGCCAAATAGCATATAGGCCGATGAAATCGCAAATGGATCTTAGCCATCCGTGATTTTAGTGACTATTTTGTGTATTTTTTTTTTTTTTGCTATTTTTTAGAAAGTCATTATCGATTTTGGCTAACTTAGTAAATTTCTTCTTTTCTTCTTGTAATATTTGTATTAATAAAATATAAATATTTATAGATTTTATAACAATGAAAATATAAGAGAAATATAATACTAATGCTATGCGTTTTTTAATTTGAATTTAATCTGTTTTTCTTAAATATTTTTTATTTTATTTTAAAATATTATTTAATACATACTAATATTATTATGATTTTTCATTATAAATATTTATATTATATAAATATTATTTAATATATTTAGATGTTGTAATACTAATATTATTGAGCACAAGAAGTATTGAACGACAATTTTATTAGAATTTAAATATCATTAAAAACATATATCAAACATATACTACATCTTTGGAACTATAAAAATTACTACTAGAAGTTAGATATTGTGCATATAAATTTATGTTATTTGTGTTATTTAATTTTGCATGTCAAATCAAATGCTCATAATTCACATCTTATGATGTTTTAGGCACACCGGGTCACTACAAAATTTCGAAATTAACAATTTCTACTCAAATTTGTGAAAATTTAGGTTGTCCGTGAACGAATTCTAAAATTGAGATTTTTTGGATTTTCTAGATTTTTGCAAAATGTTTATGCCATCTGTTAAGGGGGAGATTTGGATAGAAAATTTCCGAATTTGAGCGCTTTCTCATTCCTTTTTGGTTTTATAGATTATAAAAATGGGGAGAGAATTGAATATGAGAATTCGAAAGTTGAATTTTTCATATTACGCGAACTTGAAGACCGAGGTGACCTTGAGCATTTGAAGTTTATGAAATGATTCGATTGGAGATTCGGAAGTGATTTGGTTTTCCCAATTCATGATGGGTTTGGATTTATTAAAGATTTTTAGAGATGTGCTTTTATGCTCAAACTTGGATAATTTTTTGGAGATTTAGATACTCCTAATTACCTTTTGATGCTCAGTTTGTATAGTCTCACACTCTAGAACCCGGATTGGAAAGTCATTGAAGAAATGAAGATTTGAAGTTCATTTCTACAACTGTCACGCTTGAGGCTTGGTTCTTGAAGTTGCTCGGTTTTGGAAGATTTGAAGCGGGTCATCCATTCCTAACTTTGAGGGGGAGAATGTTGAGGTGCAAAATTATCCATGTATGACTTTGTAATGGTTTGACTCATGTAGACCCACTTGCATGTGGTAGTATAGTCTTGTGACATGAGATAGAGATAGAGAGAGACATGTAAACACCTCTATATAAGGTGGGTTCCATACCACTTGTAGAGGTGTGCTTGAGAGATGTAACATTGAGAGTGTTAGTGTGAGCTATTATTTTACTACATTTTAAGCTATAATTTGGTTAAAAGAAAAGATATTTGGTACTTATTGAGTTAAATCACATTTTGCAGCTAAAATGACATTCTTGAAGGAAAATGACCAAAACCGAAAAAAGTTGGAACCTAGAAGGACCGGAAATGAGCTGAGAGCTTAATGGAGCTTAAAAGGAAGAAAAATCATGTAACGTCCCATTTTCATAATGTAAAGTATGTAAAGTATGTAAATTCTGCCACACATTGTGGAGACCGATTTATTCAATATAAATAGTACAGGAGAAGATTACAATAAGATCCTATAAAATAGGAATTATAATATATACAGGGAAAGATTATCACAAAAAAACTAACTATGATATACTTCCTTAATACCCCCCCCCCCCCCCTCAAGCGAGACGGCGGAGGACCAACACGTAATAAGGCGCGGAAGTGCTCAAACAAAGGTCTAGGAAGACTCTTGGTAAAAATATCCGCTAGTTGAATCTTGGTCGGAACATAGCGAGTACAAAGCTTTCCCGAAGCTACGAGCTCACGTACAAGATGATAATCCAAGTCAATGTGCTTAGCTCGTTTATGCGAAATAGGATTTTGGCTAAGGAAAATATTACTCTTATTATCACAAAGAAGAGTGGGACGGTCAGGAGGAAAAAAAATTCAGTTCTCTAAGAATATGAGTAACCCATACTATCTCCGCAGCGGTGTTTGCCATGGCTCAGTATTCAGATTCACAACTAGAGCGAGATATTGTAGGCTGTTTCTTGGCACTCCACGAGACAAGATTTCCACCAAGAAAAATTGAATAACCATATGTGGAACGGCGAGTTTCGAGACAACGAGCCCAGTCAGTGTAAGAGTAGCCAAGTAGAGAAGGTTTAGATGAATGTGTAAAGGTAAGACCATATGAGATCGTCCCTTTCACATACCGAAGAATCCGTTTTACTTCCTGAAAGTGGTATGTTATGGGAGCATGGAGAAATTGACTTACTTGATTCACTGCATATGATAAGTCTGGTCGAGTGATGGTGAGGTATTGAAGTGCTCCAACAAGAGAACGATATGTAGTTGGGTCAGGAAATGGGTCACCAGTACTCAAAAGAATATCATATGTAAATAAAGGAGTTGCCACATGTTTAGAATCAAGCAGGCGAGCACGGGTAAGGATATCATTAACGTATTTTGCTTGACTCAAAAAAAGACCATCGGCAGTGTAGGTAACTTCAAGACCAATAAAATAGCTAAGTTAACCCAAGTCTTTGATTGCAAACTCCTTGTTAAGGGCAACAATGAACCGCTGAATTGTTCGTGGATCATTACCTGTAAGAATGAGATCGTCAACATACACCAATAGATAAAGAGTACATGATCCACGTTGATAAACAAACAATGATGTGTCTGCCCTACTACATATAAACCCCAACTGTTGAAGAAAAGTACTCAAGCGATGAAACCATGCCCTAGGAGCCTGTTTTAAACTGTACAAAGCCTTTTTAATTGACAAACATGATCAGGAAAACGAGAATTAATGAAGCCCAGTGGTTGTTCCATCAAAACTGTTTCAGAAAGATGCCCATTTAAAAAAGCATTTTTTACATCTAGTTAATGTAGTAACCATTTATGTAGAACCGCCAAGGAAATAATAATACGAACCGTGGAAGCTTTTACAACGGGACTAAAGGTGAGAGAGTAGTCAAGACCCGGTATCTGAGTAAAGCCTTGTGCCACTAGTCTAGCTTTTAATCAATCAACAATGCCATCAGAATGATATTTAGTACGAAAAACCCACTTAGATTCCACAATATTCATTGATTTTGGTCTAGGAACCAAACCCCATGTGTTATTAGATATAAGAGATCGCATTTCTTCCTGCATAGCCGCAACCCATTCCGGTTGTTTAAGAGCCGACTTAACGCCTTTTGGTTCTGTGCTCGCAAAGAGAGATGCATGGAGTGGATGAGTCTTAATGTAGGCCAGATCAGCAATATGACGGGGTTTGAAAATTCCAGCTTTGGAGCGAGTGGTCATAGGATGGGTGGAGGAGGTGATGTGAGGGGTATTTGGAGTTGGTGTGGGAGTGTCGGCTGGAATGGGCAGAGTTGAAGAAGGGTGCTCATGCGACATATCGGTGAAGGCTGGAGGCATAGGTGACGGGTCAGGTATGGCATGGGGTTTATCAGAAGGTTCACATAGAGAACAAGGTTGTATGGGCTTAGTTTGTTGTTTGGGTGGAGGGTGAGAATGTGAAGGTTATGAAGTGGTAGCAGGTGCAAAATTTTGTTGTTCAGAATAGGTAGAAAAAACCACGGTTGCTAAATCAACTTTGTTTATAAGACCCGTAAAAGGAAAAGAAATCTCATCAAATTGAGCGTGACGTTTTGTATAGACTCGGGAAGTAGATAAATCCAAACATCGATAACCCTTGTAACTAGAATTATAACCAATAAAAACACAGGAAATACTTTGGGGAGAAAGTTTGTGTGGAGCACAATCCCGAAGATAAGGGAAAACCCGACAACCAAATTTTTTGAAAATATCATAATTCGGAGAGGAACCAAATAGTAGTTCAAATGGGCTTTTATCTTGAAGAAGCTTCGATGGTAGACGGTTAATGATGTAAGTAGCAGAGGTAAACGCATCTACCCAATAAGAAATCGGAGCATGGGCATTGAAAAGTATGACAAGACCCGTTTCTGTAATGTGGCGGTGTTTTCGTTCAGCTTGGCCATTTTGTTGTGGCGTATATGGACAAGAGATACG
The DNA here is from genome assembly GCF_052849685.1 of Lactuca virosa. NCBI lineage: Eukaryota > Viridiplantae > Streptophyta > Magnoliopsida > Asterales > Asteraceae > Lactuca > Lactuca virosa. Next base: position 245,053,080 of record NC_136430.1, on the reverse strand, counting down.
ATGATGAGTACCATTTTCCATAAAAAGAGTTCGTATCCTGGTGTTCAGAAATTCCGTTCCTCCATCACTTTGAAAGCTTTTAACTTTGCATGAAAATTGAGTTTGAACAAAAGCGAAGAATGTCGGTAACACAGTAGAGACCTCATATTTAGTCTTTAGAGGATAAAACCATGTAAAACGTGAAAAATCATCCACAAAAATAATGTAAAAACGATAACCCTCGGTGGAAGCCACCGGAGAAGGTCCCCACAAGTCACAATGAATTAGATCTAAGACACGTAAAGAGCGTTTATTAATTAACTCAAAAGGCAAACGTTTACTCTTAGATAATTGACAAGAAGAACAAATATGAGGTTTGTGTAAAAGAGAAGTAACAGACAAACGACCTAACTTAGCTAAACGTGAAATAACATCAAATGAAACATGCCCTAAACGGGTGTGCCAAACTTCAAAAGGAGCTGTAAATTTATAGGATGAAAGACTCGCCAAAAAAGATTTTTGACCATGCTTAAGAATGTAAAGCCCACGATCAACCCTTCCTCGAGCTAGAATAGTCTTGGTGAGTTGATTCTGAACGGCAAAATAAGAGTTAGAAAAGAGAATGTCAACAGGATGATCATTTGTCAATTTACATATGGAAAGAAGATTTTTTGTTATATGTGGGACCACAAGAACATCAAGAAGATGAATATCTTTGGAGAAGGTGTAACAACGTAAATTTCCAAAACAATTTTTCATTTTTAAAACATACTTTTATTCATAAGGTGATATCAAAACATAATGTATCCAATGTTATCATGACAAAACATATCCCAGAATCTCAAGACATAAACTCCATGAGTGTGTACGGATCATGCCGGCGCCTTCCCGCGATCCTCGCTAGTACCTGAAACACATAACACAACAATTGTAAGCATAAATGCTTAGTGAGTTCCCCAAAATACCACATACAACACATACGCCTTTCCAGGCCATAAATCTGTGGGACCTTCCGGTCCAAGTGTCTCAGGGGACTTCCGTCCCAAATCCCGGTAGACCTTCCGGTCCTACCCGTATCGACCTTCCGGTCCGTAACCTCCCGACCTTCCGGTCCATATCATCTTGACCTTCCGGTCCTTATCATACATAACATTTATAGCACATACATATCACATAACAACATACAACACATACATCTCATAGCATATAAGACCTTCCGGTCACACATAGGTACCCTTCCAGGTACAGTATAGTGAGAAGACTCACCTCAATGAAGTCGGGTAAACTCTCGTGTTCAACATCCCGACCTAGCCTCCTCCTATTATTCAAATAACATTCGCGATCAATATTCTCTCATAGCCCCATTTCTAAAGATTGGGTAGAAGGTCATTCTACCCCTCCCTGAACTCCCTTGAATCAGTCTTGACCAAAACCCTAAGGTCAACGGAAGTCAACGGTCAAACTTTGACCCGACTCGTCGAGTGCACATGGGCGACTCGGCGAGTCCATGCGGGTCCTCTAAATCCTTCCAGCCTCTCTTGGCACGTCGAGTCATCCCTCCACTCGACGGGTTCCTCCTGTCATGAATCGCGGGGAAACCCCGACTCGAATCGTCGAGTCCACTTATGGACTCGGCGAGTTACTTCCATGCTCACACTCAAATGACCTTCTGAGGTCAGATCTGCTTCTCTAATCTATAGATCTGACCTTCCCAAGCATGATAATCACGTAAAGGTTCGAACTTTAGGCCCATGCATCACACTATCACCTCTATATGCATAAATAACCCTTAATATGATAACCTAAGCCCCAAACTCATAAAGGACTGCATAAAGCTGGAGAATAGGGACTCTCTGGACCTCTCAAGTTCCAGATCTGATGATATTGACACAAGGGGACATCACATACACTAGATCTCTTACCAAAAAGAAGAGAAAAAGCCCTAGATTCATGAAATCTATTACTCAATGAAAATGGACATGAATCCTTACCTCCCACAGCAGCTCTGCACCAAATGATGGAAGATTTGAGTCCCACAAGACTGCCTAGCTCGAAATCCTCCCTTCCCTTTGCTAAAACACACCAAATAATGATGAATTAGCCCTCCTCTTGCACTACAAACGTTCTCTCTGCTCTCTAGGGTTTCTCAGGGGTGTAATGGCCGCAAATGAAGGCCATAAAGGCCTTTAAATAGGGCACATACCACGAGATTTAGGGTTTCCGCCGCCAGCGCAGACTCGTCGAGTCACCAAGTCGACTTGTCGAGTCCAATCATTAATCCAGTCATCAAATCGCGATCCTACTCGACGAGTCTAGGCGCCAACTCGTCGAGTCCTTCTCTCTAACTCAAAAATAATGAACAATATAGAATACCTGGGATCCCGGATGTTACAATTCTCCCCCACTAGAATCAGACTTCGTCCTCGAAGTCTTGCTCGACAAACAACTCGGGGTGCTGCTTCCGCATCTCCAACTTCGGCTCCCAAGTCAGCTCGGACCCTCTCCGATGTTGCCAGTGGACCTGAACCAGGGGCACCTCCTTGTTCCTCAGAACCTTGATCTTCCGATCCCGGATCGCGATTGGTCTCTCAGCATAATTCAGGCTCGCATCCACCTGAATATCCTCCAGCGGCACCACCACCGACTTGTCGGCTATACACTTTCTCAACTGAGACACGTGGAAGGTATCATGAATCTGGCTCAACTCTGCAGGTAGCTCCAACCGATATGCTACCCTTCCCACCCTCGCGGTCACCCTGAACGGACCAATGTACAGGGGGCCTAGCTTGCTCCTCTTCCTGAATCAGATCACTCCTTTCCAAGGAGACACCTTCAGGAGTACGAAGTCTCCCACCTGAAACTCAAGCTCAGATCGTCGCCTATCTGCATAATTCTTCTGGCGACTTCACCTGCCTCTTGGGAGACACACCCGGCAACTCCTCGGGAAAAACATATGGGAACTCACACAATATCGGAACATCATCAACCGAACTCGGCCTCCCTACGACTACTCGTGTATCCATCACATAAGCTACAAACCCGCTGCAGCCCTGCTGTAGACTCTGCCTCGCTCTAGCAGCCGAACAGAACGCTGACCCAGATCGGGTACCCTCGCCATATACCGTAAGTACTCCCCCACTAGGGTCTCGTATCGTCACCAACTGTCGCTCGCAGTCTATAATAGCCCCAAATCGGCTTAACCAATCCATGCCCACTATGACACACACGTCCCCCATCGCAATCGGGACTAGATCTATCGGAAACTCAACACCGAAGATCACGAGTACACATCCTCGAATCACATCCGTAGCATACACCGCTCGCTCGTCAGCTATGGAAACTCGTAGAGGTCGACTCAACGCCTCCCGCTGGATACTGATGTGCTGACTAAATGCTAACGACACAAATGACCGACTCGCACCCGAGTCAAATAACACCAAAGCAGGTACAGAACTCACAAGAAAAGTACCTACGCACATCATAATATAAGCACAATATCTCAAACTCAGCATAAAATAAATAAAAGAATACATACCAGCCACGACATCGGGCGCTGCGTGGACCTCCTCCGCTGTCAACTGGAAGGCTCTCTCGCGAGCCTTCGGTGCCTCGACCTTCACCAGCCGAACCTCAGTAGCTCGTACGACGGCAGGGCAGATCCCTGCGGTGCTCCCTGTGCTGTCCCCCGCAGCTGCGGACACTCGGCCTTCCGATGGCCTGTCTGGTTGCAATGAAAGCAAACCATAAACCCCTTGGGGCAATCCTTGGCTATATGCCCCTCCTTTCCACATTTGTAGCAAGCACCCGATCGACACACCCCATCATGTCCCTTGCCGCACTTCCCGCAAATGCGGCCCTTCTGGCCTCCAGATCTTGAATCGGCGGGCTTTGCCCGCTTGGCTGCCGGCTGAGACTGCGCCGGCCGCCGATCCATCCCCTGAGACTCGGCCTCCTCCCTGGCCTGAGTCTCCAACTCAATCACCCTCTTCCGGGCATTTGCCTGGAGCTCAGCAAATGTCCGGTAAGTCGAGTTCGATACGAACTCCCGAATATCCCTCCTCAGAATGCTCAAATACCGGCTCATGCGTGCCTGCTCGGTAGACACCTGCTCAGGGTAGAACATCGTCCTCTCATGAAACTTCCTGGTGATCATAGTAACAGAATCAGTGCCCTGCTTGAGGGACAAGAACTCCTGAGGCAGCCGCTCCCTCTCCACCGGGGGAACATACTCGTCTCTGAACATGGTGGTGAACCTCTCCCAGGTCACCTCTGAAATCTCTGCAAGAGTGAAGCTCGCCGTCACGAACTTCCACCAGTCCTTCGCTCCCAAGCTAAGCTGGTTCAGCACGAACCGTACCCTCAGATGCTCCGGACATGAACACGTGTAGAAGCATCCCTCGATATCAGAAATCCATCTCATCGCGGCGATCGGATCCTGCGTCCCGTCAAACTCTGGTGGCTTCGTGTTGCTGAACTCCCGAAACAACAACGAGGCACCTCCCTGAGGCCTGGCAGCAGCCACAACTACAGTAGCTACAGCAGCTGCAGCCTCAGTCACTGCTGCGTACCGCTCATCAAAAGTCTCAATCAATGTGGTCTTGATAGACCCAAACATCTCCGGAATCTCGGCTCGAATCGCCGCTGCCACCTCATCGTGCATCATCTGACGAAGCTCCTCGTCACTCACGCCGCTCGTCTCAGGTCTGTGGCGTGTCCCAACCATGATGTCTCTGAAACACAACATAATAATATCAGATACTCGCTCGAGCATACTCGCACTCGATAACTCAACCCTACTTGTTCCCTAGTACCCTAAGGATTCTTACTTGGACTGCACACTGATCCGGTGTCTTCAGTAGTACGGGCCCTATACTACCGTCCACACCGCATCAATATTCACCCCAAGTCCTCCTCCTTAGATCCCAGATCCCAAGTACTCTACATCTCGCTAGCATAGGCTACCCTTCGGTAGGCCTCTCATAAGCTCCTCACTGCTACCTACTCACTCTCAAGCATCTCATAGCAGCAGAAATCTTCATAGGCTAAGGCATCACAAATCAAGCCACTCTAGTCCTAATATGATTACCTAGCCTACTTTAGCATAACATAACATATCATAACCTATCTCATAACTCATAATGTAAGGGTATTTTGGGAAATCACCGTTCGGGCGCTGGCTGATCGTACACACTGCTTCCTTCTGCTTTTCTCAAATCCTTTTACTTCTTTAGAAAAATTGTTTATTTTATGAAAAACTTCCTCAAATCCTCAGTTTGAGTTCAAATACACCCGAAGGTGCATCCGAATCCCTAAAACCAAGCCTCTGATACCAACTTGTAACAACGTAAATTTCCAAAACAATTTTTCATTTTTAAAATATACTTTCATTCATAAGGTGATATCAAAACATAATGTATCCAATCTTATCATGACAAAACATATCCCAGAATCTCAAGACATAAACTCCATGAGTGTGTACGGATCATGTCGGCGCCTTCCCGCGATCCTCGCTAGTACCTGAAACACATAACACAACAACTATAAGCATAAATGCTTAGTGAGTTCCCCAAAATACCACATACAACACATACGCCTTTCCAGGCCATAACTCTGTGGGACCTTCCGGTCCAAGTGTCTCAGGGGACTTCCGTCCCAAATCCCGGTAGACCTTCCGGTCCTACCCGTATCGACCTTTCGGTCCGTAACCTCCCGACCTTCCGGTCCATATCATCTTGACCTTCCGGTCCTTATCATACATGACATTCATAGCACATACATATCACATAACAGCATACAACACATACATCTCATAGCATATAAGACCTTCCGGTCACACATAGGTACCCTTCCAGGTACAATATAGTGAGAAGATCCACCTCAATGAAGTCGGGTAAACTCTCGTGCTCAACGTCCCGACCTAGCCTCCTCCTATTATTCAAATAACATTCGCGATCAATATTCTCTCATAGCCCCATTTCTAAAGATTGGGTAGAAGGCCATTCTACCCCTCCCTGAACTCCCTTGAATCAGTCTTGACCAAAACCCTAAGGTCAACGGAAGTCAACGGTCAAACTTTGACCCGACTCGTCGAGTGCACATGGGCGACTCGGCGAGTCCATGCGGGTCCTCTAAATCCTTCCAGCCTCTCTTGGCACGTCGAGTCATCCCTCCACTCGACGGGTTCCTCCTGTCATGAATCGCGGGGAAACCCCGACTCAAATCGTCGAGTCCATTTATGGACTCGGCGAGTTGCTTCCATGCTCACACTCAAATGACCTTCTGAGGTCAGATATGCTTCTCTAATCTATAGATCTGACCTTCCCAAGCATGATAATCACGTAAAGGTTCGAACTTTAGGCCCATGCATCACACTATCACCTCTATATGCCAAAATAACCCTTAATATGATAACCTAAGCCCCAAACTCATAAAGGATTGCATAAAGCTGGAGAATAGGGACTCTCTGGACCTCTCAAGGTCTAGATCTGATGATATTGACACAATGGGACATCACATACACTAGATCTCTTACCAAAAAGAAGAGAAAAAGCCCTAGATTCATGAAATCTATTACTCAATGAAAATGGACATGAATCCTTACCTCCCACAGCAACTCTGCACCAAATGATGGAAGATTTGAGTCCCACACGACTGCCTAGCTCGAAATCCTCCCTTCCCTTTGCTAAAACACACCAAATAATGATGAATTAGCCTTCCTCTTGCACTACAAACGTTCTCTCTGCTCTCTAGGGTTTCTCAGGGGTGTAATGGTCGCAAATGAAGGCCATAAAGGCCTTTAAATAGGGCACAAACCCCGAGATTTAGGGTTTCCGCCGCTAGCGCAGACTCGTCGAGTCACCAAGCCGACTCGTCGAGTCCAATCATTAATCCAGTCATCAAATCGCGATCCTACTCGACGAGTCTAGGCGTCAACTCGTCGAGTCCTTCTCTCTAACTCAAAAATAATGAACAATATAGAATACCTGGGATCCTGGATGTTACAGAAGGAAGAGTTGCCAACATGAGAAATAGGAAGAGTCCTACTCGACGAGTCTAGGCGCCAACACCCGTTCCTCGAGGTATTATTTAAATTATATAAGTTAACAATTGTTTTGGACTAACACTTGGACATTGGACCCATTTGAGTGGATTTTGGAAATGGGCCAAGTTGATGGGCTGCCCATAAGCCGTACGACGGGCGTAACCTGGCGTATGCGGGGCGTAGTGGCCATTTGTCACACCCCCAAACTAGACGGCGGAAACGTCCGGGGGTGGAGGACTTCAATTGTAGTATCACAACACATGCATCATAGTAATCAAAGTACAAAAAATCATTGTATTTAAAATGTATAAGTATTTACATGTGTTCATGATGGGTTTTGAGCATTCTAACACTTCCTAAGTGTGACAACTGTCAATTCAGGTCATTCTCGGACTCATGCATCTTTATAAAAACCATTCATGCACAACATGCCATGGCCTAGTAGTATAAATTAGGTCAAAATCTTGCATAAACTAGGACCCAACTAAGATCTAGGACTAATATACTTGACACTTACGATTCTAGTAAGTTGCTTAACTACAATAGGAAATGCCAATGCTATAATTAGAATGAAACTTCAAACTTTGTTACAATTGAAAAAGGGTATAAAACCCTAAAAAAAAAAATTAAAGTATTCTAATTATGCTTCAATGTGATGGTGAATATCAAACAATATTCCAAAAAACCTAAAGAGCCAAAAATCCAAATTTATAAACCTTAAAGCTTAAAAACTTTATAAAAATTTGGCTATAAACTTCCTAACATCAAGTTTTTATTAATCAAATTATGAATTATACCAATGAAATAGAAATTTAAATTATCATGCATTAATCATAATTTATTAGTTAAAAACAAGATTTTTAAATAAATCAAAAAAAAAATTGCTTAAAGAATCACTTTTATAAAAATTAGATTTTTATAAAAATTAAGGAGGGATTTTTATAAAATTTGAATTGAGGAGAGAGAAGGCCTTAATGCCTCAAAAATCCAGCCACTCTCCCCTCCCTATGTCCTCTCTCTTCCCAAAACTCAATCATTAAACTTAAACCTTCACTCTTCCACTTTCCTCTTCATTTCCTCTCACACTCCACCTTTCCAACTCTCTTCCTCTCTCTCTAACTCACGAAATTTCTCTCATTTCTCTGCCAAATTTCGAGATTTTGAAGACTTTGAATGTGTTCTTACTTCCCTCAAGATCAAAACCAAGGTAAACAACAACATCTTCTTCCATAATTTCATGATTCTACTACCTCTTCTTCTTAGTTTTCTCTTCTTTTCGGATTCTATGCCTTTCCATGGCTAGAAATCTTTATTTTTCCCTTGTGGTTTGTAGATTCTCACCATAACACAATGCATGTGTTTGAAATGGTGAAAATCCGGGATCAAACCCATGCAAGGAGTGAAAATGATGCACATATGTTCATGTGACTTCAAAAACAAGTATTACATCTTCTTCTCCATTTCTTTTGTGTTCTTGCATGGTCAAAAGCATTTAAACCATTTCTAGTACATCTTGGATGCTCATTCACTTCATGCATGTGCTAGAAATCGGACCTTATCAAAGGCATGCATGATGTTCTTGTCAAAATGTCCTAAGGATGCACTCAAAGCAAACATGCAATCTGCCAGATTACTTTATTCAGCTTTGAACGGCCATAACTCGGTCATTTCTTAACCAAATCCTGATATTCTTTTTGTATTGGATAGTTCCACGAGTTAACTTTCAAACCCAACTGGTCGCACTGTAAAATATTAAATATCGGATTTTTGGCAATTTTTACAAAATGGTTGCGCAAACAGCTCTTTTTCTGTGATCACCATTTTTGCTTTGCATGATCAATGGCCTTAAACCCAACCATAAATCTGGGGAAAAATACTTTAGAAACTTAACATATCCAGTGAATGATGGCTGAAATTTCGTGGCTTAAAACCCCACAGAATGTGCTTCACAAATTCATGAACTTCAGCCACATTTACATCTCATGCACCATTGCATGCAACATTTCTTATCTTGTTTGGGTTCAATACCCCTATTTCCCTTCTAAATAAATTTCGAACATTTTTCCTTTTTAAAGCCCTCACATGCATGTGATAATCTGTAAAATACCAAAAGCTTTTATTATTTCTTTGATTTATTAAAATTATTGCAAGAAAACAAGGGCATAAATCACATAAAATACTTCCAGAGGTCTATAAATCCGGAATAAATTCATGGATGACCCCTATGGTGAATAATGACCCCTCACTAAATTTCATCGATTTTTGTTGCTGTTTGGTATGATTTCCGATTTTCTTTTTGTTTGGGTATAATAAATCACAAAACCACTTTAGAGAGTGTGAAAATTGTATCTAACAATTTTCGCAGCCCTTACCTGTGGTGGGTGACTCAGAAAAATAATTTCAGAATTTTTCATCGTGCCTTACAATTTTTCCCAATTTTTGGTAATTATAATGGCCTAAAAATAGGAAAAATAGTTTTGATTATCCAAAACTCATGAACATTTACCAGAACATCATGTTGTACAGTAGGAGATTACATAAAAATTTTGATGATTTTTCTCTACTGTAAACTATTTTTCGTCTATTTTCTAAAGTTAAATACACCTAAATACACATAAATACCCAAAACCGGACTATACAATATGAAAACCACTTTTGGTATTTTTCCCAGATTACTTACACTGTAAATGATGTTACAAAAATTTTTGGTAATTTATTTTAACTGTTTGTTATTTATTCTTCAATTAATGGTTATTTAAGGGGATAAAACAAGGAAAAATAGAAATACCCACTGAAAAATATCTTTTATATTTTTCCCAGCCTAGTTATGTATAATAACAGTTAAATAAAAAGTTTGGGTAATTTTGGAAACTGTTTTCTATTTATTTCAATTTTTATTGGAATAAATGCTCAAAAATCGTAAAATATAATTAAACAGCTTGGAAATCCATTTTTATATTTTTCCCAGCTTAGTAATGTGTAATAACAGTAAAATAAAAAGTTTGAGAATTTTTATCCTTTGAATGCTATTTTTCGTGAATTTATGTTGTTATGAAGACTTAAAAATTTGGAAAATAGTTAACCATATCAAAAATTCAAGGAAAATTTTCTGGAAAACCTCTATTGTATTTAGAATGAAAAATACAAGGTTTGACAATTTTTGGAAACTATTTGATAATATCTTACATTTTTAGGAATTTAAAACACTTTTAAATGTGTTGAAACACCCTTAAATTTATATTACTAAATCTGAAAAATTAATATCCCAAAGTTGTATTTATCGCATGACTTGTAGAATTTCATCATTTCAGAAAAAGTGTAACCAATTAATATAAAATCCAATATTAGAACATAAATTGGCATTTCACTATATGTAGAGTTTAGTATAATAGCATTAGATTTCGACATGGAAACTCACTAGTGTGTGTTTGATGTCGTAGGATCCCGACATTAAGACGTTGGTGTATTCCAAGGCACCACTTGTATCTACTCGAAACATTGTGAGTATTCACGCACTCCCCTATTTTCAGTTTTTATGTTTTGGGGTGGAAAAGCATGTCCAGAAAAACTATTATTTGCATGTTGTATTTAAATTGAATTGTATCAAACACGATTGCTATTGTATTGCTATGTTTCTTTATGTATGTCTATGCAACACGGAACATGAGAACTTATCGTACTAAGGCCCTTCCCTTATCTCTAACCATTAACTCTTTGAGCCAATGGTCATTATGGATAGCGCTATTAGGAATTGACAACTCCTCACTCGCCCTATTGCTGGAGTGCATGATACCATATTCATCTATGGAACGATAAGCATAGATCTCGATAGGGCTTCAGTCATAGGTTTGGTTGAGACTCATTGTTTGCTCATACACATACAAACTCGTTTCTCGTTATAGCAATAAACTTGTATTCATTAATAGCAATCAACTTGGTTTATCATTAAAGCAATGTACTTGTAATTACGAAAAGCCTTATTTCAAGCACGATTTTATATACTTGTGAACTCACCAACTATTTTCATAGTTGACGCTCGTTTTACATGCTTTTTCAGGAAATAATTAGTAAGTGGATGTAAAGATTTATCATCATAGAGCATGCTGCATCGTGTTGAAGCTATTATGAAGTTATATTTTGAACAATGTTGTTTTGGAAAAACTTGTACTTTGTTTCTTTTTAAGCTATGGGTTGTAAACTTTTAAATACTGCTATGGTGATGTATCTTTATCTTTTGCAATGAAACCGTTATCGCTGTCATAGCTTGCGTTTCCGCTTTAGCGGGGTGTGACACTAAGTGTACATGCAACCCTAATAACCTTGGATCTATGTTTGTCTAATAATCATGCAAAGTTGAATTCCAAAGTTATATTCCTATCTAGCATACACGGGGAACATTTTTAACTTGAATGAAAGATAGAATAACTTACCTTGTTGTTGATTATGATCCTTGAAACCTTGTGAGCCTAGCACCCCAAGTGTGATGCCTCAAATGCTTCACACAACACCAAATGCAAAGGAGTAAACTTTGAGAGAATCTTACACTTGCAAAATCGGCTCTAGCCCTCTTGTTTCTTATGTGTAGCCAATTTTGGTGGATAATGGGTTTCTTATATAGTGTTGACACATCTAGGGTTACACCATGTAAACCCTAATGTGTCATGACTCTTCATTTCCATGACCCATGGGTTTGTAACTCCCATGGAGCATCCATGGAGCATCCTATGGGTGGAACCCAACTTGATAATCCATGGAGCCTCTTAGCCCACTATATAAGATATGGAAGATTTACATAATCTACCCATATATTTAATTAGTTATCTTTTGATCACTTAATTAATTCTAAATTAATTCTTGATCAAACTAATTAAATAATATTATTAATATATTAGAACTTATAATATATTAATAAACCATAAGTGTTATTTCTCTCATTTTAGTTTATCCAATTGCATGGTGCCATGCAACCCAAATGGACCATGCCGGGTCGGGTCAAGTACTTACCAGAAATAGTTATGGACTTAGACACCTTATCCAACAGTCTCCCACTTGGATAAGGCTAATAACTATAACTGCAATACTTCAGGAACCGATCGGCAATCGTAGCTCTTTCAAGGTCTCTCGGAACTGAGAAGATGATGATACGCCATTTAAGATAAGTGATTATATAATCCTCTGTTCTAGATATCAGCCGGACAAATACATGGAACAGTGTCTTACTTTGTGTCCAGCAGTTTGTTTCCCGATTTCCGATTTGTTTGACATAGAACTCAATTGAACACATCAACTTAGTTCTGACCGGGCACGGTACATAGGTCAAAACAAAATCATCGAGGGGCCCAGATATCAGCTTCTAATCCAAGAAGGAACAGATAAACTTCGGCTCATATGTTTGTTCTACTACTCATTGAATTATACACAAGAGCACGTTTTATAACATCGAGTTACCAATGCGTTTTCGTACAATCAATGCATAACCAACTCATAAGTAACAAATCATATATCTAGGTTTGAAGACTTATATGATATTACCGTCTCACGATCACTCGAGATAAATTCCATGAAGTGATTCCAGTGAGCGTGGGTTGAGTCCAATGCTCAGAACTTATGAGCACTCATGAGTGTTGTAGCCATGTCCAACAACTTAGACCTCTGCAACCAATCATGACAGTCTTGATTCATACCTACTTCCGACATATGACCGACTGTGGAGGTTCGAATAATATGATATACCAAACATAATTATTCTGGAAGTCAAAACATGCAAAAGAAATATAGTAAACGATCGACAAGAGATAGCAACACTTTACTCATAAATAAAACACCTTTTATTCATCATCTAATGTCAATTACACTTTACAAATTTCAAGGTTATCTAACTACTAAATCTAATATCATTCTTCAGCCCTATGCTCCAAGCATGCTGGAGATGCTTAACCCAAGTCAGTCCTTTCGTGAGGGGATCTGCTGGATTCTCATCCGATGATACCCTCTTTGCCACGAGGAGTCCTTCTTCTATTCGATGTCTGATGAAATGGTATTTTCTGTCGATGTGTCTGGATCTCCCATGATCCCTTGGTTCCTTGGCTAAGGCAACTGCACTTTCACTATCACAGAAAATTTCCATTGGCTCTTTAATAGCAGGTACAACTCCAAGGTCTCCAATGAAGTTCTTCAACCATATCGCCTCCTTTGCTGCCTCGCTAGCTGCTATATACTCTGATTCGCAAGTTGAATCAGCCACTGTCTCTTGCTTGGAACTCTTCCAAGAAATTGCTCCCCCATTTAAGGTAAAGACCCAGCCTGACTGAGAGCGGAAATTATCCCTATCAGTCTGAAAGCTAGCATCACTATACCCTACAACTCTCAAGTCTTCACTCCCACCGAGGGTAAGGACCCAGTCCTTAGTCCTCCGTAGGTACTTGAGGATATTCTTTACCGCAGTCCAGTGTACCTTGCCAGGGTTCCCCTGATACCTGCTAACCATGCTCAAAGCAAAGGCTACATCAGGTCGAGTACACGTCATAGCATACATGATCGATCCTACAGCCGAAGCATAAGGTATTCGACTCATTTCTGCTTTCTCAGCCTCAGTACTAGGGCTTTGTGTCTTACTCAATCTGGCATTACTCTGGATGGGTAACTCTCCTTTCTTGGAGTCCTGCATGCCGAATCTCTTCAACACCTTATCCAAGTAAGTACTCTGACTATGTCCAATTAGTCTTTTACTCCGGTCTCTCAAGATCCTTATCCCTAGAATATAGGCAGCTTCTCCTAGGTCCTTCATAGAGAAACACTTCCCAAGCCAAGACTTAACTTCCTGCAGAGTTGGGATGTCATTTCCTATGAGTAGTATGTCATCCACATACAATACCAAAAAGCTAACTATACTCCTACTAGCCTTGACATATACACAAGATTCATCTTCACTCCTAGAAAAGCCAAATTCTTTGACTTTCTCATCAAAGCAAAGATTTCATCTACGAGGTGCTTGCTTTAACCCATAAATGGATTTCTCAAGCTTACACACTCTGTTAGGGTACTCTGTGTTGACAAAACCCTCTGGCTGACTCATGTAAACATCCTCAGCCAACTTTCCATTAAGGAAAGCGGTTTTGACATCCATTTGCCATATTTCATAGTCATGAAATGCGGCTATGGCTAACAGAACCCTAATAGACTTAATCTTGCCCACTGGAGAAAAGGTCTCATCATAATCAACTCCAGGAGCTTGTGAGAAACCCTTTGCAACCAGTCGTGCCTTATAAGTGTGTACATTACCATCCATGTCGGTCTTCTTCTTGAAGATCCATTTGCACCCTACAGTCTTACGACCTGGTACATTCTCAACCAAGTTCCAAACTTGATTGTCATACATGGACTGTATTTCGCTGTCCATTGCCTCTTTCCACTTGGCTGACTCAGGGCCTGCCATGGCTTCCGCGTAACTGTTAGGTTCATCCAGACCTATCAGTGTCTCATCACTGATAAGTGTATCACCTTCCGCAGTAATATGGAATACATAGTAATGCTCAGGTGCATTCCTAACCCTTGTGGAACGCCTCAGAGGTACAGACTTGTCAATTGGCTCAACAGAAGTTTCCTCCTCAAGTTGAGTGCTAGGGTTTGAAGTTCCTTCACCACGTGACTCTTGAATTTCTTCAAGGTCAACTTGCCTCCCACTGTCTCCTTGGCTTATGAACTCTCTCTCTTGAAAGAAAGCCCTCCTAGCTACAAAGACCACATTCTCACTAGGTCTGTAGAAGAGGTAACCAAAGGATTTCTGTGGGTAGCCGATGAAAATACACCTCTCACTTCGAGGTTCGAGCTTATCATTAGTCTCGCGTCTCACGAAAGCCTCGCAACCCCAAATCTTAATGTGGTCTAGTTTGGGTACTTTACCAGTCCACATCTCATGAGGAGTTTTGGCAACTTTCTTTGTGGGAACTAGATTAAGGATATGGGCGGCAGTCTCTAAGGCATACCCCCAAAATGAGATTGGTAGCGAAGCTCGACTCATCATGGAACGAACCATATCCAACAAGGTTCGATTACGCCTCTCAGCTACACCATTCAACTGCGGTGTCCTGGGAGGTGTCAATTGTGAGACAATCCCACATTCCCTAAGATAGTCGAGGAACTATGAACTAAGATACTCACCACCTCGATCGGATCGAAGCATCTTAATGTTCCTGCCCAATTGATTCTCGACTTCCTGTTTAAATTGTTTAAACCTTTCAAAAGTCTCTGACTTATGCTTGATTAAGTAGACATATCCATATCTACTTTAATCATCAGTAAAAGTCAAATAATAACGATTAGCATCCCTTGTGGCATGTTTGAAGGGTCCACACACATCCGTGTGTATAAGATCCAACAAACCTTCACCCCTCTCACAAGAACCTGTGAAGGGTGACTTTGTCATTTTTCCAAGTAAGCATGATTCGCAACTATCATCCGACTTTAGGTCAAATGACTCCAAGACTCCATCCTTTTGGAGTTGGCCTATGCGTTTCTTGCTTATATGTCCAAGACGAAAATGCCATAATGATGCTTTATCCAAGTTATTATTATTAACATAATCAATACACAATACATTATTTCCTAAGTTATCAACCACAGATACAGTTTCATACACGCCATCACAAGGTAATGCTTTAAAATAAAGAACATTATTAAAGAAAGCATTAATCGAACCAACTTCATTATCAAATGAAAAGGTGAAACCTTGTTTATACAATGCATGAAAGGAAATAATGTTTCTTGCCATTTCTGGCGAATAACAACACTTATTCAAATCTAAACTAAACCCACTACTTAGCGATAAAGTATAAACTCCAATCTTGGTGACAGGTAAAGCTTTCCTATTCCCCATGATTAAGTTTATTCTTCCATGCTCCACATTCTCACTTCTTCTTAGTCCCTGCAAATCAGAACATATATGAATACCACAACTGGTATCAAGGACCCAAGAGTTAGAATGGGGTGAGTTATTAGATAAGATAGTGTAAATACCTGCATGGTTGGGTTTAACTTTCCCATCCTTCACATCTTGCTGGTACTTTGGGCAGTTCCGCTTCCAATGTGATTTTTCATGGCAATAGAAGCATTCAGCCTCTTTTGGGTCAGAAGAAGGAGTGACGAAACCTTTCTTGGTTCCACTTGAAGAAGAGCTATCAAGGGTCCTAGCCTTGGTACCCTTCGAAGAGCCCTTCCTCTTCTTCCCTCGACTTTTCCCGATTGCCAAAACCGGGGCGGAGTTTGGAGTAGGATTGTTAACAACTGACTTACCCTTAAGACCTGTTTCTACGGTCTTGAGGAGTCCCTGAAGTTTGCTGAGTGTGACCTCTTCCTTATTCATGTGATATGTCATGCGGAATTGATCATAGCACGATGGTAAGGAGTGCAAAAGGATATCTATTGCAAGCTCCTCAGGGAAGTTCACATTAAGCTTCAGTAACCGATCCACATACCTTTGCATTTTCTGCATGTGGCTCGTGACGGATTCCCGGTCCTTCATCATGGTTGTTATGATAGAGCATATGATTTCATACCTCTCTTGTCGTGCACTTTGATGGTATCTTTCCATAAGATCTTGGTACATTTCAAAAGGGTAGAAGTCCTCATAGGACTTTTGGAGTTCCGCTGTCATGGTGGCCAACATGATGCATGCCACTTTTGTAGCATCCCTTTCATGTGCCCGGAAGTCAATGATCTCCTGGGGAGTTGCAGTGGTCTCATCAATCTCCTTAAGCTCCTTGTCAAGGATATATTCTTTGTCCTCGTAGCGGGTAATCATCCTGATGTTTCTGATCCATTCATTGAAGTTGGATCCATCAAAAGTGACTTTCCCACACAAGTTCATAAGGGTAAAGGAGCCATTAGGATTAGAGCCAGAAGCAGCATTGTTTGAAGACATCTGAAAGAAGAGTACAAGATTAGTTTAGATATTAAGAGAGTCCTTAATAAAACACCCAAATGTAATATTAAGGCTAGGATCCAATCACAATATATTATAACTTAGAAGAGGTATGCCGTAATCCAAGCTATAACATATTTGAAAGGTAGGTGAATGACGATTCACCAATTTCCACCATGAAAAACGAAATATAAATATTAGGTTTTTAATTGGTTCTTAGAAATTCCTAGATTCTTTTGAGATTCAATGAACTTTTCAAAGGCATGTTTCAATCTCGAGTGTGCCCTCCAAGTTTTGTGACTGGGATACCGAGGATCACAAAACGAGGTGTGAAGTAACCATGCAAATCACTTGGTACCCTCAAGGTTTATCACTCAATCGATGTGCCGGTAAACCACACGCGCTCCACCGATGCTATGGTAAACCTTAAGTCACCCTTTACCTACCTTGTTAAGTCCAAGTTAGTGTGCCGGTTAACCACACACGCTCCACCAACGACTTAAACAAAGTGTAAAGTGTAATTTCATGGATTATCACCTTATTCACATTTTCCTAAAGTAACTAAGATTGGGAATTTAATAAAAGCATTTAGTTACTTTATAATATTCATCATACTTTTAATGAGAATTTATAAGTCCTTGTCTTACCCGTTCGGCTAACGACCCTCCACCGATCAAGGAAGCGGTGGGTGAGAGTGGACACCCATTAAGTTGCCATTTTATAGGCAACAACCTTATACCCCCCTTATAGACAGGCTTCGTGAATGAGGCGTACTAGCAGTAAGACGACTTGTTGTTATACATATATATATTAGTAACTTATAATATTATAAAGTATAAGGGTTGAATTTTAACTTTTAAAATTCTAAGGGTTGGAACTAAAGTTTTAATCAAGACTTTACATGTTCCAAAACTTGAGGGCAAGTTTTGTAAACTTCCAAAACTTTTCTTTTCTTATAACTTATGAATTAATTGAGTAATAAAAATGAAGACTCTTCATTTTTATAACTCTTGTGTTCTTTTAATGGCTTTAATAAAAGTGAGACTTTTGGTTTTCCATAACTTGAGGACAAGTTATGGACTCCATTAAAACACATTATGATCATGAATTAAACTACCATGAAGGTTACAAACAATTCCTATGATCATCTAATCTTCATAAGTTCAAGAACATGAATATGACCACTTTCAAGAATCAAAAATTACACTTAAAAAAAACTTGTAATTTAACGATTTTTTTTTCAAGCTGTTTGCACACACAAAAAAAAACAACAAACAAACCTAGGCTCTGATACCACTGATGGGTTTTGAGCATTCTAACACTTCCTAAGTGTACATGCAACCCTAATAACCTTTGATCTATGTTTGTCTAATAATCATGCAAAGTTGAATTCCAAGGTTATATTCCTATCTAGCATACATGGGGAACATTTTTAACTTGAATGAAAGATAGAATAACTTACCTTGTTGTTGATTATGATCCTTGAAACCTTGTGAGCCTAGCACCCCAAGTGTGATGCCTCAAATGCTTCACACAACACCAAATGCAAAGGAGTAAACTTTGAGAGAATCTTACACTTGCAAAATCGGCTCTAGCCCTCTTGTTTCTTATGTGTAGCCAATTTTGGTGGATAATGGGTTTCTTATATAGTGTTGACACATCTAGGGTTACACCATGTAAACCCTAATGTGTCATGACTCTTCATTTCCATGACCCATGGGTTTGTAACTCCCATGGAGCATCCATGGAGCATCCTATGGGTGGAACCCAACTTGATAATCCATGGAGCCTCTTAGCCCACTATATAAGATATGGAAGATTTACATAATCTACCCATATATTTAATTAGTTATCTTTTGATCACTTAATTAATTCTAAATTAATTCTTGATCAAACTAATTAAATAATATTATTAATATATTAGAACTTATAATATATTAATAAACCATAAGTGTTATTTCTCTCATTTTAGTTTATCCAATTGCATGGTGCCATGCAACCCAAATGGACCATGCCGGGTCGGGTCAAGTACTTACCAGAAATAGTTATGGACTTAGACACCTTATCCAACAGTTCAATCATTGTATATTGAACCAAAATATAGTTATACAAAAGAAGATATGACTCAACATAGCTCCATCTTCTCAAAAAGCTCGGCGAGTACCTGTGTATTATTTCCCTGAGAATACAAGTAATTTGAAAAGAGAGTATCAACATAAAGTTGAGTGAGTGCATAAGTGTTTATGTTTAAAGGATGTCTCTGTATCTTGTATATGTAAATTGTTCCAGAAAATCCTATATTTTCTGTTGTATATGAAAAGTAGTTTTATTCCCATAAAACCGTTCACTTTGTATCAATGTTTTGTATTTGTATTCCTTTATGAAAAACTTGTACTGAGAGTGTGCCTGGCTCCACCAGCTGTTATTGAAAACTGTATTGAACCATTGTATTTTGTATTCTGTAAACTGGAACTTTGAAGGTGTACTTTCGTTTAGTTGTTTATACACTAACGTATTGTTAATATATTTTTAATGAGTTATTATAACCATACTATGACGGATGGCCTGAAACAAACGCTTTGTGGGCGTTTAAACTGTTGATCACAATTACCACTCATCGGCGTGTATGCCTGACTTTAGCTAGCAACCTGAGTGCGGGGTTGTCAATCCCAATATAGATCTACACACACTTGTTTCGATCCCCGGATGGAGATTCTGGTTATAA
Organism: Lactuca virosa; assembly: GCF_052849685.1. Taxonomy (NCBI): domain Eukaryota; kingdom Viridiplantae; phylum Streptophyta; class Magnoliopsida; order Asterales; family Asteraceae; genus Lactuca; species Lactuca virosa. Next base: position 245,033,415 of record NC_136430.1, on the reverse strand, counting down.
TGTCAGGGCTTTTCCTATGTTGTCTAAAATGAATTAAACAACCTGAATTGAATGTCTCATAAAAAGCATATAAACGTTACATGTATATTAGTTATGAAAACCCAATCATTCTGAAATAAATGATTGATAGTATGTTCTTGAATTAGAATTTCTAACATGTATTTGATAAGTGTAAACCCTTGATTTGTTTTGTATCAAAACCCTTGTTTCTTGTAACACTGTGTATTCTAGTATACTTGAATCATGAATTATTGTTCTATGTATAAATTATACCTATTATAATTTATATGTACTTTCTGAATGTGTATTTAACCATGTTTGCATGTAATCCCTTGCTCAGCATGTTACAAAGGTAGTTAAACTGATGAAATAACTATTATATTTATATACATATACAATTTTATATATAAGTAAAATTTAAACGACACTCGAACAAATAACTGGTACTATAAGCCCACATCCAAACAAGGAAAAGGACCCGGAATGAGTTATCAGTCCTAAGCCTTTTAGATCTTAGTTATATACATATATATATATATATATATATATATATATATATATATATATATATATATATATATACAAACATGAATTTTGGGGAAAAATATAAGATGATAAAAGAGTTTAATGTTTTGAGTATTTTTAATGATTTAATGTTGTTTTATCATGATTTGAAATCATAATTTTATAAAACAAAGTTCTTGTGTTATGCTTGTATTCCCCCCCCCCCCTTAAAACAGTAGAAATTATGAAAATACGGCGGTATGTACTCACTTGATAGGTGGCAAATCGGACAGAGTTTCATTTCACGAAAAGGAGTTTATTTGTCGAGAAACCAGCTCAAATCGGGCAGAGTTTCGACAGGAGAGAGGTTACTTCTCGGGAATCTCGGGGCTTCGAGGCTTGCTTAGGGTTCAAGACTTGATACCGGGGCTTTAGGGGTTGTATATGACTTTGTGGAAGTGGAAAATATGAAAGAGAATGAAATTTGGGGTGAAAAGTGTAAAATAATCCGGAACCCTCGCATGCCTTATATAGGCCGAAGCCTCGGATCCGAGGCTATGTGAGGCTGACACACGTCGGACAGGTGGCGAAGGAGTGGCTTACTTCGGACCGCATGCTCGCAAGGTGGGAGGCTCGGATTGGACCAGACCTCGGTCCAATGAGAAGAAGACATGTGCGAATGGGGCATCTCTGGGGTGTCTCCGGGGTGTCTCCTGCGAAGGTGTCCGAGGATGACTGGACCGCGGAGTTGGTCGAATCAGAAGGCGCCACGCAAGGCTTCGGTCCAATCAGCAGCCGACACGTGCGAGGATGACGTGTCATGTTAAATTGCCCGGTTTTTTTCTATTTTTCTTTATTTTTGTGCCAAAAACTTGCGAAAATCATAACTTTGGCATACGAGCTCCGATTTTGGCGTTCTTTATATGCACACGTAGGTAAAATCATACTCTACGACTTTCGTTTAGACTTCGTCGGCTAATTTTGAATTTATTTTTAATATTATTATTTTAAACAGACCGGGACGGGAATCCGTTAAAAATTCATAACTTCTTCATCCGACGTCCGTTTTTGTCTGTCTTTTTACCGTTGTACTACTACTGACGAGACCTTCAATTCTTGTTTAGGTTGTGTCGGCTAAAAATCGCTCGATCTTTATTTCGAGTTTTTAGTTGTACACTGCTATACTGAAAGTTAGAAAAATCATAATTTCCTCATACGAAGTCAGATTTTTCCGTTCTTTTTATGAATGTTCTCGGTTTAACATAAACTAGAACTTTCATTTAGATTGTTAAGGCTAAAAAGCCTTTTATTGAAAATTCAGTTTTTACACTGAACAATGTTTTGCCAGTTTTGTCGCGGATTTTCGATTGGTCATAAATTCTTCGTTATAACTCGGATTTTAGTGTTCTTTATGTTTTTGGAAACCTTGTTACAATCTTTATCACTTGGTTCATCCCAATCGAGATTGTTAAATAATTTATTTTTGAGGGTCAATTATGTAAATATACACATTATGCTAAAATTTCACTTTATTATTATAAAAAGAAATACACATTGACCTATACTATTACATAGGTTTGAAATAACGATTTGTTACATTATCCCCCCGGTAGAGAGAATTTCGTCCTGAAATTAGTATTTCAGATAGACTAGGGAAAAAGATGTGGATATTTCTGTTTCATTTGATCCTCCCGCTCCCCAGTGAATTCAGGTCCCCGTTTTGCATTCCAGCGAACCTTCACTATCAGGATACAGCTTTGTTTGGTTTTCTTAACTTCCCTGTCTAGAATCTCTACGGGTTCTTCCACAAAGTTGAGGCTCTCGTTTAACTCGATTTCCTCGAGTGGGATCACAAGAGTCTCGTCAGATAGACACTTTTTCAAGTTCGAAACGTGGAAGGTAGGATGAATGTTATTTAGTTCTTGGGGTAGTCGAAGTTTATAAGCTACAAGACAAATTCTAGCAAGAATTTCGAAGGGTCCTATGTACCTTGGACTCAATTTGCCACGCTTTCCAAAGCATATCATGCCCTTCCAGGGTGAGACCTTTAACAAGACGCGGTCACTAACCTGGAATTCCAAGGGTTTTCTCCGTTTGTCAGCGCAACTTTTCTGTCTATATCTGGAAGCTTTAAGTCGCTCCCGAATTTGTATGATTTTGTCGGTGGTTTCTCGAATGATTTCCAGACCAGTGAGAGCACTGTCAGGAGTTTGACCTCTAGCTAGCTGCGTGTCACCCACTTCAGCCCAGCATATAGGGGATCTGCACTTGCGGTCATAGAGGGCTTCGAATGGAGCAGCCTTTATGCTAGTGTGATAACTATTGTTATAAGAGAATTCAGCAAGGGGTAAATGAATACCCCATGCCTTTCCAAAGTCTATCACGCAAGCTCGCAACATGTCTTCTACTGTTTGAATCGTCCTCTCACTTTATCCGTCGGTTTGTGGATGGTAGGCTGTACTCATGTCCAGCCTAGTTCCCAAAGAGTTTTGTAAATACTGCCAGAAACGAGAGGTGAATCTACTATCACGGTCAGAAATAATAGATATTGGTACACCATGCAGTCTAACAATATCCCTGAGGTAAGTTCTGGTTAGTTTATCCATCTTGTCGGTTTCTTTTATTGGCAAGAAGTGTGCGGATTTGGTTAATCTGTCGACGATTACCCAAATAGTATCATAACCACCCGAAGTCTTGGGTAATTTGGTTATGAAATCCATTGTAATCCGCTCCCACTTCCATTTAGGGATTTCAGGTTGTTGTAATAAACCTGAAGGTTTCTGGTACTCTACCTTGACTTCGGCACAAGTAAGGCACTTGCCCACAAAGGTAGCGATTTCGACCTTCATGTTAGGCCACCAGTATAGTTTCTTAAGGTCCAGATACATCTTGTCTGAACCTGGATGAATGAAGTATCGGGTTTTGTGTGCTTCATTCATAACCACGTCTCTGTAACCACCGAACTTTGGTGTTCAGATCCGGTTCATGAAATAATAGACTCCATCATCCCTGACTTCGAAGTTCTTATCCATTCCTCTCAAAGTTTCACCTGCCATGTTTTCGGGTTTCAAGGCTTCAAGTTGAGCTCCTTTGATCTGTGTGGACAGATGTGAATGGATTGTCATGGTCAACGACTTTACTCGGCGACCCGAGTATTCTTTTCTGCTAAGGGCGTCAGCTACTACATTTGCTTTACCAGGGTGATAAAGAATTTCACATTCGTAGTCGTTCAGTTGCTCCACCCATTGTCGTTGTCTCATGTTCAGCTCTTTCTGGTCGAAGATGTGCTGGAGACTTTTATGGTCCGTGAATATTGTGCATTTCGTGCCATATAAGTAATATCTCCAGATTTTCAGAGCAAATACCACCGCTCCTAGTTCAAGGTCGTGTGTTGTATAGTTGACTTCATGCGTCTTAAGTTGTCGTGAGGTGTAGGAGATCACCTTTCCTCTTTGCATAAGTACACACCCAAGCCCTTGATTTGAAGCATCGCAGTACACTACAAAGTCTTATGTCCCTTCGGGTAGAGACAAGATCGATGCACTGCATAAGGCTAGTTTGAGCGTTTGAAATGCTGCTTCTTGATTCTCTTCCCAACTGAAAGTTACATCTTTTTCCGTCAGGGTGGTAAGCGGTTTAGCGATTCGGGAGAAATTTTGGATGAATCTGCGATAGTAGCCAGCAAGACCTAAGAATTGACGGATTTCTGTAGGTGTTTTGGGTGCTGGCCAGCTTTCAATTGCTTTGATTTTGGAAGGGTCCACGTGTATTCCTTCTGAACTGACCACGTGACCTAGGAACTCAACTTTCCTAATCCAAAACTCGCACTTTGAAAACTTCGCATAGAGTTTTTCTGTCCTAAGGGTTTGTAATATTTGACGAAGATGTAGGCCATGTTCCTCCTTGCTCCTTGAGTAGATAAGGATGTCGTCGATGAAGACTATGACGAACTTGTCCAGGAATGGACGACACACTCTGTTCATTAGATCCATGAACACAGCAGGTGCATTCGTCAATCCGAATGACATCACTATAAACTCGTAATGACCATAACGAGTTCTAAACGCGGTCTTGGGAATGTCTTCCTCCAAAATCCGTAACTGGTGATACCCGGATCTTAAGTCTATTTTCGAGAAGTAGTTCGCACCTTGAAGTTGGTCGAACAGATCGTCAATGCGAGGTAAAGGATATCGATTTTTGATGGTAAGTTTATTTAGCTCGCGGTAGTCTATGCACATGCGGAATGATCCATCCTTCTTCTTTACGAACAAAACCGGTGCTCCCCATGGTGAGAAGCTTGGTCTTATGAAATCTTTACTAAGGAGTTCGTTAAGTTGGCTGGATAATTCTTGCATTTCAGAAGGTGCAAGATGATAGGGGGATTTGGCTACAGGGGTAGCTCCAGGTATTAAGTCGATTCGGAATTCGACTTGTCGTTCGGGAGGTACGCTTGGAAGATCATCGGGAAAGATATCGGGAAAGTTGCAAACCTCTGGAATGCTCGCGATATCTTTTACTTCTTTCTTTTTGTCTACGACGTGAGCTAAGAAAGCATGGTTGGGGCACAACCAATCCATACCTATTATGATGTCAAAACTTTTGATAGAGACCAGCATAAGGTCTATTGGGAAAGACAAGTCATTCAAGGTAAGGATACATCCTATGTATATAGCGTTGGTGGATTCAGATTTCCTGTTAGCCATTTCTACTATAAACGTTTCATTTAGTGGTTGGGAGTTTTGATTTAGTAGATGTTTAAAATTATGGCTCACGAAGCTCCTCTCAGCACCACAATCAAATAGAATGCATGCATAAGTATTGTTGAGAAGGAACGTACCCATGACCACAGCAGGGTCTGCCACCGCTTCTTCATGACCCAGTGCTAAAATCCTCCCAACTCCACCGACATTTCCAGCTTTTGGACAATCTTTCTTGAAATGCCCCACATCACCGCATTGGTAGCATGCTCGGCCTACTCCAGCGGCAGGTACTTGGTTAAGTGGTTGGGGTGGTATTCTACAGAATCGGGCAGTATGTCCTTTCCTGTTGCAGTTTCGACACTGCATTTCTTGGCAATTTCCGTTGTGGTGAAAATTACACTTGTTGCATTTAGGGAGGGTACCAGCATAGGGCTTAGTTGGTGCAAGGTTATTAGGGACAGCAGCAGGTATAGCAGCGGGTATTGTAGCAGGTACAGTAGTAGCATGGACTGCCACTACTTGTTGCTTCTTTGCAGATTCCAAAGGAGATTTGCCCTTCCTCTTGTTCCAACCCTTCTTGTTGTTGTTGTTGTTGTTGTTCTCCTTGGGTTGTTCTGGAGCGGAAACCACAGAGTTTTGACGGGCTCCGTGGTCGATAAGAGATTGTGCCAGTTCTTTGGCACTATCAAAAGTAATAGGCTTTGAAGCTAAAACGCTTGACTGAATTTGGGGTGACATACCCCAAATATATATCTCAATATTTTTGCTCTCCATAGGAACCATATCCGGACAAAGAATTGCCAGATCACAGAACCTACTGGTATAGGTTGATATGTCAGAACCAACCATTGTAAGAGCCCATAGTTCTTGCTCCAGTTTCTGTAACTCCCCTCGCGGACAGTATTCCCGCATTAACATGGCTTTTAGGCTCTCCCAGCTGATGGAGTTAGCCACTATCAGAGTAAGTGACTTAATGTGGCCATTCCACCACGTTAGAGCCCTATCAGAAAAAGTACAGGCAACAAATTTAACTTTGCTACCCTCAGGACAGGAGCAAATTTCAAAGATTGCTTCCGTCTTCTCAATCCATTGTCTTAGTGCCATAACTCCCCCAGTCCCATTAAAGGTCCTGGGTTTGGCATTAGAAAAATCCTTATAAGTGCATTCTCGCGAATGCCCATGACTTTCGCCATGGTTAGAAGGATGTGCACCGACTCCCGACCCACTAACACCAGGAGTATGGATATGAGACATGGCAGCCGCTACAGCCACCGTGACCGCCGCTTGAAACATAGCGGGGTCGAATTGAGGAGGTGGTGGTGGGGGTGGCGTCGGTGCTTCATTGGTGTTGATATGTCTTGGATTTCTACGAGGAGGCATCTCTTGCTATAAAAGTCAATAGATAAAAAGATAGTGAGATATCAAGAATGAATATGAATTTGATATCTCTGAACTAAACACTTAATTCAACATGAATTTCACAAAGAATTGGAAATAGAAATCCACTACAAGTACAACTTGCAACAGGATAATATGAAATTGAATGGTTATTTTTCAAAGAGTATAAATGTACATGTCGGCTGTATTGGTATATTAAGTGTATAAGGTCCAGAAAACTTGACCTTAAAGCAGGATTATAATATACCCCAACACTGAGAAAGTGTCGACACCAAATCGACCTATCCAAAAATAACATTTCCGTGGTCATATTGAAAGCATGAAAAATAACACTGGAACATTTCTGTGATCCAAAACTTTGGAATAGGATGTTTATGAGAACTATAATAACTCTTTGTTGAAGTAAAGTGCTTGTTGTTTTATTGATACCCGATTTGTACATAACGTGGAAAGTGGTATATATACATTCGATATAGAAAGTAGAAAGTAGAAGTAGTGCGAACACTACTTGCGACGGTTGCTACGACGGTTGCTGGGTTCCGCTTCGTCTTGTGCTTTCCAGCGCCTTTCTTGGGCAGCTTGATGCTCCCTCAGTTCCCTTATCTCTGATTCAGCAGCATTAAGTTGCCTTTGAAGGGCTTCAGTATGGTGCTGGGTGTCATCTTGCATTTCGTCAAGATGAAGGATATTTGTAGTGTTAGCCTGCGCAACCGCATTCACTTCTAGGATCCGATTGATCGACATCCTTGATTGATCGAATTGTCGGGCTATTCGGTTCACTATAACTGGAAGAGCTCTGTCATCGGTTCCTCCTCTAGAGACGTTATAGAAACCTCGTGCCATTTCGTAAGGAGGGCGTTGACTGTCTTGTCGACTCCAATAGTTTATGTATTGACCCCAATCTGTCACACCCCAAACCAGACGACGAAAACGTCCGGGGGTGGAGGACTTCAATTGTAGTATCACAACACATGCATCATAGTAATCAAAGTACAAACAACCATTGTATTTAAAAGGTATAAGTATTTACATGTGTTCAATCATTGTATATTGAACCAGAATATAGTTATACAAAAGAAGATATGACTCAACATAGCTCCATCTTCTCAAAAAGCTCGGGGAGTACCTGTGTATTATTTCCCTGAGAATACAAGTAATTTGAAAAGAGAGTATCAATATAAAGTTGAGTGAGTGCATAAGTGTTTATGTTTAAAGGATGTCTCTGTATCTTGTATATGTAAATTGTTCCAGAAAATCCTATATTTTCTGTTGTATATGAAAAGTAGTTTTATTCCCATAAAACCGTTCACTTTGTATCAATGTTTTGTATTTGTATTCCTTTATGAAAAACTTGTACTGAGAGTGTGCCTGGCTTCACCAGCTGTTATTGAAAACTGTATTGAACCATTGTATTTTGTATTCTGTAAACTGGTACTTTGAAGGTGTACTTTCGTTTAGTTGTTTATACACTAACGTATTGCTAATATATTTTTAATGAGTTATTATAACCATACTATGACGGATGGCCTGAAACAACCGCTTTGTGGGCGTTTAAACTGTTGATAACAATTACCACTCATCGGCATGTATGCCTGACTTTAGCTAGCAACCTGAGTGCGGGGTTGTCAATCCCGATATAGATCTACACACACTTGTTTCGATCCCCGACTGGAGATTCTGGTTATAATGTCAGGGCTTTTCCTATGTTGTCTAAAATGAATTAAACAACCTGAATTGAATGTCTCATAAAAAGCATATAAACGTTACATGTATATTAGTTATGAAAACCCAATCATTCTGAAATAAATGATTGAGAGTATGTTCTTGAATTAGAATTTCTAACATGTATTTGATAAGTGTAAACCCTTGATTTGTTTTGTATCAAAACCCTTGTTTCTTGTAAGACTGTGTATTCTAGTATACTTGAATCATGAGTTATTGTTCTATGTATAAATTATACCTATTATAATTTATATGTACTTTCTGAATGTGTATTTAACCATGTTTGCATGTAATCCCTTGCTCAGCATGTTACAAAGGTAGTTAAGCTGATGAAATAACTATTATATTTATATACATATACAATTTTATATATAAGTAAAATTTAAACGACACTCGAACAAATAACTGATACTATAACCCCACATCCAAACAAGGAAAAGGACCTGAAATGAGTTATCAGTCCTAAGCCTTTTAGATCTTAGTTATATATATATATATATATATATATATATATATATATATATATATATATATATATATATATAAACATGAATTTTGGGGAAAAATATAAGATGATAAAAGAGTTTAATGTTTTGAGTATTTTTAATGATTTAATGTTGTTTTATCATGATTTGAAATCATGATTTTATAACACAAAGTTCTTGTGTTATGCTTGTATTCCCCCCCCCCCCTAAAACAGTAGAAATTATGAAAATACGGGGGTATGTACTCACTTGATAGGTGGCGAATCGGACAGAGTTTCGTTTCACGAAAAGGAGTTTATTTGTCGAGAAACCGGCTCAAATCGGGCAGAGTTTCGACAGGAGAGAGGTTAATTCTCGGGAATCTCAGGGATTCGAGGCTTGCTTAGGGTTCGAGACTTGATACCGGGGCTTTAGGGGTTGTATATGAGTTTGTGGAAGTGGAAAATATGAAAGAGAATGAAATTTGGGGTGAAAAGTGTAAAATAATCTGGAACCCTCGCATGCCTTATATACGCCGAAGCCTCGGATCCGAGGCTATGCAAGGCTGACACGCGTCGGACAGGTGGTGAAGGAGTGGCTTACTTCAGACCGCAGGCTCGCAAGGTGGGAGGCTCGGATTGGACCAGACCTCGGTCCAATGGGAAGAAGACACGTGCGAAGGGGGCATCTGAGGGGCATCTCCGGGGTGTCTCCTGCGAAGGTGTCCGAGGATGACTAGACCGTGGAGTTGGTTGAATCAGAAGGCGCCACGCAAGGCTTCGGTCCAATCAGCAGCTGACACGTGCGAGGATGACGTGTCATGCGAAATTGCCCGATTTTTTTCTATTTTTCTTTATTTTTGTGCCACAAACTTGTGAAAATCGTAACTTTCGCATACGAGCTCCGTTTTTGGCGTTCTTTATATGCACACATAGGTAAAATCATACTCTACGACTTTCGTTTAGACTTCGTCGGCTAATTTTGAATTTATTTTTAATATTATTATTTTAAGCAGATCGGGACGGGAATCCATTAAAAATTCAGAACTTCTTCATCCGACGTCTGTTTTTGTCTGTCTTTTTACCGTTGTACTACTACCTACGAGACCTTCAATTCTCGTTTAGGTTGGGTCGGCTAAAAATCGCTCGATCTTTATTTCGAGTTTTTAGCTATACACTGCTATACTAAAAGTTAGAAAAATCATAACTTCCTCATACGAAGTCAGAATTTCCGTTCTTTTTATGAAAGTTCTCGGTTTAACATAAACTACAACTTTCATTTAGATTGTTAAGGCTAAAAAGCCTTTTATTGAAAATTCAGTTTTTACACTGAACAGTGTTTTGCCGGTTTTGTCGTGGATTTTCGATTAGTCATTACTTCTTCGTTATAACTCAGATTTTAGTGTTCTTTATGTTTTTGGAAACCTTGTTACAATCTCTATCACTTGGTTCATCCCAATCGAGATTGTTAAATAATTTATTTTTGAGGGTCAGTTATGTAAATATACATATTATGCTAAAATTTCTCTTTATTATTATAAAAGAAATACATATTGACCTATACTATTACATAGGTTTGAAATAACGATTTGTTACATCATTGGATTCGAGGGACGCGGGTGCGTACGTGCAGCGTACCAAGAGGTACGCCCAGCGTACCAAGAGGTACGCCCAGCGTACGCGGGCAGATAACAAACCCTAATTTTTAGGGTTTAGGACCTATAAATACCCCATTATAGCCTCCCTTTTTGGCCTCGTCACTTGTCCATCACCCTTAGAGAAACCCTAATTCGTTCATACTCCCTTCCTTGTGTGTGTTTGACATTTGGGGCTTATTTTGTTAAAGAAGAACTTGGGAGAAGAAAGGAAAGGTTGGAGAAGAAGCACTTGAGTATCTTGAGCTCAAGGATCTGGAGCAAGCTTTTCATTTGGAACTCAAAGGAGGTATAAAGCTCCTATCTTTCCTTCTAGAATCATAGATCTAGGGTTTTGAAGATTTGGATTTTTTTAGGTCCAAAGTTTGGATCTTGGCCATGTAACTTCGATTTTGAGCTTAGGGTTGCCACCCTTGAAGCTCAATGGGTTTCTTTAGTTGTAAAGTTGCAAACTTTGAGACTTTTATGAAGCCATGCAAGAGATCTAGCCATTTCCATGGAAGTTCATTGTCATTTTTAGTGTTGGGCTTATTTGGTGGGTTGCAACCCACCAAGTGATCAACTTTAAGGGTTAGAACGAAGCATGGGACTCAGATCTGTAGTTTGGATGTATGTCTTAAGGGATTAAGAAGGTTTTGGAAAAAAGTGCTTAACAAGAGAGTACGTTGGGCGTACATGCCCGTACGCGCATCGTACAAGCCTTTTCAGCAGTACGCGCAACGTACAGAGAGGTACGCTCAGCGTACGCTTAGTCAGTGGACTTTGTTATTGGGCCTTGGTTTGGGCCAGGTCTTGGACATAGCAGTAATGGGTCATGCTGGGCCTTCAGAAGTTGGTTAAGGGCCCAAGGATTAGTTGGGCTTGAGAGGAAAGCACATTTGAAGAGTTGGGCCCAATTTAGAAAGTTGGGCCATTTGAGGACTTAATAGGCCTTAGTGAGGATTAGAAAGGATTGGGTCTCGGTCATGGCCCAAATTAGATCAAAGGGGTAATATAGTCATTTTACCCATAGAAGAACCTTCAGTTTTTAACTAAGTGTTTATTTGGTCATAATAGCCGAGGAGTAGTTAGACCAGCAGACAGAGTTACCTTTGCACGAGTTTTCGGCAGTCAGATTTAGAGGTGAGTATTCCTCGAGTAGGAACGGGTCTAAGGCACCAATGTCGGCCCTTTTATATAGTTCTAGTATGCCGGGGTTAGCCCGATGCAGTTTATATGTTTCCGGACATTGGTCCGATGCCGGGGTGGTCCCGAGAAGTAGTTATGTATGCTTGATGTCTCTGTGATTCATGCATGTTGTATGTTATGTGTTATGTGTTCCGGGCTTCGGTCCGATGCCAGGGTAAGCCCGATGTATGCTAGTTTATATGTTATATGTTATATGTTTTGGGCTTCGGTCCGATGTCGGGGCAAGCCCGATACAGATTGTGTGATTATGATATATGTTATTTTGTGCACGTGTCGGGATAAGCCCGATGTCGGGGTGAGCCCGATGCCCGATACGGTCGGATGCCGGGGTGAGCCCGATACCGGGCAGGAGTCTGATGTCGGGTTCGTCCCGATGCAGTTGGGAATGGTCCCAGAGTTATGATTTTTGTTATATGTTAAGTGCATGGTATGTGGTAGTTTGGGGGAGCTCACTAAGCTTCGTGCTTACGGTTTCAGTTTTGGTTTCAGGTACTTCAGCTAGCAAAGGGAAGGGCTCGGGGTGATAGCATGGCACACACCACAAATTTTTTGGCCTGGGAGAGTTCTCTGATGTTTTTATCATATGTTTTGATCATATTATTTGACATGAAGTTTTGAGATACATGATACATGGTTTATGATTTTTATACTATGGTGATGAGGTTATTGTTTTGATAATGATTTTAAAAATGAAATTTTTGGACCATGTTTTTGGGATGTTTCAAGTTGGTATCAGAGTCATGGTTTGAGGGATTCGGGTACACTTTCGGGTGTGTCTGAACTCAAACTAAGGAAGTGGAATAAAATTTTCAAAAATAAATCATTTTTACAAAAAAGATTTGGGAAATAGAAAAGAATTTTGAAAAGAGAAAAAGGGTGTGGTGCATGCAATCAGCCGAGCTCAAGTAAGTACTCCCAAATTACCCATACAAGTTTATGTCATGATATGTTTTTCAGCTTTATGAGAACAAAATGCTAGATTAGGACTAAGGATCTAGGAAGGATGCCGTATGTGCCTGTTATATGTGTGCCTGCTTATTGAGAACTACATGCTAGTACAGATTAGTCAGTATGATAGCCAGAGTAGTAGATGCTTGATTATGTGTACTCAATGCCCGAATGCTGCTTGCTTTGTGCTTTTAGGAGTTCTAGTTGTCTTTCACTAACTAGTAAACAAATATGTTAAGTCACATATTGCAAGGACTAAATAATTTTAGAACGTTAGGTCTAGCTCTATTTCGCAGCTCTTGTTTGAGTCCAACCGTTGTATGGTAGGATCTCTCATTCGAAGAATTATCTAGTCTGAGTAATATGTAATAGTATTCGCGAGCTAGTTACGGGAAGAAAGTAGGGACTTCATATGCAGTTGATGGCGGAGAGTGGGTTGGTGGTTACCCTAGGACAAGCCTAGGATGAGAGTAGCAGAGAGCAGTAGCAGTAGAAGGGGCTTGGTGGAGTCAAGGCAGTTCTTGAGGAAAGTACGGATAAATGTGGAAGGTAGTATGGGCCCGTACTACTGAAAGCAGAGGATCCATACTCGAATCAAGGAAGGTTGAGATAAGACCAGGGAACTTGTAGTGTAGGTGATCCCTCTGGTTATGATTAGTATTCTGACATTTGTTATGATGTATTTTTCAGAATGGTGGTTTTACGCCCTAGACCAGCAGTTGGCAGTTCAAGTGCCGGGGAGGGATCGGGCTCAGGCTCTGGAGCCGAGCAGTTAGATGAGCAGACTAGGGAGTTTCTCTCCTCAGAGATCACTCGCATTATACTTGAGCACACCCCTGTGATCTTTGGTTCGATCAAGGAGGGTATTCTGGAGCTTATGGATGAGAGATTGAGTGCGTTTCGCACTGAGGTAACGGCCATGATGGGGTCGTGCATGCTCACCTTCAGGGAGTTCAGAGCATGTGGAGCTCCCGATTACCATGGGGCTCGGGACCCCATTGCTAGTACCAGATGGTTGGTGGATGTCGCCAACGCATTCCGCACCAGCAGATGTCCCGAGGGGGACAAGGTTAGGCTTACATCCTGTCTTCTGAAGGACAGAGCATGCGACTGGTGGGAGGAGATTGGGAGAGCCATTGGAGATGACACAGTTTTGGATGCGATGACCTGGGGTGATTTTACGACCAGGTTCAGGGCCGAGTTCGCGCCTATCATTGAGGTACAACAGCTTGCTAGGGAGTTCCAGGATCTCCAGCAGACGACTGAGACAGTGGCAGAGATTACCGCCAAGTTTAGGGAGAGGGCCCTTCTAGTTCCGCAGTATGCAGCGGACGAGGAGATGAAAAAGGTTCGGTACCATGAGATGTTGCGGAGTGACATCCGCCAGTTTGTGAGCCGCTCCAGCTGCAAGACACTGGAGGACATGATTGATAGAGCTCGAGAGAGGGAGTTGGATTTAGAGATGGAGAGGAAGAGGAAACTAGAGGGAGTTCAGTCAGGGGGTTCGGGCAAGAAGCCCAAGGTATCCAGTCACAGATCTCGGAGCCAGCAGAGCCACGACCGTTGTGGCAAATGCGGCAGGATGCACGATGGGACGTGCAAGGCAGGGATTTCGGGCTGCTACAAGTGTGGCAAAACTAGTCATATGAGTCGAGATTGCATAGCCACTACCACCACCACGACAACATCATATCTAATTTGCTTTCAGTGCAATAAGATGACACACAAGCGGTCCTAGTGCCCGAGCTTAGCAGCAGCAGGGAAGGTGGTAGCACATTCTCTTGCCACATTGAGGATTACAGATGGCCGTCAGGGCCGGGCTGAGGCGCCTACGGCGCGGAGCATGGCTTTTCAGCTTACTGCAGAGGAGGCACGAGCAGCTCTTGACGTGGTGACGGGTATGTATCTTTCTCTTATCTCTTTATTGATATTTTTTGTTACTTATGTTTGCATGTTTTTTATAGGATCGTTCCTAGTGAACGGTATATGAGCCTTAGTACTATTTGATTCGGGTGCTACCCGATATTTTGTGTCGCTCGCGCTCAGCAAGCAATTCGCAGGAGCTCCAGGGGAGCTGGGTTGTCCATTAGATGTAGAGACAGCAGATGACAGGACCATCAAGGTCACGAGGGTGCACCGTGGATGTGCACTTCAGTTATTTGATCAACAGTTTTATGTGGATTTGGTTCCTATTCCCCTGCGACGGAACAAGGTTATAGTAGGTATGGATTGGTTGAGCCCCAATGAGGCTGTGATAGATTATGAGTAGTAGTTGGTTAGGGTTCGCACTCCTAGTGGGGGATAGTTAGTTATCCAGGGTGAGAGGCCACAACGCAGACCGGTGTTCTGTTCAGCAGCGAGGGCGAGGCGTCACATTCAGCAGGGTTGCGCATGATACGTCGCTTATGTCATATTTGCCCGGGATAAGGGTAAGGCGACGGTTGATAATATACCGGTAGTACGAGAGTACCCGGATATATTCCCAGAGGATTTACCTGGGATACCTCCAGAGAGACAGGTTAAGTTTCGAATTGAACTGGTCCCTGGTGCGGCTCCGATAGCCAAGGCACCATATCGGTTGGCCCCTTCCGAGATGCAGGAGTTGTCTACACAGCTGCAAGAGATGCTAGACAAGGGTTTTATCAGGCCAAGCAGTTCACCATGGGGATCCCCGATCCTGTTTGGGAAGAAGAAGGACGGGTCGCATCGTATGTGCATAGATTATCGGGAGCTGAACAAGGTAACGGTGAAGAACCGTTACCCACTCCCGAGGATAGATGATTTGTTTGACCAGCTTCAGGGAGCATCTTGGTTCTCCAAGATTGATCTCTGGTCCGGATATCACCAGATGCGGGTCAGAGATGATGATGATGTGGAGAAGATCTCTTTTAGGACCCGCTATGGTCATTACGAGTTTGTGGTGATGCCGTTTGGGCTCATCAATGCTCCAGCCGCATTCATGGACCTCATGAACCGCGTGTGCAGACCGATGTTGGATCGGTCTGTAATAGTATTCATTGATGACATATTGGTTTACTCCAAGACTCAGGAGCAGCATGAGGAGCACCTGAGAAAGGTGCTAGAGACACTGAGGAGGAAGAGACTTTATGCGAAGTTCTCCAAGTGTGACTTCTGGTTGCACGAGGTGCAGTTCCTTGGGCACCTTGTCAATCAGAAGGGTATTTTGGTAGATCCGACCATGATAGATGCCGTGATGCAGTGGGAGACTCCGAGGTCTCCAACTGAGATTCGGAGCTTCCTAGGTATGGCAGGGTATTACAGGAGATTTATCCAGGACTTCTCCAAGATAGCAGTTCTGTTGACCCGACTGACCAAGAAGTCGGTAGTTTTTCGTTGGGGTTCTGAGAAGCAGACAGCCTTTTAGACGCTTAGGCAGCAACTGTGTGAAGCGTCGATTCTCACCCTGCCAGAGGGACTAGATGACTTCGTAGTCTACTGATACGCTTCGATCACAGGTATGGGAGTAGTGTTGATGCAGCGAGGTCATGTGATAGCTTATGCTTCGAGGCAGCTGAAGCCTCACGAGGCTAACTATCTGACGTATGATTTGGAGCTGGGGGTTGTGGTGTTCGCCCTCAAGATTTGACGGCATTACCTTTACGGGGTCCGGTGTATCATTTACACGGATCATAAGAGTTTGAGGTACCTCACGGATCAGCCGAATCTGAACATGAGGCAGCGTCGGTGGTTAGACGTGGTGAGGGACTATGATTGTGAGATCCATTACCACCCGGACAAGGCCAACGTAGTGGTCGACGCCCTGATCCGCAAGACAGAAACGGCCCCGATCTGAGATATATGTCTGAGGATGACAATGATTACCCCACTGCTAGAGCAGATCCGAGAGGCGCAGGTCGAGGGCCTGAAGGAGGAGTGTCGGAAGTGTGAGAGGATCATAGGCCAGGTGGCCTCTTTTGACTATGACAGTCGCGGATTGTTGACCCTGCATGGGAGGGTCTGGGTACCGTACTGGGGCGGGGTACGACGGATATTGACGGATGAGGCCCACAAGTCTAGGTTCTCCATCCATCCAGGGGCGATGAAGATGTACAGAGATCTTCGACACGATTATTGGTGGCCCTGCATGAAGCGGGACGTCGTCTGGTACGTTAAGAGATGCCTGACCTGCAGGAAGGTCAAGTAGGAGCACCAGAGGCCGCATGGCAAGATGCAGCCATTGGACATCTCCATGTGGAAGTGGGAGGATATTACTATGGATTTTATCACTAAGCTTCCCAGGACCGCGCGTGGGGTCGATTAGATATGGGTCATAGTGGATCGGTTGACCAATGGCGCTCACTTTATACCGATCCAGGAGAGCATATCGGCTGAGAAGCTAGCCGAGATTTATGTGCGGGAGGTCGTGGCACATCACGGAGGGCCTGTCTCGGTGGTGTCAGACCAAGATGTCCATTTTACTTCCAGGTTTTGGAAGCGGTTTCACGACGAGATGGGTACTCGTCTCCATTTTAGCAACGCTTTCCACCCTCAGATGGACGGACAGAGCGATAGGACGATTCAGACTCTCGAGGACATGCTTCGAGCATGCGTGTTAGATTTTGGTGGCAGTTGGGATACGTATCTTCCGTTAGCGGAATTTTCGTATAATAACAGCTCCCAGTCCAGTATAGACCGGCCTCCCTTCGAGATGCTCTACGGGAGGAGGTGCAGGACCCCAATCTGTTGGGGTGAGGTCGGTCAGAGGGTCACGGGGAGTACTGAGGTAGTACTCAAGACCACGGAGGGGATCCAGCAGGTCCGGAGCAGGCTCCAGACTGCTCAAAGTCGGTAGAAGAGTTACGCCGACAAACGGCGTTCGGAGTTGGAGTTTCAGGTGGGCGACATGGTCCTCCTGAAGGTGTCGCCCTGGAAGGGTGTTATTTGGTTTCGGAGGTGGGGCAAGCTGGGCCCCAGGTACATTCGCCCCTTCAGGGTCATAGCCCGGGTGGGCAAGGTGGCATACCGGTTAGATCTTCTAGCCGAGCTCAGCCAGATCCACAACACATTCCACGTTACCCAGCTGCGGAAGTGCTTAGTGGATGATTCAGCAGTGGTACCCATAGAGGATATTCTGGTTGATGACAGCCTGAACTACATAGAGAGACCGATGGCGATCCTAGATCGCAAGACAAAGGAGCTGAGGAACAAAAGGTTCGAGCTAGTGAAGGTACAGTGGCAGCACAGGAAGGGTTCTGAGTGGACATGGGAGTCCGAGGAGGAAATGAGGGAGCACTACCCGGAGTTGTTTCCAGATTCAGCAGCAGCAGACTTCGAGGACGAAGTCTGATTCAAGTGGGGGTGAATTGTAACACCCGTTCCTCGAGGTATTATTTAAATTATATAAGTTGATAATTGTTTTGGACTAACACTTGGACATTGGACCCATTTGAGTGGATGTAGGAAATGGGCCAAGTTGATGGGCTGCCCATAAGTCGTACGTCGGGCGTAACCTGGTGTACGCGGGGCGTAGTGGCCATTGGATTCGAGGGTCGCGGGTGCGTACGCGCAGCGTACCAAGAGGTACGCCCAGCGTACGCGGGTAGATAACAAACCCTAATTTTTAGGGTTTAGGACCTATAAATACCCCATTATGCCTCCCCTTTTGGCCTCCTCACCTGTCCATCATCCTCAGAGAAACCCTAATTCGTTCATACTCCCTTCCTTGTGTGTGTTTGACATTTGGGGCTTATTTTGGTAAAGAAGGACTTGGGAGAAGAAAGGAAAGGTTGGAGAAGAATCACTTGAGTATCTTGAGCTCAAGGATCTGGAGCAAGCTTTTTATTTGGCACTCAAAGGAGGTATAAAGCTCCTATCTTTCCTTCTAGAATCATAGATCTAGGTTTTTGAAGATTTGGACCTTTTTAGGTCCAAAGTTTGGATCTTGGCCATGCAACTTCGATTTTGAGCTTAGGGTTGCCACCCTTGAAGCTCAATGGGTTTCTTTAGCTGTAAAGTTGCAAACTTTGAGACTTTTATGAAGCCATGCAAGAGATCTACCCATTTCCATGGAAGTTCATTCTCATTTTTAGTGTTGGGCTTATTTGGTGGGTTGCAAGCCACCAAGTGATCAACTTTAAGGGTTAGGACGAAGCATGGGACTCAGATCTGTAGTTTGGACGTATGTATTAAGGTATTAAGCAGTTTTTGGAAAAAAGTGCTTAATAGGAGAGTACGCTGGGCGTACACGCAAGTACGCGCAGCGTACAAGCCTTTTCAGCAGTACGCGCAACGTACAGAGAGGTACGCTCAGCGTACGCTCAGTCAGTGGACTTTGTTATCGGGCCTTGGTTTGGGCCAGGTCTTGGACATAGCAGTAATGGGTCGTTTTGGGCCTTCAGAAGTCTGTTAAGGGCCCAAGGATTAGTTGGGCTTGAGAGGAAAGCCCATTTGAAGAGTTGGGCCTAATTTAGAAAGTTGGGCCATTTGAGGACTTAATGGGCCTTAGTGAGGATTAGAAGGGATTGGGTCTCGGTCATGGCCCAAATTAGATCAAAGGGGTAATAAAGTCATTTTACCCATAGAAGAACCTTTAGTTTTTGACTAAGTGTTTATTTGGTCATAATAGCCGGGGAGTAGTTGGAGCACCAGACATAGTTACCTTTGCACGAGTTTTCAGCAGTCAGATTTAGAGGTGAGTATTCCTCCAGTAGGAACGGGTCTAAGCCACCAATGGCGGCCCATTTATGTAGTTCTAGTATGTCGGGGAAACCCCAATGCCGGGGTTAGCCCGATACAGTTTATATGTTTCCGGACTTCGGTCCGATGTCGGGGCGGTCCCGAGAAGTAGTTATGTATTCTTTATGTCTCTGTGATCCATGCATGTTGTATGTTATGTGTTATGTGTTCCGGGCTTCGGTCCGATGTCGGGGTAAGCCCGATGTATGCTAGTTTATATGTTATATGTTATATGTTCCGAGCTTCGGTCCGATGTCGGGGGAAGCCCGATACAGATTATGTGATTATGATATATGTTATTTTGTGCATGTGTCGGGATAAGCCCGATGCCGGGGTGAGCCCGATGCCCGGTACGGTCAGATGTCGGGGTGAGCCCGATGCGTGGCAGGAGTCCGACGTCGTTTAAGCCGATGTCGGGTTCGTCCCAATGCTGTTGGGAGTAGTCCCAGAGTTATGACTTTTGTTATATGTTAAGTGCATGGTATGTGGTAGTTTGGGGGAGCTCACTAATCTTCGTGCTTATGGTTTCAGTTTTGGTTTCAGGTACTTTAGCTAGCAAAGGGAAGGGCTCGGGGTGATAGCATGGCACACACCACAGTCTTTTTGGCCTGTGAGAGTTCTCTGATGTTTTTATCATATGTTTTGATCATATTATTTGACATGATGTTTTGAGATACATGATACATGGTTTATGATTTTTATACTATGCTGATGAGGTTATTGTTTTGATAATGATTTTAAAAATGAAATTTTTGGACCATGTTTTTGGGATGTTTTGTGACAACCCGAAATTTCTATCTTGTACAAACCATTCACTTCAATCTAAGTCAGACTCGTTTCTGCTAACTTTTAGCACTGTTTAGAGTCTGTTTGAGCATTCTGAGCCTAGTGCATCAAAGGAATCAGTGTTTGGATGTATCAGTTAATGTTCCAAACCATCTAGCAAACTGTAAACCTCCTCAAAAGGAGTTTACGGTCAGGAAGCTTAGAGTTTACGGTCATGGTGACCGTAAACTCCCTATATATACATAATTCATGATCATTTTGATCCTTTCTTTCCTTTACAAGCCTAGTAAACCGAATTCTCTCTCAAGTATCATAAGATCCTCATCTTGATCTTCCAAAAATGTAAGAATTATTTCCTTTGATTTGTTACATCTCTTTATCTAGTGATTATACATGATATCATCCACAAATCTCATCTTTTGAGTCTAGATCTTCAAGATCCTCAAGAACATCAAGAACACTTAAGTGTTTTGGGCCGAAAACACCCTTCTTTGCTTCCAAATTGTAAGTATCTATCTTCTATACTTGTTATCTGGTTAGGATTCTTGATTAAGGCCTTGAAATCATCATTTATCCAAGAACAAAAGGTGTTTACGGTCTAGTGCATCTCCTTAGACCGTAAACCCTTATAAATGGTGCATTGTGACCATTAAACCCTCCTAAAGCCTAGAATGGAACTTAGAACCCTTTGAAATGCTTGGAAATCATCCTATGCACAAAAGGATGTGAGTTTACGGTGGTAAACTCACTAGACCGTAAACCTTATGACCGTAAGGTCATAGGACCGTAAACACATGGGACCATAAACCCATTTGAACCGTCAACACATAGGACCATAAACCATCTTGACCGTAAAACTTGTGGTCATGCCATTTGGACCGTACACTCTATAGGGTGGCCATATACCCTAGTTATGCAATCATATGTGATTGTATCCCTTCAAACTAAGAGTTTCCTAGTCTTTTAGGGTGTTATCCCTTATAATTAGTTGGTTATACAGTAATCAAATACACATACATGTCATTATATGTTTATTAGGATCTTTGTGTGCTCAAGGTTTCACCTGACACTCTACATCCTATTTCCAAACATACTTCCGTATCACTCACTACAGGTGAGTTCATACCCCTTAATCTATCCTTTTAAATGATTTTAAATGCTTTTATGGGGGGGGGGGGAATACAAGTTGAAACATTATAGTTATTATATCAATCACATGTGATTAATAACTATCAAACAATGGAATTGCTATACTTTTAGCAGTTTTATCAAACAAACTACTTCAAAATGTTTATCAAACTATTTTACATGTTAAACTCTTTATCAAACTTGTTATTACATGCCAAACCTTTTCGTTTAACTCTTTTAAACTAATATATTGTCAAAACCATGTCTAATGCATGTATAGTTATATAAGTAAGGTTGGAAGGACTTAGGACTGATAACACACTTTATTTCCTATTCCTTGTTTGGTTGTGGACTTAGAGTACCATGTTGTTTGTTCGAGTGTCGTTTGATCCTTAGTTATATATTATGTATATATGTATAGACATAAAAGCTTTTATCTCAGTTCAATACACTCAGTTATACAAACAACCCTACTAGTAAACTATAATAGGTATAGTTTAGGAAGATACTACTCATAACTTCTAGTACAATGAATCATACAAAGAGTCAGTTCATACATGAGTCAATACATACTATTATGAGAAACAAAACATACTATACACTATACAAGAGAACATACTATGATGAGAAACAAAGAAAACATACTACATACTAGACAGAGAGAACATACATTACACTAGTACATACAAAACATATACAAGAATACTATAACATAAATGTGAGCCACGGCTTCGGGGCATGGCATCACCTGTCATGGCTCGTTTTGTATCCAGAGTGTCCTAGAAGGAGAGCGTGAATTTGTGTATAGATCTATACTGGATTGACTATCCTACACCTTGCTGCTCGCTACAGTGGGACTTGCAAGTCTACGGGTGCCAAATGTCATTTCTTCCGACGTCTTTCATCGTCGTGTTTTTAGTCGATAGTATGGTACAATCATATCACATTATACCTTAAATAACAATTGGTTTAAGGCAGTTGGTACAACAGTAGTTACTATAATACAACACTACAGTACTTTATTATTTCCCCATTGCATTCACGTTGTGATCTTTTCACATAAAAGGTAATGTAAAACTATATTTTTGGATAATGATAGTCACACTTGGGAAAATACACACTCTTACAAGAAAGAAACATACAAAACATTTGATGCCTTGGTAGAAGGCTATATTTAGTAGAAAATATAGGATTTTCTAGGAGATACAAACATTTACTACAAACATTTACAAACTTATACATCAAACACTTACAAACATTTTCATACAAACAATGACACTAAAATGCTGATGAACTCACCAGCTTTAAAGCTGATAAACTCTTTCAAAATAACTTGTATTCTCAGGTCATCAGTAGACAGGTACCGATGCCAGGTTTTAAGAAGATGGAGCTCGTTCAAGACTCATCTCTTATTTTGATTTACATTTTTGGTGTCTTATAAACTTCACAGAACACACTTGTATTAAATTATATTATTAATGGAATGGATGATGTTGTTGCTTGTTTACTACTATGCTTTGTTGTGATACTGTACATGACGTCCTCCACCCCCGAACGTTTCCGCCGTTCCGGTTTTGGGGTGTGACAGATTGGTATCAGAGCATTGTTTATAGTGAATCGAGTATATCAACCCATAAAAGATATACAAACTATAAACACAACGGGATTAAAATACTCTGACAAAGAGTTTATACTTTTAAATAATAAAATATTTAACTAAGTATACATACCTGCATTCATACTATAATCAGTGTCACTAGGACAGAACAAAAGTATTACGATTATTGGACAACACAATTAGACTTAGAGACATATAGTCAAACCTAGGAAGTATATAGCCTGATCAACTATATTTTCCGAGGAGTGACTAGCATGTGCCTAAGAGTGGTTGTGAGGTTGCAACAAGTCTAAAAACTTACCAACACTGCTACAATGAAACCATTAGAACAGAACATAAACCTAAAATACTATAGGAGTATTTTGTGTTACTAAAACCCTTATCTGAGAACTAAAGGTCTTTTTTAGTAGGTCAATAATTGCTAAGTGGATACGCTAAGGTTATATGTGACTAGGATGTCATAGACTTAGAATCTGTGATCTTTGCTTTACTTCCTTTTCCTTGTTTGGTTGTGGATTTTGAGTTAGGGTTACTTATTCGAAGGCCTATCCTGTTTTGATTACATGTAACTGGTATGCACTATGCAAGTATTGAAGTAACTGATAAAGATCATCTTATCATTATCCAATTAGTACGTCTATTTAATTATTTCTTATACCTCTTTTCTCGCATAGATAACATGGCTGGATTCCATCCCCACGACGACCCATACTTCCCAAACGAAGGCAATGTTGGATGGCTTGAAGAGGAGCCAAAAGATGATCATCCAATCCCTTTGGATGATCACCATGCTGAAGGCTTTTCTGATGGTTCTGACTCCGAGCCAGAAGTCAACAACCTACCACAAGAGGCTCCAATCCCAAACCTTAACCCCCGACCAGCATTTCAAGGTCCCACACCCTTGTGGGCGAGAAACTTGAACCGTTGGAGTGATGAGCAGGGTCAGCCCTTACCGTACAACGGAGATCGAAGCTTCTATAATTTGAGCGAGGGAGGTTCAGCTGACCGAGTCCTGCCCATCATGGTCCATAGGATTGCTCGGAATGTCGAGCAAGGTCGGACAACCATCGACCGAGTCATGGAAAATGATGCCAACTCTGGCGTTAACACGGTCTGCATTCGCCATCTAGAAGAGGCTCTGAATGGGACTAGGAGAGATAATGAGGCTCTGCAGAGAGATTTTGCTGCAACCCAAGTTGAAGTCAGGGAACTTCGAGCTCGACAGACAATGTCTGAAAGGCGCATGAGAGACATGGAGCGCCGTCTGTCAGAGTCAAGGACTCATTCTAGTGGTTTTCGTCGTAGATAGAGCCTACTCAACTTTCTCTTTTGGATATAACTTAGTTTATGTAAAACTCTAGTTTAATTTCCTATCTTTGTGAAGACTCTGGATCTGTTAGGTCTTGATTAGGTCGTAGTTCTGTCAAAATTTTCCCCATCTTGGTTTGATGTAAGACCTACTGATAGGTCATTTTTCCCGAACTTATTACATCTGTAATACCAGTATTATTGACAGATATCTAATCTCATGGAAATTATTATCCAAATGCTATCGTCTCTTAGTATTAGATCTACATTCAATCATACTATTCAATTGTGTTGTTGGGCTATGGAGAGTTAGTCCATGAGTCATTCTCATCATTTCTCTCTATTAAATTCTTACTGGTATCATCATCTGTGTAAACTTTTAGTTAAAAGATGCCTCTGCGCCGATCAATGAGACGCGATCCTCGGGTAACTCCAATACTACCACCTCCTCCACAAATCGATACGACTATGGCAACAACCATGGCTCAATATCATTCTACCAGTGCCAGCGGAGGCGGAACACCTGTTCATTATACTCAAGGTGAGGTCCTCGTGCGCTCGAGAGAGTGCTCCTACAAGGACTTCACCAATTGCAAGCTACTGTCCATTAAAGGGACTGGCAGAGTCATTGCCCTCTCGCAATGGTTCGAAAAGACAGAGTCGATCTTCGAGATCTGCTCATGCCCAGAAGGGAGCAAAGTCAAAGGCTCGGGAGAGGACCCTTCTCGTTCCGCAGTATGCAGCGGACGAGGAGATGAAAAAGGCTCGGTATCATGAGATGTTGTTGAGTGACATCCGCCAGTTTGTGAGCCGCTCCATCTTCAAGAGCTGGAGGACATGATTGATAGAGCTCGAGAGAGGGAGTTGGATTTAGAGATGGAGAGGAAGAGGAAACCAGAGGGAGTTCAGTCAGGGGGTTCGGGCAAGAAGCCCAAGGTATCAGATCACAGATCTCGGAGCCAACAGAGCCACGGCCGTTGTGGCAAATGTGGCAGGATGCACGATGGGACGTGCAAGGCAGGGAGTTCGGGCTGCTACAAGTGTGACCGAACTGGTCATATGAGTCGAGATTGCACAGCCACTACCACCACCACGACAACATCAGATCTGATTTGCTTTCAGTGCAATCAGAGGGGACACAAGCGGTCCCAGTGCTCGAGCTTAGTAGTAGCAGGGAAGGTGGTAGCACATTCTCCTGCCACATTGAGGATTACAGATGGCCATCAGGGCCGGGCTGAGGCTCCTACAGCACGAAGCAGGGATTTTCAGCTTACTGCAGAAGAGGCACGAGCAGCTCCTGACGTGGTGACGGGTATGTATCTTTCTCTTATATCTTTATTGATATTTTTTGTTACTTATGTTTGCATGTTTTGTTATAGGATCGTTCCTAATGAACGGTATATCAGGCTTAGTACTATTCGATTCGGGTGCCACCCGATCTTTTGTGTCGCTCGCACTCAGAAAGCTATTCGTAGGAGCTCCGGGGGATAGCAAATGACAGGACCATCAGGGTCAGGAGGGTGCACAGTGGATGTGCACTTCAGTTATTTGATCAACAGTTTTCTGTGGATTTGGTTCCAATTCCCCTGCGAGGGAACAAGGTTATAGTAGGTATGGATTGGTTGAGCCCCAATAGGGCTGTGATAGATTATGAGCAGTAGTTGGTTAGGGTTCATACTCCTAGTGGCAGAGAGTTAGTTATCCAGGGCGAGAGGCCACATCGCGGACCGGTGTTCTGTTCAGCAGCGAGGGCGAGGCGTGACATTCAGCAGGGTTGCGCATGATACGTCGCTTATGTCATAGATGCCCGGGATAAGGGTAAGACGACGGTTGATGATGTACCGGTAGTACGAGAGTACCCCAGATGTATTCCCGGAGGATTTACCTGGGATACCTCCAGGGAGACAGGTTGAGTTACGGATTGACCTGGTCCCTGGTGCGGCTCCGATAGCCAAGGCACCGTATCGGTTGGCCCCTTCCGAGATACAGGAGGTGTCTACACAGCTGCAAGAGCTTCTAGACAAGGGTTTTATCAGGTCGAGCAGTTCACCATGGGGAGCCCCGATCATGTTTTTGAAGAAGAAGGATGGGTCGCATCGTATGTGCATAGATTACCGGGAGCCGAACAAGGTAACGGTGAAGAACCGTTACCCACTCCCAAGGATAGATGATTTGTTTGACCAACTTCAGGGAGCATCTTGGTTCTCCAAGATTGATCTACGGTCCGGATATCACCAGATGCGGGTCAGAGATGATGATGTGGAGAAGACCGCTTTTAGGACCCGCTATGGTCATCATGAGTTTGTGGTGATGCCGTTTGGGCTCACCATTGCTCAAGCCGCATTCATGGACCTCATGAACCGCGTGTGCAGACCGATGTTGGATCGGTCTGTAATAGTATTCATTGATGACATCTTGGTTTACTCCAAGACTCAGGAGCAGCATCAGGAGCACCTGAGAAAGGTGCTAGAGACACTGAGGATGAAGAGACTTTATGCGAAGTTCTCCAAATGTGACTTCTGGTTCCGCGAGGTGTAGTTCCTTGGGCACCTTGTCAATCAGAAGGGTATTTTGGTAGATCCGACCATGATAGAGGCCGTGATGGAGTGGGAGACTCCGAGGTCTCCAACTAAGATTCGGAGCTTCCTAGGTCTGGCAGGGTATTATAGGAGATTTATCCAGGACTTCTCCAAGATAGCAGTTCCGTTGACGTGACTGACCAAGAAGTCGGTAGTTTTTCATTAGGGTTCTGAGCAGCAGACAGCCTTTGAGACGCTCAGGCAGCGACTGTGTGAAGCGCCGATTCTCACCCTGCCAGAGGGAGTAGATGACTTTGTAGTCTACTGTGACACTTCGATTATAGGTATGGGAGCAGTGTTGATGCAGCGAGTTCATGTGATAGCTTATGCTTCGAGGCAGCTGAAGCCTCATGAGGCTAACTATCTGACGCATGATTTGGAGCTGGGGGTTGTGGTGTTCGCCCTCAAGATTTGGAGGCATTACCTTTACGGGGTCCGGTGTACCATTTACATGGATCACAAGAGTTTGAGGTACCTCATGGATCAGCCGAATCTGAATATGAGGCAGCGTCGGTGGTTAGACGTGGTGAAGGACTACGATTGTGAGATCCTTTACCACCCGGGCAAGGCAACGCAGTGGCCGACGCCCTGAGCCGCAAGACGGCAACGGCCCCGATCTGAGATATTTGTTTGAGGATGACAGTGATTACCTGTAACGCCCGCAAATTCGAGCTAGTCAAATTAAGGACAATGAGCGTCAAAAATGACTTTTTGATGGAAGATTATTTAGTAGGAGTAATCTTAACTAAGTTGTAGCATATGTTACAAGGATTCCGTACATATAAAGAACATTGAAATCCGAGTTATAACGAAGAAGTTATGACCCGTCGAAGTTTCGCAACAGAACCGGCACGACACAGCGCGGCGTAAATAGTGAATTTACGATAGAGCGATATTTGGCCTTAGCGATCTAAATAAAAGTCGTAGAATACGTTAAACAGAGAGCGTGCATAAAAAGAACGCCCAAATCTGACTTCGTATGAGGTAGGTATGATTTTTCGAAGTTTCGGCTTAGCAGTATGCAACCCAAAATTTAAATAATAAATCGAGCGGTTTTTAGCCGACACAACCTAAATGAGAATCAAAGATCTCGTTAATAGTAGCGTAACAATAAAAAGACAGATGAAAACAAACGTCGGATGAAGAAGTTATGAATTTTTAACGGACTTTTCCTGTCCCGGCCCGTTAAACATATAATATTAAAAATTAAATCAAAATTAGCCAACGGAGTCTAAACGAAAGTTGTAGAGCATAATCTCACCTACGCTTGGATGTAAAGAACGTCAAAAACGGAGCTCGTATACGAAAGATATGGATTTTTGAAGTTCGGAGCACAAACTTCGAGACCTGATTGTGTTCACGACGTGAACATAGAAATTCACGATGTGAACTCCGTGAACGACACATTTCGAGCCTAGAAGACATACGGCAAGCCTAGGAGGTGACCAGGATCAAGCTCACGACGTGAATATACCTGGTTCACGACGCGAAAGTCGAATTTTCAGCCTATAAATAGAAATCGAGCCCTCCGGGTTTATGTTACCAATTCTCATTTCTCTTTCACTTTAAACACTCTTTTAGCCTACTTTACCCCCCCCCCCCCCCCCCCCGAAGTCCCGGTATCGTCCCTAACACCCGAAGCAAGTCCCGACGCCTCGAAGTTCCCGAGAAAATCTTATTTTTGAGCCGAAACTCTGCCCACATGAAGCCCGGTTTTTTTGAGAAAACATCCCGGTTTCATCGAAGAATATTGTTTTAAGAGACGAAGTGCTGTCCAATCGTCGTCTTATCATGTGAGTGTATAGTCACTTTCACCTTACACATAGATATGAAGTATTTTATATAAAAATGCGTGCTATGTGTATATATGTTGTTTGTTTATTTGAGATGGAAGTTGAATGATTGTTTTATACATGTTTAAAATGATTTAAAAAGTATATATATATATATATATATATATATATATATATATATATATATATATATATATATATATATATATATATATATCTACAAATATGTTGGGTAAAACATGGGTAGATAAAGAATGATGAGTGAAAGTACGGTATAGATGTACGTTGGTAGCTATGAATTTAGTACGGTATAGATGTATGTTGGTAGCTAGGGATTTAGTACCTTGGCAGCTATGGACTTAGTGCCTGTTGTATAAACCCTAGAGACGATGTGACTTCGTGCCTATTTGACATAAATTGCTGAGGAAAATCAGTGTTGTCACCCTGATGTTTGCCTTATTTGACATAAATTGCGAAGAAAAGCAATGTTGTCACCCCATTGGTTGCCTTATTTGACATAAATTGCTGAGGAAAGCAGTGTTGTCACCCCGATGGTTGCCTTATTTGACATAAATTGCTGAGGAGCCCCCGAAGCAGTGTTGTTGCCCCGATGAAAATCTTTAGACTAGGTCCCTTATAAATAGATACTTTAGGGACGTAAAGTGAGGAATACGGGAACGGGTAATCAGGGTTATT
This sequence comes from Lactuca virosa, assembly GCF_052849685.1. Classification (NCBI taxonomy): domain Eukaryota; kingdom Viridiplantae; phylum Streptophyta; class Magnoliopsida; order Asterales; family Asteraceae; genus Lactuca; species Lactuca virosa. The sequence continues at coordinate 245,004,233 of NC_136430.1, read as the reverse complement.
TTTGGTTGATGAAATTTATAAATTTATTGTTGAATGATGAAATTAATAAATTTATTATTTGTCGGTTGAAAACCCTATATGCTCACCAGGCTCCCAAGCCTGACCCACTCAGTTTCTTGTATTACAGGTAGTGGCAATAGCATAGTTGGATGACTTAACGAGAGATTTTGGATTATAGGCCAGTAGATGTAAATAAATGTTGTAAGGCTTATAATATACTGTTGAGTATTTTGTGTTGCGTCATGGGCTTAGTATTGTATATCCGGATTAGGCCTGTCCATCCGTGATTATTAAGTAGGGTTTAGCTATAAATAGTGCATGCATGTATGCCATAGATACGGTCGTGATTATTATCATTATTGCTTTGTAACCCTAAACACCTCTACAGTCGAAGTTCTTAATCGAGCTCTTCTGAGGTGTTACAACTTAATCATTCGACATCAGTTAAACCATTCCTGTGTTCTTCATTACGTCATTTATTGTTTTTCTGCTTAGAATCTATCGATCCTACTAGAACTTTGTTCTAACAATTGGTATCAGAGCAGGAGACTGTGTGATCAATACACATTCCTTATGTGCTAAGAATTCTTTAGGGTTTTCGCTTTTATCGAATATAAAGAAGCCGTCTTCTTCCTGTCAACGGTAACTCTTGTGTTTGATAAAACCCTAATCTCAAGTTTATAGGTCTGATTCTAGCAGTTCTAAGGAAAGGCTCACCATGTCTCACGAAGATTCTCAAACTAATCCCATCAACATCTCCAACAGCATTGGATCCACTACAAGGGTTCCCATTCTTTACACTCAAGACTATGAAGTATGGGCGCATCACTTTGAAGATTACGTAGTTGGATATGAAGATAATGGTTATCTCATCTGGGAAGCTATCACGCTTGGGCCGTTTGTTCACTCTGGAACGAACAGGACAGTGAAGACTCAAAAAGAATATAATCAGCTCGTGGCGGACGTAGATAAGATGTCACGGGATGAAAAGGACAAGGTGCTATGTAATGTGAAAGCCATGAGAATGATCAGATTCGCACTGCAATCTGACACTTTTCGGTTAGTTGGTTCATGCACGACGGCTAAAGAAATCTGGGATAGGTTGAAAGAACTCTACTTAACCGATGAGGATCTAGAACACTCTATTCAAACCTTGTTGCTCTCAGAATTTGGAGTTTTCGAACAGAAACCTGAAGAGAAACTGATACAAACCTTCGATCGCTTCAATAATCTCCTTAGCAAGATGATCAAGAATGGTATAGAAAGAAAATTGATCGAGCAAAAGGTAACCTTCATGAATGGTTTAAGACCATAGTGGATGGTAGTGGTTTCAACAGTGAAAGCTCACGAACAATTTAAATCATACTCACTAGCGAAACTGGTGGGTATACTTAAATCCCATGAGAGTGTGGTAACCAAGGAAGCGAAGATAGTTTCGGGTGTGGGATCGTTGGCCCTTGTCTCAGAAGGAAAAAGTGTTGCAGAAGAATAGGAGGAGTCAGATATGTCTGAGTGTGACCTTACAGGAGAAGAATATGCAATGATGGTCACCAACCCAAAGAAGTTTGCACGAAAGAAGTTCCCTGTCAATAAAAACAGAAACTGGCAAGGAAGTTACAGTTCTGAGAAGGTGAAAGAAGAAACGAAGAATACCTCTCAAAAGGATGACAACAAGAAGGAAAGCAAGCTTGCAGGAGACTCTGGGTTCGACTGCAATTACTGTCATGGCAAGAACCACTTTGCCAAAGATTGCATGTTGAGGAAGATGGCTGAGAAAAGGGATGATGAAGATGATGAGGTGTATTACATGCGAAAGTTGGAAGAAATCAAGAAAAAGAAGGCAACTAACAGTTCAATGAATGCCTTGATTGTGCAGGAAAATGTGGATGAAGATGAGTTCGGTGGCGTTGAAGTCTGGTCAACCGATTATGAGGATGAAGAAGTGAGAAAACCCACACATGGAAGAGCTTATGTGGCGAGGGATACTGGTTCAGCTGGAAAATGTTTGATGGTTACAGCTGGAAGACCAACCGAAGGTGAGCTTAAGGAGCCGAACCTGACTGAGGACACGTGCTTTACAGCCACGCCCGTGAGTGAGAAGATCAACGACTGTGATCGGCTGATCAAAAAGGTACAATCCATCCTTGAATCACTTAAAGTCCCAGTAACAAATTATGAAGAAGAATTAAATGAATTTAAATTTAAATTTTCTAACTTAAGTGGTAGTCTCATGCAAACTCGCTTAGCGAACTCTTAACCTAACTGACCAACTCAGCAGGGTGTCTTCGAAGAGTGAGGAGAGAAGGATGTGGATTGAGCTGAAGGAGACGGAGTTAAATAGGGCTAGGGATGAAATTATTTATTTGCAACGAGACAATTTAAATTTTTTGAAACAACAGAATGTTTTTTGCTTAATTGCTAAACGCTTATATACAAATATTGCTCAGTTGCACTTAAATTGTGAAATAGGGAAAAAGATTCATAAGATGATCTTACCCTTCCTTGAATTTAAGGAGGATGAGGTCATCGCTGAATGTGAATCCATAATGTCCTCAGAAGAGACATCCATCACTTATAAAATCGGACTAGACAAGATAGAGACCTTCATTGACTCTATGGAACATAAGTGTATGCTCAAAAATCTTTTAGATGAAAATGATAGGTTGAAAATTAAGTCCGAGACCATTCAATCATTTGACTCGTCTAACGCGAAATTAATTTCAGAACATAAAATTAATATAGAAAACACGTCTGAATTTGATGAGGAAAGTGAGATGAGCGAAATCTCAGTAGAAGATGTGGTTGATTGCTCTGAATTTATGAAGAGCGAAACCGAGAATGAGAAACCCCTCATATCTGAAAACTCGGTTGAATACACTCGCCTGTCAAAGGACAAGCCACAAAAACTCAAAGAGAAAGCAATGGTTTATCAAAAAGTTCAAACTGTGCCAAATTAGGTATATGCTGTTACAGGGGTCATTGAAAAACAAACAGCAGAATTGAAAATCTTGGTCGACACAGACAATGCTGAAGGGTGCAACGATTATTTCTGGTCAGCCCCTATTGATAATGCAGACAAAACCATCGGCTTATTGGAGCGAACCTCATGGAGGGTAAGAGGTAGATATGTTGCTGAACCCATCAACAAACCCTCGGGTTTTGATAAACCAAGCACGAGTGGAACAAAAGAGATACCAGAAGAACCAAAGAAAGCATCAAATGTTCCTTCCAAGTCAACCGAAACTCAAAAGGAGAAGCCAAAATCAAGCTTCAATATTCATAAATCTCAAAAGAAGTTGGTTGAACAGAAACGCCAAAGAAATCAGAGATACATGAAGAATCTGAATGAGAGAAAACGGTATTGGCAGTCTCAAAACCCTAACTACGTTCCTTCCAAGAAAGAGTCAAACGTCAAAGAAAAAGACAAGCAAAACGAAAAGGAAAATTTTAGTCCAAGCTCCTATTATTCCAAAGCTCAGAACCGAACATCTAGATTCGGTTCCAACACCAGCGCTCAGAACCGAACATCAAGTTTCGGTCACAACGTCAAGGCTAACAACCGAAAGTCAAGTTTCGATCCTTCCTACTACCAAAGAAAACCGAATTCAGTGAAGGACATCAAAGGAAAGGGAAAGCTTGATTCAAATTCTGATATCAATAATAAGAAAAAGTCAGCTAACCCTAGGATTCAAAAATATACTCCAAAACCATCTAACAACACACCATCTAATACACCACAAATTAAACAAAATAAAAACAAAATCAGGGTGTATACCATCAAAAGAAAAGACAAAACCACTCTAATAAAAAGAACTTATTTGGTTGATATTTCTGATGCTATTCCTTTTTCTGTAAAAGACTCACCAGGGCCCAAGAGACTTTGGGTTCCTAAATCTGCTTGAATTTACAGGTTATAGGTGACGATCAGTTCGATGACGAATGGTACATAGACAGTGGCTGCTTGCGTCACATGACAGGAAGGAGGGAAGAGCTGAGGGAGTTTCGGTCCCTTAAGGATGGTGGATGTGTGAAGTATGGAAATAATTCTTTTGGCACAATCAAAGGATATGGAATGATAACCAACAGAGACTTCTCGATTCGAAAAGTAGCTTATATGGAAGGGTTGCAACACAACCTCATCAGTGTATCACAATTGGTTGTGGGAACTGGTTTGAAGGTTTCATTCGATGATGAGGGATCAGAAATAATTGAGAAGCAATCCAAAAGAGTTATGTTGAGGTCTGAATGCAAGGGAGAAATGTATCCTTTAAATCGCAACCTAATTCGAGGAAAACCAGCAATATGCCTGCTGTCAAAGGCGAACACTGATGAAAGCTGGTTATGGCATCGACGCCTATCGCACCTGAACTTCAAAGACATTAATAAGTTGGTGCTTGGTGATCATGTTCGAGGCCTTCCTCTTCTCAAGTTTGATAAGGAACACCTATGTGCAGCATGCGAGATGGGAAAACAAAGTAGAAAGAGCCATCCTACACGTATCAATACAAAGATTGTTGAAGCTCTTGAACTTCTGCATATTGACTTATGTCGACGTTCAGCTATCAAAAGCTTCGGTGGTAGTAAGTTCATTCTTGTCATAGTAGATGATTTTTCACACTTCACCTGGATTTTCTTTCTTAAACAGAAATCAGACGCGACTCCCAAGTTGAAGACGTTTATCAAGCAAGTGGAAGTGCAGCTGCGAAAGCTAGTGAGGAATTTTAGAAGCGACAATGGGCTTGAATTCAAGAATAAATATTTTGAGGATTTTCTGGCTGAAAAGGGGACAACTCACATCTTCTCGGCCCCCTATACACCACAACAGAATGGAATTGTTGAAAGACGAAACCGTTCTTTATGTGAGGCAGCCCGAACCATTCTAAGCTTCGCTTCTCTTCCGCTGTACTTCTGGGCTGATGCAGTTGCAACCGCGTGCTATACTCAGAACCGATCCTTACTTAACAAATGATTCTCCATCACTCAGTATGAGATTCTGAACAATCGAAAGCCCAACGTTAAGTTTTTCCACGTGTTCGGTTCAAGGTGCTTCATTTTCAATTCTAAAGAGAACCGAAACAAGTTTGACGTCAAAGCCGATGAGGGAATTTTTCTTGGTTATTCACTCACTTCAAAGGCATACAGAGTTTTGAACAAACGCTCCAAATGTACTGAAGAAACATACTATGTAACTGATATGGGCTTATTTAGTCATAGAAATCATTCATTATCTTATTAATTATTGTTGATTTTATATCATTTTATGGACAAAAGGTACTTAATTAGCTTAATATTTCAATTTCAGCAATAAAAGACATGCTCGGGTGGAAAAGGAAGCGGAACTAGCGATTGGAAGCTTGGATCTTGGATTTTGAAGAAAGAAGGATGTTGCTAGGCAGCTTGACCCCTCGTCAGTGTTTTGGCCATATCTCAACTCCGATTGACGAGATTCAAATTGTTCTGAAAACTAGACATAATTTCGGACGACTTTCGTGTTATGAGAAAATGCTGATTCCAAACGGACTCGGCGAGTAGGGTCGACTACTCGGCGAGTCGTATTGAACTTTCGCGATTCTGGACGCGCTGACTTGCTGTACACGGGTTTTAAGTGACGGACTCGCCGAGTAGGTCACTGGACTCGCCGAGTAGCCTCTGTTTTGTGAAAATCTATATAAAGGGACTTTTAGATCGATAACCTAGCATATAGAGGAACCCTTGGAGGCTAAGATACGATTGAAAGCGCTGGTGAAGCTCTGGAAAGTGATAATCAACCCTACATTCGATTTTGAGGAGAATTAAGGCAAAATCAAGTTTACTCTTTACCTAATCTCTTGTTTGAACTATGTTTTTACCAATTGATTTTGTTTTTGAGTGTTTTACTGCCTTAATCATGAGCTAAAACCTTTTAGCTTCTGTTTGGGGAGACAATGTTGAAACTATGGTTTGATTAATGGTAGGATTGATCTAATATTGGTGATTTTGTTAATTCTAGCTTGTTAAAGAACCTTATGTGTGAATGATAACTAATTTTCTGTTAATAGGAAGATAATTAAATAGTATGAACATCTTATAATTATCAACCCCATATGTTTATGTGACCACTTTATCATATGTCTAGGACTAACGAACGTGAAACTAGAATTAATAAGAAAAATTAGGTAAATTCATGTGTGAGCTTGTTTGATGACCATCAGCAAGAGGTTAACTAAAGGACCAATTTAGTTAGCTATTACAAGTCTAAATTAACCCGAATAAATAATCTAGTGAATTAAATTAAATTAGACAACTGATCACTGTTTGAGTTAGTTTGTTTTCTAAGGATTATCGTAGCGAACGCAAGGCTAATCACTTGAATCGGTAGCCAATAGAAGAATTAATCCATTGCACTATTACCATAATATCAACCATAGGATCAATTGAGTTGAACTAAACAGAAGTCCCCTTCGTTATTGAATTGAGTTGAATCTTTGCTTATCTAGTTTTTAGTTAAGTAATCTAAGTATTGTTTAAGTTTCTAGTCTTGCAAAACTAGAGAAACCCCCTTTCTATTACTTGTTTTATTTAGATAATATTAGCATTTCTTTTAATTGTTTACCATTCCCTGTGTTCGATACCCTACTTACCTGAACTAAACTGCTAATCGATAGGTACACTGCCTTTCGTGTGTTCGTCTTTGTGTTTAAGTTAGTAGGATTAAAACTAGTTGGTTTTACACACATCAAGTTTTTGGCGCCGTTGCCGGGGAACGGTTCTAAATAGTTAATTTTATTTGCTAATTGTTATCATATATTTTTATTTTTTTTATATAGTTTAATTTTTATTTTATTTTTTATGTATTTTCCAAATCTCGATGCTCTTGATGCTTTTCTTGAGGAAGTAGTACAGGAAATTGAGCAAGAAGATGAGGAGTATGACTCAGATGAAGATTTGAAGAAATTTGGAAGATGGTTAGATAACATCTTGCCCAACACACAAGGGACATCTGAGTTACAAGAGCTAGAGTTAAAAGATGAAGATTTTAATCCAGAAATAGATTTGGAGGAGCTGGAAAGATTGCTAGCAGAGAGGTCAGATGAAGAACAAGAAAAACCTGAGTTGCAGGAACCAAGCCGTGGTTTGACCATTACCACGACATGGTCCCCTGTTCTTCCGGTTTGTGTTTCGAAGCATGGGGTGACGATTCCAACTTTGGAGAAAGTTCTGAAGCGCGATCCATTTCTGATTAGTACCCGACCGGTCCCAACCCTTGTCAGAATTCTTGGGTTTTATGTATTCAAGCTCGTTTGGCCAATTTTAGAAGAAAAGAGCCAAATTTTACAAATTGGTCCAAAGAAAATATTTAATGCAATGGATGGATGGGCATCGAATTTATTAGAAGTTTATTAAGTTGGGAGTCCAGCTAAAGACTCGCACAAAAAGAAGCGCTTGCGGGAGGCAACCCGTCATTAGAGTTTGCTTTTCTTTTTCTTTTTAAACTTCTAGTTTATTAGGGTAATTTAGGAATTTAATTTAGATGTTTGTTTTCCTTTTTCTATTACTTGTGTGTTGTTTTGATCTTTTCAGTTTGAAGCTTAGGATTGCATGTGAGGGTCTAGAGTCAAGGTTGACGAAGCGAGAAATCGAGTCTAGGCGAGAGAGGAAACGAAGTTTTGAGTCAAGCTATGAGTCCAATAGATAGAAGGGTTAAAGAGTGTTTATTCCCTGAAGAAAAATGAGGGAAATTATTAGTTTATATAATCCCATACATCAGAAACGGACTTGGGCAGAATAAAATTTTGTCACACAGCGGTCTACTCGCCGAGTGCATCTTATGGACTCGCCGAGTCCATGTGAAAATTCACGATTCTTCTGCCATTTACGCTTCAACTCGGCGAGTCTACATACTTACTCGACGAGTCGCTCATTCTTCTTACTTTTGAGCTGAAGATTTGATGACATTTGATATGGGCATTGGTTCTATTCTTTGAAGATCATTTTCCGAGCATTTCCAAGAGTTTTTCTCTTATATTTGGAGCTTTTATAAAGACTGTACCACACGAGATTTTGACACCCACGACATGGATGAGCTGTTCCCATGTCTAAAGTCAATTGAAGATGGAGCTGAAGATAAGAGATATCAACCTCGCCACTACTATCCCAGGGGAGTTTGTTCCAATTCCCTCTTTATTTTTATGTTTTCTTATTCATGCATAATATGCAATGGGGACATTGCATAAATTAAGTGTGGGGTAGGGGGTTGGTTACATTTAGTTAAAATTTTGATTAATTTTAAAATTTTGCATAAAATTTGCTAGGATTAATTTAGAAAATTTTGGTAAAGCAATCAAGGATCATGCTAGTATTATATTTGATGATTCTATGAAGACCCAAATGTTTAGTTGAGCCAATATACGTTATAGTGCATTTGTGGCCTCCTTTATTCTAGTGAAATCATGGGACAAAAACACAACCTCGCTTAGTTTGAGGGATGCAATATGTTTAGCATCGTGTACTTGAAATGTATCCAGGAAAATTGTTATCATTAATCAATAAAGGTTGAAGTTGAGTGCCCCTGCTTAAGCATGTAGGTTTTGAGTGAAAGAAAAAAAAAGTGAGTTACATGAAAAAAAAGAATTACAAAAGAAAAGTTGTAAGAATTTTTGGAGCATCAAAGTCAAATATGAAATTAGAAGATAAAAAAAAAAAATTCCAAGAAATTCAAAAAGTTGAAGATACCAAAAACCAAACAACAAAGTGGTGAATTCAAAGAGGTCAAAGATCAAATGCCAAAGAAATGAAGAATTCCAAAGAGCTCCAATATGGTATCCTACATTGTAATTATCTAGATTATGTATGCTTGGGTTACTCAACCAAAAACACCTTGAGGTTAAGAGGTTTTCTGAGGATGGATTCGGAGGGATGCATAAAATGAGCATAGTTCGGGGTGAGTGGGTGAGTGTTTATGAGGATTGTGAGTATTTAGAATTAGGGGGGTCCTTAGGAAAAAATTTAGAAAAAAATGCATGCGTTGCGGTCTTGGCATAATGGTTCGGTTCAATTGGGATTGTCTTATGTGATATTAGCGTGCTAAAATTCGGTTTTGCTTGGGGGCAAGCAAAAGTCAAGTGTGGGGTATTTAACCTTTGATGACAACTACATGAAGAAAGTTCAAAGAAGCGAAAGTGCCTTGGGGGAAATATTTCCTGAATCAGGACAAGTCTCGGTTCCCATTTCCAACTTGTTTGAAGAGTACATAAGGCTATTTGATGAACAAGAGAAGGATGTACACTCAGAGGCGAAAGCAGCAGACAACAAAATCGACAATCTGAAAAAGATCATTGATGAAGCTGCAAAAGAAATGGAAAATGAACCTCCTAAACCGACTGGTGGTCAACCCTCTACTGACCCTCCAAACAACAGCTCAACGTTCAAGGGGGAGGGTTCATCTGCACCAAAGACAACTGATCTGTCTTTCGAAGGGGAGAATCCAACTCCAGTCCCAACCCATAAAAGTCCAGTCGAGGGGGAGAATCCAACTCCATCCCCAACCAATGATAGTCCAATCGAGGGGGAGAATCCAACTCCAACAGAGGAGGAGAATTCTGAACCTGACAGGGGATACGCTTCACCATTTGAGGGGGAGAATGAGAATACAAATGACGAAGGTGATCAATCAGAACTTGAAGAAGAAGTAAATGCAGAGTTGGATCCAGCCTATGACCCTAATTACCATCCTCTAACGAAATGGACTAAGGATCATCCCAAAGCACAAATAATTGGTGAATCATCTGAGTGAGGTCTCACACGTTCTCAAATGAAAGCGAAACAAACTGCATTATTCTCTAATGTTGAATTCTGTATGTTTAATTCGTTTGTCTCCAAAGTCGAACCGAAGACGGTTAATGCTGCACTTGATCACGCTGATTGGGTACAAGCTATGCAAGATGAACTCCATGAGTTTGAACGTAATCGAGTTTGGAGGCTGATTCCCACTCCAAAGGATGCTTCAGTGGTCGGCTTAAAATGGGTCTTCAGGAATAAGTTGGACAAAGAGGGCAACGTCATACGCAATAAGGCTCGGTTGGTGGTGAAGGGATATTTCCAAGAAGAAGGGATAGACTATGAGGAGACCTTCGCTCCTGTAGCAAGGTTGGAACCAGTTAGAATCTTTCTGGCATATGCTGCTCATAAAAACTTCGAATTTTTCCAAATGGATGTGAAATGTGCTTTCTTAAATGGAGAACTAGAAGAAACGGTGTATGTTGAGCAACCACCTGGGTTCGTGAACGAGAGATACCCTGATCACTGCTATGTGTTAGATAAAGCTGTATATGGTCTAAAGCAAGCACCAAGTGCTTGGTATGAAACTTTAACTCGCTTTCTTAAAACGTTGAAATTCAAGCAAGGTTCGGTTGACCCAACCTTCTGAAAGAAAGAAGGCGAACATCTAATGATAGTTTAGATTTATGTCGATGACATCATCTTCGGCTCCACGAATCCTAGCTTAATGGCTGAATTCAGGAAGTTGATGGAGACTAAATTTGAAATGAGCGCAATGGATCCGATTAATTTTTTCCTTGGTTTGAATATAAGACAGTGTACAGAAGGCATTTTTATCAACCAGGAGGCCTACACGAAGAACTTGCTGGCAAAGTTCGGTATGACGGGAGATTCGAAAGTGAAGGTTCCTATGGCGTTTGGCACAAAGTTAACACCGTCTCTGGAAAAACCTGCCGTTGACGTAACACTCTATCGTCAAATGATAGGGTCTCTTATGTATCTAACAGCTAGTAGGCCAGACATTATGTTTTCTGTTTGTTATTGTGCCAGGTTTCAAGCAAATCCAAGAGAACCTCACATGGTGGCAGTGAAAAATATTTTCCGTTATCTGAAGCGAACCTCTTCTCTCTGTCTTTGGTACCCTGCTAGATCCGGATTCTTTGTTCAAGCCTTTTCTGACGCCGATCTTGGAGGATGTGGTCTGGACCGAAAGAGCACAACTGGTGGATGCCAATTCCTTGACGGTAAACTTCTTAGCTGGCAGTCCAAGAAGCAAACATGTGTGTCTCTTTCAACAGCCGAAGCTGAGTACATAGCTGCAGCATCCTGTACCTCACAAGTGATATGGATACAAAGCCAACTAAGAGACTACAGACTAAGTATGAAGAAAATACCTCTCTATTGTGACTCGGAAAGCGCGATAAGAATATGTCACAATCCAGTGCAACACTCAAAGACAAAGCATATTGCACTGAGATACCATTTTATCAAGGACCATGTAGAAGATGGGAACATGGAAGTACATTTCGTTCGGTCCTCTGATCAACTGGCTGACATATTCACTAAATCCTTACCAGAAGCAAGCTTCAATAAAATTTTACAAGGTTTGGGAATAATGGAAGCAGAGTCGGTACCGAACCCTCAAACCTCTCTCTAAAAATTAGACAAGCGAAATAGAGCGAACGCTCAGTCTATTTCGGTTCAAGATTTTTCGGGAACCGAAATGAACCGAACGCTCGGTCTATTTCGGCTCCATAATTTTCGGGAACCAAAATGAACCGAACGCTCGGTTTATTTCGGCTCCGGAATTTTAGGGAACCGAAATGAACCGAACGCTCGGCTTATTTCGCTTCATTCTTTTAAGGTTTGGTTTCGGCTGTATATTTTGTAAACTCATTTTTAAGTCTATTTCTTACTCTATTTTCTCTTTCATTTTTTCAAGAGTGTTTAGTGTTAATTCCTTTTTGTTTGTTTTTTTTTGTTTTTATTATTTTTTAGAAATTTCAAAAATCCAAAACTATTATTATTTTTTTTTCTTTCTTTCTGTTTTTATTATTTTTCAGAAAATTTAAAAATCCAAAAATATTTTTCCAAAAGATTCTATCTTTTAATTTTTGTCTTAATTTTTTTTTTGTGTTTGTTTTGTTTGTGTGGTTTGCTTGTTTGCTTATTCTCTTTACTAGGTACCAAGTACATCATTGCTATATAAATTGGAGGTAGGGCAGGTATGATTATTTTGATATGAACTAGTTAAGTGTCCCTAGAAGCATGCTGCTGCATGTAGACCGAAGCCTCTAAGACTAGGAGCAAGGCCTTAATGATTCGATATATACCTATCGTTTCTTCCCAGTCAGGCTGATAAATCCACTCAAGTCAAGAGCTACCTTACTCTTCTCAAATGAGTTAAGAGTTTTCTGCTTTGTCACGTTTATACAGCAGAGGTACTTTCGGTTCCTTAGCCACCTCCTTTACATTCTCCATCAACTTTCGTTTCAACACGGTAACCCTTAAGACTCTCAGATATTACCACTGAGGTTTAAGGTTGCATAAAATCTGTGTTTATGATCTTAGATTCGTACACCACGTGCTAAGTGAGACCCAAAATCCAACACCAACAATGAATTGACGGTGAATATTTATATTCAAGATCTTACTTGTTACCTAACGAAATCTCATTTTATTTTTGAGTGGTCTTTTATGAAATTGTCCAACACCAAGGCATTTCCTCCCAAAAAGATCCAGTTTGTTTTTGTTTTTGAGATTTTTATAACATATTTAGTCACAACAAATTATATCCAACCTACTTGTTCAACAGACCACATCGGTCTCACAAGTACTTCATCCAACGTTCGGTCTTATGTTAAGAATCGATGTTCGGTTGAAGATAAGCCACCCTTTAGACTATTATTTAAAAGAAGCCTTTCGGTGTTTCTTTAAAAACACTCGATCGTATTTTCTCGGGGAACCATGCAAGCACTTCAAGTCTCTCTTGACTTTGAAGGAAGCGATTCTTGCCCGGAATCATCTGCTTTATTTCTTCTTACAGACATCACTCACATCCTATACACGTTTTGCTTTATTTCTTTATCTTTGGCACACTTTTACACGAAAATACTTTGTGATTTTCCATAATTCTGATTGATGTTCCTTATGGCTCGTTTAAAGTTTATTTTTGGCGCGACAATGGTTATTTTAACATCTGGAGCGAAAGTGAATTTGAAAAGACGATATGTGGATAAGATTTTAGGCGCGTGAATTTGAACGGTTTCTAAACCCACGCTTGATGAAGTCTATCTGGGGAAACCAAGTTGTCACATCGCGCTTTTTCATGTGACGTTTCAGTGATCGTATCATCATCACGAAGATTCTTTCTCTCTCCTGGCAACGGTATATAAAGGGTTTCTCGCATAAATTGTACCTTCTTACCTTCTTCAAACTCTCTCAAATACACAAGGCGATCAACAACTGCCATCTTCTTCCTTACATCAACAATGGCGGACTCATCATCTGTTCAAGATCAAACTGCTTCATCGTCATTGCTTGTGATCAAACCCAATCAGAACATGATCATTCAACTGAACCCCTTTCTGTATGATTCTTACATGCTCCAAGTTGTTGAATGTCTCAAATACTCTCCTCTAGTTATCGCACTCACACAGGTGGAATCTGTCCCAATGTCTCTACTATCCCAAGTCTATTCTACTGCATCCTATGACAAGAACAAGGAGAGGATCTACTTTCAAATCTTCTCTCACAAGGCATCAATTTCGAAAGGGCGATTATGTTCCCTGTTAAAGCTTGCTGTCGATGCCTCTGTTATCTCTCCTAATTTCATCACCACAACCCAACTGTTTAGGATGCTTTATGAGATGGGGTACACTGATGTTCTTACCATAGTGGCGAAGATTAAGAAATCGTGTTTGCCGCCACAATGGAATGAGTTGCTTACTCTTCTCAACAAGGGTTTAGCGGAGAGGGTTGCTGGGTCAGATGGTACCAGTAAGGGTTTTCTGACCATTCTCTATGGTCTCTACAATGGCATTAACCTCGATTATGGGTCGATTATTTGGTCGCAACTAGTGCAAAGTCTCAACACCTCGACAAGACATTCAGAGATTTCTTGTGGTCGTTTCTAGACCATCGTCACCCGGCGGGCCATTGACACTTTGCATATTCCATTTATGAAAGATGCATTGGTATCCTCTGTGGCTACTTTTCATATGAAGAAGATCATCTTCTCTGATGCCACCAAGTTCTCCCACAATGGTTCAATACCTGAAACGATGTACAGGTGTGTGTCAACCGAAAGTAAAGTGATGGCTGACTACCGAAAGCTTCCTCCCAAAGGACCAAGAGAACTGACTCCTGAACAACAAGCTGATTTAGATGCTGTGGAGAAGCCAGCCAACCGAGGAAAAAGGGCAAATACCAAGAAAGTGGCAACCGAAGGTCCTTCGTCTAAGCCTATCAAGTCTACAAAGCGAAAAGCTGAAAAGGCTGATTCTTCGGCTCCAAAGAAAGTTAAGAAGATGGCAAGGAAATCAAAGAGTCCTTCTCCTCCAAGCTCAGAACATGATGAGGAGCGATCAGCAGATGAGGAAGAAGAAGTTCAGCATCATGGTTCACCAAGAGGTAATACACCTCCTCGTTCTCCAACTCCTACTGAAAAACTTTATGAAAAGATTCCAACACCTCCTCCATCTCCACCGAAAACTACTGTTCCAGTTTCGGTTGCTCCCATTCCACCACCTCCTACATCTCAAACCACCACTTATGTGCCACCACCACCAGTTAGTACCGTACCAATTTCTACCACTCCTTTACCACCTCCTATCTTTTCATAAGCAACTACGACCACTACAACCGAACCTCCAGTAAACGTCAACGTATCTGATACGGGGGCTAATACTAAAACCGCACCTCCTATTACATCCAAACCTCTTTCACCCTCACCCTCAACAGATTCTGGTGATACTCTCGGTGGTGATAATGTTGAGTTTGACTCGACTTATTACAGTCCTTATCGGCTTCCAACTGATGAAGATGAAGAGGCTCCTGTCACCAGACAACAAGTGCGGAGTCTAGATGAAAAACTTGATCAATTGCTTGCCTCTACAAAAACGTATAACGATGTTGTGCTCAAAGCTTTTCTGGACACCGCTTTTGAGCAATATGCAGGAGCTATAGACAAATCAACGAAGGCAGTTGAAGCATCAACCTCTTCCTGCCAAAAGGCTACAACTGAAGTTACAGAACTTATTCACAGTTCGAAGATTTTTCTTGAATCCCTCAAAAGTCATGCTGATTCAAATGCAGCTAAAGTGAACGCTTCATTTGACTCTTTATCAAAGTCACTTCAAGAGGAGCAAGCCAAATTCGAGAATGTTCGTTATTCAATTCAAGCTGAGAACACTTCTCTTCTTAGCTCGGTGAATTCTCGGCTTGAAACACTCCATGCTGATTTAGCAAAGGAGAGTGCCATAAGGGAGGATCTTGCACGTCAAACCTCTACCATTGAAGTTTAGAAGGTTCAATTGGCTCAAGCTGAAAGGGAGATTTCCTTGTTGAAAACTAAGCGTGCTGTTTTCCGGAGTTGTGCTGGTGATGTTCTGACTATGCTGAACAATATTCTTAGTGCTCATGATCCGGTTCTTACACTGACCATCCGGAATCACCTGACTTCCAAGCTTCTTCCTGCCCTTACACTTTTACATGAAATGAAGGGTGTTTCGGAGCGATTTATACCTCCAAAACAAGGGGGAGAATATGCTCAGACAACTCAACCGAAGGTCACTGTCAAAACAGAACCGAAGGGTAATGAAGCTTCGGGTTCTGGTAATCAAGATAAGAAGAAGGGACTTGCTGATGATAGTGATGAAGAAGAAACAATTGTCGAAGCCCTGAAACGAAAGAAAAGGGATAAGGAATTGGATGAAACCCTTCGGGTTGCAAAGGAAGCAGAAGAGAGGGAGCGAAAGAACAAGGAAGAGCAAGATGCCTTAATTTGCAAAAAGGCCTTGTTTCCTCCTTGGACTAGGGAAACGCTCATCAAAGAAGCGATAGAGTTTCCAAGCGTGTACTGGCTGGAACCTGTAGCTTCGTTTGATTGTGAGAATTCGAGGGACTCACAGTTTGATATGCCTATAACACGAAAGGCATTTACTTTTCACTGCTTTGATTCGACTGTTCAAGTTCCCTCACCTCACCCTCAGGTTGATCGTGAACTTATCGATTTTTATCTCAAGTTCGTTCAGCCTCAGTACCTGACATGGAGTGCACAGAAGATTATAACAGTCAAGGTGCTGAAACCTTCGCCTGCAGGGAAGTTTGTCAATGTTAATTTCAAAATAACCCGAGGTTCAGACAACTCGGTTTCTGTTATATCCCTGGCAGATCTTCCTAACTTGAATCCTCATGATTGGATCTTGTTGTTTAACATATTTCTCACTAATGCGAAAGAATATGAGCCGATCCTAGATCATCTGAAGAGGATGTTGGCTTCCTATATCCATGAAGTTACTGCAATGATCAGGAGATTGCTAAAGTTTTGAAGAAGAAACCCACTGTAAAACCAACTGCAAAACCTGGAGATGTGAACAAGATGAAGATGGGGCAAATTGATTCTACACATCTCACAGTGATGTTCACAAGAGGCGAAGCTAACAAATTTCTTTTCGCTCTTGTTGATAAGCATCTGTTCTCAACGGACTGCTTGGAGCACATAATTAATATCATCCATTGATGCAAGCAGAACACTGAGGCAGACAAGAAGAACTTCACGGACATGCTTCGGTGGTATATCACTTTTCGTCATACTCTATTTGACATTATACCGAAGGTGTTCAAGACTGTCAAGAAGTCTTCTATAGCTCAACCGAACTGAGCTTTCAGCTCCATTGACGCAAAGGGGGAGATTGTTGAGTATTTTGTGTTGCGTCATGGGCTTAGTATTGTATATCCAGATTGGGCCTGTCCATCCGTGATTATTAAGTAGGGTTTAGCTATAAATAGTGCATGCATGTATGCCATAGATACGATCATGATTAGTATCATTATTGCTTTGTAACCCTAAACACCTCTACAGTCGAAGTTCTTAATCGAGCTCTTCTGAGGTGTTAAAGATTAATCATTTGACATCAGTTAAACCATTCCTGTGTTCTTCATTACGTCATTTATTGTTTTTCTGCTTAGAATCTATCGATCCTACTAGAACTTTGTTCTAACATATACTGTTTATACTTTTGATCTGTATCGGAACATGACATCTCGAGGTTTTGTTATGAAATGGAAAATATATTTCTTTAAGAAATGATTTGATAAATTTTTATTATATTTTGTTTTGGGAACAAATTCCGCAACATCTTTTGGAAAATTACTCTGATTTTATTTTAAAATCATAAACTAAATCGGACTTTTTTGGCCGAGAAATTTGGGGATGTCACATTACCCCACTGCTAGAGCAGATCCGAGAGGCGCAGGCCGAGGGCCTGAAGGAGGAGTGTCAGAAGTGTGAGAGGATCATAGGCCAAGTGGCCTCTTTTGACTTTGACAGTCGCGGATTGTTGACCCTGCATGGGAGGGTTTGGGTACCGTACTAGGGCGGGGTACGGCAGATATTGATGGATGAGGCCCACAAGTCTAGGTTCTCCATCCATCCAGGGGTGACGAAGATGTACAGAGATCTTCGACATGATTATTGGTGGCCCTGCATGAAGCGGGACGTCGCCTGGTATGTTAAGAGATGCCTGACCTGCAGGAAGGTCAAAGAGGAGCACCAGAGGCCGCATGGCAATATGCAGCCATTGGACATCCCCATGTGGAAGTGGGAGGATATTACTATGGATTTTATCACTAAGCTTCCCAGGACCGCGTGTGGAGTCGATTCGATATGGGTCATGGTGGATCGGTTGACCAAGAGCGCTCACTTTATACCGATCTAGGAGAGAATCTCGGCCGAGAAGCTAGCCGATATTTATGTGCGGGAGGTGGTGGTACATCACGGAGTTCCTGTCTCGGTGGTGTCAAACCGAGATGTCCGTTTTACTTCCAGGTTTTGGAAGCAGTTTCACGACGAGATGGGTACTCGTCTCCATTTCAACACCGCTTTGCACCATCAGACGGACGGACAGAGCGAAAGGACGATTCAGAATCTCGAGGACATGCTTCGAGCATGCGTGTTAGATTTCGGTGGCAGTTGGGATACGTATCTTCCGTTAGCGGAATTTTCGTATAATAACAGCTACCACTCTAGTATAAACCGGCCTCCATTCGAGATGCTCTACTGGAGGAAGTGCAGGACCCCAATCTGTTGGGGTGAGGTCGGTCAAAGGGTCATGGGGAGTACTGAGGTAGTACTCAAGACCACGGAGCAGATCCAGCAGGTCCGGAGCAGGCTCCAGACTGCCCAAAGTCAGTAGAAGAGTTACGCCGACAAACGATGATCGGAGTGGGAGTTTCAGGTGGGCGACATGGTCCTCCTGAAGGTGTCGCCCTGGAAGGGTGTTATTTGGTTTCGGAGGCGGGGCAAGCTGGGCCCCAGGTACATTCGCCTATAACATCCTGTTTCAGATTGTTTGCGATTCAAGACTCGTGGGTCGTAATCTGAATATGAGAAGGTTTCGAGATTTTGAAAAAGATATGTTTAGGTCTTCTTGGATATGGATAGGGTGTATTGTGTGAGAAAGGGGTTCGTTTTGTGATTTAGATCCCAAGGGTATCGACAAGTGTTGGTTTGGACTTTTCATGAATTTTGGATCTGAGTTCGAGTGGGCTCTAGGAAAAATAAAGTTGATTCAAGTGTAGAACTTCTCGCTACCTTTTCATGGATATAAATTTCGTCAAAAATGGACATCGGGTGAGGAAGATATGACACTTGGAAGTTTTTGGCATAAACTGTCCCTTAAGGAGAAAAGTTGGCATGGAAGGCCATGCATGTGAAATAGAAGCGCGTGGGTATGCCCAGCGTAAGGCTGGGTTACGCCCAACGTATAAAGGAAATGGTCGCGGGTGCTCCTTGGCGTACGCCCAGCGTACAGGAGGTACGCCCAGCGTACGTCCAGAGTCCAGAAACCCTAAATTTAGGGTGTGCCACTATATAAAGAACATATTGGTTCTAACCCTATCCTCCTTATCTGTTCCCTTACCCTCAGAAAACCCTAGAACGCCCCATCCCTTCATTCTTGAGTGATTTTCTCCATATGAAGCTCATTTGGTGGTGTAAGCTTGGAAGAAGAAGTTGGCAAGGAAGAACTTGGGAGTTTGGAGCTCATAGATCTGGAATGTCCTCATCATTTGGAGCTCTTCTGAGGTATAAAGTTCATAACTTTACTTAAGAATGCATAGATCTTGTATAGTGAACTTTTGGAGTTGTTTTGGTCCCAAGTTTGGACCTTTATGTTGGAATCTTGTTTTTGAGCTTAGGGTTGCCACCCTCAGAGCTAAAAGGGTCCCATAAGCAGTAAAGTTTCAATCTTGATGGTCCTAATGAGTTCATTCATGATATCTAGCCCTTGTTATGGAAATATGTTGATGCCTTTTGAGTTTGAGCTTAATTGGTGGATTTCAAGTCACCAAGATTATGACTTTAAGGATTAAGAGGATAATAAGGACCTGGATCTGAATTTGTGGCCTCTGGAATGAAGTATTAAGCACTTAATGGAAAAAGGGGTTAACAGGAAGGTTACGCTGAGCGTACGTGCAGGTACGCCCAACGTACTCGCCATCGAGTCGGTATGCTTAGCGTACGTAGGAGTACGCCTCGCGTAAATGTTGGATTAATGTCTAAGTCCCTAACTATATTTGGTATGTACTTGACCCGACCCGGCATGGTCCATTTGGGTTGCACTTCACCGGCACAATTTATATGGATAGTCTTTTGAGAATAGTATATTTATGATTTATATTAATATATTATAAGTTCTAATATATTAATATGGAATCATATTATTTAATTAATATTGATCAAGAATTAATTTAGAATTAATTAAGTGATCAAAAAGAACTAATTAAATATGGACTCTTATATATATGGAATGGACCAAGTTCATTTAGGTTGGGCTAAGCTTTCATGGATGGTCCATGGAGCTTTTAACCCATGGATCCTATGTAAATGAAAGGTCATGGGTATTAGGGTTTACATGGATGTAACCCTAATCCTCCATAATATATAAAGGGGTCATTGGCTCACAAAATTGGCACAAGTGTGTGAAAATAAGAGTGGGCCGATTTTAGTGTGCATACATATTCTCCCAAGTTCTTCCAAGGTGTTTTGGTGATTTGTGATTCCATTTGAGGCTTCCACACTATTGGGGCTAACCTCTTAAAGCTTGAAGACATCAAGCTACATCAAAAAGTATGTCATCTAACTAGAACTTTGTAGTATAGGTGCTTCATAATATGCTAGTTAGGATGAAACCTTGGAATAGTTAATATTTTCATGTATAATAGAGAAAACATAGATCCAAGGTTTATAGGGTTGCATGTACACCATAGGAGTGTTAGAATGCTCAAAACCCAACATTGGTATCAGAGCCATGGGTTGTTTTCTGTTATATTGATTCAAATGTTTTATTTTCAAGTTGGAAAAAAAAGGAAAAAAAAACATGACGTTTGTCAAATTTTAAGATAATTACTTGTTTTGTGAAAAACGAATTATTTGTAAAATTTGGATCATTTGTTATATGAGTTGAATTAGGTCAAATTTAGTAAAAGATAAAATGATATGATTATTTTATTGGTTTTAAAAGTTTGATCTAAATGTTTTAAGGAGTTACATATTTTGTCAAAAAATTTTGGAGCTCAAAAGTTGTTTTTTAAAGTTGTGATCTTAAGGGTTTTTGAAACTTCCATAAGTTGTGGATATGAAAGTTTTTTTTAAAAAAAAAAATTTGATTCAAAGTTTTTATGGAGTTACAAAATTTGGTGTTAATGTTTTAAAGAATTCCATAACTTGTTCTTAAGTTATGGAACATGGAAAGTTTCATCATAAAACACCATTAATTCCATAAGTTATGGAATCCAAAGGTTTTCAAGAATTACAAAACTTGCCCTCACATTTTGGAATTTGAGAAAAGTTTTTTATGAAAAAAAAGAATTGAATTCTAAAACTCTTGGGTTCATAACTTAAACAATTAATTAAATGTTTTTAATTTTGAGTTTAATAATTGGAATTATGATGTTTTGTTGAATAGTTCAAATTAACTCTTATGGACTTTATTAATAGTTAATTAAAGCGTTTAATTAAAAGAGTATTATTAAATCCATAAATATATGGTTTGAGTTTAATTAAATTAAAAGTCTAGTTTAATTAATAGATTAAACCACCAAGTATTTTAAATGTCTAAAATACACCCTTATACTATTATAATATTAAAAGTTTAATATATTATATGTATAAGAGCAAGTCGTCTTACCATTAGTAGGCCTCATTCACGAAGCCGGTCTATAAGGGGGGTATAAGGTTACTGCCTATAAAATGGCAGTTTAATGGGTGTTCACTCTCACTCACCGCTTCCTTGACCGGTGGAGGGTCGTTAGCCGAACAGGTAGGACAAGGACTATAATTCTCCCTTCATTATAAGTATAATGATAAATACTAAGTAACTAAACACTTATAAATTCCCAATCTTAGTTACTTAGGAAAATGTGAATAAGGTGTTAATCCATGAAATTACACTTTGCACTTTGTTTAAGCTGTTAGTGGAGCGTGTGTGGTTAACCGGCACACTAACCTGGACTTAACAAGGTAGGCAAAGGGTAACTTAATGTTTATCATAGTATCGTTGGAGCGTGTGTGGTTAACCGGCACATCGATTGAGGGGTAAATATTAAGGGTACCAAGTATATTTGCATGGTTACTTCACACCTTGTTTTATGATCCTCGGCATCCCAGTCACAAAACCTGAAGGGCACACTCGAGATTGAAACATGTCATTGAAAAGTTCAATGAATCTCAAAAGAATCTAGGAGTTTCAAAACCAATTAAAACCTAATAATACATTTCGTTTATCTTGGTGGAAATTGGTGAATCGTCATTCACCTACCTTCAAATATTTTATAGCTTGGATTACGACATCCCTCTTCCAAATTATAAAATAGTTTGTTGGGTCCTAGCCTTAATATATCATATTGGGTGTTATATTAAAGACTTAAATCAACTTTACGTGAATTTCTCCCATTGTTGATGTCTGGTTTAGACAACAATGATCTTCCCAAACCAAACTTTCCTAATAAATATGACTTCCCGAGTTTGGCTCATGGAAGTCATACTTCTCTTCCTCCACCTCCTCCAATTATTCTCCCTAACCCACAAGTTCAAGGTCACTCAAGCCCTAATGGCAAGCAAGGTCTATGTGTGATCACATTTTAGAGATGAAGTCACATATTGACAAGCCGGGAGAGTTGGGTGTCAAAGTCTTGAGAAAGTTGGATGTTCAATCACTTTCTAAGTCACATAGTGAGTTCCTTTGGGACTACTATGAAACAGACTATGACATGAACCTTAATGATCATATCTATTTGCTTGGTGCTGCTGAATCAACATTGATTTGGAACGATAGTAAAGCAAATTTGATTAGAAGATCAACTTCCCAAAAACTTTATGGACAGTAACAATGGTGACACTGGAAATCCAGAAAAATCATTCTCTTCCCAATGGAAAGGGATTGGCCATAGTCAACCCGGTTGACCAAATGGTAAAGAGAAAGGCTAAGTCTGAGATAGTCCCATTACCAAAGGGTCCATATGTTTATTTTGCCAAAGGAAGGGACGTTGATTGCAAAGCTGCCAAATTTACCTAAGGATGTTAAAGTCAATAAGTTTGACTCTACATCAGGTAGAGCCCATTATCTAACTCTGTTAAGTTCTATTCTGAGATCCTCATTACATGATGTGACTGGGTCACATGTTGATGTTTTAAGAATCAAAGAATAGAGAGAAATCTTAAAGAAAGTATATGCTGATTCTGATCGCGAAGGTGGATTTCGATCGCATCAGAATTTTAAGCAGTTGCTTAAGAAGTTATGATATATTGCTAAGGAATAGATAACAACAATTTTCCATGTGGATTGTAAGGATAAGTTTTTCCGCAAAGTTTTAAAATAAAAGAAAATTGTTTAATTTTATTTATTTGAAGTATCCTTACAATGGCATTTGTGGAAAATTGTTGCTTATATGATTCCTCTGACAGCAATATTGGAAAATGGATTTGATTCTTTCATTTGTGGTAGTGTCTAAATTTACCAAATCAGGAAAGTTCCTCATCGCCCAAGTTTCAATTGGACCGATACTTGGAATCCTGCAAGTTGAATAGTATGATGAATGAGAACTTTCAAGCATTGGAAAATCAAGACTAATTACTTGTTCACATGGATGTGTGAGTCAAGTGAAGGACTAAAGGGATCGAGTACACATTCTTGTGCACTGGTCATGTCCACCACGAAGCTCGTTAAGACTATTTGATTTACTAAAGTTTAGTAAATATGGTTATACTTAGCAGTTTAAGTATAATTCTGAAACATTGGAAAAGTCTCAATGTATGGCAGAACGAATGGGAAGAATCAAATTAGGCAGAAAGATAAAAGTTTATCAAATCTGAAAAGATGGGAGAGTACCTTAGTATCATGTTTGTGATCATCTTAATGATTTAGAAATCATATCACAATTAGTCCTCTAAAGGTCATCTTAGTGCATTCTTATGACTAAGAAGAGGAGTCATGAATTGTTGAAATGGTTAGATCAGGAAGATGAGTCATACTTCGTTCCAAAACAATTCTTTGAGTCATAGTCCAAGATTGTAACTTGATTGACATATCTTAAAGAAAGGTTTAAAACACTTGTCCAATGTAACAGTAAAAGTGTCCTACTCTTGTACATTTGAAATTGGTAAGTTGTGATGTTTTGGATAAAACAAAGACCAACTAAGGCCAATTGTGTGAAGTGTTTGTCTTGATAAAGAATCCGCACTATCTCTTGAATATTTGGCAAGATAGTCTTATATGTCAAGAGGATAGTGGGAGTCTTAAAGATCCTAAAAAGAATTTCAAGAACTAATCAAGAATAAAACCTGAGGTTCTTCACTAGCACACGACTTGAGGTTTATAACCTATCGTGTTGACATATGTTGTGCCCATTCCAGTTAAAGTTGGCTTTGCATAGGAGTTCTGAAAGTTCTCAATTGGTTGCATAACAACTTGGAAGCAATGGCAGGCCCTGTACTGCCAGGTGGCAAGAAGTTAAGATTGCATAAGTTCAGTCCATATGAGTTTGGATTTGTCATTATCCTTGTCTTGTGACTATGGTTTTGACGATTCACATGGATAAGAACACATACACCATAAAATCTAAGGGTCATAAGGTTTCTCTCCGATTCATGAAAATGATGGTGAGGAAACACTTCCACCAAGTAGATTTGAAGCAGATGGCAAAAGGTCTAAACAATTGAGACTATGATTACGGCATCCCTTTTCATAGTTCTGAAATTGTTTAGACACACATGCATGCTATCTAAGGAAAGGTGTATGATTTTGATAAAGTTTTATCAAAGCATCTCGTATCAGAAATCTGAACTTTGGTAAGAAAGTCAATAAAGTATTGATTTCTAGAAGTCCAGCTGATTTCTGAGTACATGTCAAAGCTAGTGAGAGCATAAGTGTTATGCTAATAATCATCATGTTAGTGGGAGCATGATAATTATTGTTAGTGTTGCAAGTTAGCAATGTTAATTATAGAAAACAAAAGTTTCAATTCGTGAGGCTGCAGGGATTGAAAAAGTTATTTTGCTATAATTAAGGGAGAGGATATACTTCATTTCAGTTCTAAAGGCTTAGATTGAGACCTTAATCATCTTTAGTCAAGAATATATATATATATATATATATATATATATATATATATATATATATATATATGAATTTCATGTTGGATTGGTTCAACTTAAGGAAATTCTATATATTGCGTTCTCAAAATTCGATTATGATTACGGCATCTCTTTTCATAGTAAAATTTTGAAAACATGGCAAATAAAAATATTGTAGCAAAAGACTGGTCTAGAATCATGTCTTTATGTGAGACATCATGAATCGTGTACCATTTGCTTTGGGTACAGGATCGATTGCATGTGCTATAATATTTGTCATTTCTAAATTTTTCCAAATGCCCAGAGGCATTAAGAAGGGAAAAGGTCTAGAATTGGATATGACTAAAATGATTAAGCAATTGTCGAGGACAATCTGAGGTTTACCAAAGATTAGTTGCTCAGGGACAGTTGGAAATATAGTGCTAATTTTGGAAGGACCATATTGACATATTCTGAAAAGAGGCATCTCTTATTCAGAAGTGATAGTCAAAATGAGAATATGGAGTTGTCTCCATAGGTGGAAGTTATTTGTGTAAGATTAGAAAACTTAATGCAAGAAGCATGTCCAAAGCAATGTACTTTGAATATGAGACTTAGTTTCCATGGAGTTGATCTCCATTGGAATACCTTATAATGACTGTTGACAAGTCTTTGTGACTTTGTACATATTCATTACAGGAGGGTCAGTGCATACAAGTTTAAAATCTAAACAGATTTCGATAAATGATAGGAATTTGAAATTCTCACATTTTTCGATAAGGATTTGGGAGTGTGAAATTAGAATTATTGAAATTATGTTCAATTGGTTTATTTCACAAAGTAAGGATCATAGACAAACATAGAGTGCATACTTGGTGTATGGCAAATCTATTGTTTAAGAAAAACATAGTGTACATGCTTGGAGCATGGGACAACTATTGTTTTTAATTCAAGTATAAAGTTGATAAAACCGAAACAATGAATAATGAGTAATCAGTATGGTGATAAATAAAAGTGTTTATTTATATTCATAGGGTTTGATACCATATTTGATTAATTTATTCTTGTGTTTCACTTTGCATGTTTTGACTTCCAGAATAACTAAGTCGCTCTTCCTGAATGATTAAGTTATTCAAACCATCCACAGTCGGTCATATGTTGGAAGTAGATATGAATCAAGACTGTCATGGGTTGGTTTGTAGAGGTCCAAGTTGGTGGACAAAGTGGTGCTACAACAATCATGAGTGCTCATAAGTTCTGAGTATTGGATTCAACCCGCGCTCATTTGAATCACTTCATGGATTTTATCACGAGTGATCATGAGACGATAATATCTTATATTCTTCAAACCTAGAACATATGAGTTGTTACTATGAGTTGGTTATACATTGATTGCACGAAAACGAATTTGGTAACTCGATGTTATAAAACGTGCCTTTGTGTATGATTCAACAAGTAGTAGAACAAGCCATATGAGTCGAAGTTTATCCATTCCTTTTACCTTCGGGATAAAAGCGATATATGTGGGCCCCTCGATGATTTAGCGATGACACATGTGAGTGCTTGGCCAAGCCAGGACTGATTTGATTTGTTCAATCAGTCAGTCATCATAAATCGAAAATCGGGAACAACAAATGGACAGAGAGAATGATTATAATCCATGTCTCAGTCCATATGATATCTAGAATGGAGGAATATATGATCCCTTATCTAATGGACAAGTCATTGACAAGGTCAGAGTTCGACAACGACTTTAAGAGCTACGATTGCCAGTTAGGTTTTGAAGTCATACTCAATAATAGTTTTAGACTTATCCAAGTGGGAGATTGTTGGATTAATGTCTAAGTCCATAACTATATTTGGTATGTACTTGACCCGACCCGGCATGGTCCATTTGGGTTGCACTTCACCGGCACAATTTATATGGATAGTCTTTTTAGAATAGTATATTTATGATTTATATTAATATATTATAAGTTCTAATATATTAATATGGAATCATATTATTTAATTAGTATTGATCAAGAATTAATTTAGAATTAATTAAGTGATCAAAAAGAACTAATTAAATATGGACTCTTATATATATGGAATGGGCCAAGTTCATTTAGGTTGGGCTAAGCTTTCATGGATGGTCCATGGAGCTTTTAACCCATGGATCCTATGTAAATGAAAGGTCATGGGTATTAGGGTTTACATGGATGTAACCCTAATCCTCCATAATATATAAAGGGGTCCTTGGCTCACAAAATTGGCACAAGTGTGTGAAAATAAGAGTGGGCCGATTTTAGTGTGCATACATATTCTCTCAAGTTCTTCCAAGGTGTTTTGGTGATTTGTGATTCCATTTGAGGCTTCCACACTATTGGGGCTAACATCTTAAAGCTTGAAGACATCAAGCTACATCAAAAGGTATGTCATCTAACTAGAACTTTGTAGTATAGGTGCTTAATAATATGCTAGTTAGGATGAAACCTTGGAATAGTTAATATTTGCATGTATAATAGAGAAAACATAGATCCAAGGTTTATAGGGTTGCATGTACACCATAGGAGTGTTAGAATGCTCAAAACCCAACAATAAATTGTCTGTATTGGACTTTGTGTTTTGGGCCATGCCTTGGGCAGTTGGGCCATCAATAGTCTGAAGTTATGGGCCAACGATGTATTTGAGCTTAGGGCGAGGCCCATTGGAGGGAGTGGGCCCAGTTTAGCAAAGTGGGCCGTTAGTGGACTTGGGAAGTTTATCTAGTGTTGGGCCCGCCAATTAGATTGAGAATTGGGCCTTGGTGGGTCCAATGGGTTTAGGTCATTATTGGGCTGGTCAGCGGGCTATTATTAGACCTAAAGAGTAAGAGTTGGACTTAGTCCCTAATTGGGGTAATTGTGGGCTTTTGCACAGAGTTAGAGAATGAAGTATAGCAGCAGCATTACTAGAGGCTGTTCATCATACGAGGTGAGTCTTCTCACTATACCTTACCTAGAGTGGTAATTATGTGTGACCGGAAGGTCTTATGTACTATGACGAGTATGTGATATATGTTGTTATGTGAGATGTATATGTTATGTATGTTATGAGTAGCATGGTATGGACCGGAAGGTCAGTAGTGTATGGACCGGAAGGTCAGTAGTGTATGGACCGGAAGGTCAGCAGTGTATGGACCGGAAGGTCAATATGGCATGGACCGGAAGGTCGACAGAGTAGGACCGGAAGGTCTACTCAGATTGTGGGACCGGAAGGCCCCTGAGACACATTGACCGGAAGGTCTCGTAGAGCTATAGCCTCGAGTGGCTTATGTGATGTATGTAGTATTTTGGGGAACTCACTAAGCTTCGTGCTTACTGTGTTATGTGTTATGTGTTTCAGGTTCTTATCAGGATCGCGGGAAGGCACCGGCATGATTGTACACACACACTATGTTTTGGGAAGAGCTACTGTGGATCCTGGATTTTATGTGATGATTTGAAAACTTTGTTAAATGAATATTTGGAGTTGAACAATATGATATATGTTTTTATGAATTGAAAATGAAAAATTGGTTTGAATTTTCACGACGTTACAAGTTGGTATCAGAGCCTTGGTTTGAGGGATTTGGATACACCTTCGGGCATATCTGAACTCAAACTAAGGATTTGAGAAAAGTTTTCAAAAAGAAACGATTTTCTAAGATGAGTAAAAGATTTTCAAGAAAGCGGAAAGGAGCAGTGTGTACAATCAGCCAGCGCCCGAACGGTGATTTCCCAAAATACCCTTACGTTATATGTTATGAGATGTTATGTGATATGTTATGCACGCTAGAGAGTAGGCTAGGTATTCATATCTAGGACTAGAGTGTCCTGATTTGTGATGCCTTAGCCTAGGAGTTACTGCTACTATGAGTTACTTCGAGAATGAGTAGGTAGCAGAGAAGAGCTTATGAGAGGTCTACTGGAAAGTGGCATGTGTGTGATAAGAGGTAGAGTACTTGTGATCTGGAATCCTAGGAGGAGGACTTGGGGTGAAAACTGATGTGGTGTGGAGGGTAGTATAGGGCCCGTACTACTGGAAACACCGGATCAGTGAGCAGTCCAAGTAAGAATCCTTGGGATGCTAAGGAACAAGTAGGGCAGAGTGATCGAGTGCAAGCATACTCGAGTGAGTCTCTGTTTTCTTTTATGATGTGAGATATCATGGCGGGTACACGACACACACCGGTGAGCAGCGGTGTTAGCAATGAGGAGAAGTGATGTCATGGTTTGAGTACCATGATAAATAGCAGATTGAGAAGTGATGTCATGGTTCGAGTACCATGATAAGTAGCAGATTAAGAAGTGATGACATGGTTCGAGTACCATGATGAGTAGCAGATTGAGAAGTGATGTCATGGTTTGAGTACCATGATAAGTAGCAGATTGAGAAGTGATGACATGGTTCGAGTACCATGATAAGTAGCAGATTGAGAGGTGACATCATGGTTCGAGTACCATGATTTGAGGCGGATTGAGAAGAGAGAACATGGTTCGAGTACCATGATTCGTAGTAGATTAAGAGGAGATAACATGGTATGGGTACCATGATTCATAGCATATCGAGAGGTGGCCACACGGTTTGAGCACCATGGCATGTGGCGGTTAGTGCTTCTGGTTTTACCAGTTATTCCGTGGTGATTGTCTAGACTGAGATCAGATATGAAAGAGTATGGGGCTAGAAGGCCATGATGAACGAGTTTAATGGAGCATCCCTTGAGAGGGGAATCGAGTTAGCTCCAAGGAATTGTTGGTGAGATTCCAGTTGGAGTCGCAAGACTCAGGAATGTGTAGGGATGGTACATTATGGAAGAATACGGTGTGGGCTGAGCGACCGACCGATAGTGAAGATGTCACTTTCTGTGACCTGGGTGGTGTTATTTCCGTATCCTGTGGGAAACATAAGAGGTGTTGGGATTTCGGTTTCTGAACTTGGGGGTAAAACCCTGCGGGTTAGCATTGATGGCGACTTTCCATCAGATTATTTGGGCAGTATGTCTGCCGAGAGGTAATGTTAGAGCATGAGCAGGTTGTCAGTGGGGACTGAGATGGTTAAGGACAAGGATACACCCTATTTGAGCATAGTAGGGCATATATTAGCTGCAGCGGTGGACGATCAAAAAGAGGATAGTGGGGCGGTGGCCCTTATTGTCTATGATGAGTATCGAGTGTAGTAATGAGGTCTCCGCTCTTATTACGACCCACGTGATGGAACGTTGGTTGAGGAGTCGAGGATGAGGAGTATGATAGTTCGTTACTTTCAGATTAAGAGTCAGAGTTACTACTGGACAGTTGAGATGTCCGGTAATGGGATGGTATGAGATTCTGTATGATTAGAGGCAACCATGATGAGAAGTTTCTGAGGATTTCACCTGAGATTCGGGGTATTTGGAGTTGCGAGGTCTCTATCGAGGAGACCACCGAGCATTGCATAGTACCTTCCAAGAGTAAGTGTGACGTTTTTGGTGGAAACAGTCTATGGAATAGATTATTGGTGCGCCAATTGGTGATGGTTCGAACCCTGAGTGGGGGAGAACTAGATATTCTATCGAGAGGTTGCAGTGATGCTACGGGAAGCCATAGTACTCACTATTCAGTGAGAGGTTGTGGTGATGCTACGGGAAGCCGTAGTACTCACTATTCAGTGAGAGGTGGCGGTGATGCTACGGGGATCCGTAGTACTCACTATTCAGTGAGAGGTTGCGGTGATGCTACGGGAAGCCGTAGTACTCACTCTTCAGTGAGAGGTTGTGGTGATGCTACGGGAAGCCGTAGTACTCACTATTCAGTGAGAGGTTACGGTGATGCTATGGGAAGCCGTAGTACTTACTATTCAGTGAGAGGTTGCGGTGATGCTACGGGGAGCCGTAGTACTCACTATTCAGTGAGAGGTTGTGGTGATGCTACGGGAAGCCGTAGTACTCACTATTCAGTGAGAGGTGGCGGTGATGCTACGGGGATCTGTAGTACTCACTATTCAGTGAGAGGTTGCGGTGATGCTACGGGAAGCCGTAGTATTCACTATTCAGTGAGAGGTTGCAGTGATGCTACGGGGATCCGTAGTACTCACTATTCAGTGAGAGGATGTTGTGATACTACGGGGAGCCGTAATACTCACTAGTCAGAGCATGACGTAGAAGGGTTTTAGGCTTGGGTAGCCCTAATGATTGAGTTTGGGAGCCTGGTGGTTGGACCAGGGGCGAGGCCGAGGTCTCCATATTTGTCAGAAATCGCTATATTCTAAGTTGAGTCGTGGTTATCACAACCGAAGGGAATTGAAGAAGTGGTGTACGCATGGATTGCGAATCTTGGGTCATGAGTTGAGTATCAGATTAGAATTTAGTGGACCCAATTTTGTTGTTGAATCCGACTCTAGAGCTTAAGTCTGGATTTGTTCGTGTGTTTAGTAGGCAAGATGAGGTGTCAGATTCGTAGATGGGTTCATTTTGAGAAGTATTGTTCCCCATCAGATGTATTAAACCAGAGTGAGTTAGCTCGTCGGTATGGGAAGAACCGTGAAACGCATGGAATCAGTGGATGGTAGACGACAGAGGTCGAAGGTAAGACGATATTAGATAAATTGTAGTATTCGCTTGGGGTAAAGCGAACTACGTGACTTGTGCGTCACGATGAGCTGAGGTAGCTATCGCGAGCAGGAGGGTTGTAAAGTTATCATATTGGGTGTGCAAGGGGTAGCCGTTAGAGGTGAAACCGTTGGGTCGTGATCTGACCTGGTACTTAGAGTTGGAAGTGTTTTATCCGAGTCTATTAATCGAAGATCGATTATCAGGGTGATATTCTGCATGGGCGGTCTGGCGGGGAGACAGACCACTATAGTCTTCTAGTTTTGGAGAGTTAGAGCAGATACCTCCACGGGAAAAAGGGGTCCGTCCTTCTCCGGCTTGGGAATTTCTACTTGAATTCGGATGTCCTGGGAGGAGGATCGTTGAATGTTAAGAGATTTTCCGGTTGTGCTTCCCGGACTATTGGTTTCGATCTATGCGAAGAAAAGGAACGATTTCGAGGGAGAAATCTAAATTAAGTGGGGGAGAATTGTAACATCCTGTTTCAGATTGTTTGTGATTCAAGACTCGTGGGCCGTAATCTGAATATGAGAAGGTTTCGAGATTTTAAAAAAGATATGTTTAGGTCTTCTTGGATATGGATAGGGTGGATTGTGTGAGAAAGGGGTTTGGTTTGTGCTTTAGGTCCCAAGGGTATCGACAAGTGTTGGTTTGGACTTTTCATGAATTTTGATTCTGAGTTCGAGTGGGCTCTAGGGGAAATAAAGTTGATTCAAGTGTAGAACTTCTCGCTACCTTTTCATGGATATAAAGTTCTTCGAAAACGGACATCGGGTGAGGAAGATATGACACTTGGAAGTTTTTGGCATAAACTGTCCCTTAAGGAGAAAAGTTGGCATGGAAGGCCATGCATGTGAAATGGAAGCGCATGGGTACGCCCAGCGTAAGGCTGGATTACGCCCAACGTATAAGGGAAATGGTCGCGGATGCTCCTTGGCGTACGCCCAGCGTACAGGAGGTACGCCCAGCGTACGTCCAGAGTCCAGAAACCCTAAATTTAGGGTGTGCCACTATATAAAGAACATATTGGCTCTAACCCTAGCCTCCTTATCTGTTCCCTTACTCTCAGAAAACCCTAGAACGCCCCATCCCTTCATTCTTGAGTGATTTTCTCCATATGAAGCTCATTTGGTGGTGTAAGCTTGGAAGAAGAAGTTGGCAAGGAAGAACTTGGGAGTTTTGAGCTCATAGATCTGGAATGTCCTCATCATTTGGAGCTCTTATGAGGTATAAAGTTCATAACTTTACTTAAGAATGCATAGATCTTGTATAGTGAACTTTTGGAGTTGTTTTGGTCCCAAGTTTAGACCTTTATGTTGGAATCTTGTTTTTGAGCTTAGGGTTGCCACCCTCAGAGCTAAAAGGGTCCCATAAGCAGTAAAGTTTCAATCTTGATGGTCCTAATGAGTTCATGCATGATATCTAGCCCTTGTTATGGAAATATGTTGATGCCTTTTGAGTTTGAGCTTAATTGGTGGATTGCAAGTCACCAAGATTATGATTTTAAGGATTAAGAGGATAATAAGGACCTGGATCTGAATTTGTGGCCTCTGGAATGAAGTATTAAGCACTTAATGGAAAAAGGGGTTAACAGGAAGGTTACGTTGAGCGTACGTGCAGGTACGCCCAACGTACTCGCCATCGAGTCGGTACGCTTAGCGTACGTAGGAGTACGCCCCGCGTAAATTGTCTGTATTGGACTTTGTGTTTTGGGCTATGCTTTAGGCCATGCCTTGGGCAGTTGGGCCATCAATAGTCTGAAGTTATGGGCCAATGATGTATTTGAGCTTGGGGTGAGGCCCATTGGAGGTAGTGGGCCCAGTTTAGAAAAGTGGGCCGTTAGTGGACTTGGGAAGTTTATCTAGTGTTGGGCCCGGCAATTAGATTGAGAATTGGGCCTTGGTGGGTCCAATGGTTTTAGGTCATTATTGGGCTGGTCAGTGGGCTATTATTAGACCTAAAGAGTGAGAGTTGGACTTAGTACCTAATTGGGGTAATTGTGGGCTTTTGCACAGACTTAGAGAATGAAGTATAGCGGCAACATTACTAGAGGTTGTTCATCATACGAGGTGAGTCTTCTCACTATACCTTACCTAGAGTGGTAATTATGTGTGACCGGAAGGTCTTATGTACTATGACGAGTATGTGATATATGTTGTTATGTGAGATGTATATGTTATGTATGTTATGAGTAGCATGGTATGGACCGGAAGGTCAGCAGTGTATGGACTGGAAGGTCAGCAGTGTATGGACCGGAAGGTCAATATGGTATGGACCGTAAGGTCGACAGAGTAGGACCGGAAGGTCTACTCAGATTGTGGGACCGGAAGGCCCCTGAGACACATTGACCAGAAGGTCTCGTAGAGCTATAGCCTCGAGTGGCTTATGTGCTGTATGTAGTATTTTGGGGAACTCACTAAGCTTCGTGCTTACCGTGTTATGTGTTATGTGTTTCAGGTTCTTATCAGGATCGCGGGAAGGCACCGGCATGATTGTACACACACACTATGTTTTGGGAAGAGCTACTGTGGATCCTGGATTTTATGTGATGATTTGAAAACTTTGTTAAATGAATATTTGGAGTTGAACAATATGATATATGTTTTTATGAATTGAAAATGAAAAATTCGTTTGAATTTTCACGACGTTACATCGCCCCTTCAGGGTCATAGCCTAGGTAGGCAAGGTGGCATACCGGTTAGATCTTCTAGCCGAGCTCAGCTAGATCCACAGCACATTCCACGTTACCGAGCTGCGGAAGTGCTTAGTGGATGATTCAGCAGTGGTACCCATAGAGAGACCGGTGGCGATTATAGATCGCAAGACAAAGGAGCTGAGGAACAAAAGGTTCGAGCTAGTGAAGGTACAGTGGCAGCACAGGAAGTTGATGGGCAGCACAGGAAGTTGATGGGCTGCCCATAAGACAAAGGAGCTGAGGAACACCCGTTCCTCGAGGTATTATTTAAATTATATAAGTTGATAATTTTTTTGGACTAACACTTGGACATTGGACCCATTTGAGTGGATTTAGGAAATGGGCAAGTTGATGGGCTGCCCATAAGTCATACGTCGGGGGTAACCTGGTGTACGCGGGGCGTAGTGGCCATTGGATTTGAGGGACGCGGGTGCGTATGCGCAGCGTACCAAGAGGTATGCCCAGCGTACGCGGGCAGATAACAAACCCTAATTTTTAGGGTTTAGGACCTATAAATACCCCATTATAGCCACCCCTTTTGGCCTCCTCGCCTGTCCATCACCCTCATAGAAACCCTAATTCGTTCATACTCCCTTCCTTGTGTGTGTTTGACATTTGGGGCTTATTTTGGTAAAGAAGGACATGGGAGAAGAAAGGAAACGTTGGATAAGAAGCACGTGAGTATCTTGAGCTCAAGGATCTGGAACAAGCTTTTCATTTGGAACTCAAAGGAGGTATAAAGCTCCTATCTTTCCTTCTAGAATCATAGATCTAGGGTTTTGAAGATTTGGACCTTTTTAGGTCCAAAGTTTGGATCTTGGCCATGCAACTTCGATTTTGAGCTTAGGGTTGCCACCCTTGAAGCTCAATGGGTTTCTTTAGCTGTAAAGTTGCAAACTTTGAGACTTTTATGAAGCCATGCAAGAGTTACGCCGACAAACGGCGTTCGGAGTTGGAGTTTCAGGTGGGCGACATGGTCCTCCTGAAGGTGTCGCCCTGGAAGGGTGTTATTTGGTTTCGGAGGTGGGGCAAGCTGGGCCCCAGGTACATTCGCCCCTTCAGGGTCATAGCCCGGGTGGGCAAGGTGGCATACCGGTTAGATCTTCTAGCCGAGCTCAGCCAGATCCACAACACATTCCACGTTACCCAGCTGCGGAAGTGCTTAGTGGATGATTCAGCAGTGGTACCCATAGAGGATATTCTGGTTGATGACAGCCTGAACTACATAGAGAGACCGATGGCGATCCTAGATCGCAAGACAAAGGAGCTGAGGAACAAAAGGTTCGAGCTAGTGAAGGTACAGTGGCAGCACAGGAAGGGTTCTGAGTGGACATGGGAGTCCGAGGAGGAAATGAGGGAGCACTACCCGGAGTTGTTTCCAGATTCAGCAGCAGCAGACTTCGAGGACGAAGTCTGATTCAAGTGGGGGTGAATTGTAACACCCGTTCCTCGAGGTATTATTTAAATTATATAAGTTGATAATTGTTTTGGACTAACACTTGGACATTGGACCCATTTGAGTGGATGTAGGAAATGGGCCAAGTTGATGGGCTGCCCATAAGTCGTACGTCGGGCGTAATCTGGTGTACGCGGGGCGTAGTGGCCATTGGATTCGAGGGTCGCGGGTGCGTACGCGCAGCGTACCAAGAGGTACGCCCAGCGTACGCGGGTAGATAACAAACCCTAATTTTTAGGGTTTAGGACCTATAAATACCCCATTATGCCTCCCCTTTTGGCCTCCTCACCTGTCCATCATCCTCAGAGAAACCCTAATTCGTTCATACTCCCTTCCTTGTGTGTGTTTGACATTTGGGGCTTATTTTGGTAAAGAAGGACTTGGGAGAAGAAAGGAAAGGTTGGAGAAGAATCACTTGAGTATCTTGAGCTCAAGGATCTGGAGCAAGCTTTTTATTTGGCACTCAAAGGAGGTATAAAGCTCCTATCTTTCCTTCTAGAATCATAGATCTAGGTTTTTGAAGATTTGGACCTTTTTAGGTCCAAAGTTTGGATCTTGGCCATGCAACTTCGATTTTGAGCTTAGGGTTGCCACCCTTGAAGCTCAATGGGTTTCTTTAGCTGTAAAGTTGCAAACTTTGAGACTTTTGTGAAGCCATGCAAGAGATCTAGCCATTTCCATGGAAGTTCATTGTTATTTTTCGGGTTGGGCTTATTTGGTGGGTTGCAAGCCACCAAGTGATCAACTTTAAGGATTAGGACGACGCATGGGACTCAGATCTGTAGTTTGGACGTATGTCTTAAGGGATTAAACAGTTTTTGGAAAAAAGTGCTTAATAGGAGAGGACGTTGGGCGTACACGCCAGTACGTGCAGCGTACAAGCCTTTTCAGCAGTACGCTCAGCGTATGCTCAGTCAGTGGACTTTATTATTGGGCCTTGGTTTGGGCCAGGTCTTGGACATAGCAGTAATGGGTCGTGCTGGGCCTTCAGAAGTCTGTTAAGGGCCCAAGGATTAGTTGGGATTAAGAGGAAAGCCCATTTAAAGAGTTGGGCCCAATTTAGAAAGTTGGGCCATTTGAGGACTTAATGGGCCTTAGTGAGGATTAGAAAGGATTAGGTCTCAGTCATGGCCCTAATTAGATCAAAGGGGTAATATAGTCATTTTACCCATAGAAGAACCTTCAGTTGTTGACTAAGTGTTTATTTGGTCATAATAGCCGGGGAGTAGTTGGAGCAGCAAACAGAGTTACCTTTGCACAAGTTTTCGGCAGTCAGATTTAGAGGTTAGTATTCCTCCAGTAGGAACGGGTCTAAGGAACCAATGTCGGGCCGTTTATGTAGTTCTAGTATGCCGGGGTAACCCAGATGTCAGGGTTAGCCCGATGCAGTTTATATGTTTCCGGATATCGGTCCGATGTCGGGGCGGTCCCGAGAAGTAGTTATGTATGCTTGATGTCTCTGTGATTCATGCATGTTGTATGTTATGTGTTATGTGTTCCAGGCTTCGGTCCGATGCTGGGGTAAGCCTTATGTATGCTAGTTTATATGTTATATGTTATATGTTCCGGGCTTCGCTCCGATTCCGGGGCAAGCCAGATGCAGATTATGTAATTATGATATGTGTTTATGATATATGTTATTTTGTGCATGTGCCAGGATAAGACCGATGCCGGGGCAAGCCCGATGCCGGGGTGAGCCCGATGCCCGATACGGTCGGATGCCAGGGTGAGCCCGATGCCGGGCAGGAGTCCGATGTCGGGTTCGTCCCGATGCAGTTGGGAGTAGTCCCAGAGTTATGATTTTTGTTATATGTTAAGTGCATGGTATGTGGTAGTTTGGGGGAGCTCACTAAGCTTCGTGCTTACAGTTTCAGTTTTAGTTTCAGGTACTTCAGCTAGCAAAGGGAAGGGCTCAGGGTGATAGCATGGCACACACCACAGTCTTTTTGGCCTGGGAGAGTTTTCTGATGTTTTTATCATATGTTTTGATCATATTATTTGACATGATGTTTTGAGATACATGATACATGGTTTATGATTTTTATACTATGGTGATGAGGTTATTGTTTTGATAATGATTTTAAAAATGAAAATTGTGGACCATGTTTTTGGGATGTTTTAAGTTGGTATCAGAGCCTTGGTTTGAGGGATTCGGGCACACTTTCGGGTTTGTCTTAACTCAAACTAAGGAAGTGGAATAAAATTTTCAAAAAGAAATCATTTTTACAAAAAATATTTGGGAAATAGAAAAGAATTTTGAAATGAGAAAAAAGGTGTGGTGCATGCAATCAGCCGAGCTCAAGTAAGTACTCCCAAATTACTCATACAAATTTATGTTATGATATTTTTTTCAGCTTTATGAGAACAACATGCTAGATTAGGACTAAGGATCTAGGAAGGATGCCTTATGTGCCTGTTATATGTGTGCCTGCTTATTGAGAACTGCATGCTAGTATAGATTAGTCAGTATGATAGCCAGAGTAGTAGATGCTTGATTATGTGTACTGAATGCCAGAATGCTGCTTGCTTTGTGCTTTTAGGAGTTCTAGTTGTCTTTCACTAACTAGTAAACGAATATGTTAAGTCACATATTGCAAGGACTAAATAATTTCAGAAGGTTAGGTCTAGCTATATTTCGCAGCTCTTGTTTGATTCCAACCGTTGTAGGGTAGGATCTCGCATTTTTTGAATTATCTAGTCTGAGTAATATGTAATAGTATTCGCGAGCTAGTTAGGGGAAGAAAGCAGGGACTTCGTATGCAACTGATGGAAGAGAGTAGGTTGGTGGTTACCCTAGGACAAGCCTAGGATGAGAGTAGCAGAGAGCAGTAGCAGTAGAAGGGGCTTGGTAGAGTCAAGGCAGTCCTTGAGGAAAGTACGGATAGATGTGGAAGGTAGTATGGGCCCATACTACTGAAAGCAGAGGATCCATACTCGAATCAAGGAAGGCTGAGATAAGACCAGGGAACTTGTAGTGTAGGTGATCCCTCTAGTTATGATTAGTATTTTGACGTTTGTTATGATGTGTTTTTCAGAATGGTGGTTTTACGCCCTAGACCAGCAGTTGGCAGTTCAGGTGTCGGGGAGGGATCAGGCTCAGGCTCTGGAGCCGGAGCCGAGCAGTTAGATGAGCATACTAGGGAGTTTCTCTCCTCAGAGATCACTCGCATTATACTTGAGCAGACCCATGTGATCTTCAGTTCGATCAAGGAGGGTATTCTAGAGCTTATGGATGAGAGATTGAGTGCGTTCCGCACTGAGGTGGCGGCCATGATGGGGTCGTGCACGCTCACCTTCAGGGAGTTCAGAGCATGTGGAGCTCCCAATTACCATGGGGCTCGGGACCCCATTGCTAGTACCAGATGGTTGGCGGATGTCGCCAACGCATTCCACACCAGTAGATGTCCCGAGGGGGACAAGGTTAGGCTTGCATCCTGTCTTCTGAAGGACAGAGCATGCGACTGGTGGGAGGAGATTGGGAGAGCCATTGGAGATGACACAGTTTTGGATGCGATGACCTGGGGTGATTTCACGACCAGGTTCAGGGCTGAGTTCACACCTATCATTGAGGTACAACAGCTTGCTAGGGAGTTCCAGGATCTCCAGCAGACGACTGAGACAGTGGCAGAGATTACCGCCAAGTTTAGGGAGAGGGCCCTTCTAGTTCCGCAGTATGCAGCGGACGAGGAGATGAAAAAGGTTCGGTACCATGAGATGTTGCGGAGTGACATCCGCCAGTTTGTGAGCCGCTCCAGCTGCAAGACACTGGAGGACATGATTGATAGAGCTCGAGAGAGGGAGTTGGATTTAGAGATGGAGAGGAAGAGGAAACTAGAGGGAGTTCAGTCAGGGGGTTCGGGCAAGAAGCCCAAGGTATCCAGTCACAGATCTCGGAGCCAGCAGAGCCACGACCGTTGTGGCAAATGCGGCAGGATGCACGATGGGACGTGCAAGGCAGGGATTTCGGGCTGCTACAAGTGTGGCAAAACTAGTCATATGAGTCGAGATTGCATAGCCACTACCACCACTACGACAACATCATATCTAATTTGCTTTCAGTGCAATAAGATGACACACAAGCGGTCCCAGTGCCCGAGCTTAGCAGCAGCAGGGAAGGTGGTAGCACATTCTCTTGCCACATTGAGGATTACAGATGGCCGTCAGGGCCGGGCTGAGGCGCCTACGGCACGGAGCATGGCTTTTCAGCTTACTGCAGAGGAGGCACGAGCAGCTCTTGACGTGGTGACGGGTACGTATCTTTCTCTTATCTCTTTATTGATATTTTTTGTTACTTATGTTTGCATGTTTTTTATAGGATCGTTCCTAGTGAACGGTATATCAGCCTTAGTACTATTTGATTCGGGTGCTACCCGATATTTTGTGTCGCTCGCGCTCAGCAAGCAATTCGCAGGAGCTCCAGGGGAGCTGGGTTGTCCATTAGATGTAGAGACAGCAGATGACAGGACCATCAAGGTCACGAGGGTGCACCGTGGATGTGCACTTCAGTTATTTGATCAACAGTTTTATGTGGATTTGGTTCCTATTCCCCTGCGACGGAACAAGGTTATAGTAGGTATGGATTGGTTGAGCCCCAATGAGGCTGTGATAGATTATGAGCAGTAGTTGGTTAGGGTTCGCACTCCTAGTGGGGGATAGTTAGTTATCCAGGGTGAGAGGCCACAACGCAGACCGGTGTTCTGTTCAGCAGCGAGGGCGAGGCGTCACATTCAGCAGTGTTGCGCATGATACGTCGCTTATGTCATATTTGCCCGGGATAAGGGTAAGGCGACGGTTGATAATATACCGGTAGTACGAGAGTACCCGGATGTATTCCCAGAGGATTTACCTGGGATACCTCCAGAGAGACAGGTTAAGTTTCGAATTGAACTGGTCCCTGGTGCGGCTCCGATAGCCAAGGCACCGTATCGGTTGGCCCCTTCCGAGATGCAGGAGTTGTCTACACAGCTGCAAGAGATGCTAGACAAGGGTTTTATCAGGCCAAGCAGTTCACCATGGGGATCCCCGATCCTGTTTGTGAAGAAGAAGGACGGGTCGCATCGTATGTGCATAGATTATCGGGAGCTGAACAAGGTAACGGTGAAGAACCGTTACCCACTCCCGAGGATAGATGATTTGTTTGACCAGCTTCAGGGAGCATCTTGGTTCTCCAAGATTGATCTCTGGTCCGGATATCACCAGATGTGGGTCAGAGATGATGATGATGTGGAGAAGATCTCTTTTAGGACCCGCTATGGTCATTACGAGTTTGTGGTGATGCCGTTTGGGCTCATCAATGCTCCAGCCGCATTCATGGACCTCATGAACCGCGTGTGCAGACCGATGTTGGATCGGTCTGTAATAGTATTCATTGATGACATATTGGTTTACTCCAAGACTCAGGAGCAGCATGAGGAGCACCTGAGAAAGGTGCTAGAGACACTGAGGAGGAAGAGACTTTATGCGAAGTTCTCCAAGTGTGACTTCTGGTTGCACGAGGTGCAGTTCCTTGGGCACCTTGTCAATCAGAAGGGTATTTTGGTAGATCCGACCATGATAGATGTCGTGATGCAGTGGGAGACTCCGAGGTCTCCAACTGAGATTCGGAGCTTCCTAGGTATGGCAGGGTATTACAGGAGATTTATCCAGGACTTCTCCAAGATAGCAGTTCTGTTGACCCGACTGACCAAGAAGTCGGTAGTTTTTCGTTGGGGTTCTGAGAAGCAGACAACCTTTTAGACGCTTAGGCAGCAACTGTGTGAAGCGCCGATTCTCACCCTGCCAGAGGGACTAGATGACTTCGTAGTCTACTGATACGCTTCGATCACAGGTATGGGAGTAGTGTTGATGCAGCGAGGTCATGTGATAGCTTATGCTTCGAGGCAGCTGAAGCCTCACGAGGCTAACTATCTGACGTATGATTTGGAGCTGGGGGTTGTGGTGTTCGCCCTAAAGATTTGACGGCATTACCTTTACGGGGTCCGGTGTACCATTTACACGGATCATAAGAGTTTGAGGTACCTCACGGATCAGCCGAATCTGAACATGAGGCAGCGTCGGTGGTTAGACGTGGTGAGGGACTATGATTGTGAGATCCATTACCACCCGGGCAAGGCCAACGTAGTGGTCGACGCCCTGATCCGCAAGACAGAAACGGCCCCGATCTGAGATATATGTCTGAGGATGACAATGATTACCCCACTGCTAGAGCAGATCCGAGAGGCGCAGGTCGAGGGCCTGAAGGAGGAGTGTCGGAAGTGTGAGAGGATCATAGGCCAGGTGGCCTCTTTTGACTATGACAGTCGCGGATTGTTGACCCTGCATGGGAGGGTCTGGGTACCGTACTGGGGCGGGGTACGACGGATATTGACGGATGAGGCCCACAAGTCTAGGTTCTCCATCCATCCAGGGGCGATGAAGATGTACAGAGATCTTCGACACGATTATTGGTGGCCCTGCATGAAGCGGGACG
This sequence comes from Lactuca virosa, assembly GCF_052849685.1. Classification (NCBI taxonomy): domain Eukaryota; kingdom Viridiplantae; phylum Streptophyta; class Magnoliopsida; order Asterales; family Asteraceae; genus Lactuca; species Lactuca virosa. Next base: position 244,962,435 of record NC_136430.1, on the reverse strand, counting down.
TCGTCTGGTACGTTAAGAGATGCCTGACCTGCAGGAAGGTCAAGTAGGAGCACCAGAGGCCGCATGGCAAGATGCAGCCATTGGACATCTCCATGTGGAAGTGGGAGGATATTACTATGGATTTTATCACTAAGCTTCCCAGCACCGCGCGTGGGGTCGATTCGATATGGGTCATAGTGGATCGGTTGACCAATGGCGCTCACTTTATACCGATCCAGGAGAGCATATCGGCTGAGAAGCTAGCCGAGATTTATGTGCGGGAGGTCGTGGCACATCACGGAGTGCCTGTCTCGGTGGTGTCAGACCAAGATGTCCATTTTACTTCCAGGTTTTGGAAGCGGTTTCACGATGAGATGGGTACTCGTCTCCATTTTAGCAACGCTTTCCACCCTCAGACGGACGGACAGAGCGATAGGACGATTCAGACTCTCGAGGACATGCTTCGAGCATGCGTGTTAGATTTTGGTGGCAGTTGGGATACGTATCTTCCGTTAGCGGAATTTTCGTATAATAACAGCTCCCAGTCCAGTATAGACCGGCCTCCCTTCGAGATGCTCTACGGGAGGAGGTGCAGGACCCCAATCTGTTGGGGTGAGGTCGGTCAGAGGGTCACGGGGAGTACTGAGGTAGTACTCAAGACCACGGAGCGGATCCAGCAGGTCCGGAGCAGGCTCCAGACTGCTTAAAGTCGGTAGAAGAGTTACGCCGACAAACGGCGTTCGGAGTTGGAGTTTCAGGTGGGCGACATGGTCCTCCTGAAGGTGTCGCCCTGGAAGGGTGTTATTTGGTTTCGGAGGTGGGGCAAGCTGGGCCCCAGGTACATTCGCCCCTTCAGGGTCATAGCCCGGGTGGGCAAGGTGGCATACCGGTTAGATCTTCTAGCCGAGCTCAGCCAGATCCACAACACATTCCACGTTACCCAGCTGCGGAAGTGCTTAGTGGATGATTCAGCAGTGGTACCCATAGAGGATATTCTGGTTGATGACAGCCTGAACTACATAGAGAGACCGATGGCGATCCTAGATCGCAAGACAAAGGAGCTGAGGAACAAAAGGTTCGAGCTAGTGAAGGTACAGTGGCAGCACAGGAAGGGTTCTGAGTGGACATGGGAGTCCGAGGAGGAAATGAGGGAGCACTACCCGGAGTTGTTTCCAGATTCAGCAGCAGCAGACTTCGAGGACGAAGTCTGATTCAAGTGGGGGTGAATTGTAACACCCGTTCCTCGAGGTATTATTTAAATTATATAAGTTGATAATTGTTTTGGACTAACACTTGGACATTGGACCCATTTGAGTGGATGTAGGAAATGGGCCAAGTTGATGGGCTGCCCATAAGTCGTACGTCGGGCGTAACCTGGTGTACGCGGGGCGTAGTGGCCATTGGATTCGAGGGTCGCGGGTGCGTACGCGCAGCGTACCAAGAGGTACGCCCAGCGTACGCGGGTAGATAACAAACCCTAATTTTTAGGGTTTAGGACCTATAAATACCCCATTATGCCTCCCCTTTTGGCCTCCTCACCTGTCCATCATCCTCAGAGAAACCCTAATTCGTTCATACTCCCTTCCTTGTGTGTGTTTGACATTTGGGGCTTATTTTGGTAAAGAAGGACTTGGGAGAAGAAAGGAAAGGTTGGAGAAGAATCACTTGAGTATCTTGAGCTCAAGGATCTGGAGCAAGCTTTTTATTTGGCACTCAAAGGAGGTATAAAGCTCCTATCTTTCCTTCTAGAATCATAGATCTAGGTTTTTGAAGATTTGGACCTTTTTAGGTCCAAAGTTTGGATCTTGGCCATGCAACTTCGATTTTGAGCTTAGGGTTGCCACCCTTGAAGCTCAATGGGTTTCTTTAGCTGTAAAGTTGCAAACTTTGAGACTTTTATGAAGCCATGCAAGAGATCTACCCATTTCCATGGAAGTTCATTCTCATTTTTAGTGTTGGGCTTATTTGGTGGGTTGCAAGCCACCAAGTGATCAACTTTAAGGGTTAGGACGAAGCATGGGACTCAGATCTGTAGTTTGGACGTATGTATTAAGGTATTAAGCAGTTTTTGGAAAAAAGTGCTTAATAGGAGAGTACGCTGGGCGTACACGCAAGTACGCGCAGCGTACAAGCCTTTTCAGCAGTACGCGCAACGTACAGAGAGGTACGCTCAGCGTACGCTCAGTCAGTGGACTTTGTTATCGGGCCTTGGTTTGGGCCAGGTCTTGGACATAGCAGTAATGGGTCGTGTTGGGCCTTCAGAAGTCTGTTAAGGGCCCAAGGATTAGTTGGGCTTGAGAGGAAAGCCCATTTGAAGAGTTGGGCCTAATTTAGAAAGTTGGGCCATTTGAGGACTTAATGGGCCTTAGTGAGGATTAGAAGGGATTGGGTCTCGGTCATGGCCCAAATTAGATCAAAGGGGTAATAAAGTCATTTTACCCATAGAAGAACCTTTAGTTTTTGACTAAGTGTTTATTTGGTCATAATAGCCGGGGAGTAGTTGGAGCAGCAGACATAGTTACCTTTGCACGAGTTTTCAGCAGTCAGATTTAGAGGTGAGTATTCCTCCAGTAGGAACGGGTCTAAGCCACCAATGGCGGCCCGTTTATGTAGTTCTAGTATGTCGGGGAAACCCTAATGCCGGGGTTAGCCCGATACAGTTTATATGTTTCCGGACTTCGATCCGATGTCGGGGCGGTCCCGAGAAGTAGTTATGTATTCTTTATGTCTCTGTGATCCATGCATGTTGTATGTTATGTGTTATGTGTTCCGGGCTTCGGTCCGATGTCGGGGTAAGCCCGATGTATGCTAGTTTATATGTTATATGTTATATGTTCCGAGCTTCGGTCCGATGTCGGGGGAAGCCCGATACAGATTATGTGATTATGATATATGTTATTTTGTGCATGTGTCGGGATAAGCCCGATGCCGGGGTGAGCCCAATGCCCGGTACGGTCAGATGTCGGGGTGAGCCCGATGCGTGGCAGGAGTCCGACGTCGTTTAAGCCGATGTCGGGTTCGTCCCAATGCTGTTGGGAGTAGTCCCAGAGTTATGACTTTTGTTATATGTTAAGTGCATGGTATGTGGTAGTTTGGGGGAGCTCACTAATCTTCGTGCTTATGGTTTCAGTTTTGGTTTCAGGTACTTTAGCTAGCAAAGGGAAGGGCTCGGGGTGATAGCATGGCACACACCACAGTCTTTTTGGCCTGTGAGAGTTCTCTGATGTTTTTATCATATGTTTTGATCATATTATTTGACATGATGTTTTGAGACACATGATACATGGTTTATGATTTTTATACTATGCTGATGAGGTTATTGTTTTGATAATGATTTTAAAAATGAAATTTTTGGACCATGTTTTTGGGATGTTTTGTGACAACCCGAAATTTCTATCTTGTACAAACCATTCACTTCAATCTAAGTCAGACTCGTTTCTGCTAACTTTTAGCACTGTTTAGAGTCTGTTTGAGCATTCTGAGCCTAGTGCATCAAAGGAATCAGTGTTTGGATGTATCAGTTAATGTTCCAAACCATCTAGCAAACTGTAAACCTCCTCAAAAGGAGTTTACGGTCAGGAAGCTTAGAGTTTACGGTCATGGTGACCATAAACTCCCTATATATACATAATTCATGATCATTTTGATCCTTTCTTTCCTTTACAAGCCTAGTAAACCGAATTCTCTCTCAAGTATCATAAGATCCTCATCTTGATCTTCCAAAAATGTAAGAATTATTTCCTTTGATTTGTTACATCTCTTTATCTAGTGATTATACATGATATCATCCACAAATCTCATCTTTTGAGTCTAGATCTTCAAGATCCTCAAGAACATCAAGAACACTTAAGTGTTTTGGGCCGAAAACACCCTTCTTTGCTTCCAAATTGTAAGTATCTATCTTCTATACTTGTTATCTGGTTAGGATTCTTGATTAAGGCCTTGAAATCATCATTTATCCAAGAACAAAAGGTGTTTACGGTCTAGTGCATCTCCTTAGACCGTAAACCCTTATAAATGGTGCATTGTGACCATTAAACCCTCCTAAAGCCTAGAATGGAACTTAGAACCCTTTGAAATGCTTGGAAATCATCCTATGCACAAAAGGATGTGAGTTTACGGTGGTAAACTCACTAGACCGTAAACCTTATGACCGTAAGGTCATAGGACCGTAAACACATGGGACCATAAACCCATTTGAACCGTCAACACATAGGACCATAAACCATCTTGACCGTAAAACTTGTGGTCATGCCATTTGGACCGTACACTCTATAGGGTGGCCATATACCCTAGTTATGCAATCATATGTGATTGTATCCCTTCAAACTAAGAGTTTCCTAGTCTTTTAGGGTGTTATCCCTTATAATTAGTTGGTTATACAGTAATCAAATACACATACATGTCATTATATGTTTATTAGGATCTTTGTGTGCTCAAGGTTTCACCTGACACTCTACATCCTATTTCCAAACATACTTCCGTATCACTCACTACAGGTGAGTTCATACCCCTTAATCTATCCTTTTAAATGATTTTAAATGCTTTTATGGGGGGGGGGAATACAAGTTGAAACATTATAGTTATTATATCAATCACATGTGATTAATAACTATCAAACAATGGAATTGCTATACTTTTAGCAGTTTTATCAAACAAACTACTTCAAAATGTTTATCAAACTATTTTACATGTTAAACTCTTTATCAAACTTGTTATTACATGCCAAACCTTTTCGTTTAACTCTTTTAAACTAATATATTGTCAAAACCATGTCTAATGCATGTATAGTTATATAAGTAAGGTTGGAAGGACTTAGGACTGATAACACACTTTATTTCCTATTCCTTGTTTGGTTGTGGACTTAGAGTACCATGTTGTTTGTTCGAGTGTCGTTTGATCCTTATTTATATATTATGTATATATGTATAGACATAAAAGCTTTTATCTCAGTTCAATACACTCAGTTATACAAACAACCCTACTAGTAAACTATAATAGGTATAGTTTAGGAAGATACTACTCATAACTTCTAGTACAATGAATCATACAAAGAGTCAGTTCATACATGAGTCAATACATACTATTATGAGAAACAAAACATACTATACACTATACAAGAGAACATACTATGATGAGAAACAAAGAGAACATACTACATACTAGACAGAGAGAACATACATTACACTAGTACATACAAAACATATACAAGAATACTATAACATAAATGTGAGCCACGGCTTCGGGGCATGGCATCACCTGTCATGGCTCGTTTTGTATCCAGAGTGTCCTAGAAGGAGAGCGTGAATTTGTGTATAGATCTATACTGGATTGACTATCCTACACCTTGCTGCTCGCTACAGTGGGACTTGCAAGTCTACGGGTGCCAAATGTCATTTCTTCCGACGTCTTTCATCGTCGTGTTTTTAGTCGATAGTATGGTACAATCATATCACATTATACCTTAAATAACAATTGGTTTAAGGCAGTTGGTACAACAGTAGTTACTATAATACAACACTACAGTACTTTATTATTTCCCCATTGCATTCACGTTGTGATCTTTTCACATAAAAGGTAATGTAAAACTATATTTTTGGATAATGATAGTCACACTTGGGAAAATACACACTCTTACAAGAAAGAAACATACAAAACATTTGATGCCTTGGTAGAAGGCTATATTTAGTAGAAAATATAGGATTTTCTAGGAGATACAAACATTTACTACAAACATTTACAAACTTATACATCAAACACTTACAAACATTTTCATACAAACAATGACACTAAAATGCTGATGAACTCACCAGCTTTAAAGCTGATAAACTCTTTCAAAATAACTTGTATTCTCAGGTCATCAGTAGACAGGTACCGATGCCAGGTTTTAAGAAGATGGAGCTCGTTCAAGACTCATCTCTTATTTTGATTTACATTTTTGGTGTCTTATAAACTTCACAGAACACACTTGTATTAAATTATATTATTAATGGAATGGATGATGTTGTTGCTTGTTTACTACTATGCTTTGTTGTGATACTGTACATGACGTCCTCCACCCCCGAACGTTTCCGCCGTTCCGGTTTTGGGGTGTGACAGATTGGTATCAGAGCATTGTTTATAGTGAATCGAGTATATCAACCCATAAAAGATATACAAACTATAAACACAACGGGATTAAAATACTCTGACAAAGAGTTTATACTTTTAAATAATAAAATATTTAACTAAGTATACATACCTGCATTCATACTATAATCAGTGTCACTAGGACAGAACAAAAGTATTACGATTATTGGACAACACAATTAGACTTAGAGACATATAGTCAAACCTAGGAAGTATATAGCCTGATCAACTATATTTTCCGAGGAGTGACTAGCATGTGCCTAAGAGTGGTTGTGAGGTTGCAACAAGTCTAAAAACTTACCAACACTGCTACAATGAAACCATTAGAACAGAACATAAACCTAAAATACTATAGGAGTATTTTGTGTTACTAAAACCCTTATCTGAGAACTAAAGGTCTTTTTTAGTAGGTCAATAATTGCTAAGTGGATACGCTAAGGTTATATGTGACTAGGATGTCATAGACTTAGAATCTGTGATCTTTGCTTTACTTCCTTTTCCTTGTTTGGTTGTGGATTTTGAGTTAGGGTTACTTATTCGAAGGCCTATCCTGTTTTGATTACATGTAACTGGTATGCACTATGCAAGTATTGAAGTAACTGATAAAGATCATCTTATCATTATCCAATTAGTACGTCTATTTAATTATTTCTTATACCTCTTTTCTCGCATAGATAACATGGCTGGATTCCATCCCCACGACGACCCATACTTCCCAAACGAAGGCAATGTTGGATGGCTTGAAGAGGAGCCAAAAGATGATCATCCAATCCCTTTGGATGATCACCATGCTGAAGGCTTTTCTGATGGTTCTGACTCCGAGCCAGAAGTCAACAACCTACCACAAGAGGCTCCAATCCCAAACCTTAACCCCCGACCAGCATTTCAAGGTCCCACACCCTTGTGGGCGAGAAACTTGAACCGTTGGAGTGATGAGCAGGGTCAGCCCTTACCGTACAACGGAGATCGAAGCTTCTATAATTTGAGCGAGGGAGGTTCAGCTGACCGAGTCCTGCCCATCATGGTCCATAGGATTGCTCGGAATGTCGAGCAAGGTCAGACAACCATCGACCGAGTCATGGAAAATGATGCCAACTCTGGCGTTAACACGGTCTGCATTCGCCATCTAGAAGAGGCTCTGAATGGGACTAGGAGAGATAATGAGGCTCTGCAGAGAGATTTTGCTGCAACCCAAGTTGAAGTCAGGGAACTTCGAGCTCGACAGACAATGTCTGAAAGGCGCATGAGAGACATGGAGCGCCGTCTGTCAGAGTCAAGGACTCATTCTAGTGGTTTTCGTCGTAGATAGAGCCTACTCAACTTTCTCTTTTGGATATAACTTAGTTTATGTAAAACTCTAGTTTAATTTCCTATCTTTGTGAAGACTCTGGATCTGTTAGGTCTTGATTAGGTCGTAGTTCTGTCAAAATTTTCCCCATCTTGGTTTGATGTAAGACCTACTGATAGGTCATTTTTCCCGAACTTATTACATCTGTAATACCAGTATTATTGACAGATATCTAATCTCATGGAAATTATTATCCAAATGCTATCGTCTCTTAGTATTAGATCTACATTCAATCATACTATTCAATTGTGTTGTTGGGCTATGGAGAGTTAGTCCATGAGTCATTCTCATCATTTCTCTCTATTAAATTCTTACTGGTATCATCATCTGTGTAAACTTTTAGTTAAAAGATGCCTCTGCGCCGATCAATGAGACGCGATCCTCGGGTAACTCCAATACTACCACCTCCTCCACAAATCGATACGGCTATGGCAACAACCATGGCTCAATATCATTCTACCAGTGCCAGCGGAGGCGGAACACCTGTTCATTATACTCAAGGTGAGGTCCCCGTGCGCTCGAGAGAGTGCTCCTACAAGGACTTCACCAATTGCAAGCCACTGTCCTTTAAAGGGACTGGCAGAGTCATTGCCCTCTCGCAATGGTTCGAAAAGACAGAGTCGATCTTCGAGATCTGCTCATGCCCAGAAGGGAGCAAAGTCAAAATTGTTGCGTGCACCTTCGAGGCAAAACCCCTGACATGGTGGAATAGCCATGTCAAGTCACTAACTCTAATAGTGGCAAATTCTATGGGCTGGGAAGCTCTGAGAGAGCTCATGATTGAAGAATACTTCCCAAGGAGCGAAATCCAGAAACTAGAACAAGAACTATGGAGCCTAACTATAAAGGTCTCCGACATAGTTTCCTATACCGCCAGATTCTGCGAGCTGGTGGCCCTATGTCCCAACATGGTTCACACGGAGGGAAAGAAAATAGAGAGGTACATCTGGGGGCTGGTGCCTCCATTCCAAGGGAATGTCTTGGCTTCAAACACCACTACATTCGATAGTGCCAAGCGGTTGGCACAACGGCTCATTGACCATGGGGTTCGTACCTCGTCAACAACAACAACCCTAGCCATCTCAGAACCCTCCAAAACCGCTGATAACAAGCAGAAGTTCTGGGATTACAAGAAGAAAAAAACGTTGCACAGAAAACTGCCAAAAAGCAGCAGGTCGTGGCGGTTCATGTTGCGATAGCACATGCCGCTGCTTCTCCGGTAAAGCAGTACGTTGGAAGTTTGCCCAAGTGCAACAAATGCAACTTACACCACACTGGAGCCTGCCGGGAAATGCAGTTTTCAAACTGCAATAGGAAGGGGCACACTGCCTGTTTCTGCAAATATCCGGTGAGGCCAATCAACCAAGTCCCTGGCGCTCGTGTGGGCCAAGCTTGCTACGGTTGTGGCGAAGTGGGCCACTACAAAAGGAACTGCCCAAAGGCAGGGAATGCCGGAAGAGTAGGAAGAGTTTTGGCTATAGGCCACGAGGAAGCAGTTGCCGACCCCACAGTGGTCACTGGTACGTTTCTCCTCGATAACTCTTATGCATGCATTCTGTTTGATAGTGGAGCGGAGAGGAGTTTCGTGAATCAAAGGTTTGCTCACTTACTTAAGCAAAAATCACGAGCACTTCAAGAACCGTTCACTGTAGAAATGGCAAATGGGAAGACTGAGAGCAGTAGCAGTATATACATAGGATGTACTCTAACTCTAGATAGCCATTCATTTTCATCAAGAAGAAAGACGGATCATTTCGTATGTGCATCGACTACAGTGAGCTCAACAAGCTTACCATTAAGAATCGTTACCCTCTGCCTCGTATAGATGATTTGTTCGACCAATTGCAAGGGGCGAAATACTTTTCATAGATAGATATGAGATTCGGGTATCACCAGTTACGAGTGCTAGAGGAGGATGTTCCGAAAACAGCCTTCCGAACTCGATATGGACACTACGAGTTTGTAGTGATGCCATTCGGATTGACCAATGCGCCCGCAGTATTCATGGACTTAATGAATAGGGTATGACGTCCTTACTTGGATCAGTTCGTCATTGTCTTCATCGATGACATACTCATCTACTCACGTAGTAAGGAAGAGCATGGTAAGCATCTAAGTCAGATCTTGGAAACGTTACGATCAGAGAAGCTCTACGCAAAGTTCTCTAAATGCGAGTTTTGGATTCGAAGAGTCAAACTCCTGGGTCACGTTGTTAGTGAAAAGGGAATTCATGTGGACCCTTCCAAAATCAAAGCCATTGAGAACTGGTCAGCACCGAAGACGCCTACCGAAATTCGTCAATTTCTAGGCCTTGCTGGCTACTATCGTAGGTTCATTCAGAACTTCTCTCGAATTGCGAAACCTCTTACGACTTTGACCCAGAAGGGCATGGCCTTTGACTGGGAAGAGAAGCAAGAGAAAGCGTCCCAAACGCTGAAACGAGCCTTATGCACCACACCGATACTATCCCTCCCAGAAGGAATAGAGGACTTCGTGGTCTACTGCGATGCATCCAATCAGGGGCTCGGTTGTGTTCTGATGCAACGAGGTAAGGTCATCGCCTACGCCTCAAGGCAGCTGAAGACGCACGAGGTCAACTACACCACACATGATCTTGAGTTAGGAGCAGTTGTATTTGCTCTGAAGATCTGGACATACTACCTATACGGTACGAAGAGCACTATCTTTACAGACCACAAAAGCCTACAACATATATTCGACCAGAAGGAGCTCAACATGAGACAACGACGGTGGGTCGAGCTACTAAGTGATTACGAATGCGAAATTCGTTATCATCTCGGCAAGGCCAACGTAGTAGCTGACGCCCTAAGTCGGAAAGAATACTCTGGTCGTAGGGTCAAATTATTGACTATGACTATCCATTCACACTTGTCCACACAAATTAAGGAGGCGCAGCTTGACGCTTTGAAACCTGAAAATGTGGCAAGCGAATCCCTGAGAGGGATGGATAAGAACTTGGAAGTCAAGGGTGGCGGAACATTCTATTTCATGGATCGAATCTGGACACCGAAACACGGTGGCTTCAGAGATTTGGTCATGACCGAAGCGCACAACACTCGATATTCCGTCCACCTAGGTTCAGATAAGATGTATCTGGATCTTAAAAAGTTATACTGGTGGCCTAACATGAAAGCAGAGATTGCTACCTTCGTGAGTAAATGTCTTACTTGCGCCAAGGTTAAGGTCGAATACCAGAAGCCGTCAGGGTTACTTCAGCAACCGGAGATACCTGAATGGAAGTGGGAGCGGATCACGATGGACTTCATAACCAAGTTGCCCAAGACAACGGGTGGTCTCGATACCATTTGGGTGATCGTAGACAGGCTAACAAAGTCCGCACACTTCCTACCTATCAAAGAGACTGACAAGATGGAGAAGCTAACAAGAACATACATCAGGGAGATCGTACGACTGCATGGTGTTCCCATATCCATTATCACTGATAGAGATAGTAGATTCACTTCGAGGTTCTTGCAGTCGCTACAAAGTTCCCTAGGAACTAGGCTGGACATGAGTACAGCCTACCATCCGCAAACCGACAGACAAAGTGAGAGGACTATTCAGACTTTGGAAGATATGTTGCGAGCTTGCGTGATAGACTTTGGGAAGGCATGGGATACTCATTTACCCCTCGTCGAGTTTTCCTACAATAATAGTTATCACACGAGCATAAAGGTTGCTCCATTTGAAGACCTCTATGGCCGAAAGTGCAGATTGATGGGTTTTGAGCATTCTAACACTCCTATGGTGTACATGCAACCCTAGAAACCTTGGATCTATGTTTGACTAAGATACATGCAAATAATTATTTTTCCAAGGTTCTTATCCTAAGTAGCATGGCATGGGGTACTTGAATCAAATAAAACTAGTAGAATTACTTACCTTGTAGTAGTAGTTGATTGCTTGGAGTTTGAGAGCCTAACACCAATAATGTGGATGCCTCAAATGGAAGTCACAAATCACCACAAACTTGGAAACTTGAGAGAATAGTCACAAACTTCTTGAAATCGGCCCTCTTAGTTTACACACACCACCTAGTGCAATTTCAAGAACCAAGGCCTCCTTTATATAGTGTGGTGGATTAGGGTTACATCCATGTAAACCCTAATACCCATGTCTTTTCATTTCCATGAGATCCATGGGTTAAAGCTCCATGGAGTATCCATGGACTTTCCATGCAAGCCTAGCCCATTCCAAATAAGCATTAGCCCACACTATATAAATACAAGAGCCCATATTTAATTAGTCATACTTTTGATCTCTAAATTAATTCTAAATTAATTATAGATGAACACTAATTAAATAATATGATTTTATATTAATATATTAGAACTTATAATATATTAATAAATCATAACTTATACTATTCTCAAAAGATTATCCGTAAATTGTTCGGGTGAAGTGCAACCCAAATGGACCATGCCAGCAATCGTAGCTCTTTAAACTCTGTTGAACTATGAAGCGCCATTTTAGATAAGTGATCATATAATCCTCTGTTCTAGATATCAGCCAGATAAATACATGGAACATGGTCTTGCTTATTGTCCAGCATTTGTTTCCCGATTTCCGATTTGTTTGACATAGAACTTAACTGAACACATCAATTTAGTTCTGACCGGGCCCGGTACATAGGTCAAAACAAAATCATCGAGGGGCTCAGATATCGCTTCTAATCCTAGAAGGAACAGATAAACTTCGACTCATATGTTTGCTCTACTACTTGTTGAATTACACACAAAAGCACGGTTTATAACATCGAGTTACCAATGCGTTTTCGTGCAATCAATGCATAACCAACTCATAGGCAACAAATCATATCTCTAGGTTTGAAGACTTATATGATATTACCGTCTCACGATCACTCGAGATAAATTCCATGAAGTGATACAAGTGAGCGTGGGTTGAATCCAATACTCAGAACTTATGAGCACTCATGAGTGTTGTAGCCCCGCTTTGTCTAACATCTTAGACCTCTACAAGCCAACCCATGACAGTCTTGATTCATATCTACTTCCAACATATGACCGACTGTGGAGAGTTTGAATAATATGATATAAACCATAACATAATTATTCTGGAAGTCAAAACATACAAAAAGAAATAATAGTAAACGATTGACAAGAGATAGCAACACTTTACTCATAAATAACAGCTTTTATTTATCATCAAATGTCAATTACATTTTACAAATTTAAAGATTATCTAACTACTAAAACTAATATCATCCTTCAGCCCTATGCTCCGAGCATGCTGGAGATGCTTAGCCCGAGTCAGTCCCTTCGTGAGGGGATCTGCTGGGTTCTCATCCGATGATACCCTCTTTGCCACGAGGATTCCTTCTTCTATTCGATGTCTGATGAAGTGATATTTTCTGTCAATGTGTCTGGATCTCCCATTATCTCTTGGTTCCTTGGCTAAGGCAACCGCACTATTGTTGTCACAGAAAATCTCCATTGGCTCCTTTATAGCTGGTACAACTCCAAGGTCTCCGATGAAGTTCTTTAGCCATATAGCCTCCTTTGTTGCCTCGCTTGCTGCTATATACTCTGATTCACAAGTGGAATCAGCCATTGTCTCCTGCTTGGAACTTTTCCAAGTAATTGCCCCTCCGTTTAGAGTAAAGACCCAGCCTGACTGAGAGCGGAAATTATCCCTGTCAGTCTGAAAGCTAGCATCACTGTACCCTACAACTCTCAAGTCCTGACTGCCACCGAGGGTAAGGACCCAGTCCTTAGTCCTCCGTAGGTACTTGAGGATATTCTTTACCGCAGTCTAATGTGCCTTGCCAGGGTTCCCCTGATACCTGCTAACCATGCTCAAAGCAAAGGCTACATCAGGTCGAGTACACGTCATAGCATACATGATCGATCCTACAGCTGAAACATAATGTATTCGACTCATTTCTGTTATCTCAGCCTCAGTACTAGGGCTTTGTGTCTTACTCAATATGGCGTTACTCTGGATGGGTAACTCTCCTTTCTTGGAGTTATGCATGTTGAACCTTTTCAACACTTTGTCCACATAGGTGCTTTGACTAAGTCCAATTAGTCTTTTACTCCTGTTTCTCAAAATCCTTATCCCTAGGATATAGGCAGCTTCTCCAAGGTCCTTCATAGAGAAACACTTCCCAAGCCAGGACTTTACTTCATGCAGGGTTGGGATGTCATTTCCTATGAGTAATATGTCATCCACATACAGTACCAAAAACCTGACTATACTCCCACTAGCCTTGATATAGACACAAGATTCATCTTCACCCCTTGAAAAGCCAAATTCTTTGACTTTCTCATCAAAGCAAAGATTGCATCTGCGAGGTGCCTGTTTTAATCCATAAATGGATTTCTCGAGCTTACACACTCTACTGGGGTACTATGTACTGACAAAACCCTCTGGCTGAACCATGTAAACATCTTCAGCCAACTTTCCATTAAGGAAAGCGGTTTTGACATCCATTTTCCATATTTCATAATCATGAAATGCAGCAATGGCTAACAGAACCCTAATAGACTTAATCTTGGCCACTGGTGAAAAGGTCTCATCATAATCAACTCCCGGAGTTTGAGAATAACCCTTTGCAACCAGTCGTGCCTTATAAGTGTGTACATTACCATCCATGTCGGTCTTCTTCTGGAAGATCCATTTGAACCGACTATCTTACGATCAGGTACATTGTCAACCAAGTTCCAAACTTGATTGTCATACATGGACTGTATCTCGCTATCCATAGCCTCTTTCCATTTAGCAGCCTCAGGGCCTGCCATGGCTTCCGTGTAGTTGTTAGGCTCATCCAGATTTACCAGTGTGTTATCACTGATAAGTGTCTCACCTTCTGCAGTAATATGAAAACCATAATAATGCTCAGGTGCATTCCTAACTCTGGTGGAACGCCTCAGAGGTATAGATTCTTCAGTCGGCTCAACAGGAGTTTCCTCCTCAGGTTGAGGGCTAGGGTTTGAGGTTCCTTCACCACTTGACTCTTGAATTTCCTCAAGGTCAATTTGCCTCCCACTGTCTCCTTGGCTCATGAATTCTCTCTCTCGAAAGAATCCTCTTCTTGCTACAAAGACCACATTATCACTGGGTCTGTAGAAGATGTAACCAAAGGATTTCTGTGGGTAGCCGATGAAAATACACCTTTCGCTTCGGGGTTCGAGCTTATCGTGAGTCTCGTGTCTCACGAAAGCCTCGCAACCCCAAATCTTGATGTGGTCTAGGTTGGGAACTTTTCCAGTCCACACCTCGTGAGGTGTTTTGGCAACCTTCTTTGTAGGGACTAGATTAAGGATATGGGCGGCAGTCTCTAAGGCATACCCCGAAAATGAGATTGGTAGCGAAGCTCGACTCATCATGGAACGAACCATGTCCAACAAGGTCCGATTGCGCCTCTCAGCTACACCATTCAACTGTGGTGTCCTAGGAGGTGTCAATTGTGAGACAATCCCACATTCCTTAAGATAGTCAAGGAACTCAGTACTAAGATACTCACCACCACGATCGGATCGAAGCATCTTAATGTTCCTGCCCAACTGATTCTCCACTTCTTGCTTAAACTCTTTGAATTTCTCAAAGGTTTCTGACTTATGCTTGATTAGGTAGACATATCCATATCTACTAAAATTATCAGTAAAAGTCACATAGAACCGATTAGCATCTCTTGTGGCGGTTCTGAAGGGTCAACACACATCCGTGTGTATGAGGTCCAACAAACCTTCACCCCTAGCACAAGTGCCAGTAAAATGTGACTTTGTCATTTTACCAAGCAAACAAGATTCACAACTATCATCTGACTTTAGGTCAAATGACTCCAAGCCTCCATCCTTTTGGAGTTGGCCTATGCGTTTCTTGCTTACATGTCCAAGACGACAATGCCATAAGGATGCTTTATCTAAGCTAGTGAAAGAGTTAATACACAATACATTATTTCCTAGATTATCTACAACAGATACAGTTTCATACACGCCATCACAAGGTAATGCTTTAAAATAAAGAACATTATTAAGGAAAGCATCAATACTACCATTATTATTATCAAAATAAAAGGTAAAACCTTGTTTATACAATGCATGAAAGGAAAGCATCAATACTACCATTATTATTATCTAATGTAAACCCACTATTTAGCACTAAGGAATAAACTCATATCTTGGTGACAGGTGAAGCTTTCCCGTTACCCATGATCAAGTTTATCTTTCCCTGCTCCACATTCTCACTTCCTTTTAGTCCCTGCAAATCACAACATATGTGAATACCACAACCTGTATCAAGGACCCAAGACTTAGAATGAGGTGAGTTATTAGACAATATAGTGTATATACCTGCATGGTTGGGTTTTATTTTCCCATCCTTCAAATCTTGCTGGTACTTTGGGCAGTTTTGCTTCCAGTGCGACTTTTCATGGGAATAGAAGCATTCAGCCTCATTAGGGTTAGCAGAAGGAGTGACAAAACCTTTCTTGGTTTTTCTTGAAGAGGAGCCTTCAAGGGTCTTACCCTTGGTACCCTTAGAAGGGTTCTTTCTCTTCTTCCCTTTGCCATGCCCGATTGCCAAGACATTGGCCGCAGTTGGAGTAGGAGTAGGAGTAGTAACAACCGACTTACCCTTTAGACCACTTTCGGCGGTCTTCAAGAGTCTTTGAAGTTTGCTGAGGGTGACTTCTTCCTTGTTCATGTGATATGTCATGCGGAATTGATCATAACATGATGGCAAGGAGTGCAAAATGATGTCTATTGCTAACTCCTCAGGGAAGTTCACATTCAGCTTCAGTAAACGGTCCACATACCTTTGCATTTTCTGCATGTGACCCGTGATGGGTTCACCATCCTTCATTCGGGTTGTTATCATGGAGGAGATTATTTCATATCGCTCTTGACGAGCACTTTGATGGTAGCGGTCCATCAAGTCCTTGTGCATCTCAAAAGGATAATAGTCCTCATAGGACTTTTGGAGCTCGACTGTCATGGTGGCCATCATGATGCATGCCACTTTTGTAGCATCTCTTTCATGTACCTCATATTCAGCAAGCTCTTCAGGAGTAGCAGTTGGCTCGGGTACCTTAAGCTCCTTGTCGAGAACATATTCTTTGTTCTCATACCGAGTGACCATCCTGAGGTTTCTGATCCAATCTGTAAAGTTGGACCCATCAAAGATGATTCTCCCACAAAGATTCATGAGAGAGAAGGAGCTAGTAGGGTTTGAGCCAGAAGCATTGTTATTGGAAGACATCTGAAAAGAATAGGGAATAGATTATATTAGATATAGAGATAGTCCTTAACAAAACACCCAAATGTAATATTAAGGCTAGGACCCAACACAATATTTTATAACTTAGAAGAGGGATGTCGTAATCTAAGCTATAAGATATTTGAAGGTAGGTGAATGACGATTCACCAATTTCCACCATGAAAAACGAAATATTTAATTAGGTTTTAATTGGTTTACAAACTCCTAGATTCTTTGAGATTCATTGAACTTACTTCAATGGAATGTTTCAATCTCGAGTGTGCCCTTCAAGTTTTGTGACTGGGATGCCGAGGATCACAAAACCAGGTGTGAAGTAACCATGCAAATTACTTGGTACCCTTAATGTATTACCCCTCAATCGATGTGCCGGTTAACCACACACGCTCCATCGATACTATGATAAACATTAAGTCACCCTTTACCTACCTTGTTAAGTTCAAGTTAGTGTGCCGGTTAACCACACACGCTCGACTAACGACTTAAACAAACTGTAAAGTGTAATTTCATGGATTAGCACCTTATTCACATTTTCCTAAAATAACTAATATTGGGAATTCAATAAAGTTTAGTTACTTTAGTATTATCATTATACTTTTAATGAGAATTTATAAGTCCTTGTCCTACCCGTTCGGCTAACGACCCTCCACCGATCAAGGAAGCGGTGGGTGAGAGTGGACACCCATTAAGTTGCCATTTTATAGGCAACAACCTTATACCCCCCTTATAGATTGGCTTCGTGAATGAGGCGTACTAGCGGTAAGACGACTTGATCTTATACATATATAAATATTATTAAACTTATAATATTATAAAGTATAAGGGTTGAATTTTAACTTTTAAAATTCTAGGGGTTGGAACTAAAGTTTTTAATATGACTTTACATGTTCCAAAACTTGAGGGCAAGTTTTGTAAACTTTCAAAACTTTTCATTTCTCATAACTTATGAGTTAATGGTTATTAAAAATGAAGACTCTTCATTTTTTGTAACCTATGTGTTCTTTTAATGGTTATTTATAAATGTGACTTTTGGTTATCCATAACTTAAGAACTAGTTATGGACTCCATTAAAACACATAAAGATCAAGAATTAATCTAATCAATTATTAGCACACAATTTCTATGATCTTCTAAACTCATATGTTTATGAATGTTCATATCAAAAATTTCAAGAATCGTAAGTACATATACAAAACTTGAAATTTTGATACGAGCTTTTGAACAAAACTTCGATTTTCAAGTTTTTTTTTTTTTTTTTTTGCATCAAGTATCAAATAAACAAACCAGGCTCTGATACCACTTATGGGTTTTGAGCATTCTAACACTCCTATGGTGTACATGCAACCCTAGAAACCTTGGATCTATGTTTGACTAAGATACATGCAAATAATTATTTTTCCAAGGTTCTTATCCTAACTAGCATGGCATGGGGTACTTGAATCAAATAAAACTACTAGAATTACTTACCTTGTAGTAGTAGTTGATTGCTTGGAGTTTGAGAGCCTAACACCAATAATGTGACAACCGTCAAATTTCGGTCAAGTCAAAGTCAAACAAAGTCAACAAGTCAAACCGGTCAACTCCAATAACCCTTGTATGTTAGGGTTTACGTTATGTAATCACGATACAATTCGCTATTTTAATGAGAAATCATCATTTGGAAAGTTCATGTGTTTGATTTTCCTTAGCCTTAACAGTGCTAAACAACGAACCAAAGCGATAAAACACTATTGCACAATCATCGGGATTGTGTACGACACTAAAACACGGTTTAACGGGGTTTACGAACCTTGCGTTGTGAAGCCGGACACTCAAATTAATCACAAACGAAACCTCTCTAAATCGTTTTCACTCTATCTCTTTCTATTTGAAATCTCTCCCAAATCTCTCTCAAAAGTTACTTTAACTTTTTGTAATCATTTGGGTCATATCGACCCTTAACCGGGTCAAAAATCGCTTGAAACGGGGTAAAACGGGTAAAATAGCCTTAAGGACCTGGAACTGAAGCTTCAGGACCGAAGCCTCTCATCCGAGGCCTCGGATCCGAAGCCTCTCATCAGGACCAAAGCTGAAGCCTCTCAGGAGACCGAATCCGAAGCCATCAGACAGCAGCCTCGCATGCGAGGGTCCGAAGTCTCGGCCCCCATCCGAGAGGCCTCGCAGACGGCCCCTTTTTACCGGTTTTTCGACTACGACTTCGTTTTAACTCCGTTTTTCATTATTTTAACGTGGGATTTTCACCCAAAACTTTATTTTATAAACTAAGGCCCCAAAATATATAAATCAGGGTTTTTATAAAAATGTGTTAAAAGAATTGGTGGTTGGACTAATTATTGAGGGAATATTTGCTTTTCCTTATTTTATGACAAAAGCAAGCCACCACCACCTCACTCTATGATCAGCCACTCTTTCCCACTACTCCTTGTCACCTTAGTGGACCTTTACACCCAATCTCCAGCTCTTCCCATGTTCTAAGAGCTAGAGGATTGATCCTCTCTCCTCATTCTCCATAAAGTTCTTTCATTCTACACTTAGCAACCAAAGGACACTCTCCAAAATTCTCTCATCTTTTCTCTCAACTTCAAGAACTTCAAGGCTTTCTTCAGGGATTTCTTTCTTCAATTAGTAAGTATCTTCATCATTCATATAATTATTACACTCCATTCTACTCAAATCATTGATATCTTACACAAATTCCATCTTATTCGGTGTTAGATTCTCGAATCATCAAGACATCTTCTTAGTGTTCTTGGGTTGAACACTTCCTCTCTCTCACTTTCATCTACTGAAACCACATACGGTGAGTTCATACCCCTACATTTACATGTTTTTCTTAAGTTTTAAGGGAGGAATACAAGTAAAATCATCAAGAACACAATTAAACTTTTTCTATCAGATTACATCAGAAAAGATGAACTTCGATCACGGACTGTTTTGGTCAACTTAAATATTTTAGTTTTCAAAACTGTTCCAGGTACAAGTAGTTCAAACTCTTAGCTTTAAAATGGCTACTTTCACATCTCCATATGATTTTTCTACAATTTATGGTGATTTTTACAAAACTGCCTATCATTTCAGAGGCAAACCCGGACCAGTCTGTGATTATGAACATTTTCACCTCTGTTAGAGATCACTAAAAATCATGATAAAATTTACGAACAAACTAGACTCATATTCCAAACTCTCAGAATTTGCGGATTTGGATTTAGAGCTTTGATGATTTTTCTATAAATTTTCTAAGAACAGTAACAGAAACTGTATACAACAAAAAGTTGGTGTCAATTTCATTTCACCTTGTAACATGTTGAGCAAGGTGTATATCTTTATGTGATTATATGTTATTGCAATATATGACATTTTATCTTAATATTTAGACACACATCAGTTTACAAATGGATTTGGGACATATAAAATATAAAGAATAACAAGTGATTATAATCAAAGTACAACCGATACATTCAAACATTTAATAAACTATTTTGAATATAGTTTGCATACATTACTACGTACTACCCTTGGTTGATAAACTATAATAGGTATAGTTTATGATACATTACATAACACATACATTTAAAAAGGGTACATTTATACAAAGGATATTTTCATTAAGCAAGGTACGGCCATACGGTACCAAGTTTTCATAACACGTAATTCCGTTAATGACTTTGTGAGACATTTACTTCAAATTACCATTAAGTCTTGTATTGTAACCAGAGTCTCCTTGAGGGAGAGCGTGATAGTTGTGTATAGATCTATATTGGGTTTGACAAACCCACACCTAAACTGCATGCAACAGTTAGACCGATAGGTCTGGGGTGACAAATGTCATAACATTTCCGACGCCTGAAGAACGTCGTTTTAGGCAACCTTGGTCATAGCATGGTTATAATAAACTCACATAAAGTATTAATAAACATTGGAATTTACGGGAACTTCATTAAAATTTAACGGGTTTATGTCGATTTAAACTTGCATTGTTTTACTATAAGGAACGAACACTACTTGTACATTTCGGTCTTTGGGTTTTAAGACTACATTTACACATTAAGGAAAATATTGGATTTTCTAACACAAATACTACTTTTACAAACGAAAGGCTTTTAATAATACTAAACAAAAGCTTATGAACTCACCAACCTTTGTGTTGACACTCTTTCAAAACAACTTGTATTCTCAGGAAATCATTAAACAGGTAACCAAGTGCTTTTGAGGATGGGGCGCTAAGGCGTCTACTATTTCATATTTTGTCAACATATTGTAATTGATTCGTAAACATGTAGTTCATACAATGATGTAACTTTTTCAATTATATATATGTTGGTTGTGTTTGCTTCAATTACTATTACAATTGTTGTTATGATACTATACATGAAGTCCTCCACCCCTGGACGTTTCCGCCATCCTTGGTTTGGGGGTGTGACAGATTGGTATCAGAGCACAGTTTATAGTGAATTAAGTATATCAAACCACATAAGATATACAAACTATAAACACAATTGGGACTAATAGTCTCTGATTTGTGCATTTTTCAAATAAATATACTCTTAGAAAATAAATGGTTTTCTTGATTAAAGTATACATACATACATTACATGCTCGCATGGTATCATAACTAGCGAAAACATAAAGCAAGAGAAGAAGAGTTGAACATTTTGAGTATGCCTTAGTATATGTGGATTAAATCTGGGAAGGATATAGCCTGATCAACTATATCTGTCCGGGAATTGACTTGCATATACCGCGGGATGGTCAGGATGGGCAACAAATCTAACAAACCTAATAACACACTACAAAGGATACTTTAAGAACTCAAAACTAAACATTTACAAATACTATAGGAGTATTTTGTGTTACTATAATAAATTATCTGAGAATTAAATAGGTCTTTACTTATAGATCAATAGCTGCTAAGTGGATGCGCTAAGGTCATATGTAACTAAGATGCTATAGACTTAGAATTTATGTATCTTTGTTTCACTTCCTGTCCTTGTTTGGTTGTGGTCTTGGAGTTAGAGTCATCTATTCGAAGGACTATTATATCTTAATCACATATGACTGGTATGCCCTTTGCAACTAATGAAGTAACCGATAAAGATCTTTTTAAAACATAAATATATTAATTATG
Organism: Lactuca virosa; assembly: GCF_052849685.1. NCBI lineage: Eukaryota > Viridiplantae > Streptophyta > Magnoliopsida > Asterales > Asteraceae > Lactuca > Lactuca virosa. The sequence continues at coordinate 244,940,596 of NC_136430.1, read as the reverse complement.
TCCCGACTAAATTAGTATGTGTGAAACTTTTACAAACGGTCATATACTTGGAAAGAAGGAAACTCAAATAAAATATTTTATACTTTCATTTTACCTCATAACCCAATGTATTGGGTCAATTAAAAGTATAAAATCGTATGTATCGTAAACATACCGGAAAACAACGTAATAATATACTTTATGTATAAAATATTTTCCTATAAATATACTTTTACTAAAAGAACATTGGTTTACAACTTATGACAGAACCATGCCGCCAAGGAAGGAGACTAGACTATCCAGCAGCACAGCACCACCCCCACTACCACTACCAACACCACCATCACCATCACCGACACTTCCACCACCACTACCAACACCACCATCACCATCACCGACACCTCCACCACCATCACCATCACTAACACCTCCACCACCATCACCAACACCTCTGCCGCCGCTTCCACAATTTGATCCAACAATACTCCAAGCTGCAATAGCAGCAGCAGTAGCGGCAGCCGTGTCCCAAATTGTCTCTAATGGGAATGGTGGATCTGGGCCAGGTGTTACACCCTCTAACCAGGGCGACAGATGGGTGCGCACAAGAGAGTGTTCTTACAAAGACTTCACCAATGGCAAACCCGACAGTTTCAATGGGAGCGGGGGAGTCATCGCTTTAATGCAATGGTTTGAAAGGACCGAAGTAGTCTTTCAAGTGTGCTCTTGCGCCGAAGCAAACAAAGTTAAGTTTGCAGCCTTCACATTCATCGGTCGGGCCCTTACTTGGTGGAACTGCCAGATTAGTTCACTTACTCTCGAAGTGGCTAGCTCCATAACTTGGGCAGAACTAAAAACCTTGATGATGAAGGAGTACTGCCCGAGAGGTGAAATTCAAAAGCTGGAACATGAACTTTGGAACCTCAGGATGACGGGCTCCGACCTTGAAACCTACACCACCCGATTCAATGAATTGGCCCTCCTCTGCCCAGCAATAGTCACTCCAGAAGATAAGAAGGTGGAACGATACCTCTGGGGACTAACATCCCGGATTCACGATAGCGTACTAGCCTCGAAACCCACTACTTTTGCAAGTGCCAAAGAATTGGCACAACAACTTATCGACCATAGAGCCAGCCAAGGCACTATAGCGACCACCACTGATCAATCAAAAGGGGGAAACAATAAAAGGAAGTTTTGGAACCAAAAGAAGAGCCAACCAGCACAAGACCCCGCTAAGAAGAAACAAAATGTTGCTGTCTATGCGGCCACTACTGCTACCACTCCAGCACCACCGAAGCCATATGCTGGAACCCTACCCAAGTGCAACAAGTGCAACTTTCACCACAATGGTGCTTGTAGGGAGATGCACTGTAACAACTGCGACAAGAAGGGGCACACTGCTCGTTTCTGTAAAGCGTCGGCTCGACCAATCAACCAAGTCGCCAGTACGGGGGCAACCCGAACCTGCTACAACTGTGGAGACGCCGGTCACTTCAAAAGAAACTGCCCCAAAGCACAAGCCCCTAATGCTGGTGGAGTAGGAAGAATCCTGGCAATAGCACATGGGGAAGCAGTTGAGGATCCCGCGGTGGTTACCGGTACGTTTCTCCTCAATAACTCTTATGCATGCGTACTATTCGATAGTGGAGCAGAGAGGAGTTTCGTGAGCCACCAATATAAACAATTACTTGAACAAAATCCCCAAGCACTAAAGGATACTTATGTAGTAGAAATGGAAAATGGGAAAGTAGAACGCACTAGCGATATATACTCAGAGTGTACTCTCACTCTAGACAACCATACATTTAAAATTGACCTGATGCCGGTCACCATAAAAAGCTTCGACGTAATCATCGGGATGGATTGGTTAGTTCCTCACCGTGCCGACATTCTATGTTACGAAAGGGTCGTTCGCCTCAATCTACCAAATGATGAAACCCTTCTCATCTATGGTGACAAACCTAGTGCGAATTTACAAATCATCTCATGCATCAAAGCCCAAAAGTATCTCCGGAAGGAGTACCACGCCTTCTTGGCCCACATAGTAGACAAGAAACAAGACGTGAAAGACATCAAAGACATTCCCGAAGTGTGTAACTTCCCGGATGTGTTCCCAGAAGATCTTCCTGGTGTACCACTCGTACGACAAGTCGATTTCAGAATTGACTTAATACCCGGAGCTACCCCCGTAGCCAGAGCTCCATACCGCCTCGCACCAACAGAAATGCAAGAGTTGTCCAGTCAGTTGAACGAGCTTTTGAGCAAAGGGTTCATCAAACCAAGCTTCTCACCTTGGGGAGCACCAGTCCTTTTTGTAAAGAAGAAGGACGGATCCTTTCGCATGTGCATCGACTATCGGGAACTAAACAAACTCACCATCAAGAACCGATATCCTCTACCACGAATCGACGACCTTTTCGACCAACTCCAAGGAGCAAATTTCTTCTCAAAGATCGACCTAAGGTCAGGTTACCATCAGCTACGAGTTCAAGAAGAAGATATTCCCAAAACTGCATTCAGAACTCGCTATGGGCACTACAAGTTTGTGGTGATGTCCTTCGGTTTAACAAACGCACCTGCGGTATTCATGGACCTAATGAATAGAGTGTGTCGACCCTACCTAGACAAGTTTGTAATCGTATTCATCGACGATATCTTGATCTACTCGCGAAGCGAAGAAGAGCATCGCCTACATCTACGCCAAGTGCTAGAGACACTAAGAGCGGAGAAGCTTTATGCTAAGTTCTCTAAGTGTGAATTCTGGATTAGAGAAGTGGATTTCCTTGGCCATGTGGTAAGTGAGAAAGGCATACATGTGGATCCCTCCAAGATCAAGGCAATCGAGAATTGGTCAGCACCCAAGACGCCAACCGAAATTCGACAATTCCTTGGGCTTGCTGGCTACTACCGAAGATTTATACAAAACTTCTCCAAGATTGCGAAACCACTCACCACCTTGACGCAGAAAGGTGTGATATTCAAGTGGGAAAATAAACAAGAAACTGTTTTCCAAACGTTAAAACAAGCCCTATGCAGCGCACCGATCTTGTCTCTTCCAGAGGGAACCGAAGACTTCGTAGTGTACTGTGATGCTTCGAATCAAGGCCTCGGATGTGTGCTCATGCAGAGAGGGAAGCTTATCGCGTATGCATCAAGACAGCTTAAGACGCACGAGGTTAATTATACTACGCACGACCTGGAATTAGGAGCAGTGGTATTCGCTTTGAAGATCTGGAGACACTACCTCTACGGCACGAAATGCACTATCTTCACTGATCACAAAAGTTTTCAACATATCCTCAATCAGAAAGAGCTCAACATGCGACAGAGGAGATGGGTAGAGTTGCTGAATGACTACGTGTGCGAAATTCGTTATCATCCGGGCAAGGCCAATGTAGTGGCTGATGCTCTAAGCAGGAAGGAGTACTCGGGCCGCCGAGTAAAATCCTTAACAATGACGATCCATTCCCACACGACCATACAAATCAAGGAAGCTCAACTAGAAGCTTTGAAACCAGAAAAGGTGGCAGGAGAGACATTAAGGGGAATGGATAAAAACTTAGAAGTCAAGGATGATGGAGTACGTTATCTCATGAATCGAATCTGGACACCAAAGTTCAGTGGACTCCGAGACGTCGTCATGAATGAAGCACACAAGACTCGATACTCCATCCATCCCGGGTCAGATAAGATGTATCTGGACCTCAAGAAATTATATTGGTGGCCGAACATGAAAGCTGAGATTGCTACCTATGTGAGCAAGTGTCTGACTTGCGCCAAGGTCAAAATCGAATACCAGAAACCATCCGGGCTATTACAACAGCCGGATATACCTGAGTGGAAGTGGGAACGAATAACCATGGACTTCATAACCAAGCTACCTAAGACATCGGGCGGGCTTGACACCATATGGGTAATCGTAGACAGATTGACCAAATCAGCACACTTCCTACCGATAAAAGAAACCGACAAGATGGAGAAGCTGACTAGAACGTACATCAAAGAGATTGTACGACTCCATGGTGTGCCGATATCCATTATCTCCGATAGAGATAGTAGATTTACCTCACGGTTTTGGCAGTCTCTACAAAAATCATTGGGAACTAGGCTTGACATGAGTACGGCCTACCACCCACAAACCGACGGACAGAGCGAACGAACCATTCAAACGTTGGAAGACATGTTAAGAGCTTGTGTGATAGACTTCGGTAAAGCATGGGATACCCATCTACCGCTTATCGAATTCTCCTACAATAACAGCTATCATACTAGCATCAAAGTCGCTCCATTCGAAGCTCTTTACGGTCGCAAATGCAGATCACCCCTGTGTTGGGCTGAGGTGGGGGATGCACAGCTAGCTAGAGGGCAAGTCTCTAATAGCACCCTCACTGGCCCTGAAATCATAAGGGATACCACATAAAAGATCGTTCAAATTCGAGAAAGACTGAAAGCGTCTCGCGATCGGCAAAAGAGTTACGCAGACAAACGACGCAAACCCTTGGAATTCCAGGTGGGTGATCGTGTACTACTAAAAGTTTCCCCTTGGAAAGGAATGATACGATTCGGCAAACGCGGGAAACTAAATCCAAGGTACATCGGGCCATTCGAAATCCTTGCTAGGATTGGGCCAGTAGCATACAAACTTCGATTACCTCAGGAACTCGACAAAGTACATCCCATATTTCACGTGTCGAACCTAAAGAAGTGTTTGTCTGATGAGACACTCGTAATACCACTCGACGAAATCCAAGTTAACGAAAATCTCCACTGCGTGGAAGAACCAGTCGAAATCATGGATCAGGAAATCAAACGAATGAAACAAAGTCGTATTCCCATCGTGAAGGTCCGTTGGAACGCTAAACGAGGACCCGAATTCACCTGGGAACGCGAGGATCAGATGAAACAAAAGTATCCACATCTCTTCCCAAACTCTTGAAATCCCAGTCAAAATGAAAATTTCGGGACGAAATTCCTTCTAACGGGGGGATGATGTGACAACCGTCAAATTTCGGTCAAGTCAAAGTCAAAAAAAGTCAACAAGTCAAACCGGTCAACTCCAATAACCCTTGTATGTTAGGGTTTACGTTATGTAATCACTATACAATTCGCTATTTTAATGAGAAATCATCATTTGGAAAGTTCATGTGTTTGATTTTCCTTAGCCTTAACAGTGCTAAACAACGAACCAAAGCGATAAAACACTATTGCACAATCATCGGGATTGTGTACGACACTAAAACACGGTTTAACGGGGTTTACGAACCTTGCGTTGTGAAGCCGGACACTCAAATTAATCACAAACGAAACCTCTCTAAATCGTTTTCACTCTATCTCTTTCTATTTGAAATCTCTCCCAAATCTCTCTCAAAAGTTACTTTAACTTTTTGTAATCATTTGGGTCATATCGACCCTTAACCGGGTCAAAAATCGCTTGAAACGGGGTAAAAACGGGTAAAATAGCCTTAAGGACCTGGAACTGAAGCTTCAGGACCGAAGCCTCTCATCCGAGGCCTCGGATCCGAAGCCTCTCATCAGGACCGAAGCTGAAGCCTCTTAGGAGACCGAATCCGAAGCCATCAGACAGCAGCCTCGCATGCGAGGGTCCGAAGTCTCGGCCCCCATCCGAGAGGCCTCGCAGACGGCCCCTTTTTACCGGTTTTTCGACTACGACTTCGTTTTAACTCCGTTTTTCATTATTTTAACGTGGGATTTTCACCCAAAACTTTATTTTATAAACTAAGGCCCCAAAATATATAAATCTCCAGGGTTTTTATAAAAATGTATTAAAAGAATTGGTGGTTGGACTAATTATTGAGGGAATATTTGCTTTTCCTTATTTTATGACAAAAGCAAGCCACCACCACCTCACTCTATGATCAGCCACTCTTTCCCACTACTCCTTGTCACCTTAGTGGACCTTTACACCCAATCTCCAGCTCTTCCCACGTTCTAAGAGCTGGAGGATTGATCCTCTCTCCTTATTCTCCATAAAGTTCTTTCATTCTACACTTAGCAACCAAAGGACACTCTCCAAAATTCTCTCATCTTTTCTCTCAACTTCAAGAACTTCAAGGCTTTCTTCAGGGATTTCTTTCTTCAATTAGTAAGTATCTTCATCATTCATATAATTATTACACTCCATTCTACTCAAATCATTGATATCTTACACAAATTCCATCTTATTCGGTGTTAGATTCTCGAATCATCAAGACATCTTCTTAGTGTTCTTGGGTTGAACACTTCCTCTCTCTCACTTTCATCTACTGAAACCACATAGGGTGAGTTCATACCCCTACATTTACATGTTTTTCTTAAGTTTTAAGGGGGGAATACAAGTAAAATCATCAAGAACACAATTAAACTTTTTCTATCAGATTACATCAGAAAAGATGAACTTCGATCACGGACTGTTTTGGTCAACTTAAATATTTTAGTTTTCAAAACTGTTCCAGGTGAAAGTAGTTAAAACTCTTAGCTTTAAAATGGCTACTTGCACATCTCCATATGATTTGTCTACAATTTATGGTGATTTTTACAAAACTGCCTATCATTTCAGAGGCAAACCCGGACCAGTATGTGATTATGAACATTTTCACCTCTGTTAGAGATCACTAAAAATCATGATAAAATTTACGAACAAACTAGACTCATATTCCAAACTCTCAGAATTTGCGGATTTGGATTTAGAGCTTTGATGATTTTTCTATAAATTTTCTAAGAACAGTAACAGAAACTGTATACAACAAAAAGTTGCTGTCAATTTCATTTCACCTTGTAACATGTTGAGCAATGTGTATATCTTTATGTGATTATATGTTATTGCAATATATGACATTTTATCTTAATATTTAGACACACATCAGTTTACAAATGGATTTGGGACATATAAAATATAAAGAATAACAAGTGATTATAATCAAAGTACAACCGATACATTCAAACATTTAATAAACTATTTTGAATATAGTTTGCATACATTACTACGTACTACCCTTGGTTGATAAACTATAATAGGTATAGTTTATGATACATTACATAACACATACATTTAAAAAGGGTACATTTATACAAAGGATATTTTCATTAAGCAAGGTACGGCCATACGGTACCAAGTTTTCATAACACGTAATTCCATTAATGACTTTGTGAGACATTTACTTCAAATTACCATTAAGTCATGTATTGTAACCAGAGTCTCCTTGAGGGAGAGCGTGATAGTTGTGTATAGATCTATATTGGGTTTGACAAACCCACACTTAAACTGCATGCAACAGTTAGACCGATAGGTCTGGGGTGACAAATGTCATAACATTTCGGACGCCTGAAGAACGTCGTTTTAGGCAACCTTGGTCATAGCATGGTTATAATAAACTCACATAAAGTATTAATAAACATTGGAATTTACGGGAACTTCATTAAAATTTAACGAGTTTATGTCGATTTAAACTTGCATTGTTTTACTATAAGGAACGAACACTACTTGTACATTTCGGTCTTTGGGTTTTAAGACTACATTTACACATTAAGGAAAATATTGGATTTTCTAACACAAATACTACTTTTACAAACGAAAGGCTTTTAATAATACCAAACAAAAGCTTATGAACTCACCAACCTTTGTGTTGACACTCTTTCAAAACAACTTGTATTCTCAGGAAATCATTGAACAGGTAACCAAGTGCTTTTGAGGATGGGGCGCTAAGGCGTCTACTATTTCATATTTTGTCAACATATTGTAATTGATTCGTAAACATGTAGTTCATACAATGATGTAACTTTTTCAATTATATATATGTTGGTTGTGTTTGCTTCAATTACTATTACAATTGTTGTTATGATACTATACATGAAGTCCTCCACCCCTGGACGTTTCCGCCATCCTTGGTTTGGGGGTGTGACAAATAATGTGGATGCCTCAAATGGAAGTCACAAATCACCACAAACTTGGAAACTTGAGAGAATAGTCACAAACTTCTTGAAATCGGCCCTCTTAGTTTACACACACCAACTAGTGCAATTTCAAGAACCAAGGCCTCCTTTATATAGTGTGGTGGATTAGGGTTACATCCATGTAAACCCTAATACCCATGTCTTTTCATTTCCATGAGATCCATGGGTTAAAGCTCCATGGAGTATCCATGGACTTTCCATGCAAGCCTAGCCCATTCCAAATAAGCATTAGCCCACACTATATAAATACAAGAGCCCATATTTAATTAGTCATACTTTTGATCTCTAAATTAATTCTAAATTAATTATAGATCAACACTAATTAAATAATATGATTTTATATTAATATATTAGAACTTATAATATATTAATAAATCATAACTTATACTATTCTCAAAAGATTATCCGTAAATTGTTCGGGTGAAGTGCAACCCAAATGGACCATGTCGGGTCAGGTCAAGTACATACCAAATATAGTTATGGACTTAGACACTATATCCAACACAGATCCCCTCTGTGCTGGGCTGAGGTGGGTGACACCCAGTTAGCTAAAGGATGAGTTCCTGGCAGCACTCTCACAGGTCCGGAGATCATTCAGGAAACGACAGAGAAGATCGTTAAGATTCGTGAACGATTGAAAGCCTCTAGAGACCGACAGAAAAGCTACGCAGACAAACGAAGGAAACCTTTGGAATTCTAGGTGGGAGACCGCGTTCTTTTGAAAGTCTCACCCTGGAAGGGCTTGACACGCTTCGGAAAGCGTGGGAAGCTCAATCCAAGATACGTAGGGCCTTTCGATATTCTCGCTAGAATCGGCCATGTAGCTTACAAACTCAACCTACCTCGCGAACTTAGTAACGTACATTCTACTTTCCACGTCTCGAACTTGAAAAAGTGCCTATCCGACGAGACTCTTGTAATCCCACTGGACGAGATCGAGATCAACGAGAGCCTCAACTTCGTGGAAGAACCTGTAGAGATCATGGACCGAGAGGTCAAGCAAACGAAGCAAAGCCGTATCCCGATAGTGAAGGTTCGCTAGAATGCCAAGCGAGGACCTAAATTCACTTGGGAGCGCGAGGATCAAATGAAACTGAAATATCCTCATATTTTCGCTTAGTTATTTGTAACTTAATGTCACACCCCAAAGCCGGAACAACGGAATCGTTCAGGGGTGGAGGACGTCATGTTTAGTATCACGATATATGTATATGGTAAGCAAGTAATGAACAACCATTTCATTTAGAAAGAAAGTGTTCACAATGTGTGTGTTCACAAAACATAGAATTCATACACAAATAACAAAACAAGACTTGAAGCTATAATGCTCCATCTTCTGAATTCCCAGCACGAGCACCTGTCTAATAGTCTCCTGAGAATACAAGTTATTTGAAAGAGTTGATCAGCAATTAAGTTGGTAAGTTCATAAGATTTTAGTGATGTGAGTAAGTTGCAAAGTGTTGTTAAAAATGTAGATGTAAAATGGTGTTGAAAATGTAGTTGTAAAATGTTGTAAGTTGTAAGTTCTGTTTTGAAAAGTTCGCCTGTTCCTCTAGAAAATCATATATTTCCTACTTTGATGGAAGTTTAAGTAAAATGACACTACAACCCTTTCTATGGGTACTAAGCGGATATGAGTTATATAAGACTCAGAGTAAACAAACAATCGATTGTGCGCATCTGCCCTAAGCTCACAACCAAACGAGGAACAGAAATTAAGGCGGATATCACACATCCCATTGGTTGTTAGATCATCGTCGTATATAACCCTAGTGTAAACACTTGTTACTCATGGAGTTAATTGTAATGGTTCCTTTATATCTAATGGAAAGTTCTTTAAGAAAACCCATATTTCTTATAATAAAATGGTTACCACAGTGACTACTTTTATAATAGCTTAGTTTATACTGATATATATAATCTAATATCGGATAGAAAGTTATCTGGGTGAATCTGCCCTAAGCCCACAACCAAACGAGGAACAGAAAGTAAGGCGGAAAGCACACATCCAACTACCTATTGGGTATTAGTTTTATATATAAACATGGTGTATAAACTAAAGGTATTATAGAGTTACTCACCTAAGGTCCTTTAAATTGTACTGGTTTAATAAAATGGATTAAACCCTTTACTGGGAAGTTTCTAGTTTTGTATACCAAAAGTACTGATTTTTGGAAAGTATGTTTTGTACTAGAAAAACTGTGCTTTGACTCTGTGTCCTATAACCTGACCCATACCTGGTACCATTATGATGACTTAATGTATACTAAGCATACATATATATAGAATCGGATAGAAAATAGATTGGGCGAATTCGTTCCAAGCCCACAATCAAACAAGGAACAGGAAATGAAGCGGAGAGCACACATCCTATTACCTGTCGGACCCTATTGGTATATATATATATATATATATATATATATATATATATATATATATATATATATATCCTGTGATGTATACATTAAGGAATCATAAGACTAGCATTACGGTCCTTCCGTTTAAACGTAGCCTTCTACCAAGGCATCTTCTGTTATGTGTTAGACTCGACTGTTCTGTTTGTTGTTTGTAAAAATGTATGTTTTCCCTAGTTTATAACTATCTTAACTCGAAAATAGTTCGAGTTTGACTTTCAAGTGGTACTGTCACTTTATGAAAGTAATGGGAAATGTAAGTACACCGTTGTCATTTATAACGACATGCGGATGTACGGATGACCTAAAAACATGTTTGTTTTAATATGGTCATAATGTGAAGGCTAGAACCCCTACTAAACGTTCTCCCTGTCTAGAGATTAAGGGAACCAAACGTGACCTCTGCAAATTCTTGCAAGCCATGTAATTCACATTTGTTATATGATCATGTATACCCAATATAACTATCACCTTTTGTTTAAAACAATGAGTTAGTGATCAATTGGTATAATTAGATCCTGTGTGTGTTCTCATGCTATAGCAACCTAACTTGTTTGTTTTGTACTGTATGTTGTACGTTCTGTTTGTTTCTCATAATTGTGTGTTCTCTCTGTATGGTATTGTTTGTTTCTCTTCACTGTATGTTCTGTATGGTATTGTTTGTTTCTCTTCACTGTGAGTTTGACTCATGTATGAACTGACTCTTTGTATGCTTCATTGTACTAGAAGTAATGAATAGCATTCTCCTAAACTATACCTATTATAGTTTACTAATGTTCTACTTGGAATGTTATTGAAAAGACTCATTTATCTACTAAGTTATGCATGTACTTTAAAAACGGAGTTTTGTATAACTATAAAGTAACATAACTTTAAAAGAGTTTTTGAAATGTTTTGACAACTTATAAATGACATAAGTAACATTTTGAAAGATGTTTATAACAAACATTTACACAGTTATCATTGTGTTCAACTTGTATTCCCCCCCTTAAAACATTTAAAACAGTTAAAAGATTTATTACGGGGTATGAACTCACCTAATGTGGGTGATTCAAACGGGTATGCGTGTAAGGATGAGAAGTTCCACGAATGAAGTCCCGAGACACAATAGGTCCTAAATGACATATAAGGACACATATTGACATGAATATAGTGTTTATAAACAACTATATGAAAGGAAACACCTTCCGGGACTAGGAAACGCTTTGACCAAGTGTTTGAATCACATGTGATTCAAGAAAGGGGAGTAGAATGACACTCACATGAGTTTACGGCCATGTGTTTACGGCCCAAGGGAGTTTACGGCCGTAAACTCATGGTCACTCATGTATAAGTGTAAGTTTGAAAGTTAGGGAAGCTTTAGGGACTTTTGCTCTACACAAGGATGAGAAAGACCACCTTCATTGAGGCTTTTGATGAGTTTACGGCCAAGCAAGGAGCTTACGGCCGTAAACTCATGGACATTATGAAGTGAGTGTGATTTAAGGTCCTACAATCATCAAGGAAGGGTTCTGGGTCACTAGTTTTGCATCTAGGAGGGTTTATGGCCCATACATGCCTTAACATTGAGTTTACGGCCAAGGAAGATCTTGGGCCGTAAACTCAAGATGTTCTTGGGAAAATGCATGTTTCAAGGGTGTGATTCAAGGATTCCTAGTAGATATGAAGTGTAGGGAAGAGTACTTACGATCTAGAAGCTTGAAATGGTCGGTTTTGGCCAAGAACACTAGTGTGTGTTCTTGGTGTTCTTGGTGAAACTTGAAGATCTAAGGAAAGAATGATTTCTATGGATGGAATCATGGAAGGAGACTAGATTAAGAGATGTATCAACAAATCTAGGAAGAATACTTACTTATATGAAGATCTTGGAAGAAAGTCTTGATGATACTTGAGAGGATTTGAAGGAAAATCGGCCAAGGAAGGAAAGAATGAGAAAAATGGCCAAGTATCATCTATATACACTTGAATTTACGGCCACATGAGTTTATGGCCGTAAACTCATGGTCTTATGGCCGTGAACTCATTTTGATGAGGTTATGGTTTGATTCGCTACACTGTGGTTCTAGCAGGTACTTTCTAACACTTATTCCTTAAGTGTATTAGGCTCAAAACTCCTTAGAATGACCTTTAACCGGGCTAGAACTCACTACTAATGAGTTTGACACTCAGTTGAGTTGATTGACTGGGTCTTAAAACCAAAAATTTTCCAGGTTTTCACACTTAATTGTTTAAATTCTAATTTCGGGACGAAATTCTCTCTAACAAGGGGATGATGTGACAACCCGAAATTTCTATCTTGTACAAACCATTCACTTCAATCTAAGTCAGACTCGTTTCTGCTAACTTTTAGCACTGTTTAGAGTCTGTTTGAGCATTCTGAGCCAAGTGCATCAAAGGAATCAGTGTTTGGATGTATCAGTTAATGTTCCAAAACCATCTAGCAAACTGTAAACCTCCTCAAAAGGAGTTTACGGTCAGGAAGCTTAGAGTTTACGGTCATGGTGACCGTAAACTCCCAATATATACATAATTCATGATCATTTTGATCCTTTCTTTCCTTTACAAGCCTAGTAAACCGAATTCTCTCTCAAGTATCATAAGATCTTCATCTTGATCTTCCAAAAATGTAAGAATTATTTCCTTTGATTTGTTGTTACATCTCTTTATCTAGTGATTATACATGATATCATCCACAAATCTCATCTTTTGAGTCTAGATCTTCAAGATCCTCAAGAACATCAAGAACACTTAAGTGTTTTGGGCCGAAAACACCCTTCTTTGCTTCCAAATTGTAAGTATCTATCTTCTATACTTGTTATCTGGTTAGGATTCTTGATTAAGGCCTTGAAATCATCATTTATCCAAGAACAAAAGGTGTTTACGGTCTAGTGCATCTCCTTAGACCGTAAACCCTTATAAATGGTGCATTGTGACCCTTAAACCCTCTTAAAGCCTAGAATGGAACTTAGAACCCTTCGAAATGCTTGGCAATCATCCTATGCACAAAAGGATGTGAGTTTACGGTGGTAAACTCACTAGACCGTAAACCTTATGACCGTAAGGTTATAGGACCGTAAACACAAGGGACCATAAACCAATTTGAACCGTGAACACATAGGACCGTAAACCATCTTTACCGTAAACACTTGTGGTCATGCCATTTGGACCGTAAACTCTATAGGGTGGCCATATACCCTAGTTATGCAATCATATGTGATTGTATCCCTTCAAACTAAGAGTTTCCTAGTCTTTTAGGGTGTTATCCCTTATAATTAGTAGGTTATACAGTAATCAAATACACATACATGTCATTATATGTTTATTAGGATCTTTGTGTGCTCAAGGTTTCACCTGACACTCTACATCCTATTTCCAAACATATTTCCGTATCACTCACTACAGGTGAGTTCATACCCCTTAATCTATCCTTTTAAATGATTTTAAATGCTTTTATGGGGGGAATACAAGTTGAAACATTATAGTTATTATATCAATCATATGTGATTAATAACTATCAAACAATGGAATTGCTATACTTTTAGCTGTTTTTTCAAACAAACTACTTCAAAATGTTTATCAAACTCTTTTACATGTTAAACTCTTTATCAAACTTGTTATTACATGCCAAACCTTTTCGTTTAACTCTTTTAAAGTAATATATTGTCAAAACCATGTCTAATGCATGTATAGTTATATAAGTAAGGTTGGAAGGACTTAGGACTGATAACACACTTTATTTCTTGTTACTTGTTTGGTTGTGGACTTAGAGTACCCTGTTGTTTGTCCGAGTCTCGTTTGATCCTTAGTTATATATTATGTATATATTTATAGACATAAAAGCTTTTATCTCAGTTCAATACACTCAGTTATACAAACAACCCTACTAGTAAACTATAATAGGTATAATTTAGGAAGATACTACTCATAACTTCTAGTACAATGAATCATACAAAGAGTCAGTTCATACATGAGTCAATACATACTATTATGAGAAACAAAACATACTATACACTATACAAGAGAACATACTATGATGAGAAACAAAGAGAACATACTACATACTAGATAGAGAGAACATACATTACACTAGTACATACAAAACATATACAAGAATACTATAACATAAATGTGAGCCACGGCTTCGGGGCATGGCATCACCTGTCATGGCTCGTTTTGTATCCAGATTCTCCTAGAAGGAGAGCGTGAATTTGTGTATAGATCTATACTGGATTGACTATCCTACACCTTGCTGCTCGCTACAGTGGGACTTGCAAGTCTACGGGTGCCAAATGTCATTTCTTCCGACATCTTTCATCGTCATGTTTTTAGTCGATAGTATGGTACAATCATATCACATTATACCTTAAATAACAATTGGTTTAAGGCAGTTGGTACAGCAGTAGTTACTATAATACAACACTACAGTACTTTATTATTTCCCCATTGCGTTCACATTGTGATCTTTTCACATAAAAGGTAATGTAAAACTATATTTTTGGATAATGATAGTGACACTTGGGAAAATACACACTCTTACAAGAAACAAACATACAGAACATTTGATGCCTTGGTAGAAGGCTACGTTTAGTAGAAAATATAGGATTTTCTAGGAGATACAAACATTTACTACAAACATTTACAAACTTATACATCAAACACTTACAAACATTTTCATACAAACAATGACACTAAAATGCTTATGAACTCACCAGCTTTAAAGCTGATAAACTCTTTCAAAATAACTTGTATTCTCAGGTCATCAGTAGACAGGTACCGATGCCAGGTTTTGAGAAGATGGAGCTCGTTCAAGAATCATCTCTTATTTTGATTTACATTTTTGGTGTTTTATAAACTTCACAGAACACACTTGTATTAAATTATATTATTAATGCAATGGATGATGTTGTTGCTTGTTTACTACTATGCTTTGTTGTGATACTGTACATGACGTCCTCCACGCCCGAACGTTTTCGTCGTTCCGGTTTTAGTGTGTGACATGTTTCAATAAGCACCATTACCAAAGGTAACCTAAGTAGTACCTTAATATGTTTTATAAAAATGAAGATTCATGGGAGATGGTGTCATGTGAGCAGTGACACCAGTGTCAACTTACCAATCAGAGGTATTTTCAGAAACATGGCAACTTGAGTGAAAAGCAGTGGCTAGATTTGCATCAATAGACGGTATGTGAGTGGCATAAGAAGCAAGATCAGGGCAACGAGTCGCATAGTGGTCATCTTTACGACACAACTGGCAATGAGGTGAGCGACGTCCATGACCACGACCACCTGAATAGCCACCTCGACCAGTAAATTGTTTACTGTGGTTGGTTGAAGAGCCTCGACCAGAAGAGGTATTAGAGGAACCTCAATATTTGTCAGCAAAAAAGGCAGCTTGAGGAGTGGACGATCCATGCATAGCTTTGAGAAATAAATCATGACCTTCAGCTTGAGAGAGAAGATCACGGAAGGATGGACGTGGTTTAATAGCACATTGAGCAGCGGAGAAAGTCTCAAATGATTGCCCAAGACCACATAAAAATCAATGTGATTTATCATGTTCATCAACAGGATGGCCAATGGCTGAAGTTGGTCACACAGAGATTTAAATTGGCAACCATAATTAGCAACAAACATGGTGCCTTTTTGCAATTGCCGAAGAGAGTCTCGTAGATTTTGCATACCTTCAACCGAATCATGACTATAAGCATTTTCAAGAGCACACCACACCTCACGAGTAGTAGTAAGACCAATGGATTCCGCCATGGCTTCTTCAGAAAGAGACGACAGAAGAATAATAAGTGCATGCTAATCATCTTCTTGTCATGGAAGAAAGGCAGGATTGGGAGACTGAGTTTCTTGAGTTGTAATAGTAGTAGGTGGTGGGTGAAACGATCCATCAACATGCCCAACCAATTTTTGATAGGTAAGCAAAGGCAGGATCTGATTTTTCCATAGTAGATAATTAGAAGAAGAAAGTTTGATAGTGAGAATATGAAGGAGGATTGAGAGGGAGAGGGGAGAGTCGGATTTGTCACCGGCGGCCATGGGAAACGAATGGCACAAAAAGTTCTGTAGGGTTAGGCTGATACCATGTAAAGTATGTAAATTTTGCCACACATTGTGGATACCGATTTATTCAATCTAAATAGTACAGGAGAATATTACAATAAGATCCTATAAAATAGGAATTATAATATATACAGGGAAAGAATATCACAAAAAAACTAACCATGATATACTTCCTTAATACATAACCAAAATTTTGCATTTTTATTAGAGTAAAACTTCTCAATTATATTTCAATTATTAAGATAACTGTTTATTCCAACATACATTTATTAAAAATCATAGTAATATTAAAGCGTGGAATCTTTATTGCTGCTGATGAATGGGTATAGTCACGCATGTGCCTTACCATGATAACTGATGATACCTGAAACAATAAACAACTGGGTAAGCACAAAGCTTAGTGAGTCCCCACCCCCCCCCCCCACAAAAAAAATATCCCATACGATAAACATACAAACATGCATAACAGCCCACAATCATCGGACTGGAATGCCCAAGCCCAATCAGTCCACATACTGGAATGCCAATAAGCAATGGGTCCAATCAGCCATCGGGCTGGAATACCCCGGGTTTGTTGGCCTACTGCCTTAACCCAACCACTCTTCTCGAGCCTCCATGCCTACGACTTACAGTCGGCCCGCACTGGGTATCTTGGCCTACAGAAACAAAGCAGGACCGCCTCAACCCATTACCACTATATGTCGACATATAAACAATCAAGGATCAAATAGGCACATAATATAGGCAAACATCAATCATACAACTCACTACCACCTACTAGTCCTCTCACATAACACTGTCCTACTACCAGCTAACCTCTATGAAATGTGTAACCATAAGTAACCAGAGGTGAGATAGTCACCCGAAAAGATGATCCTACTCTACAGCCACAACCAAACAAGGAACAGGCAAGAAAGCCTACATCAAGAGTTCTCAGGCTATCCTACATGACTACATATAGCCTCTAGGTCACTCCACTAGATGATAACCAGTATACCACTACTACATCATCCTATCATATAAGGATATACATAGATCTAGCATATCACTATATCATAGCAATATCCTATATAATAGGATACAGATCTAACATATCACTACATCATAGCAACATCCTATATATACCAAGATACAAATCTAACAGATCACTACAACATAGTAACATACTAAATACTAACAATCAAAGGATTCATAACTGTATATACTCATAGGTGAGATAGACACCCGGATAGGTAATCCTACTCTAGAGCCACAACCAAATAAGGAACGGGCAAGAAAGGCTAGATCAAGAGTCCTAAGTCTATCCTACATGACTATATACAGTCCCTATGACATCCCTCCACTAAAATATACCCAAAACTAGTTGGTCGGCCTTAATTGACGCCTTTGACCGACGGGTACAATGAGGCAAAACTCACTCGAATCGAAGAACCTTGAAACACTACGATACGCTCCCTTCTGCACTGCTTGCTCCTGCAAATCCGCTAATCATCACAATCAGGTAAAACCTTAATCAACACTCCAAAACCCTCAAGTTTAACCCAAAGTCAAACTTGGCCAAAAAGTCAACGGTCAACGAAAGTCAACAAAATTCAAAGTCCAAGGCTGCTAAGTACTCCCAGCATACGCGGCATGTCCTCATTTCTCCATTAATCACTTTATCCATTAAGGACTTTACACTCCCGAGATTGTGAGGAGTGTTGGAGGTAGTTGATGGGTTATGAGCAAAACAACATTCTTATGGTGTTCATGCAAACCTTAATGCTTGGATCTAGTTTTTCTAATGATTCATGCATATTGTCCAAGAATTGAAGAACCCTATTCTAGCGTACAACTAAATCTAATTGAATATCAAATAAACAAGTTAGATGAATACCTTGATTGTTGATTGTAGATCTTGAAGCTTTGAGAACCTTATCACCTCAAATGTTGTGCCTCTAATGAATCACAAACACCAATAGCAATTGGATGAAGCAAGAGAGAGAGAGAGAGAGAGAGGAGAGGGAAAATTCGACTCCAAGACTTCTATGGTTAGGTGTAGCCAAATTCTCATGCCCAAGAGGTCCTTATATAGGTGTGGGAATTAGGGTTTCTGTCATTATCCTTATCTGGTTACTTAGCCACCAAGCAGCCCATAAGATAACTCTAGAATCCCCATTATGGACGAATTCTTAAGGCCTTATCCTTAGAATTCATACACCCTATCATTTAGGGTATCCTTGCCCAACCTTGTAACTATCACATAATTACAATTCAGTCCCCTTAGTTCAATTAACTTCTTTTGACCACAAAATTAATTCTTAATTAATTATTGACCAATGTTAATTAAACAAATATGATTTCTCCTTTAATATATTATTCTTATAATATATTAATAAACCATAATAACCTCTTTCTCCATTATTCATCCAGTCAAGTTGCTTTGGTGAAGGCAACCCAAAAGGACCATGCACAACCGGGTCAAGTACATACCAAATATAATTATGGACTTAGACACTAATCCAACAGTCTCCCACTTGGATAAGTCTAATAACTACAAATGCAAATGTAACTTCTGGATCCGATTAGCAATCGCAGTTCTCAAAACTCTTGATCTTATCAATAACGTGTCCTTTAGATAAGGGATCGTATAGTCCTCCGTTCTAGATATCATGCGGACAATTACATGGAACATAGTCATACTCATTGTCCAGCAGTTTGTTTCTCGATCTCTGATTCGTCTGACATAGAACTTAATTGAACACATCAATTCAGTCCTGACCGGGCCCGTCACATAAGTCAAACCAAATCATCGAGGGGCCCAGATATCGCTTGTACCCTCTTAGGATAAAAGGAACAGATAAACTTCTACTTATATGCATTTACCATTCACTCATCAAATCATACACAACAATGCATTTTATAACATCAAGTTACTGATGCGTTTACGCATTATCAATGCACAACCAACTTGCAAATAATAAATAATATATCTAGGTTTTAAGACCATATGATATTATCGTCTTGCGATCACTTGAGATAAATTCCATGAAGTGATACCAGCAAGCGTGGGTCTAACCCAATGCTCAAATCTTATTCATAAGCACTCATGAACGTTGCAGCAAACCTTTGCTATGTCTAATACACTTTAGACAATCTACAAACCAATTCATGACATTCTTCTTTCATACCTACTTCCA
This sequence comes from Lactuca virosa, assembly GCF_052849685.1. NCBI lineage: Eukaryota > Viridiplantae > Streptophyta > Magnoliopsida > Asterales > Asteraceae > Lactuca > Lactuca virosa. Next base: position 244,921,003 of record NC_136430.1, on the reverse strand, counting down.
ACATATGAATGACTATGGACTGTTCAAATAATCTTATTATTCAGGAAGTCAAAACATGCAAAATGAGACAATAGGTAAATGATTAACATAAGGCAGTAACTTTACTCATAAATAACACTCTTTTATTTAATCATCAAAATGTTAATTACAATTTATCTATTACACGTTTCTAAACTATCTAATCTAAACTAATATCGTCCTTCATCCCGATGCTCCTAACGTGTTGCAAGTGCTTAACCCTACTCAGTCCCTTCGTAAGGGGATCTGCTGGGTTATCTTCCGATGATACCCTCTTCACTACGAGGAGTCCTTCTTCTACCCGATGTCAAATAAAATGATATTTCCTGTCGATATGTCGAGATCTTCCATGATCCCTTGGTTCCTTGGTCAACGCAACCGCTCCTTCATTATCACAGAAAATTTCCATAAGCTCCTTTATGGCTGGCACAACTCCAAGGTCACCGATGAAGTTCTTCAACCATATTGCCTCCTTTGACGCTTCGCTCGCCGCTATATACTCTGATTCGCACATTGAATCAGCTACGGTTTCATGCTTAGAACTTTTCCAAGTCAATGCTCCTCCATTTAGAGTAAAGACCCAGCCCGACTATGAACGGTAGTTGTCCCTGTCGTTCTGAAAACTAGCGTCACTATACCCTCGCACTCTTCAGTCATCACTCCCACCGAGGACTAGAAACCATTCCTTGGTCCTCCGAAGGTACTTAAGAATATTCTTGACTGCGGTCCAATGTGCTTTGTCAGGGTTCCCTTGATATCTGCTGACCATGCTCAAAACGAAGGCCACATCAGGGCGAGTACAAGTCATAGCATACTTAATCGAGCCAACTACGAAAGCGTATGGTACTAGGCTCATTTCTGCTATCTCGACTTCGGTACTCGGGCTTTGAGTCTTACTCAACTTGGCATTACTTTGGATAGGTAACTCCCCCTTCTTAGAATTCTCCATACTAAAACGTTTTAGTACCTTGTCCAAGTAAGTATTCTGACTAAGTCCTATTAGTCTCTTACTTCTATTTCTCACTATCCTTATACCCAAAATATAGGCAGCCTCTTCGAGGTCCTTCATGGCGAAGCACTTCCCAAGCCAAGATTTAACTTCCCTCAGGGTTGGGATGTCGTTTCCTATGAGTAGTATGTCATCGACATACAATACGAGGAAGCTTACTATACTCTCACTGGCTTTGACATATACACATAATTCATCCTCGCTTCGCAGAAAACCAAACTCTTTGACTTTCTCATCGAAACAAAGATTCCATCTGCGAGATGCTTGTTTCAATCCATAAATGGACTTCTCAAGCTTACACACTCTATTGGGATGCTTCGCATTGACAAAACCCTCTAGCTGACTCATGTAAACATCCTCAGCCAACTTCCCATTAAGGAAAGCGGTTTTGACATCCATTTTCCATATCTCATATTCATGAAATGCAGCAATGTCTAGCATCAACCTAATAGACTTTATCTTCGCAACTGGTGAGAAGGTCTCATCATAGTCAACTCTGGGAGTTTGAGTGAAACCGTTCGCAACCAATCGCGTCTTATAGGTGTGTACCCTCACATCCATGTCGGTCTTCTTCTTGAAGATCCATTTGCACCCGACCGTCTTACGACCTGGCACATTGTCAACCAAATTCCAAACTTGATTGTCATACATTGACTGAATCTCTCTATCCATAGCCTCTTTCCATTTTGCAGACTCCGGGCCTGCCATGGCTTCCTTGTAGCTATTAGGTTCATCCAAATTTATTAGTGTATTATCACTAATAAACGTATCACCCTCACTCGTTATATGAAAACCATATAACTCAGGCGGAACACTAACTCTACTGGAACGTCTAAGAGGTAAGGATTCGTCAATCGGTTCAACTGGAGTTTCCTCCTCGGGTTGAGCGCCAGCGTTAGAGGTTCCTTCATCGCTCGACTCTTAAAGCTCTTCAAGATCTATTTGCCTCCCATTGTCTCCCTGGCTTATGAGTTCTCGCTCTCGGAAAACCCATCTCCTCGCAACGAAGACAACATTGTCACTCGATCTATAGAAGAGATATCCAAAAGACTTCTGCGGGTAGCCGATGCAAATACATCGCTCACTACGAGGTTCGAGCTTGTCGTGAGTCTCTCGTCTTACGAAAGCCTCGCAACCCCAAACCTTGATGTGTGCCAACGAGGGATCTTTCCTTGTCCACATCTCATGAGGTGTTTTGGCAACCTTCTTCGTAGGGACTAAGTTAAGGATATGGGCGGCAATCTCTAAGGCATACCCCCAGAATGAGATAGGTAGCGAAGCATGACTCATCATGGAACCAACCATGTCCAGCAAGGTTCGATTACGCCTCTCAGCCACACCATTTAACTGCGGTGTCCTAGGTGGTGTCAATTGCGAAACGATTCTGCATTCCTTGAGGTAGTCGTGGGATTCAAGACTTAGGTACTCTCCACCTCGATCAGATCGAAGCATCTTTATTTTCCTGCCCAACTGATTCTCCACTTCTTGTTTAAACTCTTTGAAATTTTCAAAGGTTTCTGACTTGTGCTTGATTAAGTAGATATATCCATATCTATTATAATCATCGGTGAAAGTCACATAGAAGCGGATCGCATCCCTTGTGGTGGATCTAAAGGGACCACACATATCGGTGTGTATGAGATCCAATAAACCATCACCCCTTGCACAAGAACTAGTGAAGGGTGACTTGATCATCTTTCCAATCAAACAAGACTCGCACACGTCATCATCCCTAAGGTCGAATGACTCCAACACTCCATCCTTTTGGAGTTGGGCTATGCATTTCTTGTTGACATGTCCAAGACGACAATGCCACAAGCATGCTTTATCCAAACCATTGGAAGAATCAATACACAACACATCATTTCCTAAATTTCCTACAACCATCACAGTTTCATATATTCCTGTAGAGACCCATTTTTATACGAACGGTGAATGCAGAAGTAAGATATCTCGAGATTAATTGTGTTTTTGTAAGTATGAACACGAAGAACATATTATGAGTTCGTTGAAGAAGACTAAGAACAAAGAGAGATAATAATATTAATGAAGAACATGGTGGGAGAGAAACTCTCCCTAGGTGGGAGAACCCACCACTTTTCTCTCTCTCTAGATTACATTGTAAGAAAAGTAATCTCTAATCTAAGAAAAAGTGAGCTAGCTTAAGTAAGAAATGACCAACTCTCCCTTTATATAGGAGGGAGAGTATTTACACCATAAATACAATAAAGGGAAAATACAACCTAATAAACACTCATTATTTGTGGAGCATTTCCATGCACCAACATTCTCTCCCTAAATGCTTACAAATGATGAGAGATCCAATAAGTGATACAAGGCTATAATACAGTAATCCGACTAGCAAGTGTGGTAATAAAATGAAATCAAGTGTTGAAATGTCTCTGAAACTCTGAAGTGTCTGTGAAGTCTGAAACTGGTCATGAATCTCTAACAATGAAGGTCTTCGGCTTCAAAGCACAACCAATGAAGCAGAAAAAATTAGATCCAAATCTTCAAACCAGTCATAATCACCCGAAGAAGGAGGCCACCATGAGCAAGTAGAAGATCCAATAAAAGAAACACTTCGGATTCAAAAGTCTGAAAAACATCTCGAGTTCTCGAATCATAATACACCGAAATTCTTCAAAGAATAACCTGCTAAAAATGTGAAGCATCCATAAAATGAAGTCCGGATAAAAATAATGTGAGTCCAAAGACATGGTCTAGCAATGCCAAAAATTTGATCCAAGGATCAAAAATAAGTGTCACGTCACATCGCCAAAATAATCTTCGTCTTCAACATATCACAAATCCAAACTCGTGAAACCATAAGATCTGAACCGGATGCGAACACAAAATCATCCTGTTGTAGAGTCCGAATAATAAATAATCTGAATCGGAAAACATCGAGTAATGCCAAAAATTTGATCCGTAAAGACCAAAAAGAAGTGCCACATCGCATCACTAAATAAATAATCGTCTTCAGAAGTCTTCAAAAATCCAAACTCAAACAATCATAATAACTAAATCCGGATGATATTCTCTCCCTATTTTTGATAACCAATGACCGGATATCAAAAATCAACAAATCATCGGATGGAGAGTGTCGGATACCAAGAGCTAACAGAGAAGCTATCCCTAGATGTATGAAGGGTCTCGATAAGAAACGAGAAAGAGTAAAGGAGATACTCTTGCGGTCATGAGGAGGCGGGTGACATAGTTGCTGAAGCTGTGCTGAGAATAATCAGTTGTGCCAAAAATATATCTAAATATCCAAACTGCGGTGCCGGAACACTTGAAGTGGTCTTCAATAGAGAATAAAGTCCACATGCTCAAGATACATGATTCGTCAACCAAAAATTGAGAGCAACAAGTCATAAAATCCCATAAAGTGAAGAATGTGAAACAACTTTGTTGATCAATCGCCGTTGCGGTGCAAGCATCACAAAAAAAAATATGAAGTCCGACTACGGTAGGAGTATTCTTCCAATAATAACCGGCATGAAATGAACAAATGTGACAATCCAAAGTTCGGTTGAGGCAAAAATTGGTGTTAAAAAAATAATTGGTTTTAAAAAAAATAATTGGTTTTAATAAAAAAATGGCTAAAAAAAATTGGTGTTAAAAAAAATGGCTGAATAAAAAAAAATTGGCGTTAAAAAAAATTGGTGTAAAAAAAATAATTGAAAAAAAAAACTGAATAAATAAAAAGGAAGTTAAAAAAATAAGAGGGTTTTTTAAAAAAAAAAGGAGGGCTGATGAGAGGGAAGGAAAAAGGAAGGAGGGGAGGAGGGGGGAAAGGAGGAAGAAGGAAGAAGGAGGGAGGAGGGGAGGGGCTGAAGGAAGGTGGAGAAGGAGAAAGGTTGAAGAAGGGTGGAGGCGGAGTCTGCTGATGGACCGGAGTTGAGGAGGAGCCGGAGTCATGGAGGATCCGGATGTAGGCTGATTGCGGGTCTAGGCTGGGTGCGGATGGTGTGATTGGGTGCGGATGGAAGGGCTGGGTACCGAAGTCAGTGGGGTGAAGTAGCTGCGGTTCGGAAGGAAGGCGAGGCGGCTGCGGATGCGAGACTGCAGTAGGCGCGCTACGGTCCGAGGCTGCGGTCCGAGCCAAGAAGAGTAGCTGCAGTCCGAGCGATCCGAAGGCAAAAGAACTTCAATCCGAAGGCAAGAAGATTAGGCTTCGGATCAGGGCTGCTGACCGAGGCTGCGGATGGGACTTCGGATCAGGGCTAAGAAGGGGCTGCGGGTATCCTTCTAAGGGGATTCCGGTAGGCAGTTTTTGGCTGCGGTCTGGGGGGCTGAGAAGGGCTGAACAGGTGACGAAAAAAGCTATTTTTGCATGAAAAATGGTACCGCAAAGGCCATTTATTCATATTTTAATAAGGGAATCTTTTTATAAAGCATTTTAAGTCAACATGTGGTCTTGGGAAGGCAAAAAGAAGAGTGTACAGGGGGTTTTTAGGGGACAAAAAGTGATGGGAAAGGACAATGTCACATGGTTTTAGCTTGGGAAGGCAAATAAGAGTGAATTACTCTTTACCCAAAAGAGCAAAAAGGCCAAGGTGCTTTTCACAAACACACTTTACGTCCAAATGGTCTTCAACATTAGATTCACAGTAGGAAAAGTTAGAAGAATAAGAACTTTATACCTCTTGTGAAGAAAAAGTTGCTGGGAAAGAAAAAAAAATTCACTTCTCTTGAAAATAAGCCCATTAAATTTGTGTCTTCTCATCCAAGAACAAATACCTCCTGGAACAATTTCTTCAACATTTTGGAGACAACAAAAAATAATTTCTTCACCAAATATTCTTCATTTCTTCAACAGCAAAAATAATAATATTTTAAGAACATCTTTTTCCAGCAACAAATAGAATGAGCAGCAGCAACAACAATTTATTTTATTAAGTAAGAATCACCCAGAAAATAGAACTAAGAATGAACTTCATAAAAAAAATTCCGGTTTGAAACCCGAAAATTTTTCTTGCAGAAACATGGGAAAATCACAAGATAATCACCGAACGGGAGTCGTTCCCTTGAACTAATCGTGAGATCTTCAAGGTACGGCTCTGATACCAATTGTAGAGACCCATTTTTATACGAACGGTGAATGCGGAAGTAAGATATCTCGAGATTAATTGTGTTTTTGTAAGTATGAACACGAAGAACATATTATGAGTTCGTTGAAGAAGACTAAGAACAAAGAGAGATAATAATATTAATGAAGAACATGGTGGGAGAGAAACTCTCCCTAGGTGGGAGAACCCACCACTTTTCTCTCTCTCTAGATTACATTGTAAGAAAAGTAATCTCTAATCTAAGAAAAAGTGAGCTAGCTTAAGTAAGAAATGACCAACTCTCCCTTTATATAGGAGGGAGAGTATTTACACCATAAATACAATAAAGGGAAAATACAACCTAATAAACACTCATTATTTGTGGAGCATTTCCATGCACCAACAATTCCATTACAAGGCAATGCTTCAAAATAGAAAACACTATTAAGATAAGCATTAATAGAACCCTTTTCATTATCAAATGAATATCTAAACCCTTTTCTATACAAACCATGAAAAGAAATGATGTTTCTTGCCATATCTGGCGAATAGAAACAATTATTTAAATCTAATCCTAATCCATTACTATGTACTAAAGAGTAAAATCCAATCTTGGTGATGGGCGACGATCTTCTGTTCCCCATGATCAAGTTTATCTTCCCATGCTCTACATCCCTATTTCTTCTTAGGCCCTGCAAATCAGAACAAATGTGAAAACCACATCCTATATCAAGTACCCAAGAAATAGCATGCGATGAATCATTAGATTTAATAGTGTAAATACATGCGTAGGACGGCTTGATCTTTCCATCCTTGATATCTTGCAGATACTTCGGGCAGCTTCGTTTCCAATGCCCTATTTCGTGGCAGTGGTTGCACTCTGCCTCCTTGGGGTTGGGGTTGGAGTTGGGTTTAGCAGAACCAGCCTTGGTTCCACTAGAATAGGTGCCATCATGGGACTTTCCCTTATGGTGGCTCTTTGAGGGAGCCTTCCTCTTCTTACCCTTCCCTTGCCTAATTACCAAGACTGGGGAAGCAGTAGGAGTAGGAGTTGATACAACAGATTTGTCTTTGAGGTTGCTCTCAGCAGTCCTCAACAAGCCTTGAAGCTTGCTCAAGGTGACCTCCTCCTTGTTCATGTGGTAGGTCATGCGAAACTGGTTGTAGCAGGGAGGCAAGGAGTGAAGGATGATGTCAATTGCCAGCTCTTCATCAAAGTTCACATTCAACTTTAACAGGCGATCGACATATTTCTGCATCTTTTGCAGATGAGCAGTAAGGGACTCTTCATTACCCATTTTGGCAGTGATCATCGAAGTGATGATCTCGTACCTTTCTTTCCTAGCGCTTTCATGGTACCGATCCAGCAGATCTTGATGCATCTCATAAGGGTACATGTCCTCATAGGACTTTTGGAGTTCTGCAGTCATAGTAGCCAGCATGATGCAATGGACTTTCGTAGCATCACGCTCATGGGCCTCAAAGGCAGCGATCTCTTCAGCAGAGGCAGTGTTGATGTTGATTTCCTTCAGCTTCTCATCGAGGACATACTCTTTGTCCTTGTAACGAGTGACCATTCGGATGTTGCGGATCCAGTCATTGAAATTGGACCCATCAAAGATCACTCTCCTACACAAGTTCATGAGTGAGAACGAGCCAGAGGAATTTGAGCCGGAAGCGTTGTTGTTGACGTTCGACATCTGAAATAGAAAAGAGACAAGTTTGATTAGAAATGAATCCACAATTAAACACCCAAATGAGAAATTAGGGCTAGGACCCAACAACATTATTTACAAATTAGAAGAGGGATGCCGTAATCTAACATGTAAATAATTTGAAGGTAAGTGAATGACGATTCACTAATTTCCACCATGAAAAACAAATTAAAGCTAAGTTTTAAATGTATTGAAAACTCCTAGATCTTTTGAGATTCATTGAACTTTTCAATGGCATGTTTAAATCTCGATATGCCCCTGTAGTATGTGACTGGGATGCCGAGGATCACAAAGCGGGTGTGAATAACCATGCAAATGTACATGGTGCCCTCAATGTTACAGTCACCTATTTGACGTGCCGGTTAACCACACACGCTTCATCGAACTATGACAAACATCGAGGTACCCTTTGCCACCTTTGCTTAGAGCCCAATTAGTGTGCCGGTTAACCACACACGCTCCACTAATGTCTTAGCAAGGGTACAAAGTGTAATATCATGGAATTGCATCAATTCACTTTTGCCTAAAGTAACTAAGATTGTGAATTTTGTAAAGCATTTAGTTACTTTTATAAATTCATTATATTTTTAATGAGGAAAGGGTTGCCCTATCCTACCCGTTCGGCTAACGACCCTCCACCAATCAAGGGAGCGGTGGGTGAGAGTGGACACCCATTAAACGGCCATTTTATAGGCCATAACCTTATACCCCCCCTTATAGATCGGCTTCGTGAATGAGGCCTACTAACAGTAAGACTAGCATTTAAGTTATACATATAATAACTATTCTTATAATATTATAATAGTATAGGGTGAATTTTAAACTTGTAAAATTCTAGGGTTTGGAATTTAACAATTTCAAAATTAAACTTTTAATCAAAAAATTAAATTCCAAAACTTGAGGGCAAGTTTTGAAACTTTTCAAAACATTACTAGATTAAATTCGAAAATTATTAGATAATCATGTTATTAATATTTATCACATAATTTAATCTTATCCATACAAGATAATTCAATTCAATTTACAAATGATTAATCTTTATCTTATAAAGCTAGTAATTATCTTAAATTGAAAATTATCCATTAATTTGATTTGGATATCAATCACCAAAATAAAAAATCTGATATTTAATTTGAAAAATTAATTTATGCTAATTATCCAAAGCAAATCAAGGCAGAAAATTCGTAATCCAGCAATCTGTTGTACTCAAGTCGTGAGCCTTTATGGTCACGTCGTGAGTTCAGTCAAAACAGAAAAACGAATTTTGTAGATTTGAACAATAAACTTTGCATCAAATACATTAGAATAAACAATCTAAGCTCTGATACCACTGATGGGTTATGAGCAAAACAACATTCCTATGGTGTTCATGCAAACCCTAATGCTTGGATCCAGTTTTTCTAATGATTCATGCATATTGTCCCAGACTTGAAGAACCCTATTCTAGCGTACAACTAAATCTAATTGAATATCAAATAAACAAGTTAGATGAATACCTTGATTGTTGATTGTAGATCTTGAAGCTTTGAGAACCTTAGCACCTCAAATGTTGTGCCTCTAATGAATCACAAACACCAATAGAAACTGGATGAAGCAAGAGAGACAGAGAGAGAGGAGAGGGAAAACTTGGCTCCAAGACTTCTAGGGTTAAGTGTAGCCGAATTCTCATGCCCAAGGGGTCCTTATATAGGTGGAGGAATTAGGGTTTCAATCATTATCCTTATATGGTTACTTAGCCACCAAGCAGCCCATAAGATAACTCTAGAATCCCCATTATGGACGAATTCTTAAGGCCTTATCCTTAGAATTCATCCACCCTATCATTTAGGGTATCATTGCCCAACCTTGTAACTATCACATAATTAATTCAATCCCCTTAGTTCAATTAACTTCTTTTGACCACAAAAATAATTCTTTATTAATTCTTGACCAGTGTTAATTAAACAAATATGATTTCTCCTTTAATATATTATTCTTATAATATATTAATAAACCATAATAACCTCTTTCTCCATTATTCATCCAGTCAAGTTGCTTTGGTGAAGGCAACCCAAAATGACCATGCACAACCGGGTCAAGTACATACCAAATATAGTTATGGACTTAGACACTAATCCAACAGTAGTGGCACGCCATGGAGTGCTTGTGTCGGTCGTTTCGGACCGGGATGTCCGTTTTACATCCAGATTTTGGAAACGGTTTCACGACGAGATGGCTACTCGTCTTCATTTCAGCACCGCTTTCCACCCTCAGACAGATAGACAGAGGGAGAGGACGATTCAGACTCTCAAGGACATGCTTCGTGCATGTGTATTGGATTTTGGTGGCAGTTGGGATATGTATCTTCCGTTAGCGGAATTTTCGTATAACAACAGTTACCACGCTAGCATAGACCGACCTTCCTTTGAGATACCCTACGGGAGGAAGTGTAGGACCCCTATATATTGGGGCGAGGTCGGTCAGAGGGTCATGGGGAGTACCAAAGTGGTGCTTAAGACTACAGAGATGATTCAGCAAGTCCGGAGCAGGCTTCATACTGCTCAAAGCCGGCAGAAGAGTTACACTGACAAGCGGCATTCAAATTTGAAGTTTCAGGTGGGCGACATGGTCCTCCTGAAAGTATCACCCTGGAAGGGTGTCATCCGGTTTCAGAAATGGGGCAAGTTGGGCCCCACGTATATCAGCCCCTTTAGGGTCATAGCCCGGGTGGGCATGGTGGCGTACCGATTGGATCTTCCGGCAGAGCTCGGTCAGATCCACAACACTTTCCATGTTTCCCAACTGTGGAAGTGCTTAGTGGATGATTCAGCAGTCGTACCCTTGGAGTATATTCAGGTTGATGACAGCCTGAATTACATCGAGAAACCCATTGCGATTTTAGATCGAAAGACGAAGACCTTGAGGAACATGGTGGTTCAGCTCGTGAAGGTGCAGTGGCAGCACCGTAAGTGTTCTGAGTGCACTTGGGAGCCCGAGGAGGAGATGAAGGAGCACTACCCGGGTTTGTTTTTAGATGCAGTAGACTTCGAGGACGAAGTCTAAAATAAGTGGGGGAGATTGTAACGCCCGGAAGTCATCAAGTATTATGATTATTATTATTCAAGTCAATTGTATTTTTGTTTCTTTAAAATGGATGAATTAAGGCGTATGTTGGGCGTACAAGGTGTACGCGCGGCGTACATAGGAGAGGCGCCCATCGGGGAGGCTCCATGCATACGCTGGGTGTACCCATGCATACACGCGGCGTAGGGTGTTCAGATGCAAACCCTAAAATTTTAGGGTTTGCACCCTATTTAAACAACTTATAGCCTCCAACGCCATTATCCTCTCAGCCTCCCTTGCCCTCTCAGTGTCTATCTCGAACCCTAACCCTCTTATTTGTATCTTGAGCTCATTTTGGAGTTTATTGGTGTGTTTTGGTGGTTTTGAAGGGTTACAAGTTTGAAGAAGGAGCAAGAAGTTGGACAAAGCTTGTAGATCCAGGGGATTAGCATCATTTCTGACTCATTTGAGGTATCAAGCTCCACACTTGATTATTGCTTGCTTAAATTTGATTTTGAGGATGTTGTGTGTGACTTTTGGACTCCATTGTTGAGGCTTCTTGTATCTTGATGGTTTCTGTGACAACCGCCAAATTCAAGTCAAAGTCAACAAGTCAAACCAATCAAACTTAACTAGTACTTGTATGTTAAAAAGTTATTCTATGTATAAAAATTTGCATTTGTATGTCAAAAATTCAAGTGTCTCGAAGAATCTATGTGTTAACAATGTAAAAACCCTAAAAAAGGAGTTAAACGCATCAAAACACGACTAAGGACCCTTTCGGGGACTTAAAACGATCATTAACGAAGCATAACGGGGTTCACGAACCTTGCATTACGAGATTATACGATAATAATAGCTAAGGTTAGATCTCTCCCAAATCTCTCCAAGTATGTGAAATCTCTCCAAGTATGTGAAATCTCTCCCAAATCTCTCCAAGAATGTGAAATCTCTCCAAGTATGTGAAATCTCTCCCAAATCTCTCCAAGTATGTGAAATCTCTCCCAAATCTCTCCAAGTATGTGAAATCTCTCCCAAATCTCTCCAAGAATTTGAAATCTCTCCAAGTATGTGAAATCTCTCCCAAATCTCTCCAAGTATGTGAAATCTCTCCCAAATCTCTCCAAGTATACGAAATCTCTCCTAAATCTCTCCAAGAATGTGAAATCTCTCCAAGTATGTGAAATCTCTCCCAAATCTCTCAAAGTATGTGAAATCTCTCCCAAATCTCTCTAAGTATGTGAAATCTCTCCAAGTATGTTAAATCTCTCCCAAATCTCTCCAAGTATGTGAAATCTCTCCCAAATCTCTCTCAACTTTTTATAGTCATCCCGACCCTTAACTTGGCCAAAAACCGCTCGAATCGGCGAGTTATATCGAAAAACAGTTAAATAGGGCTGAAACCCCTCTTAGGAACCGAACCTCTTAGGAGCCGAACCTCTTAGGAGCCGAACCCTTCTAATGGGAACCGAACCCTCCTGTCAGAACCGAACTTGTCAGAAGCCTTCTCGGACCGAAGCCAGCAGCAAGGACCGAACTTCGGCCCCCATCCGAGAGGCCTCGCACCTTCGGTCCCTCCCTTCGGACCTTCGGTCTCCTCTTCCCCCTTCGGCTCCTTCTTTCCCTTCTCTCGGTTCTCACTCTCTTAGAGCCGAACCTCGCAGGTTCGGTCCATATTGCCCGGTTTTCGACCACTTTCGCTTCCTAAGCCCGTTTTTTACGTTTTTGACGGTATTTTTTCACCAAATTCATAATTTTATCATTTTTAACCCCCAGAACTCTTTTTTAATTATTTTTCAAGGATTTGTTAATTATAAATCATTATTTTACATTAAGAAGAGTATCCTACACCACAAGTGGGTCAAGTGTGCCCACTTGCCTCCTATGTGTCACTTTCTCATTGATCCAACCTTATCCACATCAAACAAACCAAGGCAAACATCCCTTCACCCTAGCCACTTGCTCTAGCAACCCTCCATATAAGGAAATGTTTGGGATTTCCTTGATCATTTGCTTCACCATCAAACACTTATACACTTCTTAAACCATCAAGAGGGCCTCTTTTCTCTCAACTTTCAGCCACACTTTTGTGGAGTTCTTGAGTCATTTATTCACTTATTGGTAAGTATTTCCTTCTAACTCAAGTGCTATTACATGTTTTCATAACACTCTTGGATCATCTACACACATATTAACACAAAATCGTTCTTAGGATCATCCAAAAACTTCGTGTGTTCATCAAGTGTTCTTCACTTGAAACTCATCATCTTCAACCTTCCATCCTTCAAGGAATCACATAAGGTGAGTTCATACCCCTACATTTTCTAGTTTTCTTCAGTTTTCAGGGGGGGACACAAGTTAAAACACCAAAACATATTCAAAACTTAACTTGACAGCTTACAACAGAAACGTTGTGACCTGTTCACGAACTGTTTTACCCAACTTAAACTTAATATCTTTCAAAACTGTTTACTATGAAAGTAGTTTAGGTTTATACCTTTAAAATGACTACTTGCACATCTCAATATGATTTTTCTACGATTTATGGTGATTTTTACAAAACTACCTATCATTTCAGAAACGAATTCGGACCAGGCAGTGAATATGAACACTTTCACATAAGTTAGAGACTTCTAAAAATCATAATAAAAATTATGAATAAACTAGACACATTTTCTAAACTCTCAGAGTTTACGGAGTTAGTTTCGACTTCGTATGATTTTTCTATGATGATTTCAAAACAGTACAGAAAGGATAAAAACTAGTTACATAGTTTACCATATTAACAACACTTTGTAGTATGTTGAGCAAAGTGTATAATGATAAGTTTCTCAATGTTTGGATGCATTCTTGTTAGTTTATCATCATAAACAGAAATTAGTCATTCTTGTTAAGGTTTTTCCTCCATTCATTTCGAACACATATAATAAACTACATTAAGTATAGTTTATGAATTTTCGATAAAAGCATACTACATGGAAAAGGTTTTACTCTCAAAACAAATGGGTTTTTCATATACTACTTGATAAACTATAATAGTAATAGTTTATGGATTCATATCACAAATGTATTTTCATAAAAGGTGATTTCACTTCCTCCACGGAAGGGGCTTTATACTCAAACTATATGTAAACTAGTTAACGTAAGTTGTGAGACATTCTCATTGTACTCTTTGAGTACTGGTTAAAAATCCTGAATTAGTTATAACCAGAGTCTCTTGTAGGGAGAGCGTGATAATTGTGTATAGATCTATATTGGGATTGACAACCCACATCCATGTTGCTTGCATAAGTCCGATCGGCCGATCGGGGGTGACAAATGTCATTTCGTTTCCGACGTCTGAAGATCATCGCAGCAGGTCATCCTGTCGTAGTATAGTTATAACGACTCACATAGGGAGTTAACAATCTTTCAAGTTTACAGGGAAAATTCTACTTTAAAAAGGGGTTTTATCTATTTAAAACTACATAACTTTTTATAAGGAAAATATTGGATTTTCTTTGGAAACGCACTACGATTATAAACATCATAAGTACAAAACACACACTCATATTCTCGGTCTTGGGAGTTAAGGCTACATAACTTTTATAAGGAAATAAGGGATTTTCTTAAAGTATACATGACAAAGTACCAGATTTATTACTAAATGGCTTTCATGATATTAAAACTACGTTTCATCTAGAATTGTTAGACTTCAGCTATAATTTTCTAGGTGTGCATGTTAGGGTTATATATGAATTTAGTCGCAATCGACCTAGAATTAGTGGGCCCGCCTTACTTCCTGTTCCTTGTTTGGTTGTGGACCTAGGGCAGACCCATTATATTCGACAGTTTATTTAACTTAAATTTTATATAACTTATATACACTGGGTGATTATAGAAGGAATCTACAGGTCTTTCTAGGGTACATTATTGCATAACATAGGAGAGTTCATTTCGCGTTTAATAAAGAAAATATTGAATTTTCTGAAATCATACTCTATCGCTTTTTTACAAGGAAAACGGCTTCTTTCTCAAATAAAACTCTTATGAACTCACCAGCTTAATTGTTGACGCTTTTTCAAACTACTTGTATTCTCAGGAATTCAGTGAAACAGGAAATCAACCGCTTTTGAGGATGGGACGTTAAATCGACAAACATTTCATTTTTGTCATCATAAGTGTAATTGATTGGAAACATGTAAACACATACTATTGTATAACTTTTTCAATTATATTTATGATGATTGTGTTTACTTTGAGCACTATTATACTCGTTTTTGTGATACTATACATGAAGTCCTCCACCCCCGGACGTTTTCGCCATCCTTGGTTTGGGGGTGTGACAGTTTCAGACCTTAAGTACTGTCCTTTTGAGCCCTTAGAAGCATTTAGAGTCATAAAAATCAGACTTGGTTGGTTGAGACTCAACCATACAAGTGTTTGATGGTCACAAAGTTTGTTATAGAACCAAAATCTTGTTTTGACCCCCCACCCATGCATGAAAGCACATAAATTTTGTAACTTTATGGACTAAGATGTCTTTAAGGACCTAGATCTGCATTCTGGACGTGAGGGCTTAATGGATTAAGTCACAAATAGAGCCCCAAGGAAACTGGCCAGTACGCTAAGCGTAATCCTTGTACGCTGCGCGTACTGGGTCAATTTCCCGCATTTAGTCAAGGACAGTGTACGCTGGGCGTACGTGTCAAGTACGCCGTGCGTACGCATGTAGAGTGGCGAACTTCGGTTTTTGGGCCTTAGAAGTTGGGCCTGAACAGTTGGGCCCCATAGCCCACTATGGAGGGGAGTTTGGGCCTAGGACTGAGAATTTTAGTATTTGGGCCATAATGGTCCACTCGAAATTAGTTATTTTGGGGGTAAGGAGTTATTGGGCTTGGGGCAAGGCCCATTTGGGGAATTGGGCCCAATTTGGAAAATTGGTCCATTAGTGGGCCATTAGTGGGCCTTTAATGGGTCATTGGTGGGCTGGGAAGGATAAGATGGGTTTGGGCCGTGGGTATGGTCCAATTTTAGACCAAGGGGTAAAATGGTCATTTTACCCTAGGAAGCATTATGGATTTTGATTAAGTGTTGTTATGATATTAATAGCCAGGATATATTCGACGTTCAGCATTACAAGGTGAGTTTTTCTCCAGTAGGAACGGGTCTACGGCCACAATGTCGGCCCGTATAGATATTAGTAGTTCCGGACCTCGGTCTGATGTCGGGTCAAGCCCGAGGAATGTTTGTATGCTTGATGTCTTCGTGATTATTGCATGTTTTGCTTATGTGGTTCCGAACTACGGTTCGATGTTGGGGCAAGCCCGACATATGTTATGTGCTATGTTATGTGTTTATGTTATATGTGTTGATATGCTTGTATACCTGACCTCAGTCCGATGTCGGGCGGGGCCCGATGCCGGACCTCGGTCCGATGTCGGGCGGGGCCCGATGCCGGACCTCGGTCCGATGTCGGGCGGGGCCCAATGTCGGACGGGGCCCTATGCTGGGCGGGGCCCGATGTCGGATTCATCCGATACCGGGAGGGGCCCGATGTAGTGGGATAGGCCCAATATATGCTTTATGTGATTATGTGTATGGTATGTGGTAGATTGGGGAGCTCACTAAGCTTCGTGCTTACAGTTATCAGTTTTTGTTTCAGGTACTTCCACTAGCAAGGGGAAGGGCTCGGGATGATCGCATGGCACACACCGCAGTTTCTTTAGCCTGGGATATTACTCTAATATTTGATATGTGATTTGGATACATTGACACTTATTTTGTTATGACGTTTTGAGTATCGTGACTTATGTTTTATATATCGAATGGTAATTATGGTTTTATTAATGTTTTTGAAACAAAATTTTTGGTCATGATTTTTGGGTCGTTATAAGTTGGTATCAGAGCCTTGTTTTGAGAGATTTGGGTGCGCTCTCGGGTGTGTCTGAACTCAAACTAAGGAATTGGTATAGAAGTTTTCAAAAGAAAAATCATTTTATAAAAAGAAACTTAAAAGAGAAAAAAGTTTTGAAAAAAAAGGAAAAAGGGTGTGGTGCATGCAATCAGCCGAGCTCAAGTAAGTTTCACAAACTATCCATACAAGTTATTTGATATGATATGACTATGTGTTCAGCATGCTAGATTAGGGCTAAGGATCTAGGAAGGATACCTTGTATGCCTGCTTTATATGTATGAGAACTGCATGCTAGATTAGGGCTAAGGATCTAGGAAGGATGCCTTGTATGCCATTTGTATGAGTTTTGAGCAGTATGCTAGTACTGATTAGTCAGTAACATGATAGCCAGATTAGAGTATGGATACTCAATGCCCGAATGTTGCTTGCTTTGTGCTTATAGGAGTTCTGATTATCTTTAATTAACTAGTAAACGAATGCGTTAAAGTTACATATTATAAGGACTAAATAAATTGAGAAGGCTAGGTTTTAATGCTATTACGCAGCTCTTGTTTGAGTCCTAACCATTGTAGTGTGAGACCTCTCATTCGAAGAATTATCTAGTCTGATTAATATGTAATTGTATTCGCGAGCTAGTTAGGGAAAGGCAGTAGGGACTTCTTATGCAGCTGATGGCGGAGGATAGGTTGGAGATTTCTCCTAGGGCAAGCCTAGGAAGAGAGTAGCGTGTGTAGCGGAAGTAGTAGAAGGGCAAGCCCACGAACAGCAGTAGGCAGTTCAGGTGTCGGTGAGGGATCGGGCTCGGGCTCTGGAGCCGAGCAGCTAGATGACCAAATGAGGGAGTTCATATCCTTTGAGATCACGCGCAACATCATTGAGCAGACTCATGTGATCTTCGGCACGATCAAGGAGGGTATTCTAGAGCTATTGGACGAGAGGTTGAGTGCCTTCCGCACTGAGGTGGAGGCCATGATGGGGTCGCGCACTTTGACTTTCAGGGAGTTCAGGGCATGTGGAGCTCCTGACTATCATGGGGCTCGGGACCCCATAGCTAGCAGCAGGTGGTTGGCTGATGTTGCCAACGCCTTCTGTACCAGCAGATGTCCCGAGGGGGACAATGTCTGAATTGCGTCCTGTCTCCTGAAGGACAGGGCATGTGACTGGTGGGAGGAGGTCGGACGAGCCATTGGTGATGACACAGTTTTGGATGCGATAACTTGGAGTGATTTCACGACCAGGTTCAGGGCTGAGTTCGCACCTGTTATTAAGGTGCAACAGCTTGCCAAAGAGTTCCAGGACCTCCGGCAGACGACAGAGACAGTGGCGGAGATTACCGCCAAGTTCAGGGAGAGGGCCCTTCTCGTTCCGCAGTATGTGGTGGACGAGGAGATGAAAAATGCCCGATATCATGAGATGTTGAGGAGCGATATCAGACAGTTTATGAGCCGATCCATCCAGTGGCGAATCTAGGATTCAAACTCACAGGTGTCCACTTGAATAAGATAACAAAATAAATGGTTCAATTTTTTTTGGCTAACGGTCGGTTTGTCAATAAAGCCATCTCCGACATATATATTATTAACTTTTATACCAACATATATTGAAATTATTAGTAAATGTTTACCATTGTGCACACGAGTTATAGAATACAATTTATCAATATATCGTTTCTAATATTATTAACATATATTTCTTAATATATACACTATACAATAATTCATAAATTAATCATATAAACTAAATAAATGACCAAATTAACCATACAAAAGATAAACCTATAGAAGAATCAAATGAAAAATTGTTTACCGAGTCTACACTAAGTGTTATAATTGCTTTTCTTTTAAAAGAATATAATATAGTAAATTTGTGATTTTCTCATTTTAAATTGGACTAAATAAATTATCAAGAATATTATACTGATTCACAGTCTAGTCCACAATACAAATCTAGTGATGTAGCCCACAGTAAATGTATATTGCTTTTTCTCAAAACTAGTGATTTTCTGTTGTTTATAATACCTAGGCAATAGTTTGTAACTTTCGATTTCCTAGACTAGACTTTTTCATATAAACCTAATATTGTTTTTGCTTTATATACATTACACAGTAAATAGCAAAGGAGAGAGAGAGACCATACTGCAATACCTCAAGATGAAGAAATTGGGAGTCTAAGCGTGTTGAGAATCAGGTCGTTGGTGCCGTCTATCAATATACGGTCGCCGGAAATCGAAAGGAGGATTTTGTGGTGCGCCTATGGGAGGAGTCGGACATGGGAAGGACAACCACAATTTCTATCTTGTTTGTTTTTTTAGGGTTTTCCTCTAATTAACTCTTCTTTTATATTTCTTTTTCATCGTTTATTTCTTTTAATATCAGGAAGTTTGAATTTTCCATGATGTTTATTTCTTTTAAATATGACAGAAGATTGAACTGTTAAAAGATGATTATGGTATCAATAGAAAATATTTTTTTTGGTATTTATCTTATGACCTCCTAATAACTCGGTATTAATTAACCTACATAAAAAATCTAGATTGTTCAAAATTTCAGTTTGCTTTGTGTCACAACAGGTGTCCAATATATATTCTTCACAGGTGTCCACTTGAAAAATATCATATATTTCATATATAATTTTCCAAAATTAGGGGTGTCAATGGACACGCTTAATATAAAGGTAGCTTCGCCATTGGATCCAGCTGTAGGATGCTGGAGGATATGATAGCGAGGGCTCGTGAGAGAGAGATTGATCTGGAGATGGAGAGAAAGAGGAAGCCGGAGTCGGGGTCTGGCGCGGAGGGCTCGGGCAAGAAGCCCAAGGTGTCAGATCAGAGGTCTAGGAGTTAGCAGGGTCGCAGTCGTTGTGGCAAATGCGGCAAGTTGCACGAGGGAGCGTGCAGGGCAGGGAGTTCAGGTTGCTTCTGTTGGATTAGGTGTCTAAGTCTATAACTATTATTGGTATGTATTCGACCCGAGAGTAGCATGGTCCATTTGGGTTGCATATCATCAGGACAATTTGTTAGGATGGACTTTTGAGAGAAGGTTATTTATGGTTTATTAATATATTATAAGTTATAATATATTAATATGAAATCATATGTTTTAATTAGTATTGATCAAGAACGAATTTGGAATTAATTTAGTGATCAAAAAGAGACTAATTAAAACTATGGGGACTAATTATGGTAATTAGTTATATTTATATGTGTTGGGCTTATGATCCATGTTGGACCAAGTTTATGTATGGATACATAAAGAGTTGGGCCACATGAACCATGGATCATAAAATCCATGGATATGGGTTTAGATTTTACCCATGACTCTTAGAATTCAACACATATAAATACATATGTTATGACCTAAAACCGCCACCCCCTAGCCACCTCTAGAGTATGTGCATGTTCTTGGAGTTCATGAAGGTTTTAGAGTGCATGGAGATTCTCTCTCAAGTCCTACCTTTGTCCTTGATGTGTTGTGATTTCATTTGAGGCTTCCACACTATTGGGGCTAAGTTCTTAAGGCCAAATACATCAAGACTTCTAGCCACACAAATGGTATGTTACAATATCTAGCATTTTATGTAGTTTGTATGACAATTGCATGCTAGCTATAGGTTCAATACCTTGGAAACCATTTGCATGTATAATTAGTGAAAACATAGATCCAAGGTATTTAGGGTTGTATGTGCACCATAGGATATTGTATTATACCAAAACCCAACAGTGGTATCAGAGCCAAGGCTTGTTTTCATGTTATACTTGCTGAAATGGCTGAAAAATCGAAAATTTTGGCTGTCTGGGCACTGGACTCGCCGAGTCCACTGATGAACTCGTCGAGTCCATGAAGAAATTCATCCAACTCGTCGAGTTGGTTCGTGCACTCGACGAGTAGGACCCCCTGACAGCATATTTTTGACTTTTAAGGCTGGAATTGGACTAGAAACATTACCCTAAGCTGTTTTTTGTCTTGTAGACCTGTTTTGATGTGGTAATGTTCATGCTAAACCAATTTCAAAGATAATTGTCAATAGATTCATGTTTTGTATTAGTTTAATGGTTAGGCTAATTTCATGAAAAAATTTGATTTGAATTGTCTTGTTCTTATGAGTTAGTCTAGATTAATAGAAACGTTATGTGATAATTTGTTTGCAATCCATATTAATCTTAAAGTTGCTCATAAAATGTGTTTTGTAACTTGTCCTCGAGTTATATGATTCTTTAAAACTCATAAGATTTCCATAAGTTAGGAAAAATGAAGAGTCTTATTTTCTTGAATGATTTTAAAGTCTTCCATAACTTGTCCTCAAGTTATGGAACTTGAAGAGTTTAGTCATTAAACTACTTTAAACTCATAGGTTATGAAAATGAAGAGTTTTTTTTTTCTTAAATGTTTTTTAAAGTCTTCCATAACTTGTCCTCAAGTTATGGAACTTGAAGAGTTTTCATTAAAACTACTTTAAATTCATAAGTTATGGAATTGAAAAGGTTTTTGAATTGTTCAAAACTTGCCCTCAAGTTTTGGAATTTGTAAAGTTTCCCCCCATGAATACTTTAGTTCCAAGTTAAACCCTTAGAATTTTAATAGTTTAAAATTCAACCCTTATACTATTATAATATTATAGGTTTAATATTTATATATATATATATATATATATATATATATATATATATATATATATATATATGTATAAGAGTAAAAGTCAGTCTTACTGTTAGTAGACCTCATTCACGAAGCCGGTCTATAAGGGGGGTATAAGGTTACTGCCTATAAAATGGCAGTTTAATGGGTGTCCACTCTCACCCACCGCTTCCTTGACTGGTGGAGGGTCGTTAGCCGAACGGGTTTGACAGGACTATAATTCTCCCTTCATTAAAAGTATTAATGATAAATACTAAGTAACTAAACACTTATAAATTCTCAATCTTAGTTACTTAGGAAAATGTGAATTTGGTGCTAACCCATGAAATTTACACTTTGTACCTTACCAAGTCGTTAGTGGAGCGTGTGTGGTTAACCGGCACACTAACAAGGACTAGTAAGAGTGGCGAAGGGTAACTTAATGTTTATCATAGATCGGTGGAGCGTGCGTGGTTAACCGTCACATCGATTAGGTGATAATATTAAGGGTACCAAGTGAATTTGCATGGTTATTCACACCTTGTTTTGTGATCCTCGGCATCCCAGTCACAAAATTTGAGAGGGCACAATCGAGATTGAAACATGCCATTGAAAAGTTCAATGAATCTCAAAATATCTAGGAGTTTCAAAACCAATTAAAACCTAATAAATTATTTCGTTGTTCATGGTGGAAATTGGTGAATCGTCATTCGCCTACCTTCAAATATTTTATAGCTTGGATTACGGCATCCCTCTTCCAAGTTGTAAAATATTGTGTTGGGTCCTAGCCTTAATATTTCATATTGGGTGTTATATTAAGGACTTAAAAATCAACTAACTTCAAGATCTCCCATTGTAGATGTCTAGTTTATACATCTATGATCTTCCCAAATCTCTTGGAATTTCACTTCCTCCACCCCCTCCAATTATTCTCCCTAACCCACAAGTTCAAGGTCACTCAGGCCCTATTGGCAAGTAAAGTCTATGTGTGCTCACATCTTGGAGATGAAGTCACATATTTACAACCCGGGAGAGTTGGGTGTCAAGGTCTTGAGGAAGTTGATTGTTAACTTGTTTCTTCAATCACTTTCTAAATCACATAGTGAGTTCCTTTGGGACTACTATGTGACAGACCATGACTTGACCCTTAATGATCTTACCTATTTGCTTTGTGCTGCTGAGTCAGCAATGATTTTGAGCACTGTTAAAAGCAAATTTGATTAGAAGATCGACTTCCCAAACCTTCTATTGCCAAAGTAAGGGGCATTGGTTGCGAAGCTGGCCAAATTTACCTGATAGTCTGTAAGGACGGTAAAGTCAAAAGTTTTGACTCTACTTCAGGTAAAGTCCATTATCTAACCCTATTAAGTTCCTATTTGGAGATTCTTATTACATGGTGTGACTAGATCACATTTTGATGTTTTAAGAACCAAAGTGAAGAGGAAGCTTAAAGGAAGAATTTTGAGCTGTTACTTAAAGAGTTGTGATAGATTGCTTAGGAATACATAACAACATAGTTTTTCACATGCATTTGCATTGTAAGGATAAGGTTTTCCGCAAAGTTCTTATTTTATTTTAAAATATCCTTACAGTGGCATTTGTGAGAATTTGTTGTTTATATGTTTCCATTGATAGCAATATTGGAATATGGATTTGATTCTTTCGACTGTGGTAGTGTCATAATTTACCAGATAAGGAAAGATTCTCATCACCCAAGTTTCAGTTGGGTAGAAACTTGGAATCATGCAAGTTGTATGATGAATGAGAATTTTCATCTTTGGGAAATTAAGACTAATTCATTGTTCACATGTATATGTGAGTCAAGTGAAAGGATCAGGGGATCGGGTACACTTGAGTATGCACTGGTCAGGTCCACCACAAAGAATGATGAGACTATTCGTCATGATTTACTAAAGCAGAACGAATAAGAAGAATCAAATAAGGCAGGAAGATAAAAGTTTCTCCAATCTGAAAAGATGGGAGAGTACTTGAGTATCTTGTTTTATGATTATCTTAGTGATTATGAAACCATATCACAATTGATTATCTAAGGACATCTTAGTGCATTTGTTTGGCTAAGAAGAGAAATCGTGGATTGTTGAAATGGTTAAAATCAAAAAGATAAATCATACTTCGTTCCATAACAAGTCTTGGAGTCATACTCCAAGATTGTAACTCGAGTGACATATCTTAAGGAAGGTTTGTAACACTTGTCAAGTGTAAGAGTAAAATGTGTCTCTACTCTTGTACATTTGAAATTGGTAAGTTGTGATGTTTTGGGTTAAACAGAGACCAACTAAGGCCAATTATGTGAAGTGCTAGTCTTGATAAGAATCTGCACTGACCCTTGATAAGAAATGGTTCTTGACAAGAGAGTCTTATATGTCAAGAGGACAGTGGGAGTCTTAAAGCTCTTGAAAGTTCCAAGAACTAATCAAGAATAAAAACCTGAAGTTCTTCACTAGCACACGACTTGAGGTTTATAACCTATCGTGTTGACATTTTTGTGCCCATTCCAGTTAAAGTTGGTTTTGCATTGGGTGCATAACAACTTGGAAGCAATGACAGGCCCTTGTGCTGCCAAGTGGCAAGAAATTAAGATTGCCCAAGTTCGGTCCATATGAGTTTGGATTTGTCACTAACCTTGTCTTGTGATTATGGTTTTGACAAATTCACATGGATAGGAACTCATTCACCATAAAATCTAAGTGCCATAAGGTTTCTCTCCGATTCATGAAAATGATGGTGAGGAAACGCTTTCACTAAGTAGATTTTAAGTAGATAGCAAGTGTGTTATTTTCATTCTCAAAGTCGTTAGTGGAGCGTGTGTGGTTAACCGGCACACTAACATGGACTTGTGAGAAGTGGCAAAGGTCTAAACAATTGCGATTATGATTACGGCATCCCTTTTCATAGTTCTAAAATTGTTTAGACACACATATGAGCTATCTAAGGAAAGGTGTATGATTTTGATAAAGTTTTATCAAAGCATCTTGTATCAGAAGTCTGAACTTTGGTAAGAAAGTCAATAAAGTATTGATTTCTAGAAGTCCAACTGATTTCTGGATACATGTCAAAGCTAGTGGGAGCATAAGTGATATGCTAATAATTATCATGTAAGTGGGAGCATGATCATTATGTTAAGTGTTAATTATAGAAAACAAAAAGTTTCAATTGGGAAAAGTTGTTTTGCTATAATTAAGGGAGAGGAAATTATACTTCATTTCAATTCTAAAAGCTTAGATTGAGATTTTGATCATCTTTAGTCAAGGATATATATATAAATTTTATGTTGGAATGGCCAAACATAAGGAAACTCTATATATATTGCGTTCTCAAAATTCGATTATGATTACGGCATTCCTCTTCATAGTCAAATTTTGAAAACATGGCAAATAAAAAATATATATATTGTAGCAAAAGACTGGTCTATGATCACGTCTTTATGTGTGACATCATGAATCGTGTCCCATATGCTTCGGATATAGGATCGATTGCATGTGCTGTAATATTTATCCTTTCTAAATTTTCCGAATGCCTAAGGCATTAAGAAGGGAAAAGTCTAGAATTGGATATGACTAAAATGATTAAGCAATTGTCGAGGACAATCTAAGGTTTACCAAAGATTGGTTGCTCACGGACAATTGGAAGTATATTGTTAATTCTGGTAGGACCATATTAACATATTCTGAAAAGAGGTAACTCTTGTTCAGAAGTGGTAGTCAAAATGGGAATCTGGAAAGGTTTCAATAGGTGGAAGTTGTTCTTCAAATCTGTGTAAGATTAGAAAACTTATTGCAAGAAGGATGTTCAAAGGAATGTACTTTGAATGTGAGACTTCGTTTCCATGGAATTGATCTCCATTGGAATACTCTGTAATGTCTGTTGACAAGTCTTTGTGACTTTGTGCATAGTCATTACGAGAGGATCAATGCATATAAGTTTAGAATCTAACAGATTTCGTTAAATGGTAGGAATTTGGAATTCTTACATTTGCGATAAAAATTTGGGATTGTGAAATGAGCATCATTGGAATCATGTTCAGTTGATCTATTTCACAAAGTAAAGATCATAGTTAAACATAGTGTGCATACTTGGTGTATGGCATGACTAGTGTTTAGAAAACATAGTTTACATGCTTGGAGCATGGGACAACTATTGTTTTAATTCAAGTATAAAGTTGATTATTTGAAACATTATATAATGAATAATGAGTAATCAATATGGTGTTTAAATAAAAGGTGTTTTATTTACTCTCAAAGGTGCTTGGGACCATAGAGTGATTAGTATTATTCTTGTGTTTCACTTTGCGTGTTTTGACTTCCAGAATAATTAGGTTATTCTTTCCGAATGACTAAGTTATTCAAACCATCCACAGTCGATAATACGTTGGAAGTAGGTATTAAGGCAAGACTGTCATGAATCGGGTTTGTAGATGTCCAAGGTAGTGGACATAGTAAGAGTTACTACAACATTCATGAGTACTCCTGGAATAAGGATTCGAGTATTGGATTCAACCCACGCTCATTTGAATCACTTCATGGATTTTATCACGAGTGATCCTGAGACGATAATATCTTATATTCTTCAAACCTAGAGATATGACTTGTTGCCTATGAGTTGGTTATATATTGATTGCACGTAAACGTATTTGGTAACTCGATGTTATAAAACGTGCCTTTGTGTATGATTCAACAAGTAGTAGAACAAGCATATGAGTCGAAGTTTATCCATTCCTTTTACCCTTGGAGGGATAAAAGCGATATCTGTGGGGCCCTCGATGATTTGGTGATGACAAACGTAAGTGCTCGGCCAGGCCTGGACTGATTTGATTTGTTCAATTAGTCAGTCGTCATAAATCGGAAATCGGGAAACAACAAATGGACAGAGAGAATGATTATAATCCATATGATATCTAGAATGGAGGAATATATGATCCCTTATCTAATGAACGTGTCATTGATTTGTTCAGAGTTCGACAGTGGCTTTAAGAGCTACGATTGCTAGTCGGGTCTTGGAGTCATACGCAATAATAGTTTTAGACTTATCCAAGTGGGAGACTGTTGGATTAGGTGTCTAAGCCCATAACTATTATTGGTATGTATTCGACCCGAGAGTAGCATGGTCCATTTGGGTTGCATATCATCAGGACAATTTGTTAGGATGGACTTTTGAGAGAAGGTTATTTATGGTTTATTAATATATTATAAGTTATAATATATTAATATGAAATCATATGTTTTAATTAGTATTGATCAAGAACTAATTTGGAAATAATTTAGTGATCAAAAAGAGACTAATTAAAACTATGGGGACTAATTATGGTAATTAGTTATATTTATATGTGTTGGGCTTATGATCCATGTTGGACCAAGTTTATGTATGGATACATAAAGAGTTGGGCCACATGAACCATGGATCATAAAATCCATGGATATGGGTTTGGGTTATACCCATGACTCTTAGAATTCAACACATATAAATACATATGTTATGACCTAAAACCGCCACCCCCTAGCCACCTCTAGAGTGTGTGCATGTTCTTGGAGTTCATGAAGGTTTTAGAGTGCATGGAGATTCTCTCTCAAGTCCTACCTTTGTCCTTGATGTGTTGTGACTTCATTTGAGGCTTCCACACTATTGGGGCTAAGTTATTAAGGCCAAATACATCAAGACTTCCAGCCACACAAAAGGTATGTTACAATATCTAGCATTTTATGTAGTTTGTATGACAAATGCATGCTAGCTATAGGTTCAATACCTTGGAAACCATTTGCATGTATAATTAGTGAAAACATAGATCCAAGGTATTTAGGGTTGTATGTGCACCATAGGATGTTGTATTATACCAAAACCCAACAGTGGTATCAGAGCCAAGGCTTGTTTTCATGTTATACTTGCTGAAATGGCTGAAAAATCAAAAAATTTGGCTGTCTGGGCACTGGACTCGCCGAGTCCACTGATGAACTCGCCGAGTCCATGAAGAAATTCATCCAACTCGTCAAGTTGGTTCGTGCACTCGACGAGTAGGACCCCCTGGCAGCATATTTTCGACTTTTAAGGCTGGAATTGGACTAGAAACATTACCCTAAGCTATTTTTTGTCTTGTAGACCTGTTTTGATGTGGTAATGTTCATGCTAAACCAATTTCAAAGATAATTGTCAATAGATTCATGTTTTGTATTAGTTTAATGGTTAGGCTAATTTCATGAAAAAATTTGATTTGAATTGTCTTGTTCTTATGAGTTAGTCTAGATTAATAGAAAAGTTATGTGATAATTTGTTTGCAATCCATATTAATCTTAAAGTTGCTCATAAAATGTGTTTTTGTAACTTGTCCTCAAGTTATATGATTCTTTAAAACTCATAAGATTTCCATAAGTTAGGAAAAATGAAGAGTCTTATTTTCTTGAATGATTTTAAAGTCTTCCATAACTTGTCCTCAAGTTATGGAACTTGAAGAGTTTAGTCATTAAACTACTTTAAACTCATAGGTTATGAAAATGAAGAGTTTTTTTTCTTAAATGTTTTTTAAAGTCTTCCATAACTTGTCCTCAAGTTATGGAACTTGAAGAGTTTTCATTAAAACTACTTTAAATTCATAAGTTATGGAATTGAAAAGGTTTTTGAATTGTTCAAAACTTGCCCTCAAGTTTTGGAATTTGTAAAGTTTCCCCCCATGAATACTTTAGTTCCAAGTTAAACCCTTAGAATTTTAATAGTTTAAAATTCAACCCTTATACTATTATAATATTATAGGTTTAATATTTATATATATATATATGTATAAGAGTAAAAGTCAGTCTTACCGTTAGTAGGCCTCATTCACGAAGCCGGTCTATAAGGGGGGTATAAGGTTACTGCCTATAAAATGGCAGTTTAATGGGTGTCCACTCTCACCCACCGCTTCCTTGACTGGTGGAGGGTCGTTAGCCGAACGGGTTTGACAGGACTATAATTCTCCCTTCATTAAAAGTATTAATGATAAATACTAAGTAACTAAACACTTATAAATTCCTAATCTTAGTTACTTAGGAAAATGTGAATTTGGTGCTAACCCATGAAATTTACACTTTGTACCTTACCAGTTAGTGGAGCGTGTGTGGTTAACCGGCACACTAACATGGACTAGTAAGAGTGGCGAAGGGTAACTTAATGTTTATCATAGATCGGTGGAGCGTGCGTGGTTAACCGTCACATCGATTAGGTGATAATATTAAGGGTACCAAGTGAATTTGCATGGTTATTCACACCTTGTTTTGTGATCCTCGGCATCCCAGTCACAAAATTTGAGAGGGCACAATCGAGATTGAAACATGCCATTGAAAAGTTCAATGAATCTCAAAAGATCTAGGAGTTTCAAAACCAATTAAAACCTAATAAATTATTTCGTTGTTCATGGTGGAAAATGGTGAATCGTCATTCGCCTACCTTCAAATATTTTATAGCTTGGATTACGGCATCCCTCTTCCAAGTTGTAAAATATTGTGTTGGGTCCTAGCCTTAATATTTCATATTGAGTGTTATATTAAGGACTTAAAAATCAACTAACATCAAGATCTCCCATTGTAGATGTCTAGTTTATACATCTATGATCTTCCCAAATCTCTTGGAATTTCACTTCCTCCACCCCCTCCAATTATTCTCCCTAACCCACAAGTTCAAGGTCACTCAGGCCCTATTGGCAAGTAAAGTCTATGTGTGCTCACATCTTGGAGATGAAGTCACATATTTACAACCCGGGAGAGTTAGGTGTCAAGGTCTTGAGGAAGTTGATTGTTAACTTGTTTCTTCAATCACTTTCTAAGACACATAGTGAGTTCCTTTGGGACTACTATGTGACAGACCATGACTTGACCCTTAATAATCTTACCTATTTGCTTTGTGCTGCTGAGTCAGCAATGATTTTGAGCACTGGTAAAAGCAAATTTGATTAGAAGATCGACTTCCCAAACCTTCTATTGCCAAAGGAAGGGGCATTGGTTGCGAAGCTGGCCAAATTTACCTGATAGTCTGTAAGGACGGTAAAGTCAAAAGTTTTGACTCTACTTCAGGTAAAGTCCATTATCTAACCCTATTAAGTTCCTATTTGGAGATTCTTATTACATGGTGTGACTAGATCACATTTTGATGTTTTAAGAACCAAAGTGAAGAGGAAGCTTAAAGGAAGAATTTTGAGCTGTTACTTAAAGAGTTGTGATAGATTGCTTAGGAATACATAACAACATAGTTTTTCACATGCATTTGCATTGTAAGGATAAGGTTTTCCGCAAAGTTCTTATTTTATTTTAAAATATCCTTACAGTGGCATTTGTGAGAATTTGTTGTTTATATGTTTCCATTGATAGCAATATTGGAAAATGGATTTGATTCTTTCGACTGTGGTAGTGTCATAATTTACCAGATAAGGAAAGATTCTCATCACCCAAGTTTCAGTTGGGTAGAAACTTGGAATCATGCAAGTTGTATGATGAATGAGAATTTTCATCTTTGGGAAATTAAGACTAATTCATTGTTCACATGTATATGTGAGTCAAGTGAAAGGATCAGGGGATCGGGTACACTTGAGTGTGCACTGGTCAGGTCCACCACAAAGAATGATGAGACTATTCGTCATGATTTACTAAAGCTTAGTAAATATGGTTATACTTACATGTTTAAGTATAATTCCGAAACATTGGAAAAGTATCAATGTTAGGCAGAACGAATAAGAAGAATCAAATAAGGCAGGAAGATAAAAGTTTCTCCAATCTGAAAAGATGGGAGAGTACTTGAGTATCTTGTTTTATGATTATCTTAGTGATTATGAAACCATATCACAATTGATTATCTAAGGACATCTTAGTGCATTTGTTTGGCTAAGAAGAGAAATCGTGGAGTGTTGAAATGGTTAAAATCAAAAAGATGAATCATACTTCGTTCCATAACAAGTCTTAGAGTCATACTCCAAGATTGTAACTCGAGTGACATATCTTAAGGAAGGTTTGTAACACTTGTCAAGTGTAAGAGTAAAATGTGTCTCTACTCTTGTACATTTGAAATTGGTAAGTTGTGATGTTTTGGGTTAAACAGAGACCAACTAAGGCCAATTATGTGAAGTGCTAGTCTTGATAAGAATCTGCACTGACCCTTGATAAGAAATGGTTCTTGACAAGAGAGTCTTATATGTCAAGAGGACAGTGGGAGTCTTAAAGCTCTTGAAAGTTCCAAGAACTAATCAAGAATAAAAACCTGAAGTTCTTCACTAGCACACGACTTGAGGTTTATAACCTATCGTGTTGACATTTTTGTGCCCATTCCAGTTAAAGTTGGTTTTGCATTGGGTGCATAACAACTTGGAAGCAATGACAGGCCCTTGTGCTGCCAAGTGGCAAGAAATTAAGATTGCACAAGTTCGGTCCATATGAGTTTGGATTTGTCACTAACCTTGTCTTGTGATTATGGTTTTGAAAAATTCACATGGATAGGAACTCATTCACCATAAAATCTAAGTGTCATAAGGTTTCTCTCCGATTCATGAAAATGATGGTGAGGAAACGCTTTCACTAAGTAGATTTTAAGTAGATAGCAAGTGTGTTATTTGCATTCTCAAAGTCGTTAGTGGAGCATGTGTGGTTAACCGGCACACTAACATGGACTTGTGAGAAATGGCAAAGGTCTAAACAATTGCGACTATGATTACGGCATCCCTTTTCATAGTTCTAAAATTGTTTAGACACACATATGAGCTATCTAAGGAAAGGTGTATGATTTTGATAAAGTTTTATCAAAGCATCTTGTATCAGAAGTCTGAACTTTGGTAAGAAAGTCAATAAAGTATTGATTTCTAGAAGTCCAACTGATTTCTGGATACATGTCAAAGCTAGTGGGAGCATAAGTGATATGCTAATAATTATCATGTAAGTGGGAGCATGATCATTATGTTAAGTGTTAATTATAGAAAACAAAAAGTTTCAATTGGGAAAAGTTGTTTTGCTATAATTAAGGGAGAGGAAATTATACTTCATTTCAATTCTAAAAGCTTAGATTGAGATTTTGATCATCTTTAGTCAAGGATATATATATAAATTTTATGTTGGAATGGCCAAACATAAGGAAACTCTATATATATTGCGTTCTCAAAATTCGATTATGATTACGGCATTCCTCTTCATAGTCAAATTTTGAAAACATGGCAAATAAAAAATATATATATTGTAGCAAAAGACTGGTCTATGATCACGTCTTTATGTGTGACATCATGAATCGTGTCCCATATGCTTCGGATATAGGATCGATTGCATGTGCTGTAATATTTATCCTTTCTAAATTTTCCGAATGCCTAAGGAATTAAGAAGGGAAAAGTCTAGAATTGGATATGACTAAAATGATTAAGCAATTGTCGAGGACAATCTAAGGTTTACCAAAGATTGGTTGCTCACGGACAATTGGAAGTATATTGTTAATTCTGGTAGGACCATATTAACATATTCTGAAAAGAGGTAACTCTTGTTCAGAAGTGGTAGTCAAAATGGGAATCTGGAAAGGTTTCCATAGGTGGAAGTTGTTCTTCAAATCTGTGTAAGATTAGAAAACTTATTGCAAGAAGGATGTTCAAAGGAATGTACTTTGAATGTGAGACTTCGTTTCCATGGAATTGATCTCCATTGGAATACTCTGTAATGTCTGTTGACAAGTCTTTGTGACTTTGTGCATAGTCATTACGAGAGGATCAATGCATCTAAGTTTAGAATCTAACAGATTTCGTTAAATGGTAGGAATTTGGAATTCTTACATTTGCGATAAAAATTTGGGATTGTGAAATGAGCATCATTGGAATCATGTTCAGTTGATCTATTTCACAAAGTAAAGATCATAGTTAAACATAGTGTGCATACTTGGTGTATGGCATGACTAGTGTTTAGAAAACATAGTTTACATGCTTGGAGCATGGGACAACTATTGTTTTAATTCAAGTATAAAGTTGATTATTTGAAACATTATACAATGAATAATGAGTAATCAATATGGTGTTTAAATAAAAGGTGTTTTATTTACTCTCAAAGGTGCTTGGGACCATAGAGTGATTAGTATTATTCTTGTGTTTCACTTTGCATGTTTTGACTTCCAGAATAATTAGGTTATTCTTTCCGAATGACTAAGTTATTCAAACCATCCACAGTCGATAATACGTTGGAAGTAGGTATTAAGGCAAGACTGTCATGAATCGGGTTTGTAGATGTCCAAGGTAGTGGACATAGTAAGAGTTACTACAACATTCATGAGTACTCCTGGAATAAGGATTCGAGTATTGGATTCAACCCACGCTCATTTGAATCACTTCATGGATTTTATCACGAGTGATCCTGAGACGATAATATCTTATATTCTTCAAACCTAGAGATATGACTTGTTGCCTATGAGTTGGTTATATATTGATTGCACGTAAACGCATTTGGTAACTCGATGTTATAAAACGTGCCTTTGTGTATGATTCAACAAGTAGTAGAACAAGCATATGAGTCGAAGTTTATCCATTCCTTTTACCCTTGGAGGGATAAAAGCGATATCTGTGGGCCCCTCGATGATTTGGTGATGACAAACGTAACTGCTCGGCCAGGCCTGGACTGATTTGATTTGTTCAATTAGTCAGTCGTCATAAATCGGAAATCGGGAAACAACAAATGGACAGAGAGAATGATTATAATCCATGTCTCAGTCCATATGATATCTAGAATGGAGGAATATATGATCCCTTATCTAATGGACGTGTCATTGATTTGTTCAGAGTTCGACAGTTGCTTTAAGAGCTACGATTGCTAGTCGGGTCTTGGAGTCATACGCAATAACAGTTTTAGACTTATCCAAGTGGGAGACTGTTGGATTAGGTGTCTAAGCCCATAACTATTATTGGTATGTATTCGACCCGAGAGTAGCATGGTCCATTTGGGTTGCATATCATCAGGACAATTTGTTAGGATGGACTTTTGAGAGAAGGTTATTTATGGTTTATTAATATATTATAAGTTATAATATATTAATATGAAATCATATGTTTTAATTAGTATTGATCAAGAACTAATTTGGAATTAATTTAGTGATCAAAAAGAGACTAATTAAAACTATGGGGACTAATTATGGTAATTAGTTATATTTATATGTGTTGGGCTTATGATCCATGTTGGACCAAGTTTATGTATAGATACATAAAGAGTTGGGCCACATGAACCATGGATCATAAAATCCATGGATATGGGTTTGGGTTATACCCATGACTCTTAGAATTCAACACATATAAATACATATGTTATGACCTAAAACCGCCACCCCCTAGCCACCTCTAGAGTGTGTGCATGTTCTTGGAGTTCATGAAGGTTTTAGAGTGCATGGAGATTCTCTCTCAAGTCCTACCTTTGTCCTTGATGTGTTGTGACTTCATTTGAGGCTTCCACACTATTGGGTCTAAGTTATTAAGGCCAAATACATCAAGACTTCCAGCCACACAAAAGGTATGTTACAATATCTAGCATTTTATGTAGTTTGTATGACAATTGCATGCTAGCTATAGGTTCAATACCTTGGAAACCATTTGCATGTATAATTAGTGAAAACATAGATCCAAGGTATTTAGGGTTGTATGTGCACCATAGGATGTTCTATTATACCAAAACCCAATAGTGGTATCAGAGCCAAGGCTTGTTTTCATGTTATACTTGCTGAAATGGCTGAAAAATCAAAAATTTTGGCTGTCTGGGCACTGGACTCGCCGAGTCCATGAAGAAATTCATCCAACTCGTCGAGTTGGTTCGTGCACTCGACGAGTAGGACCCCCTGACAGCATATTTTCGACTTTTAAGGCTGGAATTGGACTAGAAACATTACCCTAAGCTGTTTTTTGTCTTGTAGACCTGTTTTGATGTGGTAATGTTCATGCTAAACCAATTTCAAAGATAATTGTCAATAGATTCATGTTTTGTATTAGTTTAATGGTTAGGCTAATTTCATGAAAAAATTTGATTTGAATTGTCTTGTTCTTATGAGTTAGTCTAGATTAATAGAAACGTTATGTGATAATTTGTTTGCAATCCATATTAATCTTAAAGTTGCTCATAAAATGTGTTTTTGTAACTTGTCCTCAAGTTATATGATTCTTTAAAACTCATAAGATTTCCATAAGTTAGGAAAAATGAAGAGTCTTATTTTCTTGAATGATTTTAAAGTCTTCCATAACTTGTCCTCAAGTTATGGAACTTGAAGAGTTTAGTCATTAAACTACTTTAAACTCATAGGTTATGAAAATGAAGAGTTTTTTTTTCCTTAAATGTTTTTTAAAGTCTTCCATAACTTGTCCTCAAGTTATGGAACTTGAAGAGTTTTCATTAAAACTACTTTAAATTCATAAGTTATGGAATTGAAAAGGTTTTTGAATTGTTCAAAACTTGCCCTCAAGTTTTGGAATTTGTAAAGTTTCCCCCCATGAATACTTTAGTTCCAAGTTAAACCCTTAGAATTTTAATAGTTTAAAATTCAACCCTTATACTATTATAATATTATAGGTTTAATATTTATATATATATGTATAAGAGTAAAAGTCAGTCTTACCGTTAGTAGGCCTCATTCACGAAGCCGGTCTATAAGGGGGGTATAAGGTTACTGCCTATAAAATGGCAGTTTAATGGGTGTCCACTCTCACCCACCGCTTCCTTGACTGGTGGAGGGTCGTTAGCCGAACGGGTTTGACAGGACTATAATTCTCCCTTCATTAAAAGTATTAATGATAAATACTAAGTAACTAAACACTTATAAATTCCCAATCTTAGTTACTTAGGAAAATGTGAATTTGGTGCTAACCCATGAAATTTACACTTTGTACCTTACCAAGTCGTTAGTGGAGCGTGTGTGGTTAACCGGCACACTAACATGGACTAGTAAGAGTGGCGAAGGGTAACTTAATGTTTATCATAGATCGGTGGAGCGTGCGTGGTTAACCGTCACATCGATTAGGTGATAATATTAAGGGTACCAAGTGAATTTGCATGGTTATTCACACCTTGTTTTGTGATCCTCGGCATCCCAGTCACAAAATTTGAGAGGGCACAATCGAGATTGAAACATGCCATTGAAAAGTTCAATGAATCTCAAAAGATCTAGGAGTTTCAAAACCAATTAAAACCTAATAAATTATTTCGTTGTTCATGGTGGAAATTGGTGAATCGTCATTCGCCTACCTTCAAATATTTTATAGCTTGGATTACGGCATCCCTCTTCCAAGTTGTAAAATATTGTGTTGGGTCCTAGCCTTAATATTTCATATTGGGTGTTATATTAAGGACTTAAAAATCAACTAACTTCAAGATCTCCTATTGTAGATGTCTAGTTTATACATCTATGATCTTCCCAAATCTCTTGGAATTTCACTTCCTCCACCCCCTCCAATTATTCTCCCTAACCCACAAGTTCAAGGTCACTCAGGCCCTATTGGCAAGCAAAGTCTATGTGTGCTCACATCTTGGAGATGAAGTCACATATTTACAACCCGGGAGAGTTGGGTGTCAAGGTCTTGAGGAAGTTGATTGTTAACTTGTTTCTTCAATCACTTTCTAAGTCACATAGTGAGTTCCTTTGGGACTACTATGTGACAGACCATGACTTGACCCTTAATGATCTTACCTATTTGCTTTGTGCTGCTGAGTCAGCAATGATTTTGAGCACTGGTAAAAGCAAATTTGATTAGAAGATCGACTTCCCAAACCTTCTATTGCCAAAGGAAGGGGCATTGGTTGCGAAGCTGGCCAAATTTACCTGATAGTCTATACGGACGTGGAGATAGCAGATGATAAGACAGTCAGGGTTGCGAGGGTTCATCGGGGATGTATACTACAGTTGTTTGATGAGCATTTTTCAGTGGACTTGGTTCCCATTCCCCTGCGAGGGAATAAGGTTATTGTGGGTATGGACTGGTTGAGTCCCAATGGGGCAGTGATTGACTGCGAGCAGCAGCTAGTGAGATTTCGGACTCCTAGTGGGGGAGGATTGGTGATTCAGGGTGAGAGGCCGCAGAGTGGATTGACTCTATGTTCCGCAGCGAGGGCGAGGCGCTACTTTCAGCAGGGTTGCCCCCGATATGTCGCTTATGTTATGGATACATGGGAGAAGTGTAAGGCGACAGTAGATGATGTGCCAGTAGTACGAGTGTACCCGGACGTATTCCTGGTGGATCTGCCTGAGGTACCTCCAAAGAGACAGGTTGAGTTCATAATTGACCTAGTCCCTAGTGCGGCTCTGATAGCCAAGACACCGTATAGGTTAGCTCCTCCCGAGATGCAAGAGTTGTCTACACAGCTGCAGGAGCTGTTGGACAAGGGATTTATCAGACCTAGTAGTTCGCCCTGGGGAGCCCCGATCCTGTTGCGGAAAAGAAGGAAGGGTCGCATCGGATGTGCATAGATTACCGGGAGCTGAACAAGGTAACGGTGAAGAACCGTTACCCGCTTCTGAGTATTGATGATTTGTTTGACCAGCGTCAGGGGGCATCTTGGTTCTCCAAGATTGATCTACGGTCAGAATATCACCAGATGCGATTCAGGGACGATGATGTGTAGAAGATAGCTTTTAGGACTCGCTATGGTCATTATGAGTTTGTGGTGAAGCCGTTTGGGCTCACCAATGCTCCAGCCGCGTTCATGGATCTCATGAACCGCGTAAGCAGGCTGATGCTGGACCGGTCTGTGATAGTATTCATAGATGACATCTTGGTTTATACGAAGACTGAGGAGCAGTACGAAGAGCACCTGATGCAGGTGCTAGAGACCTTGAGAAGGGAGAGACTTTTTGTAAAGTTCTCTAAGTGCGAGTTCTGGTTGCGTGAGGTGCAGTTTCTGGGGCACCTTGTCAACCAGAAGGTTATTTTGGTCGATCCGGCCAAGATAGAGGTCGTGATGCAGTGGGAGGTTCCAAGGTCTCCATCTGAGATTCGGGGTTTCCTTGGATTAGCGGGTTACTATAGGAGATTTATCCAGGATTTCTCCAAGATTGATGTCCCACTGACCCGACTGACCAAGAAGTCGGTGACATTCCGCTGGTGGCTTGAGTAGCAGGCGGCCTTCGAGACACTCAGACAGCAGTTGTACGAGGCGCCGATTCTCACTCTGCCAGAGGGTATAGAGGATTTCGTAGTATATTGTGACGCTTCGATCACAGGTTTGGGTGCAGTTCTGATGCAGTTGGGTCACGTGATAGCATACGCTTCAAGGCAGCTGAAGCCTCACGAGGCTAACTATCTGACGCATGATTTGGAGTTGGGGGTTGTGGTTTTCGCCCTCAAGATTTGGCGGCATTACCTCTATGGGGTTCGTTGTACCATTTACACTGACCACAAGAGTTTGAGGTACCTTATGGACCAACCGAATATGACCATGAGGCAGCGTCGGTGGTTAGATGTGGTGAAGGATTATGATTGTGAGATCCTTTACCACCCCGGCAAGGCCAATGTAGTGGCCAATGCCCTGAGCCGCAAGGAGGTGGCGGCTCCGATACGAGACATATGTCTGAGGATGACAGTGATGACCCCACTGCTGGAGCAGATTCGAGAGGCGCAGGTTGAGGGTATGAAGGAAGAGCGTCGGAAGTGTGAGAGAATTATAGGCTAGGTGGCCTCGTTTGATTATGAGACTTGTAGGATGTTGACCCTGCATGGTAGGGTCTGGGTACCCTATTGGGGAGGTGTACGGTAGGTATTGATGGAGGAGGCCCACAATTCCAGGTTCTCCATCCATCCCGGGGCGACGAAGATGTATCGGGATCTTCACCTCGATTATTGGTGGCCCTACATGAAGCGGGATATAGCCTGGTACGTAGAGAGATGATTGACCTGTAGGAAGGTCAAGGCAGAGCACCATAGGCCCCACGACAAGATGCATCCGTTGGATATCCCCGTGTGGAAATGGGAGGACATCTCTATGGATTTCATCACAAAGCTTCCCAGGACCGCGCGTGGGGTGGATTCGATATGGGTTATTGTATACCGGTTGACAAAGAGTGCTCATTTCATCCCTATTCAGGAGAGCATATCGACCGAGAAGCTGGCCAAGGTCTATGTAAGAGAGGTAGTGGTACGCCATGGAATACCTGTGTCGGTCGTTTCGGACCGGGATGTCCGTTTTGCGTCCAGATTTTGGAAACGGTTTCACGACGAGATGGCTACTCGTCTTCATTTCAGCACCGCTATCCACCTTCAGACGGATGGCTAGAGCGAGAGGATGATTCAGACTCTCGAGGACATGCTTCGTGCATCTGTATTGGATTTTGGTGGCAGTTGGGATACGTATCTTCCGTTAGCGTAATTTTCGTATAACAACAGTTATCACGCTAGCATAGACCGACCTCCCTTTGAGATGCTCTACGGGAGGAAGTGTAGGACCCCTATATGTCGGGTCGAGGTTAGTCAGAGGATCATGGGGAGTACCG
Source organism: Lactuca virosa (assembly GCF_052849685.1). Taxonomy (NCBI): domain Eukaryota; kingdom Viridiplantae; phylum Streptophyta; class Magnoliopsida; order Asterales; family Asteraceae; genus Lactuca; species Lactuca virosa. Next base: position 244,882,211 of record NC_136430.1, on the reverse strand, counting down.
AAGTGGTGCTCAAGACTACAAATATGATCCAGCAAGTCCGGAGCAGGCTTCAGACTGCTCACAGCCGGCAGAAGAGTTACACCGACAAGCGGCATTCAGATTTGGAGTTTCAGGTGGGCGACATGGTCCTCCTGAAAGTATCACCCTGGAAGGGTGTCATCCGGTTTAGGAAATGGGGCAAGTTGGGCCCCAGGTATATCAGCCCCTTTAGGGTCATAGCCCGGGTGGGCATGGTGGCATACCGATTGGATCTTCTGGCAGAGCTCAGTCAGATCCACAACACTTTCCATGTTTCCCAACTGTGGAAGTGCTTAGTGGATGATTCAGCAGTCGTACCCTTGGAGTATATTCAGGTTGATAACAGCCTGAATTACATCGAGAAACCCATTGCAATTTTAGATCGGAAGACGAAGACCTTGAGGAACATGGTGGTTCAGCTCGTGAAGGTGCAGTGGCAGCACCGTAAGTGTTCTGAGTGCACGTGGGAGCCCGAGGAGGAGACGAGGGAGCACTACCCGGGTTTGTTTTTAGATGCAGTAGACTTCGAGGACGAAGTCTAAAATAAGTGGGGGAGATTGTAACGCCCAGAAGTCGTCAGGTATTATGATTATTATTATTCAAGTCAATTGTATTTTTGTTTCTTTAAAATAGATGAATGAAGGCGTATGATGGGCGTACAAGGTGTACGCGCGGCGTACATAGCAGAGGCGCCCATCGGGGAGGCTCCATGCATACGCTGGGTGTACCCATGCGTACATGCGGCGTAGGGTATTCATATGCAAACCCTAAAATTTTAGGGTTTGCACCCTATTTAAACAACTTATAGCCTCCAACACCATTATCCTCTCAGCCTCCCTTGCCCTCTCAGTGTCTATCTCGAACCCTAACCCTCTCATTTGTATCTTGATCTCATTTGGAGTTTATTGGTGCGTTTTGGTGGTTTTGAAGAGATACAAGTTTGAAGAAGGAGCAAGAATTTGGAGAAAGCTTGTAGATCCAGGGGATTAGCATCATTTCTGACTCATTTGAGGTATCAAGCTCCAAACTTGATTATTGCTTGCTTAGATTTGATTTTGAGGATGTTGTGTGTGACTTTTGGACTCCATTGTTGAGGCTTCTTGTATCTTGATGGTTTCAGACCTTAAGTACTGTCCTTTTGAGCCCTTAGAAGCATTTAGAGTCATAAAAATCAGACTTGGTTGGTTGAGACTCAACCATGCAAGTGTTTGATGGTCACAAAGTTTGTTATAGAACCAAAATCTTGTTTTGACCCCCCACCCATGCATGCAAGCACATAAATTTTGTAAATTTATGGACTAAGATGTCTTTAAGGACCTAGATCTACATTCTGGACGTGAGGGCTTAATGGATTAAGTCACAAATAGAGCCCCAAGGAAACTGGCCAATACGCTAGGCGTAATCCTTGTACGCTGCGCATATTGGGTCAATTTCCCGCATTTGGTCAAGGCCAGCGTACGTTGGGCGTACGTGTCAAGTACGCCGCGCGTACGCATGCAGAGTGGCGAACTTGGGTTTTTGGGCCTTAGAAGTTGGGCCTGAACAGTTGGGCCTAGGACTGAGAATTTTAGTATTTGGGCCATAATGGTGCACTCGAAATTAGTTATTTTAGGGCTAAGGATTTATTGGGCTTGGGGCAAGGCCCATTTGGGGAATTAGGCCCAATTTGGAAAATTGGGCCATTAGTGGGCCTTTGATGGGTCATTGGTGGGCTGGAAAGGATAAGATGGGTTTGGGCCGTGGGTATGGTCCAATTTTAGACCAAGGGGTAAAATGGTCATTTTACCCTAGGAAGTATTATGGATTTTGATTAAGTGTAGTTATGATATTGATAGCCGGGAGTCACCGAAGCAGCTGTTATAGGTTTCTTCCCGCGATATTCAACGTTTAATGTTACGAGGTGAGTTTTTCTCTAGTAGGAACGGGTCTACGACCACAATGTCGGCCCGTACAGATATTAGTAGTTCCGGACCTCGGTCCGATGCTGGGGCAAGCCCTAGGAATGTCTGTATGCTTGATGTCTTTGTGATTCTTGCATGTTTTGCTTATGTGGTTCTGAACTTCGGTTCGATGTCGGGGCAAGCCCGACGTATGTTATGTGCTATGTTATGTGTTTATGTTATATGTGTTGATATGCTTGTATATAGGACCTCAGTCCGATGCCGGGCGGGGCTCGATGTCGGACCTCGGCCCGATGCCAGATTTGTCTGATGTCGGTCGGGGAACGATGTAGTGGGCTAGGCCCAGTATATCCTTTATGTGATTATGTGTATGGTATGTGGTAGATTGGGGAGCTCACTAAGCTTTGTGTTTACAGTTTTCAGTTTTGGTTTCAGGTACTTCCACTAGCAAGGGGAAGGGCTCGGGATGATCGCATGGCACACACCGCAGTTTCTTTAGCCTGGGATATTACTCTGATATTTGATATGTGATTTGGATACATTGACACTTATTTTGTTATGATGTTTTGAGTATCGTGACTTATGTTTTATATATCAAATGGTAATTATGGTTTTATTAATTTTTTTGAAACAAAATTTTTGGTCATGATTTTTGGGTCGTTACAACCGCCAAATTTCGTGAAAGAGCCTTACTGGTACCCCCAGTACGTTGTAGACGATGAGATGAGGAAGATCCGATACTATGACAAGCTGAGATCAAATATCCTGGAGTTTGTTAGTTTTTTCGCCTTTCCGACATTAGATGACATGATAGCTAGGGACCGGGAGCGGGAAATTGATTTGGAGCATATAGGGAAGAGTGATATGTGCATAATTAGCTATATGTTTAGTATAGATTTTTATTACTTTTCAGCTAATTATTTGCATAATATGGACAAAATGTACTTAATAAGGTCTAAATTATATTTTCAGTCCAGAAGACATGCTTGGAGCAAAAAGGAAGAAGGAGAAGCAATCAGAAGCTGGAGAATGAAGAAAGAAGAGAAAACCTGGAGCTACTCGGCGAGTCCACGAAGCTACTCGACGAGTGCCGAAGAATGTTCGTGAAGTAATATCCAGAATCCTTACCGCACACGGATTTCTCAAAGGTACTCGGCGAGTTGGAGACTTACTCGCCGAGTTTCCCCTGTTTTGAGATAAGTATAAATAAAGGATCTTATTCTGAATTGAAAAAGACTTTTCTGATTTTCTTGGACGATAACTTGCGACTGAGGAAACCTTTGGAGACCTGAAGAACCCTAATCTTTGATCTTTTGAAGACTCAAGGCGAATTAGGTTAAATTTTCCACTTAATCTTAGAAGTGAATCATGTCTATATCAACTAAATTCGTTTTTGAGCTTGTTCTTACTGTAATCATGAGCTGAATTTTCGTAGTTTCTGTTTAGGAAGACCAAGTTACTCCTATGGTTTGATTTATACTTTTATTGATTGAAGAACCTTATGCATTAACCATAACTATTATCTGTTAATTGGAAGACAATTAGGCTGCATGAACATCTCTTAATTGTTAACCTCATATGATTTATGTGAACACTTCATTATATGCCTAGGATTAGTGAATATGAAACTAGGATTAACTAGAGAATAGGTAAATTAATGTGTGAGCTTGTTTGAGAAACCAACAAACAAGAGGTTAGTTGAATTACTAATTTGATTAACCAATTACAAATCTTATTTAATCCAAATAATTGAACTATGGAGTTAATTAGTTTAAACAATTGGCCACTGCTTGAATTGATTAATTTTCTAAGGGTTAGTAATAGTGAATGCGAATCTAACCACTATAGTTGGTAACCAATAACAATTAATTTATCACTTTATCATAAAATTAACCATAGGAGTGAATTGGTTGGACCTAAACAGAAACCCTTTATTAAATTTGGTGAATTTTTACTTGTTTTAGTTGATTAGTTAATTACTTGTTAGGTGGTGTGTTTAAGTTCTAGTCTTGTAAAACTAGAGAAAAACCCTTTACTTTTATTATTTGTTTAGTTAAAATTAGTTATTAGTTTAATCTCCGTTCCCTGAGTTCGACACCCTACTTATCCAACTATACCACTAAAAGACAGGTTCACTGCCTTTGTGTGTTAAATTTATATTTTTAAAGTATTGCAGTTTTCCACTTTTTATTATTATTTTCTTTTTGTTCTTTTTGTTCTTATCCAACATGACTCGAGGATCCAATACGTCTTTGGTTCCTCCACTTGAAGACCCGGAGTCCGCTTTAAGAAAGAACAAAGGAAAAACCGTTGGAGAATCCGCTTCTTCAAAGAATTAACCTTTGAAGAATCTCAAGTCCGTTTTCAGCAAGAAGAAGAGCAGCAAATCAGGAGCATACAGCGCCTCTTTAGCAAGCGAAGACCCAATCAGAGAGGATACCGAGTACGAAACCGAAGGAGAAGAAGACCCTACATTCGGGCACGTTTCCGATTCCGACGACGAATTAGCTATCCCTATGGCTAACATCGATGAAGTCCCCATGGGGGAATGGAAGAAGAGGATACGCGATGATACCGGGCCGGGACTTGTGCAACCCGCAATTCTCGCAACTGCCACTTTTGAGCTTAAGGGTCACATTCTTGCTCTACTCAAGGAGATCCCTTTCCACGGAAAAGACCACGAAGATGCTTACAAACACTTGCATGAAGTAAATGATGTAGCTGATTATTTTAATGTTCCAAACGTGCCTCGCGAAACTCAGCTACTTCGCATGCTTCCGGTTACATTGAAGGGTGCTGGAAAGGATTGGCTCAAGTCACTTCCCCCCGGATCCATCACTACATGGGCCAAGATGAAAGAAGAGTTTATTGATCAATTTTGCCCACCCTCCAAGATATCTAAGTTAAAGAAAGCCATAGCCAACTTTGAACAACAAGCTGGAGAGTCACTTTATGAAGCTTGGGAGAGGTACAAGAGTCTTCTAAGGAATTGCCCACATCATGACCTCAATAGTCAACAAGAAGTCTCCATTTTTTATGATGGAGTAAATGTTACAACAAGGCAATTACTTGACTCGCAAGGTCCACTAACAAAGAAGGCACCCCCGGTGATAAAGCAACTAATTGAAGAATTCTCTAAGCATTCTAGAGAATACCACAACCCAAGGAATGATGTGACAAGAGGATCAGCTTATGCAGCTTCAGAAGATTTGTCAACAGTTATGGCTATGTTGAAAACCATGGATAGGAGGATGGATAAAATGGATCAAACGATACATGCTATTCGGGTGGGTTGTGAGAATTACAATGGACCTCATCTTACTAGAGATTGTGACTTGGACGAGAATGGGAATAAGAAGGTGCAAGTATGTTACTCAAGTGGTGACCGATATGATGAAGATTGACGGAAACCCAAGAAAGAGTGGCTTCCTTATGATGAGTACAAGAGGGTTAAGGAGGAGAAGTTTAAACAAAAAGGAAGAGGTTTTTACCAAAAGGAGGAGCCGGCACAAGAAAGGAAACCAAGTTTGGAGGAGATGCTTACTAAGTTTGTAGCTGCTTCAGAAAAGAGACATAATGATCATGATGCTGCAATCCAAGAAACAAGAACAATGCTTAGAAATCAACAAGCATCTATCCACAACATTGAGACACAGCTGGGGCAACTTGCTCAACAAATTAATCAAAGATCACCGGGAGAACTTCCTAGTAAAACCGAAAACAACCCACGAGGCGCACATATAAATATCGTGACAACAAGAAGTGGAAAGATAATTACTCCTCTGGCCCCAATTCAGTCTGAAGAGCCCAAGCAGTTACAAAAGGAGGATGCAAAAAAACAAAGCCAAAATCAAAATCTGCATGACACAGACCCTACTCGCCGAGTCCAGAATATGGACTCGACGAGTCCATTACCTAATCAGAAAAGTCAGATTCCTGCAAAGCCATTTCAGCCTCCATTGCCATATCCAGCCAGAGCTAAGAAAGAAAAAAATGAAGAAGACTACCAGAAGTTTCTAGAACATATAAAGGCTCTTCAAATCAACATACCATTCATAGAAGCGGTTGCCCAAATGCCAAAATATGCTAAGTTTCTCAAAGAGCTTCTAACTAATAGAAGGAAGATGGAAGAAGTGAGTGAAGTAGTTCTTAATGAGAATTGCTCAGCTGCCATGTTAAACAAGCTACCGAAGAAGAAGGGTGACCCGGGAAGCTTAACATTGCCTTGTCAATTTGGGAATTTGGCCACCATTCATGCTTTAGCCAATTCAGGAGCAAGTGTAAACCTCATGCCTTATTCATTTTTCAAGAAACTAGATCTCCCGGAACCGAGGCCAATCCGAATGGCAATCCACTTAGCAAACAAAATTGTTACATTCCCAAGAGGAATATGTGAAGATCTATTGGTGAAGGTAGATAAGTTAGTGTTTCCCGTGGACTTTATAATTCTAGACATGGAAGCGGATCCTCAAGTCCCGATCATCCTTGGAAGACCTTTCCTTAACACCGTAAGCGCTATCGTTGACATGCGAGATTCAAAACTTACTCTACGGGTGGGGGATGATTCAGTCACTTTTGGGGTTGATCAAGATATGAAGCATGCAAGGCATAGTGATGACACGGCATTTTCAATTGATATGTTGGATGAATTGATGGAGGAATGGCATAATGAAGATCCAAACAAGTCCACCATCCCCTTTACTGAAGAACTTGATGCTGAAAAAGACCTACTTGAAATAGAGAGACTGCTGGAAGAAGCTGATTATGATGAGTTAATGAAGACCATGGAGCAACATACTCGCCGAGTAGAAGCGATCTACTCGCCGAGTCCAGTTGAAGAATCCCGAGAAATCGCGAATTTTGAAGAGGGCTCGACGAGTCCCTTACCTGTACTCGACGTGTTCAGCATGCAGAACGCAAAAACTGAGCTCAAAGCACTACCAGATCACTTGGAGTATGCATTCCTTGAAGATGGTCAACAAAAACCTGTTATAATAGCTTCTGACCTCTCCAAACCTGAAAAAGAAGAATTAGTTCAAGTCTTGAAGAAGAGGAAGAGTGTCATTGCATGGAGTATCACCGATATCAAGGGAATAATCCCCTCTTATTGCTCTCACAAGATTAACCTGGAAGAAGCAGCAAAGCCGGTAGTGCAACACCAAAGAAGATTGAACCCAAACATGCAAGAAGTGGTCAAAAAGGAAGTAGTCAAGCTTTTAGATGCGGGGATCATTTATTCTATTTCCGATAGTCCATGGGTTAGTCCTGTTCAAGTGGTGCCCAAGAAAGGAGGGATGACGGTCGTGACAAACGAGAAGAACGAGCTTATTCCAATCCGAACGGTAACCGGTTAGCGAGTGTGCATCGATTATCGAAAGCTAAACGATGTCACTCGTAAAGACCATTTTCCTTTACCTTTTATTGATCACATGCTTGAAAGATTGTCCGGCCATAGTTATTATTGTTTCTTAGACGGATTTTCGGGCTACTTCCAAATACCCATAGACCCCAGGGACCAAGAAAAGACCACTTTCACTTGCCCGAGTGGGACTTTTGCCTATCGCCGCATGCCCTTTGGGTTATGCAATGCACCTGCGACATTTCAAAGGTGCATGACGGCCATATTCCACGACATCGTGGAAAAATTCATGGAAGTATTTATGGACGACTTTTCTGTTTTTGGATCTTCCTTCCATGATTGTCTTACTAACCTTGATTTAATGCTTGCAAGGTGTGAAAAGACCGATTTAGTCCTTAATTGGGAAAAATGTCACTTTATGGTTAAAGAGGGAATAGTTTTGGGCCACAAGGTATCCAAATCGGGAATTGAGTTGGATCGGGCAAAAATAGATACAATTGCCAAATTACCTCCACCAACTAATGTAAAGGGCATTAGGAGTTTTTTAGGACACGCGGGTTTTTACCGCCGTTTCATAAAAGATTTTTCTAAAATAGCTAGACCTCTAACACAATTGTTTTTAAAAGATGCACCATTTAATTTCACTAAAGAGTGTCTAGACGCTTTTGAATTTTTGAAAGAAAAATTAACTAATGCCACGATCATTATTGCCCCGAATTGGAACTTACCTTTTGAAATAATGTGTGATGCAAGTGACTTTGCATTAGGAGTTGTCCTTGGTCAAAGGGTTGATAAGCACTTTCGACCCATTTATTATGCAAGTAAGACTTTGAATCCGGCCCAAGAAAATTACACCACAACTGAAAAAGAATTACTAGCAGTGGTGTATGCTTTTGACAAATTCCGCCCTTATCTTGTCTTATCTAAAACCACTGTTTTTACTGACCACTCTGCTATTAAGTACTTGTTTGCCAAGCAGGATGCAAAGCCAAGATTGATACGTTGGGTCCTACTTCTACAATAATTTGATATCGAGATACGTGATATGAAGGGAATGGAGAATGTAGCAGCCGACCACTTATCAAGGCTAGAAAACCCGCATTTGGAGTCATTAGAAGAAGAAAAGATTGGAGATGATTTTCCGGACGAATACATTTTGGTGACCACGGGGGAAGAGCCATGGTTTGCAGATATAGCTAATCATTTAGCTACCAAGTACATCCCAAAAGACTTTACCCGCCAACAAAAGAAGAAATTCTTTTCGGAAATAAAATACTACTTTTGGGATGAGCCATATCTTTTCCGAAGCTGCGCGGATGGGATCATAAGGAGATGCGTATTCGGGAATGAAAGCCGAGAAATTTTGGAGCATTACCATAGCGGGCCCACCGGTGGACATCATGGAGCACATTACACGGCAAAGAAGATATTTGATATTGGGTTTTATTGGCCCGCCATTTTTAAAGATGCTACCCAATATGTCAAAGAGTGTGATGCATGCCAAAGAGCGGGAAACATCTCCTCCCGAAACGAAATGCCACAACATAGTATTCAAGGGTACGAAGTATTTGACGTATGGGGGATCGATTTTATGGGACCATTTCCAATCTCAAAGGGCAACAAATATATTTTGGTGGCGGTTGATTATGTATCCAAGTGGGCAGAGGCACAAGCTTTACCAACTAATGATGCTCGGGTGGTGGTGCGCTTTTTGAAGAAGTTATTCTCAAGATTTCGAGTTCCTAAAGCCCTTATAAGTGACCGAGGCACTCATTTTGCCAATGATCAATTAGAAAAGGTGTTAAGGAAATATGGGGTAACCCATAAATTCTCTACATCTTACCCTCCACAAACTAGTCGGCAAACTGAAGTGACAAATAGAGCATTAAAGAGAATTTTGGAGAGATCGGTGGGTAGCAATCGAAAGGAATGGTCGGATAGACTAGATGATGCACTTTGGGCCTTCCGAACAGCTTTCAAAACACCTATTGGTACTACACCATATAGGCTAGTTTATGGGAAGCAATGTCATTTACCGGTGGAAATAGAGCATAAAGCTTTTGGGCTTTAAAAATATGCAACTTTGATATAGCTGAACTTAAAAAAACCGGTTGATGCAAATGAATGCTCTTGAAGAACTTAGGAATGAGGTTTATACTAGCTCCTTGATTTATAAAGAAAAAACCAAGCGTTGGCATGACAAAAGAATCAAGGGTAATAAAGACTTTCATGAAGGGCAAAAAGTTTTACTTTTTAATTCAAGGCTCAAACTCTTTCCGGGCAAACTAAAGTCAAGATGGGATGGTCCATTTCTAGTGAAGAAGGTGTTTCCACATGGAGCTATCGAGTTATTATCAAGAGATGGCACTCCTTTCAAAGTTAATGGACATAGATTGAAAAAATATGAAGAAGGAATCCCGAGGAATGAAGACATAGAAGAAGGGTTGCTGCTGGAGGGCATGGCAGAAACGTAGAACGGAAGGAGTCCAGCTAACGACTCCTTAAAAAGAAGCGCTTCCGGGAGGCAACCCGAGTTTAGAGTTTGCATTTCTTTTCCCTTTGTTTTTCTTTTCCACTTTTAGGATCTGTTTTCTTTTCATTCTTCTTCTGAAATTCTGCTTACAATGATTGCTTGAGGGCAAGCAATGCTCAAAGTGTGGGGTGGTGGTTTTAAAAAAAATTGAGTTTTTTTTCAAACTGAATGATATACTCGCTGAGTTCATACGATTACTCGGCGAGTACCTTTTGAAAATCACGACAAAACGCGAACATGCGTCCCTACTCAGCGATTAGGAATTTCTACTCGACGAGTACAAGCATTTAAACGGGTTTTTACAATCTGTAAAAAAGGGTTTCTTTTTACTTTACTCATTTTCACCAACACATTCATACTCGCCGAGCATTCTCTTCCTCTCAAGTCATTCCTTTGATTTTTGTTGAATCTCCATCCACAAGGCAAAAAGGTATGATTTTTCCTTTGTATTCTTGTTAAAGGTTATAACTCTATCAATTCTTGGTTCTTATTTTGCTTAAATCCGGATTTGGGGGTTTACTCCGATTCTAGGGTTTCGATTTTACCATGAATTAGGAAGATTTGGACAAAATTTCTTGTGGATTTGTGTTTAAGGGACTTAGAACAGCAAACCCCTTTGCAAATTTATGTGTTTTGATTGACCTAATATGGTCCAATTGAAATCTGTTCTCGCAGTTCATCCTACTCGCCGAGTAGGTCATGAACTCGGCGAGTAGATGCTATGATAGACCTGTTATGGTTAACTTTAATTGTTGGGTTTTGTTTGTTGTTGTTTTCTTGATGTTTTTCTGCAGAAATCATGTCCAGAAGAGGTCAGAGTTCAAGAGGAGGGGGTCAAGGAGACATTCCATGGCTTACTTTTCCACAAATCACTTCAAAATCTTCTCAAGTTAGGGCAAAAAACAGGTTGGAGGTTTTGAAGCAGAAAGATATTCATCTACCCAATGCAATTAATTGGGATTGGTTGGGTAAAACTGGGTTGGAAGAGGAATTGACACCTTATTTGGTGAAAACTTTTGACGTGGGTGGATCAACAATAATTTGTGATGGATGGTTGCAGCTGTTCAAAATACAAGAACCTGTGTTTGCAGAACTATGTTCGGAATTCTTTGCTACTCTCTCATTCCAGGGTGGTAGTGAATATTATAACGCCAACATTATCACTTTTTGCCTCGGAGGGGAGCTGCGCCACTGCAGCATAGCGGAACTCGCCTGGAGGGTTGGTATCTATGACCAAAATGTCATCATGACGGAGGATTTTGAAACATTTTTGGAGCAATGTCACAAGGATCTTCCCGAGGGAGTCGTTGCCTCCACTTGGTGGAATACTATTGCAAACCGGGTCTATATTCCCTCTTCTACTCAAGAGGGCCATATTCGTTCTCCGATCCATCGTCTCATCCACCGCCTCATCGCTAGTACCATAAATATGAGGAAGGATGATGACAAAGTTCCTACCCTCGACATTTTTTATTTGTGGAGCATCATTACCCCGGACGTCTTTTGCAACTTGCCTTATTGTTTGGCAAAATACCTTGCGGAAGGAGCAGTTAAAGAGAAGATTAACTCCAAAATTAATGGGGGTATGCTTGTGACAAGACTCGCAAGGTCATATGGCATTTTGGACATGCAAGAGGCAAGAGCGTTGACTGTAATTTCTCCTCCTCCGTTTAGCATTACATTATTCCAGAGGGCAAGGATTGTGGAAAAATTTGGGGATTCATTTGCAATTCCACATGTAGATGAGGTGGTTGCTCCTGAGAGGCCGGGAAGAAGAGTTAGGCAAAGGAACGAACGGGCCCGAGAAGACCCATCGGTTATTCCGGTGGAAGAAGAGAATGAGGGATGGAATCAAGTGGAATATAGTAGGTATTTGGATGACATTGGTCAAGGTGTTAACTATAACAATGAGTCATTCAATTATCTCTTTCAACAAATGAACATCGCCACAAGGCCCGGGCCCGGATATCCATACATCATGAGTTGGGAGGAGCGTATGCAAAGGGGAAACAATCAAGCAGGAGGAAGTGGCGCAGGAGGGGCAGACGTGGAAGAAGAAGCATGAAATTTGTTTTTATTTGGATGTGTTTTATTTTGTTTGATGTTAAACTTTGTTGAACTTGGATTATTAGGACCTTGGTTTGTTTGCTTTCACTTGTGGATATATGTTTTTCAGGTTTGAAGATTAGGATGCATTTAGGAGTCTCATTGGTCAATGCTAAAGTGAGGATTGGTTTACATGAGAGTGCGAATTGTTACATTTAAGGTTGAGTCCGTTAGGATTGAGAGTGACACAATGTGTTATCACTGGAGGAAATAGAAGAAGAGTCACTGAAGTATTTTGAGTTAGCACCTCAGTCAAGAACCAACAGCAGGGAAATTTATTTTCGACTCAGCGACTTACTCGCCGAGTGCACCTAGGGAACTCGCCGAGTGCATGTGTAAATCTGCGATTATCTGCTAAATGCCGATCTACTCGCCGAGTTCACACCTAACTCGCCGATTCCATCAACATTTCACACTCAGAATTTGTTTTGAGCACATTCACTGCAGTTCTTATCCATGTCTTATGTGGAGACTCATTCCTGGACGATTTCTGAGAGCTTTTTCCTAAGCATTTGGAGCTACTTAGATGTTTACCACACGTGACATGACACCCAAGGCATGGATGAGCTGTTCCCATGCCTAAAGTCATTTGAAGTAGGAGCTTAATTGAAGATGATCAGCCTCGCCACTGCTATCCCAGGGGAGTTTGTTCCAATTTCCCCTTTACTTTAGTATTGTTCTTTATCATGCATAACATGCAATGGGTACATTGCATGAATTAAGTGTGGGGTAGGGGGTTGGTTACATTAGCTAACTTAGAATCTTAATTTTAGGCATAATTTCAAAATTCTTGCATAAAAAAAAATTTCCTAGGACTTAACTTAGAAAACTTTGGTAAAAGCAATTAGGATTCCATGTTAGAATTATGTTGATGATTACATGAACACCCAAATGTTTAGTTGAGCTTATACACGTTCTAGTGCATTTGTGGCCTCCTTATTCTAGTGAAATCATGGGACAAAAACATAACCTCGCTTACTTCGAAGGATGCAATATGTTTAGCATCGTGTACCAGAAATGTATCCAGGAAAATTTTTATCTTTAATCAATAAAGGTTGAAGTTGAGCGCCCCTGCTTAAGCATGTAGGTATTGAGTGAGAAAAAAAAAGTGAGATACGTGTTAAAAAAAAAGAGAGAATTACAAGAAAAGTTGTAAGAATTTTGGGAGCAGTCAAAGTATGAAGATCAAAAGATCAAAATTCCGAAGAGCAAAATTCAAAAGTTGAAGATACCAAAAATCAAAAAGGTGGTGAATTCAAAGAAATCAAAGATCAAATATCAAAGAAGTGAAGAATTCCAAATAAGTTCTATAGTGGTATCAAAAATTTGTAATTGTCTAGATTATGTATGCTTGGGTTGCTCAACCAAAAATACCTTGAGGCTAGGAGCTTTTCTACGGATGGATTCGGAGGGATGCATAAAATGAGCATCGTTCAAAAGAAGTGGGCGAGTGTTTATGAGGATTGTGAGTATTTAGAGTATTGGGGGGTCTTTAGGAAAATTTTAGACACAAATGTATGTGTTGCTGTCTTGGCATAATGGCTGGGTTGAATTGGAGTTGTCTTATGTGATTCTAATGTGCTAAAATTCAGTTTTGCTTGGGGGCAAGCAAAAGTCAAGTGTGGGGTATTTTGATATGTGCATAATTAGCTATATGTTTAGTATAGATTTTTATTACTTTTCAGCTAATTATTTGCATAATATGGACAAAAGGTACTTAATAAGGTCTAAATTATATTTTCAGTCCAGAAGACATGCTTGGAGCAAAAAGGAAGAAGGAGAAGCAATCAGAAGCTGGAGAATGAAGAAAGAAGAGAAAACCTGGAGCTACTCGGCGAGTCAACGAAGCTACTCGGCGAGTGCCGAAGAATGTTCACGAAGTAATATCCAGAATCCTTACCGCACACGGATTTCTCAAAGGTACTCGGCGAGTTGGAGACTTACTCGTCGAGTTTCCCCTGTTTTGAGATAAGTATAAATAAAGGATCTTATTCCGAATTGAAAAAGACTTTTCTGATTTTCTTGGACGATAACTTACGACTGAGGAAACCTTTGGAGACCTGAAGAACCCTAATCTTTGATCTTTTGAAGACTCAAGGCGAATTAGGTTAAATTTTCCACTTAATCTTAGAAGTGAATCATGTCTATATAAACTAAATTCGTTTTTGAGCTTGTTCTTACTGTAATCATGAGCTGAATTTTCGTAGTTTCTGTTTAGGAAAGACCAAGTTACTCCTATGGTTTGATTTATACTTTTATTGATTGATTATTGGTGATTTTATTAAATTAAGTTTGTTAAAGAACCTTATGCATTAACCATAACTATTATCTGTTAATTGGAAGACAATTAGGCTGCATGAACATCTCTTAATTGTTAACCTCATATGATTTAGGTGAACACTTCATTATATGCCTAGGATTAGTGAATATGAAACTAGGATTAACTAGAGAATGGGTAAATTAATGTGTGAGCTTGTTTGAGAAACCAACAAACAAGAGGTTAGTTGAATTACTAATTTGATTAACCAATTACAAATCTTATTTAATCCAAATAATTCAACTAGGGAGTTAATTAGTTTAAACAATTGGCCACTGCTTGAATTGATTAATTTTCTAAGGGTTAGTAATAGTGAATGCGAATCTAACCACTATAGTTGGTAACCAATAACAATTAATTTATCACTTTATCATAAAATTAACCATAGGAGTGAATTGGTTGGACCTAAACAGAAACCCTTTATTAAATTTGGTGAATTTTTACTTGTTTTAGTTGATTAGTTAATTACTTGTTAGGTGGTGTGTTTAAGTTTCTAGTCTTGTAAAACTAGAGAAAAACCCTTTACTTTTATTATTTGTTTAGTTAAAATTAGTTATTAGTTTAATCTCCGTTCCCTGAGTTCGACACCCTACTTATCCAACTATACCACTAAAAGACAAGTTCACTGCCTTTGTGTGCTAAATCTATATTTTTAAAGTAGGAATAAAACTAGTGCATTTTACACACATCAAAGAGGAAGGCAGAGCACGGGCAGAAGACAGGGGTTTCAGCGAAAAGACCCAAGGGCTTCGATTCTAGGTCGAAGGGCCATGAGGGTCGGGGTCGTTGTGGCAAGTACGGCAGGGTGCATGATGGAGTATGTAGGGAGGGTGGTTCGAGTTTCTACAAGTGCGGAAAGACAGGGCACTTTATCAGGGATTGTACTGTCACTACCACCACCCATGTATCTGATCTGATTTGCTTCCATTGCAATCAGAATATCCATAAGGGGGCCAGTTTCCCGAGATTGGCAGTGATGGGACCACTAGCAGTACCTACTCTGGGAACCTTGAGGATCACTAATGGCCACCAGGGCAAGGCGAAGGTGCCAGTTGTTCGGAGCAGGGCATTTCAGATGACAACTGAGGAGGCTCGTGCAGCACCCGATGTGGTCACTCGTATGTATCTCCTACCTATATTTTTATTTATGTTATTTATCATGCTTATATGGCTGTGATAATGTTTAGGGTCGTTCATGGTGAATGGTATCCCTACATTGGTTTTATTTGATTCGGGAGCTACCCGATCATTTGTATCTCTTGCGCTTAGCAAGAGGTTTGACGACACTCCAGGAGAGTTGGATTATCCATTAGAGGTTGAGATTGCTAATGACTGTCCGGTGCGAGTATCGAGGGTTCATCGAGGATGCACATTGGAGTTATTCAGCAAGCAGTATCCGATTGATTTGGTTTCTATTCCCTTGTGTGAGAGCAAGGTAATTGTGTGGATGGATTGGTATGGGTCGGTGATTAATTGTGGGTGTCAATTGGTGCAAGTTTAAACCCCAAGTAAGGGAGAATTGGTGATCCACAGTGAGGTTGCTCAGTGTAGGCCAGCTATCTGTTCGGCAGCAAGGGTCAGGTGTTATCATCAGTAGGGACGTTACGGGTTTATGGCCTATATGATGGATACCCGGGAAAAGGATAAGGTGATGGTGGATTATGTACCAATTGTTCGGGAATATCCCGGAGAACTTGCCTGGAGTGCCTCCGGAGAGACAGGTGGAGTTTCAGATTGACTTGGTTCCAGGTGCGGCTCCGATAGCCAAGGCACCTTATCGGTTAGCACTTCTATCGATGTAGGAGTTGTCTACACAGTTGTAGGAGCTGTTAAACAAGGGATTTATTCGACCGAGTAGTTCACCATGAGGAGCGTTGATCTTATTTGTGAAGAAAAAATATAGGTCGCATCGGATGTGTATCGACTACCGGGAGTTGAACAAGATAACAATGAAGAACCGTTATCCATTCCGAGGATCGATGATTTATTTGACTAGCTTGAGGGTGCATCTTGGTTCTCCAATATTGATCTGCGTTCGGGCTATCACCAGATGAGGGTCATAGAGGGGGATGCGCATAAGATGGCCTTCCGGACTCGATATGGTCATTACGACTTCGTGGTGATGCCCTTCGGGCTCACCAATGATCCAGTCGCATTCATGGACCTCATGAGTCGCATATATAGGCCTATGTTGGACCGGTTAGTGATTATGTTTATCGATTACATACCGGTCTATTCCAAGGCTTAGGAACAGCATGAGGAGCATCTCATAGAGGTATTTGATACTTTGAGGATGGAGAGGTTATATGTGAAGTTATCCAAGCATGAGTTTTGGTTGCGCGAGGTGCAGTTTCTGGGACACCTTCTCAACCAGAACGGTATTATGGTCGATCCGACCAAGGTTGAGGCGGTAATGAGGTGGGAGGTTTCGAGGTCTCCATCAGAGATTCAAAGTTTCCTTGGATTGGCAGGTTACTATCAAAGATTCATTCAAGATTTCTACAAGATCGTGGTTCCTTTGACCCGGATGATTAAGAAGATCATCAATTTTCTTTGGGGGCCTGAGTAGCAAGCAACTTTTGAGACTTTGAGGCAGATATTGTGCGAGGCGCCGATTTTGACCCTGCTGGAGGGTGTTGAGGACTTTGTGGTATATTGTGATGCGTCGATTACGGGTTTGGGTGCAGTTTTAATGCAGCGAGGTCATATGATCGCTTCCGCTTCGAGGCAGCTGAAGCCTCATGAGGAAAATTATCCTACGCATGATTTGGAGTTGGGGGCTATGGTTTTCTCCCTCAAGATTTGGCGACTTTACCTCTATGGGGTTCGTTGTACTATTTACACGAACCACAAGAGTTTGAGGTAACTGATAGATCAACCAAATATGAACATGAGGCAGCATAGATGGTTGGATGTGGTGAAGGATTATGATTGTGAGATCCTTTATCACCTAGGAAGTCCAACGTGGTGGCCGATGCTCTCAACCGCAAGGCAGTTACTGCCCCGATCAGGGATGTATGTTTGAGGATGACAGTGATTACCCCACTCTTGGAGCAGATCCGTGAAGCTCGGGTTGTGGCTATGAAGGAAGAGCACAAGACAAGTGAGCGCAAAGTGGTTCAGGTGACTTCCTTTGACTATGATAGACGGGGATTATTGATCCTTCATCGGAGGGTGTGGGTTCCATATTGGGGTGGAGTGCGACAGGTTCTGATGGAGGAGACACACAAGTCGAGGTTCTCTATTCATCCCGGAGCGACAAAAATGTATAGAGATCTCCGGCCTGACTATTGGTGGCCATGCATGAAGCAAGATGTGGCATGGTATGTAGAGAGGTGCTTGACTTGCAGGAAGGTCAAGTCCGAGCATCAGCGACCCCATGGTAAGATGGATCCGTTGGGTATTCCCGTTTGGAAATGTGAAGAGATTACAATGGATTTATCACAAAACTACCTCGGACGGCGTGCAGTGTGGATTCGATATGGGTCATCATGGATTGATTGACCAAGAACGCATACTTTATCCCAATTCAGGAGAGTATCTTTGTCGGAGAAGTTGGCAGACATCTACATTCGGGAGGTTGTGGCACATCATGGGGTGCCAGTTTCAGTTGTCTCTGATAGGGATGTCCGGTTTACTTCCAGGTTCAGGAAGAGATTTCATGAGGATTTGGGTACTCGTCCGTATTTCAGCACGACTTTTCACCCGCAAACTGATGGTCAGAGTGAGCAGACTATCCAGACATTGGAGGATATGTTGCGAGTATGTGTACTGGATTTTGGCGGGAATTGGGATACGTATCTTCCTTTAGAGGAGTTTTCGCATAACAATAGCTATCACACCATAATTAATCGACCTCCTTTTGATATGCTCTATAGGAGTAAGTGTAGGACCCCGATATGTTGGGGTGAGGTCGGTCAGGTAGTCATGGGTAGTACGGAGGTGGTACTTCGGACGACTGAGTTGATTCAGCAGGTTTATGGCAGACTTCAGACAACACAGAGTCAAGAAAAGAGCTACGCAGATAGACGCTGGTCGGACTTGGAGTTTCATGTTGCGGACATGGTGCTCATGAAGGTGTCACCTTGGAAAGGTGTCATCTGATTCAGGAAGCGGGGTAAGCTAGGCCCCAGATATATTAGTCCTTTCAGGGTGTTGGCCCAGGTGAGCAGGGTTACGTGTCGTTTGGATTTGCCTTAGGAGCTCAATCAGATTCATAGTACTTTTCATGTCTCTCAGCTGAGGAAATCTTTGGTTGATGATTCCGCAGTAGTTCCATTGGAGAAGCCAGTTAGGAGATAAGAGCAATGAATTTGGCAATGATTCAGTGTGGGCGGTCTGTCAGGGAGACAGACCATCTCGAGACTTCAGATTTCAGATGGAGTAGATGTTATCATGTTGCAAGGAATTCGTTCATCTTCGGGTTTTAGAACCATGTGAGGGATGGCTTTGGTTGCCTTGAGAAGGCTATGGTATGCGCGGGACTGTGGCCATGTTGCTCAGGCTGTTTGGCGTGTCGGGGTTGGTAAGGAATGATTTCGAGGACAAAATCTGATTTAAGTGGGGAGAGTTGTAACATTCCGTTTGAAATTAAATAAACAATAAAGTCTAATTATTATTATTATTTTATATTATTATCGCCAAAATCAATAATATTTAGCGGGGTTTTGGTTTCGGGGAGCCAAATGATATGATTTGGATTTTTGGGGGTTAAAGTGTAACTCCGAGATTTATTTTGTAAAGATTTTTAGAAGTCAGGGGGTGTTTGGTAAATATTGGACTTGAATTGTTATGAATCTTGGATGTTGGGGGTTGTTTTGTAAATTGTAGGCTTAAATTGAAAAGACTCTTATGGGGAGGGACCAAACGTGTAAAATGTGCATATGTTTGAAGGTGAACACGGGATAAACCCGTCGCCCTCATTTAACCTCTAATATATATAGCATTGTGTAAACCCTAACCCTAGTAGTATCCTCCAGCCGCCACCTTCCATATGTGACCTTTAGCCACCACCTCCCTTTCTCATCTTTCCGATCAGCCAAGGCCACCAAGGGAGCCGTCGTCGACCTTCATTCTTCCCCCACGTCGGGATAGCTCAAGATCTTTGTGGAGTGGTGGACTACGAGTGTCACTGTTCCATCAACCACCGGTATCAGTCGACGCCTCGCCGCCATGGTGATCCGTCGTCTTTCACATCGCATTTCTCGTTGCTGGCGACGACTAGGACCGCAAGTGGGTGGGCGTTCTTTTATGCCGCCGCTACTGCTGCACTCGGAAGGAACCACAACACCTTGTCTCTTCTCCATCTCATTCTCTTATCGTGCCCTTGCCACCGTCGCAGCTCCGAGAGGTCGCCGAGAGTTGCTGCCAATCGTTATGTTCACCGCACGCCGCCTTGAAGTGAGGCTGTGTTCGTGTCTCGCAAGCCGGAAGTGTATTCCGTTGTTGTATTGCGTTAAGTGTGTGTGTTGCGTGGTCGGGAATCAAAAGAGAACCACCACTGCCACCGTGAGGTGGTGGCTAGCACCTTCGACCACCGCCTGCCGCCACAAGGGTGGCTGAGCGTGTGTGTTCGTGTGTTATATTGTGTATGTTTTTATGGTGGGATATTATGTTGTATAATCGGATTTTTGGACGGAATAATCAAGGAAATCGCCACCACCACCACCGTAAGGTGGTGGCTGCCGCTTTATGCCGCCACCAACCGTCGTGTTGGGTGGCGGTGTTCATTTATGTGTGATTGGATTGTTAATTGAGTTCCTTGGACATGCTTTGGACTAGAATCAAAACCACCACCACCACGAGGTGGTGGCCGCCGCCGTGATCCGCCGTTGACCACCACTACCCGAGGTGGTAGTGGGTGGTGCCCGACTTATTTAACACAAATTGACCTAAAAACTTAACAAATGGACTAATTGGCACGCGATTGGGTTGGAAACCCTAATTAGGCTTTAGAAAACCCTAATTTTGGAAATGTGAGTTTTGGATTTGTCAGGACCCGCGTTTGGACGATTGGATTTCGAATTTTGAATTACGCTCGACCACATTGTATGTTTGGTGTAGTGGAGTGATGGACTTAATGGATTAAGTCATTAATGGGTTAAGTAAGAACACCTAACCCTAATCGTCATTTTATGTGAAAACCCTAATTATGTTTGGGCTTCAAGTTGGGCCTTTTTTTGGGCTTTGGTGATTAGCTTATTAGTGGACCAAATGAAAATAGGTTTATGGACTAAGGAAATTATTGGGCTTTAGGATAAGGCCCATTGGAAAGGCTTGGGCCCAATTTGGAAAATTAGGCCATAGGGGGGCCATAATTGGGTTATTGGGCCTTGATGATTATGAGATACTAGACCATCGGAATGCCAAGTGTTTGGACTACAATAAATGGTTGGGCCTTAAGGTAAGACCATGTAGAGGTTTGGGCCCAATTTGGAAAATTGGGCCATATGTTGGGCCTTGGTTGATTATTTGGCTTTTGGGCCTTCAGAGTATAAGTTTGGGCCTTGGTTTTAAATCAAGCTAGGTTGGGGGTAAAGTAGTCTTTTTACCCCCAAGAATGGACTTATGGTTACGTATTGGAACCCAATTATTAATTGGGTGTGGTTTTGATGTTGATAGTTCGGAAATCTGTCAACCAACAGCTAGAGTTTTATATGTGGGACTTCAGCAGTGTGAGGTGAGTCTCCTCACCATACCAATGGGTCGAAGGCACCAAGGCCAGCCCATTTATCTAGTTGTGATAATTATTACGGATGTGCTATCGATACATTATGTATTTATGTGAAGACCATGCGGGGGTTCCTATGGCAATTAGTTATATGTGGTATGCTAGTTGATTGTGTGGTATGTGGTATGCTAGTTGTCTTTGTGATACTTGCATGGAAGACCCCGGGGGGTTCCCGATGCAATTGGATATAAGACCATGTAGGGGGTTCCTATGGCATTCCAGGCTAAGACCATGTGGGGGTTCCTATGGAAGTGAGCTAAGACCATGTGGGGGTTCCCATGGCACCCGGTGTAAAACCATGGAGGGTTTCCATGACACATGTATATGTTTGTATGTATAGATTATATGCTTTGTATGACATTTCTGTTGATTAGTTAATACCATGTGGGGGTTCCCATGGAAGTTAGTTAAGACCATGTGGGGGTTCCCATGGCAGTGGGCTAAGACCATGAGGGGGTTCCTATGGCACCCGGTGTAAGACCATGGAGGGTTCCATGGCACATTTATGTGTTTATATGCATGGCTTATGATATTGATATGGCCTATGTGATTGATATGGTTTATGCAGTTATGTGGATTATGTGGGGTATGCTCTGGGGAAGTCACTAAGCTTTGTGCTTACACTTTTGTTTATGGTTTCAGATATCATTGGTTTGGAAAGGAAGGGTCTGACTTTATTGCAGCGCACACACCCGTGTTTCCGCAATATATGATTTTGGGACAAACTCTGATAAATGTTTTTAATTAGCAACGTTTTTGGAATGTTTGGATTAAATGATATCTATGTTTTGAGTATAATAAAAATGAAATTTTTACCCGTGATTTTTGGGTCGTTACAAGTTGGTATCAGAGCCTTGGTTTGAGAGATTCGGACATACTTTCAGGTGTTTCTGAACTCAAACTGAGGATCTGTAAAGTTTTCAAAAAGAAAAATGTTTTCCAGGAAAAAGTTTTATAAGACAAGAAAGGGTGCGGTGCATGCACTCAACCGAGCTCAAGTAAGTTTCCCCAGAATACCCATATATGTTATCTGTTATGGCTTGATTTATGAATCTGAGAATCGCATGCTAGTTAGGGCTAGGAGAGATGCCTTTATATGTTGTATGAGCTGGTAGACTTGCATGCTAGTGCTGAGTAGTCAGCGATAGATTGGCCTGATATGTGATGCTTGTAGCCTTGGAGATAATGGATGCTATGCTGGAATGAGAATGACTATTGGTATTGGTAACTGCTAAGTGTATTCTTTGAAAATTGTATACGGTAAGGATCCTAGAATAATTGATTGGCCTTATTTCATGTTCTTTGTCTGGTTGTGGTCCTAGGGTAGAGTCTATTAATCGACAGTCTATTAAATCATGTTCTGTGTATAATTTGCTTGCATAAGGCAGCCGGCAGTGAGGATGGATAGATGTGGATAACATGAGTTGTGGTATGCAGGCTGAATGTTCTATGATAATTTCATGGGTTGGAGAGTTCCTGCACGAATGCTGCTTGCTTTGTGCTTTGTGGAACTCTTGAATGACGGGAGTCAGCTACTAAGTGAATATGACGATATCCAGGAGGTGGATGGCTGGCATCATGGGGAGTTCTTCAGCAGTTGATGGCAGGGCGAGGTTGGGAACCTAGGAAAGCCTAGGATATGCTCCAGTGAGTTTAGTGGGGCGGTTCGGTGAGGTTGGGAACCTAGGGGGAGCCTAGGAGTTACTTTGGTGGGTATTGTGCTGCTGTTTAGCGGATATTTGGTGCATCGGTGGAGTAGGTGACTTAGAGGATTCGGGAGGATTGCTGAGGAAAGTATGGATATGTGTGGAAGGTAGTTTTGGGCCCGTGCTACTAAAAGCACAGGATCCATACTTGAATCGGTGAGAGTGTTGGAGAATCTAAGAAGCTTATGGGAAGTAGAATTCTTGGTTATTCTCTGATAGTGGGGATAACTGCTTTTCCAGATGAGGATGAGCATACATGAGGAAGGACCAGGGTTTGCTCCCGGCTCCGGTGGCGAGCCAGTTGGTGGAAGGACTGCCAGGGTTTTGAGTTCGCCTTGGATCTCTTGTATCAGGCGGAAAGGATTGATTGTGCGATCTATTACGCTTTCAGGATTGGAGACTATGTTGTGGGAGTAGTTTGTAGCCCGGTTTAGGGGAGAGGTTGCTTCAGCTACTGCAGTTCAGCTGTGGACGATTGAGTTGGTGAGGGTGTCAGGGGGTGAGACCCTGAATGATATGATTTCTAGGGCCCGAGAGCAGGAGATTGGTTTGGATCACATTGGGGAGAGAGGACCAGATTAGGTACATATATTAGAGGGTCTCGGGAAGAGACCCAAGATTTCAAAGCAGCTTTTGAGAGGACATCAGGGTCGGATTCAGTGCAACACTTGTGGGAAACCGCACGATGGAGTTTTTCGTTCTAAGAGTTTGGGTAAGTGTACATCTGGGTTTGTTTCCCTGCTTATGTTTGGGTTATACCTTCAAACATTTCCATATGCCATTTGTATATCGTAAGTAACGGAGTGGTTAGTGAAAGGTCGTTTCCCTCTTTGCTGGTTTGGAGCATTCAATGTTATCCGAGTCTATGGTCGAGATCGGTTCAGGGACGTGATGCGGAAGGTCTGCGGTCAGGATTGGTGTTTCAGCCATTGTGCTTGGGTCGGCTTTTGGAAGCGCCAGGGGAAGTGGTCTACTGCGGAGGCTTTGGTCTAGGAATTGGTTATTTGGACTTCAAGATATAAGTGTGGCATCATTTCAAGGATTCTGAGATTATCAGTTTTGCTAGGATTCAGGAAGTGTTTGTCTAGTCTTTAGGAGTTGCGTGGTCTTTGGGGTTTGGCCAGTAATAGAACATTAGCACGGGTAAGCACAGGTTGTCAACAGTTTGGTTATTAAAGAGTAATAAGGATTGGGAATCCTTCAAATCTCATGTATTGTGAAGACTTAGTCGAATCTAGTGGGGGAGAATCATTCAGGTATTCAGGAACAGGAGCGATTATGAAACTAGGATGAGTTTTGCATCCCCGTCAAGGAGGAGGGCGGCCTAAGTGGTTGTTCGGTTTTGTGTAACGCCTGGTTTCTGGTACACATTTAATTATTATTTATTCACTTTTGTAGAGCTACTCGACGAGTTGGGAGCCCCGGACTCGTCGAGTAGAAACGAGATTGGCCGCGGGATTTTAAGTCGCCTACTCGACAAGTTGAGAGCCTCGACTCGACGAGTAGGGTTTCCAGGATGAAACCCTAATTTCGGGGTTTGCACCCTATTTAAGCATCCAAATCCCCACTTGTTGGCCTCATTTCTAGCCTCCAAGTCCCAAACCCTAATCCACGAAACCCTAGTGCCTTGTATGAGCTTGTGAGTTTTTTTGAGTGAAGATTGCGTGTTTTGAAGCTTGTTTGAGAAGGAGGAGCTTGGAGATTCAGAAGGAAGCTAGTAGATCCAGAAACAACATCTCATCCTCTTCATTTTCTGGTAAGCAAGTCTCAACCTTGCTTAGTAGCTTGTTAGATCTCCTTCTTAGCATTTTATGGGGTTTTTGGTCCAAGAAACATGATCTTTGGGGCATGGACGTCCCAAGTGGGTATACCTTCAGATCTATGACCTTGAGGGGCTTACATGGCATAAAGGTGCAAACTTTATGGCTATGGAAGCCCCATGAAAGCTATAATTTGCCATTTTAGCCTTGTAAGCTTCAAAATACCATCCATGGGAAGAAAGTTAGGGGCTTTACGTGTTCATAGAGTGCTTAGAGTCTAGATCTCAGTGAATATGCTTTAGTTGGAGTATGGATGGCTTGTGGACCAAGATCTAGGTCCTAAAGGGTTAGGGATTGGGCTAAACCCATGAAGAAGGGTTATTAACGGGTAAAGTTGGAAACTTTACCCTTAAAAGGACGTTTTCAGTATGCATGAGAAACAAGAAGCTTGAATCTACAGAGTAGGGGCTTAATCCCTTAAGATGGTCCAAACAGACTGAGGAAATCGGCGAGTCCAGAGAAGGACTTGACGAGTTGAGTCGTTATGTCCCGATTCAGTTTAAGGTATAACTCGACGAGTCTGTGAAGGGACTCAACGAGTTGACTCGCTTTGTCGCGACTATAAGTAGCCAGGGAACTCGGTAAGTCAGGGGGATGAGTCGACGAGTTGGATCGCGAATTCAAGACTTTTGATTTATAGAACACGACGAGTTGATGGGTCAACTCGGCGAGTTGAGTCAGCCCAGAATGTTGACTTTGACCAGAATGTTGACTTTGAGCAAGATTAATGTAGTCATCCTACCCTAAGAAAGAATTTGGATATTGATTAAGTGTTATTGTGATGATGTTAGTTGGGCAGTCGCGGAAGCAGCCGATAGAGATCCCTTACCAAGAGATTCAGCAGCCAGCTTTGCGAGGTGAGTTTTCCCCCAGTAGGAACGGGTCGAAGGCACCAATGCCGACCCATTTATGTATGCTAGCGTATGTCGGAATTAGGTACGATGTCGGGGTTAGCCCGATGTAGTTTATATGTTTCCGGATTTCGGTCCGATGCCGGGGAAAACCCGAGGAATGTTTGTATGCTTGATGTCTTCGTGATTCTTACATGTGTATGTTTATATGTTCCAGACTTCGGTCCGATGTCGGGGAAAGCCTGATGAATGTTTAACTATTATGTTACGTGTTATGTGTTCCAGGCTTCGGTTCGATGTCGGGGCAAGCCCTAGGAATGTTTATATGTTTATGTTATGTGTTTATGATATATGCTTGTTTATATGTATACCGAACTTTGGTCTGGTGCCAGGCAGGGCCCGATTTCGGACTTCGGTCCGATGCTGGTTTAGTCTGATGTTGGGCAGGGCCCGATGTAATGGGCAAGGCCCAATGTATGTATTATGTGATTATGTGTATGGTATGTGGTAGTTTGGGGAGACTCACTACGATTCGTGCTTACAGTTTTCAATTTTGGTTTCAGGTACTTCCGGTAGCAAGGGGAAGAGCTCGGGATGATTGCAGTGCACACACCATTCGTTTCATCCTGGGATGTTTTGACTCTGATGTTTTGACATATGACTTTGATACATGGATAGTTGTGTATGGTATTTATGATATACACGGTTTATGGTTTTTATATGATGGATGATACTTATGGTTTTATTAACGAATTAAAATGAAATTTTTGGTCTGTATTTTTGGGATGTTACAAGTTGGTATCAGAGAAAAGGTTTTTCAACTCAAACTGAGGACTTGGTATGAAAATTTTCAAAAGAAAATCATTTTTATAAAAAAGAACTTTAAAAAGAGAAAAGAAATTTGAAAAGAGAAAAGGGTGTGGTCCATGCAATCAACCGAGCTCAAGTAAGTACTCCCTAATTACCCATACAAGATTATGTTTTGATATGCTTATGAGAACTGCATGCTAGATTAGGGCTAAGAATCTAGGAAGGATGTCTTATGTGCCTGTTATATGTATATCAGCTTTATGAACTGCATGCTAGTACAGATTAGTTAGTGATATGATGGCCTGATTAGAATATGCTTGATTATGTTTACTCAATGCTCGGATGTTGCTTGCTTTGTGCTTTTAGGAGTTCTAGTTATCTTTTACTAACTAGTAAATGAATATGTTAAGTTACATATTGCGAGGACTAAATAAGTTTAGAAGGTTAGGTCTAGCTCTATTTTGCAGCTCTTGTTTGAGTCCAATCGTTGTAGGGTAGGATCTCTCATTCGAATAATTATCTAGTCTTAGTAATATGTAATAGTATTCGCGAGCTAGTTAGGGGGAGATAGCAGGGACTTCTTATGCAGCTGATGGCGGAGAGTGGGCTGGTGATTACCCTAGGGCAAGCCTAGGATGAGATCAGCATGAGAACAGCAGTAGCAGTAGAAGGGACTTGGTGGAGTCAAGGCAGTTCTTGAGGAAAGTACGGATATATGTGGAATGTAGTATGGGCCCTTACTCCTGAAAGCAGAGGATCCGTACTCGAATCAAGGAAGGCTGAGATGAACCCAGGAAACTTGTAGTATGTGAGATCCCTCGAGTTATGATGTGTATACTGATGTTTGTTATGGTGTATTTTCAGTATGGTGACGCTACGCACTAGGCCAGTCGATGAGCAGACGAGAGAGTTCATTTCGTCTAAGATCACATGCACTATTTTAGACCAGACTCCTGTGATCTTTGGAACGATCAAGGAGGGCATCATGTAGCTTTTGGATGAGAGACTGAGTGCATTCCGCACCGAGGTGACGGCCATGATGGGGCCGCACACACTGACATTCAGGGAGTTCAGAGCCTGTAGAGCTCCCGACTATCATGGGGCTCGGGGCCCCATTGCTAGTAGCAGATGGTTGACGGATGTCGCCAATGCTTTCCGTACGAGCCGATGTCCCGAGGAGGACAAGGTCCGACTTGCGTCCTATCTTCTGAAGGACAAAGCACGAGACTGGTGGGAGGAGGTAGGAAGAGCCATTAGAGATGATGCAGTTCTAGATGCGATGACCTGGAGTGATTTTTCGGACAGGTTCAGGGTCAAGTTTGCACCTGTGATTGAGGTGCAGCAGCTTGCTAGGGAGTTCCAGGATCTCCAGCAGACAACTGAGACGGTGACCGAGATCACCGCCATGTTCAAGGAGAGCGCCCTTCTCGTTCCGCGGTACGTGGCAGACAAGGAGATGAAAAAGGCCCGATATCATGAGATGTCGCGGAGTGATATCCGCCAGTTTATGAGCTGATCCAACTGCAAGACACTGGAGGATATGACTGCTAGGGCTAGAGAGAGAGAGAGAGAGAGAGAGAGAGAGTTGGATTTGGAAATGGAGAGGAAGAGGAAGCCCGAGGGGGTTCAGTCAGGGGGTTCGGGCAAGAAGCCCAAGGTATCAGACCACAGACCTAGGAGCCAGCAGGGACGCAGCCGTTGTGGCAAATGCGGCAAGTTGCACGAGGGGACGTGCAAGGCAGGGAGTTCAGGCTGCTTCAAGTGCGGCCGAACTAATCACGTGATCAGAGACTGTACAGCTACTACCACCACCACGACAACATCAGATTTTATTTGCTTTCAGTGCAATCAGAGGGGACACAAGCGGTCCCAGTGCCCGCGTTTAGCAGCGACAGGGCAGGTGGCAGCACCCGCTCCTACTACGTTGAGGATTACAGACGACCGTCAGGGCCGAACAAAGGCGTCAGTGGCTAGGAGCAGGGACTTTCAGTTGACATCAGAGAAGGCACGAGCAGCTCCCGACATGGTGATGGGTATGTATCTTATCCTTATCTCTTTACTTATGTTAATTATTGCTTATGTTTACTACTTTTGTAATAGGATCGTTCTTAGTGAACGGTATATCAGCCCTGGTATTGTTTGATTCGGGGGCCACCCGATCTTTTGTGTCGCTTGCACTTAGCAGGCGATTTGTTGGAGCTCCGAGGGCGCTAGACTGTCCACCGGATGTAGAGATAGTAGATGATTGGACCGTTCAGGTTGCGAGGGTGCATCGGGGGTGTACACTACAATTGTTCGACAAGCAGCTTTCCGTGGATTTGGTCCCCATTCCCCTGCTAGGGAATAAGGTTATAGTGGGTATGGACTGGTTGAGCCACAATGGGGCAGTGATCGACTGCGAGCAACAACTAGTGATAGTTCGGACTCCTAGTGGTGGAGGGTTAGTGATTCAAGGCGAGAGGCTGCAGCATGGACCGACTTTATATTCAGCAGGGAGGGTGAGGCGCTACCTTCAATAGGGTTGCGCAGGGTATGTCAGCTATGTTATGGATACCCAGGATAAGGGTAAGGCGATAGAGGATGATGTACCGGTCGTGCGAGAGTACCCGGATGTATTCCCGGAGGATTTTCCCGGGATACCTCCGGAGAGACAGGTTGACTTCAGGATTGACCTACTCCCTGGTGCGGCTCCGATAGCCAAGGGACCATATCGATTGGCTCCTCCCGAGATGCAGGAGTTGTCTACGCAGCTGCAAGAGCTGCTAGACAAGGGATTTATCAGGCCGAGTAGTTCGCCATGGGGAGCCCCGATCCTATTTGTAAAGAAGAAGGACTGGTCACATCGGATGTGCATAGACTACCGGGAGCTGAATAAGGTAACAGTGAAGAACCGTTATCCCCTCCCAAGGATTGATGATTTGTTTGACCAGCTACAGGGTGGATCTTGGTTCTCCAAGATTGATCTGCGATCGGGTTATCACCAGATGCGAGTCAGGGACGAGGATGTGTAGAAGACAGCTTTTATGACTCGCTATTGTCACTATGAGTTTGTGGTGATGCCGTTTGGGCTCACCAATGCTCTAGCCACGTTCATGGACCTCATGAACCGCGTGTGAAAACCGATGCTAGACCGGTCTGTCATAGTTTTCATTGATGACATCTTGGTTTATTCAAAGACTCAGGAGCATCACGATGAGCGCCTGAGGGAGGTACTGGAGACACTGAGGAGGGAGAGACTTTTTGCAAAGTTCTCCAAGTGTAAGTTCTGGTTGCGCGAGGTGCAGTTTCTGGGGCACCTTGTCAAGCAGAAGGGTATTCTGGTCGATCCGGCCAAGATAGAGGTTGTGATGCAGTGGGAGGTTCCGAGGTCTCTAACTGAGATTTGGAGTTTTCTTGGTCTAGCGGGTTATTACCAGAGATTCATCCAGGATTTTTCCAAGATCGTTGTTCCTTTGACCCGACTGACCAAGAAGTCGGTGGCATTCTGTTGGGGGCCTGAGCAGCAGGCAGCCTTCGAGACTCTCAGACAACAGTTATGCGAGGCACCAATTTTGACTTTGCTGGGGGACGTCGATGAATTCGTGGTTTACTGTGATCCTTCGATCACTGGCATGGGTGCAGTTTTGATGCAGCAAGGTCACGTGATAGCTTACGCTTCGAGGCAGTTGAAGCCTCACGAGGTGAACTATCCGACGCATGATCTAGAGCTGGGGTCTGTGGTTTTTGCACTCAAGATGTGGCGACATTACCTCTATGGGGTCCATTGTACCATTTACACGGACCACAAGAGTTTGAGGTACCTCATGGATCAGCCGAATCTGAACATGAGGCGGTGTCGGTGGCTAGATGTGGTGAAGGATTACGACTGTGAGATCCTTTACCATTCGGGCAAGGCCAATGTGGTGGCCGATGCTCTTAGCCGCAAGGCGGTGGTGGCACCGATTCAAGACTTATGTCTGAGGATGATAGTGATTACCCTATTGCTAGAGCAGATTCGGGAGGCGTAGGTCGAGGGCCTAAATGAGGACCGTTGGAAGTGTGAGCGGATCATAGGTCAGGTGGCCTCCTTTGATTATGACAGTCGGGGATTGTTTAACCTGCATGGGAGGGTATGGGTTCCATACTGGGGCGGAGTACGACAGATTCTGATGGATGAGGCCCACAAGTCGAGGTTCTCCATCCACCCTGGGGCGACGAAGATGTATCGGGATCTTCGCCCCGATTACTGGTGGCTCTGCATGAAGCAGGACGTAGCATGGTATGTGGAGTGGTGCTTGACCTGCAGGAAGGTCAAGGCCAAGCACCAGCAACCCCATGGCAAGATGTAGTCATTGGATATTCCCGTGTGGAAATGAGAGGATATCACCATGGACTTCATCATCAAGCTTCCCAAGACCGCACGTGGAGTAGATTCGATATGGATCATCGTGGATAGGTTGACCAAGAGTGCTCATTTTATACCGATCTAGGAGAGTATATCGGCTGAGAAGCTGGTCGAGATCTACGTGCGTGAGATAGTAGCACGACATGGAGTGCTTGTCTCAGTGGTGTCAGACCGAGATGTCCATTTCACTTCTAGATTTTAGAAGCGGTTTCACGACGAGATGGGTACTCGTCTCCACTTCAGCACCACTCTCCACCCTCAGATGGATAGACAGAGCGAGAGGACGATTCAGACTCTCGAGGACATGCTGCACGCATGTGATTTATATTTTGGTGGCAGTTGGGATACGTATCTTCCATTAGCGGAATTTTCGTATAACAACAGTTACCATGCCA
This sequence comes from Lactuca virosa, assembly GCF_052849685.1. Lineage (NCBI taxonomy): Eukaryota > Viridiplantae > Streptophyta > Magnoliopsida > Asterales > Asteraceae > Lactuca > Lactuca virosa. The sequence continues at coordinate 244,851,281 of NC_136430.1, read as the reverse complement.
GTATAGACCGATCTCCTTTTGAGATGCTCAACGGGAGAAAGTGTAGGACCCCAATCTGTTGGGGCGAGGTCGGACAGAGGGTCATGGGGAGTACTAAGGTAGTACTCAAGACCACTGAGAGGATCCAGCAGATCTGGACAGGCTCCAGACTGCTCAGAGTCGGCAGAAAAGCTATGCCGACAAGCGCCATTCAGACTTGGAGTTTCAGGTGGGCGACATGGTCCTCCTGAAGGTGTCACCTTGGAAAGGTGTTATCCAGTTCAGGAAGCGGGGAAAGCTAGGCCTCAGATACATCGGTTCGTTCAGGGTGTTGGCTCGGGTAGGCCGGGTTGCTTACTTTGGATCTTCCGGCAGAGCTCAGCCATATCCACAACACCTTCCATGTTTCTCAGCTGCGGAAGTGCTTAGTGAATGACTTAGCGGTTGTGACTCTAGAGGATATTCAGGTTGATGATAGCGTGAATTGCATCGAGAGACCAGTAGCTATTCTCAACAAGAAGACAAAGGAGCTAAGGAACAAGAGGGATGAGTTGGTGAAGGTGCAGTAGCAGCACCGCAAGGGTTCAGAGTGGACTTGGGAGCCCGAGGAGGAGATGAGGGAGCACTACCCGGAGTTATTTCTCGACGCAGCAGACTTCGAGGAAGAAGTCTAAGACAAGTGGGGGAGAATTGTAACGTTTGGTTCCTGGTACGCATTTAATTATAATTTATTCACTTTTGTAGAGCTACTCGACGAGTTGGGAGCCCCGGAATCGTCGACTAGAAACGAGATTGGCCGCGGGATTTTAAGTCGCCTACTCGACGAGTTGAGAGCCTCGACTCGACGAGTAGTGCTAACAGGATGAAACCCTAATTTCGAGGTTTGCACCCTATTCAAGCATCCTAATCCCCACTTGATACCCTCATTTCCAGCCTCCAAGTCCCAAACCCTAATCCACGAAACCCTAGTACCTTGTATGAGCTTGTGAGTTGTTTTGAGTGAAGATTGCATGTTGAAGCTTGTTGAAGAAGGAGGAGCTTGGAGATTCAGAAGGAAGCAAGTAGGTCCAGAAACAACATCTCATCCTCTTCATTTTCTGGTAAGCAAGTCTCAACCTTACTTAGTAGCTTGCTATATTTCCTTCTTAGCATTTTATGGGGTTTTTGGTCCAAGAAACATGATCTTTGGGGAATGGACGTTCCAAGTGGGTATACCTTTAGATCTATGACCTTGAGGGGCTCACATGGCATAAAGGTGCAAACTTTATGGCTATGGAAGCCCCATGCAAGCTATAAGTTGCCATTTTAGCCTTTTAAGCTTCAAAAGACCATGCATGGGAAGAAAGGTAGGACTTTACGTATTCATAGAGTGCTTAGAGTCTAGATCTCAGTGAATATGCTTTAGTTGGAGTATGGATGGCTTGTGGACCAAGATCTAGGTCCTAAAGGGTTATGGATTGGGCTAAACCCATGAAGAAGGGTTATTAACGGGTAAAGTTGGAAACTTTACCCTTAAAAGGACGTTTTCAGTATGCATGAGAAACAAGAAGCTTGGATCTAGAGAGTAGGGGCTTAATCCCTTAAGATGGTCCAAACAGACTGAGGAACTCGGCGAGTCTAGAGAAGGACTTAACGAGTTGAGTCGTTATGTCCCGATTCAGTTTAAGGTAGAACTCGACGAGTCTGTGAAGGGACTCAATGAGTTGACTCGCTTTATCGCGACTATGAGTAGCTAGGGAACTCAGCGAGTCAGGGGGATGACTCGATGAGTTGGAACGCGAATTCAGGACTTTTAATTTATAGAACTCGACGAGTTGATTGGTCAACTCGGCGAGTTGAGTCAACCCAGAATGTTGACTTTGACTAGAATGTTGACTTTGACCAAGGGTAATGTAGTCATCCTACCCTAAGAAAGAATTTGGATATTGATTAAGTGTTATTGTGATGATGTTAGCTAGGGAGTCACGGAATCAGCCGATAGAGATCCTTTACCAAGAGATTTAGCAGCCAGCTTTGCGAGGTGAGTTTTCTACCAGTTGGAACGGGTCGAAGGCACCAATGCCGACCCGCTTATGTATGATAGCGTATGCCGAACTTAGGTACGATGTCGGTGTTTGCTCGATGTAGTTTATATGTTTCCGGATTTCGGTCTGATGTCGGGGAAAACCCGAGGAATGTTTGTATGCTTGATGTCTTCGTGATTCTTGCATGTGTATGTTTATATGTTTCGGACTTCGGTCCGATGTCGGGGCAAGCCTGAGGAATGTTTACATGTTTATGTTATGTGCTTATGATATATGCTTGTTGATATGTATATCGGACTTCGGTCCGATGCCGGGCGGGGCCCTATGCCGGTTTAGTCCGATGTCAGGCGGGGCCCGATATAGTGGGCAAGGCCCAATGTATGTATTATGTCATTATGTGTATGGTATATGGTAGTTTGGGGAGACTCACTAAGCTTCGTGCTTACAGTTTTCAGTTTTGGCTTCAGGTACTTCCGGTAGCAAGGGGAAGAGCTCGGGATGATTGCAGTGCACACACCATTCATTTTAGCCTGGGATGTTTAGACTCTATTGTTTTGACATATGACTTTGATACATGGATAGTTGTTTATGGCATTTATGAGATACACGGTTTATGGTTTTTATATGATGGATGATACTTATGGTTTTATTAACGAATTAAAATGAAATTTTTGGTCTGTATTTTTGGGATGTTATAGTTTGAGGGTTGTGTGAGTTGGGAGTTCGGTAAAACTTCCCAGCATGTGAAACATGTATTCTTGGTGCTCGATAACAGAATTTAGAGGAAACAGGCTGGGGTTTCAGTCATGAATTGAGTTCAGTTTGGGTGTTCGGTTGAGTGTGTGCTCGACTCTGAGTGTATTTTGAATTGATAGATTGAGGGTAAGGCATAGGGTTGAGATTGTGGCGAGGTGAAAGTGTTGTAAGACTATGGGGGAGCCGTAGCATTCACTAGTACTCAGATAGTGTGGAAAGTGTTGTAAGACTGTGGGGGAGCCGTAGCATTCATAATCGGTCAGATAGTGTGGGAAGTGCAGAAAGACTATAGGGTAGTCGTGACATTCACATATTCGTTCAGATGACTTAGGCCAGGGTGGGCCAGTTCGCAAGGTTTTGAGTAGGTTACAACTCAATTGGAATCAGGAAACGGTAAGTTGAAGGAGACCGTACATGATGAAGGACTACAGTTATCCTGGTAGTATTCACCTTTTTGCGTCGGATTCAGTGGTGACAGGCTGCCATCCTATCATGATCGGATAGACCAGAAGGATTGATGGAGCCATGAGTGGCAGTATAGATAGGGCAGTTATTGTTAGACGGGGTTTCCTTTGAATGTCACGTGGGCTGAATGCAAGACTGCTTGTTGGCTCAGCAATCGGGCATGAATCCGATATTTTGGATGTCGGCAGACAAGTTGGATCCAGGGAGGCCTCGGTTGTTAAGGAAAACAGCTAGGAGGCGCCGTGATGTTCCGAGTAGTTGTACTGATTTGGATTCGTGTGTGGAGTTGCTTATATTCGGGGTATACACTAATTTGTTGCAGTTGGATTAAATAATTTCATAGTGGTTGATTAGACCCCGTTGCGCAGCTCCTAACTAAGTCTTAATCGTTGTAGGGATAAGTCTCTTACTCGAAGGATCATCTGAGCTTTCTGTCAAGTATAAGTGTACTGCAGGGAAATTTGGTATGTGACTCTGTTTTCTAGTGGGAACCTCAAGTTATCAGAAGTTGAGAAGCCAGTTGGGAGATAAGAGCAATGAATTTGGCAATGATCCAGTGTGGGCGGTCTGTCAGGGAGACAGACCATCTCTAGACTTCAGATTTTAGATGGAGTAGATGTTATCATGTTGCAAGGAATTCATTCATATTCGGGTTTTAGAACCATGCGAGGGATGGTTTTGGTTGCCTTCGGAAGGCTATGGTATGATCGGGACTGTGGCCATGTTGCTCAGGCTGTTTGGCGTGTCGTGGTTGGTAAGGAATGATTTCGAGGATGAAATCTGATTTAAGTGGGGGAGAGTTGTAACATTCCTTTTGAAATTAAATAAATAATAAAGTCTAATTTTTATTATTATTTTATATTATTGTAGCCAAAATCAATAATATGTAGAGGGGTGTTGGTTTCGGGGAGCCAAATGATATGATTTGGATTTTTGGGGGTTAAAGTGTAACTCCGAGATTTATTTTGTAAAGATTTTCAGAAGTCAGGGGGTGTTTGGTAAATATTGGACTTGAATTGTTATGAATTTTGGATATTGGGGGCTGTTTTGTAAGTTGTAGGCTTAAATTTAAAAGATTCTTATTGAGAGGGACCAAACGTGTAAAATGTGCATATGTTTAAAGGTGAACACGGGATAAACACGTCACCCTCATTTAGCCTCCATATATATAGCATTGTGTAAACCCTAACCCTAGTAGTATCCTCCAGCCGCCACCTTCCATATGTGACCTTCAGCCGCCACCTCCCTTTCTCATCTTTCCGATCAGCCAAGGCCACCAAGGGAGCCGCCGTCGACCTTCATTCTTCCCCCACGTCGGGATAAATCAAGATCGTTGTTGAGTGGTGGACTACGAGTGTCACCGTTCCATCGACCAACGGTATCAGTCGACGCCTCGCCGCCATGGTGATCCGTCGTCTTGCACATCGCATTTCTCGTTGCTGGCGACGACTAGGACCGCAAGTGGGTGGACGTTCTTTTATGTCACTGTTACTACTGCACTCGGAAGGAACCGCAACACCTTGTCTCTTCTCCATCTCGTTCTATTATCGTGCCCTTGCCACCGTCGCCGCTCCGAGCGGTCGTCGAGAGTTGCTGCTAATTGCTATGTCCGCTGCTTGTCGCCGTGAAGGGAGGCTGTTTTCGTGTCTCGCAAGCCGGGTGTGTGTGCCGTTGTTGTATTGCGTTAAGTATGTGTGTGTATGTGTTGCATGATCGGGAATCAAAAGAGAACCACCACCGCCACCGTGAGGTGATGGCTAGCACATCCGACCACCGCCTGCTGCCACAAGGGTTGTTGAGCGTGTGGGTGCATGTGTTATATTGTGTGTGTGTGTGTTTATTTTGGGATATTATGTTGTATAATCATATTTTTGGTCGGAATAATCAAGGAAATCGCCACCACCACCACCGTGAGGTGGTGGTTGCCACCTTCTGCCGCCACCAGTCGTCGTGTTGGGTGGCAGTGTTCATTTATGTGTGATTGGATTGTTAATTGAGTTGCTTGGACATGTTTTGGACTAGAATTATAACCACCACCACCACGAGGTGGTGGCCGCCGTCGTGAGCCGCTGTTGACCACCACTACCCGAGGTGGTAGTGGGTGGTGCCCGACTTATTTAACACAAATTGACCTAAAAACTTAACAAATGGACTAATTAGCATGCGATTGGGTTGGAAACCCTAATTAGGCTTTAGAAAACCCTAATTTTGGAAATGTGAGTTTTGGATTTGTCAGGACCCGCGTTTGGACCATTGGATTTCAAATTTTGAATTACGCTCGACCACATTGTATGTTTGGTGTAGTGGAGTGATGGACTTAATGGATTAAGTCATTAATGGGTTAAGTAAGAACACTTAACCCTAATCGTCATTTTATGTGAAAACCCTAATTATGTTTGGGCTTCAAGTTGGGCCTTTTTTGGGCTTTGGTGATTGGCTTATTGATGGACCAAATAAAAATAGGTTTATGGACTAAGGAAATTATTGGACTTTAGGATAAGGCCCATTGGAAAGGCTTGGGCCCAATTTGGAAAATTAGGCCATAATTGGGTTATTGGGCCTTGATGATTATGAGATACTGGACCATCGGAATGCCAAGTGTTTGGACTAGAATAAATGGTTGGGCCTTAAGGTAAGACCATGTAGAGTTTTGGGCCCAATTTGAAAATTTGGGCCATATGTTGGGCCTTGGTTGATTTTTTGGCTTTTGGGTCTTCAGAGTGTGAGTTTGGGCCTTGGTTTTTAATCAAGCTAGGTTGGGGGTAAAGTAGTCTTTTTACCCCCAAGCATGGACTTATGGTTATGTATTGGAACCCAATTATTAATTGGGTGTTGTTTTGATGTTGACAGTTTGGGAATCTGTCAACCAGCAGCTAGAGTTTTATCCGCAGGACTTCAGCAGTGTGAGGTGAGTCTCCTCACCATACCAATGGGTCGAAGGCACCAAGGCCGACCCATTTATCTAGTTGTGATAATTATTACGGGTGTGCTATCGATACATTATGTATTTATGTGAAGACCATGTGGGGGTTCCTATGGAAATTAGTTATATGTGGTATGCTAGTTGATTGTGTGATATGTGGTATGTTAGTTGTCTTTGTGATACTTGCATGGAAGACCTCGGGGGGTTCCCGAGGCAATTGGATATAAGACTATGTAGGGTGTTCCCATGGCATTCCAGGCTAAGACCATGTGGGGGTTCCCATGACACCCGGTGTAAGACCATAGAGGGTTTCCATGGCACTTGTATATGTTTGTATGTATGGCTTATATTGTTTGTGTGACGTTTTTGTTGATTAGTTAAGACCATGTGGTGTTTCCCATGTCAGTTAGTTACGACCATGTGGGGGTTCCCATGGCAGTGGGCTAAGACCATGAGGGGGTTCATATGGCACCCGGTGTAAGATCGTGGAGGGTTTCCATGGCACCTAGGGGTGGCAATTGATGACACGACACGAAATGAAATTGGGACGAAACTGAAATTTGAATTCGTGTTCGTGTCGTGTTCGTGTCAAGTATAAAAAACACGACGTCGTGTCGTGTCGTGTTCGTGTTCAAAATTCGACACGAAATTGACACGATTTAGCATTTGTCACTCGGGTTTTCGTGTTTGTCGTGTTATGTATGATTAAGTATTAATTAAATAAATTAATTGTTATATTATGTCATCTTTGTCGTGTCGTGTCGTGTTTTTTGTTTTTTAATCGGTTCATTTTCATGTTAGTTGAAAAAAACACGACATCATGTCGTGTCGTGTTCGTGTTACAAAAAACCTTGTCGTGTCGTGTTGTGTCAGACAAAAACACGACACGATGGCCCGATTTGCTACCCCTAATGACACCTTTATATGTTTATATGCATGGCTTATGAGATTGATATGACCTATGTGATTGATATGGTTTATGCGGTTATGTGGATTATACGAATTATGTGGGGTATGCTCTGGGGAACTCACTAAGCTTCGTGCTTATAATTTTGTTTATGGTTTCAGGTATCATTGGTTTGGAAAGGAAGGGTCGGGCTTGATTGCAACGCACACACCCGTGTTTCCGCAATATATGATTTTGGGACGAACTCTGATAAATGTTTTTAATTAGCAACGTTTTTAGAATGTTTAGATTAAATGATACCTGTGTAATCATCAGTAAAAGTCACATAGAAGTGGTTAGCATCCCTTGTGGCGGTTCTGAAGGGCCCACACACATCGGTGTGTATGAGATCCAACAAACCTTCACCCCTTTCACAAGTACCAGTGAAGGGTGAGTTAGTCATCTTTCTAAGTAAGCAATATTCACAAGTGTCATGCGACCTTAAGTCAAACGACTCCAAAACTCCAGCCTTTTGGAGTTAGCCTATGCGCTTCTTGCTGACATGTCCAATATGACAATGCCACAAGCATGCCTTATCCAATTCATTGGAAGAATCAATATGCAACACCTTATTTCCTAAGTTGTCTACAACCATCACAGTTTTATATACACCATTACAAGGTAATGCTTTAAAATAAAAAACACCATTATAATAAGCATTAATAGCACCAATTTCATTATCAAATGAAAAGCTAAAGCCTTGTTTGTACAAACCATGAAAGGAAATAATATTTCTCGCCATATCTGACAAGTAGCAACAATTATTCAAATCTATTTCTAACCCACTACTAAGAAATACAGAGTAAACTCCAATCTTGGTGACAGGTGAAACCTTCCTATTCCCCATGATCAAGTTTATCTTCCCGTGCTCCACATCCTTACTTCTTTTTAGGTCCTGCACATCAGAACAAATGTGAAATCCACAACCTGTGTCAAGAACCCAAGAGTTAGAATGTGGTGAGTTTTTAGATAGAATAGTATAAATACCTGCATGGGTGGCCTTAACCTTCCCATCTTTAACATCCTGCAAGTATTTGGGGCAGCTTCGCTTCCAGTGCCCCTTTTCGTGACAGTAGAAACACTCTGCTTCCTTTTCCCTTGTCCAATTGCCAGAACAGGGGCGGTGGTAGGAGTAGTAACAACCGATTTACCTTTGAGACCACTTTCGGTAGTCCTCAAAAGCCCTTGAAGTTTGCTAAGTGTGACCACCTCCTTGTTCATATGATAGGTCATGCGGAACTGATCATAAAATAGAGGTAAGGAGTGTAGAATGATATCTATAGCCAGCTCTTCTGGAAAGCTCACATTCAACTTTAGCAATCGATCCACAAACCTTTGCATTTTCTGCAAGTGGCCCGTGATGGGTTCACCATCCTTCATCCTGGTTGTTATCATGGAAGAGATGATTTCATACCTCTCTTGATGAGCACTCTGATGGTATCTTTCCATCAGGTCCTGGTGCATCTCAAAAGGGTAGAAGTCCTCATAGGACTTTTGGAGTTCAACTGTCATGGTGGCCAACATGATACAAGACACCTTGGTGGCATCCTTCTCATGAGCCCTAAAGTCAGCGATCTCCTCAGGAGTAGCAGAAGACTCATCGACTTCCTTAAGCTCCTTGTCTAGGAAATATTCCTTGTCCTCATAGTGAGTGCCCATCCTCATGTTCCTAATCCAATCATTGAAGTTGGAACCATCAAAGATGACTCTCCCACAAAGGTTCATGAGAGAGAAGGAGCCAGTAGGGTTTGAGCCAGAAGCAGTGTTGGAAGACATCTGAAAAGAAAGAAAGACAAAGTTTAGATTAGATAAAGAGTCCTTAATATAACACCCAAATGAAATATTAAGGCTAGGACCCAACATAATATTTTACAAATTGGAAGAGGGATGCCGTAATCCAACTTGCAAATATTTGAAGGTAGGTAAATGACAATTTACCAATTTCCACCATGAAAAACGAAATTGTTATTAAATTTTAATTAGATTGAAATTCCTAGATCCTTTGAGATTCATTGAACAGTTCAATGGCATGTTTAAATCTCGATTATGCCCTTCAGGTTTGTGACTGGGATACCAAGGATCACAAACAAGGTGTGAATAACCATGAAAAATGTGTTTGGTACTCTCGACTTTATCACCCAATCAATGTGTCGGTTAACCACACACGCTCCATTGATCTTATAATAAACATCGAGCCGCCCTTTTCCATCCTTACTAGTCCAAATTAATGTGCCGGTTAACCACACACGATTCATCAATGACTTGGTAAGGTGCAAAGTGCAATTTTCATGGATTAGCATCAATTTCACATTTTCCTAAGGTAAATAAGATTGGGAATTTATAAAAAGGTCTAGTTACTTTACTACTATCATTATACTTAATGAGAATTATAGTCCTATCCTACCCGTTCGGCTAACGACCCTCCACCAGTCAAGGAAGCGGTGGGTGAGAGTGGACACCCATTAAACTGCCATTTTATAGGCAGTAACCTTATACCCCCTTATAGACCGATTTCGTGAATGAGGCCTACTAACGGTAAGACTGACTTGATCTTATATATATATATATATATATATATATATATATATATATATATATATATTAACTTATAATACTATAAAGTATAAGGGTTGAATTTTAAACTTTTAAAATTCTAGGGTTTGGAATTAAAGTATTCTAAAGTGACTTTACAAATTCCAAAACTTGAGGGCAAGTTTTGAAACTTGTCAAAACTTTTCAAGTCCATAACCTATGAGTTTAATGCCTTTTAAAGAAGAGACTTTTCATTTTCCATAACTTGAGGACAAGTTATGGAGCACATTAAAGGCCATTAAGATCATCAATTAAACTAACAAGCATGTCAAGTAATGTCCATGATCTAGATTAAACTCATATTAACAAGACAATTCATATCAAACAAATTTCATGTAATTAGCCTAACCATTTAAACTAATACAAAACATGAAACTTTGATAATTATCTTTTGAATTAGATAAGCATGATCATTACCACATCAAAAACAGGTTTATAAGTTTAAAAACAGTTTAGGGTAATGATCCTAGCCCAATTCCAGCTTTAAAACTCGAAAATCTACACTCTGGAGCACCAACTCGTCGAGTGCATGAACTAACTCGACGAGTTGGTCAGATTTGTGAGGGGACTCGGCGAGTTCCCCGCGAGTCCACTGTCCAGAAAGCTGAAAATCTATATTTTAAGCATTTGAAAACAAGTAGCATCAAGTATAAAGGAAAACAAGCCTAGGCTCTGATACCACTGAAGGGTTTTGAGCATTCTAACACTCCTATGGTGTACATGCAACCCTAGATACATGGGATCTATGTTTTCTCTAATATACATGCAAACTTTCAAATTTCCAAGGCATCATCCTAACTAGCATACTATGGAGTATATACAATACAAAAATCTAGTTGAATGACATACCTTTTGTTGTAGCTTGAAACCTTAAGCCTTTAAGAGCCTAGCACCCCAAGTGTGATGCCTCAAATGCTTCACACAACACCACCAACAATGGAGGAACTTGATAGGAGGTTGCTTGCACTCACAAAATCGGCTAATACTCTTGTGTATCACTTAGGTGCCGATTTGGTAGCCTTAGGGTCTATTATATAGTGTGGCAAATTAGAGTTGCACCATGTAAACCATAATGACCTTCCATATCCCTCATGCTCCATGGGTTAAAACCTCCATGGAGTATCCATGGGTCACCACATGGGTTTAGCCCAACATAAAGAACTATGGATCATAAGCCCGGTTTATAAGAATGAATGATTTACTAAATCAACCCCTTATATTTAATTAGTCTCTTTTGATCACAAAATTAATTCCAAATTAATTCTTGATCAATACTAATTAAATAATATGATTTCATATTAATATATTAGAACTTATAATATATCAACAAATCATAAGTATCCTCTCCTCATAAGTCCATCCTTACAAATTGTTCCGGTGCCATGCTACTCTCGGGTCAAGTACATACCGATTATAAATATGGGCTTAGACACTAAATCCAACATTTTGGACAATGCATGAGTTTAGATGACTATTAAGGATTTTATTGAGGTCTTGGTCCCATTAATCCATGCAAAGGAGTAAAGTTGCCAACATTATGTGTTAAGACATTTCCCTAGGGTCATATCTAAGTTTGGAAGTCTTTGTCTTAACCATTAAGAGCTTTTGTGGGATTTTGGCCTTTTGAAGAGTACGTTGGGCGTACAGGAATACGCTTAGCGTAATGAGGGTGGCGTGCTTTAGCAGATTGTACATTCCGCTTCGAGGTTGAGTACGTGGGGCATACCATTCTGGTATGTGGGGCGTACTTCCCGGTATGTCATTTTGGTCCTTTTAAGGTTTATGTAATTTCCGTGTTTCTGGGTAAGCATTAATATTATGATTTAATAGTTAGGGTCAACAATTGTAACCTATTTTGAAGTAATAAAGAAGAATTATTTGAGTATTATGTGATTTATGTGATTTTATGTGCGTTATACTTGTTTATACGATATAAGAAATTAATAATAAAATATGCGTCAAAAATAAAATGAAGATTTGACCCAATATATTTAAAGAAAGTCGAAGTAGTCGTGACAACGATTCCGGAGATATAAGGAACGTTGAAATCCGACTTATAACGAAGAAGTTATGACCTGTCGAAGTTTCTCGACAAAACCGGCACGACGCACTGTGACGTAAAAAGTGAGTTTGCGATAAAATACTTTTTAGCCTTAGTGATCTAAATGAAAGTAGTAGTAGACGTTAAACCGAGAGCGTGCATATAGAGAACATCCAAATTTGACTTCGTTAGAGGAAGTTGTGATTTTTCTAAGATTTGGCATAGCAGTATGCAGCCCGTAATTCAAATTTTAGATCGGTTGATTTTTAGCCGACATAATCTAAATGAGAATTGAAGATATCGTTAATAGGAGCTCAACGATATAAAGACAGACGAAAATAGACGTCATATGACAAAGTTATGAATTTTTAACGGACTTTATCTGTCTAAGCCTATTAAAATATAACTTTAAAAATAAATTCAAAATTAGCCGACATAGTCTAAACGAAAGTTGTAGATCACGTCGTCCCCTACGCGTGGATATAAATAAATTCAAAAACGGAGCTCGTATTCGAAAGTTGCGGAATTTAGAAGTTAATGGGATTATGATGCGAGGGTGACACGTGGCCGAATTAGGACCCTTCCTTTCTATCCACGGCTTCGCATCGGATTTTGACACCTGCCCCTCGTACGTGCAACGTAGGGCTTTGGACGCCCAACATACCGAGTACGCTTAACGTACTCCGAGGATTCAGCCTATAAATAGAGGCGAGGATCACCCAAAAGCTCACACTTTTCCCATTCTTTCTCTCTAAAATACCCCTCTTAGCCCCTCCCATTCCCTAGCACTTCCCAAGTGCGAGAGGCGAGTCCCGTAGCTCCATAAGGATCCGAGAAGAAGACCTTTCAGCTCAGAAGTTCTACACCTGCAGAGCCCGACTCCTAGCTAAACTCCCTTTTAAGTAAGTTATGCTTACCCTACTCTAAGTATAACTTATGATCAAGTTCATTATCGTTATTATTAACCTATAAACAATATTTTTGTAACGCCCTATTCCGAATCGCTTCCTGTGTGGGGGTAGTGACCCGAAGATCAAGTATCATCAGGCTTAGGGCCTTTAAGAAAAATATATTTAGACCCATTTGGGTGTGGGTAATGTAATTTGGATAATTTGTGAGTTCGGTCTATGTTTTAGCGCCAATGGGTATTTCGGTAAAGTGTTAGTTCGGGATTTTATGAATTTTGGATTTTTGTTCGGAAAGTTTTAAGGCATTGATAAGTTGATAGAAGTGTAGATTTTCTCGTTACCTTTCCATGGATATAAAGAACGTCAAAATCGGAGTTAAAACGAAGAAGTTATGACCGTTTGAAGTTTAGGTGGTTTTGGGCCAAGTTGAGTAAGTTGGGCGTACAAGGAGGTGTACATTGGGCGTACTTAGGGAATCCTGAGTACGCTGGCATACTAGGAGTACGTTGGGCGTACACAAACAGTTTCATGGTTTCAGCCCTATTTAAGCTCCTTAACTCCCCCAAACTCACTCCATTCTCAGTCGTCACCCCTCTAACACCCCTTCCATGATACCTTAACCCTAGTTGAGCCTTGTGTGATAAAAGAAAGTGTTTTTGAGTGCTTTGGAGTATGCATGGTGCACCTTAGATAAGAATGAACTTCTTGGAGAAGTGTTGGTTGCATTGGAGCTTGTAGATATGAACTTTGTTCGCCTTGATCTATCTTCTAGAGGTATAAAGTTTGAATCTTGATGATGCATTTGTTAGATCTAACTAATTTTGGATGTTATGAGCTTTTGGTCATTTTAGTGCATAAAGTTTAGATCTTTGAAGTTTGTGGCCTTGTTATGGATAAAGTTGGAAACTTTATCCATCTAAACATCATTTTGATTCAGATCTGAAAGTTGGAGACTTGTACTTAATGAATTAAGTTGAAAAAGATGATCTTTTGGGTCCCTTTGAGAATTAAAGACTAGATCTTGTTTATTGGGACCATTCTAGTGGATAAAGTTGGAAACTTTATCCATTATAAAGCTACTATGAACTATAAAAATGTGATCTTGGCCCTTCTGTCCCTTCCATGCAAGAGTTGTGATGTCTTATTGGGTTAAGAACTTAGGGTTTTGGACATTAAGCACTTTATAGCCATGTAAAGTCATAAAGTTGGAAACTTTATGACTTAGAACATCATTATGGGCTTAGATATGAGTTTTGGATGTAAGAACTTAATGGAATAGGCTCTTAATGGGGTTTGGGACTTACGAGGGTACACCCTGCATACCTCCGATGTACGCCCCGCGTACGCACCCTGAGTTGACTCGGTTGCGTTGACTCGGCTGGGTTGACTCAGTTGACCTAGTTGGTTTGACCAGTTGACTTTGACAAGTTTGACCTTGAGGGTATTTTGGGCATTTTGGGATTTTGATTTTGATTTGTCACTTGGAGGAATAGGTGTCGGTTGGAGCTGAGATTCGGAGTCAGGACCTCATCAACTTTTATTCAGTTTATGAGGTAAGTTTTCCTCACTGTACTTACGGGTCGAAAGCACCAAGGCCGACCCATTGGTTTGATATCCTGATATTCACTGATATGCTAAGTATGTAATAGATATGCATGATTATGCTAGTTATTAATATGCTAGTCTGGTAGATCTGTAGGACTACCTATGATTCTGTCTATATGATTATCCGTATATGTTGTTATTTATAGACATATTGTGTTAGGTTAAGGTTGTATTGCTTCATGTTGTAGCCAACAAACCCTGGAGCATTCCAGATATGAGCTGAGGACCGAGTGATATGTCAGACTCATACTGAGGGCTCAGATGCATTCCAAATACGAGCTGAGGACCGGGTGGTATGCCAAACTCGTACTAAGGGCTTGACGGTATTGGAGCATTCCATATATGAGCTGAGGACCGGGTAGGGCATGCCAGACTCATACTGAGAGCTCAGTAGAATTCCAGATACGAGTTGAGGACCGGTTGGTATGCCAGACTCGTATTGAGGGCTAAACATTTGTATTCCAGTCTAAGGGCTGATTGGACTAGGGAGCAAGCCAGACATAAGTTGTGGGCCCTGAGGGCAATCCAGACTTATGATGTGGGCTCGAGCAAGCCAGATATGAGTTGTGGGCCCGATAGGCAAGCCAGACTCATACTGTGGGCTCAAGGGTAATCCATTCTTTTAGCTGTGGACCTAATACATCTTGTTATTTGTATACGTTATCTATTTGTGTGTTGGTACTTTGGGGGAACTCACTAAGCTTCGTGCTTACAGTTTTGGTTTATGTTTCAGGTTCTTCCGTGGACTGTGGCAAGGCGAAGGCGTGACCGTAAACATCCTTGGTATTACAACTGATTGGATCTTGGGAGACTCTGATTTTAAATCGTGTTTTGGAAACAATGGTTTTGTAAACACTTTTATTAGTAAATGGGTTGTTTTGAAAAGTTTAAAATTTGTTGAAATTTTTGGGATGTTACAATTTTGGGGGAGAATACATATGCTAAGTATTACAAAATGTTATTACACTACTTTAACTACTTACGGTACGGGGAATCTGGTTTGAAGGGCCGCTTGGGTTGTTGGATTTCAGAACGGCTTAATTGCTAAAATGGTCCTGCCCTCCGGTGTTTCATGTTTGGCCCCTGTTTGTACATAGTAGTTGAAAAGTATTATCTGACACTTATATAGTACAAGAAAAACAATATTGCTCGTAGACCTTGAGTTAATAATAAATCTAGACTAATAATAAGTCGCAATAAATATTAGACTAAAATCTAGTGATAATGATACTAGGTTTCGTCGAAGGAAAATAAAATTGTTAGAAGCGAAGCGCTGCCCGAGTTTGGAGTCATCACTTTAACAAGTGAGTGCATAGTTACTTTCATCTTACACATAGATATGAAGTATCTAATATAAATTGCATGTTATGTGTGCATATTATCTGTGTTCTTGATATCTATGTTGGATGAACGATTTATGCATGTTTTTACTTAAATTGATAGCCTAGGTTTCTTTCTTATATGAAATTGACATCATTACTGTAGTTGCTTGGTGTATGCATCATAGTTGTACATAACTAAGATTATATAGCCTAAGAATGTTTGGTTTGGCCTTATTTCCTGTTCTTGTTTGATGATGGGCTTAGGGTAGAATCAAGTATTCGTCTGTCTATAGGATCTAGTGTCATGTATGATTAGCATACACGAGTGCTCCAGGGTTGGTGGAAGTTTCATAAGAGGGTGTAGTTCATGGCCAGATAGCATGTGAAATGATTAGCCACTCTTGGGAGAGTGGGGGTAGGGGGAAGGTGTATCCAAGATGCTGGGAGATAACGATCGAGAATTTTGTATGAGGATCTGCCTGATTTTATAGTATCTTAGTGCCAGTCGTCTCCATTGCTCGAATGTTGCTTGCTTTGTGCTTTGTGGGGCTCACGTTGATGTGACCCAACTATCAAATGAATACATTAAGTTACATACAGTGGAGGTTAAGTAATCTTAGAATGAAGTATTGGCCCTATTGCGCAACTCTCGTTTGAGTCTAACCGTTGTAGGGTTGGGTCCTTTAGTCGAAGGATTATTTAAGTTTTGTTGCATGTAATTATATTCATGAAGTGGTTGGCTAACATTAATTGGAGACCTTCAGCAGCTGATGGCAAGAGAGGAGAGGAAATCCTAGGAGAACCTAGGAAGTATTTTAGTGCGGTTGTTTCGCTGTTGAGCAGGTATCGGGAGGATATTTTTGAGTAGGTCTTAGAGGAGCTGAGATGATCCTTGAGGAAAGTATGGATAGGTGTGGAAGGTAGTATTGGGCTCGTACTACTGGAAGCACAGGACCCATACTCGAATCGAGAAGAGTTTCGGGGATTCTAAGGGCTAGTCAGGAGAGATAGCATGGTTTGATATCATGATTCATGGCAGTAGTTTCATATCTATCGATCTTGTGGTAGGGTTATTCGAGGCCATGCATTCAAGTTGCGGGACATAAGAAGTAAACGGTTGTTATGATCGGCTAGAGGACTGCAGCTGGAAGTGAGTGGTTGACTAATGGTTTGGAATGCCACCATTTGTGGCAGGAGTGATGCCCTTTTAGTTCTCCAAGTTTGGAGATGGAGTGAGCAGGCTTGTGACTTTCATAGTTAGGATGTAAACCCAACATGGGGTCTGTTGGTCACGGTGTTTGGCGACAGTATGTCAGCACATGAGTGCGCGAGCGGATTGATGTATAGATGCTTTGTGATGTGATCAAGGGTCTGTGTTCTTGGGATTGCATGCTAGGAGGGCATGTTTTGGATCGTAAGTCAGTGTTGGCTTATGCTCTTGCAAGGAAACGTTAATGATAAAGTGGCCATGATTGGGTAAATTTCATAGATCTTCAGTTGAATTTAAGGAATTCTCTTATGATTTATTTGATCCTTATCTGGAAGATCATCCTGC
This sequence comes from Lactuca virosa, assembly GCF_052849685.1. Taxonomy (NCBI): domain Eukaryota; kingdom Viridiplantae; phylum Streptophyta; class Magnoliopsida; order Asterales; family Asteraceae; genus Lactuca; species Lactuca virosa. The sequence goes on along the minus strand of NC_136430.1, from coordinate 244,834,165 downwards.
ATGTGTTATTCATTACAAGGTCATGGATGGTTGTACCTATTTAAGCTGATTTGAGTTATGGTTTGATTTCAACACCAGTAGGTGGTAGTTCGAACCCTAAATGAGGGAGAACTGGGTATTCTTCTTGGAGGATCATCGATCTGTTCAGGTTCGTAGTATTGAGAGAATGGTTCCTAGGGATCTGTGGTGCGAGTATGTGTGATCTCGGTTCAGGATTTGGTGAAGGCAAGCTCGCAACCTGTAGGTGTTTGTGAACGATGTGTTCACTGGTGTACTCCATCCCCCTCATGGTTGCCTTACGAACATATATTGCTGAGGAACCCCCTTAGCAGTATTGTCTATCCCGATGAAAATCCTTAGGCTAGGTCCCCTGAATTAGATGCTTTAGGGACAGAAAGTGAGGATAACGGGAACGGGTAATCGGGTTGAATGATTCGATGAAATTAATAAACTTAATTATTGTGGGTTGAAAACGCTATGTGCTCACCGGGATCCCAAGCCTGGCCCACACAGTTTCTTGTATTACATGTAGTGGCACAAGAGCATAGATGTGATGATCGGATGAGAGATTATGGATTATAGGCCAGTAGAAATAAATAAATGTTGTAAGGCCTATGTTGTTTCTTATGCTTTTGATCTATATTGACAATGACATCCCAAGGTTTTTAGTATAATGAAATACATTTCTTCAGAAAATGCTTTGATAAAATCTTTATCATATTTTTGGGAACAAATTCTGCAACATTTTACTTCAAAAAGATACTCTGGTTTTGAATAAAGCATAAACAAACTGGTCTTTTATGGCCGTTTGTTGGGCCATTGTACTTCTGACTTTGGGCTATGGTTTGACTGTGGGCCTTCTTGGTATTGGTCACATGATAGTTTTTGGGCCCAGTTAGGAGGTTGGGCCATATTGGGCCTTGGGTTGTCTTTTAGGAAATTGGGCGTTTTGGAGCATATGGGTTGGGCCTAGCTTTTGGGCCAAGTAACGAAGGGGTAAAATTGTCTTTTACCTTGGTTATGGATTAAGTGGCTTTGATTCTTGTTGTGGGTCGAGATCCAATTATTAATTGGGAAACTATTTGATGGTGCTAGCACACAAGGATTTTCCAGATCAACAGTATGTGGATTTATTGAAAGATTCAGCGGCTTGAGGTGAGTTTCCTCACTGTTTTAGCGGGTCGAAGGAACCAATGCCGGCCCACAATTGTTTTGCTTAGGATATTAGATGTATACGTGACTCTTACATAGGTTATGTGTTTGCATGTTTACCGGGCGGAGTCCGATGCCGGGCAAGGCCTGATGTCGGGCGGGGGCCCGATGACTATCTTTTATGTTATCTATCTTTCAGATCATTACATGTGGTTATGTGTGTATGTGTTTACTGGGAAAGGTCCCATGTCGGTCGGGACCCAATGACCATTATGTATGCTATTTATCTTTGTGATTATTTCATGTGTGTTGTTATGTTTATATGCTTATATGTATACTGGGAGGGCCCGATGCCGAGTAGGGCCCAATATATGTTGATATGTATGGTATATGGTATTTTGGGAAACTCATTAAGCTTCGCGCTTACATTTTTCAGTTTATTTTCAGGTACTTCTGGTTTGAAGGGGAAGAGCTCGGGATGATTGCAGTGCACACACCACCTCGTTCCGCATTTTATGATTACTCTGATGTTTCTTGATGTATCTGATACACTCTGTTTTACTATTGTTTGATGATGATGTTTTTTATAATCGTTTTAGTTATTTAAAAATTGAAAAATTTTGGTCTTATTTTTAAGACGTTACAGTTTGCAACTTTATGAATCTCTGGGGCATTTGTAGTATTTTGTGCCTTGGATTTGGAGTTTGGTTAGGTTTTCAATCCATGCATGACATTTAGGTCATAAACTCTCATTTTGACCTAATATGGGTTCAAGACATGCATTGGACATGCATGTCTATATAGCATCAACTTTTAGGTTAGTTTTGGTGCTAGAATCACTTTTGGAAAGAATGGACTTCATACCTTATGGAATAAGTGCTTATTGGTTAAGATCTTGCATTGTTAAGCCTTTTGGGACTTGGGGATTTGGTTTTTGGACCTTTTGGGTGGTCCTAATGGATAAAGTTAGAAACTTTATCACATTTTAGATCAGATATGAGCTTTGGAGCTCTTGGAATTGAAGAAAACATCATACTACATTAAGTTGTTGGAACCCCCAGCTAGCATGGCGTGGTCCTAGGCCACCACGGTGTAGCGAGTGAGATTTTCCCGACTGTTTGGTTGTATGCGGGCCACGATGTGGCCAAGGAAGACCACGTCGTGACGGTCGACTGGAGTCAACATTGGTTGTTGACTTTTATGGTTGACCGTGAGGGTTGACTTTTTACTTGTGGACCTTTGTTCAGTTGATAATAGGTAGATTAAGGTCTTGCCTTGTGTGATTATCTAGGTGGCGTTAGCACCTGTTGCGAGATTTTGAGTGCGTGTTGACTTTTGAGCTGCTTTGCGAGGTGAGTTTCCTTCATTGTACTCATGAGTTGAAGGCACCAATGCCTACCCAATGGATTATGTTTGTAGATTGATAGTTGTCTTTGTGACACTTACTGTTATGCTTGTATGTGCTTGTTGTCTTCATGACTCTCGCTGATTCGATTGTATGCTTAGCTGTAGGGGGTGAAATAGACCCGATACCAGTTGAAAGAGACCGAATGGGTTAAAATATACCCAATACCGGTTGAAAGAGACTGAATGGGGTGAAATAGACCCAGTACCAGTTGAAAGAGACCGAAGGGGTTGAAATATATACCGGTTGAAAGAGACCGAAGGGGGTGAAATAGTGTAACGCCCGTAGATCCGAGCTAGTCAATTTAGAGATAATAGGGGTCAAAAACGACTTTTCGACAAAATATTATTTAGAATAAATAATCTTAACCAAGTTGTAGAATATGTCTCAAGGGTTCCGTACATATAAAGAACGCCGAAATCCGAGTTATAACGAAGAAGTTATGGCCCGTCGAAGTTTTTCGGCAAAACTGGCACGGCACCGGGAGACGTAAATAGTGAATTTACAATAGAGGAATTTTTAGCCTTATTAATCTAAACAAAAGTTGTAGTATATGTTAAACCGAGAACATTCATAAAAAGAACGCCCAAATCTGACTTCGTATGAGGAAGTTATGAATTTTCTAAGATTTGGCATGGCAATGCACGGCCCGAAACTCGAATTTTAGTTCGAGCGGTTTTTGGCTTATGCAACCTAAATGAGAGTTGAATATCTCATTAATAGGAACTCAACGGTAAAAAGACAGACGAAAACGGAGTCCGTATGAAGGAGTTACGAATTCTTCGTGGTCATTTAACAGTCTAATCTCATCCTACTATTAAATTTAAGATCGGTCGAGAATTAGCCGATAGAGTCTAAATGAAAGTTGTAGATATTTTTTTTACCTACGCGTGGAAAAAAAGAATGTCGAAAACGGAGCTCGTATGCGAAAGTTACGGGGTTTAGAAGTCGGCAGGGTGCTGCTGCAAAAGGGGTGACGTGGCTGATTATAGACCAAGGCTTTCTCCCCAAGGCAAGCCACCAGAAGGTGACATGTGGCATGGACTCGACAAGTAGGAGGACCTACTCGACGAGTAGAGCTGTTTTCCAGCCTATAAATAGAGGTGTCGGGTTCCCTCATTCTTCACACATTTCCAAACCATTCTTTCTCTCTCTAGAACCTCTCTCTAGCCCCTAAACCCCCCAAAAAGCCTAGGGAACCTCCCTAGCACCTGAAGGAAGCCCCGAGGCTCCCGGAGTCCCGAGAAAGGAGCCTTTCGGCTCGGGAACGCTGCTCCGGCGAAGCCCGGTTTTTGAGAAAAACCCGCTGTAAGTGCGCTACGCCTAACCTATCTTTAGTATAGCTTATGTTTTAATATAGTAATGTTATTAAGACCTTATAATAATTATTTGGGCTATTATTATGAGTTATATAGTGTTGTTTAACGCTTATATAATAATAATAATAATAATAGCTAGACTATTAATTAGTCTCGGTTAACGTTAGACTAAACCCTAGTGGTATTGATACTAGGTTTTGTCAAGGGAAAATTGTTTTGAGATAACGAAGCGTTGTCCGAGTTCCGAGTCACCACCTTTCAGGTGAGTGCATAGTCCCTTTCATCTTACACATAGATATGAAGTATTTAATATAAATTACGTGCTATGTGTGCATATTGTCTGTATACTTGCCGCCTGTGCTGGGTGAAAGATTTTTATACATGTTTTAAATGATTTAAACTGTATATGTATTTTATATCTACAAAATGTGTTGGGTAAAACATGGGTAGATGAAATAGTTGTTGTGTGACAAAAATTAAATGATGAGAAGTGATATAGACCATGAGATAAGGGTGAGAGGTAAACCATGAGAGAAGCATTTTACCCATGTGTTGGCCCCGTCATTCAGCAGAGTATGGATGACAACCACGGACTATTCTAGACAGTCCAGTGGACACTAGCAGGCTCGCAACCTGTAGGTGTTTTGAACTGTGTATTCACCAGATGTACTCTAAAAACCCATTGACATGTATTGCGAGTGGATTCTCGGAAACGATACTGTCGATAAACGAGATAAAAACTCATTGACATGTATTGCGAGTGGATTCTCGGAAACGATATTGTTGATAAACGAAATAGCCCTAGCAGCTATGGATTTAGTGCCTGTTGAGCAAACCCTGGCAACTATGGATTTAGTGCCCGTTGAGTAAACCCTGTCAACGATGGATTTCGTGCTTATTCCTTAGGATGATCCTTAGGAACGAATGAACAAGAAATAGTTGATTCTTAGGGTAGATCCTTAAGAGTAAATAAGATAATGAAGATGGGTAATTGGGTTAATTGTTTGATGATTAAACATAATAATTATATTATTGTGGGTTGAAAACCCTATGTACTCACCAGGTTTCCCAACCTGACCCACTCAGTTTATTTGTATCACAGGTGTCGATATGAAGTTACATTACACTGAGAGATTTAAAAGAGATGTAGATCACTAGTGTAAATGAATGTAAGTTCTGTTTATGCTTATGTTTATGTATTGACGATGACATCCCAATGTTTTAAAATGAATAAAAATACATTTCTTCGGAAATGCTTTGATAACGTATTTATCATGTTTTTCTGGGAACAAATTCCGCAACATTTTCATTAAAAGAGGTACTCTGGTTTTTATAAAGCATAAACAAAATCGGCATTTTCTGGCCGTGAAAATGGGGATGTCACAAATAGACCCAGTTATGTTTTGACTGTTATGTATGTATGGTATGAGATATTTTGGGGGAGCTCACTAAGCTTTGTGCTTACAGTTTTGAGTTTATGTTTCAGGTACTTCCAGCTCGAAAGGGAAGGGCCCGACTTGATCGCACCGCATCCGCCCATGTTTTCCGCATTATGTGATTTTGGGATTTTGCACTCTGATGATATTTCACTATGATACACTTTCGGTTGTTTTGACATGATTATTGGCTGTTTTGAAAAGAATTAAAAATGAAATTTTTGTCTGAAAATTTTGGGATGTTACAATGGTCGTGTCGCATGTTCAACTATGTGTCATTTCGACTTTAAAACTCCAAAAGCACGTTCCACATTCTTACATTCTCCTTCTTGTTTTCTCTTGGAAAAAAAAATTCTCTTGGTGTTACTGGGTGTCGAAACGCCTTCACGAATGTGGAATATGCTGGATATATTCCATCTGTAAGATAATACCCAAACTTATATTCATTTCCATTCACTGTGAAATGAGTATCCAGTGCCTTTCCTGACAAAATATCCTCGAATATTGATGACTGATCAAGAACGTCCATGCCATTGTGCGAACCCGCAACCCTAAAAAAAGCATGTCAAATCTATAAATATTGGGAACAACAACATCTAATATCAACGAAGGCATTCCATGATGACCACTTGCGTGCTGGCCTTTCCACGCAACGAGACAATTTCTCCATTTCCAGTGTGTGCAAATAAACGTCACTGAAGGTTTCGACAACGCCCCTCGCCAATCTATACAAATTTTCTCTTCCAGTTCTCTCTCAGACATTCTCATATAATCGTCAATCGAATCAGGCGACTCTCCCATTGTCATAAGCTTAATTGCGACCACACATTTCTCCAACCCTGTGAATCCTCGCTTACCTCTGGCATCATATTTCATTTGGAAAAATTCATACCTAAACATATATTTAATATGTAAAAGCTATATTTGAAAGAAACAATGTATTTAAATTATGTAAAAGTTATATTTGAAAGAAACAATACCTGCTTTCCAACGCGTTGACTATCCGACCAAAAATATTTTTCCACAAATGAAACATTTTTTCTGAAATCGCGTGGCTGGTAGACACAATCATCCGCAAAATAATTATGAACTACATGTTTGTGTCCTTTTTCGCGATCTCTGTTTAACGTCGCACGTCTGGTTAACAGAGAAGCTGAATTTGGTTGTAGTAGCACGTTCGTGCAATACTCGTACATCATAGAGACGAACATATCATCGTCATCACTATCATCGAACGAAATTTTTTTTTTTTTGGAATGTATTGAAAGTATATGGAATAGAGAGAAAAATGGTGATTAAATTTATAAACAATACTATGAATTTATAGGTAATTTTTTTTATTAAATGCTACCGTTTTTATACGTTCAAATGGAGGAAAATAAAAACAAAATATGCGTTATCGTTCGTTAAAACGCCAACGAAAGACCACATAGGCAGTGTTCCCCATGGTAACGGCGTTAAAACTAAAACCATGACGAGAGGCAACGGCCCTATACCGACCCGTCTTAGACTCAGTGACCTTTTAATCATTTATTAAACGGCACTCGCTCGTGGGCATAGACAATAAATATAGGTCACTCACTCCGTCACTCTTTAGCAATTCCTTCCGCTACTCTCTCTTAACCCTCTTTTTCACGGCGGCGCGTATCCATCAAGCGCTTTCTTACTCCTTCGATTTTACTTCGTTTCACCGCCATTTCCTACCGGGATACACTGTATCTCCATCAGGTAGTTTTATGTCCTTAAATCGTCGTTTGCTTTTTTTTTTTCAAATAATTTGCTGATGCCGCAAGCGTCGTATCTCTGTGTTTTTTTGGATTATCTTCGTCTCTAAGTTTCTACTTCATTTATAGTATACGAACACTATATTCGTTTGATCTTTATATTTTTTACTTCAAACCTTGTCTCTGACGGAAATATCGATCTTGGTGTTTGAAAAATGCTCGCATTGAAAACCCTGATTACGGTTTTTTAGTTCGACGACAAGTAACCACAAATCAAAACTTGTATAAACCGAATCAAACATTAGGGTTTGAGGAGTACATCGGTAAACCCTGCGCTTTCAGTGATAGTTGCCGTGTTATTCGGTACTCGTGATTTTATCGAACATTAGGGTTTGAGAAGTACATCAACAACAGAAGTTAGAAGTTCTATCTTAATCCGTTCATTCGCGGTATAATCTTGGTTTCTAAGTAAGATTAATGGCACCTATAACACATTAACATTGTCATTTCTCATCCGATCATTGATTCACAGTCAAATGAGACTTCTACTGATATTTCTGTTGTTTTTTCATTTCTGTTATATTTCTTTCCAAAATCACTCATCAACTGATGATCAATAAATCAGTGGACCAATGATTTTGAGTTAATTCACAAATTATATAAGGGTGATATCTTTTGTGTTGCAGATGAGTTCCAAAAGAGGTGGTGGTCAGTCTAACAGAGGCGATGGCAACAAGCCTTCACCCAAGGGTAAAAACATAGCCAGTGGTTCTAGCTATGATGTTGATCAGTTGAATCAAGCAGTCCAAGATGTGAACCTGGATCCAAACCAGGATGGTAGTTGGGAGGTCATCTCCAAAAAGAACAAGAACAAAACTGGAAATGGTGCTTCTTCCAAACAGTGGGCTGCCCAGACTCCCAAACCCAATGCATGGGGTCAAGGTCAACCTGATACCCAAAGAACTGGTGGCCGGGGAAACGGTCAGGCCAGGGCTCCAAACAACACATGGGCAGCAGCTCAAACAGGCGGCAGAGGTGGAGGTGGTGGTGGTGGTAGCAACTACAACTACAATGGTGCTTCAAATGCAATTCCTCCACCTCTTCAGAGTGGATGGAATTGGAATGCTAGGCCAGCCAATGCATGGCAATTGGGAAATGATGCTGGGAGGAGGGAGAATGCTCCAGAAGTTGTTATCCAGGAAGATGTTGAAGACCACAATGACATTGGCGAGATTGATGGATCTGATGATGATGATGATGATGATGATGTTCTTTTGACTGATGAGTATGATTCAGATGAAACCCCAAGAACCCATGAGGTCCGAAAGAAGAACAAATGGTATTCCGACTTTTTTGAAACTTTGGACAGTTTGACTGTGGAGCAAATCAACGAGGCAACCAGACAATGGCATTGTCCCGCGTGTCAAAATGGTCCAGGTGCCATTGACTGGTATCGCAGCCTCCCTTCTCTCGTGACACATGCAAAAACAAAAGGGTCAAAAAGAGTCAAGATTCATCGTGATCTAGCGGAAATTTTGGAGGAAGAGTTGCGTAGAAGGGGAGCTGCAGTGGTAGCAGCTGGTGAGTCATATGGCCAATGGAAAGGTCTCAATGAAGTTGTGAAAGATAAGGAAATTGTGTGGCCTCCAATGGTTGTCATCATGAATACACAACTTGAACAAGATGAGAATGATAAGGTATGTTATATGTTACAATATCTTCACTTTCTTTAAAGTTTAATTAGTTTATGCAAACTGACACAAACCATTGTGACTCAGTGGCTTGGGATGGGGAATCAGGAGCTTCTTGATTACTTTGGGTCATATGAAGCTGTGAGGGCCCGACATTCTTATGGGCCAAAAGGGCATAGAGGAATGAGTGTTCTGATATTTGAATCCTCTGCAGTGGGGTACACAGAAGCTGAGAGGCTGAGCAAGCATTTTGAACATCAGGGTACGGACCGAGATGCGTGGGATCATCGCCGGATTCTGTTTTATCCAGGTGGCAAGCGACAGCTGTATGGCTACCTGGCAACAAAAAGAGATTTGGATTTCTTCAATCAGCATTGCCAAGGTCTGTTGAGTTTACTTTTCCATTTCCATTCCATTATGTTTTGTTAATGAAGATGTATGTGAAATGGCATTAGGGAAATCGAAGCTGAAGTTTGAGTTGGTTTCTTACCAAGAAAGAGTTGTGAACCAGTTGAAGCAAATGAATGAAGACAACCAACAACTGAATTATTATAAGAACAAAATTGCTAAAGAACAAAAGCATTCGAAAGCACTTGAAGAGTCGTTTGATTTTGTGACTCAGAGGCTGAGGAAGACTGAAGAAGAGAACCGTATTGTGAGGGCGAGAACACAACGCTACCATGAACAAAACAAGGAAGAGGTACACTCACAACTTGTGTTTATAAAATATTGTTGTCTGGATAAAAAATGATATAAATTTTTTCATCTTTTTTGTTCAGATGGATTACCAAGAGCAGTTCTTTAAAGATCAGCTGAAGATAATCCATGATGCTAGGAATGCAAAAGAAGGGAAGTTTGATAAGCTCCAGAAGGAAGAGCGCATGAAAGTTGAGCAATCTTATTCTGTGGTGGATCCTCAGAAGAGGTATCAACCACCATACTTCTGTTTCTTTGTTTCTTTCATTGGGTAGCTTTTTTTTATCAAAGTAGAGAAAAAGAAAAAGGGTATGTAATGTTATGTTATAATATGCAGGGATGAGAAGCTTGAGGCAATGAAGGAATTTGAGGAAGAGAGGGAGAAGCTGATGAAAGCTCTTGAAGAGCAGAGGACTGAAATGAAGAGTAGGCACTGGAAAGAGGAGATTGAGCTGGAGAAAGGGTTTGATGCTGTGCTGACTCAATTGATGGACAAGTACACCAATAAACTTGAAGGATGAATGTCTGATTAGTATTTACTAAAAGACCTATCTTTAAAAACATGTTAAATATCCTAAGAGTAAGGTTCCATATTTGGTATTGAACGTATGAGCTATGAGGCATATATATATATATATATATATATATATATATATATATATATATATATATATATATATGTGGTTTACTTGCTAATTGAAGTTTAGACATTAAAGTATTTGAATGGTTGCAAGTAATATATATATATATATATATATATATATATATATATATATATATATATATATATATATATATATAATATTAGTTATTACTTAATACTCGGTTGGGTGGGTGGTGAATGTTGTTTTGTTGCCCTTTCTCTTATAATGCGAGGGCATCAACCTTTATAATTTGGGCACCACCTTATGATTTTATCCACTTCTTTATCTCTTGAAATAAGTAGTTTCCGTAATGGTTTCCATTTTTTTTACTCTTAAAGTGTATGGTCTAATAACAAGATTGTACTTGCACCTTGAGGGAAGCTGCTAATCACACAATTTTGTAAATAATACAAATTCACAAGGTTTGTGAAAATAGATGACTTATGATTTACATAAAAATAAGTTACCAAATTCATCATACAGACGTCTTCCAATCAATAGGTTGCAAAAACAATCAAATGTAAATGCAATGCAGGATGGATATGTAAAAGCCTAAAGGAAGAGATTGAACTGAACACGATGGTTTCTAGTGGTTGGTGACGATTCACTCTCTCCATCAGCTTCACTCATTGATCCATTAAAACATTATATTTAAAGGTTGACTGACATGACACAAAACTGATCGTTGTAAACTTGAAGAACCCAAGTTTTGTCATTTTAGAGTTGTATCTCAATAGAGTTCTTTAGATAATGATGAGCAACAAACAAAGCCCAACATCCACCTCCAAAAAAAACGAAAACTTGGTTCTCTATGTAAGAAATAGTCTGAAAACCCTCGGAAAAAACTTCAGTCCATAAAATAATATATAAACTCTTATCACTTTGACAAGTAAAAATTAGCTTAAATAACCACAATTAAGCACGCACATGAGAATTTTAACCTAAACCATTTAAACATTGTGATAGAAAGGTAAATTATAACACAAAGTCACAAAGTAGTTCATCAATTAGGTTTTAGTTTTACAAATTTTTTGTTGATCACAAAAAGTCAACTACAAATTACCACTGAAATACCAATTTTGAAGCATATACGAATTCAATTCATGATAGAATGAAAATCACATCCCAAGGAGGGGCACACGTCTGATGGTCTCCACCACGAGTTTTGCAGAGTAGATACCACCTTTGGTTATGTTTCGTGGTTTAGGAAAAAACGTGGTTATGCCCCCAATCAGTGTCTCCGTACACCATTACACACTATAACATTTTATGCAAGTTATATCAAACATGCAACTATAATTACAAGTTCTTGTGTTGCAATTTTTGCATAACACTCAATAGACACTAAACCTAAAAGGCTACCATAAAACTTGCACCAAATAGCTTAATACTAAATAAATATAAGCAACTATAATGACATAATAAAAGTTGTTGAATGAGTAATAATTTAACAAGTTATGGTAGACAAAATTATTAACTCATGTGCATTGTCCTCACTCAAATGAAGCAATAAAAACAACAACCATGTCCAAACACCAACACCACGAAAAACAAAATTAAGACAAAAAGAGAAAAAGACATGCATACCCCCCACCCAACATAAATAAAGATTTCACTTCACTAAGCCCGAGCCCCCCTGTTTAGACTCACCATACGGTTAGACCCGTCCATCTGACCTCCCCTAGCGGAGGAACCACCATAGCCCCGCCCAGCACCGCCATACGCCGTATCCTGATACCTCATGCTCTGATATCCGCCTCTCGACTGACCCGCCCGATCCCTCTGATACTGACCTTGACCTTGACCTTGACCTTGACCCTGACCATATCGCCGCCCTTGCGAGTAACCCATGTTATTATCCTGCCACTTTGCACCACCAGCAGCCGCCGCATAGTCCTGACCGCCTTCCCGCCGCCTGGACGGCAGACCGTCTAACCCGCCGCCACCAAGCCTGGCCTCCACTGCCCGCTCATTGCTCTCAGCAAGAACCGATAGCTTCTCAGTCAACTGGAAAGCCAGACCTTGTAATCGACTGTGCTCAACCTCATGGAACACAATGCACCGTGTCGGCTGGTCCCAGCTGGCATGAAGCTCCTCCCCAATCATCATTTTACTAACAATACAATGAGTTTGACTTTCCGAAAGGTCAAACATCTTTGCCAGCTGTTCTAACTTTATTGTCTCGTAGGATGCCGAGTAGGTGAAAAGGTAAGTCCTGAGAGCTTCTTCTTTGATTTTGTTTTTTAGCATTTCAAGGACGCTTTCGCGGTTTCTAAGAAGCTTCCAGACATCAAGGGAGTTAATGACTTCAAAAGATTTCTGGAAATCACCCTTGCTGAGGGCTCTTGTGGCGGCCATGACGTGGTCCCGCACGTTCTCCGGCGGTCCGGTGAAAGTCTGGCGGTCAGACACCTCGAGCAACCGCCGGAGAGTCTTGCTGATGACTTTCCGCCTTGCGTCGTGGCTGTTTGCCGCCATGTTCGGGACCTCCAAGAGCATGGCACAGATTAAATGGACCGCTTCAAGAAGTTCCAGGTTGATGTGCATGTGGTATGGCATCTGCCTTCTTCTTTCCAACCGTTCCTGCACAAATCATCATATTCAAATACTAAATATCTATCTTGTGTTTCCTAGGGCTTTTTTTTTCAATGACAAGGGCATTTACGTCCTTTTCACACAAAGGAGTGATTGAGAGCAAATCATTGTCCCACCTTTGCTCCATCTTTTTGGGTTGGAGAAAAAAAAGTTGCAATTTTTGTTTCATTGACAGTCTGTCTCAATCCCAGTCCCAATGCAAATCAAACAAAGTACAACATGTTCCGTCTGGCTTGTGTGATAAACGGGGCCAAAGGCCCCGTTTATTATTCAGAACAAACTGTACTGTGTTTGACTTGCATTGGACTGGGATTGAGGCAGACCGACAATGAAACAAAAATTGCAACTTTTTTTTCTCCAACCTAAAAAGACAAAGCAAAGGTGGGCCAGTGATTTGCTCTCAATCTCTCATTTGTGTGAAAAGGACGTAAATGCCCTTGTCATAAAAAAACAGCCCTATAAAGGTTTGTCTAACATGAATACAATAAGCTATATATGGGTGTTTCTTTCTTACTTAATAAAGAAAGGACTTAATAGTAACTTGACATAGTTAACAAAATAAAGGTGATGCAGTTTATTCAAGTCAAAGTTACCTGCTCAGGAGTCTTCTCATGATAGCGACTTTGAGAGACACCTTGTGCAAGAAGTTCTTTGACCCTACCACCAGAATACAATTCAGAAAGACATCCATGTCCTTCAGCAATAAGTCCAGCCCTAAAAGCACACAGACCAAGCTGAGCCATAGACCTGTTAAAAAGTATCTGAGTTGAAATATCCATATGCTGAACATTATCCTGTAAATGACTCATTAGCAACAAGTCACGTGATGTAGAAAACTCATCCAGAATTGCATGGTGATAAATATCACAAAGCATTGCACGAGCCTTGGTTCTTTCATCACCATGTTTGTATATAAGGGACACCAAAATATCCATCAACGCCCTGCTACTATCTGGAAAACTAGGTTTTCTAGGGACAATTTCGGGAGTGTTCACAAAAGCAGGTGGGCCCCGGCTTTCCTCCTTTGTTTCAGCCCCTGATTCTTCTCCTTTATCCTCTGATTGCTCAGCCAAATTCCTCATTGCACCATATACTTCTTGGGGTTTGTAATACACAAGCTCAACAAGCTTTAAAGCTACTTTAGCTGCAGCTTTGTAATCCCCAACACGTTCAAGATAAGCTTGAACATTTTGGGCAAGGACAAAAAACAAGGGTTCATCTTGAAGCCTTTCTACATACTCACGTGTGTGAGGATCAATGCATTGTAGACTTTTGAAGAATTCAACATCTACTTTTTCAAGAAAAGCTGCTAGGTTTCCCCATATGCGGATAGTATCCTTAAAGTCTGCTCCTTTTTGGGTTTCGTTCTCATCAGGCTCCACAGAATCATCAACAAGAATGTTTGGATATTGCTCAAGGATATCAAGTATCACAAGCATGTTTTGAACACATTTCTTCCAGACATTTATAGGCATGTGTCCACTGAGACCTGGGTTGACATCAAACTGTGCAGACACAACACTGAACAGGATCTCTAGCTTTTGAGCAGGAGTTTTAGCCACTTTGGTCAAGAAAGTCAACTGTTCAACAAGCTCGAGCCTTCCTGTCCCCTTTCTACCACGAGCTGCAACAACTTCTTTGAACTTCTTGTTGACTATATCCCAAGTCACTTGGCTTGGATCTTTAAACTGTTTCTCCATTAGCTTATCTTTCTTGTTCATCATTCTCTCCCAACCAGGTTGGTTTTCATCCATGTCCTCATCATGTTCATTGTCATCTGACTCGCCTTCTGACTCTGTCCCTGACTTTGTTGGGTCATCAATCTCTGAACCAGTATCATCTTCATCTTCATCTTCTGAAGGCTCTTCAGCTTCCTCTTGATCCTCAAAGCTTTCAGGATTTTCTCTACATTTATTGATCAAATCCTCATACTGCTTATTGTTCTTCTTCAACTTCTGTCTCATTGCATTCAATGCCTTTGCATTGCTGCTACTCATCTTCTTCTTTGCTTCCTTATTTGCCATGGCTTGATTCAAGAAGTCCTCCAGCATCACTAACGCCTTGACATAATTGTTGGGGACCCTATCGGATTCTGTCACCCTCATGACCTTCTCAAGCTGCCTGTTAATCTTGTCAAAATTCTCCTGCAAGTTGACCCAATCATTGATCTTCATTGCGTTCTTCATCTGATCAATGGTGGTAGACAACTCCTCAAAGCGTTTGTCTTTTGCAGACTTGATAACACGCTTGTGCATGTCTGAATCATCACTGTCGCTGTCCCCAGTGTCAAGGTATTTGTTCCTATCAGGTGCATTGGTAGCATCTTCCTGTCCTTCATTAACATCGTCTTGTTCATAATCACTCACTTCAGACTCAGTCTCGCTGTCAGCCTATTGATGTAGACAAAAATTAGAACATGAATCCTCTTTAGCATATTTAAACAATTGCTCTTAATAAATAGAAAGTTAGAACTCCGTTAAATTCTCTTGATTTGTGCATAATCTGGTTCGCGAATGTAACGAATAAAGTTTCAATTGATCTGTATTTATCATTGAAGGCGAAAAAACAAACCTGATTACTCCAAAATTTTGACGCCATCTTCTTATCTCACTGACAAACGTATAGAAAATCCCAGTAAACCTAAATCTGCACGATGAAATGTAAATTCTTAAAGAAAATCGAGAGAAACAAACGACAGTTATAAGAATAAAAATTTACAAGATTCAAATCTTATGAGAAAGAGTTAAAACCAATCGTTCGGTAAACGAATAGGATAAACGAGATGTTTCATGGGTTTCGATCTGTAACTAATTAAAATACAGGGGGAAGAGGAGAGGTTGATGGAGGTACCAATACCTGCAAATCGGCAACTAGCGTCACGGGAACGGATGGAGTCGGCGGTTTAGGGTTTTGAGTGTGTGAGAAATTATGTGTGCCAATTGATTTGGGTCAGGATTCGGCGAGAGGTATCTGGACGGGAAACTAAAATAAATCGTAACAAGCAACTTTTGAACGCAGGATAAAACTTTATTACCTTCAATTGTTCGACGACTTAAATATATCAAAGATAAAATTTATTTATATATTATAAAAAAATATAATTTATAGCAAGATTAAGTTTAACTATACATAACAGTGGTTTTTAGTTTGTTTATATATATGGACAAAACATTGTATATTCATGGGCTAACTATAAAATTAAGAAGTATAAAGTTAAGAAGTCATTAGGTAGTATTTCAATGATTCGGTGTTTTGAATGATTACGTGTCTGAATGAAAACATAATGTTTATCAGGTCTTTGAATGACCGTGTTCAATGATGAGAGTGATTATTTAAATCATCTAAACTATTTTATGTTGAATAAAATGTTCATGTTTAATAAGATATCTAAATCAACTTGTTGAGGAATTATAAAAGTTCAAAATATAAAATTCGAATTAAACATAAATCTTTTAAAATAGAACATAATACTTTACATGCAAATTTTGCTCGTACCAAATGAGATGTGCAAATAAAATAAATGATTCACTAAGAGAAAACGGTATGGGCCATCTTGTGCTCGTTATTGCCGATGTGGACACGCCATAACAGCATTGTAACGAGGGGAACACCCCTCCCCCCTTCTCGTTGCTTCTCGTTGTGGCATATCTCGTGCTCGTTACAACTTGGCAAAACGCATAAAATTGAGACGTTTGAATAAATGGACTGTAACAACGGTCAAAATGTTTGATATTAAAAAAATTACCTTTTAAACCTTTATATAAATACAACTTTCACTTCTTTATACATCTTTCTTTCTCTTTTTCTCTTATATTTTATAAAAAAAAAATCATACTTTCTTCTCAATCAAAAAAATGGAGCAAAATCCAAACACCCCCCCCCCCCCCCTCCATCATCAAACCCAAACACACAACTAAACACAACATCGCCTCTCGGATTTGCGGGTTATGAAAATTAGTTCAACCTTTTATCGTCTCAAGGATCACCACAAATCTCATACCAAGGCGCCACTTTCAATCCCGCTTCACCACCACTGTAATTTCCTAACTCACCTTACCTTCAACAAAATCTATTTGGTCAAAACCCAAATTTACAACAAAATATTTTCCCCACTTTTGCTTCGATGCAACAAACAATCACCACCTCCAACACAACCATCGGTTGAAGTGGAAGCGGGAGGTAGTAGGAGAGGGAAATGGAAAGGAAAAACGAAAGGGAAATCGATAGCGGTTGAAACGGAAAATGCAGACGTTCCACAATGGTGGACACCGGAGGAGGAATATTCTTTGACGGCGGCATGGTGTACTACTTCAAAAGACGAACTCCGCGGAAATGGAATGAAGAAAGGTGCTTATTGGGGGGCGATGTGTGAAAAAATTCCACGCTATGTTGAAGAAAAACCTGTATCTCAATAATGACATGTTAAGCAGAAAATGGAGTCAAATAACTAAGTGGTGCAGCAAATTCAACGGTATTTACAATCGGCTTGAGGCGCAACAGCAAAGCGGAACCAATGACTTCGATTTTTTCAAATCTGCAAAAGAACAATATCGGGTCGAAATGGGACATGTTTTCGAGTTTGAGAAATCATGGGAGTTGTTGAGAGCAGATCCAAAGTGGAATAAAACTCCTACATCGTCAGATGTTCAATCCAAAAGGTCTTGCAATTCGAGCTCGGTCGACGTGTATGACGCATGGACTCACATCGACCTAAACGTCGACACCGATGATATCCCAGAAGATATCAAGGAGATATCCTCACCACGACGACCGCCCGGACGCAACAAAGCGAGACGCGCTGCAAGGCATACGGAGGAAGTTGAGGCGAAAGCAAAAGATACAGCGGAAATGAGAGCGAAATTCGATGAGCACACTTTATTAATAAAAGAAAAAATGACTTGAAACGTCGTCACTTGGAGTTTCTAGAAAGGAAAGCACGAGATAAGCAGGAGCAAAAAGAAAGAGAGAGTGAGAGAGAGAGAGAGAGAACTAAAGACATATCAGTTGTTAATTCTTCGGACTAGTGATGATGGTTTGGGGCCTGAAGATCTAGCGGTGCTACAAGCAATGAATGATCAAATTAGGAAGAAGTATTTGGCTTAATTAAGATTAATAGTAAAATGTTATGGTTTTAAGTTTAATTTAAATGTTATTTGGGTTAATTAGGACTTAGAAAAAATGTTATCTTTTGAAATTATGTCTTTTTTTATTGTAATCTTAATTTTAGTTTTTAAATATTATGTCTTTTTTAGTTTTTTAAATATTATATTTTATAAAAATGTATTTCTTTTATTAATTTAATAAAAAGGCAAACAAAAAAAGTAAAAAAAAAAAAACAAACTCGAAAAAAAAATGCAAAAAAAATATGACATGGAAAAAAGTTGGTGTTACATCTTGTTATAACATGAAAACCATTCCTCCACTTGGTGTTACAACACCATTGGTGATGTGGCATATGAGGTGACACCATCTAGTTGCCCACACCAATACTCTAAAACACCACCCATAAAATTACTAATTTTAAAACATATTGATACTAACTTGCTAGCCATTCATATTTTTAAGTGAAATACATTATATTTTAGTGTGCAATAAAACATATCATAATCCATACATTAAAAGAGACCATGACTACAATGTCTACCAAAATGTAAGGACTTATCTATTAACGTATAAAGAAAACCAAGTTCTTGAGGACTGCTAAGGAATTGCATGCTTGGACAATTTTGCTAGCTTTTTTTCCAATATGTTTTTAACACGTGGGTTTTTTAAACTTTTTTTTAAAGACTTTTTGGGTTAGGTTTTCAACTTTTGGATCAAAATTTATTGAGCTTTTGGTTTATTGGTTTACTTTTCTTTTATCTTCGAGGAGCCCTACACATTATAAAAGAAAGAAAGATCAATGCCTCCTCACACCTTCATCTGCGTTTATGTATTCCTACTTTTCAGGGTGTCAATTTGTGACATCCACTATTTTTCAGAAAAAAAAAACTTTTTTTATGCTTTCAAAACCATATCATCTTTGTTTGCGGAAAATCCCTGTATAATAACACATTTTGCGAAAATTGTTTCGTTTTATTAAAAATATCTTTAAATAAATATGTTGTTTCAAAATTCAAAAACTCTAAAGATGTCATAATCAATACACAACATAAGTTACAACGTAAAGACCTACGGTCCTGAAAACTATTACAGACTGTCTCTTAATCACTCGACATCCTAATCAAGTTCTAGCAACATTATCCCTGTTACCTGTGATGCATATAATTTGAATGTGTCAGGTTGGGAAACCTAGTGAGACACATAGGGTTTTCAATCCCACAATATTATTGTGATAATAATTTATAATTATCAAACATTCAAAACCAATTGTTACCAAACAATATAGATATATCTTATAACTTAGATATCTTAAAACATTACACCCATATATACTCATCCCAGCCGATTCTCGCAAATCCTAGTTCACGATAATCAGGAAGAATCAACTCGCTTGATGAATCGTTTAGAGCAATGGTTTGACTATACAGTTAGGGGCTTCTGTGGGTGGTATAACATCCCAAGATTTGTCATTTATAGTCCCTGGGGATGGAAGGGTAAAGCCATGAAAAGCCTAAGGGCTAAGTTGCAATTTTGGGACCAAGAGGAGTACGTTGCACGTACATAAGGGTACTAGGGGTGTTCGCGGTGCGATTTGGTGCGGTTTAGAGTTGAAACCGCAAACCGCACCGCACATGCGGTTTAAGTTTTTTGGAAACCGCAAACCGCACCACAAAAGCTCTAAACCACATTATGCGGTGCGGTTTCATGCGGGCGGTTTGTGCGGTTTATATGCGGTTTATGCGGTTTGATAAGTTGTTTCAATTTATAACTTTGGTTGTTATTCATTCCATTTAAACACTTTCAAAATTTATTAATTATGTTACATACCCTTTAAAAGGCATAGATATTGCAAACAAAAAAACCACATAATGTTTTGCTAAGTTGTTATGACTTATGAAATTTGATATCATAGTCTTTTAAGTCTTTAATTACCTTATTTAACCATCGTGATATAGAAAAAAGTTATTGGACAGTATGAAGTATGTGGTGATTGGAAACTTTGATATATATATATATATATATATATATATATACACACACGACGCGGTGCGGTTTGAACCGCGGTTTGGTTACTATAAACCGCAAACCGCACCGCATAGTGCGGTTTGACAAAATTACGAACCACAAACCGCACCGCGAAATTCTAAACTGCATTATGCAGTGCGGTGTTGACGGTTTGTGCGGTTTTTTGCACACCCCTAAAGGGTACGCTGAGCGTACTAGGCGCGCCCTAGTACGCTGGGCGTACATTTGTGTACACTGGGCGTACTCATATCAAAAGGAAACCCTAATATTTAGGGTTTGGGTGCTATATAAACAACCTTATGAGCTCATAACCCTCCCTTACCTCGGCCTCCACTGCTTAGAGTCATTTTCCCCAAACCCTAGCCATTTCCTTGAGTGTGTGAGCTTATTGAGTGTTTCTTGAGTGTTTTAAGAAGAAGGTGTTGCATCAAGGAGTTGGAGAAGAAGACCAAGCTTGTAGATCTGAAGTTGGTTTGTGCCCTAGAAGCTCCAGAAGGTAAACAGCTTCAAACTTTATGCATATATGTATAGATCTTTCCATTTTGCTTTAAAGAACCATTTCTTGTCCCACAAAGTCCCAAGATGGTGCATGATGTGATTTGTACGAAATGAACTGTCCTTCTAAACTCTTGAAGGGGTTTTGAGTGATAAAAATGAGGTCCTAATGGATTAAGATGTCCCATGCAAGAAGTATGAAGGTCTTAATGGATTAAGACCAAGTATTAAGAGCTTTCTGGACGTCCAAAGTGATAAAGTTTGTGACTTTATGGGTCCTAGGCACATTTGGTCACTGGATCTGAAGTTTGGGCTTAAGTGCTTAAGCCATTAAGCACTTATTAAGATTTTGGCAAACCACTACATACGCCCAACATAAATCCGGTACGCCCAGCGTACTGGGTCAACCACTCCGATGGTGGTCAACATCAGAACGAGTACGCCCAGCGTACCAGAGGAGTACGCCCCGCGTACGTCCTCTGTTGGGTTTTGACTTTTGGGCTTCGAGTTTTGGGTTGTTTATGGAATAGTGGGATTTTGGCCTTTGCCGGACTTTATGAATATGATGTTTTGGGCCAAGTTTTGATAATGGATCTTGGAAATAGGCCTAATTTTGTAAATTGGGCCAATAATGGGCTTTGCATAAGGACTTTCAAGGTTATGGACTTGGCATTGGGCCTTGGCCCAATAAAGAGAATGGACATGATGGATTCGGTGGACCCTTAGTCAAGACTGTTACGTTGTGTATTGACTTTGTATTTATTACGTGATAGTTCGGGATTTCCGGTGAGACAGCGATCAGAGGTTTTCGGTACTTCAGCACTACTTGCGATGTGAGTTATCCTCACTATACTCAAGGGTCTAAGGCACCAAGGCCGACCCTTTTGGATTGCTATCCTAATATGTTGTATGCTCGAGTATTGTATGATCCGTTAGATCAGTATCCTGGTATATGGGATGTTATATGTTGTTATGATATGTTAGATCAGTATCATGGTAGATAGGATGTTGTATGTTGCTATGATCCGTTAGATCAGTATCCTGGTAGATAGGATGTGTTATGTTGTTATGATCTGTTAGATCGGTTTGTCTGTCTATAGACTGTTATGTGATTATCTGATATATGTGCACATGTTTGATTAGTGGTTGAGGCTTATCTGCTTTGTGTGAGAGCCAATAGACCTGGGCATTCCAACCCGATGGTTGTGGGCCGTGAGTATTCCATCCCGAGGATGATTAGACTCGTAGTATGTGGGCATTCCAACCAGATGGTTGTGGGCCGAGGGTATTCCATCCCGAGGATGACTGGACCCGTTATATATATATATATATATATATATATATATATATATATATATATATATATATATATATATATATATATATATATATATATATATATATATATATATATATATATATATATATTGGCATTCCAACCTGGGGTATTCCATCCGGATGGATGACTGGAACCGGAGGTTGATTGGGCCTGGGGTATTCCAACCCGACAGTTGATTGGACCCGACAGCTGCCGCTGCAGCCACCGTGGTTGTAACAGCAGCAGGAGGGGGAGCGGGGCGAGTTTTCCAGTACCAGGACTTTGATAACATGAAGCCCCCGACTTTTGATGGTACTCAGGATCCCATTGTAGCAATGAGGTGGCTGTCCGATGTGGAGGGGTTTTTCTTTACATGTTCATGTCCTACTGACCAGAAGGTCAGATGTGCCCTGAACCTGCTAAGGTCCGGGGCAAAGGACTGGTGGAGATTGATGATGGGGTCTTATACGGATGACCAGAGAGCTGCTGTTACTTGGGAGCAGTTCAGGGACATGTTCCGTGCTCGCTACATTCTGAGGTTCAAGCGTGAGCGGTTATCTCAGGAGTTTTTGGAGCTGAGACAGGGTACTGAGACGGTGACGGAAATCACCCGTATGTTTACTGAGAGGGCGATGTTTTGCCCGGAGTTTGCCTCGGAGCAAGCTCAGATGACACGCTATCTGGGCATGCTCAAGACTGACATCCGTCAGTTTGTTGCCACTCAGAGATGCGACACTCTACTGGAGTTACAGGAGGCCGCCAGGCGGCGTGAGTTAGAGCTTGAGTTGCAGTTGAGGGAGCAACAACAGGCCCCGGCACAGTCGCAGCCGGCGCCGAAGCGGTCCAAGACCGCTGATACCAGGACTGGGGGACAGCCAGGCCGCACTTGTGGGAGGTGCGGGAAGGCTCATTCAGGGACGTGTCGAGCAGGGAGTAAGTGTCACCGATGTGGCAAGCAGGGCCATCTGGCCAGGGATTGCAGGCAGCCGACTCCGACTTCCGGAGTCAGGCTTTGCTATCATTATGAACAGGTGGACCATATGAAGGCCCAGTGCCCTATACTAGCCGCCAAGCCGGCGCAGGCTCCAGCACCGACTACTTTGAGGATCACGGATGGGAGACCAGTCAGGGCAGAGCCTCCGAAGGCTCAGGGTCGTGCCTTTCAGCTTACAGCTGAGGAGGCCAGGGCATCGCCAGATGTGGTTGCTGGTATGTTTCTATCCTTACTCCCACTTGTTATATCTATTGTATGCTTATCTGTTACACCTGTGATTAGGTACGTTTTTAGTAAACTCCTTACCCGCATTGGTGTTATTTGACTTGGGGCAAGTCGGTCGTTTGTATCTCAGACATTTAGTAGGGAGTTTGGTGTGCCAGTGGGCGAGCTAGAGTGTCCATTGTGAGTCTCTATTGCCAACGAACACGGAGTTTCTGCTTCTTCGGTCTACCGAGGATGCGAGTTAGAGATCTTCGGAGTGTCCTTTTCGATAGATTTGGCACCGATTCCCATGGGGGAGGTGTGCGTGATCGTAGGAATGGATTAGCTTAGCCGTTTTGGTGTCATGATAGATTGCGAGGGTCAGCGAGTTGTAGTTCGAACCCCAAGTGGGGGAGAACTAATTGTTTATGGCGAGGGCACCAGGTTGGGTTCAGGGTTCTGTTCAGCTGCCAGGGCTCGGCAGTACATTCAACACGGATATGTGGGTTATTTAGCGTACGTGGTAGATACGCGGACCAGAGAACAGGTTTCAGTTTCAGAGGTTCTGGTGGTCAGAGAGTTTGCTGATGTGTTCCCGGAGGAGTTATCCGGAGTACCTCCGGAGAGGCAGGTCAAGTTTAGGATTGACCTAGCGCCAGGCGCGTCCCCTGTGACATCTCCATTTTCACGGCCAGAAAAGAACGATTTCGTTTAAGCTTTGTTTAAAAATCAGAGTAACATTTTAAATAAAAGTGTTGCGGAATTTGTTCCCAAGATAAAATATGATAAAGATTTATCACAGCATTTCCGTAGAAATGTATTTCATTAAAAACCTCGGGATGTCATGTTCGATACAGATCAAAAGCATAAACAGTACAATATAAGCCTTACTACATTTATTCATATCTACAGGCCTATATCCGTAATCTCTCATCCCAAACATCATATCTATGCTCGTGCACCACTACCTGTAATACAAGAAACTGAGTGGGTCAGGCTTGGGAGCCTGGTGAGCACATAGGGTTTTCAACCCACAATAAATAAGTTTATTAATTTCATCAACCAACAATAACCCGATTACCCGTTCCCGTTATCCTCACTTTACGTCCCTAAACACCTATCATAAGGGACGTAGCCTAAGAATCATCATCGGGATTGACACTACTGCTAAGGGGGTTCCTCAGCAATAAATGTCCTAAAGGCAACCATGAGGGGGATGGAGTACACCGGTGAACACATCTTTTACAAACACCTACAGGTTGCGAGCCTGCTAGCATTCCACTGGACTGTCTAGAAGAGTCTGTGGTTGTCATCCATACTCCGCTAGATG
This sequence comes from Lactuca virosa, assembly GCF_052849685.1. Taxonomy (NCBI): domain Eukaryota; kingdom Viridiplantae; phylum Streptophyta; class Magnoliopsida; order Asterales; family Asteraceae; genus Lactuca; species Lactuca virosa. The sequence continues at coordinate 244,810,034 of NC_136430.1, read as the reverse complement.
ACAAAATCAACAACAACAACATTGAGGCCTCTCATCATTGTATCACACATCGTCTATTACATCTACCCATGTTTTACCCCAACATTTTGTAGATATAAAATACATATACAGTTTAAATCATTTAAAACATGTATACAAATCTTTCATCAGCATAGACAGCAAGTATTCAGACAATATGCACACATAGCACATAATTTATATTAAATACTTCATATCTATGTGTAAGATGAAAGTGACTATGCACTCACCTGAAAAGGTGGTGACTCTGCACTCGTACAGCGCTTCGTTACTCTTAAAACAATTTTCCTCGACAAAACAGCGGGTTTTTATTAAAAACCGGGCTTCGCTGGAGCAGAGTTTCCGAGCCGAAAGCTTTTCTTCTCGGAGCCGTCGGGCGCTCCGGGGATTCCTTCTCATGCTAGGGAGGTTCCCTAGACTTGGTAGGGGTTTAGGGAGACTAGAGAGAAGTTAGAGAGATAAAGAAAGGCTTATGGTGTGAAGAAAATATGAAGAGTTCACCCTTTATTTATAGGGATTTTATAGTAAAGTAGCCCCTAAGTTTCGTCCGTATCTTCCGCATACGAGCTCCGTTTTCTACGTTATTTATATCCACGCGTTGGTATTTACGAGTACTACAACTTTCATTTAGACCCCGTCGGCTAATTCTCCTTCTATCTCAGATTTACAAAAACTGTATCGTATTTATCGCGCACGAAGAGTAGCAACTAAGCTTCGTCCATATATTTCGCATACGAGCTCCATTTCCGACGTTATTTATATCCACGCGTTGGTATTTACGAGTACTACAACTTTCATTTAGACCCTGTTGGCTAATTCTCATTCTATCTCGGATTTACAAAACTGTATCGAATTCGTCGCGCTCGAAAAGTAGAGACTAAGCTTCGTCCATAACTTTCGTATACGAGCTCTTTTTTGACGTTATTTATATCCACGCGTTGGTAAAAATAAAATCTACAACTTTCCTTTTTACTCCGTCGGCTAATTCTCGACCGATCTTAAATTTAACAGTAGGAGGTGATTACACTGTTAAATGTCCGCGTAAAATTCATAACTTTTACATACGGACTCCGTTTTCGTCTGTCTTTTCGTCGTTGAGTTCCTATTAATGAGATCTTCAACTCTCATTTAGGTTGCGTAAGCCAAAAACCGTTCGAACTAAAATTCGAGTTTCGGGGCGTGCACTGCTATGCCAAATCTTAGAAAAATCATAACTTCCTCATACAAAGTCAGATTTGGGAGTTCTTTATATCCCCGGAATCCTTGTTTCGACCACCACCACTTTATGTAAAGATATCGGGTTTATCTCACACTTTAATTTTGACGCTTATTTTTATTCTTTATTAATTATACCTTTATAATTAAGTATAAAACACATATAATTCACATAATACTCAAATAATTCATTTTTATTACTTCAAAAAGAGTTACAATAGTTGACCTAGACTATTACATCATCTGTTAACGCTTAGCCCCGAAACCCGAGCGTTACAATTCTCTCCCCCTTAGGATGATTCCGTCCCGGAATCATGCATCAGCAAACAGATGTGGATAGCGACTCATCATGTCACTCTCTGTTTCCCAAGTGAGATTCGGCCCATTCGAATGTTTCCATCGAACTAGCACTAAGTCGACCATCTTGCGTCGTAACTTCTTAGTCTTACGGTTAACGATTGCATCGGGCTCTTCGATTAGCCTCTTATTTTACTCCATCCTTAACTCTGAGATTGAAATTATGTCGGGAACTTCTCCTGTGAACTTCCTCAAATAACACACATGGAAGGTGTTATGAATACCATCTAGTTCTTCGGGTAATTCGAGCTTGTAAGCTTGGTTCCCAACCCTCTGAAAAACTTTGAACGGTCTAATAAACCTTGGACTCAGCTTCCCTCGTTTTCCGAATCTTATAAGTCCCTTCCATGGTGAGACTTTAAGCAAAACGAAATCTCCAACTTCAAAAGTCATCGGTTGTCTTTTCTTGTCAGCATAGCTCTTCTGACGATCCTGAGCTGCTAACATCCTTCCCTGATCACCTTTAACTTTTCAGCAGTCTCATAGACTATCTCGGGGCCCATAAACTGCTTCTCTCCGGTCTCAAGCCAACAAGACGGCGTACGACACTTTTGTCCATACAAAGCTTGATAGGGTGCCATCTTGATGCTCGAGTGGAAACTGTTGTTGTAGGAAAACTCTACCAAAGGTAAGTGCTCATCCCAGTTACCTTGGAGTTCTAGGGTACATGATCTTAGCATATCTTCGAGTGTTTGTATCGTTCTTTCGCTCTGACCATCAGTCTGCGGATGGTAAGTTGTACTCAAACACAACTTCGTACCCAATTCCTCTTGTAGACTTCTCCAAAATCGTGACGTGAAACGACTATCACGATCCGATACAATCGTTAGAGGAACACCGTGAAGTCTTACTATCTCCTTCACGTAAGCATTTGCGAGCTTATCCATAGACCACCTTTCGTTGGCTGCTATGAAGTGTGCACTCTTAGTGAAACGATCCACGACCACCCAAATCATGTCGTAACCGTTCTTCGTCCTGGGCAGTTTAGTCACAAAATCCATGGTGATGTCTTCCCATTTACCCATGGGTACAGGTAAGGGTTCTAAACTCCCATACGGTTTCTGATGTTGTGCCTTAACTCTTGCACAAGTTACACACTCGGCCACATACTTTGCAACATCGAGCTTCATCGTCGGCCACCAGTAGTAGGGTTTTAGGTCCCTATACATTTTAGTGCTACCGGGATGAATCGAGTACATGGTCTTGTGAGCTTCTTCCATCAGAAGATCTCGTATCCCTCCCGTCTTAGGTACCCAAATTCTATCTTGGAATACCTTCAGTCCTTGACTGTTTGTACCGAATACCAACGTTTTACCCAAACGTTCTTCTTTTCGGTCATTCTTCTCTGTAGCTTCTTCTTGAGCTTTCTTTATACTTTCCACAATGGTCGAGACAACTTCTATTCTCAACGCTCTTGGCCTTTTTCTCTCAAGATTGACTTTTCGACTGAGATCATCAGCGACAACATTTGCTTTACCAGGGTGGTAAACTATCTCACAGTCGTAGTCCTTGAGTAACTCTAGTCAGCGTTGTTGCCTCATGTTGAACTCCTTCTGATTAAAGAGATACTGGAGACTCTTATGATCAGTGAAAAGTTTGTACTTCGTTCCATAGAGGAAATGCCTCCATATATTTAGAGCAAAAACTACCGCTGCCAACTCCAAATCGTGAGTGGGGTAGTTCTTTTCGTGCTCCTTCAATTGTCGAGATTCGTATGCTATCACCTTTTCTCTTTGGGTCAGAACACAACCCAACCTGACTCCAGATGCTTCACTATAGACCGCAAAGTCTTCAACTCCATTGGGTAGAGAAAGAATCGGTGCTTCACATAACTTCTTCTTTAGCTTCTCGAATGCTTCTTCGTGCTTCTCGCTCCATGTATAAGTAGCTCCTTTGTGGGTCAAAGCTGTCAATGGAGCAGATATCGAAGAAAAGCCTTGGATAAACCTTCGGTAATATCCAGCTAATCCAAGAAAGCTTCGAATCTCTGTGGGACTCTTTGGACGTTCCCACTTCATCACAACTTCGATTTTTGTTGGGTCAACCATTATTCCCTCCTGGTTAACCACATGACCCAAGAATTGTACTTCTCGGATCCAAAAATCGCACTTGGAGAACTTTGAATACAACTTCTCCTTATTCAAGACTTCCAACACTTCTCGTAGATGCTTGCCATGCTCCTCTTGGCTTTTCGAGTAGATCAGAATGTCGTCGATGAACACTATCACGGATTTATCGAGGAATGGTTTACAAACCCTGTTAATCAAATCCATGAATGCTGTTGGAGCATTGGTTAGTCCAAACGACATAACCAAGAACTCGTAGTGTCCAAACTTATGTGACACAAAGGAGTAGTTTGCTCCGGAATCAAATAGTATATTGGCAGGAAAATCATTTACAAGGAAGGTACCTGAAGCGACATCTATTGCCTCCTTTGCAGCTTCGAGCGTCATCTGGAAGGCTCTTGCCTTCGGCTTCGGTGGAATGTTGGGTCTTCCTGCCTCCTTCTTCTTCGGGCAGTCCCTCGAAATGTGCCCTTCTTCATTACAACCATAACATACCTTCTTGTTGAATGTGCACTCATTGGCATAATTCTTGGACTTTCCACACTTAAAACAAGTGACCCCTCCGTCACATTTTCCTTGGTGTTTCTTCTTGCATTTGTCGCACCATTTTGCTTTGGCTCCTCCTCCTCTCGAACCAGACTTCGAGAATTTACTCTTCTTGCTGGACCTTGAGGATCCATCGAATTTCCTTTTCTCACCAACCTCGTCCCTCTCCAGACCCTTTTCCTTCTGTTGGGTCTCCACATTCTTAGCTGCTCGAACCGCTGATTTCAGAGTGGTTGCCATCTTGACCGTCGGGCCAAAGTCCGCTACCAGTCCATTTGTGAACCTCTCAATTTTGGAGAGTTCGGTTGGCACCAATTAGAAGTTCGAGACGAGAATATTAAGATAGGGAAATCTTTATTTACGGTAGACGTATAATTCCTCATTGTCACTCCGAAAAGTTACATGCTAGTTCTAATACTGTAATTTATGCGTTTAGAAATCTAAACACATAAAGTTTCCAGATCTGGTCGGCAATAGACCATAGATCTGATCAATTAATAAAATATAAGGCATCTTTATAGCTATAACATAAATCATTTAGCACATAATAGCAATTTAGCTATATTTCCTAAAATGAGGAGCATCTGCGGGAGTTATTGGGCGTTCTTGGTGTATTTCAAGACCCGAGAGCAGATGAGGAGCATCCGCGGGAGTTATTGGGCGTTCTGAGGCGAGAACGGCTTTATGCCAAGTTCTTGAAATGCGAGTTTTGGTTACGAGAGGACCAGTTCCTGGGGCACCTCGTTAACAAGGATGAGATTTTGGTCGACCCGGCCAAAATCGAGGCAGTCATGCAGTGGGAGGTTCTGAAATCTCCCTCAGATATCAAGAGTTTTCTGGGATTGACAGGGTACTACCGGAGATTCATAAGGATTTCTCCAAGATTACAGTACCCCTCACTCGTCTGACGAGGAAGGGGGTGGATTTCTGGTGGGGCCCTGAGCAGCAAAGGGCGTTTGAGACCCTCCATCAGCGTTTTGTGAGGCTCCAGTTTTGACACTCCCGAAGGGAGTTGAGGATTTTGTGGTATTCTGTGATGCATCCATCATAGGTTTAGGGGCGGTCCTCATGCAGAGAGGACGAGTGATAGCCTACGCATCGCGGCAGCTGAAGCCGCATGAGACAAGATACCATACGCATGATTTAGAGCTGGGAGCGGTGGTGTTCGCTCTCAAGATATGGAGGCATTACCTATATGGGGTCCGTTGTACCATTTACACAGATCACAAGAGCTTGAGACATATCATGGATGAGCCGAACCTAAACATGAGGCAGCGCAGGTGGCTGGATGTACTCAAGGACTACGATTACGAGATCCTTTACCACCCTGGTAAAGCGAATGTGGTGCGGATTCCTTGAGCCGCAAGTCAGCTGGGTCTTCCACCCCAGCGATATGTATGAGGATAGCAGTGGATTCCCCGTTTGTGAGTTTGATCAGAGATGCTCAGGTGGAGGGTATGCGACCAGAGAATTGGAAACTGGAGAGGATCAGGGGCGAGAACGCCCGATTTGTGCAGGATAGTCGGGGGTTGTTGACCCGATGCGGTCGGGTATGGGTTCCGATGACTGGTGGGGTCAGACAGACGGTCATGGAGGAGACTCATAAGTCTCACTTCTCTATTCACCCGGGGGCCACCAAGATGTACCGGGATTTGAGTTTGAGCTACTGGTGGTCGTGCATGAAGCGAGAAATCGCTTGGTACGTCGAGAGGTGCTTGACCTGTAGGATGGTCAAGGCCGAGCATCAGAGGCCGCATGGCAAGCTGCAGCCTCTGGAGATTCCCATGTGGAAATGGAAACAGATCACGATGGATTTTATCACCAAACTGCCGAGAACGGCGAAGGGGTTTGATACTATATGGGTCATCGTGGATCGATTGACCAAAAGTGCCCATTTCTTGGCCATACGGGAGAGTTCGTCGGCCGATAAGTTGGCCGGCATATATGTCCGCGAGATCGTTGCTCGCCATGGGGTTCCGGTCTCCATTGTCTCCGACCGGGATGTTAGATTTACCTCCCGCTTCTGGCAGAAGTTCCACGAGGAACTGGGCACGCGGTTGCACTTCAACACAACATTTCACCCCCAGACAGACGGTCAGAGCGAGCGTACTATTCAGACCCTCGAGGACATGTTGAGGACGTGTGTCATTGACTTCGGTGGGAGGTGAGATTCCCACCTACCGCTTGCGGAGTTCGCCTAAAACAACAACTACCATTCCAGCATTGGCGCTCCGCCGTTGAGCTGTTGTATGGGGTGAGATGTCGCACCCCGGTTTGTTGGGGTGAGGTCGAACACAGGGTGATGGGTTGGACAGAGGTAGTCTTGCAGACTACCGAGAAGATTCAGCAGATTAGGCAGCGGCTGCAGACCGCTCAGAGTCGGCAGAAGAGTTACGCCGACCGACACTGATTCGAGTTAGAGTTTCAGGTCAGTGATATGGTACTCCTGAAGGTCTCGCCCTGGAAGGGTGTGATCCGCTTCAGGAAGAAGGGAAAATTGGGTCCCCGATATATTGGGCCATTCAAGATCATTGTCAGGGTTGGCAAGGTGGCTTACAGACTAGAGCTACCGAAGGAGCTTAGTCGGATCCACATCACTTTCCACGTTTCGCAGTTGCGAAAATGCATTATGGATAAGGAGACGGTAGTATCGTTGGATGATATTCAGGTTGATGAGCGCCTGAATTATGTGGAGAGGCCTGTGGCCATTCTGGAGAGGAAGAGGAAGGTTCTGCGGAACAAGGAGATACCTTTGGTAAAGGTACAGTGGGAGCATCGGAGAGGATCCGAGTGGACTTTCCACGTTTCGCAGTTGGGAAGGTGGCTTACAGACTAGAGCTACCGGAGGTTGTCAAGGTGGCTTACAGACTAGAGCTACCAAAGGAGCTTAGTCAGATCCACAACACTTTCCACGTTTCGCAGTTGCGAAAATGCATTATGGATCAGGAGACGGTAATATCGTTGGATGATATTCAGGTCGATGAGCGGCTGAATTATGTGGAGAGGCCCGTGGCCATTATGGAGAGGAAGAGGAAGGTTCTGCGGAACAAGGAGATACCTTTGGTAAAGGTACAGTGGGAGCATCAGAGAGGATCCGAGTGGACTTGGGAGCCAGAGGTAGAGATGCGGGAGCACTATCCGGAGCTGTTCGCCGCGGCAGACTTCGAGGACGAAGTCTAGTTCAAGTGGGGGAGAATTGTAATGCCCTGATTCTCAGGTATTGAATTAATATAAGAATTTTATTGTTTTCAAGGTCTAATCGACGAGTTGGTTGCCCTACTCGTCGAATAGCAGCGGGTTGGTCCGCGTGGTTCAGTGACCTACTCGCCGAGTCCAATGAGGGACTCGACGAGTAGGAGCTGGCAGATGAAACCCTAAATTTCCGGGGTTTTGCACCCTATTTAAAGGATCCTTTGCCCCCTTATCCTTACCTTACAGCCCCTGTGAGTCCAGAAACCCTAAATCTCCACTTTCTCTCCATACTTGTGTGTTTAAGCTTGAAAGGTGGATCTTGGTGAGGAAAGGCTTGAAGATCAAGAAGCTTTGAGCAAGGAACAGTTTGGGGATCTGAAGTCTACCTCAGTTTATCATCATTTGAAGGTATCAAGTCATCACCTTGAGCTTCTTCTAGCTAGACCCCTTTTATATTTGAGTTTTGGGACCATTTTGGGCATTTGGTGTTACATTTCGAGTGATGAACCAAGATCTGAAGTTGCAACTTCTGATCTAGGCTCATCTTGGCCCTTATCATCATAAAGTCTCAGTCTTTAGCATGTTGGTGAAGGTATTTTGCCTAGAACCCCTTCTTTAGCTTGTTTTAGGTCATTATCACCTTGCATGCACGTAAAGTTTGCAACTTTACGTGATAAACATGCCTTGGGAAGCTGGATCTACAATATGGAGCCTTTGCATGACTTAAAAAGCATCTGTATGGTTGAAGGATTGAAGGGACTCGGCGAGTCGCAAGGTCGACTCGACGAGTCATATGAAGATAGTCATGTACTCGACGAGTTGGATGGACAACTCGGCGAGTCCGATGAAGATTGCCTTGGGCTCGGCGAGTCAGTCGTATGACTCGGCGAGTCGGCTAGGGTTTTCCCCCAACCTTTGGACACGCATGAACTCGGCGAGTTATAGGGGAACTCGACGAGTCAACCAAGGATTTCATGACTTCTCGAGTTCAGGAAGGACTCGACGATTCGGTGAACTACACTCGACGAGTCGGGTCAACATGGACTGTTGACTTTGACTGCAGGCTTTGACTTTGACCAAAGGTTGACTAGTCGACCTCTGGGGGCATTTTGGTAATTTGGAAATTTATGGAAAAAGGGTTTTTTTGGTAACTATAGGTGGTGGAGTTCGTGTTGGTGATTCGAGAGTTGAGCCTATCATTTTCAGTGCGACATTGTGAGGTGAGTTTTCCTCACTATACTCAAGGGTCTAAGGCACCAAGGCCGACCCTTTGGATTATTATATGGTTATGTTATGCTAACATGATCTGTTAGATCGGTATCCTAGAGGGTAGAATAATATTATATGATATGTGGTATGATCTGTTAGATCGGCATCCTAGTAGATAGGATGGTGTTATGTGGTATGTAGTTTGATCCGTTAGATCAAGTATTGTCTATAGACTGTTATGTGATTATCTGTTATATGTGCACATTTTGTTTGGTGGTTGAGGCTTATCTGCTTTTTGCGAAAACCAATAGACCTGGGCATTCCAACCTGTTGGTTGTGGGTTGTGAGTATTCCATCCCGAGGATGACTGGACTCATAGTATGTGGGCATTCCAACCTGTTGGTTGTGGGCCTGGGGTATTCCATCCTGAGGATGATTGGACCCATAGTATGTTGGCATTCCAACCGGATGGTTGAGGGCTTGGGGTATTCCAACCCGATGGTTGACTGGACCCATAGTATGCTGTTTATGGTTATATGTGTATTGTTATGGTATGGGTATTTTGGGGGAACTCACTACGCTTTCGGGCTTACGGTTTCAGTTTATTGTTTCAGGTACATCAGGGGATCGCGACAAAGCGAAGGCATGATCGTACAACTCCTCATATTTATGTTTATGTTATGGGATACTCTGATATTATACCTTTTGAAAACAAGTTTTGTAATAACTAATGGTTTTTGGATTGTTTAAAAAGTTTTAAATTGGGCATGATTTTTATGTGTGTTACAAAGGAAAATGTTTTCAAAATGATTTTCAAATGGTTTTCAAAATAATAAAGGAGGATGCAAGTGTACGATCAGTCGGAGCCAGTAAGTAGACCCCAAAATACCATACAAGTTATTTGATATTATGTGATATGTTAGAACAGCATGCTAGTACTAAGAAAGGAATTCCAGGAATCGGATGATAGAATTGTATGATCCTTGATGCCTTATCTTATGTAGAGTACCTCATTCATTGATTGTGACTCTTTCGTGTGTGAACTAACTATTGGGTGAATACTCTAAGTCACATGCTACATGGGTTAAATGGTCTTAGGGTAAGGGATTTGGTCCTGCTGCGCAACTATTGTCCGAGTCCAACCGTTGTAGGATTAAATCTTTTAGTCTAAGATTGTTTAAGCCGTGCGGCATGTGATTGTATTCATGCAATAGTTAACTTGCACCAATGGAGGGTCATGTGGCAGTTGATGGATGGATGGGTAGTTTGGATGTGTCCGCCGGTTATGAGATACTTAGCATTGCTCTAGGAGTGAGGAATGAGCGCTCGCAATGCTTATGTATAGTTTTAGGGCGTTGTGATGATACTTGAGACAAATATGGGTAGGTGTGGAAGGTAGTATGGGCCCGTACTACTGAAAGCACATGACCCATACGCGTAGCTAGGAGTGGCAACTGATGACATGACACGACAAAAATACACGACACGAAACGAAATTGGGATGAAAATGAAATTCGAATTCGTGTTCGTGTCGTGTTCATGTCAAGTGTAAAAAACACGATATCGTGTCGTGTAGTGTTCGTGTTCAAAATTTGACACGAAATTGACACAATTAATCATTTGTATGTCATGTTTTTCGTGTTTGTCGTGTTATATATGATTAAATATTAATTAAATAAACTAATTTCTATTTTATGTTATCTTTGTCGTGTCGTGTCGTGTTTATCGTTTTTTAATCGGTTCGTTTTCGTGTTAGTTAAAAAAACACGACATCGTGTCGTGTCGTGTTCGTGTTACATAAAACATTGTCGTGTCGTGTCGTGTTAGACAAAAACACGACACGATGGCCCGATTTGCCACCCCTATGCGTAGCAAGGAAGTCACAACCCCTAGGGTTTTTGGTTGGGAGTTGGTTCCCGGATTGTTATGAGGAGTATCTGATATCTTCCTGGTATATGTTCAGTATGGTGATGGCGCAACGATTTGAGGCGGGATCCAGATCTGGATCGGGAGCGAGTGGCGGGGATAGGCCGGTATTGTCCATTGATCAGATACGGGAGATGATTTCCATGGAAGTTTCTCAGAATTTGTGAGAAGAATCGTTTGGTGTCGTGGACCGGGTCACCGCCAGGGTGATCGCCAAGTTCGAGGAGCAAGTTGCAGCCTTGCAATCTGTGAGAGATGTTGCTATCGGGGTGACTACTAGCGGAGTGCCGGTGGTGGGGTCATAATTAGGAAAGAGGAGGAGGGACTTTTCAGAAGAGGACGAAGAGTTGGAGACAGCTAACCTAATTACTAAAAGTCAGGAGGGTCAGCAGGTGTGTGGCAAGTGTGGGGGAACCCACAGATTTGCTTGTCACAAGTTTAGGTGCTACAAGTGCGGGGAGAGAGGGCATGTGCAACAGGATTGCAAGAAGGATCATATATGCTTTCATTGTCACCAGCTAGGTTATTTCGGGTCTAGCTGTCTTGTGTTGAGGGCGGAAGGAATTCGGATTCCAGCGGTCATCGTTCCTCAGGAGGTCAAAGTTGAGCCGCAAGAAGTCTCTGGTATGTAATTGGACCCCCCCATTCTGTAGTAATATTATGGTCAAATCGTCCTTGATCGGTATTTATTTTCTCTTGGAATATTGTTGAGTATGGATAAGCAGTAATTTCGGGTTAGTTGCTTGTCTTGTCTGATCTATGTGTTGCGGAGTTTCATGAGTTGTTAGGTCATTGAAGGTGTCAGGAGAATTTTATTATCAAAGGATTGTAGGTAGTTAGAGTTCAGGGATTCACTAGGGGATGGGAAGTAGAATGGTTGATTATAATTTTATCATCTATGGAAAGGGTTGTATCCTTTCAGTTTTTCCTGAGATCACAGGAGTGAGCAGGCTTGTGACCCCAGGGTCAGATTATATTTCCAGCTCGGGTCCGCTGGTCACAAGGGTTGGCGGCAATATTTCAGTGATGGTAAGCGCGGGTGGGTCGATGTGGCATAAGTATCTTGTGAGGTCCGGTTCGCCTTGGATCTCTTGTATCGCGAGGCAAGGATTGATTGTGCGATCTGTTGTGCCTTTGAGACTGGAGACTATGTCTTAGGAGTAGTTTGTAGCCCGGTTTAGGGCAGAGGTTGTTTCAGCTACTACAGTTCAGATGTGGACGATTGAGCTAGTGAGTGAGTCAGGGTGCGAACCCTGAATGAAATGATTTCTAGAGCCCGAGAGCGGTAGACTTGTTTGGAGCACCTTGGGAAGAGGGGTATTATGTGGGAGGTCTGCGGACAGGGTCTGTGACATCCCCATTTTCACGGCCAGAAAAGACCGATTTTGTTTATGCTTTATAAAAATCAGAGTACCTCTTTTAATAAAAATATTGCGGAATTTGTTCCCAGAAAAATATGATAAATACATTATCAAAGCATTTCCAAAGAAATGTATTTTTATTCATTTTCAAAACCTTGGGATGTCATCGTCAATACAGAAACATAAGCATAAACAGAACTTACATTCATTTACACTAGTGATCTACATCTCTTTTAAATCTTTCAGTGTAAAGTAGCTTCATATCGACACCTGTTATAGAAATAAGCTGGAGTGGGTCAGGTTGGGAAACCTGATGAGTACATAGGGATTTCAATCCCACAATGTTATATCATATATATAATTTAGAACTCACAAAATATACAATTTCACCATATATATAATAGCAACTCTTATCCCACCCCGTTAATCCTCACAACGAGACTATCCATACTCTCGGACCTTAAGTTTTACCTCTTACTTAATCCATACTCTCGGATCTAATCCATACTCTCGTATCAATAATAGTGCCCATTCCATACTCTCGGATTAGGGACAAGTGTCTATGTGTAAATCCATTCTCCCGGATTAACGACGAATAACTATGTCCTATCCATACTCCCGGACTGAGGACGACTAACTATGTCTTAATCCATACTCCCGGACTAATGACAGTTGGCTATGTCCAATCCATACTCTTGGACTAGGGACAATCACTATGTCTAATCCATGCTCCCGGATCAATGACATATACTAAAGTTCTATTATCTGAGTATAACTCACTCGTACTCATAAGAAAATACTACCCAATATTCCTCATAATTAATTTAGGTTTACTCTTTATCCTAAATCATCATATATAATCAGGTATGTTCTTTAACACGTACTTCAGGCAACATCGAATAACTCGCACATAAACATATATTTAATACTTCAATAAATACTTGTATTAAAATCATGTTCATGAAAGGGACTATGCACTCACCTGATATGGTGGTGACTCGGCACTCGGACAGCACTTCGTTACTCTTAAAACAATTTCCCTCGGACAAAACCTAGTATCATTACCACTAGAGTTTAGTCTAACGTTAACCGCGACTAATTAATAGTCTAGCTATTATTACTATTATCTAAGCATTAAGCAATACTCTTATATAACTCATAATGATAGCCCAAATAATTATTTTAAGGTCCTAATAATGTTACTATATTAAAACATAAGCTATACTAAAGATAGGGTAGGCATAGCTCACTTACAGCGGGTTTTTCTCAAAACCGGGCTTCGCTGAAGCAGCGTTCCCGAGCCGAAAGGCTCTTCTTCTCGGAGTCGTCAGGCACTCCGGGGCTTCCGCCTCGTGCTAGGGAGGTTCCCTAGGCTTTTCGGGGGGTTTCGGGGCTAGAGAGAAGTTCTAGAGAGAGAGGGAAGTTATGGGAGGTGTGAGGAATGAAGAGAGCTTCAATTCTTATTTATAGGAGGCTGGAGGGTCACTCACGTCATGAATTTTTGATATTCACGTCGTGAGCCAGGCTGGCTACAGCCAGGCGCAGCCTGGTGCTGACACGTGGCATCGCACACATGGTGGAAATCAGCCGATTTTCAAAAATTCATAACTTTCGCATACGAGCTCCGTTTTCGATGTTCTTTATATCCACGCGTAGGTAAAAATAAGATCTACAACTTTCATTTAGACTCTGTTGGCTAATTCTCGACTGATCTTAAATTTAACAGTACGAGGAGATTAGACTGTTAAATGACCGCGAAGAATTCGTAACTCCTTCATACGGACTCCGTTTTCGTCTGTCTTTTTACCGTTGAGTTCCTATTAATGAGATACTCAACTCTCATTAAGGCCGCGTAGGCCAAAAACCGCTCGAACTAAAATTCGAGTTTCGGGTCGTACACTACTAAGCCGAAACTTTGAAAAATCATAACTTCCTCATACGAAGTCAGATTTGGGCGTTCTTTTTATGGACGCTCTCGGTTTAACGTATACTACAACTTTGGTTTAGATTACTAAGGCCAAAAAGTCTTCTATCGTAAATTCATTATTTTACGTTTCCCGGTGCCGTGCCGGTTATAACTCGGATTTCGGCGTTCTTTATATCTACGGAAACCTTGAGACATATTCTACAACTTGGTTAATATTATTTATTCTAAATAATATTTTGCCGAAAAGTCATTTTCGACACTTATTGCCTCTAAATTGTCTAGCCCGGATCTACGGGCGTTACAATTATCTCCCCCTTAGGATGATTACGTCCCGGAATCATCAACGAAACAGGGCTGTATAATGATTCCATACGTTCTCTTTTCATCCTAGGTAATAACCGTAACTTCTTGTTTCTTCGAATGAGTATCTAACTCTTGGACTCTTTGACTGCAGGCGGTGCTCGATCTTGCACTTGCTCCCTATCTCACGTTAGACTCCAAATTATGACCTTCAAGTCACAATCTCGATCCTCACTGGATACGAACTTAAGATAAGTTCTTTTATTACTACAATGGAACGATGTGCCATATTCTAATGACCTATCATCGTATGTTGTAACGCTTAGACTCAGGTCTCTTAGAGTCTTCCATAACAGACTATACCTTCCTTCATGTTCTATTGTGATATAATCACATCTTAAAAGGTAGCCTTTCTAGCTACAAGCAACTATCGCGATACCTCTACTGATCGCTTTGATTGTCTTTCACTTCAAGCTTTTAGCTTAAGTCAGATGCTACATCGGACTTGGTTCTCTGAATTATTTAACATACTTATCGTAGTCGGACTCAATTTGATATGACCACTAGGGTTGAAATAAAAATCATCTTCTTAATCATTACCAAAACAATGGTAACGACATACTTGAATAAAACGAAATCAATTAATAGCTTCTTGGTAACCTTGTGACTTTCCCTGATCCAAGCGTGAGTCCTGTGCTTCCGGTAGTATAGGCCTCTACTACCATTCACACCTACTCATACTCGTCCCAAGTTTTGTCTCGCAGTTTCCCAAGTCACCATACAAGAAAATCACATAACAGCTTAACACACCAGATAGCAAAATGAAGGTTTTATATTATTCCTTGAAACGATTACATAGGTGTTCAAGTTCACCCTAGACTATGCCTCTAATGGGCTACATCATGTGATACTATTCGCATGGCTACTTCATATCTTGATCTTAAAATATTTATCCTCACTCCTGATTCCTTGCATTGTCATTTGCTTCTTCGAGGATCATCTGAAATGCTCTTGCCTTTGGTTTTGGCGGCATATTCGGCTTTGTAGCTTCTTCTTTCCTTGGGCAGTCTTGCTTGAAGTGTCCTTCTTCACCACACTTAAAGCAGACTTCTCTCTTGGTTGTGCATTCGCTGGCGTAGTGACCAGTCTTCCCGCATTTAAAGCAGGTTATCTCTTTAGAGCATCTCCCAATGTGCTTCTTTCTGCACTTGTCACACCATTGCGCTCCTTCTTCGAACTTCTTCGAACCAGTCTTCGAGATTTTTCTCTTCTCGTCGGACCTTGAGGATCCTTCAAAATTTCTCTTCTCGCCAACCTCCACCTTGTTGGCGGCTCTTCCCTTGATCATATCTTCAACAGACTTGGCAGCCCAGATAGCTGCCTCTAGAGTAGGTGCCTGACGCACTGGCACCGCGTACTCCCATGGAAGTCCCTTTGCGTACTTGTCGATTTTCGTCAGCTCATCCGGAACAAGACGAAAGGCGAACTCCATCTTCTTTGTGAAGTTGTTGGTGTATTCATCAATCGACATGCTTCCTTTCTTCAAGGTCAGGAATTGGTTTTCTAGCTCTAGCAGGTTTTGGGCTGAGCAGTACTTGCGTTTGAATTGCACCAAAAACTCTGCCCATGTCAGTTGCAGAGGCTCATTAGGGCTTAGAGTCTTCCCCAGGGTGTTCCACCAGCGAACAGCGCCTCCTCGGAACTGACGCACTGCAAAGGTGGTCTGTAACTTGCCTCTGCAACCACATGTCATGAAGGCCAACTCCATCTCCGAGATCCAATCCATAACTCCAATCGGATCTTCCTTCCCAGTGAAGGTTGATGGCTTGCAAGTTAGAAAATCTTTGTACTTGCATCCATTCCTTTCTTCTCTTTCGTCTTGATTGTTTCGTCGAACTATTGGTGGGTTGGCTTGGCCAACGGTCTCACTATAGTTCCCTTCCTCCGATTGCTCGGGAATCAGCTCGGGTTGCTCAATGGGCATGGTAGGTTCATTCAACATCTGCCTCATTTCTTCCCTTTGTTCAGCTAACATAGCCCGAATCATGGCTTGTACTCCAGCCATGGTGATTGGCTCGGGTGCAACTTCTACAACAGGTATTTGCTTAATCACCGGGGGTTGATTCCTATTCCCATTTGCATTCCCGGCTCCACTGCGGGTTCTTGCCATTTTGATCTATACACCGAATAAGGTGAATTTAGATCTTCATTTAGGATAGACGTTTAAATTATCCTTATCCCTCTGAAACGTTTATATGCTAGTTCTAATATCGTAGTCGTACGTTTAGAATCCTAAACACATAAGGTTTCCAGATCCGGTAGGCAACAGACCATAGATCCGAACAAATAACAGCATATCAGGCACAAAGCACTTAGCACATAAAAGTATTTTAGGCATAATTCCCAAAATAAACTAGTGCTCACATCTCACAATCATCGCTTAGCATTCTAAGTTTAAGTCTAGAAATCCTACAAATTCCTAGTTCGCTTAAACTAATGCTCTGATACCAACTGTGACATCCCCATTTTCACGGCCAGAAAAGACCGATTTTTTTTATGCTTTATAAAAATCAGAGTACCTCTTTTAATAAAAATGTTGTGGAATTTGTTCCCAGAAAAACATGATAAATACATTATCAAATCATTTCCGAAGAAATGTATTTTTATTCATTTTCAAAACCTTGGGATGTCATCGTCAATACAGAAACATAAGCATAAACAGAACTTACATTCATTTACACTAGTGATCTACATCTCTTTTAAATCTCTCAGTGTAAAGTAGCTTCATATCGACACCTGTGATAGAAATAAGCTGGAGTGGGTCAGGTTGGGAAACCTGGTGAGTACATAGGGATTTCAATCCCACAATGTTATATCATATATATAATTTAGAACTCACAAAATATACAATTTCACCATATATATAATAGCAACTCTTATCCCACCCCGTTAATCCTCACAACGAGACTATCCATACTCTCGGACCTTAAGTTTTACCTCTTACTTAATCCATACTCTCGGATCTAATCCATACTCTCGTATCAATAATAGTGCCCATTCCATACTCTCGGATTAGGGACAAGTGTCTATGTGTAAATCCATTCTCCCGGATTAACGACGAATAACTATGTCCTATCCATACTCCCGGACTGAGGACGACTGACTATGTCTTAATCCATACTCCCGGATTAACGACGAATAACTATGTCTTCAAGATTTGAGTGTGGGATCATTCAAGCATTAGGGATTATCGGTTTCACTGGGATCCAGGAAGTGCTTATCTAGTTCTTAGAAGTGTGTGATCGTTTGGGATTGGCTAGTAATGGAGCACTAGTTGGTAAGAGTTGGTTATTATCGGATCGATTGTTGGAAAGGGAGAAAGATTAGGAATTCTCTAATTTTCATGTACTGTGAAGACTTAGTCGAATCTAAAAGGGGGAAAATCGTCCCGAGATTCGGAAGCGGGAGTGGTTTCGAAACTGGGATAAGTTTTGCATCCTTGCCAGGAAGAAAGGCAGCCCAAGTGGTTGTTTGGTTCAAGGGTTGTGTGAGTTGGGAGTTCGGTAAAACTCCCCAGTATGTGTACCGCGTCCTCTCGGTGCTTGATAGTAGAATTTGGGGAAATCAGTTTGGGGTTCTAGTCAGGAATTGAGCTCAGTTCGGGTGTTCGGTCGAGTGTGTGCTCGAATCTGAGGGTTTTTGGACTGATAGATTGAGGGTTTTGCTTGCTGTCAGGGCTCGACAATACATTCAGCACGAGTGTGCGGGTTATTTAGCGTATGTGGTGGGTACGCGTGTCATAACCAGGAAATTCTATGCTTTTGTAAACATTAACAATGACAAAATTGTAAACAAAATCTGGAAGCATGCATGATGTTTATTCAATGACAACAAAATTACATCAAAAACTCTATACAAACACTTCAAATAAGTCAACTAAAGATTGGAAACCCTACAAATCTTGGTTTAATTCCATTATGGACTAGGATTTTCTTATTGGGCCTAATGGGCCAATAAGCTTCTAATTTGACTATTTTGGGCTTGGAACCCTTAAATGGGCTCTAATTGGACCCACTTCCATGAAACTTAACATTTTGGGCCATAATGGGCCTAAAATGGATTAGTTTACCCTTGATGGGCCTGGTTGGGCCATAACAAATCTAATTAACCCTAATGGCCATAAACCCATTCTTTTATACCATAATGGGCCGTGAACCACCTTAGGAGCCCAATGGGTCGGAAATACTAAGTTGGGCCTTATAAATTCGAACTAAGACAATTAATGGCCCAACACTATGCAACTTTTCTCCTAGCCCAAGCTCTCGGCCCAACAACAATAAAAAAAAGAGATTAATGAGGATTATTAAGCCATGACACATCATTTTTATTCAAAGGATAACAAGGGATATTATATCACATGCATCTAGGAATGTCTCATATATCCATGCACACTTCCCCCCCCCCCCTCTCTTCTTATCTTCGGCCGAGAAGATAGAAAACACACACACACATTCAAAAAAAAATTCTCTCAAACACTCACAACAACAACTCATCCTTTCTCTAAAAAAATTTCGAGATCTTGGGCATTTTCAAGAAGGTTCTTCCATCAAAATCATCATCTTTGGTAAGTTGTTGCTTAAATCCATGGCTTAGCTTTTTGATAACTTCAAAAATCTCCTCTTAACTCATGCAAAATTCGTGATCTTGCTTCTTAGAACCCATCTAAGCCAAAGACCTCTCAAGAAGCTTGCTAGGGCCGAGAATCACATCAACTTCTTCCATTTCTTCTTCAAACCGAGAAAAACTAAACAAGGTGAGTCCATACCCCCTTGTTTTCAGTTTTACTTCTTTTTGGGGGGAGAATACAAGTGTTATGTGTTGATCTATGTGTGTTTGCATGTTATATGTGATTTCTTTGGTTTGTGTTGTGAAAATGTGATATTATTTGTTATATCTCGAGATCTATGGCTAAAGTGTGAAGGATACATAAACAAAAACATAATAAACAACATACTTCAAAGATCTAAGAGTCTTTATGTTTAAGAAGTGAAAAACAAGGCTAAAGATTTTCATAAGTGTCATTTTTTGCAAAAATAACAAAGATTTGGTTAAAAGATGACATTTTCGGTTTTTACAAGGATAATATGGTATATATCTATATAAAATATGATTTTTATGCAAATAATACTTCTCAACGGACCAAAAACATAAATTTTTGCTTATTGGGCTTATATTTGGGCCCCAACGGTATTTGGGCCCAAATTTACGAAAATGATGAAACTTGGGGCTGAAATTGTAAATTTATCAAAGTATAAATAAAAAACATGAATAAATTAAGTTCAGGGGCTAAAAATGACCCTTTTTGCTAAATTGGACTAATATTGCAAAGTTTTTAGATTTTGGGCCAAAAGTGTAAAACTTACGGCAAATGGGCCAAAAAAGTAAATTTTTAGCAAATAAGGGCTAAAAATGTCAAAAGTTGTATTTTGGGCTGAAATTATAATTTAAGATTTTATTTGGGCCGAAAATGCCAAGTTAAATAATCTAATGGACTAAAATGTCATTTTTCATCAAAAAGGACTAAAAGTGTCATTTTGCACCATTAAGGGCTGAAAATGTAAATTTTGTATGAAAAAGGGACTGAAATAGTCAAATAAATATTTTGGGCCAATTATGTAAATTTCTAAACAATTTGATCAAAGATATAAAATTTTACAACATGAAGGTTTAAAAATGGTATTTTTATAAAAATTAAGAATATCGTTATAAACCAACATTGAGTATTTTAACATCGAAAGTAAACACTAAGTGTAAACCAAATCTCATACTACAACTTATAACGACAAACAGATAAACGATTCAATGGTTGGGCCCAATATTTCCTATTCGTGCTTATTGGGCCTTCGTGACCCAATTATACGATTGTTGGGCCCAATATAATCAAAACATGTTTATTGGGCCTTGGTGACCCAATTTCATGCCCAATGGGCCTTTATCAGCTTCAACATGCTATTAGGCCTTAGTGGCCCATTTGCATTGCTAATATGGCCCTAAACATTCATCATATGCTTAATGGGCTATAACGTATCCGTAGCATACTCGACAACCTATAATAACATACATGATTAGTGGGCCACCGTTGTCCTCTTTTGTATCTGTTAGGCTTACTTCATATTCACGTAAACATCAATCGGGTTGTAAAACAATGTTATTCAATTTCATTGGGATTTAGTGAGAAATAACGGGTGGCACCAATAAGTGTCGGCCGTAGCCTGTAGTTATAATCAGAGTCTCCTGGAGGGAGAGCGAGAGTTTATGTATAGATCTATACGGGGGTGACTCCCCCACACCTGAGCTGTTTGCTACAGTTAGACTCGGCCAGTCTAGGGTGACAAAATCTTGATCAAAATCGGTGTTTGGAAAAATGCCAAGACAGGCGAATTACTTACTATTATGCATGGTTATAACGACTCACATAGAGATCCATTACCATCTAAGTATTCATGGGAAATCATATTCATACACTGTGACGATGCAAAGTGATTTATACAATAATACAAAACTATCATACTATTTAAATCGAAAAATATCAGGTTTTCCGGGGAACGACATTATTCACTTCTACATACAACAACTATAATACAAGGAACAATTATGAAAGGCATTCACTTTTACATGTTTTGAAATCACATACGTATACACTTATGGGATCATCACATATTTTTCGTAAACAGTTTTTGTTACAGAAAATATCGGATTTTCTGGATTTTACAAACAATACAAACTATTTTTATATCAAACATGCTTATGAACTCACCAACATTATATATGTTCACCGTTTTCAAAATAACTTGTATTCTCAGGTAACCGTTAGAATGAAGAATCATCAAGCGTGTTTCTGAAATTTCTTTTGTGCAATGTCAATCGTTAAACAATTTATGTTCTGTGAAGTTGTAATGTAAAACAATGTACTTGATGTAAACAATGATGGTTGTACTATGTAATGTTGGTGATGATGGTGTTATGTTTCATGTATATGCATTGTGATGATATTTCAATTTAAGTCACACGAGCCCTCGGACGTTTCCGCCGTCTGGTTCGGGGGTGTGACAACGCGGGTCAGGGATCAGACCACGGGTTCCCGATAGGGTGGGCGATCAACATGAGGTCTAGAGTTAGGCCGAGATTATAGTCCACAGATTGGAGCAGGAGTTCGAAACCCTAAGTGGGGGAGAACTGGCTATATGGGAAAGGGCACCAGGATGGGTCCAGGTTTATGCACAACAGACTTAGAGCGGTCCGGATAGACTGAAGGCCCGCTGAGGCGGTCCAATCATGTTGAATACTTGGTATGGGTTTTGCTAGTTATATGATCGGGTACTGAGTATAATGTCTAGTGATAATAACCCATGGAATCGTATGTTATGCGCTCACTAGTTATCACCTATAGAATGCTCTTAGGAACTGTCGGTGGTTACGAAGGAGAGCTTGGAAACTCGGGAGTAGCAGCTTGTTCTATAAGTGAATAGTGTAGGGTGAGGTTTCAGTACTGTGGCACTTATCGGTGATGTGAAGGACATGGATTAGGCCTTCTTGGGCAATGGAGGAGGTGAGTATCTCCAGGATGGAGTGTTGGGCAACTGAAGTGACGACAGCGGTGTCGATCGGTTATCGGGAGCATTCCAGTAATGAGCTGAGGGCCGAAGTGGGCATACCAGACTCATGTTGTGGGCTCAAAAGAATTCCAGACCTATGTTGAGGACCATGTAAGGGTATTCCAGTCATAGGTTGTGGGCATAGAAATTGTGTTGGTTATGTCTCTTATAGGAGCGCGTTCGGAAGGGATGTATTGTTGAGATTCGGGGGAGTTGTACTCGGTTGTGACGAATCAGAGGATTGTGGATGAGACGCAAGGATAGATCCTTGGATCTCAAGTTATGAGTACACCTAAGTTATGTTCATAGAGGTATTCCAAACTAGGGTATTCCATCTTGAGGATGACCGGGCCCTATGATTGATTCGACCTGATATGTTTGGTATTCCAACCCGAGGACTGGGCCAAACATGTGTGTGATACGAGGGTATTCCATCCTAGGGATGACTGGACCCATCGTAGGAATGCCTGGTATTCCATCCCGAGGCTGATTGGGCCAGACATGAGTGTTCATGTTTATTAGTGGGTTGATTACGTATGATACTTTGGGGGCTGAAGGATGCATTATCCTGTCAGCACAAAAAGGGTTCGCTTCAGGAATAGGGAAGGTTGGGTTTCCGATACTTTGGATCATCAGGGTTATTGTCAGAATTGGCAAAGTGACGTATAGGTTAGACCTTCCAAAGAAGCTCAGTTAGATTCGCGGCACTTTTCATGTCTGGCAGCTGAAAAAGCGCATATTGGATGAGTAGACGGTTGTATCGTTGGGTGATGATCAGGTCGGAGAGCACTTGCACTATTCAGGGAGACCAGTGGCAGCATCGGAAAAGGATTCAAGTAGACTTGGGAGCTAGAGTCCAAGATGTGGGAGCATTATCCTCAATTGTTCACCGCAGGAGGCTTCGAGGATGAAGCCTAGTTTAAGTGGGGGAGAGTTGTACCATCCCAAGATTTGTCAGTTATAGTACCTGGGGATGGAAGGGTAAAGCCATGAAAAGCCTAAGGGCTAAGTTGCAATTTTGGGACCAGGAGGAGTACGTTGCGCGTACATAAGGTTACGCTGAGCGTACTAGGCACGCCCTAGTACGCTGGGAGTACACTTGTGTACGCTGGGCGTACTCATATCAGAAGGAAACCCTAATATTTAGGGTTTGGGTGCTATATAAACAACCTTATGAGCTCATAACCCTCCCTTACCTCAGCCTCCACTGCTTAGAGTCGTTTTCCCCAAACCCTAGGCATTTCCTTGAGTGTGTAAGCTTACTGAGTGTTTCTTGAGTGTTTTAAGAAAAAGGTGTTGCATCAAGGAGTTGGAGAAGAAGACCAAGCTTGTAGATCTGAAGTTGGTTTGTGGCCTAGAAGCTCCAGAAGGTAAAAAGCTTCAAACTTTATGCATATATGTATAGATCTTGCCATTTTGCTTTAAAGAACCATTTCTTGTCCCAAAAAGTCCCAAGATGGTGCATGATGTGATTTGGACGAAATGAACTGTCCTTCTAGACTCTTGAAGGGGTTTTAAGTGATAAATATGAGGTCCCAATGGCTTAAGATGTCCCATGCAAGGAGTAGGAAGGTATTAATGGATTAAGACCAAGTATTAAGAGCTTTCTGGACGTCCAAAGTGATAAATTTCGTGACTTTATGGGTCCTAGGCACATTTGGTCACTGGATCTGAAGTTTGGGCTTAAGTACTTAAGCCATTAAGCACTTATTAAGATTTTGGCAAACCACTACGTACGCCCAGCGTACTGGGTCAACCACCCCGATGGTGGTCAACATCAAAACGAGTACGCCCCGCGTACGTCCTCTGTTGGGTTTTGACTTTTGGGCTTCAGGTTTTGGACTGTTTATGGAATAGTGGGATTTGGGCCTTTGCTGGGCTTTATGAATATGATGTTTTGGGCCAAGTTTTGATAATGGATCTTGGAATTAGGTCCAATTATGGAGTTGGGCCCAATTTGGTAAATTGGACCAATAATGGGCTTTACATAAGGACTTTCAAGGTTATGGACTTGGCATTGGGCCTTGGCCCAATAAAGAGAATGGACATGATGGATTCGGTGGACCCTTAGTCAAGACTGTTACGTTGTGTATTGACTTTGTATTTATCACGTGATAGTTCGGGATTTCCGGTGAGACAGCGATCAGAGGTTTTCGGTACTTCTGCACTACTTGCGAGGTGAGTTATCCTCACTATAATCAAGGGTCTAAGGCACCAAGGCCGACCCTTTTGGATTGCTATTCTGATATGTTGTATGCTCGAGTATTGTATGATCCGTTAGATCAGTATTTGGGTAGATGAGATGTTATATGTTGTTATGATCTGTTAGATCAGTATCCTGGTAGATAGGATGTTGTATGTTGCTATGATCTGTTAGATCAGTATCCTGGTAGATAGGATGTGCTATGATGTTATGATCTGTTAGATCGGTTTGTCTGTCTATAGACTGTTATGTGATTATCTGATATATTGTAACGCCCGGGTTTCGGGGGTAAGCATTAATAGATGATGTAATAGTCTAGGTCAACTATTGTAACTCTTTTTGAAGTAATAAAAATGAATTATTTGAGTATTATGTGAATTATATGTGCTTTATACTTAATTACAAAGGTATAATTAATAAAGAATAAAAATAAGCGTGAAAATTAAAGTGTGAGATAAACCCGATATCTTTACATAAAGTGGTGGTGGTCGAAACAAGGATTCTGGAGATATAAAGAACGCCCAAATCTGACTTCGTATGAGGAGGTTATGATTTTTCTAAGATTTGGCATAACAGTGCACGACCCGAAACTCGAATTTTAGTTCGAGCGGTTTTTGGCTTACGCGACCTAAAAGAGAGTTGAAGATCTCATTAATAGGAACTCAACGACAAAAAGACAGACGAAAACAGAGTCCGTATGTAAAAGTTATGAATTTTACGCGGACATTTAACAGTGTAATCACCTCCTACTGTTAAATTTAAGATCGGTGGAGAATTAGCCGACGGAGTAAAAAGGAAATTTGTAGATTTTATTTTTACCAACGCGTGGATATAAATAACGTCAAAAACAGAGCTCGTATGCGAAAGTTATGGACGAAGCTTAGTCTCTACTTTTCGAGCGCGGCGAATTCGATACAGTTTTGTAAATCCGAGATAGAATGAGAATTAGCCAACAGGGTCTGAATGAAAGTTGTAGTACTCGTAAATACCAACGCGTGGATATAAATAACGTCGGAAACGGAGCTTGTATGCGAAAGATATGGACGAAGCTTAGTCGCTACTCTTCGTGCGCGATAAATACGCTACAGTTTTTTTAAATCTGAGATTGAAGGAGAATTAGCTGACAGGGTCTAAATGAAAGTTGTAGTACTCGTAAATACCAACGCGTGGATATAAAGAACGTAGAAAACGGAGCTCGTACGCGGAATATACGGATGAAACTTAGGGGCTACTTTACTATAAAATCTCTATAAATAAACGGTGAACTCTTCATATTTTCTTCACACCATAAGCCTTTCTTTCTCTCTCTAACTTCTCTCTAGCATCCCTAAACCCCTCCCAAGTCTAGGGAACCTCCCTAGCACAAGAAGGAAGCCCCGGAGCGCCCGACGGCTCCGAGAAGAAAAGCTTTCGGCTCGGAAACGCTGCTCCAGCGAAGCCCGGTTTTTAATAAAAAACCCGCTGTAAGTGAGCTACGCCTACACTATTTTTAATATAGCTTTTACTTAAATATAGTAATGTTATTAGGACCTTATAATAATTATTTGGGATATTATTATGAGTTATATAAGTGTCGTTATAATATCTTTTTAACCAATCGCGGTACGGGGAATCTGGTTTGGAGGGTCGCTTGGGTTGCTGGATTCAGAAGTGCTATATGCCAAAATGATCCTGCCCTCCGGTGTTTCATGTCTGGCCCCTGTCTGTATATAGTGGGTGAAGAGTATTGTTTAACGCTTGTATAATAGTAATAATAGTTAGACTATTAATTAGTCTCGGTGAATATTAGACTAAACTCTAGTGGTAATGATACTAGGTTTTGTCCAAGAAAAATTGTTTTGAGTAAACGAAGTGTTGTCCGAGTACCAAGTCACCACCTTACCAGGTGAGTGCATAGTTACTTTCATCTTACACATAGATATGAAGTATTTAATATAAACTACGTGCTATGTGTGCATATTGTCTGAATACTTGTTGTCTATGTTGGTGAAAGATTTGTATACATGTTTTAAATGATTTAAACTGTATATGTATTTTATATCTACAAAAATGTTGGGGTAAAACATGGGTAGATGTAATAGACGATGTGTGATAAAATGATGAGAGGCCTCGATGTTGTTGTTGTTGATTCTGTCATCTAGCGGAGTATGGATGACAACCACGGACTCTTCTAGACAGTCCAGTGGAACGCTAGCAGGCTCGCAACCTGTAGGTGTTTGTGAACGATGTGTTCACCAGTGTACTCCATCCCCCTCATGGTTGCCTTTAGGACATTTATTGTTGAGGAACCCCCTTAGCAGTAGTGTCCATCCCGATGATGATCCTTAGGCTAGGTCCCTTATGATAGGTGTTTAGGGACGTAAAGTAAGGATAACGGGAACGTGTAATCGGGTTATTGTTGGTTGATTAAATTAATAAACTTATTTATTGTAGGTTGAAAACCCTATGTGCTCACCAGGCTCCCAAGCCTGACCCACTCAATTTCTTGTATTACAGGTAGTGGTGCACGAGCATAGATATGATGTTTGGGATGAGAGATTACGGATATAGGCCTGTAGATATGAATAAATGTAGTAAGGCTTATATTGTGCTGTTTATGCTTTTGATCTGTATCGAACATGACATCCCGAGGTTTTTAATGAAATACATTTCTACGGAAATGTTTTGATAAATATTTATCATATTTTATTTTGGGAACAAATTCCGGAACACTTTTATTTAAAATGTTACTCTGATTTTTAAACAAAGCATAAACAAAATCGGTCTTTTCTGGCCGTGAAAATGGGGATGTCACATATATGTGCACATGTTTGATTAGTGGTTGAGATTTATCTTCTTTGTGTGAGAGCCAATAGACCTGGGCATTCCAACCCGATGGTTGTGGGCCGTGAGTATTCCATCCCGAGGATGATTGGACTCGTAGTATGTGGGCATTCCAACCAGATGGTTGTGGGCTGAGGGTATTCCATCCCGAGGATGACTGGACTCGTTATATATATATATATATATATATATATATATATATATATATATATATATATATATATATATATATATATATATATATATATATATTGGCATTCCAACCTGGGGTATTCCATCCGGATGGATGACTAGAACTGGAGGTTGATTGGGCCTGGGGTATTCGAACCTGATGGTTGATTGGACCCGACATATTTGTCATTGTATACGGTGAGACTGGGCTGCTTCGTGCGATAGTCAATAGCCCTGGGGTATTCCATCCCAATGGATGATTGGACCCATAGTATATTGGCATTCCAACCCGATGGTTGAGGTCCCTTATGATAGGTGTTTAGGGACGTAAAGTGAGGATAACGGGAACGGGTAATCGGGTTCTTGTTGGTTGATGAAATTAATAAACTTATTTATTTTGGGTTGAAAACCCTATGTGCTCACCAGGCTTCCAAGCCTGACCCACTCAGTTTCTTGTATTACGGGTAATGGTGCACGAGCATAGATATGATGTTTGGGATGAGAGATTACGGATATAGGCCTGTAGATATGAATAAATGTAGTAAGGCTTATATTGTACTGTTTATGCTTTTGATCTGTATCGAACATGACATCCCGAGGTTTTTAATGAAATACATTTCTATGGAAATGCTTTGATAAATCTTTATCATATTTTATTTTGGGAACAAATTCCGCAACACTTTTATTTAAAATGTTACTCTGATTTTTAAACAAAGCATAAACAAAATCGGTCTTTTCTGGCCGTGAAAATGGGGATGTCACAGTTGGTATCAGAGCATTAGTTTAAGCGAAGTAGGAATTTGTAGGATTTCTAGACTTAAACTTAGAATGCTAAGCGATGATTGTGAGATGAGTGTCTGCTATATTTTAGACACGTACACTAGCTTATTTTAGGAAAGATACCTAAATTGCTATTATGTGCTAAATGATTTATGTTATAGCTATAAAGATGCCTTATATGCTATTAATTGATCAGATCTATTGTCTATTGCCGACCGGATCTGGAAACTTTATGTGTAGCAAGAGTTGACCCAACTAGTCAAGAGTAGCAAGAGCTCGGTCTTCCACTTAACCACCACAATACGCCTTGCTATACTATGCCTCTTGGATCGAGTTGGACAAATCACCAAAGTAGTAGTCTAAGTAGGTCAAGAATTCCCTAATCGCTTGCAATCTCGAAACCCATGCAAAAAGTAAAACCAAGCAATGTGTATGATCACGATTTCCTGCACAAAACAACAAAAACCTTCCCGACAAGTGACATAATATCAACGAAAATAAAATAAAAATAAAAATAAACTAACTAAAAACAAATAACGAATTATCAAATATTTTAAATTAATTGAAAGCCGTTCCCCGGCAAGGCGCCAAAAACTTGATGTGAATATTTAATGCACTAGTTTTTTTTATTTATAATTCCTAATTTATCGCATCTAAACAACACCTTACAGGAAGTGAACCCGATCGAGTATAGTATAGCTTTGATAAGCAAGGGTGTCGAACACAAGGGGAACGGTAGTGAATTAATTTAAAATATTTGATTATAGGTTATACAAAACACACAAAAACAGTAAAGAAAGGGTTTATTAAATATCAAACGAACAATTAATTAGCAAATTTCGATAAACTGACAGGAAGACAAATCACTTTAGGTACTTTAGTTTAGACAAATTACATCTTAAAATCATAGACAATTGCAAACATAGATTTATTTATTCATGTTCACCGATTCCTAAAATGATTAGATTCGCGTTCACTATTACTAATCCTTTAGCAAACAAGTCAATTCAAACAGTGATTAGTTGATTAAACTAACATGCTTCCTAGTGTTCAGTTCGTATCAAGCAAGACTTGTAATAATAGTTAATCAAATTGCTAATTCAATTAACCTCTTGTTGATGGTTTATCACACAAGGCTCACACATTAACTTATTTATTTCCTAGTTAATCCTAGTTTCACATTCGTTATTCCTAGGCATATAATCTTGATGGTCATCAAAATCATAAGAGACAAGTAATCAAGCAGATGTTCATACAACTCAATATACTTGACAATTAACAGAAAATAATTGTCATTAACACATAAGGATCTTTTAACAAGCTTGGCAAGATAAATTAAACATAAATCAAACAATCCAATATAGCAATTAATCCAATAATCAAGGTTTTATCTAATCATAAACTCAAAGCAATTGGTTTTGACACCAAAATCAGAAAGTAAAACGTAATAGTATCACAGCGGAATGCTAAGCATGGTCACATTAACAAACCACATGATTACCGACACAAATCCGCTCTCTAATCCTTCCGATCTTCGCTCCTGTCAGCTTAACGGCCTTCCGGCCGCCTCCTAGACCCTCAAAACAGCTTAACAGAAGTTAATTGTCGACTAAAATAGGTTAGAAGTCGGAATCCCCCATTAGAACGAATTAAATGTCAATATATAGCAACTTTACACCGCCAAGCGAACGCAACGCGTAGGTCCAGGGAACGCAACGCGTTCCTCCGAGCGATCCCGTAATCAGCAAGTCACGAACGCAGTGCGTTCATCATGGGAACGCAGGGCGTTCGGCCCACTTTCAGCCCAATTATTCATATTTGCAGTTCAACTCTGTTTTCTCGGGCTTTTTGCTCCATTTCCGCTCCAACAACATATAATAGCTTAAATTACAATTCAAAGCATTATAAGTACCTTTTAGTTCTAAATAAGCGTAATAAAGACTAAAATATTA
Source organism: Lactuca virosa (assembly GCF_052849685.1). Taxonomy (NCBI): domain Eukaryota; kingdom Viridiplantae; phylum Streptophyta; class Magnoliopsida; order Asterales; family Asteraceae; genus Lactuca; species Lactuca virosa. The sequence goes on along the minus strand of NC_136430.1, from coordinate 244,780,333 downwards.
AGATATGATATATATAAAAATATGTATAAAAACACACATATCAGTAATATTTTTACAATACATGGTATAACTAAATAATCTTTGAATTAACTCTAACTCATTTACCCTTTAAAAATTTTATTTCATTACTAGGTAAGACTATGATGCTTATAATCAATTTCCGAAACCATTTTTCTGTTTATACCATATTATTGCAATACCAAATGCGACTATTCTCTATCCAACATAAGTAGATATATATATTCTTTATACGACTTAGTCTTAAACCTAAACAAGATTACAATCCTTGAAATCAACTTTTAATACTAACTTTGTTTAGATGACTATATCGTAATTTAGTGTATTTATTTAACACAGAGTATCAAGTATTTTAATATACAATAATCTTTTAAGTAATAATACTTACTTTTGAGATTATCATGTAATAAAATAATATAAGCACTTTAACACATATATAACAATATCTGGTTCACATAGTACATGTTATCAAATAAACATTTAACAAATATTACAGATAATAAACATTTAATTCACATATAAACTTTCAATAGATATTTAATACCCTTTAATAAATACTTTGTATTAAAATCATGTTCATGAAAGTAACTATGCACTCATCTGATATAGGTGGACGACTTGCGGGAAAAGTCAGCACTTTGATTGACACTTCCGATATCCCTTTAAAACGACCTAAATACGAATATTACTACGCTTTAATATTCATTTGTATTTAATTAGTTTAATTGTTATAATGTTTTTTCTCAGATTTATCAATAATCTCAGATGAAACACTGACTTATAGCTGATAAGAAACAACCATGAAAGATCATATCAAAGGTAGGATTCGTTTGGCATATAAAGATACATTGTTTGGAAAATCCACTTGAAACACCTCATTAATCTAGCTTTGTCATCATTCCTGTAAATAGATCGATCAGTATAACAACTGTTATTACTGATAAATCTTATTTATAAGTTCATAATAATGATTATAAACATAAATATAAGTTATACTTAAAGCGCGATAAGCATAACTCAACTTACAGGTTGTTTAACGAAAAATCTGTGTAACGCCTAGTTTTTGGTATGAATTTATCTTGCAATTGTTATATTTTCCTTGGAGAACTCGACGAGTTGGAAACTTAAACTCATCGAGTAGAAGTACTCTTGACCGCGGGGTTTCATGAGGCAACTCAATGAGTTTAGGTGTCTCAACTCGACGAGTTGGCCGCTCAGGAGGAAACCCTAGTTTTAGGGTTTTGCACCCTATTTAAACACCTTAAGTCCCAGGTGTTGGCCTCATTTCTATCCTCCATAGTCCCTAACCCTAATGTCGAAACCCTAGATCTCTTTTTGAGTGTAGTGAGCTCTTTGTGAGTGTGTTTTGGTGTGTTTGAAGCCCTTGGAAGAAAGAGAAGCTTGGTGCAAGGTGGTGATTCAAGTAAGAGCCTTCAAGATCTTGATTCTTTGCACCATTTCCAGCATATTTCGGGTATAAAGTTCTAACCTTGCTTAATATTCCTTTAGATCTCTTTTTGGGGCTAGCTTGCATGTTTTAGCCAAGTTTGAGTGAGTAATGGAGTGTAGGTCGCCCTAAAGAGGTTATTCTTTTAGATCCATAATCTTCATGAGCTCTTTTGGCATAAAGGTGCCAACTTTATGGTCTTAAGAGCTCCATGCATCCATTAAGTCCTATTATGGCTTCTTTTGAGCATTTGGGCTTCTCCTAGCCATGCATGAGAGTAAAGTTGGAAACTTTACGCGTCTTTGCAGCCTTTAAGGACCATATTTGTATTTTTGGGGCTTGTCTTGATGTATAAGTGTTTATTGTTTAAGCCTTAACCTTTTAAGCTTAGGGTTTGGGCTCTTAACCCATTAGGATGGTTCTTAAGGGTAAAGTTAGAAACTTTACCCTTCTAGACGTTATATCAGTTAAGATTTGAGTGGTGGACCTTCTAGTTTCGAGAATGATAACTTAATAGATTAAGTGGTGTGTTTCCTGAAGAACTTGGCGAGTTCATGGGTGAACTCGGCGAGTTGGATCAATTTTTCCCGGTTCTGCTGACTAAATGGGAAACTCGGCGAGTTCATGGGTGAACTCGGCGAGTTGGATCGACTTTAAGCGACTCTGTTGATTTAACAGGGAACTCGACGAGTTGAAGGACAACTCGACGAGTTGAGTCAACTCGGAACTTTAACTTTGACTTTGACTTTGATCAAGGTTGACCTTTAAGGGGTTTTGAAACTTTAATCGGTATCTAAGGGATTGTTTCTGTTTAGGGGTTGAGTAGATCTGATTTTCGGGGCCGGGATTTATCCAGTTATCATTCAACATTCGAGGTGAGTTTCCTTACCAGGTTTAGCGGGTCGAAGGCACCAATGCTGACCCATGTTTATGTTATGTTGATAGAATGCTAGTTGTCTTTGTGACTCTTGCATGTACCTGTGTTTATATGCTTTTGGACTAAGGTCCGATGTCGAGCAAAGCCCGATGACTATTTATATGTTGTGTATATCACATGCGTATGTGTTTATATGCTTTCCGAGCTCAGCTCGATGACCAGGCGGGAACCCACTATATGTTTATTTTATGTTTGGTATGGGGTATTTTGGGGGAACTCACTAAACTTTGTGCTTACGGTTTTTAGTTTATGTTTCAGGTACTTCTTGTTCCAAGGGGAAAGAGCTCGGGACGACTGCATCGCACACACCATTGGGATTCCGTACATGATGTTTTACTCTGATTTTATGACAATTGATACATTGGTTTTTATTTGAGATGATTGGATGCTATTGAAATCACTATTTTATCTATTATTAAAAATCAAATTTTTGGGACCATATTTTTGGATGTTACAAGTTGGTATCAGAGCCTTGGTTTGAGGGATTCGGGCACACTCTCGGGTGTGTCTGAACTCAAACTAAGGACTTGGTAGAAAATTTAAAAAAGGAACATTTTTATAAAATGAATTTCTAAAACAGAAAAGGGTGTGGTGCGTGCAATCAGCCGAGCTAAAGTAAGTTATCCCAAAATACCCATACATGTTTATACATGATATGAATTGTGAATTGTGAATCGCATGCTAGATTAGGGCTAAGGTCTAGGAGAGATGCCTTTGTATGCCTGTTGTATGAGCTTATAGATTTGCATGCTAGTACCGATTAGTCAGTGTGTAACGCCCGTAGATCCGGGCTAGTCAATTTAGAGACGATAAGCATCAAAAATGACTTTTTGATGGAAGTTTGTTTAGAATGAATAATCTTAACCAAGTTGAGGTATATGTCACAAGGTTTCCGAAAATTTAAAGAATGCCGAAATCCGAGTTATAACGAAGAAGTTATGATCTGTCGAAGTTTCGCGACAGAACCGGCACGACGCTGAATGACGTAAAAAGTGAATTTACGATAGAGCGATATTTAGCCTTAACGATCTAAACGAAAGTTGTAGAATTATTTAAACCGATAGCGTGCATAAAAAGAATGCCCAAATCTGACTTCGTATGAGGAAGTTATGATTTTCCGAAGTTTCAGCTTAGCAGTATGCAGCCCGAAGTTCGAATATGAGATCGAGTGGTTTCTAGCCGAAACTTTCTAAATGAGAATTGAAGATCTCATCGTTAGTAGTCCAACGGTAAAAAGACAGACGAAAACGGACGTCGGATGAAGAAGTTATGATTTTATAACGAAGTTTTCCTGTCCCGGCCTACTAAAAATAATATAATAAAAATAATGTCAATATTAGCCGACGGAGTCTAAATGAAAGTTGTAGAGCATAATCTCACCTACGCGTGGATATAAAGAACGTCGAAAACGGAGCTCGTATGCGAAAGTTATTAATTTTTGAAGATCGTGGCACGCATACCAAAGCTTATCTGAAGGGTACGCCCCGCGTAACCTTTGAGTACGCCCAACGTACTTCGGTGCATGAACCGCCTCGGACTCGAGTGCTCCGATGACGTAAGCGATGACGTTTATGAAGCATTACGCCCCGCGTACCGAAGCATTACGCACAGCGTAATGCGAGGCTTCAGCCTCTATAAAAGGGCATGCGAGGGCAGCCGATCCTTTTGCTCAAATTCTCTTCTCTCTCTCCCGTTTTGCATCGTTTTGCGTGCAACTTTTACCCCGAAGCCCCGGTATCATTCCCGAGCCCCGAAGCAAGTTCCGAAGTCCCGAAGATCCCGAGAAGTAAAGTTTCCGAGCCGAAACTCTGCCCGCGAGAAGCCCGGTTTTCAAGAAAAACATCCCGGTTTTATCGGAAAAGTTTATTTTAAGAGACGAGGTGCTGTTCGATCATTGTCTTATCAAGTGAGTGCATAGTTACTTTCATCTTACACATAGATATGAAGTATTTAATATAAATTACGTGCTATGTGTTCATATTATCTGTATACTTGCTATCTATGCTGGATGAACGTTTTTATACATGTTTTAACTAATTTAAATTGTATACGTATTTTATATCTACAAATATGTTGGGTATAACATGGGTAGATAAATGATGAGAGATAAAAGATGATGTGAGTAAACATTGGCAGCTATAGACTTAGTGCCTAATAAATAACATCGACAACTATGGACTTAGCGCCTATTGGAGAAATACTGGTAGCTATGGACTTAGTACCTGTTAGGAATTGGTAGCTATGGACTTAGTACTTGTTAGGTGTTGGTAGCTATGGACTTAGTACCTGGTAGCTATGGACTTAGTACCTGTTAGATAAACGTTGGTAGCTATGGACTTAGTACCTACACTGGTAGCTATGGATTTAGTACCCGATGAATGAACTTTTGCAGCTATGGAATTAGTGCATTGGCAGCTATGGATTAGTGTCGGTCTTATAACCCTGGAAGCAAGGGACTTCGGAATAAACGAATAGATGACTCTTAGGGTAGACCCTTGAGAGTAAGGAAGATAATGGGGATGGGTAAATGGGGTTGATTGTTTGTTGATTAAACATAATAATTATATTATTGTGGGTTGAAAACCCTATGTACTCACCAGGTTTCCCAACATGACCCACTCAAGCTTATTTGTATCACAGGTGTCGATATGAAGCTACTTTACACTGAGAGATTTAAAAGAGATGTAGATCACTAGTGTAAATGAATGTAAGTTCTGTTTATGCTTATGTTTCTGTATCGACGATGACATCCCAATGTTTTGAAAATGAATGAAATACATTTCTTCGGAAATGATTTGATAACGTATTTATCATGTTTTTCTGGGAACAAATTCCGCAACATTTTTATTAAAAGAGGTACTCTGATTTTTATAAAGCATAAACAAAAATCGGTCTTTTCTGGCCGTGAAAATGGGGATGTCACACAGTGATAGGATGGCCTAATTAGGTTATGCTCAACTCTGTTTACTTAATGCTCGAATGCTGCTTGCTTTATGCTTTTAGGAGTTCTTGCTAATCTCATCTAGTTAGTAAGCATAATGCTAAGTTACATATTATGAAAACTAAATTACTTCAGAAGGCTAGGTTTACCTCTATTACGCAGATCTTATTTGAGTCTAACCGTTGTAGGGAGAGACCTCCCAGTCGAAGAATTATCTAGTATTTGTCATATGTAATTATATTCGGAAGTTAGTTAGAGAAGGTTAGCATGAGTTCCTTCTGCAGCTGATGGCGGATAGTGGTGTGGAGTCTGTCCTAGGAAAACCTAGGATGAGATTTAGTGTTGGGAGCCCTAGCTGCAAGGAATCTGTTGGTTATAGAGTAACTTGGCTGAGTGAAGGCACTTCTTGAGGAAAGTACGAATAGATATGGAAGGTAGTATGGGCCCGTACCACTGGAAGCAGAGGATCTGTACTCTATTCAAAGAGGGTTGTAATGAAGCCAGGGAGCTTGTGTGGTTATGAATTTCCCGATATGTGCATTGATGCTTATTTTGATAGTTTTATGGTCTATTTTCAGTATGGTGGTATTGCAAGGCAGGCTAGTGGGCAGTTCCGGTGTCGGGGAGGGCTCTGGTTCGGGTTCTGGAGTCTGGCAACTTGATGACCAGACGAGGGAGTTTATCTCGTCTGAGATTACGCGTAGTATCCTTGATCAGACTCTTGTGATATTTGGCACAGTCAAGGAGGGTATTCTGGAGATTCTTGATGAAAGATTGAGCGCCTTTCGCGCTGAGATGGTTTGCAGTAAAAAACAAGATATTATATAGTGAACAAAAAAATATGAACAATGAAGAACAAAAGATAAAATATAAGGATATTTGTAATTCACTTGATACGTTTACAAGGAAGAATGAAATCAGACACACATCCAAATGTTTTACAAGACTGTCTATTTATAGCAAGAAATAGTACAAGTCCCTAAATAAGATAATATAAAAGTAATATTGACCAAGACGTCCATGCTTCCCATGCTTGGACTGACAATACCAACTTAGCACACAATGTCATAAAAGGTGATCATTACTTTTCTGACACTACAGTACCATAAAAGACAAAAGTGTTTCTACTCTTTGCGTCTCCTTATCTCCGCTCTTGAGACTTCAGTAAACTAACTCCTCGCTATCACTTCACTTCCAAAACTCTTCGCTACTTCAAAACAAGTCTTCACTCCCATATACACTTCATAGCTACCGCGGGTCACTTTCGTGTATCAAACACCCTCTAATGATCAACTCGCTGATATTTTCACTAAGTCGCTGGATGAACACAGGATAACCTTTCTCACTGGTGAACTGGGCATGCTTTCCATGTCCTGAGGTTTTTGATTCCTTTTAAAAGTTTTCATGCAATTTATCTTAAGTACTTTTTATTTTTATTATTATTCAAGTACTTTATTCCTTTCATTTCAAAATCTCAAAAACTACAAAAACAAGTCTTTTGCTTTCATTATATCAGAAAAGTAATATATATATATATATATATATATATATATACAAGTCTTTTTATTTTCTTTTACCAAAGGAGTATACATTGCATGTATTTATTTTTCTAAATGTTTAATCCCCATGATTTTTTCTTCTCCGTCTCAAGGATCAGGATCTTCTATCTTTCATCTTCAAAGATGGATCTATAACTTTCTCATCCAAAGAAAATATCGGTTTGCCTAATCTTTCATTTCCTTTGTTGCAAGATCTTATCATTAAGCTTGGTTGCTTACCACCAATCTCAATGACTTTGCATCTTCTTCAGTGGTTGTATTCTCTCAGTCAGAAGTTGATGTTTGGCGAGTTAGGCAATGGGCATCTTACTGTCGATACAAGAGAAGGAAGAACTGCATCAAGACAAAATGTTTTGAATAATCCCCTTACCTCTTCTTAACCCATCACCTGTTGCTATGGAGTTAGATGATGGCACTATTTATGGCATGTATAATTTCCATAAACTCCATTCACTATCTCACCATCCACCGTCTTGGATGTAAGAGCTCATTATCAAGATAATGATTCTTGTCTATCATCTCTTGGTTCATAATTTGTTGCTCCTTCGAGTTTCTTCGTATCGATTTCCGTAAGTCGAAGGTTACAAAGATTATAACTTCTTAACTCGTTGGTTACAAAGATTGTGTTCTTTAGATCTTTCTTCTTGGTGTTGGATATGAAGCTTGGAATCCATCAGAATCCATCAAACTTTTCTCTCTTCATCTTTTGTGCTAAATCTTTTAGTTTGGATGTGTGAAATATGTGATAATCTATCTCTCTCTCTTTTATAGATAAACTTTTGTGTAACAGGAATCATGAAACGAGGAAATTCTTTATGAGAATTAAATTTGGAAGATTCACCAAATCTAGTCTTTATGATCTTTCTGAAATACTTGTAGGATTTTTTTAACTATTTCCTCGTTGACTGAATCCTGTATTTTGTCTTGTAATGTCTCAAAGGAATTGGTGGATAATCTGTTCGATTCTAGTCTGTAACTGACATTGAAATATACATAGAAGCATTATGTTGAATGTGTCAAAATCTCTCTAAGTATCTCATCATTCCGACCAACTGTTAAGATGTGACTGAATCACTCGCTCACACTAATTATGTGACATTGTTCATATCTTCATAATGAGATTGCCTGGTCTTTTTCAATATTTTTAAATAAGACTTGAGTGTTTCATACCCATAACTTGATGATGTTGGAAGTTAAACCAATCCCTACTGCTGAGTTACAAATCATATGTTTATGATTCACACTGATAAACTATAGTATGATTGATACATCCAACAACCTCTCCTACATTACAAGTCTTCTATTTTTAGAACTTAATGATTCATTGTATTATACCACACACTGATCAAAGTTTGAAACTCTATGTCGGATGGATATATCATGTACCATGATGTATTACACGCACCCACCCACTCTTACCCTATAAAGATTCTAACTAAGAAGTTGATGACTCACTGTATTCGCCATACATTGATGAAAATTTGACATTCTATGTCGATTGGTATGTTTCGTACCAGAATATGCTACACGTATCATATCACTCTCATCCTCTTATTATTCTAATAAAAGAAGTTAATGATTATGTGTATTACACTATACACATATGAGACTTCGCAACATTGTGTAAATGATCTATTATTGCAACAACACAATAGTATGATACACCAACCACTATCCCAACGTTTCATTGCATTTTTTCTGACACTGGAGATTTTAAGGTTGTCTTCCCTGCTTCATGGTTCACTGTTCCACACATTTTTTCAAGTCAATCTATTGTTGAGGGGGATTTGTTGATGATGCTAAAAGGGGGATTAAATGATTTCTCTGACATATGAATGTTCCTAGACACCGGCGCTGACTCTAAGGAGGAGCATCTATTCTCGTTGCTAAAAATTCATGCCGACACTTTCAATTTCTAAAGATAGGTTTGGTTTTTGATATCATCAGATTGGGGGATTGTAAGGTCGAACCCTTGGAACCTGATGAGCAAAAACCAATTCACACTGAATTCCATCAGCTTCAGCATGAAGTTTTGATCTACCAAGCCGTGTCAGTGTGCCAATGTAATGCTTATGTATTTATACATATATGCGTAGTTAGTAAGCAGATCCGATTTATTAAAGATATCAGATATATTTCATATATATATATATATATATATATATATATATATATATATATATATACATAGATTAGGTGAAATCCCTGAAATGTAGGGATTCTCATAATCATGCTTTATTTAAATCCATGCATCAGGGGTTCGTGTCATCAATTGATTCACGAACTGTAGCTTTGTGCTTGTTCTCTTTGTGATAAATTTCTTAGTGAAAAACCTTTTTTGATAAACCATTATTTATTATATTCGATGTTAATCGATTTCGCTCAATGAACCTACATATTCTTTTCAATTTAATATTTCTAGTTCAAGGTTTCACCACAATTCACTTATTTGATCCTGCTATCACACAATACAATATCTATCACATCTTGTGGCTTATTTTCATCATAATTACAATTCAATTAAGAAGTGTATGAATTTCAAATCCATAATTATCATGAAACTAAACAAACACTTAAAGCTTCTACTTATTTATATATTCTACATTTAGAATCTAACTCAAAAACATCGATATCTACAATTTTCATTTCAGGATCCATAAAGTAAGTAACTATTTAGTTCAAGACTTTTACACAACAATATATGTTATAATTTATACTAACATATTTGTTTTAGTGTTTTCTTAGCACCCTAAATTCAATACATAAATTACAACCACCATATAATACTCAATTGTAACACCCGGATTCCATGTATTTCTCATTTTGATCCTTGGTATTAATTTAGTTTGCAATTTTGGTCCCAAGGGGCGTAAAGTGAAAAATTAAAGGTAGGGCGCGTACGCTGGGCGTACTCCTAGTACGCGGGGTGTATGTGGTCAGGGGACAAACCATAATTCTTAGGGTTTGGACCCTATTTAAGCATCATTATGGAGCTTGAGGCTGCCCCTCACCAACCTCCTTACCCTATAAGATATCTGACGAAGCCCTAGCCCTCTTTTGAGTGTTTTTGAGCCTTATAGTGATCTTGTGGTGTTTTTGGGTGGTTCTTGGTGGCAAAGGAAGTTCCTTGAATAAGGAGTGGTGCATTCAATCCACTGGATCCAGATTCTACACCTTCTTGTGCATCTTTAGAAAGTATCAAGTTCATACCTTGGAGTTCTTTGTTCTAGATCTCTTTATGTATATGTTTATGCACGTTATTGTCCTAAAACCTTGGTCTTGTGGAGTATGGATTACTCCAGACCATTTGAGCTGTCCTTTTGAGCATTTAGGAGTGTATGGAGTCATAAAAATCAAATATTGAGAGTTAAAGTTCACACATGTTTTAGTTGTTGGCCTTTTTATGAAGTTTTGGACATACGGTTTAGTGTTGGGTCTTATTAAGACATGCAAGTGAGTAAAGTTGCCAACTTTATGGATTAAGACCTTATTTAGATGTAGATCTAAGATTTGGACGTTAAGATCTTAAGGGATTAATACCTTTACATAAGGTTTGGGACTCTGACCAGTATGTTAGGCGTATTTGTGAGTACGCTGCGTGTACTGGGTCTAAGGCCCGTTTGCGGTCAAATTGACTACGCGGGGCGTACTACTAGTTGTGAGCCTATGATGCTTTTTGGGCTATTTTGAAGGTGTGGGCTTACATTGGAGTGGGTTTAGCCTGAAGGGGTAAAATTGATCTTTTACTTTAAGAGTCGGGATTATGGACTTGGGCTCTCGGTTATGGTCTGTGAACTAATAGTTAATTAATATATTATTTGATCATATTTAGTGAGAAGATTTCCCAGAATAGCAGTCCGAGCATTTATCTGATTTTTCAGCAGATTGAGGTGAGTTTCCTCCCAGTGTTTGGCGGGCCGAAGGCACTAATGCCAACCCATGGATTACTGTCATTTGTATGATAGTTGTCTGTGTGACTCTTGCATGTGTTGTATGTGTTTGTATGTATACCAAGTGGGGCCTGATAATTGTGTTGGGCGAGGCCCTTCGCATGTTACTGACAGATCTGTTTTGGGCAGGGCTCGATGGTTGTTGGGCAAGGCTAGGAATGGAAACAGGGCGGGTTCGGGGCGGGGCATGGTTTCCCAAACCCGCCCCGATATCTTTCGGGTATCTTATTGGGGCGCCCCATTGGGTTTCGGGTATCTTATCGGGTTTACAAACAATTCATAACGAAATCTTTATTTTGTTTTAGGGTATCCCGATATCTTATAAAAAATACATGTTCTAGCATCTCTTTTTAAATTAAAAATAGGATGCATCACTTTAATAAAATAAACTGGATGTTATATTAAAAATTATTTGATTTAAGTTTAGTGTAATACGTCAAAACATAAAAAAATGATCATTCACACCAGATTATTAATAACTAAAAAGATTGTCCACAATAAGTACTTTATATTTGAACGCGTGAAATTAACATCAAAAGGTTTCGAACATATTATATATATATATATATATATATATATATATATATATATATATATATATATATATATATATATATATATATATATATATATAATCGGGGCGGGACGGGTCGGGGTGAGGATAACCCACTCCCTGCCCCGAACCCGATAAAAAACCCGATAACGACCCGTTACCCAACCCGAAATGATCGGGTTTCGGGTTTCCCCGTTGGGTTCGGGTTTTTTTTGCCATCCCTAGGCAATGCCCTTTGTATGTATGGTATGGGGTATTTAAGGGAACTCACTAAGCTTTGTGCTTACAATTTCCAGTTTATGTTTCGAGTACTTCTGGATCGAAAGGGAAGATCTCGGAAAGATCGCATCGCACACACCATGATATTCCGCTTTATTGACTCTAATGTATTTTGGATGATTATGGTTACACTATGATTTCCTTATGGTTTTGATAAACAAATTTGGTTGATATGTTATTTAATATAAAAACTAATTTTTTGGTTATGAATTTGGGGACGTTACATCAATACTCAAACCCCCCAACTTGATTTCAAATTCTAACTTCGCAACCAACATAAAATTGGAAGAAAGATAGGTGTTTGTATCTTTAATTCAAATTTGATTATTGAATTACTTTGCTAATCCTAATTGAATGCACCTTTTTAGCCTCTTGAATACTAGAACCTGAGCAATTCTCTCATAATTAAGATTTGAAAGTTATTGAACATAAATAAGTATCTTACCCTATTTAATGCGTCAATCAACTCAAGTCAACAAGTCAAACCAAAATGCTATAATGCATGTATGCATACCATGCAAAATTATACATTGATCTCACTCAAGTCATGTAGGATCTACTTCGGGCTTCATTACTGAACGACCCGACTATCTCATCCAGGCCATGTGGGATTTTTCTCTTAGGGTACCGGGCCACACATACTCTTCAAATATTGCATTTTGGGTTACTTTAATACATTTTGACCCCATGATTTGATTATAGTATTTATTTTTAATGACTGCAACATCCTAGCTCCACGTTGCTAAAAAATAGCCTTTGACAAGTTTGGGCTATGAGAAATGAAGGAAACTCACAACAAGATCGTTTTAACATTGCGACCCTCGAATATGACTTTCAAGGTGACTTACAAGTCAATTAATGTGTCACCATGATATGGTAACTAGCTTGATATGTAGTATACCGTATAACCAGACACCATCGTAATGTTTTATGTTAGCCCCACCGTCATACCATGCGACATGCAAGTCACACTTTTTCTTTAATGACAATTCATAACGCATTTATATTGCCACCCGACTCAAGACTAAACCTCATGATTTATCAATCACAAAATTTGAATTATTTAGGTCTCACATATATCAACATTTAATTATAACGGATAAATCTTTCGCAACATCACCAACACATCACCATGATATTTGGTAATAGTAATCCTCTTTAAATAACTTGTTGACAGATTAAGTTTGTTTTCAACCATCATGATTCATCAAATGCCATTAACGAAACAAAGAAAGGACTGTATATTACTCCTAAAAAGGAAATATACAATGTGAATTAATATAAATTTTAAAACAAACCTCATCGGTAGTTATTTCATCCGAATCACCATTATTATGCCAGACTAGCTTTTGTTCCATTGATATATAATAACACACAACTCATTTCATCAACGTTGCCCATTATCAACCGACCTACATTTGTAAAACACCAATCACAAATAAACCACACATAGTGATATATTAAACATAGTATTAAAATTACATGTACAAGTCCTTGATTTATAACATTACGACGACTTTTACAATAATAGTGATCATTACATGCTATTTATCGTTTGAAGCATTTCTATATTGAACATCCATCCAATCGATGTGTTTATTAATCAACTCCGTCGATCATTAACTTGTCAATTACAACATATACAATGCTTATACGTTGATATCAAATGAAGATACAAGTCATGACGCCATTTACCAAAAGGTTACATGATACAATAGTACATAGATACATCTGTTACCATAGACACGTAGATCATGATGCCACACTTAGAGTACTATATTTAGAATATATGTACCTAAAGATTACAATTAGATTAATATACTTGCAAAACATGGCATAAAAAACACAAGCTTATTATAACATTAGTGTACATTATAATATATTAAGGAATGCACTAAAATCAAATATTTATTTTATCAATTCGAAGAGATAAAACACACATACACCATTGTTAACAAATGAACAAACTCCATTTTAAAATTATGGGCATGTTTGGGATTGTTTCTCAAAATTTTTATTGGCTTTTTGAAAAGTCATAAATATTTGATTTTTTGAAAAACCATTTTTTTTATTTATAAAATTAATATTTTCAAACACCTTTTTAAATTATTTGCTTTTAGAAAAGGCCAATATCAATAAAACATTTTAAAAACACTCCCAAACACCCATTATAAACATAAACACAAAGAAAACAAAAGGAAATTGTTTTTTGGTTTGTACAGAAATCTAGGGTTTTTGTTTTGACAAGCCTTAATGGGCCAAATCCGACATCCATGGACATCAGCGAGTCAAGTTTTTTCCTCTTTCTTATCAAATGCTCCTCGTTAAATCATTCGATTTCAATCCAATTTCATCTCTCTCTTCTTGCAGCCCAGGTCAAATAATTTCTCCCCAATTCCCCCCTCACCTTCTTCCTACACTTCATCCCCCCAAATTTTGCTGCTTCTCCGATCTAACAACTCACGTGTTTACACGCAAGCACATACGATTGCGTTGAACGAAGATGGACGGAAGTCAACCCTACAACCCTCGAACTGTCGAAGAAGTTTTTAGAGATTTTAAGAGTCGAAGAGCTGGCATCATCAAAGCCCTTACTACTGGTCGATACTAGAAACCCTTTGCTTCTTTTGAAATTTTCAACCAAAATTACTTTTCACTATTCGTTTTCTGAAGCTTACCTGTTGAATTTGCTAAATTTTGTCATCTAATTTTGATTTTGTTCGAGTTTTCACAGATGTAGAAGAGTTTTATCAGCAGTGCGACCCTGGTTAGTGTTCTTTTCGTTTAATTCCGTTCAAATAGGGTTTAACAATTCATGAAAATCCTGCTAACGGACATTTACAGAAAAAAATTGCACTTACAGAAGTAAACACAGTGTCCAGTAAGCGGGATTTTAGGAAGAATTTTGGGAGGATATAACAATAATCTTAACTATATCTGCTACTCTCTTCTTTCCACGAAAATTCAACTATGGAAGTCTTCGATTGTAAGGAAAATATCATAGACACCATTAAATACCAACAAAATAATCGAATCCTTTATAAGAGAAATCAACATCACGTATCTCAAAAGTTTTCATACATCCAAAAATGGGCATTCAATTTCCATAGACGGAAGGAAGGAAGTATAATTTTGTTCTTCTGTGTACATCTCTGGATGATTTACTCTATTTTAGTGTTGAAAAATGTGTCCTTCAATTTTCATGTACTTTAGTGTTGCTTTTGCTTTATGTCATAATAATAATATTACTCATAATATAGTTGCTACTGTCATTACAGGGGTTCAACTGCAAGAATTCTAGTGCTTTCCATTGATTACATTAATTAAATGACACATGTTACATGTATTAATTGTTTACCTCTTGGTTGTTACTTGTTTTATTATCTTTCTTGGATTGGGTGCTTCACAAAAGAGTGATAATTCATAATATTGTTATGATGGAGGCTTTTTAGATTACACTAAACATGATTACATGAAACACCTCATAAGTTTATGATTTAATCACACTTGAATATTACATTTTGTTTGTTGATGGAAAACATAACAGAAAAGGAAAACCTGTGTCTGTATGGATTCCCTAATGAGCAATGGGAAGTGAATTTGCCTGCTGAAGAGGTCCCACCAGAGCTTCCGGAACCTGCACTTGGAATTAACTTTGCTAGAGATGGCATGCCAGAAAAGGACTGGCTTGCTTTAGTTGCTGTTCATGGTGATGCATGGCTTCTTTCTGTTGCCTTCTATTTTGGGGCTAGATTTGGATTTGATAAAGCAGATAGGTATTATGGTATTTGAATTTCTTTCTTTTATTACTTTTCATGATTCAAGATCCCATTAAATGTATATAATAGTTCTTATTATCGACCAAATTGGAATATACAGGAAGCGCCTTTTCAACATGATAAATGATCTCCCAACAATCTTTGAAGTTGTGTCAGGGGCAGCTAAGAAGCAAGTGAAGGAGAAGTCAACTGTGTCAAACCACAGCAGCAGCAAGTCAAAGCCAAACTCTAAGGTTCTCTTCTCTATTTCAATTCCCTTGTGTTTCTATAACAAGCAAATGAAATAAAGTCCGTTTTTATATTTTTACATGATATGTATATTTGTTTTGGTTGTTAAAAAAGGCGAAAGGGTCTGAACCACCTGCTAAGTTTCCAAAAGTGTCAACACCAAAAGATGATGATGATGAAGGTTTGGATGATGAAGATGAAGAGGAACATGGGGACACGTTATGTGGTTCATGTGGTGAGAATTATGCATCTGATGAGTTTTGGATTTGCTGTGATATTTGTGAGAAGTGGTTCCATGGTTCATGTGTGAAGATAACTCCAGCAAGAGCTGAACATATCAAGCAGTATAAATGCCCTGCTTGCACCAACAAAAGAGCTCGCCCATGATCATGATGATCATGATCATGATTCATGATTCATGATCATGTATGTATCCATCAATCAAGCAATCAATCAGTGTAAGTCTGTTTTTATGGAGAAAGTGGAAGTGGAAGTGGAAGTGGAACATGGTGTTTGTAGGGTTTAAATGTGCATTTCATTGAAATTAGTGACAGGGTCTTTATTTTAGTTTTTAACTAGCTGAACAAACTTTTTCTTTCTTATAATGGAAGATTGGATTTTATGTGTTTGTCATATTCTATTTTGCTATGCTCAGAAGGTGGAACAAGGTAGGAAGCGATTTGTTGTCAATATCATCATGTGGGAACATTTTTTTTAATCATTTACTTTGTCTCACTTTTTACCATAACGAGGTTATAGGTTCAATTGGATTTAAGAAAATAAAGATAAAACTTGATAAGTATTTGATGGAGATGTGACGGAAAAAACGGTAAAAAACAAATGGTGCCCATAAAAAGGTTTCATGATAAAGCCCAAGGGGCCTCACAGGCCACAGGTTATGACAAACACGTTTGGGGAATTTATATTTCCAGTCCTTCAGTTGTCATCCATATTTTATTTCAGGACATAATCAATTTAATGTGTAATCTCTAATCTTGACGCCAACGACAAGAACATGTATTTTGACTTTTTGACTTCTTCACTTCACAGTAGGTTTTGTTTGGTAGGTTTCATCACTTCATGGGATATATTTTAATATGGATTGCCATGAAATCTATATAATTTTATTTGATTGTTTTGGTTTCTCAAATTAGTGGATATTATAGTGTCTTGATAAAAATATTTTAGATAGTATTAATGCCATATACGATTGTGGACATGTAATAAGATATTAGATCTCTTTGGGTATAATTGTAATAACTTTATTTTTTATTTATTTATATGACTTGACACACTATTAGTATTTTTTTAGTTATTTTATTTCTGTTGGGTTCACTTGAATAATGGCATATGTATGTTTCTGTTCTAAACTCGCCACTGAATTTTTTCTTCCCTCAATTTCTTGATGATCGACGCCACCCCTAACAAGTTTGTAATTGATGTGTTCGTTATCATGTCCAACTGTGTTTTACCACATGTCCCCCTCAAAGTTTTTATTTTGTGACATCCATCTTACTTTCGTGTTCTTTCTTAACTTGCCAACATTTAGATTTACATCCTCCCTAATAAATGAAAATGATTTTGCCACATTTAGTTCTCTCATGGATTAGGTCATATGTCATTTTGTCTTAATTTTGAGATATTTATTTTCCACTTGTCATTTACTTCATTTTTCATTTTTCAATATATTATTAATTTAGTTTCCGTAAATTAAACATTCCATAATAACTATATTAATTTCAAATTTCAAATTTTAAATTTTAAATTTCAAACTTTAATTTCAACTTTAAACAAATTTACAGTTTAAACATTTGTATTTAACATTTTGTTATAAGTAACACGTTTAGTACACGAATCTAACAACTAAACATATAATTGTAACTTTTTTTTGCATGTTTTTTTCACTTATTTTAAATTTCAAATTCAAATAAACTTCTCATTTAATTATTTGTACTTAACATTTTGTTTTAATCAATCCGTAATTCCGTATAGCATACGAGTCTGACAACTAGTATATTATATATGACGTTTGATTGAGCATAATATATGACATTATTGACTAACTCACTGGTGTTTGAAAAGTAATAGAATTTGTGTTAGGTCATTCGAAACTTTCGCAACATCAAAACAAAATTAAATGTTTGATTAATTTCAAATAAAATTTTAGCAATTAAAAAAAGGGGCAATTACTAATCTAGCCAAATTAAGGAAGTCATTAGCAATTTATAGCAAAAAATTAGTAAATGTCCAATTATAGCCCACGAAACCGTAGGTTTCGATATTCGTCTACTGTTTCGCCAAATCGTCTACTGTTTCGTGTTTTGTATAAAAAAAAAATTCATTTTTAGGATACAAAACCGTAGGTTTTTTAAAACCTACGGTTTCCTCTTGAAACCTACGGTTTCCCAAACCGTAGCTACGGTTTTGGGTGAAAAAATACGTTTTTTTTTTATTTTTATTTTTTAAATCTACTGTTTTGGTGGTTTTAACTACTGTTTTGGGGAAACCGTAGGTTTTAAAAAACCTACGGTTTTGTATCCTAAAAATGAAAAAAAAAAAATTATACAAAAACGAAACAGTAGACGATTTGCGAAACAGTAGTCAACCTACAGTTGACTACTCTTTTGTGGGCTATTTTTGGCTAAGTGGTTTTTTTGGCTAATTTTTGTTAAGTAATTAAGGATTTTGGCTAGATTTGTATTTTCCCCTTAAAAAAAATTATTAACATAAAACAAAATCAATCATTAGTCGAGGAAAAGTAGATATATCTCATTTCATTATTTTACAAAAGATTTACTGTTTCCGTTACCGAAGCAGCCGCTAACTGGTGAGAATTAACCTAGACCTTTGGTAACTTCCTCGAAGTGTTAACCGACACGTGTCCCCTATTACCTGATCAGCAAAACCCTCGTCCTGAAAATCCATTTCCACCCTTCCTCTCTTGGCGCCGCCTCTGTGCCCTTTCGATTTATCTTATAAATCAGTTCACTCCCGTTCTCTCTTGCCATCACTGATCGGATCTTACTTTTCATGTTAATCAGATGGTCGCCGTCAACTCTCTGGTCACCACCCTCAACCGCCACCAGATATGTTCGATCCGTTTTTGGTAACTCACGTTCGCTCTCAAATTTGTTTACGTAAACGGAAAAAAAGAGTCATTCTTAGTAATACTCTTATTAGCTTCGATCTCTCACACACACAGACACAAATCGATAACTTATCGTCTACCACGAATTTCAGGATTAGGGTTTTTGTTTTTGTTAATTTTGGGGTTTTAGTAATTTAGTATCAGTAGCAGATTGATCAACCTAAGTTTGTAGGTAAGGTGTTTGTGGAAATTACTCAATCCGAGTAGAAGTGTTTTTCAGTGTTGTTTTGATTTGTTTGTAATATAGTTTAGCATTCAGATAAAGTGGCGAAGATGAGTTTGGGAACGGCGGAGGATGACTCGGGAACGGAAATCCATCTCCCGGCTGACATTGATTGGGAGATGCTCGATAAATCAAAGTTCTTCTTCCTAGGCGCTGCCTTGTTCTCTGGTGTCTCCGGGATGCTGTATCCCATCGTGGTGCTGAAAACGAGAAAACAAGTCCTTGTAAAAGACATGCCATGCTTGAAGCTAGCTGTCTCCATCTTACGACATGAAGGTTGTAGAGGTTTTTACAGGGGTTTTGGGACATCGTTAATGGGTACTATACCCGCCAGAGCTCTTTACATGGGGGCATTGGAGATGACCAAGAGTAATGTCGGTTGTGTTACAGTGAAAATGGGGTTTTCAGAGGCAAAAGCAGCTGCCATTGCTAACGCTGCAGCTGGGTTAAGTGCAGCCATGGCTGCTCAAATGGTTTGGACACCAATTGATGTTGTGAGCCAGCGACTAATGGTTCAAGGTGGACATGGTGCACAGATTAGATACAATGGTGGAATTGATGCATTTAGGAAGATCATTCAAACTGATGGTGTTCGAGGGTTATACAGAGGATTTGGGATTTCAATCCTGACATATGCTCCATCAAATGCAGTCTGGTGGGTGGCTTACTCCATGGCTCATCGAGCTGTGTGGGGTGGGGTTGGTTGTTACTATCTGAAGAAAGAAGGGAATGGTAATGGTAATGGTAATGGTGGTGGGTTTACGCCGGATTCTAAGGCGGTGGTGGCAGTGCAGGCGGCAAGTGCCGCCATGGCTAGTGGGTTTTCAGCGGTGGTGACAATGCCATTGGATACAATCAAGACAAGGCTGCAAGTTTTAGATGGTGAAGGGAGTAATGGGAAGCCGAGTGTTGTGCAGACAATAAGGAATTTGGTGAAGGAAGGTGGATTGAGTGCTTGTTACAGAGGATTGGGGCCAAGATGGGCTTCAATGTCTATGTCTGCAACTACAATGATCACCACCTATGAGTTCCTCAAGAGGCTATCTACAAAGAATCAAGATTGCCATGTTTAGAAAAAAGATACAGGAAAAACAGGAACAAGGGAAAAGAAGGGTTGTGTTAGTGTTTGGTTAATTGCTTAAAAGTTATAACCCTTTTTTTTTTGATGACGAGTGTTGACCAGGTTGGTGATATACAAATGTAGAAACTGTAAATATGTAGGTGCAAGTTGTTATAATATGTAATGGATGTTCTTGTTAATCATCAATAATCTAATTCTCTTTGATGCATGGAACACTCAAATGATCATAGCCTTGTGTATACACTACACACACGCACACTTACTCACACTTACTCATACACGCACACTTACTCAAATGATCAAGAAATGAAGAATTGGAAAAACTTGAATCTCCCCAACATTTGATTTCACCAGATGATTCTAAAACCTAAAACCCCACAAAGTGAGTTTTTCTAGGGTTAATTTTGTTTTTTGAAATTTCAAAAAATTAAAAAAAATTGCTATCAAGGTGGATTACAAGACGTTGCTACCAAACAATAAAGACAAATTACATATTAATGCCACATCAGCCATGTTACTGGGTAACCTCTTAAATTCGAGAGAACGAATTAATTGACAGATTATAAATAAATTTAATGATCTATTGCGCAATAAAAGGTTTAGTGAACAAATCGGACAAAACAAAATTTTGTTGTGTGACAATGAAATTTTCCCTGGAACTAAAGCGTGAATCAAAGTAAACACTAACAAAAACAAAAAAGAAAAAAAGAGAGTAGCATATGCAATAAGAAGTCAATAAGTTAAAACTAGTATGAAAATGGATTATTTACACATAAATAATCCACATCAAAAGTTCTCACATTCAACAAGGATTTAGATAATAGATACCTAGAAATAATCAAACTAGGATGAAAACTCGTATAGTAGTTGAAAAATTAGGTGGTAGCTAATAAGTTATTTCATAGCTGAGAAGTTACCTTATATATTAATAGTATTTAGTAAAAATTAGTTTATAAGCTAGATTGCAAACTTCGACTTTTTTGGTTTCATGGTCATTTTAACCATGTTTCTATATGGTTTTAGTCCATTTGAAAACTGAAATTACTATAATACACTTATGTATTTATTTTTTATTTTTCTTTCATTTTTTATCTATTTAAATAATTAAAAAAATAATAAAACCCTCTTTCCCCCCCTCTCTCTCTCTCACACACACATACATAATAATCCATCAACCTAGATTTATTTCATAGAACCAGTCTTCCACCCCACGATCATCTCCCTGTCCTCATATTTTTTTTTGGCATTTGATAGTTTGGAATAAGCTCTTATCACGTACTACATTTCTTGTTTATTGCTTTCTCTCACATTTGATAGGAGAATACGATCTAGCTGGTGAAGAAGAGCCACTTATCCAGTCAATTGAATGTCGTATCTGCCCGGGAGGAGAGTCAATTTACTTGAACATACATCCCTTACTTTTCAAGCATATGTAAAGAT
This sequence comes from Lactuca virosa, assembly GCF_052849685.1. NCBI lineage: Eukaryota > Viridiplantae > Streptophyta > Magnoliopsida > Asterales > Asteraceae > Lactuca > Lactuca virosa. Next base: position 244,758,750 of record NC_136430.1, on the reverse strand, counting down.
TCCACCAGCTTAGCTTCGATTACAGGTCCAAAATCACCAATCGGCTTCAATTTATATTCACATATTTTCCCCTAAAATCCCCCAAATTTACCAAATTAAGATTACAATTTCACAGTTCATAAACCAATCAGAGACTTGGAAAAGGTAACTGACGTAAACATTAAATAAATGAACGATTGAAGGATGATTAAAGATACACTCCCTATTGACGAAATAAAAGTCATAATAAAGTAATCTGGGTCTAATTCCTCGCCGCCGGTAACCTGCATCTATGTCAAAAGTCGTTACAGGAGTTTTGAGAAGATTGGAGTTGTTGAGACCAAGATTAGTAATGACGATGACGCTTTCCGATGAGAGAGAGGGGGACGAGAGGTGTGTGATAGAGGAAATCGACCAACCTTCTTCGTTGGGGTTGGGTGGGTTAGAGGTTTCAGATCGTCAAGGAGATGATGACACATGTTCTCAGTCTTCATTACCTTCATCAGCTTCGCCGGAGACTATGGGTTTCGTTGTCTTCTCCGGTGGCGGCAAGGAGGAAGTCTGAGTTGGAACTTCTTCATCCCAAGAAGTGTGTGTGTTTTCTTGCAATGAGTGTGTGTATGTGGTTTTGTTTTTTTGATAATACTTCACACAGATAGAGAGAGAGAGAGAGAGAGAGAGAGAGAGAGAGAGGTGGTGTTTTTTTTATTATTTACAGTAATTTCAGTTTTCAGAAGGAAAACCACATAAAAGCATGGCCAAAAGGACTATGAAGCCAAAAAACTCGAGGTTTGGACTAAACCTCAAAACAAATACATACCATAGTGACCATTTTTGCAATTTCTCTCTTTCTCTCTCTCTCTCTCTCTCTATATATATATATATATATATATATATATATATATATATATATATATATATGTGAATGATCATTTGAGAACTTATAGTTTCCCGAGAACACGAGAACCAAATGAGGGCCGTTAGATTAAAATAATAGAAGGCTGAGATCTTTTGTGGCATTTTTGTAAATATTTGAAGAAATTAAACACGTGGGCATGGGATTAAAATTAATCGAAGGGCATTTATGGTACTGAAATCAGATCTTTCTCGTCATCGTTCTTTCTCTCTTAGCTTCATCGTTGTTTGTTCGCAATCCAGAACTAGAATCCGAAATCGATATTATCCTCCATCAAAGCTCTTTCTCTATCTCTATCCGATGTCACTTTTGCATTCACACCGACAATGAAGTTCGTCTAGTAAGTACTAACGACCTCTACTGATTATTTGAACTTTGTTGAGAATTGTAGGTTTCTTATCCAATGTTTTGAGTATTTTTCCTTTTTGTCTTTGGTTGATTTTGACTGGATATGTTTTTGATGAAGTATAGCAATGAGACAGTTCTGATCGATCTCAAGAACGTAACTGTTTTTCACTGGACAACCGCAGAGCTTTATCGACTTTGTTTATATCGAGCGTCCAATAATCAGTTTTTTGGCTCAAATTGATTATGTTACGTCCTTTGATTCTTATAATAATTATACTTTATTGACTGGCATATACGTATCTGAGTTTTCTTTAGTGAAATTTAGATTCATTAAGATTGGAATTTCCTTGTGATAATGGATAAAATTGTAATTAGGTTTCCATGGATTTAGTCTTGGAAATCTAAATTCGATGTCGAAATTGCTCTTGTGTTACTGTTTTAATTTGTCTTTGAATCATTCTTTTTTAACTACACAAGTTATTATTCTTATATTATTGACACTATTCTGTTTAGTTATGAATTTCCTTTATGTTTTTTACTACTGGAATATGAACTCTTCACTGTACATAGTTGGTGTAGTAAAACAAAACCACTTCCATTTATCTATTTCTACAAAATATTCTATTTCAATATGTTTTAACAATTTTTTGTTTATCATTTTCAATCGATATTGTAAAAGGGCTAAAGGTGTATTTAAGGAGTTGAATGAGAAACCTTATGTTATTAAGCTGGATGAAAGTGGTGAGTGGTTGGTGACATTACGTTATAATGCTATCCATATTTGACATTACATGTGAATCACATGTGATTTATATGTTATTCACATATGATTCACATGTGAATCACATGTAAATCACATGTGATTCAAATGTAAATCACATGTGATTTACATATTATTATGTAATTCACATGTGAATCACATATGAATTACATGTAAATCACAAGTGAATCACATATGAATGACATGTGATTCAGATATGAGTCACATGTAATTCACATATGAATTACATGTAATTCACATGCGAATTACGGTATGAGTTACATGTAATCCACATGTGAATCACATATGAATTACAATTAAATCACAAGTGAATCACATATGAATGACATGTGATTCACATGTAAATCACAAATGAATCGCATATGAATTACGTCTATTTGCACACATACATTTTGTGTGAGTGTTCTTCATTAATTGTTTTTTTAATTTTTTTTTGTCAATTTCACATTTGAATCTTAAAAGATACAACCACATGTGAATATCATATTATATAATCACATGTGATTCTTACATGATATAATCACATGTGAACATAGATTGCTTTTTCATGGGTATCTATAATCAATCATTTACTTTTATTTGAAAGTTACTCATGGAAACTAAAGTGTATCAAGTGAAAACAGATGAAAAGTGTTTGTTTTGCATTATGGAATGGAATAGGATATTGTAGAAGGATTGTGATTCCTTTCATTTTATTTATTTTCTTTCTTTAGTGAAGAAAATTTGTTGAAGAAGCTGCAGTGGAAGTGGTTGATGTTCTTGTACAAAGTGAATGTGAAAATTGGAAGATTTTTTTTTTGTTTTTTTTGCGAATGAATATAATTTGTATTAGTAATATGAAAATTTGATGTAAGTTGTATATTTTTGCGAGTGTAATGTAATTCACTTGGATTATTTTTTACCTTAGATAATTATAAAAATATGGATGCGTAAATATATGTTTTTTACCTAGTAGAAATACTAAAATATGCATTAATAAATGAATGTTTTTTTTATCTAAGATGATGACTATAACACAATGTTCAAATTAGATGTTGCTTTGTACATCACCAAAACTTGCATAATTTACCAAAAGTTGTTAAACTTAGAGTCAATATCTTTATGATATAGGTTATATGACAGCCATATTGTATTATAGTGTTTACAAAATAAAGGGCATACTAACAATTTTGCCCAAATAGCCCACATAATGAATTAAATCCTAACATTCTACTCCTAAGTAAGAGGTTTGTTTGTAGACATTCTTATTCCTTTTTTTTTCTATTACAAATTTTTTAACATGTTCTCAGTGATCCTTTTAAAAGTTTTTCTAGTTCTGACCATTTTAGAAGTTTTTCTAGATCCAAAACTAAATTTATTATCAATAAGTGCATCTTTATCATTTTTTTGATTATCATTCTCGTGATGTGTGTCACCCTCCTCATGTGTGTCACAAATTGCAGTTTCATTATCTTCCTTGTTCTGTGTTTCATGAATTCCTTTTTGTATTGTATGATATTTCTCACGCATCCTAGTATAGAAAGACAATAGATGTTAGTTATGTTATTATAATTTAAAATTCACCCTCAACTTTAAAAATATACCTTTGGAATTTCTTTTAAATTTTTTAAAGAAGGCATCAAATTCCTTAAGTTGTTCTTTGGTGATATTAAGACACGAAATAATATCTTGCTCACTGTAATTTGATTCTCTCAAATTATTCAGAAGTTTATGAAGTCCTTCCCCTTTAATCATAACCTTGACCTCAACATATGCTTTTAGAAGATATTGATTTTCCAAAGTTTTTTGAACTTTTTGAACAATTTCCAAACTATGGGCTTCTCTAACTATATTCTGAACTTTCTGCTGCACTCCATCTTTTTTAACTAAATCAAGTTCATATAACACTTTTTCCCATTTCTTTAAATATTCATTTTGTTGAAAATTTTCATTTGCTTCTTCAAATGTTGATATTAACTTACTTTTCTTCTTAGAAAGACTTTCCAAAGTTTTTGTCAAAGTTGAAAAATAATCCTGTGTAAAATAAAAACTTGTACATATATGTATATTATTCACATCTGCTTATAAAAACATATACATACAAGTATATATATTTTGCATTAATATTTATTTATATCTAACTATTCTTTAATAAAGTTTTTATAGATTTTTACCTCAATCTTTTTATCTGTTGTATTTTCCAATCTTTCAAGAATTTTTCATGTTCCAAACATTCCAACTTTCATTTTGGTAGTTTCTCATTTTTTCATCTTGATAGAATCCCAATTTTTTATGGCTAGACGTAATCGTAAATCATTTTTTTCATCAAATTCAACATGGTCAACATATAATAGCTGCATAAAAAGAACATAGTCAAATTTGTATGTAATAATCAAAGTTTTAAAATAAATTTTAAAGAAAAAGAAATATTACCAACAAGTATGTCAGTGGACCATAGAAGTACCCTTTATAATTGTGTGATACATTTGACTGTGTCTTATTAATCAACGAGTCAATTATGTAAGTACACCAGCCAATTTTTGAAAAATCTTTGGTGCTTGAAATCTTCCTTAATATATTCTCATTGATTTTACCCGTGGGTGTACCTTCAACCAGAGTGTTGCAAACAGAAAAATGAAATTGAGCTTGAAGTTGAAATTAGCCTCTTTTAATGATATAATTGCATTCGTGATATCATTCAATCTAATGTTTTCTGGTTTATCAAATTGGGCTATCCATTTACTGTAACATTCATCTTTTGCAGGTCGAAAACTAAGGTCTTTCACTTTTTGGTCACCCATTGGAATTCCAAGCATCTCATTCACACTTTGTCTGTTAACCTTAATTTCTCCATTTATAACTTTTAGTACCATTTTTTATATCAAATCTTTTAACAACAAAGAAACCAAGTGATGAAGGCAACTCATCAAGTTCCAATTTCAATAAGCTTTTAAATTTCATTTCTTTAACACAATCCTTTTGCTCCAAACTAAGTTTCTTTATAATTTAAGCAATGATTTTGGTGATGAGCCGTTACGTATTGTTTTGAAATCCTTTTCTCTTTCAGGCAAAACTATCTTTCCATAACCTTCTTTCTCTTTTATTTTGGGTTGCTCTTTTTCAAAATCAGATTTTTCTTTATCAATATCACTTCTCTTCATGTTTCCAACATTAGCATTCAAAGAACCTGCAATAAATATTATTTTTAATAATTAAATTAATAGTATATTTTTTAAATTAAAAACAAAGAAATTATTATACAAGTTATATATTAACATTATTATACACATAACATTATATTTATTAAATTTCAATAACAGATTTTCATATAACTACATATTCACATGTGATTAAATGAAAAGTATTTACTGTGATTTATTTACATTTTTTCACATAATTAGATAATACCTTGTCAATGACATTTATATTTTTCCAATTAAACAATCCTATTGTTGTAATAAATAAGATATCAATAATAGTATTTTAAATTTACATCTGAATCACATTTGATTCATATGTCATTCACTTGTGATTTTTATTTTAATCATATGTGATTCATATGTTAATTACAAGTGATTAACTTGCAATTTGCATATCATTAATAGTATTTTAAAGAAATAAACAAGAATAAGTTTTAGAGTTATTCATATTTTTACTTTTTATAGGTCAAATATGTCAAAACTATATTAGCACAGATGCACAAACCGTAATAAACAAAAAAGCATTTCAACAAAGGAAACATACTATAGGATTAGTACATGGAGAACTTGATCCTTTGACTTAATGTGTCAAATCCTATTCAACATTTTTTCTTTTCCAAATGAAAAAAACTTAGGACATGTTTTGTTTGTTGATTTGGGAGAGATTATTCGAACCAAATTCCCCTTTAAATCCTAAAAGCTAATCTTGTGACTCATGCAGATTAACCATCTGCTTTGGCTGTATAACCTGAAGCAATGGCGGATAATATGACTAATTCCAAAAACTTACCAGGGAAAGGTCTCATCTCTCATGTGCTTTAGACTTGTCAGAATGTTATCAAAATAACAGAATCGATTGTGTCATGTAATGTAACGCCCGTGTTTCTAGGCTAAGCATTAATGTGATGATGTAATAGTTAGGGTCAACCATTGTAACCCACTTTAAAGTAATAAAGAGGAATTACTTGAATATTATGTGAATTATGTGATTTTTTGTGTATTATACTTATTTATAAAATATAATAAATTAAGATTGAAAATAAGCGTCAAAAATAAAAGTGTAGATAAAACCAATATCTATGAAGAAAGTGGTAGTGGTCGTGACAAGGATTCCGGAAATATAAAGAACGCCAGAATCCGAGTTATAACGAAGAAGTTATGACCTGTCGAAGTTCTACGGCAAAATCGACACGACATCGGGAATCATAAAAAGTGAATTTTTGATAAACTACTTTTTAGCCTTAGATATCTAAATGAAAGTTGTAGTATACGTTAAACCGAGAGGGTGCATAAAAAGAACGTCAAAATCTGACTTCGTATGAGGAAGTTATGATTTTTGTAAGATTTCGCATTGCAGTTTACAGCCCGTAATTCAAATTTCAGATCGAGCGATTTTTAGCCTACACAACCTAAATAAGAATTGAATATATCATTAATAGGAGCTCAACGATAAAAAGACAGTCGAAAACGGAGTCCGTATGTAGAAGTTATGAATTTTACACAGTCGTTAACAATGTAATATTCTCATACTGTTTAATTTAAAATCGGTCGAGAATTAGCCGACGAAGTATAAACGAAAGTTGTAGATTATGTCTCCACCTACGCGTGGATATAAATAACGTCAAAAACGGAGCTCGTATGCGAAATTTACATGGTTTAAAAGTCGGCAGGGTGCTGGTGCGAAGGGGGTGACATGGCTGAATCTGAGCCATTGCTTCTCCCCAAGTCTTGCCACCAGATGGTTACATGTGGCACCAAGTTGAGCCATATTTCAGCCTATAAATAGAACTCATTCCACCCTCATTTCTTTACACCTCCACCTTTCTACTTTTCTCTGTAACTTCTCTCTAAACCTCCCAAAACCCCCTTAAAGCCCTAGGAAACTCCCCTAGCGCTAGAAGAAAGCCCCGGAGCGCCCGAAGACTCTGAGCAAAAGAGCTTTTCAGCTCAGAAGCTCTGCTCCAACGGAGCCTGGTTTTTAGCAAAATCCACTGTAAGTGAGATATGCCTTCCCTACTTTAAATATAGCTTATATTTAAATATAATATCGTTATTATGAACCTAAAAATAAAATTTATCAGTGATTCAAAGTTGTTACACTGATTGATCTACTTACGAGAATGATGTCTAGGTTGTGATTTAGTGAGGTGTTTAAAGTGGGATTTCCAAACAGTATACTTCGTATACCAAACGGACCCTACCTCCGATATGATCCTACCTGGTTGTTCCTTACTTGATAGATTATGAAGTAGATTCTGAGTTAATGACAAATTTAGACTAATAATTAGTCGCAATAAATATTAGACTAAAATCTAGTGGTAATAATACTAGGTTTCGTCGAAGGAAATCATATTGTTAAGAAGCGAAGCGCTGCTCGAATTTCGATTCGTCACTTTAACAAGTGAGTGCATAGTCACTTTCATCTTACACATAGATATGAAGTATTTTATATTAGTTACGTGCTATGTGTGCATATTATCTGTTTACTTGATATCTATGTTGGATGAAAATTTTTATACAAGTTTTAAATAATTTAAACTGTATATGTATTTTATATCTACAAAAATGTTGGGGTAAAACATAGGTAGATGAAATAGACGATGTGAGATAAAATGATGAGAGACCTCGATGTTGACGATGATCCAGTCATCTAGCGGAGTATAGATGACGACCACAGACTATTTTAGACAGTGCAGTGGAACGCTAGCAGGCTCACAACCTATAGGTGTTTGTGAACGATGTGTTCACCGGTGTAATCCATCCCCCCATGGTTGCCTTACGGAAAATACTTGCTGAGGAACCCCCTTTGCAGTAGTTTCCACCCGATGAAAATCCTTAGGCTAGGTCCCTTATATTAGATGCTTTAGGGACGTAAAGTGAAGATAATGAGAACAGGTAATCGGGTTTGTTGGGTTTGATGAAATTAATAAACTTATTTATTGTGGGTTGAAAATCCTATGTGCTCACCAGACTCCCTAGCCTGACCCACTCAATTTCTTGTATTACCGGTAGTGGCACAAGAGCATAGTTGGATGAATTGACGAGGGATTATGGATTATAGGCCAGTAGATATAAATAAATGTTGTAAGGCCTATGGTGTTCTGTTTATGCTTTTGATCTGTATCGAACATGACATCCCGAGGTTTTAATATAATGAAATACATTTCCTTGGAAATGCTTTGATAATTTTTTTATCATATTTATCTTTTGGGAACCAATTCCGCAATACTTTTCTTTAAAAGAATACTCTGATTTTCGAATAAAGCGTAAACAAATCGGTCTTTTCTGGCCGTGAAAATGGGGATGTCACAGTTGGTATCAGAGCATTAGTTTAAGCGAACTAGGAATTTGTAGGATTTCTATACTTAAACTTAGAATGCTAAGCGATGATTGTGAGATGCGTGTCTACTATATTTTAGACATGAGCACTAACTTGTTTTAGGAAATATGCCTAATATGCTTTATGTGCTAAATGATTTATGCCTTATATGCTATTATTTGTTCGGATCTATGGTCTATTGCCGACCGGATCTGGAAACCTTATGTGTTCAGGATTCTAAATGTTCGACTACGATATTAGAACTAACATATAACGTTTCAGAGTGATAAGGACGATTAAAACGTCTATCGTAAATAAAGATCTAAATTCACCTACATTGGTGTATAGATCAAGATGGCAAGAACCCAAAGTGGAAATGCGAATGGAAATAGAAATCAACGACCTCAAACCCATGTGATTGAGCAAGTGCTCATAGTAGCAGCTACACTAGATCCAATCACAATGGTCGGGGTACTAGCGATGATCCAGATGATGTTGGATCGTCAAATTGAGGAGACTAGGCGATTGCTACAAAATAGGGACGAACCTACAATGCCTATTGAATAGCCCAAGCTGAATGATGGACAGTCGGAGGAAGGAAACTATAGTAGGACCGTTGATCAAGCTGAACAACCAATGGTTAGACGGAATAAACAAGATGGAGGAAATGACGGATGTGGATGCAAATACAAGGATTTCATGGCATCGAAACCACCGTGTCTTTCTGGAAGCCCAACACCGGTGGAAGTTATGGACTGGATCTCCGAGATGGAGACAATGTTTGAGAGGTGCGAATGTAGCAACAGACAGAAGTCCGCTCTCGCGGTTCCCTTGTTAAAATCTAGAGTAGTAAGTTGGTGGAAGCTACTAGCTGATTCGATGACCAAGGGAGAAGCTAGCAAGATGTCGTGGGAAGATTTCCTTATGCAAATGAAAATGCAGTACTACTCTGAGCAGGATCTTCTGGAAATCAACAATGAGTTCCAGAATCTGAAGAAGGGAAGAATGAGTGTCACAGAATATGCTGCGAGTTTTACAGAGAAGATGATGCTTGTTCCGTACCTAGTTCCAACCGAACTCTCCAAGGTTAACAAGTCTGCCCATGGATTACTAGCGGACTTTGGTCTGATGGTCAAGCAAGAAACCACTCTGAAAGCCGCCATCTGGGATGCTAAGAAAGTTGCAACCCAGATAAGAGAGAAGGGTCTGGAGAGAGCGGAGGTTGGTGAGAAAAGGAAATTTGATGGATCGTCGAAATTCAGCAAGAAAAGCAAGTTCTCAAAGTCTACTACAAAAAAGTTTGGAGGGGGTGAAGCCAAATGCAAGAAGAAGCACCATGGGAAATGTGACAGGGAGGTCACTTGTTTTAAATGTGGAAAGCCTAGGCACTATGCCAATGAATGCACCCTCAACAAGAAAGTCTGTTATGGATGTAATGAGGAGGGGCACATCTCGAGGGACCGCCCAAAGAAGAAGGAGACATGAAGGCCCAATGTTCCACCGAAGCCAAAGGCGATAGCCTTCCAAATGACACTGGAAGCTGCGAAGGATGCAACGGATGTTGCTTCAGGTACCTTTCTTGTAAACAGATTGCCTGCCAATATACTATTTAATTCGGGAGCAAACTACTCCTTTGTATCACATAAATTTGGTGAAAGACTAGCGTTGCCTGTAGATAAACTTGATAATGCTCTAGTTGTAGCAGTTGCCAGTGGCAAATTCATATCTGTTAGTGATTGCATTAAGAACATCGTCATCGACTTAAACGGAAACGAATTCCACGAGGAGTTATTACCCATTGAGTTGAATGGTTTCGACATCGTACTAGGAATGGAATGGCTTAGTGTGAACGATGCCGAAATATTAATGCAGAAAGAAGATGGTGAGAGTAAACCCACCTGGAAAAGAGTCATTTATGGTGTACGGGGACAAACATAAAGTAAATTATGGAATCATTTGATGGTTTTTGAGCACTATAACAATCCTATGGTGCACATACAACCCTAGATGCTTTGGATCTAAGTTTTCTCAAGTTATACATGCAATTTCATTTTATCCAAAACATATACCCTAGCTAGCATGCAATTGAAGATATACAACATAAAAACTAGTTAGATGAATACCTCTTTGTTGTAGCTTGTAGTTCTTGGCCTTTCAAGAGCTTAGTACCTCAAGTGTGATACCTCTAATAAGTTACAAACACCAAAAGCAAAAGGAGGCTTATGAGAGAGAGGTTAGGAAGCACAAATCGGCTAGGGTTTCACCTTGGAATTCTTATGGCCGATTTTAGGGATGCTAGGGGTTACTTTTATAGTATGGAATTCCTAGGGTTTCTTACATGTAAACCCTAATTCACCATGACTCTTCACATTTGATAGGCCCTTTGGACTAACTTTTCATGGACTCTCACGTAGATTTAGCCCATCCCTAATCAACATGGATCCTTAGCCCAAACTATAAGTATTACTGATTTACCTAATCAGTCCCTGGAAATTTAAGCAGTCTCTTTTGATCGCTAAATTAATTCCAAATTAATTCTTGATCAATACTAATTAAATAATATGATTTCTCAATCAATATATTATTCTTATAATATATTAATAAATCAAAAATAACCTCTTTCTCAAATATCCATCTTATCAAATTGCTCTGGTGAAGGCAACCCAAAAGGACCATGCTACTATCGGGTCAAGTACATACCAATTATAGTTATGGGCTTAGACACCTAATCCAACAGTCTCCCACTTGGATAAGTCTAATAACTATAACTGCCAATGTAACTTCAAAATCTGATTAGCAAACGTAGCTCTCAAAAGCTGTTGTCGAACTCTGACCTAGTCAATAACGCGTCCTTTAGATAAGGGATCATACAGTCCTCTGTTCTTCAAGATATCATGTGGACAAATACATGGAACATAGTCATACTTATTGTCCAACAGTTTGTTTCCCGATTTCCTATTTGTTTGACATAAAACTTAATTGAACACATCAACTGAGTCCTAACCGGGCCCTACACATCAGTCAAAACAATATTATCGAGGGGCCCAAGATATCGCTTTTAATCCTCTTAGGATAAAAGGTACAGATAAACTTCGACTTATATGCTTGTACTAACTACTTGTTAAATTATACACAACAACACGTTTTATAACATCAAGTTACTGATGCGTTTTCGTACTATCAATGCACAACCAACTCGTAATCAACAACTCATATATGTTGGTTTGAATACTATACGATATTATCGTCTCACAACCCTCGTGATGAATTCCATGAAGTGATTCATGTGAGCGTGGGTTTAATCCAATACTCAAATCTTATTTCAGGAGCACTCATGAACGTCGTAGCAGACTTTTGCTATGTCTAAACACCTTAGACAATCTACTAGCCAATTCATGACAATCTAACCTCATAGCTTACTTCAAAAGTATGATTGACTGTGGATAGTTCGAATAATCATATTATTCTGGAAGTCAAAACATGAAAAAAGTGAACCATAGAGCCGATTTGAGTGCTAAGTAATCTCTCTCAAGTTCTCCAAATTGTTGGTGGTGTTTTGTGAACCATATGAGGCATCACATGTGACAACCCGAAATTTTTTGCCTTGTAAGTTCAACCATTCAACTCAAATGAGTGTCAGACTCGTTTCTGCTATCAGTTAGCCTTGTTTAGAGTTTGTTTAAGGGTTCAAAGCTCAGTACATTCAAGCATTGAGTATAGGATTGGGCTGCGTAAGTTCCTAGCCTTGAAATCAAGCTCTACACTCCATTTGAGGGAGTGTACGGCCGTACACACATGTGTGTGCGGCCGTACACCCATGTTGGCCGTACACCCCCTCCATAAGAGTGATATCCTTCCATTTCTAAGTCATTTATTCAGTTTCCAAGTCAAGAAATCGAGTTTTCTCTCAACTATCATCAAGCTTTTCACCCGATCTTCAAGAATGTAAGCCTTTCTTCCGTTTTGATTAGTTGTTATCCTTCTTCACCTAGTAACACCCTTTGATTTCATCAATGGAAATCATCTTTTTGGGTAGATCTTCAAATCTTCATCCATTTCACCAAGAACACCAAGAACACACACTTGTTCTTGGTGATTGTGAACCCTTTTGAGCCTCCAAATCGTAATTACTTCTTCCTTATGCTTAGTACTTGTTAGGAACACTAGTTTAACACCCTAAAAACGACCAAAACTCAAGATCCAAAGGAGTGTACGGCCATACACCCCTCAAAACACCCCTAAAGGGCCTCCAAAGTGCAAACCTAACTTCAACACTTGATGAGCAATTGTCCCACAAGCTTCTCTACCATTAAAAGACACTTTTGTGCACTTGTTACCATGAGTGTACGACCGTACACTCCCTGGCCATACACCCATGGCCGCATACTCCTCATTGTGGCCGTACACTCCCCTTAGATGAATCACATGTGATTCTAACAATTGGTCCAAGTGTTTCCTAATCCCTAAAGGTGTTTCTTTGAATGTGGTTCTTCTAAACACTATATTCATGCCAATATATGTCATTATATGTCATTTAGGACTCGTTTGTGTCTCGGGATTTTATTCGTGGAACTTCTCATCCTTACGCGCATATTCGTTTGAATCACCCACATAAGGTGAGTTCATACCCCTATAATCAATCTTTTAAACTGTTTTAAATGCTTTTAAGGGGGGGGGGGGGAATACAAGTTTAACACAATTGAAAATAGTGTAAATGTTTGATATAAACATCTTTCAAAGGTTGCTTATGTTTTTTTTATAAGTGATCAAAACATTTCAAAAACTCTTTTTAAGTTATGTTACTTTACAGTCTATAAAACTCCGTTTTTAAAGTAGAATCATAACTTAGTAGATAAATGAGTCTTTTCAATAACAGTTCAAGTAAACATGCTAGTAAACTATAGTAGGTATAGTTTAGGGGTTCAGTTCATACTAGATACCAGAACATACTATAAAGAGAAACAGGGAGGAAGATACAATACATGATAACAGAAGGAACATACTAAGATACTATAACAGAAAGAACATACTAAATGCTATAGCAGGAAAAAATACAAGATCTAATTATACCAATAATCACTAACTCATTGTTCTAAATAAAAGGTGATAGTAAATTGGGTATACATGATCATATAACTTTAATGTGAATTTACACGGCCTAGCAATTTGTTTGCGGAAGTCGCGTTTGGTCCCCAAAATCTCTTGCAGGGAGAGCGTATAGTATGGGTACTATCCATCACATTATGACCTTAATAAAACAAACATGTTTTAAGGTAATCAGTACGTCATGATGTCAATTCAAAAGACAACTGTGTACTTACATTTTCCCATTACTTTCATATTGTGACAGTTCCACTTGAAAGTTAATGCAAACTATTTTCGAGTTAAGATAGTTATAAACTAGGGAAAACTTACATCTTTTCAAATGACAAACATAACAGTCGAGTCTAGTACATTCAGTAGAAAGGGGCCTATAATGCTAACTTTATGATTCGTTAGTTTATACATCAGGAATATATATTAATCGGATCCGACAGGTAGTAGGATGTGTGCTTTCCGCTTCATTTCCTGTTCCTTGTTTGGTTGTGGGCTTAGAGAAGATTCACCCAATCTACTATCTACCCGATCTTAGCTATATATATATATATATATATATATATATATATATATATATATATATATATATATTCCGTATACACCAAGTAATCATAAGGAGTACCAAGTATGGGCCAGGTCATATTATACAAATTCAATACACTGCTTTCTAGTACAAAACATACTTTTCAAATAGAACATTTGGTATTCAAAACTAGAAACTTACGAGAAAAGGGTTTAATCCATTTTATTAAACCAGTTTAACTTAAAGGACCTTAGGTGGTTAATTCTATAATACCTTAGTTTATACATCAGGGTTATATATAATTAATATCCGACATGTAGTTGGATGTGTGATTTCCGCCTCATTTCCTGTTCCTTGTTTGGTTGTGGGCTTAGGGCAGATTCACACAATTAACTATCTATTCGATATTAGATTATATATAACTAGTATAAACTAAGTGATTATAGAAGGAACCACTGTGGTTACCATTTTTACTAAAAGAAATAAGGGTTTTCTTAAAGAATCTTTTCATCAAATATAAATGAACTATTACAGTTAACTCCGTGAGTACCAAGTGAATACGCTGGGGTTATATACAATGATGATCTAACAAACAATGGGATGTGTGCCTTCCGCCTCATTTCTTGTTCCTTGTTTGGTTGTGGGCTTAGGGTAGATACACACAATCGATTGTTTGTTTACTCTGGGTTTTATATAACTTGTATCCATTTAGTACTCATAGAAAGGATTGTAGAGTCATTTTTACTTATCTTTCATCATATCAAAAGATATAGGATCTTCTGGAGGAACATACGAACTTTTCTAAAAGAACTTTCAACTTACTTTACATCACTAAAATCTTATGAACTCACCAGCTTAAATGCTGATCTACTCTTTCAAAATAACTTGTATTCTCAGGAGACCAGTAGACAGGTACGCGCACTGGGACTCAGAAGATGGAGCATTATAGCTTCATGTCTTTTTGTTATTTACTTTGTAGTCTATGTTATGTGAACCACATACTTTGTAAACACTTTCTTTCTAATGAAATGGTTGTTTATTACTTTGATTACTATGATGCATGTCTTGTGATACTAAACATGACGTCCTCCACCCCGAACGTTTCCGCCGTTCCGGTTTTTGGGTGTGACAGATTTGTATCAGAGCATTGTTTATAGTGAACTAAGTATATCAAACGATAAAAGATATACAACTATAAATACAATGGGGCCGAAGTGCTCTGGATAATAATATATTTTAAATATATAAACGATACCTTATAAAAGTATACATACGTGCTTATACATATATACATACATACTAGAACAAGTATCACAAGAAGAACAGAACAGAAGTATTTAAATGTTGAACACTGCGGTCAAACCTAGACAGTTATGTAATCATAGCTAGGATCAATATAGCCTGATCAACTATATTCATTCGAGATGTGACCGACATGTATTTGGGAGTGATGTGGTGTTGCAACAGTCTTAAAACTTACTGAACTCTATTCAAGGGATTTCTAGATCAGAACATAAAGATAAGATACTATGGGAGTATTTTATGATGCTATAACACGACAACAAGTTTAAAACATACCAAGTACATTACATTAAAATACTATAGGAGTATTTTAGGCACTATAAATAACTTATGTGATAACTTAAAAGACCCTTACGGATAGGTCTATAATTCCGGAGTGTATACTTCCAAGGTTTTATATAATTGAGGTTTTATAGACTTAGAATTTGTGATCTATGCTTCACTACCTGTTCCTTGTTTGGTTGTGGTTTTGGAGTAGGATCACTTATTCGAAGGTCTATTTAATCTTAAATTATATACAACTTGTATACATTGTGCAATTATAGAAGGACTCTGTAAGGATCACTCCATAATGTTTCACTTAAATCTCATAGATTCTTTAGACACTTCCATTCTCGCACGACAAACCAAGATAAATGTAACCACATAGCAGTCAACAGAAGAGTCAAAGAGGAACAAGAGAAAGTTCATGAGAAGTTTTCAAAGAAGGATCAACCGAAGTAACCAAAACGTCTTATGCGTCACACTAATACATAATAATCTTGTTAACTTAATGAGTTAGTGGAAACACTGCTCACATTATGTGTTAGGATTATTTTCTTACATGCAACTGGTAACAGTTATTCAGGTAACAGATATTCATTCGAGGATAGCCATTCCAAATTCATAAAGTTTATTTGGTATAGACTCTTTTATGAATTGTTTCCAGAACCCTGTGGAAGTCAGGACCCGATACACTCAGAACTAGGATAACCTTATCTTTTCAGCTTTCGGCTTATGTCCACTGCTATAGACTTATTCCATCTCATATTTGTATTATTTTAGCAAAGATGCCTCCTCGCAGATCAAACAGACGCACTACTCCAATAACTCCAACTCAACCGCCACTACCTCCGCCACAATTCGACCCTGCTGCTCTCCAAGCAGCGATATCCTCCGCAGTGGCAACTGCTCTAGCTCATTTCGGCGAAAGTGGTACCTTCGGATCTGGTAGCGGTACCCACTTAACCAACCCCGGAGTTACTCACGAACACCCAAGGGAGTGTTCGTATAAGGACTTCATGAACTGCAAACCCATTTCCTTTAATGGAAATGGTGGAGTCATCGCTCTGATGCGATGGTTCGAGAAAACAGATTCGGTCTTCGAAATCTGTTCGTGCTCAGAAGGTGTCACACCCCGATCCTTGTCAGAATCGATCAAGGCGTGATATATTGTTCAAAGTCTCATGACAACTATGTTATAATATGATTAGATTCAATTAAGTACTAAGTATGCAAACAAGATCCACAACATACAAATACAAATCCAAATACGAACAACATTTATTACATCAAATTTAAATAGTCTTGTGGATTTCTAAGGCACAACCTATTTTTCATCAACTTCATTCTTCAAATCTGCATCATGGGTAAAAACAGGTCAACTACGAGAGTTGGTGAGTAATCTAATTTTAGTAGAGAAAATTGTGAAGTTGAAACATTTATAATTTGAAATTTGTTTTCTTTTGAAGTCGGCAAACAATTGTATTTGAGATAACGGTTTATAAATCAAAAATTGATTAACAAATGATAACAACAACAATAAGTCCTCACCCTATATATATATATATATATATATATATATATATATATATATATATATATATATATATATATATATAGGATGGAGCATCTAATCATCAAACACACTCAACCACGTGCGATCAATCACCTTAGCGTCCCAAGGTGGGATGGTCAACCCAATAGCGCTATTATTGTCCATAACGTACCTCAAGAATACGGGCATAGTCATAGAGATTAGACTAAAAATGGTAATGCACTACAAGTACATGTAGCGTAAACAAACAATAGTTATACAATTAATGACTCACGTATAAATGTCCCAACAATGTCTCAATTGTGATAAAACAATAAAATGAAGTTGGAACATATTAGAACCACATGATACACCCCAAAAGTATTGAAAATTATAAAATATGGGGTAGATTACTCACATTAGTCCCAAAACGAAATGCGTGTGTCGTACGATAGACGGTTCGGGTCAAAATGGCGTAGAACCTAATATAATTAATAGTTTTGGTTTAGGAACTGCTAAACGAGAATGGAGTATTAATACAAATAATTAGACACATATTCTTATATTAGATGAATTAACAATAACTCATTTTGATTAGAATATTAAGGTATTCATTTGTTAAATGAATTTTAAATTGAATTAATTACTTTGCATAATTAATTTATATTTTCAATTTAGGCCAGATTTTAATAATTTCTTATTAAAATAATAACTTGCCCAATTATAATTATTTACAAATTTTAACAATTATTTATATGAAATAATCATTAAAATGCATTTTTTACATGCTTAAATACTTAGAAAAATGGTTTTAAATAGTAAACAGAATTGAAAAATTATGAAATTATTAGGAAATCATTATTTCATATAATATTAATTACTGTAAAAATTTTATATTTTTCTGAACTGTTTTAGTATTTATTTAATACTTTAATGATTAAACAACAAAAAAATCCGGGAAAAATAATAAATGATTCCCAAAAATTCTGTAAAATTAACCATAGTTTTATAACATGATATAGAGCCCATTGTATAAGTTTCGGATATTTGTGACTATGGGAAGTATTTTTTATATATTTCATTATTAATTAATCAATAAAATCATAAATAATAGTAAACAGTAATATAAATGCATGAAACTTCATAAATTATGTTTAATCAATATATAAGTCATCCCAGAATTTTCTCAGAATTTATTGTATGCAAAAAGTATTTTATGTGAATTATTGACCTACTTTATTGCAATAATTATAGTAATTAAATAAAAATAAGTTATTTTCTGAAAATTTCCAGAACTTCTTATTTTATTAATGGGACTCTGAGAAAAATCAGTTTTATGCATAAAATGAGTTTTAGATAGTTTGGTGGATTTAATTTGTTTCTTGTATGAATTTGAAACTTTTAACAACATACCTTGATGAATGCTTCAAGAGGGATGAAGATTTGAGTATAATAGATTGTTCTTGGCTGGAATATGAGTATTTCTTGTATGAATTTCGAGATTGAGAGTGAGAGAAAGAATAGAGAAGGTTTAAGTAGTGAAGAGAATAATGTGTTGGGAGAAAAAGGAAAGGAAAGTGGATGGGAGGTGTGAGTGGGAGACCATGGGAATAATCTTTTTGCTTTTGGTGGTCTTCATAATTTCCCACTAACACAAGCATCTTTTACATAATTAATATAAGAGTTTTATAAAATTTAATGTAAAGTTTATAAAAATAGAGTTTTATCAAATTTAATGTAAAGTTTATAAAAAGGGAGTTTTATAAAAGATAGGTTATTATTTGATTATAACAATCTACTTTGATTTGAAGTTTAATTATAGCATTCAAGTTTGATTCTTTTAATTTAATTAGAGCATTATACTTTGATTTGATTTTAATATGGTATCATAATTTAATTTGATTATAGTTATAACGTTGTACTATACTATGTTGCTATTAACGTCAATTTATATCGTAGTGTATGGGTTTTGATCCTATTAGCGTCAAGTAATCTTGAGTAGGGTTTATTAAATTTCCAATTGGGTTGGGTTGACCCGAATCCATTTTAGGCGGATGTCACAGTCTCCCCTACTTTAAGAAATTTTGTCCCGAAATTTAAGAAGAGAGTACCTTAAGAGAAAAGTTGTGGGTATTTGGTACGCATATGATCCTCACGCTCCCATGTATACTCAGGTCCACGTGCCGACTGCCACCTGACCTTAACCAGGGGAATGCGACTTCTTTTGAGTTGCTTTTCCTTTCGGTCGGCAATTTCCAAGGGTTTCTCGATAAATTGCATTGTCTCGTCGATTTGGATATCCTCGAGAGGAACATGAAGGTTCTCGTCTGCTAAACACTTCTTGAGGTTGGCTATATGATATACTGGGTGAACTTTCTTAAGCTCTGTTAGTAGATCCAACTCGTAGGCTACTGGTCCGATCCTTTTTATGATCTTAAACGGGCCTACGTAGCGTGGTGCCAATTTACCCTTGCGTCCAAATCGAACCACACCTTTCCATGGGGACACTTTTAACATGACCATGTCACCCAGGGTAAATTCAAGCGGTTTGCGTCGCTTGTCGGCATAACTCTTTTGTCGGCTACGAGCTGCGAGAAGGTTATCGCGAATCTGAGTGATTTTGTCGGTTGTTTCCTGGATAAGCTCAGGACCAACGATTGGAGAATCCACTGTTGCGCGAATCACGTGGGACTCACCAATTTCATGCCAGCAAATAGGAGATCGACATTTACGGCCATACAATGCCTCAAATGGTGGCATCTTGATGCTAGAATGATAACTGCTATTATAGGAGAATTCCACCAATGGTAAATGAGAGTCCCAGTTTCCTCCGAAATCCAAGACACACGCCCTCAACATATATTCGAGTGTTTGAATTGTCCTCTCAGATTGACCATCGGTCTAAGGATGATAGGCGGTACTGAGATCGAGGCGGGTTCCCATGGCTGTTTGAAGTGATTGCCAAAACCGAGAGAGAAATCTCCCATCACGATCTGAAATGATGCTGAGAGGAATGCCATGCCGACTAACTATCTCGTTGATGTAAATCCGAGCAAGTTTTTCGACTTTGAAATTTTCACGGATGGGAAGGAAATGAGCGGATTTGGTCAAACGGTCAATGATTATCCAAATGCTGTCGTGTCCTTTTGTGGTACGGGGAAGTTTGGTTACGAAATCCATGACGATCGCTTCCCATTTCCACCTGGGGATTTCTGGTTGGACCAATAGTCCAGAGGGTCGTTTATGTTCTACTTTGACCCTGGAACATGTAAGACATTTGGCCACGAATAAGGCAATATCCTTTTTCATTCCCGACCACCAATAATTGGTTCTCAGGCCATGATACATCTTGTCAGTGCCCGGATGAATGGAATATCGGGTTTTATGGATTTCTTCCATCAGGAATATACGAAGATTGTCACGATCTGGGATCCAGATGCGATCTTGATAATAGAAAATACCATCAGATTTAGTTTCCAACTCCCCATCAATTCCCGTGGGCATGTCATTTTCGGTAATTGCCGAGTGTTGGGCTCCTCGAATTCGGTCGCTGAGATTGGACAAGATAGGAGAACATATTAGATGAAATGCATGGGCATGTTCTTTTCGGCTTAACGCGTCGGCTACAACGTTTGCCTTGCCCGGATGATAGCGTATTTCACACTCGTAATCATTTAGGAGCTCGACCCATCGTCTTTGCCTCATATTGAGTTCCTTTTGATTAAGAATATGTTGCAAGCTCTTGTGGTCGGTGAAAATTACGCATTTAGTGCCGTAAAGGTAATGCCTCCAAATTTTAAGAGCGAAAACCACGACACCGAGCTCCAAATCATGAGTCGTATAATTTCTTTCGTGGATTTTGAGTTGTCGTGATGCGTAAGCTATAACCTTTCCCTTTTGCATCAAAACACAACCTAGACCGAGATTGGAGGCATCGCAGAATACCACGAAATCTTCGGATCCTTCAGGGAGTGTAAGAATCGGAGCGTTACACAAACTTTGTTTAAGGGTTTGGAAAGCGTATTCCTGCTTGGGTCCCCAATCAAATGGTGTACCCTTGCAAGTGAGAGAAGTAAGCGGTAAAGCAATCTTTGAGAAATTTGAAATGAAACGCCGGTAATAACCGGCTAAACCGAGGAAGGACCGAATTTCCTTGGGGGTACGTGGGGCTTTCCAATTCTGGACTGCTTCAACTTTTGCGGGATCGACTAAAATACCCTTGTCACTTACAATATGACCAAGGAATTGTACCTCATTTAACCAAACTCGCATTTCGAAAATTTGGCGTAGAGCCGATTTCCTTGCAACGTTTGGAGAGTTAGGCGAAGGTGTCTTTCATGCTCTGCCTTTGTCTTGGAGTAAATGAGGATTTCATCAATAAAGACGATAACAAAACGGTCGAGATAAGGTTTAAATACCCGATTCATCAAGTCCATGAATACGGCAGGGGCATTTGTTAGGCCGAAAGGCATAACAGTGAACTCGTAATGACCATAGCGGGTTCGGAAAGCGGTTTTGGGGATGTCTTCTTCCCGTACTCGAAGTTGGGGATAACCCGAGCGAAGGCCAATTTTGTAGAAGCATGAAGCTCCTTGAAGCTGATCAAAAAGGTCGTCGATCCGAGGTAACGAATATCGGTTCTTGATGGTTAATTTATTTAACTCCCGATAATCGATACACATATGAAACGAACCATCTTTCTTTTAGATGAAGAGAACCGGGGCTCCCCAGGGTGAAGTACTAGGGCGGATAAATCCCTTATCGGTTAATTCTTGGAGCTGACTTGCCAATTCTTGCATCTCGGCTAGAGCCAACCGATATGGAGACTTGGCTATGGGAGTAGCCTCAGGAACAAGATCGATGCGGAACTCTAGCTCACGTACTGGAGGGAGTCCAGATACATCATCAGGAAAGATGTCGGGAAAGTCTCATACTATCGGAATATCTTCGATCTTCTTTTCTTTGACCTTTGTTTCCACCACATGGGCTAAGAAAGCCATATATTCTTTTCGTAGATATGATCGAGATTGAGTACATGACATAAGACTAAGCTTTTTCGAATGAGTCTCTCCATAAATACGAAGACTTTGACCGTCGGCGAGAGGAATACGAATGAACTTATCGTAACATACTATTTCAGCATGGTTTTGGGATAGCCAGTCCATTCCTACTATGATGTCGAAGCTACCAAGTTCCATAGGAACTAAATTGACAGAAAATTTATGACCGCAAAAATCGAAAGTGCAATCTTGGATGACCGCAAAAATATGTGTGTGATTTTCAGAGAAAGAGGAGAATATTCACCAGTGTATGTACACATATAAGTGTCAGGAGTAATACGTATGCACTTAAGGGAGCAATTAACACACAAAGGTATTCCTAGGATTTTCTAAGTGTGAATTGCATGCAGTTGTGTGTGCATTTTATAAACTAGCATACGAGAGGACCCTAGAGGCTATAGACTAGGTCAAGGCAATTAACCTAATTCCCTATAGTCAAGGGCTCTGATACCAATCTGTCACACCCCGATCCTTGTCGGAATCGATCAAGGCGTGATATATTGTTCAAAGTCTCATGACAACTATGTTATAATATGATTAGATTCAATTAAGTACTAAGTATGCAAACAAGATCCACAACATACAAATACAAATCCAAATACGAACAACATTTATTACATCAAATTTAAATAGTCTTGTGGATTTCTAAGGCACAACCTATTTTTCATCAACTTCATTCTTCAAATCTGCATCATGGGTAAAAACAGGTCAACTACGAGAGTTGGTGAGTAATCTAATTTTAGTAGAGAAAATTGTGAAGTTGAAACATTTATAATTTGAAATTTGTTTTCTTTTGAAGCCGGCAAACAATTGTATTTGAGATAACGGTTTATAAATCAAAAATTGATTAACAAATGATAACAACAACAATAAGTCCTCACCCTATATATACAAATGTATATATATATATATATATATATATATATATATATATATATATATATATATATATATATATATATATATATAATATATAGGATGGAGCATCTAATCATCAAACACACTCAACCACGTGCGATCAATCACCTTAGCGTCCCAAGGCGGGGTGGTCAACCCAATAGCGCTATTATTGTCCATAACGTACCTCAAGAATACGGGTATAGTCATAGAGATTAGACTAAAAATGGTAATGCACTACAAGTACATGTAGCGTAAACAAACAATAGTTATACAATTAATGACTCACGTATAAATGTCCCAACAATGTCTCAATTGTGATAAAACAATAAAATGAAGTTGGAACATATTAGAACCACATGATACACCCCAAAAGTATTGAAAATTATAAAATATGGGGTAGATTACTCACATTAGTCCCAAAACGAAATGCGTGTGTCGTACGATAGACGGTTCGGGTCAAAATGACGTAGAACCTAATATAATTAATAGTTTTGGTTTAGGAACTGCTAAACGAGAATGGAGTATTAATACAAATAATTAGACACATATTCTTATATTAGATGAATTAACAATAACTCATTTTGATTAGAATATTAAGGTATTCATTTGTTAAATGAATTTTAAATTGAATTAATTACTTTGCATAATTAATTTATATTTTCAATTTAGGCCAGATTTTAATAATTTCTTATTAAAATAATAACTTGCCCAATTATAATTATTTACAGATTTTAACAATTATTTATATGAAATAATCATTAAAATGCATTTTTTACATGCTTAAATACTTAGGAAAATGGTTTTAAATAGTAAACAGTATTGAAAAATTATGAAATTATTAGGAAATCATTATTTCATATAATATTAATTACTGTAAAAATTTTATATTTTTCTGAACTGTTTTAGTATTTATTTAATACTTTAATGATTAAGCAACAAAAAAATCTGGGAAAAATAATAAATGATTCCCAAAAATTCTGTAAAATTAACCATAGTTTTATAACATGATATAGAGTCCATTGTATAAGTTTCGGATATTTGTGACTATGGGAAGTATTTTTTATATATTTCATTATTAATTAATCAATAAAATCATAAATAATAGTAAACAGTAATATAAATGCATGAAACTTCATAAATTATGTTTAATCAATATATAAGTAATCCCAGAATTTTCTTAGAATTTATTGTATGCAAAAAGTATTTTATGTGAATTATTGCCCTACTTTATTGCAATAATTATAGTAATTCAATAAAAATAAGTTATTTTCTGAAAATTTCCAGAACTTCTTATTTTATTGATGGGACTCTGAGAAAAATCAGTTTTATGCATAAAATGAGTTTTAGATAGTTTGGTGGATTTAATTTGTTTCTTGTATGAATTTGAAACTTTTAACAACATACCTTGATGAATGCTTCAAGAGGGATGAAGATTTGAGTATAATAGATTGTTCTTGGCTGGAATATGAGTATTTCTTGTATGAATTTCGAGATTGAGAGTGAGAGAAAGAATAGAGAAGGTTTAAGTGGTGAAGAGAATAATGTGTTGGGAGAAAAAGGAAAGGAAAGTGGATGGGAGGTGTGAGTGGGAGACCATGGGAATAATCTTTTTGCTTTTGGTGGTCTTCATAATTTCCCACTAACACAAGCATCTTTTACATAATTAATATAAGAGTTTTATAAAATTTAATGTAAAGTTTATAAAAATAGAGTTTTATCAAATTTAATGTAAAGTTTATAAAAAGGGAGTTTTATAAAAGATAGGTTATTATTTGATTATAACAATCTACTTTGATTTGAAGTTTAATTATAGCATTCAAGTTTGATTCTTTTAATTTAATTAGAGCATTATACTTTGATTTGATTTTAATATGGTATCATAATTTAATTTGATTATAGTTATAACGTTGTACTATACTATGTTGCTATTAACGTCAATTTATATCGTAGTGTATGGGTTTTGATCCTATTAGCGTCAAGTAATCTTGAGTAGGGTTTATTAAATTTCCAATTGGGTTGGGTTGACCCGAATCCATTTTAGGCGGATGTCACAGTCTCCCCTACTTTAAGAAATTTTGTCCCGAAATTTAAGAAGAGAGTACCTTAAGAGAAAAGTTGTGGGTATTTGGTACACATATGATCCTCACGCTCCCATGTATACTCAGGTCCACGTGCCGACTGCCACCTGACCTTAACTAGGGGAATGCGACTTCTTTTGAGTTGCTTTTCCTTTCGGTCGGCAATTTCCAAGGGTTTCTCGATAAATTGCATTGTCTCGTCGATTTGGATATCCTCGAGAGGAACATGAAGGTTCTCGTCTGCTAAACACTTCTTGAGGTTGGCTATATGATATACTGGGTGAACTTTCTTAAGCTCTGTTAGTAGATCCAACTCGTAGGCTACTGGTCCGATCCTTTTTATGATCTTAAACGAGCCTACGTAGCGTGGTGCCAATTTACCCTTGCGTCCAAATCGAACCACACCTTTCCATGGGGACACTTTTAACATGACCATGTCACCCAGGGTAAATTCAAGCGGTTTGCGTCGCTTGTCGGCATAACTCTTTTGTCGGCTACGAGCTGCGAGAAGGTTATCGCGAATCTGAGTGATTTTGTCGGTTGTTTCCTGGATAAGCTCAGGACCAACGATTGAAGAATCCACTGTTGCGCGAATCACGTGGGACTCACCAATTTCATGCCAGCAAATAGGAGATCGACATTTACGGCCATACAATGCCTCAATTGGTGGTATCTTGATGCTAGAATGATAACTGCTATTATAGGAGAATTCCACCAATGGTAAATGAGAGTCCCAGTTTCCTCCAAAATCCAAGACACACGCCCTCAACATATATTCGAGTGTTTGAATTGTCCTCTCAGATTGACCATCGGTCTAAGGATGATAGGCGGTACTGAGATCGAGGCGGGTTCCCATGGCTGTTTGAAGTGATTGCCAAAACCGAGAGAGAAATCTCCCATCACGATCTGAAATGATGCTGAGAGGAATGCCATGCCGACTAACTATCTCGTTGATGTAAATCCGAGCAAGTTTTTCGACTTTGAAATTTTCACGGATGGGAAGGAAATGAGCGGATTTGGTCAAACGGTCAATGATTATCCAAATGCTGTCGTGTCCTTTTGTGGTACGGGGAAGTTTGGTTACGAAATCCATGACGATCGCTTCCCATTTCCACCTGGGGATTTCTGGTTGGACCAATAGTCCAGAGGGTCGTTTATGTTCTACTTTGACCCTGGAACATGTAAGACATTTGGCCACGAATAAGGCAATATCCTTTTTCATTCCCGACCACCAATAATTGGTTCTCAGGCCATGATACATCTTGTCAGTGCCCGGATGAATGGAATATCGGGTTTTATGGATTTCTTCCATCAGGAATATACGAAGATTGTCACGATCTGGGATCCAGATGCGATCTTGATAATAGAAAATACCATCAGATTTAGTTTCCAACTCCCCATCAATTCCCGTGGGCATGTCATTTTCGGTAATTGCCGAGTGTTGGGCTCCTCGAATTCGGTCGCTGAGATTGGACAAGATAGGAGAAGATATTAGATGAAATGCATGGGCATGTTCTTTTCGGCTTAACGCGTCGGCTACGATGTTTGCCTTACCCGGATGATAGCGTATTTCACACTCGTAATCATTTAGGAGCTCGACCCATCGTCTTTACCTCATATTGAGTTCCTTTTGATTAAGAATATGTTGCAAGCTCTTGTGGTCGGTGAAAATTACGCATTTAGTGCCGTAAAGGTAATGCCTCCAAATTTTAAGAGCGAAAACCACGGCACCGAGCTCCAAATCATGAGTCGTATAATTTCTTTCGTGGATTTTGAGTTGTCGTGATGCGTAAGCTATAACCTTTCCCTTTTGCATCAAAACACAACCTAGACCGAGATTGGAGGCATCGCAGAATACCACGAAATCTTCGGATCCTTCAGGGAGTGTAAGAATCGGAGCGTTACATAAACTTTGTTTAAGGGTTTGGAAAGCGTATTCCTGCTTGGGTCTCCAATCAAATGGTGTACCCTTGCAAGTGAGAGAAGTAAGCGGTAAAGCAATCTTTGAGAAATTTGAAATGAAACGCCGGTAATAACCGGCTAAACCGAGGAAGGACCGAATTTCCTTGGGGGTACGTGGGGCTTTCCAATTCTGGACTGCTTCAACTTTTGCGGGATCGACTAAAATACCCTTGTCACTTACAATATGACCAAGGAATTGTACCTCATTTAACCAAAACTCGCATTTCGAAAATTTGGCGTAGAGCCGATTTCCTTGCAACGTTTGGAGAGTTAGTCGAAGGTGTCTTTCATGCTCTGCCTTTGTCTTGGAGTAAATGAGGATGTCATCAATAAAGACGATAACAAAACGGTCGAGATAAGGTTTAAATACCCGATTCATCAAGTCCATGAATACGGCAGGGGCATTTGTTAGGCCGAAAGGCATAACAGTGAACTCGTAATGACCATAGCGGGTTCGGAAAGCGGTTTTGGGGATGTCTTCTTCCCGTACTCGAAGTTGGTGATAACCCGAGCGAAGGTCAATTTTGGAGAAGCATGAAGCTCCTTGAAGCTGATCAAAAAGGTCGTCGATCCGAGGTTACGGATATCGGTTCTTGATGGTTAATTTATTTAACTCCCGATAATCGATACACATACGAAACGAACCATCTTTCTTTTTGATGAAGAGAACCGGGGCTCCCCAGGGTGAAGTACTAGGGCGGATAAATCCCTTATCGGTTAATTCTTGGAGCTGACTTGCCAATTCTTGCATCTCGGCTAGAGCCAACCGATATGGAGACTTGGCTATGGGAGTAGCCTCAGTAACAAGATCGATGCGGAACTCTAGCTCACGTACTGGAGGGAGTCCAGATACATCATCAGGAAAGATGTCGGGAAAGTCTCATACTATCGGAATATCTTCGATCTTCTTTTCTTTGACCTTTGTTTCCACCACATGGGCTAAGAAAGCCATATATTCTTTTCGTAGATATGATCGAGCTTGAGTACATGACATAAGACTAAGCTTTTTCGAATGAGTCTCTCCATAAATACGAAGACTTTGACCGTCGGCGAGAGGAATACGAATGAACTTATCGTAACATACTATTTCAGCATGGTTTTGGGATAGCCAGTCCATTCCTACTATGATGTCGAAGCTACCAAGTTCCATAGGAACTAAATTGACAGAAAATTTATGACCGCAAAAATCGAAAGTGCAATCTTGGATAACCGCAAAAATATGTGTGTGATTTTCAGAGAAAGAGGAGAATATTCACCAGTGTATGCACACATATAAGTGTCAGGAGTAATACGTATGCACTTAAGGGAGCAATTAACACACAAAGGTATTCCTAGGATTTTCTAAGTGTGAATTGCATGCAGTTGTGTGTGCATTTTATAAACTAGCATACGAGAGGACCCTAGAGGCTATAGACTAGGTCAAGGCAATTAACCTAATTCCCTATAGTCAAGGGCTCTGATACCAATCTGTCACACCCCGATCCTTGTCGGAATCGATCAAGGCGTGATATATTGTTCAAAGTCTCATGACAACTATGTTATAATATGATTAGATTCAATTAAGTACTAAGTATGCAAACAAGATCCACAACATACAAATACAAATCCAAATACGAACAACATTTATTACATCAAATTTAAATAGTCTTGTGGATTTCTAAGGCACAACCTATTTTTCATCAACTTCATTCTTCAAATCTGCATCATGGGTAAAAACAGGTCAACTACGAGAGTTGGTGAGTAATCTAATTTTAGTAGAGAAAATTGTGAAGTTGAAACATTTATAATTTGAAATTTGTTTTCTTTTGAAGCCGGCAAACAATTGTATTTGAGATAACGGTTTATAAATCAAAAATTGATTAACAAATGATAACAACAACAATAAGTCCTCACCCTATATATACAAATGTATATATATATATATATATATATATATATATATATATATATATATATATATATAAATATATAGGATGGAGCATCTAATCATCAAACACACTCAACCACGTGCGATCAATCACCTTAGCGTCCCAAGGCGGGGTGGTCAACCCAATAGCGCTATTATTGTCCATAACGTACCTCAAGAATACGGGTATAGTCATAGAGATTAGACTAAAAATGGTAATGCACTACAAGTACATGTAGCGTAAACAAACAATAGTTATACAATTAATGACTCACGTATAAATGTCCCAACAATGTCTCAATTGTGATAAAACAATAAAATGAAGTTGGAACATATTAGAACCACATGATACACCCCAAAAGTATTGAAAATTATAAAATATGGGGTAGATTACTCACATTAGTCCCAAAACGAAATGCGTGTGTCGTACGATAGACGGTTCGGGTCAAAATGGCGTAGAACCTAATATAATTAATAGTTTTGGTTTAGGAACTGCTAAACGAGAATGGAGTATTAATACAAATAATTAGACACATATTCTTATATTAGATGAATTAACAATAACTCATTTTGATTAGAATATTAAGGTATTCATTTGTTAAATGAATTTTAAATTGAATTAATTACTTTGCATAATTAATTTATATTTTCAATTTAGGTCAGATTTTAATAATTTCTTATTAAAATAATAACTTGCCCAATTATAATTATTTACAGATTTTAACAATTATTTATATGAAATAATCATTAAAATGCATTTTTTACATGCTTAAATACTTAGGAAAATGGTTTTAAACAGTAAACAGTATTGAAAAATTATGAAATTATTAGAAAATCATTATTTCATATAATATTAATTACTGTAAAAATTTTATATTTTTCTGAACTGTTTTAGTATTTATTTAATACTTTAATGATTAAACAACAAAAAAATCCGGGAAAAATAATAAATGATTCCCAAAAATTCTGTAAAATTAACCATAGTTTTATAACATGATATAGAGCCCATTGTATAAGTTTCGGATATTTGTGACTATGGGAAATATTTTTTATATATTTTATTATTAATTAATCAATAAAATCATAAATAATAGTAAACAGTAATATAAATGCATGAAACTTCATAAATTATGTTTAACCAATATATAAGTCATCCCAGAATTTTCTCAGAATTTATTGTTGTAAAAAGTATTTTATGTGAATTATTGCCCTACTTTATTGCAATAATTATAGTAATTCAATAAAAATAAGTTATTTTCTGAAAATTTCCAGAACTTCTTATTTTATTGATGGGACTCTGAGAAAAATCAGTTTTATGCATAAAATGAGTTTTAGATAGTTTGGTGGATTTAATTTGTTTCTTGTATGAATTTGAAACTTTTAACAACATACCTTGATGAATGCTTCAAGAGGGATGAAGATTTGAGTATAATAGATTGTTCTTGGCTGGAATATGAGTATTTCTTGTATGAATTTCGAGATTGAGAGTGAGAGAAAGAATAGAGAAGGTTTAAGTGGTGAAGAGAATAATGTGTTGGGAGAAAAAGGAAAGGAAAGTGGATGGGAGGTGTGAGTGGGAGACCATGGGAATAATCTTTTTGCTTTTGGTGGTCTTCATAATTTCCCACTAACACAAGCATCTTTTACATAATTAATATAAGAGTTTTATAAAATTTAATGTAAAGTTTATAAAAATAGAGTTTTATAAAATTTAATGTAAAGTTTATAAAAAGGGAGTTTTATAAAAGATAGGTTATTATTTGATTATAACAATCTACTTTGATTTGAGTTTAATTATAGCATTCAAGTTTGATTCTTTTAATTTAATTAGAGCATTATACTTTGATTTGATTTTAATATGATATCATAATTTAATTTGATTATAGTTATAACGTTGTACTATACTATGTTGCTATTAACGTCAATTTATATCGTAGTGTATGGGTTTTGATCCTATTAGCGTCAAGTAATCTTGAGTAGGGTTTATTAAATTTCCAATTGGGTTGGGTTGACCCGAATCCATTTTAGGCGGATGTCACAGAAGGGAGCAAAGTAAAGTTTGCTGCCTGCACCTTCTCAGACAGAGCCCTAACATGGTGGAATAGCCATGTTAAGTCACTGACCCTATCAGTGGCTAACTCAATAGGTTGGGAAAACCTAAAAGAGTTAATGCTGGAAGAGTACTGCCCGATGGGCGAAGTTCAAAAGCTGGAACAAGAACTATGGGAGCTCACGATGGTCGGCTCACACATAGTGGCCTACACTGACAGGTTTAGCGACCTGGCAGCACTATGCCCCGGGATGGTTACCTCGGAGAGGAAGAAGATAGAAAGATACATCTGGGGTCTAACTGCCCCGATCCAAGGAGATGTGTTGTCTTCTAACCCAGCCACATTCGATAGTGCCAAACGCCTGGCCGAGCAACTCATTGACCATGGAGTCTGCCATGGCGTAGTAGTCCCCGTTCCCGAGCCATCAAAGGGAGAGGACTATAAACGGAAGTCGGGGAACAAGAGGAAGAAGAAGCGAACAACACAGGAAACCCCGCAGGAGCAACAAACGAGTACTATGTACGCCGCCACAACACCTACTACTCCAGCACCTGCCAGTCGATATGCTGGAACCCTCCCAAAGTGTGGAAAGTGCAACTACCACCACACTGGAGTATGTCGGGAAATGCAGTGTCTGAACTGCCACATAAATGGATACACTGCCCGTTTTTGCAGGGCATCGGCTCAACCTATCTCCCAAGTCCCCGGAGTTGAAGAAGACCAAGCCTGCTATGGCTGTGGTGAAACTGGACATTAACAGAGGGACTGCCCGATAACAAAGAACTCAGGAGCGGATGGACGAATTCTGATGATCACCGCAGGAGAATCAACCCCGGAGTCGTCAGCGAGCAGCGGTACGTTTTCGAAATAGTAATTACTTTAAAAATTAATTTATATTTATATAAGATTAAAACTTGGGGAACACACTTAAAAGTAATTATGATAAATCACTTATAGAAACAAGTCACGGTATTCAAGAGAACTAAAAGATCCGTTCAGAGAAGCTATGATGGCTTAGTATATACATCAGGGTTGTGCATAGCTAAGATTTTGCAGACTTAGAGTGAGCGATTCCGCCTTAATTCCTGTTCCTTGTTTGGTTGTGGATTTGAGGCAGAGTTACTCAGTCGACTGTCTAATTCATCTTAATTATTCATAACTTGTATATCCCAGGCGATCGTAGTGGTACCAAGGAGGATCGTAGTATAAAGTATCGACACTAGTTATCAAAGCACTTTCACAGTATGTACTCGCTCATCGCGGTACGATACGTAGAAGTGTTAACATCAAGGGGAAAACAGAAAGCACTAGAACATTTACAAAGAGTACATTTTCGAGCACACTAGGGAAGTACATCATCATATAACAAACGTTTCTTTCAAATCGGCCAAACTTTGCTTAGTAAAGAGTCCGTTACTATTTTTGTCATGAGTTGGTGTGGTCCTCACCATACTAAGTTCATATGTTTCTATCGCCTCGAACGTCAAATTCATGAAACCTTCGTCATTCGTAACGAAGAGTACTTTGTCCTCCGAAGCCTTGCCGCCGTATGTTCCACAGACCTTTCCGAAATACCACTCGTCCAACAGACCAAGTTCAAGCACAGAGGCTAAAGACGAATACAGCCCACCTATCACTATTCAGTGTATACGCTAGGGTGGTATATGATTATGATTACGCAGATCAAGTATGTGTGTTTCCGCCCTATCTCCTGTTCCTTGTTTGGTTGTGGACCTGGGGCAGAGTCGCACATCCGAGCGTCTTACTAATCCTAATTATATACGACTTGTATACACGAGATAATGATAGATGGACCGAGTATGAATCCTATCATGAACAGTAGGGCAAAGTTTCCAGGTCTACGAGTAGGTATTCTGCCAATCAGAGGTGCGCAACCCAAGTAGTACTACTAAGAAAGCTAATTTCGGGACGAAATTCCATCTAACGGGGGGATGATGTGACAACCCGAAATTTTTTGCCTTGTAAGTTCAACCATTCAACTCAACTGAGTGTCAGACTCGTTTCCACTATCAGTTAGCCTTGTTTAGAGTCTGTTTAAGGGTTCAAAGCTCAGTACATTCAAGCATTGAGTATAGGATTGGGTCGCGTAAGTTCCTAGCCTTGAAATCCAGCCCTACACTCCATTTGAGGGAGTGTACGGCCGTACACACATGTGTGTGCGGCCGTACACCCATGTTGGACGTACACCCCCTCCATAAGAGTGATATCCTTCCATTGCTAAGTCATTTCTTCAGTTTCCAAGTCAAGAACTCGAGTTTTCTCCTAACTATCATCAAGCTTTTCACCCGATCTTCAAGAATGTAAGCCTTTCTTCCGTTTTGATTAGTTGTTATCCTTGTTCACCTAGTAACACCCTTTGATTTCATCCATGTAAATCATCTTTCTGGGTAGATCTTCAAATCTTCATCCATTTCACCAAGAACACCAAGAACACACACTTATTCTTGGTGATTGTGAACCCTTTTGAGCCTCCAAATCGTAAGTACTTATTCCTTATGCTTAGTACTTGTTAGGAACACTAGTTTAACACCCTAAAATCGACCAAAACTTAAGATCCAAAGGAGTGTACGGCCGTACACCCATGTGTGGCCGTACACCCCTCAAAACACCCCTAAAGGGCCTCCAAAGTGCAAACCTAACTTCAACACTTGATGAGAAATTGTCCCACAAGCTTCTCTATCATTAAAAGACACTTTTGTGCACTTGTTACCATGAGTGTACGGCCGTACACTCCCTGTCCGTACACCCATGACCGCACACTCCTCATTGTGGCCGTACACTCCCCTTAGATGAATCACATGTGATTCTAACACTTGGTCCAAGTGTTTCCTAATCCCTAAAGGTGTTTCTTTGCACGTGGTTGCTTCTAAACACTATATTCATGCCAATATATGTCATTATATGTCATTTAGGACTCGTTTGGGTCTCGGGATTTCATTCGTGGAACTTCTCATCCTTACGCGCATATTCGTTTGAATCACCCACATAAGGTGAGTTCATACCCCTATAATCAATCTTTTAAACTGTTTTAAATGCCTTTAAGGGGGGGGGGGAATACAAGTTTAACACAATTAAAAATAGTGTAAATGTTTGATATAAACATCTTTCAAAGGTTGCTTATGTTTTTTTTATAAGTGATCAAAACATTTCAAAAACTCTTTTTAAGTTATGTTACTTTACAGTCTATAAAACTCCGTTTTTAAAGTAGAATCATAACTTAGTAGATAAATGAGTCTTTTCAATAACAGTTCAAGTAAACATGCTAGTAAACTATAGTAGGTATAGTTTAGGGGTTCAGTTCATACTAGATACCAGAACATACTATAAAGAGAAACAGGGAGGAAGATACAATACATGATAACATAAGGAACATACTAAGATTCTATAACAGAAAGAACATACTAAATGCTATAGCAGGAGAACAATACAAGATCTAATTATACCAATAATCACTAACTCATTGTTGTAAACAAAAGGTGATAGTAAATTGGGTATACATGATCATATAAATTTAATGTGAATTTACACGGCCTAGCAATTTGTTTGCGGAAGTCGCGTTTGGTCCCCAAAATCTCTTGCAGGGAGAGCGTATAGTATGGGTACTATCCATCACATTATGACCTTAATAAAACAAACATGTTTTAAGGTAATCAGTACGTCAGGATGTCAATTCAAAAGACAACTGTGTACTTACATTTTCCCATTACTTTCATATTGTGACAGTTCCACTTGAAAGTTAATGCAAACTATTTTTGAGTTAAGATAGTTATAAACTAGGGAAAACTTACATCTTTTCAAACGACAAGCATAAGAGTCGAGTCTAGTACATTCAGTAGAAAGGGGCCTATAATGCTAACTTTATGATTACTTAGTTTATACATCAGGAATATATATTAATAAGATCCGACAGATAGTAGGATGTGTGCTTTCCGCTTCATTTCCTGTTCCTTGTTTGGTTGTGGGCTTAGAGCAGATTTACCCAGTCTACTATCTACCCGATCTTAGCTATATATATATATATATATATATATATATATATATATATATATATATATATATATATATATATATTCCGTATACACCAAGTAATCATAAGGAGTACCAAGTATGGGCCAGGTCATATTATACAAATTCAATACACTGTTTTCTAGTACAAAACATACTTTTCAAATAGAACGTTTGGTATTCAAAACTAGAAACTTATGAGAAAAGGGTTTAATCCATTTTATTAAACCAGTTTAACTTAAAGGACCTTAGGTGGTTAATTCTATAATACATTAGTTTATACATCAGGGTTATATATAATTAATATCCGATAGGTAGTTGGATGTGTGATTTCCGCCTCATTTCCTGTTCCTTGTTTGGTTGTGGGCTTAGGGCAGATTCACACAATTAACTATCTGTTCGATATTAGATTATATATAGCTAGTATAAACTAAGTGATTATAGAAGGAACCACTGTGGTTACCATTTTTACTAAAAGAAATAAGGATTTTCTTAAAGAATCTTTTCATCAAATATAAAGGAACTATTACAGTTAACTCCGTGAGTACGCCAGGGTTATATACAACGATGATCTAACAAACAATGGGATGTGTGCCTTCCGCCTCATTTCCTGTTCCTTGTTTGGTTGTGGGCTTAGGGCAGATACACACAATCGATTGTTTGTTTACTCTGGGTTTTATATAACTTGTATCCATTTAGTACTCATAGAAAGGATTGTAGAGTCATTTTTACTTATCTTTCATCATATCAGAAGATATAGGATCTTCTGGAGGAACAGACGAACTTTTCTAAAAGAACTTTCAACTTACTTTACATCATTAAAATCTTATGAACTCACCAGCTTAAATGCTGATCTACTCTTTCAAAATAACTTGTATTCTCAGGAGACCAGTAGACAGGTACGCGCACTGGGATTCAGAAGATGGAGCATTATAGCTTCATGTCTTTTTGTTATTTACTTTGTAGTCTATGTTATGTGAACCACATACTTTGTAAACACTTTCTTTCTAATGAAATGGTTGTTTATTACTTTGATTACTATGATGCATGTCTTGTGATACTAAACATGACGTCCTCCACCCCCGAATGTTTCCGCCGTTCCGGTTTTGGGGTGTGACATCACACTTGGGGTGCTAAGTTCTTAAAGGCCAAACACATCAAGCTACAACAAGAGTTAATTCTATAACTAGTTTTATAATTCATATGTCATGTTGTATGCTAGATTAGGCTTCATGCTTTGGAAAAAAATTGTTTGCATGTATAACTAGAGAAAACTTAGATCCAAAGCATCTAGGGTTGTATGTGCCCCTTAAGGTTATTATAGTGCTCAAAACCCTTCAGTGGTATCAGAGATTAGGGTAGTTTTCTGTTATATTGTTGCTTATTTGATTGTTCAAAGTTGAAGCAAACTAAAAATGGCTTTCTGCCAGGCTGAACTCGCCGAGTCCATTGATGAACTCGACGAGTCCAAAGCCTGGCTCGGCGAGTTGCACTGGAAGATGGCAAATTTTCGGGTTTTTTTGGCCTATATTGGATTAGGATCACTACCACAAATTGTTTTGTATCATAAAATTTATTTTTTCTGATTTGGTAGTGATTGTACTCATCCAATCAAAAGATAATTGTCAAAATTTTAAGATAATTGTTGGTTTATATGAA
Source organism: Lactuca virosa (assembly GCF_052849685.1). Lineage (NCBI taxonomy): Eukaryota > Viridiplantae > Streptophyta > Magnoliopsida > Asterales > Asteraceae > Lactuca > Lactuca virosa. The sequence continues at coordinate 244,721,869 of NC_136430.1, read as the reverse complement.
AAAAAATTACTTGTAAATTGTTGATTTAATATTATCTTGCTTTATGAGTTTGGTTAGATCAATCCTAGATTATATGATAATTTACTTGTTAAAATTGATCTAAATGTTTTAATGACTTCCATAACTTGTCCTCAAGTTATGGAACATGAGAAGCCTCATCCATTAAAAATGACATTAAACTCATAAGTTATGGAAATGAAGAGTTTTGAAGAGTTTCAAAACTTGTCCTCAAGTTTTGGAATTTGTAAAGTCTCACTAATGAAACATTTAATTCCAAACCCTAGAATTTTAAAAGTTTAAAATTCAACACTTATACTATTATAATATTATAAGTTTAATAATTATATATATGTAGAAGACAAGTCAGTCTTACCGTTAGTAGGCCACATTCACAAAGCCGGTCTATAAGGGGGGGTATAAGGTTACTGCCTATAAAATGGTGGTTTAATGGGTGTCCACTCTCACCCGCTGCTTCCTTGACTAGTGGAGGGTCGTTAGCCGAATGGGTAGGATAGGACATTAATTTTCATTAAAAGTATAATGATAATTATGAAGTAACTAAATGTTTTATTAAATTCCCAATCTTAGTTACTTTAGGAAAAATGTGAAAATGATGCTATTCCATGAAATTGCACTTTGCACCTTGCCAAGTCGTTAATGGAGCGTGTGTGGTTAACTGACACATTAACTTGGACTAGTAAGGGTGGCAAAGGATAGCTTGATGTTTGTCATAGATCAATGGAGCGTGTGTGGTTAACCGACACATTGATTAGGTGATAAATGACATCGAGTGTACCAAACACATTTGCATGGTTATTCACACATTGTTTGTGATCCTCGGTATCCCAGTCACAAACTTGAAGGGCATAATCGAGATTTAAACATGCCATTGAAATGTTCAATGAATCAAAGGAATCTAGGAATTTCAATTAATTTAAAACCTAATAATCAATTTCGTTTTTCATGGTGGAAATTGGTAAATCGTCATTTACATACCTTCAAATATTTTGAAATTGGATTACAACATCCCTCTTCCGAATTGTAAAATATTGTGTTGGGTCCTAGGCTTAATATTTCATTTGGGTGTTATATTAATGATTATTATCTAATCTAAACTTTGTCTTTCTTTCTTTTCAGATGTCTTCCAACACTGCTTCTAGCTCAAACCCTTCTGGCTCTTTCTCTCTCATGAACTTGCGTGGGAGAGTCATCTTTGATGGTTCGAACTTCAATGACTGGATTCGGAACATTGGGATGGTCACTCACTACGAGGATAAGGAATATGTCCTTGACAAAGAGCTTAAGGAAATTGATGAGTCCACTGCTACTCCTGAGGAGATCGCTGAATATAGGTCTCATGAGAAGGACACCACAAAGGTGTCTTTTATCATGTTGGCTACTTTGTCGGCTGAACTCCAAACGTCCTATGAGGACTACTACCCTTTCGAGATGCACCAAGACTTGATGGAAATATACCATCAAAGTGCTCGTATGGAAATGTATGAAATTATTTCCTCCATGATAACAACAAAGATGAAGAATGGAGAGTCCATCATGGCCCACTTGCAGAAAATGCAAAGGTTTGTGGACCGCTTGCTGAAGTTGAATGTGAACTTCGATGATGAGTTAGCCATAGATATCATTCCACACTCTTTACCTCCCTATTATGATCAGTTCTGTATGACCTATCATATGAACAAGGAGGAGGTCACTCTTAGCAAGCTTCAAGGCCTTTTGAGGACTGCTGAAAGTAGTCTCAAAGGTAAATTTGTTGTTACTACTCCTACTCCTACTGCTATTGCCCCTGTCTTGGCAATTGGACATGGGAAAGGGAAGAAGAGGAAGGCTCCTTCTAAGAGCCGTACGGGAAAGTCTCTTGATGGATCCTCTTCTAGTGGGACCAAAGCTGGTTCTGCTAATCCCTCTACCAATCCGAAAGAAGCAGAGTGTTTCTATTGTCATGATAAAGGGCACTGGATGCGAAACTGCCCCAAACACTTGCAGGATGTAAAGGATGTGAAGGTTAAGCCCACCCATGCATATATTTATACTATTCTATCTAATAACTCATCACATTCTTGTTCTTGGGTCCTTGATACAGGATGTGGTTTCCACATTTGTTCTTATTTGTAGGGACTAAAAAGAAGTAAGGATGTGGAGCACGAGAATATGAACTTGATCATGGGGAATAGGAAAATGTCACATGTCACCAAGATTGGAGTTTATTCTTTATTGCTTAGTAGTGGGTTAGAATTAGATTTGAATAATCTTCTACTCGTCTTATATGGCAATAAATATTATTTCCTTTCATGGTTTGTACAAACAAGGTTTTAGATTTTCATTTGATAATGAAATTGGTTCTATTAATGCTTTTTATAATGTATTTTATTTTAAAGCATTTCCTTGTAATGGTGTATATGAAACTGTGATGGTTGTAGACAACTTAGGAAATAATGTGTTGCACATTGATTCTTCCAATATTTTGGATAAGGCATGCTTGTGGCATTGTCGTCTTGGACATGTCAACAAGAAGCACATAGACCAACTCCAAAGGCTGGAGTCTTGGACAAATTCGACTTAAAGTCGGATGACACTTGCAAATCTTGTTTGCTTGGAAAGATGACGAAGTCACTCTTCACTGGTACTTGTGAAAGGGGTGAAGGTTTGTTGGATCTCATACACACCGATGTGTGTGGACCCTTCGGAACCGCCACAAGGGATGCTAACCGCTTCTATGTGACTTTTACTGATGATTACATCAGATATGGATATGTCTACTTAATCAAGCATAAGTCAGAAACCTTTGAAAAGTTCAAAGAGTTTAAACAAGAAATGGAGAATCAGCTGGGCAGGAAGATAAAGATGCTCCGATCCGATCAGGGTGGTGAGTATCTTAGTATCGAGTTCCTAGACTATCTTAAGGAATGTGGAATTGTTTCAGAATTGACGCCACCTAGGACACCACAACTTAATGGTGTTGCTGAGAGGCGCAATTGAACCTTATTGGATATGGTTCATTCCATGATGAGTCGAGCTTCGTTACCCATCTCATTCTGGGGGTATGCCTTAGAGACTGCCGCCTATATCCTTAATCTAGTCCCAACTAAGAAGGTTGCCAAAACACCTCATGAGATGTGGACAAGGAAGGTTCCCTCGTTAGCACACATCAAGGTTTGGGGTTGTGAGGCTTTCGTGAGACGTGAGACTCACGACAAGCTCAAACCTCGTAGTGAGCGTTGTATTTTCATCGGCTACCCACATAAGTCCTTTGGATATCTCTTCTACAGACCGAGTGACAATGTTGTCTTCATTGCGAGGAGAGGAGTCTTTCGCGAGAGAGAAATCATATTCCAAGAGGACAGTGGGAGGCAAATTGACCTTGAAGAGCTTCAAGAGTTAAGTGATGAAGGAACCTCAAACACTAGCGATCAAACTGAGGAAGAAACTCCTGTTGAACCAATTGACGAGTTCGTACCTCTGAGGTGTTCCAGTAGAGTTAGTGTTCCACGTGTGTTATATGGTTTCCATATAACATCTGAGGGTGATACATTTATCAGTGATAGCACACTGGTAAATTTGGATGAACCTAACAACTACAAGGAAGCCATGGCAGGCCCCGAGTCTGCAAAGTGGAAAGAGGCTATGGACAGCAAGATTCAGTCCATGTATTGCAATCAAGTTTGGAACTTGACAATGTACCGAGTCGTAAGACAGTCGGGTGCAAATGGATCTTCAAGAAGAAGACCGACATGGATGGGAAAGTACACACATATAAGGCACGACTGGTTGCGAAGGGCTTTACTCAAACTCATGGAGTTGACTATGATGAGACCTTCTCACCAGTAGCGAAGATTAAATCTATAAGGGTTATGCTAGCCATAGCTGCATTTCATGACTATGAAATATGGCAGATGGATATCAAAACCGCTTTCCTTAATGGAAAGTTGGCTGAGGATGTTTACATGAGTCAGCCTGAGGGTTTTGTCAATGCAAAGTACCCTAATAGAGTGTGTAAGCTTGAGAAATCCATTTATGGATTGAAACAAGCATCTCGCAGATGGAATCTTTGCTTCGATGAGAAAGTTAAAGAGTTTGGATTTTTGAGAAGCGAGGATGAGTCTTGTGTATATGTCAAAGCTAGTGGGAGTATAGTTAGCTTTCTGGTGTTGTATGTAGATGACATACTTCTCATAGAAAATGACATCCCAACCTTGCAGGAGGTTAAGTCCTGGCTTGGGAAGTGTTTCGCTATGAAGGACCTTGGAGAAGCTGCTTACATCCAGGGGATAAGGATATTGAGAAACAGGAGTAAAAGACTAATAGGACTTAGTCAAAGTAGCTACTTGGATAAGGTGTTGAAACGGTTCAACATGCAGGATTCCAAGAAAGGTGACTTACCTATCCAAAGCAATACCAAACTGAGTAAGACTCAGAGTCCGAGTACAGAGGCTGAGATAGAAGAGATGAGTCGAGTACCATATGCTTCCGCGGTTGGCTCGATCATGTATGCTATGACTTGTACTCGCCCTGATGTCGCCTTTGCTTTGAGCATGTTCAGCAGATATCAAGGGAATCCTGTTAAGACTCACAGGACTACGGTAAAGAACATTCTTAAGTACCTGCAAAGGACTAAGGACCGGGTCCTTACCCTCGGTGGGAGTGATGACTTGAGAGTGAAAGGGTATAGTGACGCCCGCTTTCAGACTGACAAAGATAATTTCCACTCTCAGTCGGGCTGGGTATTTACCCTGAATGAAGGAGCAATAACTTGGAAAAGTTCCAAACAGGACACTGTAGCTTATTCAACGTGCGAATAAGAGTACATAGCAGAAAGTGAAGCGTCGAAGGAGGAGATATCGCTGAAGAACTTCATCGGAGACCTTAGAGTTGTACCAGCTATAAAGGAGCCTATGTCGATTTTCTGTGACAACGAGAGTGCGGTCGCCTTAGCCAAGGAACCAAGGGATCATGGCAGATCCAGGCACATCGACAAAAAATATCACTTCATAAGACACCAAATAGAAGAAGGACTCCTCGCAGCAAAGAGGGTATCGTCAGAGGAGAACCCAACAGATCCCCTTACGAAGGGACTGAGTAGGGTTAAGCACTTGTAGCATGCGAGGAGCATTAGGCTGAAGGACGATATTAGTTTCAATGATTAGATAGCTGTTTAGAAACTTTTAATAGATAAAATATAATTGACATTTGATGATTAAATAAAAGGTGTTTTATTTATAAGTAAAGTTACTATCTTCTGTCAATTGTTTACTATTGTTTTATTTTGCAAGTTTTGACTTCCAGAATAATTAAATTATTTAAACTATCCACAGTCGATCATACTTTGGAAGTAGGTATTGAGGCAAGACTGTCATGAATTTGGCTTGTAGATTGTCTGGAGAGTTTAGGCATAGCAAAGTTTGCTACAACATTCATGAGTGCTCATAAGGTCTGAGTATTGGATTAAACCCACGCTCACTTGAATCACTTCATGGAATTTATCACGAGTGATTGTGAGACGATAATATCATAAAGTCTTCAAACCAAAAGATATGAGTTGTTGACTATGAGTTTATTGTACATTGATAGTGCGAAACCGCATCAGTAACTTGATGCTATAAAACGTACTATTATGTATGATTTAACGAGTAGTTAGTACAAGCATATGAGTCAAAGTTTATCTGTTCCTTTTGATCCTTGGAGGATTAAAAACAATATCTTGGGCCCCTCAATGATTTTGTTTTGACTTATGTGCCGGGCCTGGTCAGAACTCAATTGATGTGTTCGATTAAGTTCTATGTCAAACAAATCGGAAATCGGGAAACAAACTGCCGGACAATAAGTATGTCACACCCCCAAACCAAGGATGGCGGAAACGTCCGGGGGTGGAGGACTTCATGTAAAGTATCACAACAACGAGTATAATAGTGCTCAAAGTAAACACAACCATCATAAATATAATTGAAAAGGTTACACCATAGTATATGTTTACATGTTTCAAAATCAATTACATTATGATGACAAAATAAACTGTTTGACGATTTAACGTCCCATCCTCAAAGTGCTGATGTTTTCCTGTTTCACTGATTTCCTGAGAATACAAGTAGTTTTGAAAAAGTGTCAACAATTAAGTTGGTGAGTTCATAAGAATTTTGTTTGAGGAAGAAACCGTTTTCCTTGTAAAAGCGATAGGGTATGATTTCCAGAAAATCCAATATTTTCTTAGTTAAGTGTGGAATGAATGCTCCTATGTTATGCGATAAGGAAACCTAGAAGGACCCGTAGATTCCTTCTATAATCGTCCAGTGTATATAAGTTATATAAAATTTAAGTTAAATAAACCGTTGAATATAATGGGTCTGCCCTAGGTCCACAACCAAACAAGGAACAGGAGATAAGGCGGGCCTACCAATTCTAAGTCGATTATGACTAGATTCTTATATAACTCTAGCATATACACTTAGCAATTATAGCTGAAGTCTAACAATTCTAGATGAAATAGTTTTAATAGAAATATATTTCCAAAGAAAATCCAATATTTTCTTAGTTAATTGAGAAATGAATGCTCCTATGTTATGCGATAATGAACCCTAGAAAGACCCATAGATTCCTTTTATAATCGCCCAACGTATACAAGTTATATAAAATTTAAGTTAAATAAACCGTTGAATATAATGGGTCTGCCCTAGGTCCACAACCAAACAAGGAACAGGAGATAAGGCGGGCCCACCAATTCTAAGCCGATTATGACTAGATTCTTATATAACTCTAGCATATACACTTAGCAATTATAGCTGAAGTCTAAGAATTCTAGATGAAATAGTTTTAATATCATAAAAACCATTTTGTGTGAACCTGATACTTTGTATTTGTACCCCTTTTTGGTATGAAATCGGTACTTTGTATTGGTACCCCTTTTCGTATGAAAACCTGGTACTTTGTATTTGTACCCCTTTTTGTATGAATCCGGTACTTTGTATTTGTACCCCTTTTTGTATGAAACCGGTACTTTGTATTTGTACCCCTTTTTGTATAAACCTGGTACTTTGTATTTGTACCCCTTTTTATATGAATCCGGTATTTTGTATTTGTACCCCTTTTTGTATGAAACCGATACTTTGTATTTGTACCCCTTTTGTATGAATCCGGTACTTTGTATTTGTACCCCTTTTTGTTTAAAAACCTTTTGTAATGAGTTCGTAATGTAAATGAACATAAACTATACCTATTATAGTCTATCAAAATGTTTGTAATGTATATGCAACCTAACTATACCTATTATAGTTTAGTATGTTTGTTTGTGGTGTATAAGAACCCTTTTCTATGTACGTCGAATGTATAGCAAAATATAACTATGTTTATCATGCCTTGTTTTGTACTATTGGTAATGATGGAGGATTCTTACAATTCAGTGAGTATTTTCTGTTATACAATTATCCCACAACAAGAAACACATGTAAAATATGAAGTCATTAAAGATTAACACTTTGCTCAACATGTTACAAAGTGTGTTGAAAGTTATAAGCTGTTATCTAGATTTTGACCTTCTCTACACTGTTTTAGAAAAATTATAGAAAAATCATACGAAGTCGAAAACTGAATCCGTAAATTCTGTGAGTTCATAAAATGTGTCTAGTTTATTCGTAATTTTTATTATGATTTTTAGAAGTCTTTAACTTGTGTTAAAATGTTCATATTCACAGATTGGTCCGAATTCGTCTCTGAAATGATAGGCAGTTTTGTAAAAATCACCATAAATCGTAGAAACATCGTATGGAGATGTGCAAGTAGTCATTTTAAAGGTATGAACCTGAACTATTTTCATATTAAACAGTTTTGAAAGATATTAAGTTTAAGGTAGTCAAAACAGTCCGTGAATAAGACTCAACTTTTCTGATGAAAGCTGTTGTTTGAGTTTAGTTATGTTTTTGGTGTTTTAACTTGTATTCCCCCCTAAAACTTGAAGAAAACATGAAAATATAGGGGTATGAACTCACCTTGAGTGATTTCAGTAGATGGATGATAAAGAAAAGAAGTGTTCAACTCAAGAACACTTAGAAGATTGCTTGAAGATTCGAAGAACTAACACAAATATGATGAAGTTTGTGTAAACAACCTATGATTTGAATAAAAAGAGGTGGAATAATCATATGAGGGATAATATTACTTACCAAAAGTAGAAGAAAAGCTTGGAGGATAGCCTTGAATCTCGAAATCTAGAGAGAGGAAGTGAGAGAGAATGAAGTTTGTCACTTGGTGGAAAATGAGAGTAATGTGAGGAGAGAGAGGAGTTTTCCAGCTCTTGACCAAGTGTGTGGCTGAAAAATGGTGTAAAAAGTACAATGAAAGGACTAGGTATGGTGAATAGTGACTAGGGATGGTCATGGAGTGGGTATGGGAGGTAACTTGTGTCCTTGCCCAAAGGATAAGTCAACACTCCACCTAAATATCTCACCCACTAGATCTTTATTCTTAAATAAAGATTTCCCTAAAAATGTGCTTAATTTATGATCTTGGAAGTTAAGAAATATTAAAATATGGATTTATATGAAAATCCCGTGCGAAAATCATCGAAAACGGGCTTAAAACGAACCCGTGGTCGAAAACCGGGTGGAAAAAGGCTTCCTGCGATGCTCCTCGGGTTGGGGCCGAAGTTCGGTCCCCCAGCATCAAGGACCGAAGGCGAAGCAGGGAGGGAGCGAAGGCGAAGGGTTTCGGTTTCAGCAGCTTCGGGTTCGGCTCAGCAGCTTCGGGTTCGGCTCAGCAGTTTCGGTCCGAGAGGCTTCGCTCCTTAAGGGAAGGTTCGGTTCTTATGGGTTTCGCTTCTTAGGGTTTCGGCCCTAAGAAGGTTCGGTCCTATAAGGCTGATTTTCGCATGAACTCCCCGTTTTGCGCCGTTTTTCACCAAGTTAAGTGTCGGGATGCCCCAAATGATTATAAAAAGTTGAAATAGATTTTGAGAGAGATTTGGGAGAGATTTCACATTCTTGGAGAGATTTCTCATACTTAGAGAGATTTGGGAGATATTTCACATTCTTGGAGAGATTTCTCATACTTAGAGATATTTGGGAGAGATTTCACATTCTTGGAGAGATTTGGGAGAGATTTTAAATAGAGAGAGATAGAGTGAAAGAGGTTGAGAGAGATTTCGTTTGCGACCTTTTTGAGTGTTTGGCTTCGTAACCGAAGGTTCGTAAATCCCGTTAAGTCTCGTTATGAATGTTATAAGCCCTCGAGGGGTATGGAATAATGTTTTATCACTTGCCCTGATTAGGGTTTAGATTTTTCCAAACACGTGAAAACTCTAAGTGATACTTTGTATTAAGATTGCGAGTTGTACAATAAGAAACGTAATGGAAACCCTAACATACAAGGGTTAGATGAGTTGACCGGTTTGACTTGTTGACTTTAGTTGACTTTAACTTGACCAAAAATTGACGGTTGTCACAAAGTATTACATTGTTCCATGTATTTTTCCGGCTGATATCTTGAAGAACAGAGGATTATATGATCGCTTATCTAAAATGGAGCGTCAGAGTTCGACATCGGCTTTTAAGAGCTACAAATGCTAGTCGGTTCCTGAAGTCGTACTTGAAGCTATAGTTATTAGACTTATCCAAGTAGGAGACTGTTGGATAAGGTGTCTAAGTTCATAACTATAATTGGTATGTACTTGACCCAAGAGTAGCATGGTCCATTTTGGGTTGCATTCATCAAAACAATCTGATTGGATGAACATTTGAGAAAGAGGTTATTCATGATTTATTAATATTTTATAGGTATAATATATTAATATGAAATCATGTTATTTAATTAGTATTGATCAAGAATTAATTTGGAATTAATTTAGTGATCAAAAGAGACTAATTAAATTAACGGAGGCTGATTATGTAAATCAATGATATATATATATATATATATATATATATATATATATATATATATATATATATATATATATATATATATATATGGTTTGGGCTATTGATCCATGATGGGATAAGTTTATGTAAGTTCCATGAAGAGTTAGCCCACATAAGATATGGATCATAACCCAAAGTGTATGGATTAGGGTTTACCCATGACTCTTGGATTCCTACACTATGTATATATATATATATATATATATATATATATATATATATATATATATATATATATATATATATGTCCCCATGGCCTAAAATCGGTTACCCTTGTGTTCTTAGAGTTCATAGAGCCGATTTGAGTGCTAAGTAATCTCTCTCAAGTTCTCCAAATTGTTGGTGGTGTTTTGTGAACCATCTGAGGCATCACACTTGGGGTGCTAAGTTCTTAAAGGCCAAACACATCAAGCTACAACAAGAGGTAATTCTATAACTAGTTTTATAATTCATATGTCATGTTGTATGCTAGATTAGGCTTCATGCTTTGGAAAAAAATTGTTTGCATGTATAACTAGAGAAAAATTAGATCCAAAGCATCTAGGGTTGTATGTGTACCTTAAGGTTATTATAGTGCTCAAAACCCTTCAGTTATTTCCTATGAGTAGTATGTCATCAACATACAATACCAAGAAGCTAACTATACTCCCACTAGCTTTGACATATACGCATGACTCATCCTCACTTCTCGAAAAACCAAACTCTTTGACTTTCTCATCGAAACAAAGATTCCATCTGCGAGATGCTTTCTTTAATCCATACATGGATTTCTCAAGCTTACACACTCTATTAGGGTACTTCACATCTACAACACCCTCTGGTTGACTCATCTAAACATTTTCAGCCAGCTTCCCATTAAGGAAAGCGGTTTTGATATCCATCTGCCATATTTCATAATCATGAAACGCAGCTATGGCTAGCATAACCCTTATAGACTTAATCTTTGCTACTGGTGAGAAGGTCTCGTCATAGTCAACTCCAGGAGTTTGAGTAAACCTCTTCGCAACCAATCGCTCCTTATATGTGTGTACTTTCCCATCCATGTCGGTCTTCTTCTTGAAGAACCATTTGCACCCGACCGTCTTACGACCTGGTACATTTTCAACCAAGTTTCAAACTTGATTGTCATACATGGACTGAAACTCGCTGTCTATCGCCTCTTTCCACTTTGCAGACTCTTGGCCCGCCATGACTTCCTTGTAGTTATTAGGTTCATCCAAATTTATCAATGTACTATCACTGATAAACATATCACGTTCATTTGTAATATGAAAACCATATAACACAGGTGGAACGCTAACTCTAATGGAATGTCTCAGAGGTAAGGACTCGTTAACTAGTTCAACGGGAGTTTCCTCCTCAGGTTGGGCGCTAGTGTTATAGGTTCCTTCATCGCTTAACTCTTGAAGCTCTTCAAGGTCAATTTGCCTCCCACTGTCCTCTTGGCATATGAGCTCTCTCTTGCGATAGACTCCTATTCTCGCAACGAAGACAACATTGTCACTCGGTCTGTAGAAGATATATCCAAAGGAGTTTTATGGATAGCCGATGAAAATACAACTCTCACTACGAGGTTCGAGCTTGTTGTGAGTCTCTTATCTTACGAAAGCCTCACAACCCCAAACCTTTATATGTGCAACGAGGGAACCTTCCCTGTCCACATTTTGTGAGGTGTTTTGGCAACCTTCTTAGTTGGGACTAGATTAAGGATATGGGCGGAAATCTCTAAGGCATACCCCTAGAATGAGATAGGTAATGAAGCTCGACTCATCATGGAACAAACCATGTCCAACAAGGTTCGATTGCGTCACTCAGCCACACCATTAAGCTGCGGTGTCCTAGGTGGTGTCAATTGTTAAACAATTCCACATTCTTTAAGATAGTCATGGAACTCAATACTAAAATACTCACCACCTCGATCGGATCGGAGCATCTTTATCTTCCTGCCCAATTGATTCTCCACTTCTTGATTAAACTCTTTGAACTTTTCAAAGGTTTCTGACTTGTGCTTGATTAAGTAGATATATCCATATCTGCTATAATCATCGGTAAAGGTTACATAGAAGCGGTTAGCATCCCTTGTGGCGGATCTGAAGGGTCCACACACATCGGTGTGTATGAGATACAACAAACCCTCACCTGTTTCACAAGTACCAGTGAAAGGTGACTTGGTCATCTTTCCAAGCAAACAAGATTCGCACGTTTCATCCGACTTTAAGTCAAATGGCTCCAACACTCCATCCTTTTGTTGTTGGGCTATGCACTTCTTGTTGACATGTCCAAGACGACAATGCCATAAGCATTCCTTGTCCAAACCATTGGACGAATCAATCTGCAATACATTATTTCCCAAGTTGTCTACAACCATCACAGTTTCATATACACCATTACAAGGCAATGCTTCAAAATAAAATTTACTATAAAAAGCATTAATAGAACCAATTTCATTGTTAAATGAAAATCTAAAACCTTGTTTATACAAACCATGAAAAGAAATAATGTTTCTCGCCATATCTGGTGAGTAACAACAATTATTCAACTCTAAACCTAACCCATTACTAAGCAATAAATAATAAACTCGAATCTTGGTGACAGGCGACGCTTTCCTTTTCCCCATGATCAAGTTCATATTCCTGTGCTCCACATCCCTACTTCTTCTTAGACCCTGCAAATCAGAACAAATATGAAAACCACATCCTGTATCAAGGACCCAAGAACTAGCATGTGATGAGTTATTAGATTGAATAGTGTAAATACCTGTGAAGGTGGGCTTTATCTTCCCATCCTTAATGTCCTGCAAGTATTTAGGGCAACTTCGTTTCCAATGCCCTTTTTCATGACAATGGAAGCACTCTGCTTCCTTTGGATTGGACGAGGGAGTAGCAGAACCACCTTTGGACCCACTAGAAGAGGATCCATCATGAGACTTTCCCTTGTGATTCTTTGAGGAAGCTTTCCTCTTATTTCCCTTCCCATGTCCTATTGCCAGGACTGGGGCAGCAGCAGTAGGAGTGGATACAACAGACATGCCTTTTAAACTACTTTCAGCAGTTCTTAGTAGGCCTTGAAGCTTGCTTAGAGTGACTTCCTCCTTGTTCATATGATAAGTTATTCTGAACTGATCATAACAAGGAGGCAAAGAGTGTAGGATAATGTCAAAAGCCAACTCTTCGTCGAAATTGACATTCAACTTTAGCAAGCGGTCCACATATCTTTGCATCTTTTACAAGTGGGCCGTGATGGACTCTCCATCCTTCATTTTTGTTGTTATCATGGAGGCAATGATTTCATACCTTTCTTGTCGAGCACTCTGATGGTACGTTTCCATCAAGTCTTGGTGCATCTCGAAAGGCCAGAAGTCCTCGTAGGACTTCTGAAGTTCAGAAGTCATAGTGGCTAGCATGATGCATGACACCTTTGTCGCATCCTTCTCATGAGCCCTATACTCAGCCAATTGCTCAGGATTAGTAGTTTCTTCATCAATCTCCTTTAGCTCTTTTTCAAGGACATATTCTTTTCCCTCGTATCGAATGGCCATGCGAATTTTTCGAATCCAGTCACTGAAATTCAACCCATCGAAAATGTCCTCCCACATAAGTTCATGAGGAGAAAGAGCCAGAAGCATTTGAGTTTGAAGCGTTGTTTGAAGTTGACATCTGAAAAGAAAGACAAGTTTCATTAGATAGAAATTCCTTAATATAACACCCAAATGAAATATTAAGGCTAGGACCCAAACACAATATTTCATAATTCAGAAGAGGGATGTCGTAATCCAATTGCAAAATATTTGAAGGTAGGTAAATGACGATTTACCAATTTCACCACCCAAAACTAAATTTTTTGAAGAATTAAGTTTTATGAAATTCCTAGTTCTTTGAGATTCATTGAACTTTTCAGTGGCATGTTTAAATCTCGATTATGCCCTTCAAGTTTGTGACTGGGATACCGAGGATCACAAACAATGTGTGAATAACCATGCAAATGTGCTTGGTAATCTCAATGTCATTTATCACCTAATAAATGTGTCGGTTAACCACACACGCTCCATTGATCTATGATAAACATCGAGCTAACCTTTGCCACCCTTGCTAGTCCAAGTTAGTGTGCCGGTTAACCACACACGCTCCACTAACGACTTGGCAAGGTGCAAAGTGCAATTTCATGGAATAGCACCATTTTCACATTTTTCCTAAAGTAACTAAGATTGGGAATTTATGAAAAACATTTAGTTACTTTATAATATCATTATACTTATTAATGAGGATTAATGTCCTATCCTACCCGTTCGGCTAACGACCCTTCACCAGTCAAGGAAGCGGTGGGTGAGAGTGGACACCCATACAACCGTCATTTTATAGGCAGTTTCCTTATACCCCCTTATAGATCAGCTTCGTGAATGAGCCTACTAACGGTAAGAATGACTGTCTTATACATATATATATATATATATATATATATATATATATATAAGTATTAAGTTATTAATATTATAATAGCATAAGGGTTGAATTTTACACTTTTAAAACTCTAGGGTTTAGAATATAAATATTTCAAAATTAAAACTTTTTAATCAATTTATAAATTCCAAAACTTGAGGGCAAGTTTTGTAACTTTTGAAAACTCTCTTAGATCAATTTGAAAACAATTAAATTAATCATATAATTAAATATATCACAAAATTGACCTAATCTAATTTCATATAGCAAGATGATTCAAATCAAATTCTACAAATAGTTAATTTTTTTCACAAAATCAAGAAATTATCTTATAATTTGACAATCATCATTTAATTGGATGAGGATAATCATTACCTTATCAGAAAAATCGAATTTTATCAGTCAGAAAATTTTGTGGTAATGATCCTAATCCAAATCTGGCCAAAAAAACTCGAAAAACTGCAAACAAATGATCCAACTCGTCGAGCCAGGCAATGAAATCGTCGAGTTGGCCCTACTCGTCGAGTTCCTTCATGGGACTCGTCGAGTCCACCAGTTAGAGGCCAAAAATGAAATTTTTTCAACTTTGAAAACAATACAATTGCATCAATATAACAGAAAACACCCTAGGCTTTGATACCACTGATGGGCTTTAAGCACTATAACAATCCTATCGTGCACATACAACCCTAAATGCTTTGGAACTAAGTTTTCTCAAGTTATAAATGCAATTTTATTTTATCCAAAGCATATACCCTAGCTAGCATGCAATTGGAGATATACAGCATTAAAACTAGTTAGATGGATACCTCTTTGTTGTAGCTTGTAGTTCTTGGCCTTTCAAGAGCTTAGTACCTCAAGTGTGATACCTTTAATAAGTTACAAACACCAAAAGCAAAAGGAGGCTTATGAGAGAGAGGTTAGGAAGCACAAATCGGCTAGGGTTTCACCTTGGAATTCTTATGGCCGATTTTAGGGATGCTAGGGGTTACTTTTTTAGTATGGAATTCCTAGGGTTTCTTACATGTAAACCCTAATTCACCATGACTCTTCACATTTGATAGGCCCTTTGGACTAACTTTTCATGGACTCTCACGTAGATTTAGCCCATCCCTAATCAACATGGATCCTTAGCCCAAACTATAAGTATTACCGATTTACCTAATCAGTCCCTGGAAATTTAAGCAGTCTCTTTTGATCGCTAAATTAATTACAAATTAATTCTTGATCAATACTAATTAAATAATATGATTTCTCAATCAATATATTATTCTTATAATATATTAATAAATCAAAAATAACCTCTTTCTCAAATATCCATCTTATCAAATTGCTCTGGTGAAGGCAACCCAAAAGGACCATGCTACTATCGGGTCAAGTACATACCAATTATAGTTATGGGCTTAGACACCTAATCTAACATCATTTCACTGATGAAAGCCAGGAAATGTTTGTCTAAAGGATGCACATCCTACTTGGCATTCGTGATTGATGCAAAGAAAGAAAAAAAAGAGCTGCAAAGAATACCAGTGGTGTGTGATTATCCAGAAGTCTTTCCCAAAGATTTTCCTGGATTACCCCCTGATAGACAAGTGGAGTTTCGAATAGACTTGTTTCCAGGCTCAACACCAATAGGAAAAGCACCATATCGATTAGCACCGGAGGAGATGAAGGAGCTTATGACGCAACTTCAGGAGTTGTTGGACAACGGTTTCATTCGACCTAGTTCATCACCCTGGGGAGCTCCGGTGTTATTCGTGAAGAAGAAGGACGGAAGCATGAGAATGTGCATAGACTACCGAGAGCTGAACAAGGCAACGGTGAAGAACAAGTATCCATTGTCGAGGATTGGTGACCTATTCGATCAGCTGCAAGGTTCGAGCTATTTCTTAAAGTTCGATCTTAGGTCAGGATATCATCAGCTGAAGGTGAGAGAGCAAGATATTGAGAAAACCGCATTCTGAACGAGATACGGACACTATGAGTTTTTGGTTATGTCATTTGGACTAACAAATGCTCCAGAAACATTCATGGATTTGTTGAACAGGGTTTGTAAACCATTCCTTGATAAATCCGTGATAGTGTTCGTAGATGACATTCTGATTTACTCAAAGGGCCAGGAAGAGCATGGAAAGTATCTACGAGAAGTGTTAGAAGTGTTGAAGAAGGAGAAGCTGTATGCAAAGTTCTCCAAATGTGATTTTTGGATTCGAGAAGTCCAATTCTTGGGTCATGTGGTTAACTAGGAAGGGATAATGGTTGACCCAGCAAAGATCGAAGCTGTGATGAAGTAGGAACGGCCGAAAAGCCCCACGGAGATCCGAAGCTTTCTGGGATTAACTGGATATTACGGAAGGTTTATCCAAGGCTTTTCTTCGATAATTGCTCCATTGACAGCTTTGACCCATAAAGGAGCTACGTATACATGGAATGAGAAGCACGAAGAAGCATTCGAGAAGCTAAAGAAGAAGTTGTGTGAAGCACCAATTCTTTCTTTACCCGAAGGAGTTGAAGACTTTGCAGTTTATAGCGATGCGTCTGGAGTTAGGTTAGGTTGCGTTCTAACCCAAAGGGAAAAGGGGATAACATATGCATCGAGACAATTGAAAGAGCACGAAAAGAACTGCCCCACTCAAGATCTGGAGTTGGCAGCGGTAGTATTCGCCCTAAAGATATGGAGACACTGTCTTTATGGGATGAAATGCAAACTTTTCATTGATCATAAGAGTCTCCAGTACCTCTTTAATCAGAAGGAATTGAACATGAGACAACGACGCTGGCTAGAGTTACTCAAGGATTACGACTGTGAGATACTTTACCACCCCGGTAAAGCAAATGCTGTCGCTGATGCTCTAAGTCGAAAGGTAAACCCATAAAGGAAAAGGCCAAGAGCGTTGAGAATTGAAGTTGTCTCAACAATTGTGGAAAGCATTAAGAAAGCTCAAGAATAAGCTTTAGAGAAAAATGAACGAAAGGAAGAACGTTTGGGCAAAACGTTAGTGTTTGGTACAAACAGTCAAGGATTGAAGGTATTCCAAGATATGATTTGGGTACCTAAGATGGGAGAAATAAGAGATCTTCTTATGGAAGAAGCTCACAAGACCATGTACTCGATTCATCCCGGCAGCACACGAATGTATGGGGATCTGAAACCCTACTATTGGTGGCCAACGATGAAGCTTGATGTTATGTGGTCGAGTGTGTAACGTGTGCGAGAGTTAAGGCACCACATTAGAAACCATAGCAGACAATGAGAGATGGTCTATGGATAAGCTTGAAAATGCTTACGTGAAGGAAGTAGTAAGACTTCACGGCGTTCCTTTAACAATTGTATCTGATCGTGATAGTTATTTCATGTCAAGGTTTTGGAGGAGTCTACAAGAGGAAATGGGTATGAAATTGTGTTTAAGTACAGCCTACCATCCGCCGATTGATGGTCAGAGCGAAAGAACGATTCAAACATTGAAAGATATGCTAAGAGCATGTACCCTATATTTCGAAGGTAACTGGGATGAACACTTACCTCTGGTAGAGTTTCCTACAATAATAGTTTCCACTCGAGCATCAAGATGGCACCTTATCAAGCTTTGTACGGACAGAAATGTCGTATGCTGTCTTGTTGGCTTGAAGCTGGAGAAAAGCAGTTTATGGGCTCCGAGATAGTCCATCAGACTGCTGAAATGCTAAAGGTGATTAGGGAAAGGATGTTAGCAGCTCAGGATCATCAAAAGAGCTATGCTGACAAGAAAAGACGACCGATGACATTCGAAGTCGGAGATTCGATTTTTCTTAAAGTCTCACTGTGGAAGGGACTTATAAGATCCAGGAAAAGAGGAAAGTTGAGTCCAAGGTTTATTGGACCGTTCAAAGTTCTTCAGAGGATTGGGAATCAAGCTTACAAGCAAGAATTACCAGATGAACTAGATGGTATTCATAACACTTTTCATGTGTGTTATTTGAGGAAGTTCACGGGAGAAGTTCCCGACATAATTCCAATTTCAGAGTTAAGGATAGATGAAAATAAAAGGCCAATCGAAGAGCCTGAGGCAATTGTTGACCGTAAGACAAAGAAGTTACGACGCAAGATGGTCGACTTAGTTCTTGTGCGATGGAAACATACGAATGGGCCAAACCTCACCTGGGAAACAAAGAGTGACATGATGAGTCGCTATCCACATCTGTTTACTGATGCATGATTCCGGGACAGAATCATCCTAAGGGGGAGAGAATTGTAACGCCCGCGTTTCTAGGCTAAGCATTAATGTGATGATGTAATAGTTAGAGTCAACCATTGTAACCCATTTTGAAGTAATAAAGAGGAATTAATTGAATATTATGTGAATTATGTGATTTTATGTGCATTATACTTATTTATAAAATATAATAAATTAAAAGTGAAAATAAGCGTCAAAAATAAAAGTGTAGATAAACCCAATATTTATGAAGAAAGTGGTAGTGGTCGTGTCAAGGATTCCGGAAATATAAAGAACGCCGAAATCCGAGTTATAACGAAGAAGTTATGACTTGTCGAAGTTTTACGGCAAAACCGGCATGGCACCGGGAATCGTAAATAGTGATCTTTTGGTAAACTACTTTTTAGCATTAGATATCTAAATGAAATTTGTAGTCTTCGTTAAACCGAGAGCGTGCATGAAAAGAACGTCAAAATGTGACTTCGTATGAGGAGGTTATGATTTTTCTTAGATTTCGCATAGTGGTATACAACCCGGAATTCGAATTTCTAATCGAGTGATTTTTTGGTGACACAACCTAAATGAGAATTGAATATCTCATTAATAGGAGCTCAAAGATAAAAAGACAGTTGAAAACGGAGTCCGTATGTAGAAGTTATGAATTTTACATGGTCGTTAACAGTTTAATATTCTCATACTATTTAATTTAAAATCAGTCGAGAATTAGCCAACAGAGTATAAACAAAAGTTGTAGATTATGTCTCAAACTACGCGTAGATATAAAGAACGTCGAAAACAGAGCTCGTATGCTAAAGTTACGTGGTTTAGAAGTCGGCAGGGTGCTGCTGCGAAGGGGGTGACGTGACTGAATCTGTGTAACATCCCGACTCCCAGGTATAATATTTTTATAATTTTCATGATTTTTATTGAGCAACTCGACGAGTTGGAGGCCCCAACTCGTTGAGTAGAGAAGGGTTTTGGCCGCGTGGGTTTTACGACCGACTCGATGAGTTGGAGGGACCAACTCGAGGAGTTGGCACTGTGAGAAGAAAACCTAATTTCCCGGGATTGTGTCCTATTTAAAGGACCTTAAGCCCTCATTTCTGCCTCCCATGTCACCTTACTCCCCTGTGTGAAACGCTAATCATTTAGATTGATCTAAGAGAGAAAGAAGACCTAACTTTGAGCATTCTAGTGCGCTTTTGGAAGAGAAGAGAAGAGTATCAAGGCTTGGAACGAGAAGAGACTTTTGGATCCAATGTTTATCCATCCTTAGCTTCTGTTTGAAGGTAAAAGTCACCACCTTGCTCATTATTTTGATTAGATCTCGTGTTTAGGAAGTTTTAGGGCCTTTTCCATCCTTCCTTGAGACTTGGAGTATTTTGAGCCTGCCAAGAGATTGGGACTTCAGATCTGGACCTTGTGAGGTCCCTTAAGCCCAAAGGTCCAAGCTTTATCATGCTAGAGTAGAGATTTTATGCTTAGGACTCTAAATGGAACTTGTTTTAGCATTTCAAGCCCTAGTGCCATGCATGGACGTAAAGCTTGCAGCTTTACGTGGCATCTCAGCCTTGGGAGGCTAGATCTAGAGTTTGGGGTTGTAACTCTGCCTTAAAACGTCTGAATGAGAAAATAGACATAAGGGACTCGCCGAGTTGATAGGCCAACTCGACGAGTCGGCTAGGGTTTTCCCCGACGAGTCTGGACATGAGTAACTCGGCGAGTTGATGATACAACTCGACAAGTTAAGTTGGATTTTCACGATATTTCTGAAGGAACGATGGGACTCGACGAGTCCTTAGACGCACTCGACGAGTCGGGTCAACATGGGCTGTTGACTCGAGTATTGACTTCGATTGACTTTAGGGTTTGGTCAAGACAGGGATTATGGAGACCATGGAGGGGTAAAATGGTCTTTTACCCATCCCAAGAGATCAGAGAGAAAATAGCTTGGTTTATTTAGAGTTGTGATTTAAGTGTTAATTAGAGATAATTATGCGTTAGGCGGAGGCTTGATCGGTGATTCGTGTACGAGGTTTATTTGCTTGCTTACGAGGTGAGTCTTCTCACTATACTTACCTTGAGTGGTAATTTTGTGTGACCGGAGGGTCTTGTGTGCTTATATTGAGTATTGTGATATCCTGCATTATGTCTTTTTGATTTATGCTGTGTATTATGCTGAGCTTTACTGAGTTAGGATCGGAGGGTCCACCCAAGTTGAGGGACCAGAGGATTCCACTGAGACACATCAACCAGAGGGTCTTATTTGAGATATAGCCATGAGAGGCTAATGAGTTATGTGTGGTATTTTTGGGAACTCACTAAGCTTTGTGCTTACCGTGTTATGTGATATGTGTTTCAGGTACTTCTCAGTATCACGGGAAGGGGCCGACTTGATTGTACACACGAGATGGAGATATGTTTTTGAGGATCCTGGATTTTATTCAAACAATTATGGATATGTGTTTTTCATAATTTGACATTTTGGGGATTTTGTGAAACGTGATGATGATATTTATGTGGTTTTTGAAAATGAAAAATTTGTTTAAAAATTTACGGCATTACAAGTTGGTATCAAAGCCTTGGTTTGAGGGATTTGGATGTACCTTCGGGTGTGTCTGAACTCAAACTGAGGATTTGAGAATTTTTTTTTCAAAAGAAATGATTTTTCCAAAATGAGAAAGAGTTTTTAGAGAAAAACGAGTTGGAGCAGTGTGTACTATCAGCCAGAGCCCGAACGGTGATTTCCCAAAATACCCTTACTTATTTGTGTTATGAGATATTCGTGAGATATTAGGGATGCATGCTAGAGGATAGGGTAGGTATTTCATATCTTAGGGCTAGAGTTGCCTGATTTGTGATGCCTTAGCTTAGGAGATGCTATTGATCGATGTTATCTGTTATTTGCTTTGAGTATGTGCTGAGTAAGAGTATCTAGAAGGAATCACTTAGAAAGAGTTCTGAGTCGAGAGATAATCTAGGAGAGATACCTAGATGAGAATATGAGGATCTACTGAGAGAGTAGTCTGATATTCGTGAGAGATAGAGTACTTGTGAATTGGGATCCTAGGAGGAGGACTTGGGGTGACTACAGGTTGGTGTGGAAGGTAGTATTGGGCCCGTATTACTGAAAACACCGGATTTGTATGCAACCCAAGTAAGAATCCTTAGGGTACTAAGGAGCATGTAGGGGCGGGAAATCGAGTGTGAGTATGCTCGAACGAGTCTCTGATGATTTTTGTGTTGTGTTTCAGAGACATCATGGTGAGTACACGCCACAACCCCGAGGGCGGTAGTGCCAGTGACGAGGAGATCCGCTAGATCATTCATGAGGAGGTGGCCATAGCTATCTGAGAGGCGATACTGGAGATGTTTGGGTCTATCAAGACCACACCGATTGAGACATTCGACGAGCGATATGCTGCTGTTACTGAGGCTGCTGCTGCTGCAGCCACCGCAGCCGTAGCTGCTGCTTGGCCACAGGGAAGTGACTCGTTGTTGTTCCGAGAGTTCAGCAACACGAAGCCACCATAGTTTGATGGGACACATGATCCGATTGCTTCTATGAGATGGATCTATGACATTGAGGGGTGTTTTTATACGTGTTCATGCCCCGAGCACCTAAGAGTTCGGTTTGCGCTGAACCAGCTTCGCTTGGGAGCTAAGGACTGGTGGAAGTTTGTGATAGCCAGCTTTACTCCTGCAGATCATGCTTTAGTGACATGGGAGAGATTTACAAAGTTGTTCCGAGATGAGTATGTTCCCCCGGTGGAGAGGGAACGGTTAGCCTAGGAGTTTCTGTCTCTCAAGCAGAAGACATAAATTGTGACTGAGATCACGAGGATTTTCCATGATAGGGCGCTGTTTTTCCATGAGCGCGTGTCTACTAAGCAGGAACATGTGAGCCGATATCTGAGCATACTGAGGAGGGATATATGGGAGTTCGTGGCAAACTCGTCATACCGGACATTGGCTGAGCTTCAGACCAATGCTAGAAGGAGGGAGATTGAGCTAGAGTTACAGACCAGAGAGGAGGAGGAGTCCCGGGGTAGAGACATGAGACCGATACAGTCTTAGCCGGCTATGAAGCGGGCAAAGCCCGCTGATACGAGAGCTGGGGGCCAGAAGGGCCGCACTTGTGGCAAGTGCGGCAAGAGTCACGAGGGATCATGCCGGACAGGGATTTGCTACAAATGTGGCAAAGAGGGGCACATGGCAAAGGATTTCCCCAAGGGGTTTGCAGTTTGCTTTCACTGCAACCAGACCGGCCATCGGAAGGCCGAGTGCCCTCAGCTCATTCAAGGATCAGCCTAGGGTTCTGCACCTGCTGCTTTATATGCTACTAATAATCGGCCAGCGAAGGTCGAGACACCGAGGGCTCGTGGGAGAGCTTTTCAGCTGATAGCGGAGGAGCTCCGCGCAGTACCTGATGTCGTGGCTGGTACATATTTCCTTATTTATATTATTTTGAGATTTGTTGTGCTTATGCTGTGCTGTATATAGGTACTTTTCTTGTGAGTTCTGTACCTGCTTTGGTGTTATTTGACTCGGGTGCGATTCGATCCTTCGTGTCTTTAGCTTTTAGTCGTCACATCAGTATCAGACATGAGGTGTTGAGTCGACCTCTGAGGGTTTCTATAGCCGGCGAGCATGCGGTTTTTGGCACTGATGTATTCCGGGGATGTGTACTAGAGATTTTTGGTGTTGAGTTCCCGATAGACCTGGTGCCGATAGCGATGGGTGATGTCTATGTTATAGTGGGCATGGATTGGTTGAGTCGGTTTGGAGCTGTGATCGACTGTGAGCGACAGATGGTGACCATACGAGACCCTAGTGGGGGAGTGATTACGGTGTATGGCGAGGGTACCATATCTGGATCAGGTTTCTGCTCTGCTCCCAGAGCGAGACATAGTCTACAGTAGGGTTGTATGGGATTTTTGTCGTACGTGATGGATATGCGGGTTGCTACAAAAGGCTGAGTTCTATCTCTGAGGTTCCGATAGTGTGCGAGTTCCTGGATGTTTTCCCCGAGGAGTTGCTGGGTGTGCCTCCTGAGAGGCATGTGGAGTTCCGGATTGATTTGGTTCCGGGTGCAGTGTCTATTGCCAAGGCACCTTATCGCCTTGCGCCGCCTGAGATGCAGGAGTTATCCTCACATCTCCAGGAGCTGCTGGGGAAGGGTTTTATCAGACCGAGTAGCTCACCGTGGGGAGCGCCGATCCTTTTTGTCAAGAAAAAGGATGGTTCACACCGGATGTGCATCGATTACCGAGAGTTGAACAAGCTGACGGTCAAGAACCGTTATCCCCTACAGAGGATCGACGACTTATTCAATCAGTTGCAGGGGGCATCTTGGCTTTCCAAGATTGATTTGAGATCTGGATATCGTCAGATGAGATTTTGTGAGGAGGATATCCAGAAGACGGCCTTTAGGACTCGTTATGGGCACTATGAGCTTGTGGTGATGCCTTTCGAACTCAGCAACGCACCGACATCATTCATGGATCTCATAAACCGGGTGTGCAGGCCCATATTGGATCGGTCGGTGATTGTGTTCATCGATGATATTCTGGTATACTCGAGGACCAGAGAGCAACACGAGGAGCATCTTCGGGAGATTCTTGGAGTATTAAGGACGGAGAGGCATTACGCCAAATTCTCCAAGTGTGATTTCTGGTTACGAGAGGTCCAGTTCCTGGGGCACCTTGTTAATAAGAATGAGATTTTGGTCGACCCGACCAAGATTGAGGCAGTTATGCGATGAGAGGTGCTGAGATCCCAGTCAGAGATCTGTAGTTTTCTGGGTTTGGCCGGCTACTACCAGAGATTTATCAGAGATTTCTCCAAGATTGCTGTTCCTCTTACCATATTGACCTGGAAAGGTGTTACTTTTGCCTGGGGGCCCGAGCAGCATGCCTCATTCAAGACTCTTCGCCGGAGATTGTGCGAAGCTCCAGTGTCAGCCCTTCCCGAGGGAGTGGAGGACTTTGTAGTTTACTGTGATGCATCTACATCAGGGATGGGTGCTGTGTTGATGAAGAGGGAGCATGTGATAACATATGCATCAAGGCAGTTGAAGCCTCATGAGACGAGGTATCCCACCCATGATTTGGAGCTGGGGGCGGTGATTTTCGCCCTCAAGATCTGGCGCCACTATCTGTCACACCCCAAAACCGGAACGGCGGAAACGTTCTGGGGTGGAGGACGTCATGTACAATATCATAACAATGCATAATAGTAAAGACAAGCAACAACATCCATTGCATTAATATAATAATTGTAGTACAAGCGTGTTCTGTATAGTTTGTAAGACACCCAAAAGTATAATCAAAATAAAAGATGAGTCTTGTATGTGCTCCATCTTCTCAAAAGCTTCATCTGTACCTGTCTACTGATGACCTGAGAATACAAGTTATTTTGAAAGAGTTTATCAACATAAAGCTGGTGAGTTCATAAGTATTTAGTGTCATTGCTTGTATAAAAATGTTTGTAACAACGAAATGTAGTAACTGATTTCAAATGTTTGTAAATAGTATACTCCCTAGAAAATCCTATATTTTCCAGTAAAATGTAGTCTTCTAACAAGACCCGATTGTTTGTATGTTTGTTCTTTCGTAAATGTAAGAGTATTCCCCAGTGAAACTATCAATATGAAAATATAGTTTTAGACTTCACTCATATAAGGTGATTACAAAATAAATGTAATAGGGGAAATAAATGCCTTACTCCAGCAGTATCACTGCTGACTAATAGTGATGAAAATGAAGACTACAGGTAGTATTAAATGTACAATACACCTTGGGGAGTCCGTTTTACCTTTAATTCTTAATTGGTTAATTAAAGGTTTGAATGTGAACTCGTATGTAACCATGCTGATCGACGGCTAAATAACTGATGACCCTCCAGGTCATATGTAGTGAGGTAACATTCTGTCACCCCTTGGCCTTTCGGCTGGGATTGTAGCTAGCAGTCGGGATGTGGGAGTGTCTGTCCCGTATAGATCTATACACATAATGCCCGCTCTCCCTCCAGGAGACTCTGGTTACAAAGTGATACCACGATGAAGTGTCGTATCGAGAAATAGTATGTCACATTCGGTTTATAGTATTCCAAATAGTTGTATAGTATGTCATAGCGTAGTGATGTTTTTGTTGGATTAATGTCTAAGTCCATAACTATAATTGGTAAGACTTGACCCGACCCGACATGGTCCATTTGGGTTGCATGGCATCATGCATTTGGATAGACTATAATGAGAGAAATAACACTTAAGGTTGGTTAATATATTATAAGTTCTAATATATTAATAAGGTTATTTAATTAGTATTGGTCAAGAATTAATTTGGAATTAATTAAGTGATCAAAAGGAGACTAATTAAATATATGGGTTGATTGTGTAAATCATTCATTCTTATATATGTGGGCTTGTGATCCAAGATTCCTTATGTTGGACTAAGTCCATGGGGTGACCCATGGATACTCCATGGAGGTTAAAATCCATGGAGCATAAGGAATGGGTAAAGTTATGAGTTACATGGTGTAACCCTAATAGCCACCATATAAAAGAATCTCATGGCTCAAGAAATCGTGCACTAATGTGTGAGTGTGAGGGCTAGACGATTTCAAGGAGTGTTCAAGTTTCTCTCAAGTTATTCCAAGTGTATTTGGTGTTGTGTGAACCATTTGAGGTGTCACACTTGGGGCACTAGGCACTCAAGCTTTATGAAGACATTTTACATCAAAGAGGTATGTATTCTATCTTGTTATATTTATTATTTTGTATGCTAGATTAGGATAATACCTTGGATGTTCATAATTGTATGTATAATAGAGAAAACATAGATCCAAGGTATTTAGGGTTGCATGTACACTTAGGAGTGTTAGAATTGTCAAAACCCAACAGTGGTATCAGAGCCTAGGCTTGTTTTCTTGTTATACTTGCAAAAGTAGCTGAAAAATCGAGTTGGATGCATATATTCGATTGTTTTGGCTGGAATTGGACTAGGAACATTACCCTAAGATGTTTTTCGACTTATAAACTTGTTTTTGATGTGGTAATGTTCATGCTAATCCAATTTCTAAGATAATTGTCATAATTTCAAGATTTGTATTAGTTTGTATGTTCATGCTAATTTCTTGAAGATTGATGATTTGAATTATCTTGTTCTTATGAGGTTCTTAGAATAATAGAAAAGTTGTGTGAAATAGTTGTTTTCAATCCATTTTAATCTAAGAGTTGATTCCAAAGTGTGTTTTTCTAACTTGTCCTCAAGTTATATGAAAAGTCACATTTAAGAATCATAAAACTCATAAAAGTTGGCAAAGGTTACAAAATGAAGAGTCTAGTTCTAATTAAATGGTTTTATGACTCCATAACTTGTCCTCAAGTTATGGAGGTTCAAGAGTCTCTTCATTAAATTTAAAAAAAAAGTGTAACCTTAATTAGTTCCATAAGTTACAATAAAAAAAAGTTATTTTTTTTATTAATTAGTTTAAAGTCTTCCATAACTTGTCCTCAAGTTATGGAACTTGAAGAGTTTTTTTTTTTTTTTTATTTATTTATTTTATTTTATTTAATTTAAACTACTTTAAACTCATAAGTTATGGAATTAATTAGTTTTGAATAGTTTCAAAACTTGCCCTCAAGTTTTGGAATTTGAAAAGTTTTCACTTATGAATACTTTAATTCCAAGTTAGCCCTTAGAATTTTAAAAGTTAAAATTCAACCCTTATACTTTATAATATTATAAGTTAATAATATTTATATATATGTATAAGAGTAAAGTCAGTCTTACCGTTAGTAGGCCTCATTCACGAAGCCAGTCTATAAGGGGGGTATAAGGTTACTGCCTATAAAATGGCAGTTTAATGGGTGTCCACTCTCACCCACCGCTTCCTTGACTGGCGGAGGGTCGTTAGCCGAACGGGTAGGACAAGGACTATAATTCTCCTTTCATTAAAAGTATTAATGATAAATACTAAGTAACTAAACTCTTATTAATACCCAATCTTAGTTACTTAGGAAAATGTGAATTTGGTGCTAACCCATGAAATTACACTTTGCACTTTGCTTAAGTCGTTAGTGGAGCGTGTTAGGTTAACCAGCACACTAACCTGGACTTAACAAGGTAGGCAAAGGGTAACTTAATATTTATCATAGTATCGGTGGAGCGTGTGTGGTTAACCGGCACACTGATTAAGGGGTAAATATTAAGGGTACCAAGTATATTTGCATGGTTATTCACACCTTGTTTTGTGATCCTCGGCATCCCAGTCACAAAACCTGAAGGGCACACTCGAGATTGAAACATGCCTTTGAACAGTTCAATGAATCTCAAAGATCTAGGACTTTCAAATCCAATTAAAACCTAATAAATTATTTCGTTTTTCATGGTGGAAATTGGTGAATCGTCATTCACCTACCTTCAAATATTTTATAGCTTGGATTACGGCATCCCTCTTCTAAGTTATAAAATAGTTTGTTGGGTCCTAGCCTTAATATTTCATATTTGGTGTCATATTAAGGACTTTAAATCAACTATCTTGAATATCTCCCAAAAAGATGTCTGGTCTAGACATTTATGATCTTCCCAAATCTCTTGAAACAAGCTTTCCTAAATGAAGATGATGTCCCATGGATATCATACTTCTTTCACCTCCTCCAATTATTCTCCCTAACCCACAAGTTCCTAAAAAGTTTAAGGTCACTCAAGCCCTATTGGCAAGGCAAGGTCTAGGTGTGATCACATCTTGGAGATGTAGTCACATAGTGACAAGCCGGGAGAGTTGGGTGTCAAAGTCTTGAGAAAGTTGGTGGCTCAACTACTTTCTAAGTCACATAGTGAGTTCTTTCGGGAATCCTATGAAACAGACTAAGACAAGACCCTTAATGATCTTATCTATTTGCTAAGATCAACTTCCTAAAACGCTATGGATATTGACAATGATGACATTGGATATCCAGTAAAGCTCTCTCTTCCCAATGGAAAGGGATCGACCATAGTCAACTCGGTTGACCCAATGGTAAAGAGAGAGGCGAAGTCTGAGATAGTCCCATTATCAAGGGTCCATAGGTAACTATTTCTAAAGGAAGGGGCATTGGTTACGAAGCTGCCAAATTTACCTAAGGATGTTAAAGTCAATAAGTTTGGCTCTACTTCAGGTAAAGTCCATTGTCTAACTCTATTAAGTACATGCTGATTCTAATCGCGAAGATGGATTTCAATCGCATGGTTCGGTGATCAGAATTTTGGGCTATTACTTAAGAGTTATGATATTTATATTGCTTAGGAATAGATAACAACAAGGTTTTCATATGGATTGTAAGGATAAGTTTTTCCGCAAAGTTTTAAAATAAAAGAAAAAGGTTTTGATTTTATTTATTTTAAGTATCCTTACAATGGCATTTGTGAAAAGTTGTTGCTTATAAGATTCCATTGATAGCAATATTGGAAAAATGGATTTGATTCTTTCGGTTGTGGTAGTGTCTAATATTACCAAATAAGGAAATACGCTCATCACCCAAGGTTCAATTGGACCGAAACTTGGAATCATGCAAGTTGTATAGTATGATGAATGAGAACTTTCAGCTTGGAAAATTAAGACTAATTCCTTATGTGAATAAGGAAAGGACTAAGGGATCGAGTACACATTCTTGTGCACTGGTCAAGTCCACCACAAAAGATCAAGAACACTATTCGTCATGATTTACTTAAGTTCAGTAAATATGGTTATACTTATAAGTTTAAGTATAAGTCTGTAGCATTGGAGAAGTTTCAACGTGAGACAGAACGAATAAGAAGAATCAAAGTATGGCAGAAAGATAAAAGTTTCTCAAATATGAAAAGATGGGAGAGTACTTTAGTATCATGTTTATGATCATCTTAATGATTAAGATACCATATCACAATTGGTCCTCTAAAGTCATCTTAGTGCATTCTTATGACTAAGAAGAGGAGTCATGAATTGTTGAAATGGTTAAATCAAAAAGATGAGTCATACTTCGTTCCAAAACAAGTCTTAGAGTCATACTCCAAGACTATAAGTTGAGTGGCATATCTTAAAGAAAGGTTTATAACACTTGTCAAATGTAAGAGTAAAAGTGTCCTACTCTTGTACATTTGAAGTTGGTAAGTTGTGATGTTTTGGATTAAACAAAGACCAACTAAGGCCAATTGTGTGAAGTGTTTGTCTTGATAAAGAATCCGCACTATCTCTTGAATATTTGGCAAGATAGTCTTATATGTCAAGAGGACAGTGGGAGTCTTAAAGATCCTAAAAAGAATTTCAAGAACTAATCAAGAATAAAACCTGAGGTTCTTCACTAGCACACGACTTAAGGTTTATAACCTATCATGTTGACATATTCTGTGCCCATTCCAGTTAAAGTTGGCTTTGCATAGGAGTTCTGAAAGTTCTCAATTGGTTGCATAACAACTTGGAAGCAATGGCAGGCCCTGTACTGCCAGGTGGCAAGAAGTTAAGATTGCATAAGTTCAGTCCATATGAGTTTGGATTTGTCATTATCCTTGTCTTGTGACTATGGTTTTGACGATTCACATGGATAAGAACACATACACCATAAAATCTAAGGGTCATAAGGTTTTTCTCCGATTCATGAAAATGATGGTGAGGAAACACTTCCACCAAGTAGATTTGAAGCAGATGGCAAAAGGTCTATACAATTGAGACTATGATTACGGCATCCCTTTTCATAGTTCTGAAATTGTTTAGACACACATGCATGCTATCTAAGGAAAGGTGTATGATTTTGATAAAGTTTTATCAAAGCATCTCGTATCAGAAATCTGAACTTTGGTAAGGAAGTCAATAAAGTATTGATTTCTAGAAGTCCAGCTGATTTCTGAGTACATGTCAAAGCTAGTGGGAGCATAAGTGTTATGCTAATAATCATCATGTTAGTGGGAGCATGATAATTATTGTTAGTGTTGCAAGTTAGCAATGTTAATTATAGAAAACAAAAGTTTCAATTCGTGTGGCTGCAGGGATTGAAAAAGTTGTTTTGCTATAATTAAGGGAGAGGATATACTTCATTTCAGTTCTAAAGGCTTAGATTGAGACCTTAATCATCTTTAGTCAAGAATATATATATGAATTTCATGTTGGATTGGTTCAACTTAAGGAAATTCTATATATTGCGTTCTCAAAATTCGATTATGATTACGACATCCCTCTTCATAGTCAAATTTTGAAAACATGGTAAATAAAAATTTTGTAGCAAAAGACTGGTCTAGAATCATGTCTTTATGTGAGACATCATGAATCATGTACCATTTGCTTTGGGTACAGGATCGATTGCATGTGCTATAATATTTGTCATTTCTAAATTTTTCCAAATGCCCAGAGGCATTAAGAAGGGAAAACGTCTAGAATATTTCAACTTGTATTCCCCCCCCCCCCCCCATAAAAGCATTTAAAATCATTTCAAAGGTTGATTAAGGGGTATGAACTCACCTGCAGTGAGTGGTTTGGATGGAAGTGTCGGATAGGATGCTAAGTGCCAAGTGAAGACTTGAACACACACACGGATCCTATCTAACATGTAATGACACATATATGTATCGAATTAGTCATTTAACAACTAATTAATTAAGTAAGGACACCCTAAAACATGGATAACACTTTGATTCAAGTGCTAGGAGTATCAAGGGGTTGTATCTAAAGAGAGTATGACCTTACATTGGAGTTTACTGCTCATGTGGTAACACCACATGAGTTTACGATTTATGGTCATTTCCCCCATGAGTTTACGGCCGTAAACTCATGGTAGTTAGCACCATTGTGTGTTTTAGGGTCTTACAAGTCAAGGTTAAGCATCCTATGATCAAGTCCAAGCCTTAGGAAGTAATAGTGGCACCATTTGCACCAACTCTTAGAGTTTACGGCCCATGGTCATAACCCCATGAGTTTACGGCCGTAAAATCATGTGTGCTTGCTTCTTTTGCTTGTTTAAGGTGCTATACTCCTCAAGGAAGTGGTCTAGACTTGGTTCCAAGGCTCTAAAAGGGACTAGGGCTCATATGGCCCCCTTATTAGGGTTTACGGTTTTTAGACCAACTCCCATGGAGTTTACGGTTTTGGGTTTACGGTCCAAGTGGGTTTACGGCCGTAAACCCATGGTAACTCCTACCATTTCGTGGTTTAAGGTCTTTAGCTCATGCATGCAAGGTTCTAGTCCATTATTCAAGCCCTAGAAGGTAATGGTGGCACCTATGTACCACCTTATGGTGTTTGCGGTCCAAGGAGATTGCCTTGGCCGTAAACCCATGTGTTCTTGGGGATTCTTGGTGTTTTTCCATGGTTTAACAAGTGTTCTAAGTAAATAACTAGTTAGGAGGAGTGTACCTACTTATAGGAAGCTTGTAAGAGTGTTTAAGGTCCAAAAACACTAGTGTGTGTTCTTGGTGTTTTGAACAACAGTTGAAGATCTATGAAAAAGACAAGATTTCATGGATGAAATCATGTATGACTACTAGATGAAGTGTTATAACAAAAAATCAAGAGAAGAAACACTTACATTTTGGAAGATTAGAAGAACTATGTTATGATACTTGAGAGAGAAAGTTGGGTGTTCTTGAGCTTGGAAGTGAGAAGTAAGAAAATGAAGAGTAAACTCATGCCTTAAGCATGAGTTCACGGCCAAGAGGAGTTTACGGCCCAAAATCCCCAAGTTTGGCCGTAAACACCTTGTTATGGTGTTAAATGTTTATTTGTTACACATCATTCCTAGAAGTTACTTCCTTTCATTTGTTTGTTTGACGAATTTAAAATAAAAACACCCAAACGGACTTTAAACTGGCTAAAATTAATACAGATGAATTTGACTATTATTTGCAGTGCTTGACTGAAGGGTTTGTACAAATAGGAATTTCGGGTTGTCACATCATCCCCCCGTTAGAGGGAATTTCGTCCCGAAATTTGAGTTCAAGCAACTAAGTTATTACAAATAACTAAGTAAAAAGGTGAGGATATTTAAGTTTCATTTGATCCTCGCGCTCCCATGTGAATTCCGGTCCTCGCTTGGCGTTCCAGCGAACCTTCACGATTGGGATACGGCTTTGTTTCGTTCTCTTGACCTCTCGGTCCATGATCTCTACAGGTTCTTCCACGAAGTTAAGGCCCTCGTTGATCTCGATCTCGTCGAGTGGGATTAAAAGAGTCTCGTCGGATAGGCACTTTTTCAAGTTCGAGACGTGGAAGGTAGGATGTACGTTACTAAGCTTGCGGGGTAAGTTGAGTTTGTAAGCTACGGGGCCGATTCTAGCGAGAATCTCGAAAGGCCCTATGTATCTTGGATTTAGCTTTCCACGCTTTCCGAAGCGTATTAAGCCCTTCCAGGGTGAGACTTTCAAAAGGACTCGGTCTCCCACCTGGAATTCCAAAGGTTTCCTCCGTTTGTCTGCGTAGCTTTTCTGTCGGTCTCTAGAGGCCTTTAATCGTTCACGAATCTGAACGATCTTCTCTGTCGTTTCCCGAATGATCTCCGGACCCGTGAGAGTGCTGTCAGGAGCTCGTCCTTTAGCTAACTGAGTGTCACCCACCTCAGCCCAGCACAGAGGGGATCTGCACTTCCGGCCATAGAGGGCTTCAAATGGAGCAGCCTTTATGATCGTGTGATAACTGTTATTGTAGGAGAATTCAACAAGGGGTAAGTGGGTATCCCATGCCTTCCCAAAGTCGATCACACAGGCTCGCAACATATCTTCTAAGGTTTGGATAGTTCTATCACTTTGTCCGTCGGTCTGTGGATGGTAGGCCGTACTCATGTCCAGCCTCGTTCCTAGGGAGCTTTGTAATGACTGCCAGAACCTCGAAGTGAATCTACTATCCCTATCGGAGATAATAGATATAGGAACACCATGCAGTCGAACGATCTCCCTAATGTATGTTCTTGTGAGCTTCTCCATTTTGTCAGTTTCCTTGATGGGCAGGAAGTGTGCGGATTTGGTCAATCTGTTGACGATGACCCAAATGGTATCAAGTCCACCCGTTGTCTTGGGTAGCTTGGTTATGAAGTCCATAGTGATCCGCTCCCACTTCCATTCAGGTATCTCTGGTTGCTGAAGTAAACCTGATGGTTTCTGGTATTCGACCTTAACCTTTGCGCAAGTAAGGTATTTACTTACGAAGGTAGCAATCTCTGCTTTCATGTTAGGCCACCAGTATGACTTTTTAAGATCCAGATACATCTTATCTGAACCCGGGTGGACGGAATATCGAGTGTTGTGTACTTCATTCACGACCAAGTCTCTGAAGCCACCGTGTCGCGGTGTCCAGATCCGGTCCATGAGATATTAGGCTCCGTCACCCTTAACTTCCAAGTTCTTATCCATTCCACATAGGGATTCTCCCGCCACATTTTCAGGTTTTAAGGCTTCGAGCTGAGCCTCCTTAATTTGTGCGGATAGATGTGAATGGATAGTCATTGTTAATGACTTGACTCTTCGACCAGAATATTCCTTCCGACTTAGGGCGTCTGCTACCACGTTGGCTTTACCCGGATGATAACGAATTTCGCATTCGTAGTCGTTGAGTAGCTCGACCCTCCGTCGTTGTCTCATATTGAGCTCCTTCTGGTTGAATATGTGTTGTAGGCTTTTGTGGTCTGTAAAGATAGTGCTCTTTGTACCATACAGGTAGTGTCTCCAGATTTTCAGGGCGAACACAACTGCTCCCAGTTCAAGATCGTGGGTGGTGTAGTTGACCTCGTGTGTCTTCAGCTGTCTTGAGGCGTAGGCGATGACCTTACCTCGTTGCATCAGAACACAACCGACCCCCTGGTTGGATGCATCGCAGTATACCACGAAGTCTTCTATCCCTTCGGGGAGGGATAGTATCGGTGCGGTGCATAAGGCTCGCTTTAGCGTTTGAAATGCCTTCTCTTGCTTCTCTTCCCAGTCAAAGGCCACGCCCTTCTGGGTCAATGTCGTAAGGGGTTTCGCAATTCGAGAGAAGTTCTGTATGAACCTGCGGTAGTAGCCAGCGAGGCCTAGAAATTGACGAATTTCTGTAAGCGTCTTCGGTGCTGACCAGTTCTCGATGGCTTTAATTTTGGAAGGGTCCACGTGGATTCCTTCTTCGCTAACCACGTGTCCTAAGAATTCGACTCTTCGGATCCAAAATTCGCATTTAGAGAACTTCGCATAGAGCTTCTCTGATCGTAAGGTTCCTAGGACTTGTCGTAAGTGATCGCTATGTTCCTCCTTACTTCGAGAGTAGATAAGTATGTCATCGATGAAAACGATGACGAACTGATCCAAGTAAGGACGGCATACCCTATTTATTAAGTCCATGAATACTGCGGGCGCATTGGTCAATCCGAATGGCATCACTACGAACTCGTAGTGTCCGTAACGAGTTCGGAAGGCTGTCTTCGGAACATCCTCCTCAAGCACTCGTAACTGGTGATACCCGGATCTTAGATCAATCTTGGAAAAGTAGCTCGCCCCTTGAAGCTGGTCGAATAAATCGTCTATGCGAGGAAGAGGGTAACGATTCTTGACTGTAAGTTTGTTGAGTTCCCTGTAATCGATGCACATACAGAACGATCCGTCTTTCTTCTTTACGAACAAGACTGGTGCTCCCCAGGGTGAGAAGCTTGGTCTTATAAAGCCCTTGCTGAGCAGTTCGTTTAGCTGACCAGATAGTTCTTGCATCTCAGCAGGTGCTAGACGATAGGGCGATTTGGCTACGGGGGTCGCTCCTGGAATTAAGTCGATTCGGAACTTGACTTGACGTTGATGGGGGTAACCCTGGGAGTTCTTCCGGAAAGACGTCGGGAAAATCGCGTACTACGGGGAGGTCTTTTAGGTCTTTTATTTTCCGGTTCATATCGACAACGTGCGCCAGGAATGCACGATATTCCTTACGCAAGTAGTTCTGGGCTTGAATACTTGAGATGACACGAAGGCTCGTACTGGGTTTGTCTCAGTAGATCAACAAGGTTTCGTTATTCGGTAGGTTTAGGCGGACTGCCTTTTCGAAGCATAGAATATCAGTACCATGGAGACTCAACCAGTCCATGCCCATAATGACATCGAAACTCTTGATCGATACGGGTATGAGGTCGATTGGGAATGAATAGTTATCTATCGTGAGGGTACAACCTATGTAAATCTCGTTAGAACTCTCTGTCTTGCCGTTATCCATTTCTACGACGAAGGTTTCTTTTAGTGTTTGCGAGCATAGAATGTCAGTACGATGGAGACTCAACCAATCCATGCCCACAATGACATCGAAACTCTTGATCGATACGGGTATGAGGTCGATTGGGAATGAATAGTTATCTATCGTGAGGGTACAACCTATGTAAATCTCGTTAGAACTCTCTGTCTTGCCGTTAGCCATTTCTACGACGAAGGTTTCTTTTAGTGTTTGCGGTGATTGTTTAAGTAAGTGTTTAAATTTTTGGTTTACGAAGCTCCTTTCTGCCCCACTATCGAATAGGATACAAGCATAAGAGTTATCGAGAAGGAACGTACCCGTGACTACTGTAGGGTCTGCCACGACTTCATTGTGGCCAATAGCAAGTAGTCTTCCTGCTCCTCCCGCATTCCCAACTTTCGGACAGTTTCTTTTGAAGTGACCTGTCTCGCCGCACCCGTAGCAGGCTTGACTCACTCCTGTACCGGGGACCTGGGTGATGGGTTTGGGTTGTATTCTGCAAAACCGGGCGGTATGGCCCTTCCGGTCGCAATTAGTGCAGTGCATTTCACGGCAGGGGCCGTTATGATGGAAGGAGCACTTGGTGCACTTGGGTAGGCTCCCTGCATATGGTTTGACTGGTACAGGGGCAGCAGGAGTAGTGGCAGCATGGACAACCACAATCTGTTGGTTCTTGGAAGAGGGTTGAGCTGACTTGCCCTTCTTTCGGTCCCAACGCATCCTCTTGTTGTCAGCTGTTTTGGTTGATGCGGATGCAGTCGTTGTAGTTGTTGATGGAGTAGAAGGAGTTTTGTGATCGATGAGCCTTTGGGCCAATTCCTTGGCACTATCAAAGGTCGCAGGGTGAGATGCTATAACGTTCCCTCGATATGGGGGTACCAGACCCAAGATGTATCTTTCGATCTTTTTGTTTTCGGTGGGGACCATGTTGGGACATAGCGTCACCAGGTCGCAGAACCTGGTTGTATAAGCCACTATGTCGGTACCCTTCATTTTGAGGTTCCAGAGTTCCTCCTCGAGCTTCTGAATTTCGCCCCTCGGGCAGTACTCCCTTGTCATAAGGTCCTTCAGTGTATCCCAGCCCATGGCGTTAGCTGCTACCAATGAGAGTGATTTGACATGGCCATTCCACCACGTCAAGGCCTTTTCATTTAAGGTGCAAGCTGCGAACTTTATTTTGCTTCCTTCTGGGCATGAGCAAATCTCGAAGATTGCTTCCGTTCTTTCGATCCATTGGGACAGCTCAATGATCCCTCCGGTTCCGTTGAAGTATGTTGGTTTGCAGCTGATGAAATCTTTATAGGTACACTCCCGTGCACGTGGATGGATTTCACCATGGCTGGAGTTGGTGCCAGTACCTGTTCCACTAACACCACCAGAGTTTACTTGGGCCATGGCGGCGGTCACAGCTGCGGTCACGGCTGCCTGAAACATCACCGCATCGAACTGCGGAGGGGGTGGCGGTGGTGGAGTTTGATTCGCAGGCGTGTTTCTGGTCGGACGCTTTCGAGGCGACATCTTTTACTGAAAGTTCATAAAGATGATGATAATAGTAAGAATCGATTGTAAGCATGATGAGAGTGTTTCGTGGACTAAATCGCCATAGTCCAACTATTAGATAGAGTCACAACATTAGAGTAGGGATACACAAGAGTAAAGACTTCCCAATAGATTAGATAACTGCCAATATTACTGGTATTAATGATGTAAAAATGAGTTCGGGAAAAATGACCTAACAGTAGGTCTTACATCAAACCATAAGAGAAAATGTTGGCAGCCTAGAAGTCTAGTTATAGTACTTTCAAAGTTAGGAATGTTTATAGACAAGTGCTCCATATAGCATAGAAAAGAAAGGCTATTCCTTAACCAAAAGAGAAATATGAGTCGACATCTTCTACCGGGCGACGGGTATCCCTTGGGCGAACCCTAAGGTCTGCCAGTTGGCGTACAACTTCCTGAAGATGTCGTTCATGCGCCCTCTGACGCACTTGGAGTTCCATGACTTCGGCTCGGGATGCAGCTAGTTGTTGTTGTAGAGCCTCATTGGTTCTCCTGGTTCTTACCATAGCCTCTTCGAGTTGGCGAATGCGGACCGTGTTAAGGCCAGAGTTGGCGTCAATTTCCACCACTCGATCAATGGCTGCATGACCTTGCTCGACGTTCCGAGCAATCCTACGGACCATGATGGGTAGGACTCGGTCAGCTGACCTCCCTCTCTTAGATTGTAAAAACTCCGGTCCCCATTGTAAGGCAAGGGCTGACCCTGCTCATCACTCCAACGATTCAAGGTTGTTGCCCACAAGGGAGTGGGACCTTGAAATGCCGGACGGGGGTTGAGGTTTGGAACTTCACCTTCTGTGGGTAGGTTGTTGACTTCTGGCTCGGAGTCGGAGCCATCCGAAAAGCCTTCTACGAGGTGATCATCCAAAGGGATTGGGTGATCATCTTCTGGCTCCTCATCAAGCCATCCACCAATGCCTTGGTTAGGGTAATACGGATCGCCGGGGAGATGGAAACCAGCCATGCTATCTACACGAGAATGGGGGAAAAGAATAGTTAATAGACGCACTAATTAAGATAATTATAAGATGATCGTTATTAGTTAATTCAATACTTGCATAGTGCATACCAATTACATGCAACCAAAACAGGATAGACCTTCGAATAAGTGACCCTAACTCTAAATCCATAACCAAACAAGGAACATGAAATAAAGCAAAGATCACAAATTCTAGGTCTATAGCGCCTTAGTCACATGTAACCTTGGAGCATCCACTTAGCAACTATTGCCCTACTAGTAACGGCCTTTTTAGTTCTCACATATGTAATTTATAGTAACACAGAATACTCCTATAGTATTCTGTTCTAATGTTCCCGTTGTAGTAGTGTTGGTAAGTTTTTAGACTTGTTGCAACACTACAATCATTCTTAGGCACATGCTAGTCACTCCTCAGAAAATATAGTTGATCAGGCTATATCCCCCTAGGTTTGACTATATGTCTCTAAGCCTAATTGTGATGTTCAACAATCATAATACTTTTGTTGTGTTCTAGTATGATACTGACCTTGGTATGAATAGATGTATATATACTTAGTTAAATATTTTATTATTTAAAAGTATAACTTCTTGGTCAGAGTGTTTTAATCCCGATGTATTTATAGTTCGTATATCTTTATGGGTTGATATACTTGATTCACTATAAACAGTGCTCTGATACCAATCTGTCACACCCCAAAACCGGAACGACGGAAACGTTATGGGGTGGAGGACGTCATGTACAGTATCATAACAATGCATAATAGTAAAGACAAGCAACAACATCCATTACATTAATATAATAATTGTAATACAAGCGTGTTCTGTATAGTTTGTAAGACACCCAAAAGTATAATCAAAATAAAAGATGAGTCTTGTATGTGATCCATCTTCTCAAAAGCTTCATCTGTACCTGTCTACTGATGACCTGAGAATACAAGTTAATTTGAAAGAGTTTATCAGCATAAAGCTGGTGAGTTCATAAGTATTTAGTGTCATTGCTTGTATAAAAATGTTTGTAACAACGAAATGTAGTAGCTGATTTCAAATGTTTGTAAATAGTATACTCCCTAGAAAATCCTATATTTTCCAGTAAAATGTAGTCTTCTACCAAGACCCGATTGTTTGTATGTTTGTTCTTTCGTAAATGTAAGAGTTTTCCCTAGTGAAACTATCAGTATGAAAATATAGTTTTAGACTTCACTCATATAAGGTGATTACAAAATAAATGTAATAGGGGAAATAAGTGCCTTACTCCAGCAGTATCACTGCTGACTAATAGTGATGAAAATGCAGACTCCAGGTAGTATTAAATGTACAATACACCTCGGGGAGTCCGTTTTACCTTTAATTCTTAATTGGTTAATTAAAGGTTTGAATGTGAACTCGTATGTAGCCATGCTGATCGACGACTGAATAACTGATGACCCTCCAGGTCATATGTAGTGAGGTAACATTCTGTCACCCCTTGGCCTTTCGGCTGGGACTGTAGCTAGCAGTCGGGATGTGGGAGTGTCTGTCCCGTATAGATCTATACACACAATGCCCACTCTCCCTCCAGGAGACTCTGGTTACAAAGTGATACCACGATGAAGTGTCGTATCGAGAAATAGTATGTCACATTCGGTTGATAGTATTCCAAATAGTTGTATAGTATGTCATAGCGTAGTGATGTTTTCTCTTTACTAGTTTATAGTATGTTCCTGTATAGTGTATAGTATGTTCTCTTGTATATTGTATAGTATGTATTGTTTCTCACTGTAGTACTCATATAGTGACTCGTGAATCTACCGACTCTTGTATGTATCTTTGTAATAGTAGTAGCGAGTAATAATCCCTTAACTATACCTATTATAGTTAAATAGTAATGTGTTTTGCATGCCTTTGCTACACAAAGGCATTGAACTGAAGTGAAAGCTTTTATATCCAACACATATATATATGATATATAACTAAGAGTTCAACGACATTCGGACAAATAACAGGATACCCTAAGTCCACAACCAAACAAGGAACAGGAAATAAGGTGAGCTATCAGTCCTAAGTCCTTCAAGTCTTACTTATATAAATATATTAGTGTACATATGAGTTTGAAAAACAATGTAAATTTAAAAGAGTTTGGAAACAGTTTTAGTATCTAAAGTTTAATAAAAGGTTTTGAAATGTTTGAAAGCCATAAATTTGATAGTAACTTAAAAGCTGTAGTAAATCTTTCTGTTTGTTCTAGCTATTAATCACATGTGATTAAAGCAACAACTAGAATAATTCAACTTGTATTCCCCTCCCCCATAAAAGCATTTAAAATCATTTCAAAGGTTGATTAAGGGGTATGAACTCACCTGCAGTGAGTGGTTTGGATGGAAGTGCCGGATAGGATGCTAAGTGCCAAGTGAAGACTTGAACACACACACGGATCGTATATAACATGTAATGACACATATATGTATCGAATTAGTCATTTAAAAAATAATTAATTAAGCAAGGACACCCTAAAACATGGATAACACTTTGATTCAAGTGCTAGGAGTATCAAGGGGTTGTATCTAAAGAGAGTATGGCCTTACATTGGAGTTTACTGCTCAAGTGGTAACACCACATGAGTTTACGGTTTATGGTCATTTCCCCCATGAGTTTACATCCGTAAACTCATGGTAATTAGCACCATTGTGTGTTTTAGGGTCTTACAAGTCAAGGTTAAGCATCCTATGATCAAGTCCAAGCCTTAGGAAGTAATAGTGGCACCATTTGCACCAACTCTTAGAGTTTACGGCCCATGGTCATAACCCCATGAGTTTACGGCCGTAAAATCATGTGTGCTTGCTTCTTTTGCTTGTTTAAGGTGCTATACTCCTCAAAGAAGTGGTCTAGACTTGGTTCCAAGGCTCTAAAAGGGACTAGGGCTCATATGGCCCCCTTATTAGGGTTTACGGTTTTTAGACCAACTCCCATGGAGTTTACGGTTTGGGTTTACGGTCCAAGTGGGTTTACGGCCGTAAACCCATGGTAACTCCTACCATTTCGTGGTTTAAGGTCTTTAGCTCATGCATGCAAGGTTCTAGTCCATTATTCAAGCCCTAGAAGGTAATTGTGGCACCTATGTACCACCTTATGGTGTTTACGGTCCAAGGAGATTGCCTTGGCCATAAACCCATGTGTTCTTGGGGATTCTTGGTGTTTTTCCATGGTTTAACAAGTGTTCTAAGTAAATAACTAGTTAGGAGGAGTGTACTTACTTATAGGAAGCTTGTAAGAGTGTTTAAGGTCCAAAAACACTAGTGTGAGTTCTTGGTGTTCTTGGTGTTTTGAAGAACACTTGAAGATCTATGAAAAAGACAAGATTTCATGGATGAAATCATGTATGACTACTAGATGAAGTGTTATAACAACAAATCAAGAGAAGAAACACTTACATTTTGGAAGATTGGAAGAACTATGTTATGATACTTGAGAGAGAAAGTTGGGTGTTCTTGAGCTTGGAAGTGAGAAGTGAGAAAATGAAGAGTAAACTCATGCCTTAAGCATGAGTTCACGGCCAAGAGGAGTTTACGGCCCAAACTCCCCAAGTTTGGCCGTAAACACCTTGTTATGGTGTTAAATGTTTATTTGTTACACATCATTCCTAGAAGTTACTTCCTTTCATTTGTTCGTTTGACGAATTTAAAATAAAAACACCCAAACGGACTTTAAACCGGCTAAAATTAATAGAGATGAATTTGACTATTATTTGCAGCGCTTGACTGAAGGGTTTGTACAAATAGGAATTTCGGGTTGTCACACTATCTGTATGGAGTCCGGTGCACCATATACACGGACCATAAGAGTATGAAGTACCTCATGGATCAGCCCAACCTGAATATGAGACAAAGGAGGTGGTTGGATGTAGTGAAAGACTACGACTGCGAGATCTTATATCACCCAGGCAAGGCTAATGTGGTAGCCGATGCCTTGATCCGTAGAGCAGAGAGTGCTCCGATTCGAGACGTGTGTATGCAGATGACGGTGATGAATCTAGTCCTAGATACCATCCGAGAGGCTCAACTGGAGGCTGTGAGGCCAGAGAACCGTAAGAGGGAGCGGGTGATCGGACAGGTTCCCGAGTTTGAGACGGATAGTCGGTGGCTTATGACTTTCCGTGGGCGGATTTGGGTGCCTTATACAGGCAGGGCTCGACGTATATTGATGGAAGAGGCACATAGATCGAGATTCTCGATCCATCCAGGGGCCACTAAGATGTATTTGGATTTGAAGAGGGTTTATTGGTGGCCCTGTATGAAGAGAGATGTGGCATGGGTAGTTGAGAGGTGCTTGACCTGTCGTCAGGTTAAGGTGGAGCACCAGTGTCCACATCGCCCGTTGCAGCCTCTAGAGATTCGCCAGTGGAAGTGGGAACAGATTTCCATGGATTTTATCACCAAATTACCGAGAACCACGCGAGGTGTCGATGCGATATGGGTGATTGTGGACCGGTTCACGAAGAGTGCTCACTTTTTGGCTATCAGTGAGAACTCTTCTACAGAGAAATTAGCCGAGATTTATGTGAGAGAGGTGGTAGCACGACATGGAGTGCCGACATCGATAGTGTCAGATCGAGATGTGCGCTTTACTTCTAGGTTATGGAAGAAGTTTCATGAGGAGTTGGGTACCCGGTTGCACTTCAGTACTGCATACCGCTCACAGACAGACGTAAAGAGTGAGCGGACGATTGAGACGCTCGAGGATGCTCCGTGCATGTGTTGCGGACTTCGGTGGAAGGTGGGACACTTATTTTCCCTTGGCTGAGTTTTCGTACAACAACAACCATCATTTCAGTATTGGTATGCCTCCCTTTGAGCTCTTATATAGGAGGAGGTATCAGACTCCCATCTGTTGGGGAGAGGTGGGGCAGAGAGTGATGGGTGGCACTGAAATAGTGCTCAAGAAAACCTAGCAGATTGAAGTCATACTCAATAATAGTATGACAGGATCAGAGTTTGACAACGGCTTTAAGAGCTACGATTTCCAGTTGGTTTTTGAAGTCATACTCAATAATAGTTTTAGACTTATCCAAGTGGGAGACTGTTGGATTAATGTCTAAGTCCATAACTATATTTGGTATGTACTTGACCCGACCCGGCATGGTCCAT
The DNA here is from genome assembly GCF_052849685.1 of Lactuca virosa. Classification (NCBI taxonomy): domain Eukaryota; kingdom Viridiplantae; phylum Streptophyta; class Magnoliopsida; order Asterales; family Asteraceae; genus Lactuca; species Lactuca virosa. Next base: position 244,678,477 of record NC_136430.1, on the reverse strand, counting down.
TTGGGTTGCACTTCACCGGCACAATTTATATGGATAGTCTTTTGAGAATAGTATATTTATGATTTATATTAATATATTATAAGTTCTAATATATTAATATATACTCATATTATTTAATTAGTATTGATCAAGAATTAATTTATAATTAATTAAGTGATCAAAAGGAACTAATTAAATATGGACTCTTAGATATATGTGTGTAGTGGGCCAAGTTCATTTAGGTTGGGCTAAGTCTTCATGGATAGTCCATGGAGCTTTAACCCATGGATCCTAGGAAATGAAAGGTCATGGGTATTAGGGTTTAACCCTAATCCTCCACACTATATAAAGGGTCTTATGGTTCATGAAATTAGGCTAGTGGCTAGTGTGGATACACTAAAGAGGGCAATAACCGATTTCATAAGTGTGAGCCAAGTATCCATATTCTCTAAAGTCTTCCAAGGTGTTTTGGTGATTTGTGATTCCACTTGAGGCTTCCACACTATTGGGGCTAAGCTCTTAAAGTTTGAAGACATCAAGCTACATCAAAAGGTATGTCATCTATCTAGAACTTTGTAGTATAGGTGCTTCATAATATGCTAGTTAGGATTAAAGCCTTGGAAAGTTCTTATTTGCATGTATGATAGAGAAAACATAGATCCAAGGTTTATAGGGTTGCATGTACACCATAGGAGTGTTAGAATGCTCAAAAACCCAACAGTGGTATCAGAGGCATGGGTTGTTTTCTTTTATATTCATGCAAATGTTTGATTTTCAAAGTTGAAAAAAAAAGAAAAAAAACCATGAAGTTTGTCAAATTTTAACATAATTACTTGTTTTGTGAAAAACTAATTATTTGTAAAATTTGAATCATTTGCTATATGAGTTGAATTAGGTCAAATTTAGTAAAAGATAAAATGATATGATTATTTTATTAGTTTTAAAAGTTTGATCTAAATGTTTTAAGGAGTTACAAATTTTGTCATAAAATTTTGGAGCTCAAAAGTTTTTTTTTTAAAGTTGTGATCTTAAGTGTTTTGAAACCTCCATAAGTTATGGATATGAAAAGGTTTTAAAAAAAAATTGATTCAAAGTTTTTATGGAGTTACAAAATTTGGTGTTAATGTTTTAAAGAATTCCTTAACTTATTCTTAAGTTATGGAACATGAAAAGTTTCATCATAAAACAAACATTTAACTCCATAAGTTATGGATTACCAAAAGTTTTATGTTTCCTTGATTTATGAGTTAGTTTAGATTAACGGAAAAAAATTGTGTTTTAGTTGTTTTCAATCCTAATTAATCTAGAGGTAGTTCATAAAATGTGTTTTTGTAACTTGTCCTCAAGTTACATAAAAGGTCACATTTATGAATCGTAAAACTCATAAAAGTGTCATAGGTTACATAAAAAAAAATGAAGAGTCTTTTTCATTAAATAGTATTATGACTCCATAACTTGTCCTCAAGTTATGGATGTTTAAGAGTCACTTCTTTAAAAGTGTTATTAAAGAATAAAAGGTTACATAAAAAATGAAGAGTCTTCATTTTAATGAACCATTAAACTCATAAGTTATGAAATGAAAAGTTTTGAATAGTTTCAAAAACTTGCCCTCAAGTTTTGAAATTTGTAAAGTTTTCACTTATGAATACTTTAATTCCAAGTTAAGCCCTTAGAATTTTAAAAGTTAAAATTCAACCCTTATACTTTATAATATTATAAGTTAATAATATTTATATATATGTATAAGAGTAAAGTCGTCTTACCATTAGTAGGCCTCATTCACAAAGCCGGTCTATAAGGGGGGTATAAGGTTACTGCCTATAAAATGACAGTTTAATGGGTGTCCACTCTCACCCACCGCTTCCTTGACCGGTGGAGGGTCGTTAGCCGAACGGGTAGGACAAGGACTATAATTCTCCCTTCATTAAAAGTATTAATGATAAATACTAAGTAACTAAACTCTTAATAATACCCAATCTTAGTTACTTAGGAAAATGTGAATTTGGTGCTAACCCATGAAATTACACTTTGCACTTTGCTTAAGTCAGTTAGTGGAGCATGTGTGGTTAACCGGCACACTAGCTTGATTTAACAAGGTAGGCAAAGGGTAACTTAATTTTTATCATAGTATCGGTGGAGCGTGTGTGGTTAACCGGCACATCGATTGAGGGGTAAATATTAAGGGTACCAAGTATATTTGCATGGTTATTCACACCTTGTTTTGTGATCCTCGGCATCCCAGTCACAAAACCTGAAGGGCACACTCGAGATTGAAACATGCCTTTGAAAAGTTCAATGAATCTCAAAAGAATCTAGGAGTTTCAAAACCAATTAAAACCTAATAATACATTTCATTTATCTTGGTGGAAATTGGTGAATCGTCATTCACCTACCTTCAAATATTTTATAGCTTGGATTACGGCATCCCTCTTCCAAGTTATAAAATAGTTTGCTGGGTCCTAGCCTTAATATTTCATATTGGGTGTTATATTAAGGACTTTAGATCAACTATCTTGAATATATCCCAAAAAGATGTCTGGTTCAGACATCTATGATCCTCCCAAATCTCTTGGAACTTCACTTCCTCCACCTCCTCCAACTATTCTCCCTAACCCACAAGTTCAAGGTCACTCAAGCCCTATTGGCAAGCAAGGTCTATGTGTGATCGCATCTTGGAGATGAAGTCACATATTGACAAGCCGAGAGAGTTGGGTGTCAAAATCTTGAGAAAGTTGGTGGTTCAATCACTTTCTAAGTCACATAGTGAATTCCTTTGGGACTACTATGAAACAGACTATGACATGACCCTTAATGATCTTATCTATTTGCTTGGTGCTGCTGAATCAGCAATAATTTGGAGCACTGGGAGAGCAAATTTGATTAGTAGATCAACTTCCCAAACTACCATGGACATTGACAATGGTAACAGATATCTAGAAAAGCCTTCTCTTCCCAAGTAAAGGGATTGACCATAGTCAACTAGGTTGACCAAATGGTAAAGAGAAAGGCTAAGTCTGCGATAGTCCCATGTACCATTCCCAAAGAGTCCCTATGTTTCTCTTGCCAAAGGAAGGGGCATTGATTGCGAAGCGGCCTATTTACCTGAAAGATCATAAGGTTGATCAAGTCAAGAAGATTGACTCTACTTCAGGTAAAGTCCACTATCTAACTCTATTAAGTTTCTATTCTGAGATTCTTGTAACATGATGTGACTGGGTCACATGTTGATGTTTTAAGAATCAAAGAAAAGTGAAGAAACTTAAAGGAAGTATATGCTGATTCTGATCGCAAAGATGGATCTCGATCGCATGGTTCTGTGATCAGAATTTTGAGCTGTTGCTTAGGAGTTATGATATATTGCTTAGGAATAGATAACAACAAAGTTTTTCATGTGCTTTTGCACTGTAAGGATAATTTTTCCGCAAAGTTTTTAAAATAAAAGGAAAAAAAATTTGATTTTATTTATTTTAAAATATCCTTACAATGGCATTTGTGAAAAGGAAAAAAATTTGTTGTTTATATGATTCCATTAATAGCAAGAGTGGAAATATGAATTTGATTCTTTCATTTGTGGTAGTGTCTAAATTTTCCAAATAAGGAAAGATTCTCATCACCCAAGTTTTAGTTGGATAGAAACTTGGAATCATGCAAGTTGTATAGTATGATGAATGAGAACTTTGAAGCATTGGAAAATTAAGACTAATTACTTGTTCACATGGATGTGTGAGTCAAGTAAAGGACTAAGGGATCGAGTACACATTCTTGTGCACTGATCAAGACCACCACAAATGTAACTTGAGTGACATATCTTAAAGAAGGTTTATTAACACTAGTGAAATGTAAGAGTAAAAGGTTTTCTACTCTTGTACATTTGAATTTGGTAAGTTGTGATGTATTGGATAAAACAGAGACCAAGTTAGGCCAATTATGTTAAGTGTTTGTCTTGATTAGAATCCACACTATCTCTTGAATATTTGGCAAGAAAGTCTTACAGTTCAAGGAGACAGTGGGAGTCTAAAAGATCCTGAAAGGGTTTCAAGAAGTAATCAAGAATAAAACCTGTATTTCATCACTAGCACACAACTAGAGGTTTATAACCTATCGTGTTGACATTTCTGTGCCCATTCCAGTTAAGTTGGCTATACATTTGAGTTCTACATGTTCTCAATTGTTTGCATAGCTACTTGGAAGCAATGGCAGGCCCTTGAGCTGCCAGGTGGCAAGAAGTTAAGATTGCACAAGTTCAATCCATATGAGTTAGGATTTGTCACTAACCTAGTCTTGTGATTATGGTTTGACAAATTCACATGGATAAGAACACATACACCATAAAATCTAAGTGTCATAAGGTTTCTCTCTGATTCATGAAAATGATGGTGAAGAAATTCTTTCACTAAGTAGATTTTAAGTAGATAGCAATTGTGATATTTGCAGTTCTCAAAGTCGTTAGTGGAACGTGCGTGGTTAACCGGCACACTAACATTGACTTATGAGAAATGGCAAAAGGTCTAAACAATTGAGACTATGATTACGACATCCTTTTTCATAGTTCTGAAATTGTTTAGACGCACCTGTGATCTATCTAAGATAAGGTGTATGATTTTGATAAAGTCTTATCAAAGCAATCTAGTATCAGAAATCTGAACTTTGGTAAGAATGTCAATAAAGTATTGACTTCTAGAGGTCCAGCTGTTTTCTGGATACATGTCAAAGCTAGTGGGAGCATAAGTGTTATGCTAATAATCATCATGTTAGTGGGAGCATGATAATTATGATAAGTATTGCAAGTTAGCAATGTTAATTATAGAAAACAAAAGTTTCAATTCGTGAGGTTGCAGGGGTTGAAAAAGTTGTTTTGCTAAAATTAAGGGAGAGGAAATTATACTTCATTTCAATTCTAAAAAGCTTAGATTGAGTTTATAATCATTCTAAAGAGCTTATATTGAGATTTTAATCACCTTTAGTCAAGAATATATATATGAATTTCATGTTGGATTGGTTCAACTTAAGAAAATTCTATATATTGCGTTCTCAAAATTCGATTATGATTACGACATCCCTTTTCATAGTCAAATTTTGAGAATATGGCAAACAAAAAATTATTATGGCAAAAGACTGGTCTAGAACCATGTCTTTATGTGAAACATCATGAATCGTGTCCCATTTACATTGGGTACAAGATCGATTTCATGTGCTATAATATTTATTCTTTCTGAATTTTCCAAATGCCTTAGGGGATTAAGGAGGAAAATGTCTAGAATTGGATATGACTAAAGTGATTAAGCAATTGTCGAGGACAATCTAAGGTTTACCAAAGATTGGTTGCTCATGGACAGTTGGAAGTATACTGTAATATTGGAAGGACCATATTGACATAGTCTGAAAAGAGGCAACTCTTGTTCAGAAGTGGTAGTCAAAATGGGAATATAGAGTTGTCTTCATAGGTGGAAGCAATCTGTGTAAGGTTAAAGGAACTTAATGCAAGAAGCATGTTCAAAGCAATGCGCTTTGAATTGAAACATCGTTTCCATGGAATTGCTCTCCATTGGAATACTCTGTAATGATTGTTGCCAAGTCTTTGTGGCTTTGTGGATAATCATTACAAGAGGAGCAGTGCATATAAGTTTAAAATCTAAACAGATTTCGATAAATGATAGGAATTTGGAATTCTTACATTTAAGACAAGGATTTGGGAGTGTGAAAAGAGAATCATTGAAATTATGTTCAATTGATCTAGTTCACAAAGAAAAGGATCATAGACAAACATAGAGTGCATACTTGGTGTATGGCAAAGCTATTGTTTAGAAAAACATAGTGTACATGCTTGGAGCATGGGACAACTAGTGTTTTTAATTCAGGTATAAAGTTGATAAAACCGAAACAATGAATAATGAGTAATCAATATGGTGATAAATAAAAGTGGTCTATTTATATTCATAGGGTTTGATACCATATTTGATTCATTTATTCTTGTGTTTCACTTTGCATGTTTTGACTTCCATAATAACTAGGTTATTCTTCCGGAATGACTAAGTTATTCAAACCATCCACAGTCGGTCATATGTTGGAAGTAGATATGAATCAAGACTATCATGGGTTGGCTTGTAGAGGTCCAAGTTGGTGGACAAAGTTGTGCTACAACACTCATGAGTGCTCATAAGTTCTGAGTATTGGATTCAACCCGCACTCATTTGAATCACTTCATGGATTTTATCACGAGTGATCATGAGACGATAATATCTTATATTCTTCAAACCTAGAGATATGAGTTGTTACTATGAGTTGGTTGTACATTGATTGCACGAAACCGCATTGGTAAATCGATGTTATAAAACGTGCCTTTGTGTATGATTCAACAAGTAGTAGAACAAGCCATATGAGTCGAAGTTTATCCATTCCTTTTACCTTCGGGATAAAAGTGATATATGTGGGCCCCTCGATGATTTAATGATGACACATGTGAGTGCTTGGCCAAGCCAGGACTGATTTGATTTGTTCAATCAGTCAGTCATCATAAATCGGAAATCGGGAAACAACAAATGGACAGAGAGAATGATTATAATCCATGTCTCAGTCCATATGATATCTAGAATGGAGGAATATATGATCCCTTATCTAATGGACAAGTCATTGACAAAGGTCAGAGTTCGTTGACAGGATCAGAGTTTGACAGCGGCTTTAAGAGCTACGATTGCCAGTTGGTTTTTGAAGTCATACTCAATAATAGTTTTAGACTTATCCAAGTGGGAGACTGTTGGATTAATGTCTAAGTCCATAACTATATTTGGTATGTACTTGACCCGACCCGGCATGGTCCATTTGGGTTGCACTTCATCGACACAATTTATATGGATAGTCTTTTGAGAATAGTATATTTATGATTTATATTAATATATTATAAGTTCTTATATATCAATATATAATCATATTATTTAATTAGTATTGATCAAGAATTAATTTATAATTAATTAAGTGATCAAAAGGAACTAATTAAATATGGACTCTTAGATATATGTGTGTACTGGGCCAAGTTCATTTAGGTTGGGCTAAGTCTTCATGGATAGTCTATGGAGCTTTAACCCATGGATCCTAGGAAACGAAAGGTCATGGGTATTAGGGTTTAACCCTAATCCTCCACACTATATAAAGGGTCTTATGGTTCATGAAATTAGGCTAGTGGCTAGTGTGGATACACTAAAGAGGGCAATAACCGATTTCATAAGTGTGAGCCAAGTATCCATATTCTCTAAAGTCTTCCAAGGTGTTTTGGTGATTTGTGATTCCACTTGAGGCTTCCACACTATTGGGGCTAAGCTCTTAAAGTTTGAAGCCATCAAGCTACATCAAAAGGTATGTCATCTATCTAGAACTTTGTAGTATAGGTGCTTCATAATATGCTAGTTAGGATTAAAGCCTTGGAAAGTTCTTATTTGCATGTATGATAGAGAAAACATAGATCCAAGGTTTATAGGGTTGCATGTACACCATAGGAGTGTTAGAATGCTCAAAAACCCAACACTTATGAGGTCCCTTAAGCCCAAAGGTTCAAGATTTATCAAGCTAGAGGAGAGCTTTTATGCTTAAGTCTCTAAATGGAACTTGTTTTGGTATTTCAAGCCCTAAGTGCCATGCATGGACGTAAAGCTTGCAACTTTACGTGGTATCTCAGCCTTGGGAGGTTAGATCTAGAGTTTGGGAGTCCTAACTCTGCCTTAAAACGTCTGAATGAGAAAATAGGCTCAAGGGACTCGCCGAGTTGATGAGCCAACTCGACGAGTCGGATAGGGTTTTCCCCGACGAGTCTGGACATGAATAACTCGGTGAGTTGATGAGACAACTTGACGAGTTAAGTTGGATTTTCGTGACATTTCTGAAGGAACGAGGGGACTCGACGAGTCACATAGATGCACTCGACGAGTCGGGTCAACATGGGCTGTTGACTTGCGTATTGATTTCGGTTGACTTTAGGGTTTGGTCAAGACAAGGATTATGGAGACCATGGAGGGGTAAAATGGTCTTTTACCCATCCCAAGAGATTAGAGAGAGTAAAATAGCTTGGTTTATTTATAGTTGTGATTTAAGTGTTAATTAGAGATAATTATGTGTTAGGCGGAGGCTAGATCAGTGATTCGTATACGAGGTTTATTTGCTTGCTTATGAGGTGAGTCTTCTTACTATACTTACCTTGAGTGGTAATTTTGTGTGACCGGAGGGTCTTGTGTGCTTGTATTGAGTATTGTGATATCCTGCATTATGTCTTTGTGATTTATGCTATGTATTATGCTGAGCTTTACTGAGTTAGGACCGGAGGATCCACCCGAGTTTTGGGACCGGAGGGTTCCATTGAGACACATCGACCAAAGGGTCTTATTTGAGATATAGCTATGAGAGGCTAATGAGTTATGTGTGGTATTTTGGGGAACTCACTAAGCTTTGTGCTTACCGTGTTATGTGATATGTGTTTCAGGTACTTCTCAGGATCGCGGGAAGGCGCCGGCTTGATTTTACACACGAGATTGAGATATGTTTTTGAGGATCCTAGATTTTATTCAAACAATTATGCATATGTGTTTTTGATAATTTGACATTTTGGGGATTTTGTGAAATGTGATGATGAGATTTATGTGGTTTTAAAAATGAAAAATTTGTTTAAAAATTTACGGCGTTACAATCTGAGCCATTGCTTTCTCCCCAAGTCTTGCCACCAGATGGTGACATGTGGCACCAAATTGAGCCATATTTCAGCCTATAAATAGAACCCCTTCCACCCTCATTTCTTCACACCTCCACCTTGCTCTTTCTCTCTCTAACTTCTCTCTAAACCTCCCAAAACCCCATAAAGCCCTAGGAAACTCCCCTAGCGCCAGAAGAAAGCTCCGAAGCGCCCGACGACTCTGAGAAAAAGAGTTTTTTGGCTCAGAAGTTCTGGTCCAGCGGAGCCCAGTTTTTAGCAAAACCCGCTGTAAGTGAGATACGTCTTCCCTACTTTAAATATAGCTTATATTTAAATATAATATCGTTATAATGAACCTGAAAATAAGATTTATCAGTGATTCAAAGTTGTTATACTGATTGATCTATTTACGAGGATGATGTCTAGGCTGTGATTTAGTGAGGTGTTTAAAGTGGGATTTCCAAACAGTATACTTCGTATACCAAACAGACCCTACCTCCGATATGATCCTACCTGGTTGTTCCTCACTTGATAGATCATGAAGTAGACTCTGAGTTAATAACAAATCTAGACTAATAATTAGTCGCAATAAATATTAGACTAAAATCTAGTGGTAATAATACTAGGTTTCGTCGAAGGAAATGATATTGTTAAGAAGTGAAGCGCTGCTCGAATTTCGAGTCGTCACTTTAACAAGTGAGTGCATAGTCACTTTCATCTTACACATAGATATGAAGTATTTTATATTAATTACATGTTATGTGTGCATAATATCTGTTTACTTGATATCTATGCTGGATGGACATTTTTATACAAGTTTTAAATGATTTAAACTGTATATATATTTTATATCTACAAAAATGTTGGGGTAAAACATGGGTAGATGAAATAGAAGATGTGCGATAAAATGATGAGAGGTCTCGATGTTGACGATGATCCTGTCATCTAGCGGAGTATAGATGACGACCACAGACTATTCTAGACAGTCCAGTGGAACGCTAGCAGGCTCGCAACCTGTAGGTGTTTGTGAACGATGTGTTCACCGATGTACTTGTCGGGTTTTGAGCATTCTAACACTCCTAAGGTGTTCATGCAACCCTAAATACCTTGGATCTATGTTTTCACTAATTATACATGCAATGATGTTTCCAAGGTATTAAACCTATAACTAGCATACAATTGTCATAGAATCTAGTTAGGATAACATACCTTATGGTGGAGCTTGAAGTCTTGATGTATCTAGCCTTAAGAGCTTAGCCCCAATAGTCTGGAAGCTTCAAGTGGAATCACAACACACCATGGACAAAAGATGAACTTGAGAGAGAATCTTCATGCATCCAAAGCCACCATGAACTCCAAGGACTTCATGTGTAACCACAAGTGGCGTTTTTAGGTCATGATGCATGTATTTATATGTGTGGTATTTCAAGAGTCATGGGTATAACCCAAATCCATACCCATAGGTTTTTATGATCCATGGTTCATGTGGCCCAACTCTTTATGTATCCATACATAAACTTGGTCCAACATGGATCATAAGCCCAACACATATAAATATAACTAATTATCATAATTAGTCCCCATAGATTTAATTAGTCTCTTTTGATCACTAAATTAATTCCAAATTAATTCTTGATCAATACTAATTAACTCATATGATTTCATATTAATATATTATAACTTATAATATATTAATAAATCATATATAACACCTTCTCTCTAAAGTCCATCCTAACAAATTGTCCTGATGATATGCAACCCAAATGGACCATGCTACTCTCGGGTCAAGTACATACCAATAATAGTTATGGGCTTAGACATCTAATCCAACAGTCTCCCACTTGGATAAGTCTAAAACTATTATTGCAAACACGACTTCATAACCCGACTAGCAATTGTAGCTCTTAAAGCCGCTGTCGAACTCTGAACAAATCAAATGACGTGTCCATTAGATAAGTGATCATATATTCCTCCATTCTAGATATCATATGGACTGAGACATGGATTATAATCATTCTCTCTGTCCATTTGTTTTTTCCCGATTTCCGATTTATAACGACTGACTGATTGAACAAATTAAATCAGTCCTGGCTTGGCCAAGCACTCACAAGTGTCATCATTAAATCATCGAGGGGCCCACAGATATCGCTTTTATCCCGAAGGTAAAAGGAATGGATAAACTTCGACTCATATGGCTTGTTCTACTACTTGTTGAATCATACACAAAGGCATGTTTTATAACATCGAGTTACCGAATGCGTTTTCGTGCAATCAATGTATAACCAACTCATAGTAACAACTCATATCTCTAGGTTTGAAGAATATAAGATATTATCGTCTCATGATTCACTTGTGATAAAATCCATGAAGTGATTCAAATGAGCGTGGGTTTAATCCAATACTCGAATCTTATTCTAGGAGCACTCATAAACGTTGCAGCAACCATTGCAATGTCTAATGCACCTTAGAAAAATCATACAAGCCAAATTCATGACAGTCTTGATTCATACCTACTTCCAATATATGACTGACTGTGGATGGTTTGAATAACTCAGTCATTCGGGAAGAATGACCCAATTATTCTGGAAGTCAAAACATGCAAAGTGAAACACAAGAATAATACTAATCTTATATGGCCCCAACACTTTGAGTGTAAATAAAAACACCTTCTATCTAAGCACCATATGGATTACTCATTATTTATGTTTCGATTTATCAACTTTATACTTGAATTGAAAACAATAGTCATGCCATGCTCCAAGCATGCCCACTATGTTTGTCCAAACAATATTCATGCCATACACCAAGTATGCATACTATGTTTGTCTATGATCTTTACTTTGTGAAATAGATCAATTGAACATAATTCCAATGATTCTATTTCACAATCCCAAATCCTTATAGTAAATGTAAGAATGCCAAACTCTTGCCATTTACTATAATTTGTTAGATTCTAAACTTATATGCCATGATCCCTTTGCAATGACTATGCACAAAAGTCACAAAGACTTGGCAACAGACATTTACAAAGTATTCCAATGGAGAGCAATTCCATGGAAACGAAGTCTTAAATTCAAAGTACATTCCTTTGAACATCCTTCTTTGCATTAAGTACTCTAATCTTACACAGATTCAAAGAATAACTTCCACCTATGGAAACATTTCCATATTCCCATTTTGACTATCACTTCTGAACAAGAGTTGCCTCCTTTCAGAATATGTCAATATGGTCCTAGCTCTATACTTCCAATTGTCCCTTAGCAATCAATCTTTGGTAAACCTTAGATTGTGCTCGACAATTGCTTAATCATTTTAGTCATATCCAATACTAGACCTTTTCCCCTCTCAATGCCCCAGGCATTAGGAAAATTTAGAATGGATAAATACTATAACATATGTAATCGATCCTATACCCGAAGCATATGGGATGCGATTCATGCTATAAAAATTTTAATATGCCATATTTTCAAAATTCGAACTATGAAGAGGGATGCCGTAGTCATAAACGAATTCTGAGAACGCAACATATATAAAATTTCCTTATGTTGAACCATTCTAACATAACATTCATATATATCCTCGACAAAAGTTGATTAAAATCTCAATCTAAACTTATAGAATTGGAATGAAGTATAAAACCCTCTCCCTTAATTATAGTAAAACAACTTTTCAAAGCGAATTGAACCTTTTGTTTTCTATAATTAACATTGCTAACTTGCAATTCTTAACATAATAATCATGCTCCCACTAGCATAATGATTATTATCTTACTAGCATAACACTTATGCTCCCACTAGCTTTGACATGTACCCAGAAATCAACTGGACTTCTAGAAATCAATACTTTAATGACTTTCTTACCAAAGTTCAGATTTCTGATACGAGATGCTTTGATAAGACTTTATCAAAAACATACACCTCTCCTTAGATAGCTCACATGTGTTTCTAAACAATTATGAAGAGGGATGTCGTAATCATAATGTTTAGACCTTTTGTCATTCTCACAATTGCTATCTACTCAAAATCTACTTAGTGAAAGAGTTTCCTTACCATCATTTTCATGAATCGAAGAGAAACCTTATGACACTTAGATTTTATGGTGTAAGTGTTCCTATCCATGTGAATTTGTCATAACCTTAATCACAAGACAAGATTAGTGACAAATCCATACTCATATGGACTGAACTTGTTCAATCTTAATTTCTTGCCATCTGGCAGCACAAGGGCCTACCATTGCTTCCATGTTATTATGCAAACAACTTAGAACTCTTAGAACTCACATGCATGGACAACTTTAACTGGAATGGTCACAGAAATAAGAATGTGTCAACACGATAGGTTACAAACCCCAAGTCGTGGGTTAGTGATTAACAATACTCTTGATTAGTTCTCGAAACTATCTCAAGTTCTTTTAAGACTCCCACTGTCCTCTTGACATATAAGATTCTCTTTGTCAAGACCCATTCCTTGACAGACAAATATCCAAGAGTTTGTGAGAATTCTTATCAAGATTAACACTTCACACAATTGATCTTAGTTGGTCTTTGTCTTATCCAAAACATCACAAGCTACCAATCCCAAATGTACAAGAGAAAGAAACATGTTACTCTATATTTGATAAGTGTTAGAAACTTTTCTTAAAATTATATCACTCAAGTTACAATCTTAGAGTATGACTCTAAGACTTGATTTTGGAACGAAGTATGATTTATCTTTTGATTTAACCATTTCAACAATTCACGATTCCTCTCCTTAGCCAAACAAATGCACTAAGGTGTCCTTAGAGGATCAATTGTGATATGGTTTTTCTAATCACTAAGATAATCATAAAACATGATACTAAAGTACTCTCCCATCTTCTCAGATGTGAGAAAACTTCTATCCTTTTGCCAAATTTGATTCTTCTCATTCGTTCTGCCTATGATTGTAACTCTTCTAATGATCCAGAATTATACTTAAACTTGTAAGCATAACCATATTTACTAAACTTTAGTAAATCATGACGAATAGTCTTATCATTCTTTGTGGTGGACTTGACCAGCACACAACTAAGTGTACCCAATCCTTCACTTGACTCACACATACATGTGAATAAAGACTTAATCTTAATTTCCCAAAAATGAAAATTCTCATTCAACCTACAATACAACTTGCACGATTCCAAGTTTCTATCCAACTGAAACTTGGGTGATGAGAATTTTTTTTCCTTATTTGGTAAATTATGACACTACCACAAATGAAAGAATCAAATCCATCTTCCAATATTGCTTATCAATGGAAACATATAAATAACATTTTTCACAAATGCCATTGTAAGGATATTTAAAATAAATAAAATCAAAACTTTTTTCTTTTATTTCAAAACACTTGCGGGAAAAATCTTATCCTTACAATGCAAATACATATGAAAACTATGTTGTTATATATTTTTAAGCAATATATCATAACTCTTAAGCAGCAGTTCAAAATTCTGATCATCGAACCATGCGATCGAAATCCATCTTCGCGATCAGAATCAGCATACTCTTTACTTTAAGCATCCTTTGATTCTTCCAAAACATCAAAATGTAAGTGGATTACATTATGTATTGAGAAACTCCAAAAGAGACTTAATAGAGTTAGATAATGGACTTTACCTGAAGCAAAGTCAAACTTTTGACTTTTACCATCCTTATGAACTTTCAGGTAAAATTGGCAGCTTCGCAACCAATGTCCCTTATTTTGGCAATGGACTCTTTGGAAATGGTACACTTGATTGTCCAGACTTAGCCATTCTCTTTACCATTAGGTCAAGTGACTTGACCATGGCCGATCCCTTTCCATTGGGAAGAGAAAGCTTTTCTGGACTTCCAATGTCACCATTGTCAATGTCCAACTGGGTTCGGGAAGTTGATCTTCCAATCTAATTTACTTTATTAATGCCCCAAATCATTGCTGATTTAGCATTATCAAGCAAATAGGTAAGATCACTAAGGGTCATGTCATGATCTGTCATCAGGGAGTGACTGAAGAACCAAGTCAACAGTCAACTTCCTCGAGACTTTGACACCCGACTCTCCCGGCTTGCCAATAGGGATTGAGTGACTTCGAGTTTTCAAGTATTTGAACTTGTGGGATAGGGAGAATAATAGGAGGAGGTGGAGGAAGTGAAGCATGATTTTCCAGTCCCATTAATGCACAACAAAGGGATTGATCTTTCACCTTGATTGCCTTTTGGGATATCATCTTCATTAGGAAAGCTTGTTTCTAAGGATTTGGGAAGACCACAGATGTCTTAACAAGACATCTATGATGGGAGAAATTCAAGTTTAGTTGATTTAAAGTCCTTAACATAACACCCAATATGAAATATTAAGGCTAGGACCCAACAAACTATTTTATAACTTGGAAGAGGGATGCCGTAATCCAAGCTATAGAATATTTGAAGGTAGGTAAATGACGATTTACCAATTTCCACCATGAAAAACAAAATATAATTAAGTTTTAATTGGATTTGAAACTCCTAGATCTGTTGAGATACATTGAACTTTCAATGGCATGTTTGAATCTCGATTGTGCCCTCTCAAGTTTGTGACTGGGATGCCGAGGATCACAAACAAGGTGTGAATAACCATGCAAATTGACTTGGTACCCTTAACTTTATCACCTAATCGATGTGCCGGTTAACCACACACGCTCCACCGATCTATGATAAAACTTAAGTCACCCTTTGCCACACATTGTCAGTCCCATGTTAGTGTACCGGTTAACCACACACGCTCCACTAACGACTTAACAAAGGTGCAAAGTGTAATTTCATGGGTTAGCACCATTTCACATTTTCCTAAGTAACTAAGATTGGGAATTTATAAGTGTTTAGTTACTTAGTATTTATCATTATACTTTTAATGAAAGGAGAATTAGAGTCCTTTCCTACCCGTTCGGCTAACGACCCTCCACCAGTCAAGGAAGCGGTGGGTGAGAGTGGACACCCATTAAACTGCCATTTTATAGGCAGTAACCTTATACCCCCCTTATAGACCGGCTTCGTGAATGAGGCCTACTAATGGTAAGACTGACTTTATCTTATACATATCTATATAATTAAAATTATAATAATAGTATAAGGGTGTATTTTTAACATTTAAAATACTTGGTGGTTTAATCTATTAATTAAACTATACTATTAATTTAATTAAACTTAAACCATGTCTTTATGGAATTATTAACTCTTTTAATTAAACACTTTAATTAATTTAATGAAGTCCATAAAGTTTGAACTTTTAACTTTTAAAATTCTAGGGTTTGGAATTAAAGTGTACATGGGGGGTGACTTTCCAAATTCCAAAACTTGAGGGCAAGTTTTGAAACTTTTCAAAACTCTTCAATTTAATAACATATGAGTTTAATATAGGTTTTTAAAACTTTTAATGAAGAGACTCTTGAAAATCCATAACTTGAGGACAAGTTATGGAGGTCACAAAACAATTTATGGAGAAAAGACTTTTCAAGTTCATAACCTATGTTTTTAATAAAATTCATTAATGAGACTTTTCATGTAACTTTAGGACAAGTTACAAAACACATTTTATGAATAAATTGTAGATTAATTTGGATTGAAAACAACTATCACAATCATATCTAGCAATATTCATAATCTTGATTAAACTCATATGAACATTGACAATTCAAATCAAACAATTTTCATGTAATTAGCCTAAACATTAAACTAATACAAAACATGAAACTTTTGACAATTATCTTTTGAATTGGATTAGAATGATCATTACCACATCAAAAACAAGTTTATAGGTTCAAAAACAACTTATGGTAATGTTCCTAGTCCAATTCCAGCCAAAAAAACTCGAATATATGCATTCTGGAAGACAAACTCGTCGAGTTCTTCATGGAACTCATCGAGTTCATGCTCTAATACATGAACTCGTCGAGTTTCAGGTCCTGACAGATTCTTGGCTTCGAAAAATCAGTTTGCATCAAGTATAATTGAAAACAAGCCTACGCTTTGATACCACTGTTGGGTTTTGAGCATTCTAACACTCCTAAGGTGTTCATGCAACCCTAAATACCTTGGATCTATGTTTTCACTAATTATACATGCAATGGTGTTTCCAAGGTATTAAACCTATAACTAGCATATAATTGTCATAGAATCTAGTTAGGATAACATACCTTATGGTGGAGCTTGAAGTCTTGATGTATCTAGCCTTAAGAGCTTAGCCCCAATAGTCTGGAAGCCTCAAGTGGAATCACAACACACCATGGACAAAAGATGAACTTGAGAGAGAATCTTCATGCATCCAAAACCACCATGAACTCCAAGGACTTCATGTGTAACCACAAGTGGCGTTTTTAGGTCATGATGCATGTATTTATATGTGTGGTATTTCAAGAGTCATGGGTATAACCCAAATCCATACCCATAGGTTTTTATGATCCATGGTTCATGTGACCCAACTCTTTATGTATCCATACATAAACTTGGTCCAACATGGATCATAAGCCCAACACATATAAATATAACTAATTATCATAATTAGTCCCCATAGATTTAATTAGTCTCTTTTGATCACTAAATTAATTCCAAATTAATTCTTGATCAATACTAATTAACTCATATGATTTCATATTAATATATTATAACTTATAATATATTAATAAATCATATATAACACCTTCTCTCTAAAGTCCATCCTAACAAATTGTCCTGATGATATGCAACCCAAATGGACCATGCTACTCTCGGGTCAAGTACATACCAATAATAGTTATGGGCTTAGACATCTAATCCAACAATACTCTATCCCCCTCATGGTTGTCTTACGAAAAATTATTGCTGAGGAAACCCCTTTGTAGTAGTGTCCACCCCGATGAAAATTCTTAGGCTAGGTCCCTTATATTAGATGCTTTAGGGACGTAAAGTGAGGATAAAAGGAACGGGTAATCGGGTTTGATGGGTTTGATGAAATTAATTAACTTATTAATTGTGGGTTGAAAACCCTATGTGCTCACCACCTCCCTAGCCTGACCCACTCAGTTTCTTGTATTACAGGTAGTGGCACAAGAGCATAGTTGGATGACTTGATGAAGGATTATGGATTATACGCCAGTGGATATAAATAAATGTTGTAAGGTCTATGTTGTTCTGTTTATGCTTTTGATCTGTATCGAACATGACATCCCGAGGTTTTAATATAATGAAATACATTTCTTTGGAAATGCTTTGATAAATTTTTATCATATTTATCTTTTGGGAACAAATTCCGCAATACTTTTCTTTAAAAGGGTACTCTGATTTTCAAATAAAGCATAAACAAATCGGTCTTTTCTGGCCGTGAAAATGGGGATGTCACATCTAATATCATAAGTGACTTAATTTAAAAATCATGACATAATATAATGTTAACTAAATAAAAGCCCAAATCCTTTCCAGATCACAACAATGGCTTGTATTCTAACAACTAATTTTATTGATAATACTAATGTTCTTCTAACCAAAAAATTTCATGACCAAATTAGGCGTATTACTTCCTGTTTAGAACAGAAAACCAAAAAAATACACAAAATTTTTGTAAGAATACTAAATTACCTTTTATATTTTTTGGATAACGCTTTGAAGAAGTATCTTGTTGATTGATTTTCTTCGAACCTTTATAACGCTTTGAAGAATTATCTTGTTGATCGATTTTCTTCGAACTTCTACAATGCTTTGAAGAAGTACATTGTTGATTAATTTTCTTCGAACTATTATTTGAAAGAGGTAAATCACTTGATTGTTATTCTGAAGACATAGTTTATTTTGAATCTGTAACTTTTGAAAGACGAAAAAAAACCCTTTTGTAGATTAAGAACCTTAACTTTTGAATACGAAAAAACCCTTTCCTGTGATTAACATAAGACTTGTATCATCGTTATAACATATGAAAAATCAGTTTCGTTTGCATGTATAGTATTACCCCTTGTTTTTTTAGCTTTGCATCCAGTTTTTCATTTAATTACAAAAATACCACCCTGCACTTCCTCTTCATCTTTTAATACTATTAACATGTGAATATAAAATGATTTAATGCTAGAAATTGTATGGTACTTTTATTTTTTTATTTATAGTTCATTTTACATTTATTTGTTTTTATATTAATAATTTTTTATGATATGTGTTAAAAGATTAAGCAAATATATATGTAACAATTCTATAAATAAACATATTTTTAAATAAGCATATAAGTTATTAATTACATCATGTATTTTGTATATGTCTAATACATATAGTTTTTATAATGATAAACACAGTAGACGGTATTTGCTATTCAAACACCATTGTTATTTAACTAAATCCACTATGCATATTAAAATTAATGATATATTGTTAGATTATTTACATAAATCAAAATGTTGTTGATGGTTGTTTTTTTTATCGTCAAATGTTCATCAATGTAGACCATGTGATTTTCTTTTAAGAGGAGAATAAGTGAAGGTAGGCTTAAGTAATTTTTTTAAAAATAATTTTGAATTGGCTTAAAGGTCAATTTTGCATTGAGGCCTTGTTTTTTTTTTTTAAATAAAATATTCTTGACAATAAACACATATTAGTATAATTAATTGTATTTATAATTCATTATAAATACAATTAAACATATTTTATATAATCTATGTTAATCGTCTATTTTAAGAAAACATTGAAACTATATAAATAAGTCATTTCATTTGCTTTATCATTTTCAAATTATTAACGCTAATAGATATACAATGACTTTAACTTTAAATTATGAAATTTTTAATGATACATTTTTTGACTTTAACGTGAATCACATTTTTGCAAATTTATACAATCAAAAGTCAAATATGAAGTTTCTTAAGTAAACAACAAAAGTTTAATGAGTTTAATATTCTGATATCATTAGAGTTACATCCTTCATAAAATCTGAAAACAAAAAAATGTTTCATGGTTTTAGTTCCACACGTTACACTTCAAAACATAAAGTTTCATTACTTTTGACATTTCATCCTTTTTGATCTCAAACTATCCTTCCATCCTTTTTCTTTCATCCCTTATCCAAAAGAGCTTTTATCTAGTTCATCAGATTTCTTTGTAAATACTTCAGATTGTGGTATAATTTTTTTCATGTGAATATTTATCTGACACAACAAAATCTTCGTAAGATATTTCACTCTCATGTTATCCAATTGAAAATTCTTATAGTTTTTTTGATTATTTTTTATGAATTCCACAATTCCAATTCCCTGTACGATCACCCATATAGACTTCAATATGTCTCATGAGAAAAACACCACAATTAACGTTGTTGTTCCTAATCCTCCAATTCATTTTCAATTTTTCTGGCTCAACATCTTGTATTTGTAATGTTGATTTGTGATTTACATTCAATAGGTATCTACTGAAGAGTAATTTCTGTAAAAATAAATAAATGAATTTAAAATTATTTTTCATATTAAATTTAACATATAAATTTATATATTTCTTACAACTCACCAGCTGCATCACCATAAAAAGTTTGTATCTTTGATGTTATCAAATTGTTGTCAATGACATCAATTTGTTTTTCTTTTAAATCAACACGTATGAGGTAGTAGTGTTCATCACATACAATAGGGAAAAATACCTATTTTGATCAAGGAATTTTTATATTTCATTAATATTAAAAGAAATATTAAAATGTAACTCATTTGTGATTCATATTCACATTTGATTCACATGCGGTTCAAGTATGATTAATATGTGAATCATATGTCATTCAAATGTAACTCTTTTGTGATTCACATGTGAATCACATCTGATTCACATATAAATCTACTGATTCACTTGTAATCTATCTGATTCAGATGTAATAACCTCTGTTTCATTATGATTTATAGGGAAAAAATAATATTACCAAATCAAACTTTTCAAATGTCATTTGTTATTTATGATATTTCAATGCTTCTTTCATTTTCTCTCAAATTCTTTAAATCTTCCAATGAAAGGTCTTTTTCTATCATACATGCTTGAAGTCTACTATATATATATATATATATATATATATATATATATATATATAAAGATAAATTAAAATGTTAATTTGATGAAATGAATAATATTTACTAGAAAATTACCATTATTGTTGTGTTAAAGAAATATCTTTGAATTTGTTTTTTGGACAACTTTTTTCTTCAAAGTTTAAAATTTTCAGTCCATGTATCAATCACATTTTCATGAATATTTAACATTGGCTGCAAAGTTTTAATCATCCCTCTAAGAACCACAACACCTTTCTTCACCTCAAATACCTTTTCACTGTTTTATCATAAAAAAAATGAATTATCAGATATTAAATAATAATCCAAATTGAAATTTTAAATGTTTTAATTAAAAAAAATAAAAATTCAATCTTTACCTTGGAGATCCAATCCTTACAAATATGCGGTTTGAGACTTTTATTTCAACATCTTCTATCAATTTGTCCGTTGAAACAAAATTTTTAATATAAGGTGAACATATTAAATAGGATGGTTTTGTCTTTTTTTAGAAAACTTTCTTCCAACCACTTTATTATCTTCAAGTTCAAAGTTTGGCTCATCATCTTGAAACGACCGTCACTCAGTTGACGGTCTTATCACTCTTAATTACACATGGCTGGTGTAAACCAACCGATCATAGAGGGACCTGGTAGGATTCATAATATGAAGTATCATCACTAGCTATTAGAACACTCTTACTACTAGTACTCGCTTGCTGTGGTACGAATCGTTTGTAGTCGTAATAACAAGGACAAAACAGAATGCACTATCGAGTACACACAGAGGGCACTATCGCGTACACACATGATGCACTATCGCCCTAACAAATGTTTCTTTCGAATCGACTTAACACGTGTTTCGCTAAGGAGATCTGATGTCGTCATTCGATATGGGTTGGTTTGGTCCACACCATACCAATTCCATGTGCTACCAAAGAAACCCTTGTCTTGACCAGGCGACTAATGAAACCCCCATCACTCATAATGACAAACCCGACTCAGACCTCAAAATCATCTCTCGTTACCTTTTGTAACCTTTCCGAAGTATTTCCAGCACACCTTTCGGGAATACTACCCGTGCAGCAAGACAAGTTCTAGCATAGAGGCTAGAGACAAATACGGTTAACCTATCACTACTAAGTGTATACGCGAGAGTAGTATATAATTAAGATTCTACGAACTTAGGATGTATGTTTCCGCCCTATCTCCTGTTCCTTGTCTGGTTGTGGACCTGGGGCACAGTCGCACATCCGACTGTCTTATTAATCTTGATTATATACGACTTGTATACGCGAGGTGACGATTGATGAACCAGGTATGAGTCTTGCCATGAACATCAGGACAAAAGCTGCCCAGATCTACAGGTGGACATCTTACCATTTGGATAAACTTAGATAAGTAAATCGAACCCGTACACTCCCTACCAATTAGAATAGCAGTCACAATAGTGAAGATCCTCTGGAACGCCTAGCGAGGATCAGGATTCATTCGAGAATGAGCAGATCCTACGAAACAGAAGTACCCACCTCTTTCCCTAGTTTAGATGTAACCATTCAGAGATTCGAATTTTGGGACGAAATTCCCTCTAACGGGGGGGATGATGTCACAACTCAAAATTTTAGACCTAGAAAAGCCTAAACCCTAGCCTAGCACAAGTGAACGTACATTGCATCCCTTGTTGCCTTATGTCCTCTATAGCATTTAGGGTTGTTATAAGCTAAATAACTAGGCTTGGATTGAAAACCAAGTTGGTTTAGGGTTATATAAATCAAGTTTTGGCAAAAGATAAAGGGTTAAATCATAAATTATCACCATTAAATGATGAATTCGGTCATGTAAGCCATTTGAACCCTAAATTCGGTTTTTGGAATCTTCCCCATTTGTGTGTTCGACCATTTCATTCAACAAATGGTGAATTCGGTCTTGCTATGACCGAATTCTCCAAGATTAGGCCCATTAGGACCGAATTTCCCAAGGCCCAAAACCCTTATGACCGATTTCCCAATTATATATATATATATATATATATATATATATATATATATATATGTTTAACCGAACACCCAATTCATTTCTCACATTCCTCACCAAATTCTTGCTAAATTTTTCTCTCAAAACTCATGTGTTTATGCCCAGGAGATCTTCAAATCTTCTTATTCTCACCAAGAACACACACTCATATCTTCAAATCTTCAACATCCCACCGAATTCATCAAGCCTTGACCGTATTCCCACTTTTGCTCACCAAAAACTCTATTTGTTCACCGAACACACACTTTCAATATTTCCCAATTCATTTCCAATTTTATTTTAAGTCCTGTTTATATAAATAGATTATTATTTAACCCTATTATTTAAATTAATATCTTATTAATTTAAATACAACGTCAAATATAATTATTTTTAGGGTAATGTTATCAGCGCGTACGCTTACCCCGGGGGTCGTCTCTACTGTTTCACTACCGCTACGCTATCCAAACACGAATACGCACTAGAGGTGATTTCATACCCCTACGTTTTCACTAGTTTTCCAATGTTTTAGGGGGGGGGGGAGAATACAAGTAAAACACAAAGTAAATTTGTGTTAACTTTCAAAAGATTTCAAACAGTTTTATAGCAGATCAAGTCGTTTCAACTGATTCAAACTATTTCAAAATGTGTTTCAAGCTACTACAAATGTTTTATACTTTTCATTTTTCCCAAAGTGCATCTACGCATATATGTCTTCTGCATATTTAAATATAATCTTATCTAAATAAAGTTTTAACCCTTTTGTAACATGTCGAGCAAAAGGGTACCTATCTCATCGTTTTATCGTGTTATTCAAACTGTTAAATTACTAAGACTTTCATTGCATACCAGACATACATTTAAACTATAATAGGTATAGTTTGTGAATCAATACACTATTTTACTAAGTTCAGAAAACGATACAATAACATACATTTACACTATTAAAAGTATATGTTGGGGAAAACGCAACATTATTTTACAAAGTTCAAGGACACTACACAGAAACAGGCATATAAACTATAATAGGTATAGTTTATGGAACACTACTCTAGTTCACTACTACAAGGATACACTACTAAAATAATTATTTAAGTATAATTATTTTGCACTACAAGGTAATACATACAGTTTCAATTACAAGAGAACACTATAACACTATACGTAAACTAGTTAGTACAGGGTTGTGAGGCACTACTTCGGGTACCCACCAGGGTACAGGTTCAAGTCTTATAAAATATAACCAGAGTCTCCCGGATGGAGAGCGTGAGATTTGTGTATAGATCTAAACGCGACTGACAATCCCCATCCAAACTGCTAGCTACAGTTAGGCAGGCATGCCTGGGGGTGTTAGAAATGTAATATATACCGATGCCTAAAGAACGTCGTAGAGGCCACTAGGTCATATTAGTATGGTTATATGAAACTCACAATAGTGTAAACAAGGTTTACAGGATTAACACTACTTCATAGATTTTTATGTTAATATTAAATCTTTCTACCACTACTAGTACAATACAATTACGTACTGGGAAAAGGATTTCATACAAACGTTTTGATAATGAATCAAACTACAGTACACTATTTTACACTACTTGTGGTGGATTCCAGGCACTATTACAGACACTACTTTAATGGTTTTATTTTCATTAATAAAACTATGGTACACTATTTTACACTACTTTTGGTGGATTTCAAGAACTATTATAGACACTATGGATACTACAAACACTACTACAATATATACACTACTATTGGCACTACTGAAACTCACTATTTTCTAGTACAAGTACACTAATACAAATTACAAACTAAATTCAAGCACAATTTACTATTTTCTAGTACAAAACATACTTTTCCGAAAGAATGTCTAACTAGTTGCATACAAACACATTTGTAATACATTACTTTTACAAGAACAAAGTCAGCAGAACATTCACTTAATCACTACAGAAAATATAGTATTTTCTGGAAGAACATACTATGGTTTTCAATGATACAAAGAACATGTTTTCTAAAACAAAAGCTTATGAACTCACAAACTTCAATGTTGACACTTTCAAAACCACTTGTATTCTCAGGTCACTAGTAGACAGGTACACGTGCAGGGTTCCAGATGACGAAGCGTAGTAGCTTCGAGTCTTGTATTGCTATTTACTTTTGTAATTAATCAAATGTGATTCAAATACAACGTAAACACTATAATATCAATACAGTGGTTGTTGTTGCTTTGATTACTATGATTCAATTGTTGTGATACTATACATGACGTCCTCCGCCCCCGAATGTTTCCGCCGTCTCGGTTTGGGGGTGTGACACATTTAAATAACATGTAATTCACATATAAATTCCGTGTGATTCACATGTAAACCACAAATTCACATATGAATTACATGTCATTCATATGTAAATAACATTTGATTCATATGTCAATCACATATGATTCCCATATAAATAAGTTATTATTATAATATTATATTATTCAAATTGAATAAGATGAAAATGATAAGTACATTAAATGTTTGTCACATATAAATTAGAATGAATTATATTTACATTAGAATTAGATGTGATTCAGGTGTTAATCACAAATTAGTTGCATTTAATAATATGTGAATCACATATTAATAATATGTGAATCAAATGTGGATAGCATATAAATCAAAATGAAATAGATTTACATGTGAATCAGATATGATTCACATGTAAATCTAAAACGAGTTACATTTTAATAATATGTTAATCACATATTAATAACCTTTTAATTGTGAATCACATATTTATAATATTTGAATCTTGTGAATAACATATAAATCAAAATGAATTTGAAATGAGTTACATTTTAATAACAAATAAATGACATACATTTGAATCAGATGTGATTTACATGTGAATCAAATCTGATTTACATGTTATTCACATGTAACATATAAAAATAATGAATTACATGTGATTCACATGTAAATAACATGTGATTCAAATGTCATTCATATGTAACTCACATATAAGTTATATGTGATTCACATGTAAATCATATGTTAATCACATGTTATTGAGATGTAAATTACAAATGAATCACATATGAATTACATGTAACTCACATCTAAATAACATGTAATGCACATATAAATTCCATGTGATTCACATATAAATCACAAATTCACATATGAATTGTATGTCATTCACATGTAAATAACATTTGATTCATATGTCAATCACATATAGTTCCCATATGAATCACTTATTATTATAATATTATATCATTGAAGTGTGAATCGGATGTACATAATTAGATGCAAATGATAAGTACATTAATTTTTTTCCACATATAAATCAGAATGAATTATATTTATATTAGAATTAGATGTGATTCACATGTTAATCACAAATTAGTTGCATTTAATAATATGTGAATCACATATTAATAATATGTGAATCAAATGTGAATATCATATAAATCAAAATGAAATAGATTTACATTTGAATCAGATGTGATTCACATGTTAATTATAACTCCAAAATATTTGGTAGGAATAATTTAAGGGAAATTGTTAAGGTTAGGATCTCAGAACTACAATCGGGACCTTCAAACCTCAGGATCCTTAAACCTCAGGATCCCAAACATACTTCAGGATCCTAACTATTATTTTCCAAACATTTATAACTGTTATATACTCTATTATCTCTCTCACGTGTGCATAAATAATCAGTCAAAGACTTATTCTCAATGAATAGTCGTCACAATCATGCAAAAGACCTGGAAGACCAAGTCAAGTAACGTCTATAAGTTGATCTCAGAGGATCCCGAAATTCTTGGAGTTCTTATTATTAGCTTTATACTATAAAAATCACTTGTATTCATCACACTACACACGAGACTTAGTAGAAAACAACACTTGTACTTAGACTCTTTACGTTTCCTATGTAGTCGACCTTTTTAATTAATAAAATGATCAAGACAGGTGATCATTATCACCTCCCAAGCTTTTATGCCGGAGATCTTAGCAAGGATCAAGGGGTTTCCTTGTAAACAACTTGTGTCACTTTGATCAAAATTTTATACTTGCATTATTCTAAACATCACAACCTCTCATACACTTTGGTCGATTCTTGCTTGTTCATTTTTTGACCAAAACATATATATATATATATATATATATATATATATATATATATATATATATATATATATAATAAAATTTTAAAAGAAAAAAACAAAAGAAAGAAAGGGTAATTTGGTCATTTTATATGGACCAAGGACCTACAGTGCAATATTCACAACCCACAAGGATGTAACCTATCAAAATTTAAATGTAGAGACCAAAAACTAAGAATTCGACCAAACCATAGGGACCATTTCTATAGTTTTCTCTTGATAATATTTAGGATCCTGAGTATATATGTTTTAGGATCCTAGTTATACTTCAAAATTCGGGATCCTGGAAATGTTCCCTAACAATTGCCCCTAAATTGGACTTACAAAATATTCGAATTAATTTCAAATACTTAAAGAGTATAATTTAATTGAGATAAAGAATTTGAAATTCAAACTCTAACGAATAAGCTTTTATCCGTTCAAAAGATATGATTATGTTGTCAAATAGGTTCTCTCTCCTCTGTGATTTGGTTAAATATGGGTTAGGGTTTACCGATATTCTTTTACTTCTTCTTGCTCTCTTTCACGCATTACCAGTTATCTCTAACATAAATCTTTTGCCTCTTTCATTCTTCCCTATTTTTCCTGTTTTCTTTTCGATCAAGGGTAAAAAGGCACTCTATTCCCACTAGCTTTGACATCGACATACAATACCAAGAAGCTAACTATACTCCCACTAGCTTTGACATATACGCAGGACTCATCCTCACTTCTCGAAAAACCAAACTCTTTGACTTTCTCATCGGAACAAAGATTCCATCTGCGAGATGCTTTCTTTAATCCATACATGGATTTCTCAAGCTTACACACTCTATTAGGGTACTTCATATCTGCAAAACCCTCTAGCTAACTAATGTAAACATCTTCAACCAACTTCCCATTAAGGAAAGCGGTTTTGATATCCATCTGCCATATTTCATAATCATGAAACGCAACTATGGCTAGCATAACCCTTATAGACTTATTCTTCACTACTGGTGAGAAGGTCTCGTCATAGTCAACTCCAGGAGTTTGGGTAAACCTCTTCGCAACCAATCGCGCCTTATATGTGTGTACTTTCCCATCCATGTCTGTCTTCTTCTTGAAGATCCATTTGCACCCGACCGTCTTACGACCTGGTACATTTTCAACCAAGTTCCAAACTTGATTGTCATACATGGACTGAATCTCGCTGTCCATCGCCTCTTTCCACTTTGCAGACTCTTGGCCCGCCATGGCTTCCTTGTAGATATTAGGTTCATCCAAATTTATCAATGTATTATCACTGATAAACGTATCACGTTCAGTTGTTATATGAAAACCATATAACACAGGTGGAACACAAACTCTACTGGAATGTCTCAGAGGTAAGGACTCGTCAACTGGTTCAACAGGAGTTTCCTCCTCAGGTTAGGCGCTAGTGTTATAGGTTCCTTCATCGCTTAACTCTTGAAGCTCTTCAAGGTCAATTTGCCTCCCACTGTCATCTTGGCATATGAGCTTTCACTCGCGAAAGACTCCTATTCTCACAACGAAGACAACATTGTCACTCGGTATATAGAAGATATATCCAAAGGACTTCTGTGGATAGCCGATGAAAATACAACTCTCACTACGAGTTTTGAGCTTGTCGTGAGTCTCTCATCTTACGAAATCCTTGCAACTCCAAATCTTGATATGTGCCAACGAGGGAACCTTCAATGTCCGCATTTCGTGAGGTGTTTTGGCAACCTTCTTAGTTGGGACTAGATTAAGGATATGGGCGGAAATCTGTAAGGCATACCCCCAGAATGAGATAGGTAACGAAGCTCGAATCATCATGGAACGAACCATGTCCAACAAGGTTCGATTGCGTCTCTCAGCCACACCATTAAGCTGCGGTGTCATAGGTGGCGTCAATTGTGAAACAATTCCACATTCTTTAAGATAGTCGTGGAACTCAATACTAAGATACTCACCACCTCGATCGGATCGGAGCATCTTTATCTTCCTGCCCAATTGATTCTCCACTTCTTTCTTAAACTCTTTGAACTTTTCAAAGGTTTCCGACTTGTGCTTGATTAAGTAGATATATCCATATCTGCTATAATCATCGGTAAAGGTTACATAGAAGCGGTTAGCATCCCTTGTGACGGATCTGAAGGGTCCACACAAATCGGTGTGTATGAGATCCAACAAACCCTCACCTGTTTCACAAGTACCAGTGAAAGGTGACTTGGTCATCTTTACAAGCAAAAACAATTCACACGTGTCATCCGACTTTAAGTCAAATGGTTCCAACACTCCATCCTTTTGGAGTTGGGCTATGCACTTCTTGTTGACATGTCCAAGACGACAATGCCATAAGCATGCCTTGTCCAAACCATTGGACAAATCAATATGCAATACATTATTTCCTAAGTTGTCTACAACCATCATAGTTTCATATACACCATTACAAGGCAATGCTTCAAAATAAAATTTACTATAAAAAACATTAATAGAACCAATTTCATTGTTAAATGAAAATCTAAAACCTTGTTTATATAAACCATGAAAAGAAATAATGTTTCTCGCCATATCTGGCGAGTAACAACAATTATTCAACTCTAAACCTAACCCATTACTAAGCAATAAAGAATAAACTCCAATCTTGGTGACAGGAGACACTTTCCTATTCCCCATGATCAAGTTCATCTTCCTGTGCTCCACATCCCTACTTCTTCTTAGACCCTGCAAATCAGAACAAATGTGAAAACCACATCTTGTGACAAGGACCCAAGAACTAGCATGTGATAAGTTATTAGATTGAATAGTGTAAATACCTGCGAAGGTGGACTTTATCTTCCCATCCTTAATGTCCTGCAAGTATTTAAGGCAACTTCATTTCCAGTGCCCTTTTTCATGACAATGGAAGCACTCTGCTTCCTTTGAATTGGATGAGGGAGCAGCAGAACCGCCTTTGGAACCACTAGAAGAGGATCCATCATGAGGATTTCCCTTGTGATTCTTTGAGGAAGCTTTCCTCTTCTTTCCTTTCCCATGTCCAATTTCCAGGACTGGGGCAGCAGTAGTAGGAGTGGATACAACAGACTTTCCTTTTAAATTAATTTCAGCAGTTTTCAGTGGGCCTTGAAGCTTACTTAGAGTGACTTCCTCCTTGTTCATATGATAAGTCATTTTCAACTGATCATAAAGGAGGCAAAGAGTGTAGGATAATGTCAATAGCCAACTCTTTGTCGAAATTGACATTCAACTTTAGCAAGCGGTCCACATATCGTTGCATCTTTTACAAGTGGGCCGTGATGGACTCTCCATCCTTCATTTTTGTTGTTATCATGGAGGCAATGATTTCATACCTTTCTTGTCGAGCACTCTGATGGTACCTTTCCATCAAGTCTTGGTTCATCGCGAAAGGCCAGAAGTCCTCGTAGGACTTCTGAAGCTCAGAAGTCATAGTGGCTAGCATGATGCATGACACCTTTGCCGCATCCTTCTCATGAGCCCTATACAAAGCCAATTGCTCAGGAGTAGCAGTTTCTTCATCAATGTCACACCCCCAAACCAGAACGGCGGAAACGTTTGCGGGCGGAGGACATCATGCTTAGTATAACAACACAAGCATCATAGTAATCAAAGTAACAAACAACCATTGCATTAATATTAAAGTGTTTACTAAGAGTAGATCAACATTTAAGCTGGTGAGTTCATAAGTATTTGAGTTATAAAAAGTATACTAAAAGTTCTTTAGAAAAGTTCGCCTGTTCCTCCAGAAAATCCTATATTTTCTGATTTGATGAATGATAAGTAAAAATGACTCTACAATTCCTTCTATGAGTACTAAATAGATACAAGTTATATACAATTTAGAGTAAATAGACAATCGATTGTGTGAATCTGCCCTAAGCCCACAACCAAACAAGGAACAGGAAATGAGGCGGAAGTCACACATCCCATTGTTTGTTAGATCTTCATTGTATACAACCATGGCGTATTCATTTGGTACTTACGGAGTTAACTGTAACAGTTCTTTTATATTTGATGAAAATATTCCTCAAGGAAATCATATATTTCCTTTAGTAAAATGGTAACCACAATAGTTCCTTCTATAATCACTTAGTTTATACTAGTTATATATAATCTAATATCGAACGGACAGTTAAATGTGTGAATCTGCCCTAAGCCCACAACCAAACAAGGAACATGAAGTAAGTCGGAAAACACACATCCAACTGCCTATCGAATATTAATTATATATAACCCTGATGTATAAACGAAGGTATTATAGAATTAACCACTAAAGGTCCTTTAAGTAATACGGGTTTAATAATGCGTATCAAACCTTTTATAGATAAGTTTCTAGTTTCACCTACTTAATGATTTATCCGAAAAGTATGTTTTTGTACTAGAAAGTGGTATACTGAATTTGTATGCTATGACCTGACCCATACCTGTTACTCCCTATGATTACTTGGTGTATACGAATTATATATTAACTAAGATCGAATAGATAGTAGACTGTGTGAATCTGCTCTAAGTCCACAACCAAACAAGGAACAGGAAATGAAGCGGAAAGCACTCATCCTACTGCCTGTCGGATCCGATTAATATATAATCCTAATGTATAAACTAAGGAATCATAAAGTTAGCATTATAGGCACCCTTTTAACTGAATGTTCATGTTACTAGGAAATAGTTTGCATTACTCGATGTGAGAATATCACTATATGAATGTAATGGAAAATGAAGATATACAGTAGTGTTGTATAAAATAACTATTGAAGTACTAACTACTAGGGGTGTGCGCGGTGCGGTTTGATGCGGTTTAAAGTCAAAACCGCAAACCGCACTGCATACGCGGTTTGATAATTTTGGAAACCACAAACCTCACCGCAAAAGCTCGAAACCGCATTATGTGGTGCGGTTTGGTGCGGGCGGTTTATGCGGTTTAGATGCGGTTTGACGAGTCGAAGGTTAATCGTTAAATTAATGTGTGTGTGTGTGTGTATATATATATATATATATATATATATATATATATATATATATATATATATATATATATATATATATATATATATTCTATATTTATTGTGATATTATCACCGTCATGCATCAAAGCATAATTATTAAAAGACAACTATCATACATGAAAAAATTAAAACGATTAAAACAAATGCAGAAACTTTTTAAAAACAAGTAAAACACTAATAGATTAAGTAAATGGTATAATAACCAACTATAGTTGAAATCTTAACTGTTATTTGATAGTTTGTATTGGATTTACTATATAGCAATATTTATTGTTTACCATAAAATGGTTATACATATGATTAATTAACTAATATGAATACTCGGTGCAGTGCGGTTTTAAACGCGGTTTTGTAACTATAAACCGCAAACCACACCGCATAGTGCAGTTTACAAATAATACAAACCGCACCGCAAACGTTCAAAACCGCATTATGCGGTGCGGTGTGGTGCGGTGCGGGCGGTTTATGCGGTTTTTTGCACACCCCTACTAACTACCTTAAAACCAATTAGTTAATTTCAGGTAAAATGTGATGAGGTTATAACCATGCTTGATTTGACTAGTATAAAACACGACGATCTAAAGACGTCGAAAATGGTATGACATTTGTCACCCGTAGACCTGCAGGTCCCACTGTAGCTAGCAGCAAGGTGTAGGATGGTCAATCCCGTATAGATCTATACACAAACTCAAGCTCTCCTCCTAGGAGATTCTGGTTACAAAACGTGACACAACAAGTATGTTGCTATGCCTTGAAGTCGTGGCTCACATTATTGTTATCTTGTTCTTGTTATAGTATATATATGTTTTTCACTGTTCTAGTTATAGTATGTATTAACTGACTCATGTATGAACTGAATCATGTAAGTAGTAATCCTCTAAACTATACCTATTATAGTTTACTAGTATGTTTGTTTGAACTGTTACTGACTTGTAGAAAAGACTCAATTATCTACTGAGTTAAGCATGTACTTTAAAAACGGAGTTTTATAAACAACAATCTAACATCTTTTAAAAGAGTTTTTGAATTGATTTAATAATTTATAAAAGCATAAGAATTCCTTTATTGTGATGGTTATCACAGGTAAATATTAACGCAATATTATTGTGTTCAACTTGTATTCCCCCCTTAAAAGCATTTAAAAACATTTAAAAGATAGATTATAGGGGTATGAACTCACCTTATGTGGGTGATTCAATTGAAGACTCGAATAAGGATGATAAGTTCCACGAATGAAGTCCCAAGGCACAAACGAGTCCTAAATGACATATAATGATACATATAGACATGAAATTACTGATTCTATCTACAAAGGCGATTGGGAAACAACCTAGGATGCAAGAATAACTCACTAAAGGATTGTTAGAAGCAAGTTGGAAGGAATGGAGTTCACGGCTGGGCTTGATGTGTTCATGGCCCAATGGGGTGTTCACGGCCCAAGAACACATGAGTGTTCAGGCCCAACTTGAATGGTTAACGGCCAAAATGAAGGTTCACTTGAAGATCTTGGTGTTTTGGCAATTGTTTGAAGATCCTAGTAATCTTCTAAGGATTAGCAAGGAAAAGGGGTGTTTAAGAGTGAAAGATGGTGTTCTTGAAATATGATACTTGAGAGAGAATGGGTTGTTTGCGGCCAAGAGAAGAAGAAGTGAAGGAAAAGTGGCAAAAACTCATATATATGCTAAGGGTTCACGGCCGTGAACATGGTTTGCGGCCGTGAACCTCACTTGTTGAGGTTTTATTGTTCGAATGCAACACTTCTAACTCATTTCCTTAGTGGTTCACTTCCTAACACACAACCCTGACTTATACAAGGCCTAGAAACCCATAAGTTTGACCTTAAGTTGATGTGTTTGACCTTAAAAGATAGAAATTTTCGGGTTGTGACAATCAATCTTCTTTAGCTCTTTTTCGAGGACATATTCTTTTCTCTTGTATCGAATGGCCATGCGAATGTTTCGAATCCAGTCACTGAAACTCGACCCATCAAAAATGACCCTCCCACATAAGTTCATGAGGGAGAAAGAGCCAGAAGCATTTGAGTTTGAAGCGTTGTTTGAAGTAGACATCTGAAAAGAAAGACAAGTTTCATTAGATAGAAATTCCTTAATATAACACCCAAATGAAATATTAAGGCTAGGACCCAAACATAATATTTCACAATTCGGAAGAGGGATGCCGTAATCCAATTGCAAAATATTTGAAGGTAGGTAAATGACGATTTACCAATTTCACCACCCAAAACTAAAATTTGTAAAGAATTAAGTTTTATGAAATTCCTAGTTCTTTGATATTCATTGAATTTTTCAATGGCATGTTTAAATCTCGATTATGACCTTCAAGTTTGTGACTGGGATACCGAGGATCACAAACAAGGTGTAAATAACCATGCAAATGTGCTTGGTACTCTCGATGTCATTTATCACCTAATCAATGTGTCGGTTAACCACACACGCTCCATTGATCAATGATAAACATCGAGCTACCATTTGCCACCCTTGCTAGTCCAAGTTAGTGTGCCGGTTAACCACACACGCTCCACTAACAACTTGGCAAGGTGCAAAGTGCAATTTAATGGAATAGCACCATTTTCACATTTTTCCTAAAGTAACTAAGATTGGGAATTTATGAAAAACATTTAGTTACTATATAATATCATTATACTTATTAATGAGGATTAATGTCCTATCCTACCCGTTCGGCTAACGAACCTCAACCAATCCAGGAAGCGGTGGGTGAGAGTGGACATCCATACAACCGTCATTTTATAGCCAGTTTCCTTATACCCCCCTTATAGACCAACTTCGTGAATGAGCCTACTAACGGTAAGACTGACTGTCTTATACATATATATATATATATATATATATATATATATATATATATATATATATATATATAAGTATTAAGTTATTAATATTATAATAGCATAAGGGTTGGATTTTATACTTTTAAAACTCTAGGGTTTAGAATTTAAATATTTCAAAATTAAAACTTTTTAATCAATTTTTAAATTCCAAAACTTGAGGGCAAGTTTTGAAACTTTTCAAAACTCTCTTAGATTAATTTGAAAACAATTAAATTAATCATATAATTAACTATATCACAAAATTGACCTAATCTAATTTCATATAACAAGATGATTCAAATCAAATTCTACAAATAGTTAATTTTTTCACAAAATCAAGAAATTATCTTATAATTTGACAATCATCATTCAATTGGATGAGGATAATCATTACCTTATCATAAAAATCAAATTTTATCAGTCAGAACAGTTTGTGGTAATGATCCTAATCCAAATCTGGCCATAAAACTCGAAAAACTACAAACAGATGATCCAACTCGTCAAGCCAGGAAATGGACTCGTCGAGTTGGCCCTACTCGTCGAGTTCCTTCATGGGACTCGTCGAGTCCACCAGTCAGAGGCCAAAAACGAAAAAATTTCAACTTTGAAAACAATACAATTGCATCAATATAACAGAAAACACTCTAGGCTTTGATACCACTGATGGGTTTTGAGCACTATAACAATCCTATGGTGTACAACCCTAGATGATTTGGATCTAATTTTTCTCAAGTTATACATGTAATTTCATTTTATCCAAAGCATATACCCAAGCTAGCATGCAATTGGAGATATACAACATAAAAACTAGTTTGATGAATACCTCTTTGTTGTAGCTTGTAGTTCTTGGCCTTTCAAGAGATTAGTACCTCAAGTGTGATACCTCTAATAAGTTACAAACACAAAAAGCAAAAGGAGGCTTATGAGAGAGAGGTTAGGAAGCACAAATCGGCTAGGTTTTCACCTTGGAATTCTTATGGCCGATTTTTAGGGATGCTAGGGGTTACTTTTACAGTGTGGAATTCCTAGGGTTTCTTACATGCAAACCGTAATTCACCATGACTCTTCACATTTGATAGGCCCATTGGACTAACTCTTCATGGACTCTCACGTAGATTTAGCCCATCCCTAATCAACATGGATCATTAGCCCAAACTATAAGTATTACTGATTTACCTAATCAGTCCCTGCAAATTTAATCAGTCTCGTTTGATCGCTAAATTAATTCCAAATTAACTCTTGATCAATACTAATTAAATAATATGATTTCTCAATTAATATATTATTCTTATAATATATTAATAAATCAAAAATAACATATTTATCAAATATCCATCCTATCAAATTGCTCGGGTGAAGGCAACCCAAAAGGACCATGCTACTATCGGGTCAAGTACATAACAATTATAGTTATGGGCTTAGACACCTAATCCAACATCATTTCCCTGATGAAAGACAGAAAATGTTTGTCTAAAGGATGCACATCATACTTGGCATTCGTGATTGATGCAAAGAAAGAAAAGAAAGAGCTGCAAAGAATACCAGTGGTGTGTGACTATCCATAAGTCTTTCCCAAAGATCTTCCTGGATTACCCCCCGATTGACAAGTGGAGTTTCGAATAGACTTGTTGCCAGGATCAACACCAATAGCAAAAGCACCAGATCGATTAGCATCGAAGGAGATGAAGGAACTTATGACGCAACTTCAGGAGTTGTTGGATAATGGTTTCATTCGACCTAGTTCATCACCCTGGGGAGCTCCGGTGTTATTCGTGAAGAAGAAGGACGAAAGCATGAGAATGTGAATAGACTACCGAGAGCTGAACAAGGCAATGATGAAGAACAAGTATCCATTGTCGAGGATTGGTGACCTATTCGATCAGCTGCAAGGTTCAAGCTATTTCTCAAAGTTCGATCTTAGGTCAGGATATCATCAGCTGAAGGTGAGAGAGCAAGATATTGAGAAAACCGCATTCTTAACGAGATACGGACACTATGAGTTTTTGGTTATGTCATTTGGACTAACAAATGCTCCAGTAGCATTCATGGATTTGTTGAACAGGGTTTGTAAACCATTCCTCGATAAATCCGTGATAGTGTTCATAGATGACATTCTGATTTACTCAAAGGGTCAGGAAGAGCATGGAAAGTATCTACGAGAAGTGTTAGAAGTGTTGAAGAAGGAGAAGCTGTATGCAAAGTTCTCCAAATGTGATTTTTGGATACGAGAAGTCCAATTCTTGGGTCATGTGGTTAACCAGGAAGGGATAATGGTTGACCCAGCAAAGATCGAAGCTGTGATGAAGTGGGAACGGCCGAAAAGCCCCACGGAGATCCGAAGCTTTCTGGGATTAACTGGATATTACCAAAGGTTTATCCAAGGGTTTTCTTCGATAGTTGCTCCATTGACAGCTTTGACCCATAAAGGAGCTACGTATACATGGAATGAGAAGCACGAAGAAGCATTCGAGAAGCTAAAGAAGAAGTTGTGTGAAGCACCAATTCTTTCTTTACCTGACGGAGTTGAAGACTTTGCAGTTTGTAGCGATGCGTCTGGAGTTGGGTTAGGTTGTGTTCTAACCCAAAGGGAAAAGGTGATAACATATGCATCGAGACAATTGAAAGAGCATGAAAAGAACTGCCCCACTCATGATCTGGAGTTGGAAGCGGTAATATTCGCCCTAAAGATATGGAGGCACTGTCTTTATGGCATGAAGTGCAAACTTTTCACTGATCATAAGAGTCTCCAGTACCTCTTTAATCAGAAGAAATTGAACATGAGACAACGACGCTGGCTAGAGTTACTCAAGGATTACGACTGCGAGATACTTTACCACCCCGGTAAAACAAATGTTGTCGCTGATGCTCTAAGTCGAAAGGTAAACCTTGAAAGGAAAAGGCCAAGAGCATTGAGAATTGAAGTTGTCTCAACAATTGTGGAAAATATTAAGAAAGCTCAAGAAGAAGCTTTACAGAAAAATGAACGAAAGGAAGAACGTTTGGGCAAAACATTAGTGTTCGGTACAAACAATCAAGGATTGAAGGTATTCCAAGATATGATTTGGGTACCTAAGATGGGAGAAATAAGAGATCTTCTGATGGAAGAAGCTCACAAGACCATGTACTCGATTCATCCCGGCAGCACAAGAATGTATAGGGATCTGAAACCCTACTATTGGTGACAACGATGAAGCTCGATGTTATGTGGCCGAGTGTGTAACGTGTGCGAGAGTTAAGGCACAACATCAGTAACCATATGGGAGTTTAGAACCTTTACCTGTACCCATGGGTAAATGGGAAGATATCACCATGGATTTTGTAACTAAACTGCCCAGGACGAAGGACGGACACGACATGATTAGGGTAGCTGTGGATCGTTTCACAAAGAGTGCACACTTCATAGCAACCAATGAGAGATGGTCTATGGATACGCTTGCAAATGCTTACGTGAAGGAAGTAGTAAACTTCACGGTGTTCCTTTAACAATTGTATCCGATCGTGATAGTCGTTTCAGGTCAAGGTTTTGGAGGAGTCTATAAGAGGAAATGGGTATGAAATTGTGTTTAAGTACAGCCTACCATCCGCAGACTGATGGTCAGAGCAAAAGAATGATTCAAACATTGAAAGAT
Organism: Lactuca virosa; assembly: GCF_052849685.1. Lineage (NCBI taxonomy): Eukaryota > Viridiplantae > Streptophyta > Magnoliopsida > Asterales > Asteraceae > Lactuca > Lactuca virosa. The sequence continues at coordinate 244,640,180 of NC_136430.1, read as the reverse complement.
ATGCTAAGAGCATGTACCCTAGATTTCCAAGGTAATTGGGATGAACACTTACCTCTAGTAGAGTTTTCCTATAATAATAGTTTCCACTCGAGCATCAAGATGGCACCTTATCAAGCTTTGTACGGACAGAAGTGTGTACGCTGTCTTGTTGGCTTGGAGATGGAGAGAAGCAGTTTATGGGCCCCGAGATAGTCCATTAGACTACTGAAAAGCTAAAGGTGATTAGGGAAAGGATGTTAGGAGCTCAGGATCATCAAAAGAGCTATGCTGACAAGAAAAGACGACCGATGACATTCAAAGTCGGAGATTCGATTTTGCTTAAAGTCTCACTATGGAAGGGACTTATTGTTGGATAAAGTGTCTAAGTCCATAACTATTTCTGGTATGTACTTGACCCGGTTGGCATGGTCCATTTGGGTTGCATGGCATCATGCATTTGGATAGACTAAAAATGAGAGAAATAACACTTATGGTTTATTAATATATTATAAGTTCTAATATATTAATAATAATATTTAATTAGTATTTGTCAAGAATTAATTATGTGACCAAAAGGAGACTAATTAAATATATAGGGTTGATTATGTAAATCATCTATTCTTAAAATAGTGGGCTAATGATCCATGGTTTATTAGATTGGGCTAAACCCAATAAGGTGCTCCATGGATAGTCCATGGAGGTTATAAACCCATGGATCATGGAATATGAAAAGCCATGTCAATTAGGGTTTACATTTTGTAACCTACAATTGACAACATTATAAAAGGAACCCCTTGGCTATCAAAATCGGGAACTAAGAAAAGAAGAGAGGGCTAGCCGATTTTGCAAGTGTAGTATTTCTCTCAAGTCATTCCAAAAGCATGTGGTGTTGTGTGAGACATTTGAGGCATCACACTTGAGGTTCTAGGCTCACAAGGTTCTCAAGGAAGTCAAGCAACTAAAGGTATGTATTTCTTACTATCTTTTATGTTTAAAAGTTCCCCATGTATGCTAGATAGGTTATGAACTTTGGAAAACGAATTTGCATGTATCATAGATAAAACATAGATCCAAGGTTTCTAGGGTTGCATGTACACCATAGGAGTGTTGGAATGCTCAAAACCCTACATTGGTATCAGAGCCTGGTCTGTTTTCTTGATATGAGATGCTATTTGCAAAAAAAAAAAATAGTTTTTGGCCTGTTTTGGATTAGAATTATTACCACAACTGTGATCTTCCCAAATCTCATGGAAATCATACTTCCCTACCTCCATCTCCTCCACTTATTCTCCCTGACCCACAAGCTCGAAGACTTGAAAAATTCAAGGTCACTCAAGCCCTACTAGCAATGAAACATAAAGATGGAAGACCTGTGTGCTCTCATGTCCTAGGAATGAAGTCTCACTTTGACAGGCTGAGAATGTTGGGTGTCATTGTCCCAAGGAAGTTGGCTATTGACTGGGTTCTTTAGTCACTTCCTGAGTCTTATAGTGAGTTCATTAAGAACTACTATGTGACAGATCACGACATGACCCTAATAGATCTATCTTATTTGCTTGTTGCTGCTGAGTCAGAAATGACGTGGCGCAATGGTCAAGAAAATATGGGTGGAAGGTCTATTTCTAAAACTTCCATGGACATTGACAATGGTAACATTGGAAGTCCAGAAAAGCTTTCTCTTCCCAATGGAAAGGGATCGGCCTTGGTCAACCCAGTTGCTTCAGGTAAGTCCACTATCTAACTCTGTTAAGTTCCTTATTGATGATTCTTAATACAAAATGTGACTCGATTACATTTTGGTGTTTGGAAGGATCAAGCAAAGGAAAGGAAACTTAAAGAAAGTGTATGCTGAATCTCATCGCGAAGATGGATTTCAATCGCATGGTTCAAAGATCAGATTCTTGAGCTACTAGCAAGGAGTTATGATAGATTGCTAGGAAATATGTAATAGCATAGTTTCCATTTAAAGTTGCATTGTAAGGAAAGTTTTTCCGCATTTGATAAATAAATAAAAATTCTGTTTTATTTTATATTTCCTTGCAATGACTTTTATGGAAAATTGATGTTTATATGTTTCTAGCAATAATGGAAATGTGAATTTGATTCTTTCATTTGTGGTAGTGTCTAAATTTATCAAATAAGGAAAGATTCTCATCACCCAAGTTTTCAATTGGACCGAGACTTGGAATCATGCAAGTTGTATAGTATGATGAATGAGAACCTTCAGCTATGGAAAATTAAGACTAATTCCTTGTTCACATTTATATGTGAGTCAAGTGAAGGACTAAGGGATCGAGTACACATTCTTGTGCACTGGTCAAGTCCACCACAATAGATCGATAAGATTATTCGTCATAATTTACTAAGGTTTAGTAAATATGGTTATACTTACCAGTTTAAGTATAATTCTGAAACATTGGAAAATTTTCAATGTTTTGCAGGATGAATGAGAAGAATCAAATCAGGCAGAAGGATAAAAGTTTCTCAAAACTGAAAAGATGGGAGAGTACTTCAATATCATGTTTTGTGATCATCTTAATGATTAAGAAACCATATCGCAATTGGTCCTCTAAGGACATCTTAGTGCATTCCTATGGCTAAGAAGAGGAATCAAGAATTGCTGAAATGGTTAAATCAAGAAGGTGAGTCATACTTCGTTTCGAAACAAATCTTAGAGTCATAGTCCAAGATTGTAAATTGAGTGATATATCTTAAAAGAAGGTTTATAACACTTGTCAAATGTAAGAGTAAAACTGTCATACTCTTGTACATTTGAAATTGGTAAGTTGTGATGTTTTGGATAAAACAAAGACCAACTAAGGCCAATTGTGAGAAGTGTTTCTCTTGATAAAGAATCTGCACTATCTCTTGAATATTTGACAAGTAAGACTTATATATCAGGAGGACAGTGGGAGTCTTAAAGATCGTCAAGATCTAATCAAGAGTAAAAACCTGTAGTTTATCACTAGTCTCACACCCCCAAACCGGAACAGCAGAAACGTTCGGAGGTGGCTGACGTCATGCGTAGTATCACAACAATTGTATCATAGCAAGCATAGTAAACACAACCAGACATTGAATACATATATGAAAAAAAGGTTTACATTGTTTAATACATAGTTTTGTTCATATCAAAAGTAAAATAGTAAATACGCGACTCTAATGCTCAGACTTCTCCGAACTCCTGGAAGTACCTGTCTACTAATTCCCTGAGAATACAAGTAGTTTTGAAGAATATCAGCATAAATCTGGTGAGTTCATAAACGTTTAGTTTTTGGTGGAAAAATGTTCTTTGATCCTTTTTGAAAAGTGTTCCTCAAGAAAATCTTATATTTTCTTATGAAAAGCGTTTTTGAAAGCCCATTCCTTCCATGACTTCCAGATTCGTACAAGATATGTACAATCCAAGGAGTTGTGGAATGAATATGAATATCCGTTGGTTGTAAAACAGTCCGTTTTGAATATTCGGTTTATCCCGGGAAAATCCTATATTTTCCCTAAAGGTTGATGGTTGATTATCCGTTTTAAACTGAGGTTTGCAAGTATCTACCATACTCGTGTTGATAAAAGGAGTTTTCTTTTAAAAACCCTGGTTACACCCAGAGAGGTATATTAGCCTTAAAAACTAAATAAAAGAAAACCGTGATGAACTAAGTCCTAAAGATATTATTATTAATACCCTCCAGTAATTAAATCGGTTATTACTTTGAGGTTAGTTCACTTGATTCATTATTACAAAAGTAAATCTCTGCTACCTAGGTTTTGAGTTTTATAACCATAACTGACTGGATATAGCCTGCAACGGCCTGTATCCTTAATGACTTTGTCACCCGCAGACCTGCCGGTCCGACTGTAGCTAGCAGTGAGGTGCTAGATTGTCAGTCCTGTATAGATCTATACACAACAGTCACGCTCTCCCTACAAGAGACTCTGGTCACAAGTGCTACTCCTACACTCTGATTCTGTGGGAGTGTTACCAAGGACGTGTCTCAAACTTAGCCTAACAAATTTACAAGTAATAATACAGAAAATCCTGTTTATGATTTGCATGAATCCTTTATAAAATAATACATTTCACTACATGATTCACAAATTCATTGTTCTAGTTTTGAAAACTGTTTCTACGTGTTGATTTCTTAATCGGTTGGTAAAACTGTTTTCCGTGTTTAAAAGCATACTGAAAAATATAATTATCTTAAACAAAATAATATATTTGAGCACAAGTTTCCTTGTACTTTTTCTTGTATTCCCCCCTGAAAACATGAAAAACTCGGAAAGCTTAGGGGTATGAACTCACCTCGGGCGATTTGAATGAAGGATCGATACGGAATGTGGGACGTTCAAGTGAAGCCTTGAACACGATTTGATCCTAATTAACACGTAATGACACATAAAGGAGTCAAATGATGGTATTTCACCACTAGATGTGATGGATAACCACTCTAGGGACTTGGGACTACTTGCACTAAGTGTTAGGACCTTAAAGGATTGGGTTAGGGGAGTGTATGGCCACCTTTAAGGTGTGTGCGGCCATGGGTGTGCGGCCAGGTGGCGTGTGCGGTTGCACACATGAGTGTGCGGCCGTACAGAGGGTGTGTGCGGCCGTACACCCTTCATATGTGCCCCAAGAGTCGATTTTTCAGCGTTTTAAGGTTCAAACCAAGTCCAACTAGAAGATAGGGAATCAACTCTCACTTTGGAGGTTCTTTGAGGTGTGTACAGCCACCTTATGAAGGTGTGCGGCCGTACACCTTCATGTGATGAAGAACATGATGAACTTTGATGGTTAAGGGCTTAGATCAATGGGTCCTTCATGTATGATAAGCTAGGTGATGGAAAACTCATGTTTTTGAGGCCTTGAGAGCGTTCTTGGATGAAGTTTTTAGAGAGAGAAAGTAGAGAGAGAAAGTAGAGTGCAACCAAATGAAAGGAATGAGTGAAGGGGTCACCTTATATAAATAGGGATGAGTGTGCGGCTGGAGGATGGGTGTGCGGCCACACACTCGTGTGTGCGGCCATACACTCGGGTGTGCGGCCACACACTCATGTGTGCGGCCATACACTCGGGTGTGCGGCCACACACTCATGTGTGCGGCCATACATTCGGCTGTGCGGCCACACACTCACGTGTGCGGCCATACACTCGGGTGTACGGCCACAAACTCATGTGTGCGGACATACACTCGGGTGTGCGGCCACACACTCATGTGTGTGGCCACACACTCCTTTTGATGGAGTGTTTGGCCTATTTGCAACCCTAAATCTTAAACCAACCCATCCCTAATTCAAACTTTGGTTGTACTCAAGGATTTAAATGCTTAAATGAGCCCTTAATCAGTGCTAGGAGTTTACAGAAATGAGTTTAACTTAGATTAACTGACTAGATGTACCGGGTAGAAGTTTTCGGGTTGTCACATCATCCCCCCGTTAGAGGGAATTTCGTCCCGAAATTCAAGAATAAGAATATAACTAGTGGCCTTGGAAAAGATGGAGGTACTTAAGGTTCATGGGAATTACAAATGTCTCATCGGACCAAAACTTCTTTAGATTCGATACGTGGGAGGCGGAATGGAATTTGCTAAGTTCTCGAGGTAATTGGAGTTCGTACGTTTACTGGACCGACACTAGCAAGGATCTCGGATGGTCCAACGTATCTTGGATTTAGCTTTCTATGCTTTTCGTAGCGTATTCGGCCTTTCCAGGGTGAGATCTTCAAGGGACACGTCCACCAATTTCAGGGCTCGTGAGGGTGCTGTTGGGGACTTAACTCTTGACTAGATTACGTGTCGCCCACCTCAACCCAGCACAGAGGGGAGCTATACTTACGACCATAGAGGGCTTCGAACGGTGCAACCTCGATACTGGAAAGGTCGCCGTTGCTGCAAGAAAGTTCAATTAAGGGTAGATGTGTGTCCCATGACACATCTTCAATTGTCCGGATGGTTCTCTTACTTTGTCCTTCTCTTTGTGGATGATACTCTTCGTATGAATACTTTCGGATTTTGAAGAGAGATGAATTCTTTGAAGTTCGCATCTGGTTGTCGTCACGAGCGACGGGAGTTTCGCGATCGAACGATTTAAGACATAAGGGTTTGGTATAACATAGACTCAGTCGAGCTAGACAGAATGGTGTCGTAGGATCGCGCGTTAAGTTAGTCCGGGAGGATCGTTTTGTTAGAACATTGATGTTCCTAGATGAACGTCTCTGGTGTTTTCTGTGTTTCATTTGAGCTTGGGGGGGTACTACTAATGCGAGGGTCCTGATGTTTTGAAACTATGGGCTCTCGATGGAATGGTTCTCTTTAGATTTTCCCATGATTGCTTGGCGTATATAAGTCATGTATAATCACAACTGACTCTAATGTATACACTAGGCTACCATAATTTACCCATTAGGGCATCAACTTTTAAAAGTACGTCGTGATTAAATTTGGACGGGAAAGAAATCACGATTATGAATATTTATTGAGGTTTTCGGAAACGTACCAATACACAACAGGTTTCTTTGATGCTTCCTCATTCCATGAGGTTAGACTCCTCCTGTTTCCTCATTGTTCTTCTCTGTTGGGCAGTCTCTTTTGAGATGTCCCATTTCGCCACATACGCAGCACACTTGGACTATGCTAGCATCAGTAGTGGAAGTGATGTGTTGGGTCGGGGTCTTTGCGAAGCGGGCTTCCTTGCCATCCTTAGCCCTTGGACAATTTCTTTCTAAATGTCCGGGTTCGCCACAATTGTAGCAAACCTGACCCATCTTCATACTGGAAATCGAGGTGTTTGGCTGTGCAGGTGCCCTGCAGTAACGGGTGGTGTGTCCTTGTCTGTTACAGTTCTTACATTGAAGTGTTCGATACTTTCCTACGTGGTGGAAGTTGCATTTCTCGCAGCTTGGAAGTTTTCCAGCATATTGCCGTACTGGCGTTGGCACTGGTTTGGCGGATGTGGTGGCTGTAGGAGTTATCACGGGTTGTCGTCTCTTAGCTAGTTTCTGAGACGACTTGCGCTTCACCCCTGTCCAGAATTTTTGTTTGGCGCTCTTGGGTATGGGAGTTGGAGTGTCCTCCTGGATAAGTCCTTGTTGGTTTTCTGGTGTGGTGCTACAATTCGAGGTGTGGAAACTGTTCCCATTCCCATTTGGGTTGTTAGCATTAACAACATCTAGAGCGGCTGCTACAGCTGCTGTGACAGTAGCTTGGAACGTAGCTGAGTCCATCTGGAGGATTGGTGCCTTACTGGTGGATTGGTTCTGTTACTTCGGAGGCATGATCTACTACATGTCAAGAAAAGAAGCTTGTGAGCAATAATGGTTGCCTCTGGATGTATCCTAAATGTTTATCTATGCATTAAGATTTCCCGTTTTGCTATCTGACTCTCATTGATTCGACCCAAATCCCCATGATGTGGTCTTAGAAAGAATAGAAAATTTTCAACGCAGTAAAGTTCTCATACAATAAACTTACAAACTCCTTGTTGTTCAGCTCATTGTGCTGGCTGAATAACTCTCACATTTTCGTCGGCTCTTGACGATATGGAGATTTAGCTATAAGGATAGTTCCGGGGGTCAAGTCGATACGGGATTCAACTTGACACTCGGAAAAAAAATCCCTTGACTGTCTTTGGGGAAAGCATCAGGAAAGTTGCAGACTTCGGAGACGCTCTCGAGGCCTTTAACTTTTTGCGTCTCATCGACAACATGAGCCAGGAATGCATGGCATCCCTTTCGCAGATAATTCTGGGCTTTGGCGCAGGAAATGATATGAAGGTTCGAACAAATTTTATTACTATGACCAGTGAGGACTTCGTCAGAAAGAAAGACTGAGACGAATCGCCCTCTTGAAGCAAAGGACATCGGCATGACTTGGGCTCAGCCGTCTCATGCCGATTATGACGTCGTAGCTTTTTATGGAGGCCGATATGAAATCGATGGGAAAAAGGAATGATCGTCTTAAGGTAAGAGTACTTCCTATGACGCATGCTTTTAAAGACAAAAGAGATGTTTACAGAAAAGAGCTACTTAGAACATAGATATGAAGGTTATTCCTTAGACCAAAAAGGGAGGATGAGTAAAGTGTTCTCCTATCGGCGATGGGCACTCCTCGGACGGATCGTTAAGTTAGCCAGTTGGCGCTCCATGTCAAGCAGGCGGCTCTCGTATACTATCTGGCGTGCTCGGAGCTCTATGACCTCAGCTCGAGTGGTAGCTAACTCTCGCTGTAGGGCTTCATTGTTCCTTGCAGCTCTCGCATGAGCAATCTCGAAGCAACGGATGCGGTCCGTGCTGGTGTTCGAATCAGCTTCGAGCTCCATAGTTCACTGAAGGGTTGCCATACATAGCTCCACATTACGAGCCACTCAGCGCATCAGAATTGGAAGGGCCCTGTCCGCGGGGCCTCCTTTGTTCAGATTGTAGAAGTTGCGGTTTCCGTCATATGGGAGGGGTTGGTCTTGCTCATAGCTCCACCTATTCAAACTCCCGTCCCACATAGGCGTTGGACCTTGGAGTTCAACTCGAGGGTTAGCATTTGGTATTGGAGTCACTTGAGGCAGGTTTTCGAATTCGGGTTCCGAGTCAGTCTCTTTGAGAAATGGTTCAACAAGGTCATTTTCCAAAGGGATTTCATGGTTTCCTTCTGGCTCTGGCTCGATCCATCCATCATCTCCTTGGTTGGGTAAGTACGGTTTACCAGGGAGGTGGAATCCAGCCTTGCTATCTACGCGAGGTGATGGTAAAGGGATAGGCATCGAATCTAATAATACTTCAAATGATGGATTCTTGAGTAAGTTTCTGGTTTGGTCGTTATAGCATCCTAAAATACTCTTATAGTATTTTAAATCCTTATGTTTGGTTCTAGAACTCTTCTGGTATCTAGGTAAGTTTTAGGCTTGCTGCAACACCACAGTCACTCCCAAGCACATGTTGGTCATGTCTCGACTGAATATAGTTGATCAGGTTATATTCACCCTAGACATGATTACATAACTGCCCAGGTTTAACCGCGATGTCCAACATCCAAATACTTTTGTTTTGTTCTACTTACGACACGAATTCTGCTACTCGGGTATACTTATATAAAAATACTTGTATTTTTGAAAATATACTTTTTAGTTTAGAGCACTTAGGCCCCTTAGTATTTATAGTTGTATACCATGTAAGGTTCGGTATACTTAGTTCGCTATAAACAAGGGCTCTGATACCAATCTGTTACACCTCCAAACCGTAACGGCAGAAACGTTCGGGGGTGGATGACGTCATGCGTAGTATCACAACAATTGTATCATAGCAAGCATAGTAAACACAACCAGACATTGAATACATATATGAAAAAAAAGTTTACATTGTTTAATACATAGTTTTGTTCATATCAAAAGTAAAATAGTAAAGACGCGACTCTAATGCTCAGACTTCTCCGAACTCCTGGAAGTACCTGTCTACTAATTCCCTGAGAATACAAGCAGTTTTGAAGAATATCAGCATAAATCTGGTGAGTTCATAAGCGTTTAGTTTTTGGTGGAAAAATGTTCTTTGATCCTTTTTGAAAAGTGTTCCTCAAGAAAATCCTATATTTTCTTATGAAAAGTGTTTTTGAAAGCCCATTCCTTCCATGACTTCCAGATTCGTACAAGATATGTACAATCCAAGGAGTTGTGGAATGAATATGAATATCCGTTGGTTGTAAAACAGTCTGTTTTGAATATTCGGTTTATCCCGGGAAAATCCTATATTTTCCCTAAAGGTTGATGGTTGATTATCCATTTTAAACTGAGGTTTGCAAGTATCTACCATACTCGTGTTGATAAAAGGAGTTTTCTTTTAAAAACCGTGGTTACACCCAGAGAGGTATATTAGCCTTAAAAACTAAATAAAAGAAAACCGTGATGAACTAAGTCCTAAAGATATTATTATTAATACCCTCCAGTAATTAAATCGGTTATTACTTTGAGGTTAGTTCACTTGATTCATTATTACAAAAGTAAATCCCTGCTACCTAGGGTTTGAGTTTTATAACCATAACTGACTGGATATAGCCCGCAACGGCCTGTATCCTTAATGACTTTGTCACCCGCAGACCTGCCGGTCCGACTGTAGCTAGCAGTGAGGTGCGGGATTGTCAGTCCCGTATAGATCTATACACAACAGTCACGCTCTCCCTACAAGAGACTCTGGTCACAAGTGCTAGTCCTACACTCTGATTCTGTGGGAGTGTTACCAAGGACGTGTCTCAAACTTAGCCTAACAAATTTACAAGTAATAATACAGAAAATCTTGTTTATGATTTGCATGAATCCTTTATAAAATAATACATTTCACTACATGATTCACAAATTCATTGTTCTAGTTTTGAAAACTGTTTCTACATGTTGATTTCTTAATCGGTTGGTAAAACTGTTTTCCGTGTTTAAAAGCATACTGAAAATATAATTATCTTAAACAAAATAATATATTTGAGCACAAGTTTCCTTGTACTTTTGCTTGTATTCCCCCCCTGAAAACATGAAAAACTCGGAAAAAGTGTAGGGGTATGAACTCACCTCGGGCGATTTGAATGAAGGATCGATACAGAATGTGGGACGTTCAAGTGAAGCCTTGAACACGATTTGATCCTAATTAACACGTAATGACACATAAAGGAGTCAAATGATGGTATTTCACCATTAGATGTGATGGAGAACCACTCTAGGGACTTGAGACTACTTGCACTAAGTGTTAGGACCTTAAAGGATTGAGTTAGGGGAGTGTATGGCCACCTTTAAGGTGTGTGCGGCCATGGGTGTGCGGCCAGGTGGCGTGTGCAGTTGCACACAGGAGTGTGCGGCCGTACAGAGGGTGTGTGCGGCCGTACACAGGGGTGTGCGGCCGTACACCCTTCATATGTGCCCTAAGAGTCGATTTTTCAGTGTTTTAAGGTTCAAACCAAGTCAAACTAGAAGATAGGGAATCAACTCTCACTTTGGAGGTTCTTTGAGGTGTGTACAACCACCTTATGAAGGTGTGAGGCCGTACATCTTCATGTGATGAAGAACATGATGAACTTTGATGGTTAAGGGCTTAGATCAATGGGTCCTTCATGTATGATAAGCTAGGTGATGGAAAACTCATGTTTTTGAGGCCTTGAGAGTGTTCTTGGATGAAGTTTTTAGAGAGAGAAAGTAGAGAGAGAAAGTAGAGTGCAGCCAAATGAAAGGAATGAGTGAAGGGGCACCCTATATAAATAGGGATGAGTGTGCGGCTGGAGGATGGGTGTGTAGCCACACACTCGTGTGTGCGGCCATACACTCGGGTGTACGGCCACACACTCATGTGTGCGGCCATACACTCGGGTGTGCGGCCACACACTCATGTGTGCGGCCATACACTCGGGTGTGCGGCCACGCACTCATGTGTGTGGCCACACACTCCTTTTGATGGAGTGTTTGGCCTATTTGCAACCCTAAATCTTAAACCAACCCATCCCTAATTCAAAATTTGGTTGTACTCAAGGCTTTAAATGCTTAAATGAGCCCTTAATCAGTGCTAGGAGTTAACAGAAATGAGTTTAACTTAGATTAACTAACTAGATGTACCGGGTAGAAGTTTTCGGGTTGTCACAACTAGCTCACAACTTGAGGCTTATAATCTATCGTGTTCACATATTCCTACTTCTGTGCCCATTCTAGTGAAAAATGCTTTGCATGTGAGTTCTGAGAGTTCTCAATTGGTTGCATAAGAACTTGGAAGCAATGAGCATCATTGGAATCATGTTCAATTGGTCTATTTCACACAGAAAGGATCATAGACAAATATAGTGTGCATGCTTGGAGCATGGCATGACTATTGTTTTAATTCAAGTATAAAGTTGATTATTTGAAACATTATACAATGAATAATGAGTAATCAATATGGTGTTTAAATAAAAGGTGTTTTATTTACTCTCAAAGGTGCTTGGGACCATATAGTGATTAGTATTATTCTTGTGTTTCACTTTGCATGTTTTGACTTCCAGAATAGCTAGGTTATTCTTCCCGAATGACTAAGTTATTCGAACCATCCACAGTCGATAATACGTTGGAAGTAGGTATTAAGGCAAGACTGTCATGAATTGGGTTTGTAGATGTCTAAGGTGTTGGACATAGTAAGAGTTACTACAACATTCATGAGTACTCCTGGAATAGGGATTCGAGTATTGGATTAAACCCACGCTCATTTGACTCACTTCATGGATTTTATCATGAGTGATCATGAGACGATAATATCTTATATTCTTCAACCCTAGAGATATGACTTGTTGCCTATGAGTTGATTATACATTGATTGCACGTAAACGCATTTGGTAACTAGATGTTATAAAACGTGCCTTTGTGTATGATTCAACAAGTAGTAGAACAAGCATATGAGTCGAATTTTATCCATTCCTTTTACCCTTGGAGGGATAAAAGCGATATCGGTGGGCCCCTCGATGATTTAGTGATGACAAACGTAAGTGCTCGGCCGGGCCTGGACTGATTTGATTTGTTCAATTAGTCAGTCATCAAAATCGGAAATCGGGAAACAACTAATGGACAGAGAGAATGATTATAATCCATGTCTCAGTCCATATGATATCTAGAATGGAGGAATATATGATCCCTTATCTAATGGACGTGTCATTGATTTGTTCAGAGTTCGACAGCGGCTTTAAGAGCTACGATTGCTAGTCGGGTTTTGGAGTCATACGCAATAATAGTTTTAGACTTATCCAAGTGGGAGACTGTTGGATTAGGTGTCTAAGCCCATAACTATTATTGGTATGTATTCGACCCGAGAGTAGCATGGTCCATTTGGGTTGCATATCATTAGGACAATTTGTTAGGATGGACTTTTGAGAGAAGAGTATATACATGATTTATTAATATATTATAAGTTCTAATATATTAATATGAAATCATATGTTTTAATTAGTATTGATCAAGAATTAATTTGGAATTAATTTAGTGATCAAAAGAGACTAATTAAAACTATGGGGACTAATTATGGTAATTAGTTATATTTATATGTGTTGGGCTTATGATCCATGTTGGACCAAGTTTATGTATGGATACATAAAGAGTTGGGCCACATGAACCATGGATCATAAGACCCATGGATATGGGTTTGGGTTATACCCATGACTCTTAGACTTCAACACATATAAATACATATGTTTTGACCTAAAACCAAAACCCTAGAGAGTGTGTGCATGTTCTTGGAGTTCATGAAGGTTTTAGAGTGCATGGAGATTCTCTCTCAAGTCCTACCTTTGTCCTTGATGTGTTGTGACTTCATTTGAGGCTTCCACACTATTGGGGCTAAGTTCTTAAGGCCAAATACATCAAGACTTCCAGCCACACAAAAAGGTATGTTACTCTATCTAGTATTTTATGTAGTTTGTATGACAATTGCATGCTAGCTATAGGTTCAATACCTTGGAAACCATTTGCATGTATAATTAGTGAAAACATAGATCCAACGTATTTAGGGTTGTATGTGCACCATAGGATGTTGTATTATACCAAAACCCAACAGTGGTATCAGAGCCAAGGCTTGTTTTCATGTTATACTTACTGAAATGGCTGAAAAAACGAAAATTTTGGCTTTCTGGGCACTGGACTCGCCGAGTCCACTGATGAACTCGCCGAGTCCATGAAGAAATTCATCCAACTCGTCGAGTTGGTTCATGCACTCGACGAGTTGGACCCCCCGACAGCATATTTTCGACTTTTAAGGCTGGAATTGGACTAGAAACATTACCCTAAGCTGTTTTTGGTCTTATAAACCTGTTTTTGATGTGGTAATGTTCATGCTAAACCAATTTCAAAGATAATTGTGAATAGATTCATGTTTTGTATTAGTTTAATGGTTAGGCTAATTTCATGAAAATTGTTTGACTTGGATTATCTTGTTCTTATGAGTTAGTTTAGATTAATAGAAAAGTTATGTGATAATTTGTTTTCAATCCATATTAATCTTAAAGTTGCTCATGAAATGTGTTTTTGTAACTTGTCCTCAAGTTATATGAAAAGTCACATTTATGATTTTTAAAACTCATAAGATTTCCATAAGTTAGGAAAAATGAAGAGTCTTATTTTCTTAAATGATTTTAAAGTCTTCCATAACTTGTCCTCAAGTTATGGAACTTGAAGAGTTTATCCATTAAACTACTTTAAACTCACAGGTTATGAAAATGAAGAGTCTTTTTCCTTAAATGTGTTTTTAAGTCTTCCATAACTTGTCCTCAAGTTATGGAACTTGAAGAGTTCTTTTTATTAAAACTACTTTAAACACATAAGTTATGGAATTGAATAGTTTTGAATAGTTTCAAAACTTGCCCTCAAGTTTTGGAATTTGTAAAGTTTCCCCCCGTGAATACTTTAGTTCCAAGTTAAACCCTTAGAATTTTAATAGTTTAAAATTCAACCCTTGTACTATTATAATATTATAGGTTTAATATTTATATATATGTATAAGAGTAAAAGTCAGTCTTACCGTTAGTAGGCCTCATTCACGAAGCCGGTCTATAAGGGGGTATAAGGTTACTGCCTATAAAATGGCAGTTTAATGGGTGTCCACTCTCACCCACCGCTTCCTTAACTGGTGGAGGGTCGTTAGCCATACGGGTTTGACAGGACTATAATTCTCCCTTCATTAAAAGTATTAATGATAAATACTAAGTAACTAAACACTTATAAATTCCCAATCTTAGTTACTTAGGAAAATGTGAATTTGGTGCTAACCCATGAAATTTACACTTTGTACCTTACCAAGTCGTTAGTGGAGCGTGTATGGTTAACCGGCACACTAACATGGTCTAGTAAGAGTGGCGAAGGGTAACTTAATGTTTATCATAGATCGGTGGAGCGTGTATGGTTAACCGGCACATCGATTAGGTGATAATATTAAGGGTACCAAGTGAATTTGCATGGTTATTCACACCTTGTTTTGTGATCCTCGGCATCCCAGTCACAAAATTTGAGAGGGCACAATCGAGATTGAAACATGCCATTGAAAAGTTCAATGAATCTCAAAAGATCTAGGAGTTTCAAAACCAAATAAAACCTAATAAATTATTTCGTTTTTCATGGTGGAAATTGGTGAATCGTCATTCGCCTACCTTCAAATATTTTATAGCTTGGCTTACGGCATCCCTCTTCCAAGTTGTAAAATATTGTGTTGGTTCCTAGCCTTAATATTTCATATTGGGTGTTATATTAAGGACTTAAAAATCAACTAACTTGAATATCTCCCATTTTAGATGTCTGGTTCAGACAACTATGATCTTCCCAAATCTGTTTCCTCCACCTCCTCCAATTATTCTCCCTAACCCACAAGTTCAAGGTCACTCAAGCCCTATTGGCAAGTAAACTCTATGTGTGCTCACATCTTGGAGATGAAGTCACATATTGACAAGCCGGGAGAGTTGGGTGTCAAGGTCTTGAGGAAGTTGATTGTTAACTCGGTTCTTCAATCACTCTCTAAGTCACATAGTGAGTTCCTTTAGAACTGATATATGACAGACCATGACATGACCCTTAATGATCTTACCTATTTGCTTGGTGCTGCTGAATCAGCAATGATTTGGAGCACTGGTAAAGCAATTTGATTGGAAGATCGACTTCCCAAGCTGCCAAGGACATTGATAATGGTAACATTGGAAATCCAGAAAAGCTTTCTCCTCCCAATGGAAAGGGGTCGACCATAGTCAACTCGGTTGACCAAATGGTAAAGAGAAAGGCTAAATCTGAGATAGTCCCGTGTACCATTCCCAAAGAGTCCATAGGTTTCTATTGCCAAAGGATGGGGCGTTGGTTGCGAACCTGGCCAAATTTACCTGATAGTCTGTAAGGATGGTAAAGTCAAAGGTTTTGACTCTACTTCAGGTAAAGTCCATTATCTAACTCTATTAAGTTCCTATTTGGAGATTCTTATTACATGATGTGACTAGATCACATTTTGATGTTTTAAGAATCAAAGTGAAGAGGAAGCTTAAAGGAAGAATTTTGAGCTGTTACTTAAAGATTTGTGATAGATTGCTTAGGAATACATAACAACATAGTTTTTCACATGCATTTGCATTGTAAGGATAAGGTTTTCCGCAAAGTTCTAAAATAAAAGAATTTTTTTTATTTTATTTTAAAATATCCTTACAGTGGCACTTGTGAGAAATTGTTGTTTATATGTTTCCATTGATAGCAATATTGGAAAATGGATTTGATTCTTTCGACTGTGGTAGTGTCATAATTTACCAAATAAGGAAAGATTCTCATCACCCAAGTTTCAGTTGAGTAGAAACTTGGAATCATGCAAGTTGTATGATGAATGAGAATTTTCATCTTTGTAAAATTAAGACTAATTCCTTGTTTACATGTATATGTGAGTCAAGTGAAGGACTAAGGGATCGAGTACACATTCTTGTGCGTTGGTCAAGGTCCACCACAAAGATCGATAAGCCTATTCGTCATGATTTACTAAGGTTTAGTAAATATGGTTATACTTACAAGTTTAAGTATAATTCTGAAACATTGCAAAAGTTTCAATGTATGGCAGAACGAATGAGAAGAATCAAATTAGGCAGAAAGATAAAAGTTTCTCAATCTAAAAAGATGGGAGAGTACTTTAGTATCATGTTTTGTGATCATCTTAATGATTAAGAAACCATATCACAATTGGTCCTCTAAGGACATCTTAGTGCATTCCTATGGCTAAGGAGAGGAATTATGAATTGTTGAAATGGTTAAATCAAGAAGATGAGTCACACTTCATTCCTAAACAAGTCTTAGAGTCATACTCCAAGATTGTAACTTGAGTGACATATCTTAAAGAAGGTTGATAACACTTGTCAAATGTAAGATTAAAATGTGTTCTACTCTTGTACATTTGAAATTGGTAAGTTGTGATGTTTTGGATAAAACAAAGACCAACTAAGGCCAATTTTGTGAAGTGTTTGTCTTGATAAGAATCCGCACTATCCCTTGAATATTTGTTTGTCAAGGAATGGTTCTTGGCAAGAGAGTCTTATATGTCAAGAGGACAGTGGGAGTCTAAAAGATCCTGAAAGAGTTTCAAAATCTAATCAAGAATAAAACCTGTAATTTATCACTAGCACACGACTTGAGGTTTATAACCTATCGTGTTGACATATTCCTATTTCTGTGCCCATTCGAGTTAAAGCTGTTTTTGCATTGGTTGCATAACAACTTGGAAGCAATGGTAGACCCTTGTGCTGCCAAGTGGCAAGAAAATTTGATTGCACAAGTTTAGTCCGTATGAGTTTGGAATGGTTATGACAGATTCATATCGATAGGAACACATATACCATTAAATAAAATCTAAGTGTCATAAGGTTTCTCTCCGATTCATGAAAATGATGGTGAGGATACGCTTTCACTAAGTAGATTTTAAATAGATAGCAATTGTGATATTTGCATTCTCAAAGTCGTTTGTGGAGCGCGTGTGGTTAACCGGCACACTAACATGGACTTGTGAGAAATAGCAAAGGTCTAAACAATTGAGACTATGATTATGGAATCCCTTTTCATAGTTCTGAAATTGTTAAGACACACATGTGTGATATCTAAGGAAAGGTGTATGATTTTGATAAAGTTTTATCAAAGCTTCTTGTATCAGAAGTCTGAACTTTGGTAAGAAAGTCAGTAAAGTATTGATTTCTAGAAGTCCAAATGATTTCTGGATACATGTCAAATCTAGTGGGAGCATGAGTGTTATGCTAATAATTATCATGTAAGTGGGAGCATGATTATTATGTTAAGTGTTAATTATAGAAAACAAAAGTTTCAATTTGGAAAAGTTGTTTTGCTATAATTAAGGGAGAGGAAATTATACTTCATTTCAATTCTAAAAGCTTAGGTTGAGATTTTGATCATCTTTAGTCAAGGATATATATGAATTTTATGTTGGAATGGCCAAACCTAAGGTAATTCTATATATATTGCATTCTCAAACTTCGATTATGATTACGGCATCCCTCTTCATAGTAAAAAATTTGAAAACATGGCAAATAAAAAATATTGTAGCAAAAGACTGGTCTATGATCACGTCTTTATGTGAGACATCATGAATCGTGTCCCGTATGCTTCAGATATAGGATCGATTGCATGTTCTATGATATTCATCCTTTCTAAATTTTCCAAATGCTCAGGGCATTAAGAAGGGAAAAGTCTAGAATTGGATATGACTAAAATGATTAAGCAATTGTCAAGGACAATCTAAGGTCTACCAAAGATTGGTTGCTCACGGACAGTTGGAAGTATATTGTTAAGTTTGGAAGGACCATATTAACATATTCTGAAAAGAGGCAACTCTTATTCAGAAGCGATAGTCAAAATGGGAATCTGGAAAGGTCTCCATAGGTGGAAGTTGTTCTTCAAATCTGTGTAAGATTAGAAAACTTAATGCAAGAAGGTTGTTCAAAGCAAGGTACTTTGAATTTGAGACTTCGTTTCCATGGAATTCTCTCCATTGGAATACTCTGTAATGTCTGTTGACAAGTCTTTGTGACTTTGTGCATAGTCATTACAAGAGGATCAATGCATATAAGTTTAGAATCTAACATATTTCGGTAGATGGTAGGAATTTGGAATTCTTACATTTACAATGAATATTTGGGATTGTGAAATGAGCATCATTGGAATCATGTTCAATTGGTCTATTTCACACAGAAAGGATCATAGACAAATATAGTGTGCATGCTTGGAGCATGGCATGACTATTGTTTTAATTCAAGTATAAAGTTGATTATTTGAAACATTATACAATGAATAATGAGTAATCAATATGGTGTTTAAATAAAAGGTGTTTTATTTACTCTCAAAGGTGCTTGGGACCATATAGTGATTAGTATTATTCTTGTGTTTCACTTTGCATGTTTTGACTTCCAGAATAGCTAGGTTATTCTTCCCGAATGACTAAGTTATTCGAACCATCCACAGTCGATAATACGTTGGAAGTAGGTATTAAGGCAAGACTGTCATGAATTAGGTTTGTAGATGTCTAAGGTGTTGGACATAGTAAGAGTTACTACAACATTCATGAGTACTCCTGGAATAGGGATTCGAGTATTGGATTAAACCCACGCTCATTTGACTCACTTCATGGATTTTATCACGAGTAATCATGAGACGATAATATCTTATATTCTTCAAACCTAGAGATATGACTTGTTGCCTATGAGTTGATTATACATTGATTGCACGTAAACGCATTTGGTAACTCGATGTTATAAAACATGCCTTTGTGTATGATTCAACAAGTAGTAGAACAAGCATATGAGTCGAATTTTATCCATTCCTTTTACCCTTGGAGGGATAAAAGCGATATTGGTGGGCCCCTCGATGATTTAGTGATGACAAACGTAAGTGCTCGGACGGGCCTGGACTGATTTGATTTGTTCAATTAGTCAGTCATCAAAATCGGAAATCGGGAAACAACTAATGGACAGAGAGAATGATTATAATCCATGTCTCAGTCCATATGATATCTAGAATGGAGGAATATATGATCCCTTATCTAATGGACGTGTCATTGATTTGTTTAGAGTTCGACAGCGGCTTTAAGAGCTACGATTGCTAGTCGGGTTTTGGAGTCATACGCAATAATAGTTTTAGACTTATCCAAGTGGGAGACTGTTGGATTAGGTGTCTAAGCCCATAACTATTATTGGTATGTATTCGACCCGAGAGTAGCATGGTCCATTTGGGTTGCATATCATCAGGACAATTTGTTAGGATGGACTTTTGAGAGAAGAGTATATACATGATTTATTAATATATTATAAGTTCTAATATATTAATATGAAATCATATGTTTTAATTAGTATTGATCAAGAATTAATTTGGAATTAATTTAGTGATCAAAAGAGACTAATTAAAACTATGGGGACTAATTATGGTAATTAGTTATATTTATATGTGTTGGGCTTATGATCCATGTTGGACCAAGTTTATGTATGGATACATAAAGAGTTGGGCCACATGAACCATGGATCATAAGACCCATGGATATGGGTTTGGGTTATACCCATGACTCTTAGACTTCAACACATATAAATACATATGTTTTGACCTAAAACCAAAACCCTAGAGAGTGTGTGCATGTTCTTGGAGTTCATGAAGGTTTTAGAGTGCATGGAGATTCTCTCTCAAGTCCTACCTTTGTCCTTGATGTGTTGTGACTTCATTTGAGGCTTCCACACTATTGGGGCTAAGTTCTTAAGGCCAAATACATCAAGACTTCCAGCCACACAAAAAGGTATGCTACTCTATCTAGTATTTTATGTAGTTTGTATGACAATTGCATGCTAGCTATAGGTTCAATACCTTGGAAACCATTTGCATGTATAATTAGTGAAAACATAGATCCAACGTATTTAGGGTTGTATGTGCACCATAGGATGTTGTATTATACCAAAACCCAACAGTGGTATCAGAGCCAAGGCTTGTTTTCATGTTATACTTACTGAAATGGCTGAAAAAACGAAAAATTTGGCTTTCTGGGCACTGGACTCGCCGAGTCCACTGATGAACTCGCTGAGTCCATGAAGAAATTCATCCAACTCGTCAAGTTGGTTCATGCACTCGACGAGTTGGACCCCCCGACAGCATATTTTCGACTTTTAAGGCTGGAATTGGACTAGAAACATTACCCTAAGCTGTTTTTGGTCTTATAAACCTGTTTTTGATGTGGTAATGTTCATGCTAAACCAATTTCAAAGATAATTGTGAATAGATTCATGTTTTGTATTAGTTTAATGGTTAGGCTAATTTCATGAAAATTGTTTGACTTGGATTATCTTGTTCTTATGAGTTAGTTTAGATTAATAGAAAAGTTATGTGATAATTTGTTTTCAATCCATATTAATCTTAAAGTTGCTCATGAAATGTGTTTTTGTAACTTGTCCTCAAGTTATATGAAAAGTCACATTTATGATTTTTAAAACTCATAAGATTTCCATAAGTTAGGAAAAATGAAGAGTCTTATTTTCTTAAATGATTTTAAAGTCTTCCATAACTTGTCCTCAAGTTATGGAACTTGAAGAGTTTATCCATTAAACTACTTTAAACTCATAGGTTATGAAAATGAAGAGTCTTTTTCCTTAAATGTGTTTTTAAGTCTTCCATAACTTGTCCTCAAGTTATGGAACTTGAAGAGTTCTTTTTATTAAAACTACTTTAAACACATAAGTTATGGAATTGAATAGTTTTGAATAGTTTCAAAACTTGCCCTCAAGTTTTGGAATTTGTAAAGTTTCCCCCCATGAATACTTTAGTTCCAAGTTAAACCCTTAGAATTTTAATAGTTTAAAATTCAACCCTTGTACTATTATAATATTATAGGTTTAATATTTATATATATGTATAAGAGTAAAAGTCAGTCTTACCGTTAGTAGGCCTCATTCACGAAGCCGGTCTATAAGAGGGGTATAAGGTTACTGCCTATAAAATGGCAGTTTAATGGGTATCCACTCTCACCCACCGCTTCCTTAACTGGTGGAGGGTCGTTAGCCGTACGGGTTTGACAGGACTATAATTCTCCCTTCATTAAAAGTATTAATGATAAATACTAAGTAACTAAACACTTATAAATTCCCAATCTTAGTTACTTAGGAAAATGTGAATTTGGTGCTAACCCATGAAATTTACACTTTGTACCTTACCAAGTCGTTAGTGGAGCGTGTATGGTTAACCGACACACTAACATGGACTAGTAAGAGTGGCGAAGGGTAACTTAATGTTTATCATAGATCGGTGGAGCGTGTATGGTTAACCGGCACATCGATTAGGTGATAATATTAAGGGTACCAAGTGAATTTGCATGGTTATTCACACCTTGTTTTGTGATCCTCGGCATCCCATTCATAAAATTTGAGAGGGCACAATCGAGATTGAAACATGCCATTGAAAAGTTCAATGAATCTCAAAAGATCTAGGAGTTTCAAAACCAAATAAAACCTAATAAATTATTTCGTTTTTCATGGTGGAAATTGGTGAATCGTCATTCGCCTACCTTCAAATATTTTAAAACCTAATCTGAATTATGAGAACTTGGCAAATAGAAATAGAAATATTATAGCAAAAGACTGGTCTAGTATCATGTCTTTATGAATCGTGTCCCATATGCTTCGGATATAGGACTGATTGCATGTGCTATAATATTCATCTGTTCTAAATTTTTTCAAATGCCTAGAGCATTAAGAGGGAAAAAGTACTAGAACTAGATATGACTAATTTGATTAAGCAATTGTTGAGGACAATCTAAGGTTTACCAAAGATTGGTTGCTCAGAGACAATTGGAAGTATAGTGTTAATTTTGGAAGGATCAGATTGACATACTTTGAAAAGAGGCAACTCTTGTTTAGGAGTAATAGTCAAAATGAGAATATGGAAATATTCCCATAGGTGGAAGTTTTTCATTAAATCTATGTAAGATTAGGAAACTTAATGCAAGAAGAATGTTCAAAGCAATGAACTTTGAATATAAGACTTCGTTTCCATGGAGTTGATCTCCATTGGAATACTCTGTAATGTCTGTTGACAAGTCTTTGTGACTTTGTTCATAATCATTACAAGAGGACCAATGCATCTAAGTTTAGAATCTAACAGATTTAGGTAAATGGCAGGAATTTGAAATTCTTGCATTTGCGGTAAGGATTTGGGATCGTGAAATGAGAATCATTGGAATTTTGTTCAATCGATCTATTTCACAGAGTAAAGATCATAGACAAACTTAGTGTGCATACTTGGTGTATGGCATAACTAATTTTTAGACAAACATAGTGTGCATACTTGGTGTATGGCATGACTAGTGTTTAGAAAAACATAGTGTACATGCTTGGAGCATGGGACAACTATTGTTTTAATTCAAGTATAAAGTTGATAGTTTGAAACAGTATACAATGAATGATGGGTAATCAATATGGTGATAAATAAAACATGTTTTATTTATATTCATAAGTTCTGAGACCATATTGGATTCGATTATTCTTGTGTTTCACTTTGCATGTTTTGACTTCCAGAATAACTAAGTCGCTCTTTCTGACTAACTAAGTTATTCAAACCATCCACAGTCGGTCATATGTTGGAAGTAGATATGAATCAAGACTGTCATGGGTTGGCTTGTAGAGGTCTAAGATGTTGGAAAAAGTGGTGCTACAACACTCATGAGTGCTCATAAGTTCTGAGTATTGGATTCAACCCACGCTCACTGGTATCACTTCATGGAATTTATCTCGAGTGATCGTGAGACGGTAATATCATATAAGTCTTCAAACCTAGAGAAATAACTTGTTGCCTATGAGTTGGTTATACATTGATTGTACGTAAACGCATTGGTAACTCGATGTTATAAACGTGCCTTTGTGTATGATTCAACAAGTAGTAGAACAAGCATATGAGACGAAGTTTATCTGTTCCTTCTTGGATTAGAAGCGATATCTGGGCCCCTCGATAATTTTGTGCTGACCCATGTATCGGGCCCGGTCAGAACTAAATTGATGTGTTTAGTTAAGTTCTATGTCAAACAAATCGAAAATCGGGAAACAACTGCTAGACAACAAGTAAGACATTGTTCCATGTATTTTTCCGGCTGATATCTAGAACAGATGATTATATGATCACTTATCTTAAATGGCGTATCATCATCATATCAATTCTAAGAGACCTTGAAAGAGCTACGATTGTTGATCGGTTCCTGAAGTCATACTTGTAGTTATAGTTATTAGACTTATCCAAGTGGGAGACTGTTAGATAAGGTATCTAAGTCCATAACTATTTCTGGTATGTACTTCACCCGGTTGTCATGGTCCATTTGGGTTGCATGGCATCATGCATTTGGATAGACTAAAAATGAGAGAAATAACACTTATGGTTTATTAATATATTATAAGTTCTAATATATTAATAATAATATTTAACTAGTATTTGTCAAGAATTAATTTAGAATTAATTATGTGACCAAAAGGAGACTAATTAAATATATAGGGTTGATTATGTAAATCATCTATTCTTAAAATAGTGGGCTAATGATCCATGGTTTATTAGATTGGGCTAAACCCAATAAGGTGCTCCATGGATAGTCCATGGAGGTTATAAAACCATGGATCATGGAATATGAAAAGCCATGTCAATTAGGGTTTACATTTTGTAACCTACAATTGACAACACTATAAAAGGAACCCATTAGCTATCAAAACCGGGAACTAAGAAAAGAAGAGAGGGCTAGCTGATTTTGCAAGTGTAGTATTTCTCTCAATTAATTCCAAAAGCATTTGGTGTTGTGTGAGACATTTGAGGCATCACACTTGAGGTGCTAGGCTCACAAGGTTCTCAAGGAACTCAAGCAACTAAAGGTATGTATTTCTTACTATCTTTTATGTTTAAAAGTTCCTCATGTATGCTAGATAGGTTATGAACCTTGGAAAACAAATTTGCATGTATCATAGATAAAACATAGATCCAAGGTTTCTAGGGTTGCATATACACCATAGGAGTGTTAGAATGCTCAAAACCCTACATTGGTATAAGAGCCTGGTCTGTTTTCTTGATATGAGATGCTATTTGCAAAAAAAAAAAAAAAATATTTGTTTTTGGTCTGTTTTGGATTAGAATTATTACCACAAAGTTTGTTTTGTTCATAAAACTTGATTTTGATGTAATGGTAATGTTTATTCTCATCCAAATAAATGGTTATTATCAAAATTTCAAGTTTTTTTATGTGGTTTATTTATGTTCTTGAAATTTTTGATATGAATATTCATGTTCTGATGAGTTCTTGCAAGATCATAGAAATTATGTGCTATTGATTGGTAGTTAATTCATGATCATGATGTGTTTTAATGGAGTCCATAACTTGTCCTCAAGTTATGGATAACCAAAAGTCACTTTGTAAGCAATAACTCATAAGTTATGAATTGAAAAGTTTTGTAAAGTTACAAAACTTGCCCTCAAGTTTTGGAACATGTAAAGTCATCTAGTAAACTTTAGTTCCAACTCCCAGAATTTTAAAAGTTAAAATTCAACCCTTATACTTTATATTATAAGTTAATAATATATATATGTATAAAATCAAGTCGTTTTACCGTTAGTAGGCCTCATTCACGAAGCCGATCTATAAGGGGGGTATAAGGTTGCTGCCTATAAAATGGCAGCTTAATGGGTGTCCATTCTCACCCACCGCTTCCTTGATCGGTGGAGGGTCGTTAGCCGAACGGGTAGGAAAATGACTTAAAAAAATCATAAAAGGGTAATGATTATTATAAAGTAACTAAATGTTTTATAAATTCTCAATCTTAGTTACTTTAGGAAAAATGTGAATAAGGTGCTAACCCATGAAATTACACTTTGCACTTTGCTTAAGTCGGTTAGTGGAGCGCGTGTGGTTAACCGGCACACTAGCTGGACTTAACAAGGTAGGCAAAGGTTAACTTAATATTTATCCTAGTATCGGTGGAGCGTGTGTGGTTAACCGGCACATCAATTGAGGGGTAAATATTAAGGGTTCCAAGTAATTTGCATGGTTACTTCACACCTTGTTTTGTGATCCTCGGCATCCCAGTCACAAAACCTGAAGGGCACACTCGAGATTGAAACATGCCATTGAAAGTTCAATGAATCTCAAAAGATCTAGGAGTTTCAAATCCAATTAAAACCTAATAATTTATTTTGTTTTTCATGGTGGAAATTGGTGAATCGTCATTCACCTACCTTCAAATATTCTATAGCTTGGATTACGGCATCCCTCTTCCAAGTTATAAAACATTGTGTTGGGTCCTAGCCTTAATATTTCATATTGGGTGTTATATTAAGGACTTTAAATCAACTAACTTGAATATCTCCCATTGTATATGTTTGGTTTAGACAACTGTGATCTTCCCGAATCTCATGGAAATCATACTTCCCTACCTCCACCTCCTCCACTTATTCTCCCTGACCCACAAGCTCGAAGACTTGAAAAATTCAAGGTCACTCAAGCCCTACTAGCAATGAAACATAAAGATGGAAGACCTGTGTGCACTCATGTCTTAGGAATGAAGTGTCACTTTGACAGGCTGAGAATGTTGGGTGTCATTGTCCCAAGGAAGTTGGCTATTGACTGGGTTCTTCAGTCACTTCCTGAGTCTTATAGTGAGTTCATTAAGAACTACTATGTGACAGATCACGACATGACCCTAATAGATCTATCTTATTTGCTTGTTGCTGCTGAGTCAGAAATGATGTGGCGCAATGGTCAAGAAAATATGGGTGGAAGGTCTATTTCTAAAACTTCCATGGACATTGACAATGGTAACATTGGAAGTCCAGAAAAGCTTTCTCTTCCTAATGGAAAGGGATCGGCCTTGGTCAACCCAGTTGACTAAAAGGTAAAGGGAAAATCTAAGTCTGTGATAGTCCCGTGTACCATTTTACAAAGAGTCTATATGTTTTCATTGTCAAGAGAAGGGGCATTGGTTGCGAAACTGCCCTAACTACCTGAAAGATCTAAGAGAGAAGGAAAAATCAAAAAGATTTGACTCTGCTTCAGGTAAGTCCACTATCTAACTCTGTTAAGTTCCTTATTGATGATTCTTAATACAAAATGTGACTCGATTACATTTTGGTGTTTGGCAGGATCAAGAAAAGGAAAGGAAACTTAAAGAAAGTGTATGCTGAATCTCATCGCGAAGATGGATTTCAATCGCATGGTTCGAAGATCAGATTCTTGAGCTACTAGCAAGGAGTTATGATAGATTGCTAGGAAATATGTAATAGCATAGTTTCCATTTAAAGTTGCATTGTAAGGAAAGTTTTTCCGCATTTGATAAATAAATAAAAATTAAGTTTTATTTTATATTTCCTTGCAATGACTTTTATGGAAAATTGATGTTTATATGTTTCTAGCAATAATGGAAATGTGAATTTGATTCTTTCATTTGTGGTAGTGTCTAAATTTATCAAATAAGGAAAGATTCTCATCACCCAAGTTTTCAATTGGACCGAGACTTGGAATCATGCAAGTTGTATAGTATGATGAATGAGAACCTTCAGCTTTGGAAAATTAAGACTAATTCCTTGTTCACATTTATATGTGAGTCAAGTGAAGGACTAAGGGATCGAGTACACATTCTTGTGCACTGGTCAAGTCCACTACAAAAGATCGATAAGATTATTCGTCATAATTACTAAGGTTTAGTAAATATGGTTATACTTACCAGTTTAAGTATAATTCTGAAACATTGGAAAATTTTCAATGTTTTGCAGGATGAATGAGAAGAATCAAATCAGGCAGAAGGATAAAAGTTTCTCAAATCTGAAAAGATGGGAGAGTACTTCAGTATCATGTTTTGTGATCATCTTAATGATTAAGAAACCATATCGCAGTTGGTCATCTAAGGACATCTTAGTGCATTCATATGGCTAAGAAGAGGAATCAAGAATTGCTGAAATGGTTAAATCAAGAAGGCGAGTCATACTTCGTTTCGAAACAAATCTTAGAGTCATAGTCCAAGATTGTAAATTGAGTGACGTATCTTAAAAGAAGGTTTATAACACTTGTGAAATGTAAGAGTAAAAGTGTCATACTCTTGTACATTTGAAATTGGTAAGTTGTGATGTTTTGGATAAAACAAAGACCAACTAAGGCCAATTGTGTGAAGTGTTTCTCTTGATAAAGAATCTGCACTATCTCTTGAATATTTGACAAGTGAGTCTTATATATCAAGAGGACAGTAGGAGTCTTAAAGATCGTCAAGATCTAATCAAGAGTAAAAACCTGTGGTTTATCACTAGCTCGCGACTTGAGGTTTATAATCTATCGTGTTGACATATTCCTATTTCTGTGCCCATTCCGGTGAAAAATGCTTTGCATGTGAGTTTTGAGAGTTCTCAATTGGTTGCATAACAGCTTGGAAGCAATGGCAGACCCTTGTGCTGCCAGGTGGCAAGAAGTTAAGACTGCACAAGTTCAATCCATAAGAGTTTGGATTTGTCACTAACCTTGTCTTTTGACTATGATTTTGACAAATTCACATGGATAGGAACACATACACCATAAAATCTAAGTGTCATAAGGTTTCTCTCCGATTCATGAAAATAATGGTGAGGAAACGCTTTCACTAAGTAGATTTTAAGTAGATAGCAATTGTGATATTTGCATTCTCAAAGTCGTTAGTGGAGCGTGTGTGGTTAACCGGCACACTAACATGGACTTGTGAGAAATGGCAAAGGTCTAAACAATTGAGACTATGATTACGGCATACCTCTTCATAGTTCTGAAACTGTTTAGACACACATGTGTGCTATCTAAGGAAAGGTGTATGATTTTGATAAAGTTTTATCAAAGCATCTCGTATCAGAAATATGAACTTTGGTAAGAAGGTCAATAAAGTATTGATCTCTAGAAGTCCAGCAGATTTCTGAGTACATGTCAAAGCTAGTGGGAGCATAAGCTTCATACTAATAATCATCATGCAAATGGGAGCATGATAATTATAATATGTGTTGCAAGTTAGCAATGTTAATTATAGAAAACAAAAGGTTTCAATTGGGGAAAAGTTGTTTTGCTATAATTAAGGGAGAGGAAATATAAAGAATGCCGAAATCCGAGTTATAACGAAGAAGTTATGACTTGTCGAAGTTTTACGGCAAAACCGGCACGGCACCGGGAATCGTAAATAGTGATTTTTTGGTAAACTACTTTTTAGCATTAGATATCTAAATGAAATTTGTAGTATATGTTAAACCGAGAGTGTGCATGAAAAGAACGTCAAAATGTGGCTTCGTATGAGGAAGTTATGATTTTTCTTAGATTTCGCATAGTAGTATACAACCCGGAATTCGAATTTCTTATCGAGTGATTTTTAGGCGACACAACCTAAATGAGAATTGAATATCTCATTAATGGGAGCTCAACGATAAAAAGACAGTCGAAAACGGAGTCCGTATGTAGAAGTTATAAATTTTACATGGTCGTTAACAGTGTAATATTCTCTTACTGTTTAATTTAAAATCAGTCGAGAATTAGCCGACGAGTATAAACAAAAGTTGTAGATTATGTCTCTACCTACGCGTGGATATAAATAACGTCGAAAACGGAGCTCGTATGCAAAAGTTATATGGTTTAGAAGTCGGCAGGGTGTTGTTGCGAAGGGGGTGACGTGGCTGAATCTGTGTAACATCCCGACTCCCAGGTATAATATTTTTATAATTTTCATGATTTTTATTGAGCAAGTTGACGAGTTGGAGGCCCCAACTCGTCGAGTAGAGAAGGGTTTTGACCGCGTGGGTTTTACGACCGACTCGACGAGTTGGAGGGACCAACTCGACGAGTTGGCGCTGTGAGAGAAAACCCTAATTTCCCAGGATTGTGTCCTATTTAAAGGACCTTAAGCCCTCATTTCCGCCTCCCATGTCACCTTACTTCCCTGTGTGAAACCCTAATCGTTTAGATTGATCTAAGAGAGAAAGAAGATCTAGCTTTGAGCATTCTAGTGCGCTTTTGGAAGAGAAGAGAAGAGTATCAAGGCTTGGAACGAGAAGGGACTGTTGGATCCAGTGTTTATCCATCCTTAGCTTCTGTTTGAAGGTAAAAGTCAAAACCTTGCTCATTATTTTGATGAGATCTCGTGTTTAGGAAGTTTTAAGGCTTTTTCCATCCTTCCTTGAGACTGGGAGTAGTTTGAGCTTGCCAAGAGATTGAGACTTCAGATCTGGACCTTGTGAGGTCCCTTAAGCCCAAAGGTCCAAGCTTTATCAAGCTAGAGGGGAGCTTTTATGCTTAGGACTCTAAATGGAACTTGTTTTGGCATTTCAAGCCCTAAGTGCCATGCATGGACGTAAAGCTTGCAGCTTTACGTGGTATCTCAGCCTTGGCAGGCTAGATCTAGAGTTTGGGGTTGTAACTCTGCCTTAAAACGTCTGAATGAGAAAATAGACTTAAGGGACTCGCCGAGTTGATGAGCCAACTCGACGAGTCGGCTAGGGTTTCCCCGACGAGTTTGGACATGAGTAACTCGGCGAGTTGATGAGACAACTCGACGAGTTAAGTTGGATTTTTGCGATATTTCTGAAGGAACGAGGGGACTCGACGAGTCACATAGATGCACTCGACGAGTCGGGTCAACATGGGCTGTTGACTTGTGTATTGACTTCGGTTGACTTTAGGGTTTGGTCAAGACAGGGATTATGGAGACCATGGAGGGGTAAAATGGTCTTTTATCCATCCCAAGAGATTAGAGAGAGAAAATAGCTTGGTTTATTTAGAGTTATGATTTAAGTGTTAATTAGAGATAATTGTGTGTTAGGCGGAGGCTAGATCGGTAATTCGTGTACGAGGTTTATTTGCTTGCTTACGAGGCGAGTCTTCTCACTATACTTACCTTGAGTGGTAATTTTGTGTGTCCGGAGGGTCTTGTGTGCTTATATTGAGTATTGTGATATCCTGCATTAGGTCTTTGTGATTTATGCTATGTATTATGCTGAGCTTTACTGAGTTAGGACCGGAGGGTCCACCCGAGTTGTGGGACCGGAGGGTTCCACGGAGACACATCGACGAGAGGGTCTTATTTAAGATATAGCCATGAGAGGCTAATGAGTTATGCATGGTATTTTGGGGAACTCAGTAAGCTTTGTGCTTACCGTGTTATGTGATATGTGTTTCAGGTACTTCTAAGGATCGCGAGAAGGCGCCGACTTGATTGTACAGACGAGATGGAGATATGTTTTTGAGGATCCTGGATTTTATTCAAACAATTATGGATATGTGTTTTTCATAATTTGACATTTTGGAGATTTTGTGAAACGTGATGATGAGATTTATGTGGTTTTAAAAATGAAAATTTTGTTTAAAATTTTACGGCGTTACAAGTTGGTATCAAAGCCTTGGTTTGAGGGATTCGGATGTACCTTCGGGTGTGTCTGAACTCAGACTGAGGATTTGAGAATTTTTTTTTCAAAAGAAATGATTTTTCCAAAATGAGAAAGAGTTTTAAGAGAAAAACGAGTTGGAGCAGTGTGTACAATCAGCCAGAGCCCGAACGGTGATTTCCGAAAATACCCTTACTTATTTGTGTTATGAGATATTCATGAGATATTAGGGATGCATGCTAGAGGATAGGCTAGGTATTTCATATCTTAGGGCTAGAGTTGCCTGATTTGTGATGCCTTAGCTTAGGAGATGCTATTGATCGATGTTATCTATTATTTGCTTTGAGTATGTGTTGAGTAAGAGTATTTAGCAGGAATCTTTTAGAAAGAGTTATGAGTCGAGATATAATCTAGGAGAGATACCTAGATGAGCATATGAGGGTCTACTGAGAGAGTAGTCTGATATTCGTGAGAGATAGAGTACTTGTGAATTGGGATCTTAGGAGGAGGACTTGGGGTGACTACAGATTGGTGTGGAAGGTAGTATGGGGCCCGTACTATTGAAAAAACTGGATCTGTATACAACCCAAGTAAGAATCCTTAGGGTACTAAGGAGCATGTAGGGGCGGGAAATCGAGTGTGAGTATGCTCGAACGAGTCTGTGATGATTTTTGTGTTGTGTTTCTGAAAAGCCCACACTTTCGTATTTCTGAAAGACCCAAACTTTGATACTTGACAATATAGTTACTCCAAACCATGCTACATGCATATTCATAAAAAACAATATTTTACATTGATAAAGTTATTACAAACTACTGGATACAAACCGACTATTACAAAATGTTATATATATTACATAACTACCCAGGATTCTATAGTTTTATACATAAGGGAATACAAAATACAATAGTTTCAAACTATTCAAAATCTTCTATCAGTATATAACTATACTGGATGCTTATCTCCTGCAATTGTTAAACATTGAGAGGGTAAGCGGTGACGCTTAGTGAGTTCAATAATAGATACAATATAACGTTATGCTATATATATACTTCAATATGGTAGAAGCAAAGAGGAACAAGGAATAACAAAGGCATATGTGAATCATGTGACAAACTTTCCATATCAATCAATGATTTGATTCAAAGATATACAATCAATGAGACATAACAATTTCCATACTTGATATACATCAATAAAGCTTCGGCCCAAATGGCACAAAAGACATACACTTTCTGATTAAAATTTTTGGTAGATTTCAGGATTTCAGCCCTGTCTAACCTTCTACCAATGCCATAGAATAGAAGTCATTCTCTTACGGATACATGATCTACATGGCCAGAGGCTACATACCAGTACCAATGTGAATCTAAGTCCTTTCACTGATCACATGGTCAAAGGTATTACTTTGCCATTAAAATAGCGAATAAAAATAACACGGGAAAATAACCCGGAATAATAACACTGAAAATCACATAGCACATATAACACATAACATACAATTGTTCCTATATATTGAAACTCACCATGAAATAACCGGGGGTTAAAATAGTAATTTGTGCAGCACTTCGTTACTATAATTGACTTTCTTCAATGAAAACCGGGAGTTTTCTTGAAAATCGGGTCCTGTGAGGGTTGGGCTTCAAACCGAAAAGATAAATTTCTCGGGCTTCTCGGGCACTTCGGAACGTATTTCAGGTGTTGAAAATAATACTGGGGCTTTGGGGGAAGTGGAAATAGCTAAAATATGGAATTAGGGGTGAAAAAGTGCGAATTTCCTAACATTAGCCAGGAGGTCTCGCACCCTTTATATAGGTTAAAAATTCATAACTTCCTAACATTATCCGTTAAAAATTCATAACTTCTTCATCCGATGTCCGTTTTCGTCTGTCTTTTTACCGTTGTACTACTATTGACGAGACCTTCGATTATCGTTTAGGTTGTGTCGGCTAAAAATCACTCGATCTAAAATTCAAGTTTTTAGCTGTCTAGTGCTAAGCTGAAACTTAGAAAAATCATAACTTCCTCATACGAAGTCAGATTTTGGCGTTCTTTTTTTTTTTATCAAAGTTCTCGGTTTCCAAATACTCCGAATTTCATTTAGATCACCAAGGCGAAAACGTAGTTTATCAAAAACTCACTTTTTACGTCATTCGGCGTCGTGCCGGTTTTGTCGCGGATCTTCGATTGGTCATAACTTCTTCGTTATAACTCGGATTTCGATGAGGTTTTCGCCTAAATGCTTCTAATGAAATTATCTACAACTTTGAATTATAAAATTTTACTTATTTTAAATTTTATATTTTCGTTAAATTTCAATATTTTGACTTTTAATTGGAATCTCATAAGACTTCCAATATTTTCTGAGTGATTCTAAACATAGTTTTACTTCCATTCAAGTAAAAACTATCTGTTAGAACTCAATTACTCAAATTCACATAATATTTCGTAATATTATTCATTACAAAACACGATTTCAAAATGTGAATGTTACAAATACCTCCTCATTTTGAGGATTTCGTCCCCGAAATTACATCGATTAAAATAAATGGGGATATTTTGCTCTTATCTCATTCTTATTCTCCCAAGTATAGTTTGGGTCTCGATGGTGTTTCCACTTGACAAGAACCAACTCTACTTCTTTATTATGTAGATTAGTTGTTCTTTCATTCATGATCTCTTCAGGCTCTTCTACATATCTTAACTTATTATCCAATTTCACCTCGGATAATAGAACTGTCTCATCATAGATGCTCAAGCATTTGCGTAGATAACTCACATGAAAGACATCATGAATACCTACCAAATCTTCAGGCAATTCCAAACGGTATGCTTGTTTACCAATTCTCTAGGTGATTTTGAAAGGACCAACAAATCCAGGGCTTAGTTTTCCTTTCTTCCCGAATCGCATAATGCCTTTCCACGGGGATACTTTTAGCATTACGAAATCACCCACCTTGAATTCTATGGGTCGTCTCCTCTTTTCTGTATAGGACTTCTGTCGATCCTGGGCCGCTTTCATTCTTTCTCGTATAATTTGAATCTTGTCGGTGGTGTCTTGAATCATTTCAGGGCCTCCAAGGATCTTCTGTCCTATTTCACGCCAACATAATGGAGTACGACATCTACGTCCATATAGTGCTTCATATGGTGGCATTTTGATTGAAGCGTGGTAACTGTTATTATATGAAAATTCGACAAGAGGTAAGTATTTATCCCAGTTACCACCGAACTCCAAGACACATGCACGAAGCATATCTTCTACTGTTTGTATTGTTCTCTCCGTCTGACCGTCTGTCTGGGGATGATAAGCTGTGCTGAGAGCAACTCGAGATCCCAATTCATGGTGCATACTCGCCCAAAAGTGAGATGTGAAGCGAGTATCACGATCAGAAATGATCTTTAGTGGCACACCATGTCTTGCAACAATTTCATCCAAGTATACTTGTGCGTATTTCTCCATTGGAGCCGTTTCACACATGGCAAGAAAATGAGCGCTTTTAGTCAGGCGGTCGACGATTACCCAAATGCTATCATGCTGTCTAGCAGTCTTTGGCAATTTGGTAATAAAATCCATGGACAGTTCTTCCCATTTCCATACAGGAACACTAAGACTTTCTGGGGTTCCGTAAGGCTTTTGGTGCTCTGTTTTGACTTGTAAGCATACTAAGCATTCCTGTACATATCTTCCAATGTCTCTCTTTAATCCAGGCCACCAATAATCATCTCTTACATCATAGTACATTTTACTTGTACCAGGATGTATTGACAGTTTAGATTTATGGGCTTCATCTAAAATCTTCTGTCTTAATCCACCAATCTTTGGAATCCATAGTCGATTCTTAAATACCTTTAATCCTCGTGGATCATCAAATAAAGCATCATTATAATGTATCATCCCTTCCTTCTTCATATTTTCTGGCTTTAAGGCCTCTTCTTGCCATTTCTCTAGTTCATCAAGAATAGTGAACTTTACTGTAGTGTGAGTAATAGTACAACACATACTATTACGATAAACCTTTCTGCTAAGTGCGTCGGCAACTACATTGGCTTTTCCAGGATGGTACAGGATTTCACAGTCATAATCTTTGATCAGCTCCATGGCTCGTTGTTGTCTCATATTCAAAGTTTGCTGACTGAATATGTACTTGAGACTTTTTTGGTCGGTAAACAATTGGCATTTTGTACCAAAAAGATAATGTCTCCAAAGTTTTAGGACAAATACCACTACAACGAGTTCGAGATCATGAGTGGGATAATTCCTTTCATAATCTTTCAGTTGTCTTGAGGCATAGGCTATCACTTTACCACGTTGCATCAACACACAACCGAGTCCCAATCTTGAAGCATCGCTATATACGGAGAAATCATCATCACCTTCTGGGAGTGATAAGATTGGAGCATGAGTCAAAAGATCTTTTAAAGTTGAGAAAGCTTTTTCTTGGGCTTCACCCCATTCTAACTTTACTTCTCTCCGTGTAAGACTCGTGAGAGGTACGACTATACGAGAAAATTCTTTAATGAATCTCCGATAATATCCCGCGAGACCCAAGAAACTGCGAATTTCGGAAGCATTACGGGGCACTTCCCAATTTTGAATGGCTTCGATTTTGGTAGGATCTACAGATAAACCATCACCAGAAATCACATGGCCGAGAAATTGAACTTGGCGAAGCCAAAATTCACATTTCGAGAATTTAGCATATAGTTTCTCCTTTCGAAGAAGTTCTAATACCGCACGAATATGAATGACATGATCAGCTTCAGACTTGGAATAGATTAGAATATCGTCAATGAATACGATGACAGATTTATCGAGTATTAGGCGGCATACTCGATTCATCATATCCATGAATACAACAGGAGCATTTGTAAGACCGAACAACATGACAAGGAATTCATAATGTCCATATCGAGTACGAAAAGCAGTCTTCGGTACATCCTGCTCGTGAACTTTCAACTGATGATAGCCAGATCTCAAATCAATCTTTGAGAAATAGCTAACACCCTGAAGTTGATCAAATAAATCATCAATGCGAGGTAGTGGGTACTTGTTCTTGATAGTCACCTTATTCAGCTCACGATAATCAATGCACATCCACATCGATCTGTCCTTCTTCTTGACAAACAATACCGGAGCACCCCAGGGAGAGGTACTCGGTCGAATAAAGCCTTTGTCAAGTAATTCCTGCAGTTGGATCATCATTTCTTTTATCTCGGCTGGCGCAAGACAATAAGGAGTCTTTGCAATCGGAGCAGCACCAGGCACAAGGTCAATTCGGAATTCTACTTGCCTTTCCGGAGGAAGTCCAGGCAAGTCATCAGGGAAAACATCAGGATATTCGTTAACAACGGGAACATCATTTACCATTTGCTTCTCCTCTTTTGAGACATCAACTGTGTAGGCCAGATAGATAGAACATCCCTTCGATATGAATTTACGAGCTTTGAGGAAAGAGATTATTTTTAAGATTCTTTGTTCACCGTAGACATAGATAGGATTCTCCCTTTCAATAGGAATGCGTACTATCTTTTCATATCACAAGAGTTCTGGGTGGTTCTTTGACAACCAATCCATGCCGAGAATAATGTCAAAGTTGGGCAAGGAGATAGGAACCAGATTAGCAAGAAAATTGTAGCCTTCAATTTCTATAACACAATTCCTATAGACTTTATCAGCAAGTAATGATATAGTTCCAGCAGTATCTACGTGAAATGGTTGCACGAGTGTATAACAAGCAATTTGAAAAGAATGCGCAAATTCATAAGACACAAAAGAATCTGAGGCACCAGAATCAAATAAGATGTGAGCAGGTCTAGAGTTAACAAGAAATGTACCCGTCACAACATTCGGGTCCTCGCGTGCCTCCTCTGTAGTAATCTGGAATGCACGACCCTTAGCTTTTGGAACCTCCTCCTTTTTAGTTGGAGTACCCTTTGATTGTTGAACAGGAGCTTGACTTCTCGCCGGTTTTTGAACAGAAGCTTGACTTCCTGTCATCCGGCTAGTAAGAGTAGGGCAAAAACGCTTTTTGTGGCCAGTAATACCACATGCATAACAAGTAACATCCTTCCTTGGGAAAGCTGGCTTTATGTGACCCGTTTCTCCATATCCATAACAGACAACGGATTCCTTGTCTATTTTGCATTGGCCCGGATGATTCCTTCCACAAATACGACATGAAGGCGATTAAATAGAAAAAGATTGTGATCTACCGTGGCCACGAGGGGCATTTTGAGTTTGCACTTGATTACCAGGTTCAGTCCGAATGGATTGAGCTGGTAGAATAGAGGGAACAGGAACAGTTCTTTCAGTGCGTGGATGCTTCAGAACAGTAAAAGTAGCACCACGTATTTCTAAGTGATGCTCGCGTCTTCGAGCATACTCAACAGCTTTATGGAATGACAGAACTTGCTGATTGGCAACGAAATCGTGGATTTCGTGCCGTAGTCCCTCCATGAATAACTGAATTTTCTCGTCTTCAGTTGGAATATACTTTGTAGCAAACCTTGCTCTTTGATTAAACTGAGTTTCATACTCATTCACAGTCATTCCTCCCTGTTTAAGCTCGAGGATTTCCTTCTCCAATCTCCTCCTCATGTCTAGAGGACAATACTTCTCTAGCAAACAAGTTTTGAACATTTCCCAGGATAAATTCTCCTGGTCAAACCCGTTGAGAGCTTCATATGTTGCTTCCCACCAGACCAAGGCTTCTCCGATGAGCATTGCAGAAGCATAATTAGCCTTGTCTTCATTATCCACATGAGAAATACAAAACACTTTCTCTGTGTTCTGGATCCAGGTAAGAACAACAATGGGATTAAGAATACCAGAAAACTCTGTAGCACCACTACTCTTGAAATCTTTGAACGAGGGACACTTCACCTCCCCTTTTGAAGATTCTCCAGTGGCTTTTTCTTTTCCTTTATCACCATTCTTTTTGTGTTCTTCGAAAGTCTGTCGAATAATACCAGTAAGTTTACCCAATAGTCGCTCCTCACGAGGAGATACTGGAGTATTTACTTCATCAGGTTGAGGACCTACACCCACCTCAGGGATATGGCTACCCGCTTGTTCAGCCATTGCCCTGCAATATGGAGTAACATTGTATTTTAGAATATATTAGGGTTTATCCTTACCTAATACTCTACTTAAGTCTTTCCTAAAGTTTGTATCCATATACTTACAACGATTCAATTCATATATTGAACTTCCAATAGTTTAAGTCTAAATACCAAGCCGTGGAATTTAGTTCACTTAAACTACTGATCTGATACCATGACTGAAAGGCCCACACTTTTGTATTTCTGAAAGACCCAAACTTTCATACTTGACAATATAGTTACTCCAAAACATGCTACATGCATATTCATAAAAACAATATTTTACATTGATAAAGTGATTACAAAGTACTGGATACAAACCGACTATTACAAAATGTATATATATATATATATATATATATATATATATATATATATATATATATATTACATAACTACCCAGGATTCTATAGTTTTATACATACGGGAATACAAAATACAATAGTTTCAAACTATTAAAAATCTTCTATCAGTATATAACTATACTGGATGCTTATCTCCTGCAATTGTTAAACATTGAGAGGGTAAGCGGTGACGCTTAGTGAGTTCAATAATAGATACAATATAACGTTATGTTATACATATACTTCAATATGGTAGAAGCAAAGAGGAACAAGGAACAACAAAGGCATATGTGAATCATGTGACAAACTTTCCATATCAATCAATGATTTGATTCAAAGATATACAATCAATGAGACATAACAATTTCCATACTTTATATACATCAATAAAGCTTCGGCCCAAATGACACAGAAGACATACACTTTCTGATTAAACATTTTGGTAGATTTCAGGCTTTCAGCCCTGTCTAACCTTCTTCCAATGCCATAGAATAGAAGTCATTCTCTTACGGAGACATGCTCTACATGGCCAGAGGCTACATACCAGTACCAATGTGAATCTAAGTCCTTTCACTGATCACATGGTCAAAGGTATTACTTTGCTATTACAATAGCGAATAAAAATAACACGGGAAAATAACCCGGAATAATAACACTGAAAAGCACATAGCACATATAACACATAACATACAATTATTCCTATATATTGAAACTCACTGTGAAATAACCGGGGGTTAAAATAGTAATTTGTGCAACACTTCGTTACTATAATTGACTTTCTTTAATGAAAACCGGGAGTTTTCTTGAAAACCGGGCCCTGTGAGGGTTGGGCTTCAAACCGAAAAGATAAATTTCTCGGGCACTTCGGAACGTATTTCGGGCGTTGAAAATAATATCGGGGCTTCGGGGGAAGTGGAAATAGCTAAAATATGGAATTAGGGGTGAAAAAGTGCCAATTTCCTAACATTAGCCAGGAGGTCTCGCACCCTTTATATAGGTGCGAGCCTCGGATCCGAAGGGAGAGGAAAGGAGGGCAGGTGGCGCGAGGGTCGGACACGCGGCAGCAGGAGCAAGGCTCGGATGCGAGAACGGCACGTGTCGGACCGGAAGCAGCATACGCGTCGGATGGTCTTCGGCTGAGTCATCGACGTCGGACACGGGACGCACACGACATGCTTCGGTTGGGCCTCCCTTCGGTCGTATCACAATCAGACACAGGGAACGTATGCGAGAATCCGGGTGACGTGTTCGGGTACTGTTCATGCGATTTTTCTCTGTTTTCGCAATTATTCTCGATTTTTGTGCCAAAACTTCTAAAATCCATAACTTTCACATACGAGTTCCGTTTTTGACGTTCTTTATATGTACGCGTAGGGAAAATTATGCTCTACAACTTTCGTTTAGACTTCGTCAGCTAATTTTGAATTTATTTTTAATATTATTATTTTTAATAGACCGGTACAGGAAAATCCGTTAAAAATTCATAACTTCTTCATCCGATGTCCGTTTTCGTCTGTCTTTTTACCGTTGTACTACTATTGACGAGACCTTAGATTATCGTTTAGGTTGTGTCGGCTAAAAATCACTCGATCTAAAATTCGAGTTTTTAGCTGTCTACTGCTAAGCTGAAACTTAGAAAAATCATAACTTCCTCATACGAAGTCAGATTTTGGCGTTCTTTTTTTTTATCAAAGTTCTCGGTTTCCAAATACTCCGAATTTCATTTAGATCACCAAGGCGAAAACGTAGTTTATCAAAAACTCACTTTTTACGTCATTCGGCGTCGTGCCGGTTTTGTCGCGGATCTTCGATTGGTCATAACTTCTTCGTTATAACTCGGATTTCGATGAGGTTTTCGCCTAAATGCTTCTAATGAAATTATCTACAACTTTGAATTATAAAATTTTACTTATTTTAAATTTTATATTTTCGTTAAATTTCAATATTTTGACTTTTAATTGGAATCTCATAAGACTTCCAATATTTTCTAAGTGATTCTAAACATAGTTTTACTTCCATTCAAGTAAACACTATCTGTTAGAACTCAATTACTGAAATTCACATAATATTTCGTAATATTATTCATTACAAAACACGATTTCAAAACGTGAATGTTACAGTTTCAGAGACATCATGGTGAGTACACGCCACAACCCTGAGGGCGGTAGTGCCAGTGACGAGGAGATCCGCTAGATCATTAATGAGGAGGTGGCCGTAGCTATCCGAGAGGCGATACCAGAGATGTTTTGGTCTATCAAGACCACACCGATTGAGACATTCGATGAGCGATATGCTGCTGTTACTGAGGCTGCTGTTGTTGCAGCCACCGCAGCCATAGCTACTGCTAGGCTACAGGGAGGTGACTCGTTATTGTTCCGGGAGTTCAGCAACACGAAGGCACCAGAGTTTGATGGGACACATGATCGGATTGCTGCTATGAGATGGATCTCTGTGACAACCGTCAATTTTGGCCAAGTCAAAGTCAACTAAAGTCAACAAGTCAAACCGGTCAACTCATCTAACCCTTGTATATTAGGGTTTCCATTATGTTTCTTATTGAACAACTCGCAATCTTAATACAAAGTATCACTTAGAGTTTTCACGTGTTCGGAAATTATAAACCCTAATCAGGGTAAGTGATGAATCTACTCGATAAAACATTATTTCATACCCCTCGAGAGCGTATAACATTCATAACAAGGCTTAACAGAGTGTAAGAACCTTGCGTTGCGAAGCCAAACACTCAAAAAGGTCACAAAAGAAGTCTCTCCCAATCTCTTTCACTCAAACTCTCCCAAAACTCTCTAAGTATGAGAAATCGCTCCAAGAATGTGAAATCTCTCCCAAAATCTCTCTCTTTATGAGAAATCTCTCCAATTGTGTGAAATCTCTCCCAAATCTCTCCAAGTGTGTGAAATCTCTCCCAAATCTCTCCAAGTATGTGAAATCTCTCCCAAATCTCTCTCTGTATGAGAAATCTCTCCAAGTATGTGAAATCTCTCCCAAATCTCTCTCTGTATGAGAAATCTCTCCAAGCATGTGAAATCTCTCCCAAATCTCTCTCAAAACCTCTTTTGAGTTTTGTAATCATTTGGGGCATCCCGACACTTGACTTGTTGAAAAACCATTCGAAAAGGGGTGATACCTTGGAAAATAGCCTCTTAGGACCGAAGTCCCTCTATAGGGACCAAACTCTCCTTGAGCCGAAGCCCCAAGAACCAAGACCGAAGTCCACTTGAGTAGCCGCAGCCATCGAACTGCAGCCATCAGACCGGACCGGATCTGCTGAGGACCGAGGCTGATGAAGACCCGCAGTGCCGAACCGAACCCGGAACTGGAGCACCGCATCCGACCTTCGCCTGCGGTCCCTCCTGACGAATCCGCCTGCGGTACCTGCTCGGACCGCAGTCCCTTCCACTTCGGATCCAATTCACCAGCCAAACCTTCCCTGCGGACCTAAGGCTGCTAAGACCGGAACCACGCCCTGACCTCGGATTTCCCATTTTTCCACCCGGTTTTCAACCACGACTCCGTTTTAAGCCCGATTTTAATTATTTTAACGAGGGATTTTCACCCAAACTTATATTTTGATATATAAGACCCCATATATTCATAAATTAAGCATATTTTTAAGGAAATCCTTATTTAAGAATAACAATCTATTAAGTAAGATCTTGTGGTGGAGTGTTGACTTTACCTTAGTGTATGACACAAGCAACCACCCCCATGCCCACTCCATGACCAACCATTGTCCTTCCACCATACCTGGTCATTCAAGAGTACTTTCCCCACCATTTGACCAGCCACCCTCTTAGTCAAAGGCTGAAAACTCTTATCTCTCCTCACCTTTCTCTCATTTCTCTCATTTTTCCTCCAAAAGACAAACACCATTCTCTCTCTAAATTTCGAGATTCAAGGCCACTCTCCAAGCTTTTCTTCTACTACTGGTAATTATTATCATCCTCCACAAGATTATTTCACTTCCTTCTACTCATAGATATCTTACACAAACATCATCACGTTCATGTTAGATCTTCGAACCTTCAAGGCATCTTCTTAGTGTTCTTGAGTAGAACACTTCTTTTCTTCAACATCCATCCACTAAGAACACACAAGGTGAGTTCATACCCCTATATTTTCATGTTTTTCTTAAGTTTTAAGGGGGGGGGGGGGAATACAAGTTAAAACACCAAAAACTTAACTAAACTCAAACAGCAGCTTTCATCAGAAAAGTTGAGTCTTATTCACGGATTGTTTTGACTATCTTAAACTTAATATCTTTCAAAACTGTTTAATATTCAAATATTTCAGGTTCATACCTTTAAAATGACTACTTGCACATCTCCATATGATTTTTCTACGATTTATGGTGATTTTTACAAAACTGCCTATCATTTCAGAAACGAATTCGGATCAGTCTGTGAATATGAACATTTTAACACAAGTTAAAGACTTCTAAAAATCATAATAAAAGTTATGAATAAACTAGACACATTTTGTGAACTCTCAGAATTTACGGATTCAGTTTTAGACTTCGTATGATTTTTCTATAATTTTTCTAAAACAGTGTAGAAAGGTCAAAATCTAGATAAGAGCTTATAACTTTCAACACACTTTGTAACATGTTGAGCAAAGTGTTAATCTTTAATGACTTCATATTTTATATGTGTTTCTTGTTATGGGATAAATGTATAACATAAAATACTCATTGAATTGTAAGAATCCTCCATCATTACCAATAGTACAAAACAAGACATGACAAACATAGTTATATTTTGCTATACATTCGACATACATAGAAAAGGGTTCTTATACACCACAAACAAACATACTAAACTATAATAGGTATAGTTAGGTTGCATATACATTACAAACATTTTGATAGACTATAATAGGTATAGTTTATGTTCATTCACATTACGAACTCATTGCAAAAGGTTTTTAAACAAAAGGGGGTACAAATACAAAATACCGGATTCATACAAAAGGGGTACAAATACAAAGTACCAGTTTCATACAAAAAGGGTACAAATAAAAAGTACCGGGTTCATACAAAAAAAGGGGTACAAATACAAAGTACCAGGTTTTCATACGAAAAGGGGTACCAATACAAAGTACCGGTTTCATACCAAAGAGGGGTACAAATACAAAGTACCAGGTTCACACAAAATGGTTTTTATGATATTAAAACTATTTCATCTAGAATTGTTAGACTTCAACTATAATTGCTAAGTGTATACGCTAGAGTTATATAAGAATCTAGTCATAATCGACTTAGAATTGGTGGGCCCGCCTTATCTCCTGTTCCTTGTTTGGTTGTGGACCTAGGGCAGACCCATTATATTCAACGGTTTATTTAACTTAAATTTTATATAACTTGTATACGCTGGGCGATTATAGAAGGAATCTATGGGTCTTTCTAGGGTTCATTATCGCATAACATAGGAGCATTCAGTCCACACTTAACTAAGAAAATATTGGATTTTCTGGAAATCATACCCTATCGCTTTTACAAGGAAAATGGTTTCTTCCTCAAACAAAATTCTTATGAACTCACCAACTTAATTGTTGACACTTTTTCAAAACTACTTGTATTCTCAGGAAATCAGTGAAACAGGAAAACATCAGAACTTTGAGGATGGGACGTTAAATCGTCAAACAGTTTATTTTATCATCATAATGTAATTGATTTTGAAACATGTAAACATATACTATGGTGTAACCTTTTTAATTATATTTATGATGGTTGTATTTACTTTGAGCACTATTATACTCGTTGTTCTGATACTTTACATGAAGTCCTCCACCCCCAGACGTTTCGGCCATCCTTGGTTTGGGGGTGTGACAATCTCCGACATTGAGGGGTGTTTTTACACGTGTTCATGCCCCGAGCACCTAGGAGTTCGGTTTGCG
Organism: Lactuca virosa; assembly: GCF_052849685.1. Lineage (NCBI taxonomy): Eukaryota > Viridiplantae > Streptophyta > Magnoliopsida > Asterales > Asteraceae > Lactuca > Lactuca virosa. The sequence goes on along the minus strand of NC_136430.1, from coordinate 244,595,997 downwards.
CTGAACCAGCTTCGCTTGGGAGCGAAGGACTGGTGGATGTTTGTGACAGCCAGCTTTACTCCTGCAGATCATGTTGTAGTGACATGGGAGAGATTTACACAGTTGTTCCGAGACGAGTATGTTCCTCCGGTGGAGAGGGAACGGTTAGCCCAGGAGTTTCTGTCTCTCAAGCAGAAGACATAAATTGTGACTGAGATCACGAGGATTTTCCATGAGAGGGCACTGTTTTACCCTGAGCACGTGTCTACTAAGCAGGCACGTGTGAGCCGATATCTGATCATACTGAGGAGGGATATACGGGAGTTCGTGGCAAACTCATCATACCGGACATTGGCTGAGCTTCAAACCAATGCCAGGAGGAGGTAGATTGAGCTAGAGTTGCAGACCAGAGAGGAGGAAGAGTCCCGGGGTAGAGACATGAGACCGATACAGTCGCAGCCGGTGACGAAGCGGGCAAAGCCTGCTAATACAAGAGTTGGGGGCCAGAAGGGATGCACTTGTGGCAAGTGCGGCAAGAGTCACGAGGGATCATACCGGGAAGGGATTTGCTACAAATGTGGCAATGAGGGGCACATGGCGAAGGATTTCCCCAAGGGGTTTGCAGTTTGCTTTCACTGCAACCAGACCGGCCATTGGAAGGCCGAGTGCCCTCAGCTCATTCAGGGATCAGCCCCGGGTTCTGCACCTGCTGCTTTATGTGCAATTAATAAGTGGCCAACGAAGGTCGAGACACCGAGGGCTCATTGGAGAGTTTTTCAGTCGACAGCGGAGGAGGTCCGTGTAGCACTTGATGTCGTGGCTGGTACGTATTTCCTTATTTATATTATTTTGAGATTTGTTGTGCTTATACTGTGCTGTATATAGGTACTTTTCTTGTGAGTTTTGTACATAATTTGGTGTTATTTGACTCGGGTGCAATTCGATCCTTCGTGTCTTTAGCTTTTAGTCGTCACATCAGTAACAGACATGAGGCGTTGAGTCGACCTCTGAGGGTTTCTATAGCCGGCGAGCATGTGGTTTTTGCCACTGATGTATTCCGGGGATGTGTACTAGAGATTTTTGGTGTTGAGTTCCCGATAGACCTGGTGCCGATAGCGATGGGTGATGTCTGTGTCATAGTGGGCATGGATTGGTTGAGTCGGTTTTGGAGCTGTGATCGACTGTGAGCGACAGATGGTGACCATACGAGACCCTAGTGGGGGAGTACTTACGGTGTATGGCGAGGGTACCAGATCTGGATCATCTTTTTGCTCTGCTGCCAGAGCGAGACAAAGTCTACAGTAGGGTTTTATGGGCTTTTTGGCGTACGTGATGGATATGCAGGTTGCTACAAATAGGCCGAGTTCTATCTCCAAGGTTCCGATAGTGTGCGAGTTCCCGGATGTTTTCCCCGAGGAGTTGCCGGGTGTGCCTCCCGAGAGGCAGGTGGAGTTCCGGATTGATTTGGTTCCGGGTGAGGCGTCTATTGCCAAGGCACCTTATCGCCTTGCGCCGCCTGAGATGCAAGAGTTATCCTCGCAGCTCAATGAGCTGCTGGGGAAGGGTTTTATCAGACTGAGTAGCTCACCATGGGGAGCACCGATCCTTTTTTTCAAGAAAAAGGATGGTTCATACCGGATGTGCATCGATTACTGAGAGTTGAACAAGCTGACGGTCAAGAACCGTTATCCACTACAGAGGATTGACGACTTATTCAATCAGTTGTAAGGGGCATCTTGGTTTTCCAAGATTGATTTGAGATCTGGATATCATCAGATGAGAGTTTGAGAGGAGGATATCCAGAAGACGGCCTTTAGGACTCGTTATGGGCACTACGAGTTTGTGGTGATGCCTTTCGGACTCACCAACGCACCGACATCGTTCATGGATCTCATGAACCGGGTGTACATGCCCATGTTGGATCGGTCAGTGATCGTGTTCATCGACGATATTCTGGTATACTCGAGGACTAGAGAGCAACACGAGGAGCATCTTTGGGAGATTCTTGGAGTATTGAGGACGGAGAGGCTTTACGCCAAATTCTCCAAGTGTGATTTCTGGTTACGAGAGGTCCATTTCTTGGGGCACCTCGTTAATCGTAATGTGATATTGGTGGACCCGACCAAGATTGAGGCATTTATGCGATGGGAGGTGCCGAGATCCCCGTTAGAGATCAGGAGTTTTCTGGGTTTGGCCGGCTACTACCGGAGATTTATCATAGATTTCTCCAAGATTGCTGTTCCTCTTACGAGATTGACCCGGAAAGGTGTTACTTTTTCCTGGGGCCCCCAGCAGCAGGCCTCATTCAAGATTCTTCGCCAGAGATTGTGCGAAGCTCTAGTGTTAGCCCTTCCTGAGGGAGAGGAGGACTTTGTAGTTTACTGTGATGCATCTACATCAGGGATGGGTGCAGTGTTGATGCAGAGGGGGCATGTGATAACATATGCATCAAAGCAGTTGAAGCCTCATGAGACGAGGTATCCCACCCACGATTTGGAGCTGGGGGCGGTGGTGTTCGTCCTCAAGATCAGGCGCCACTATCTGTATGGAGTCCGGTGCACCATATACACAGACCATAAGAGTATGAAGTACCTCATGGATCAGCCCAAACTGAATATGAGACAAAGGAGGTGGTTGGATGTAGTGAAAGACTACGACTGCGAGATCTTATATCACCCAGGTAAGGCTAATGTGGTAGCCGATGCCTTGAGCTAGAGAGCAGAGAGTGCTCCGATTCGAGATGTGTGTATGAGGATGACGATGATGAATCCAGTCCTAGATACCATCCGAGAGGCTCAGCTGGAGGCTGTGAGGCCAGAGAACCATAAGAGGGAGCAGGTGATCGGACAGGTTCCCGAGTTTGAGACGGATAGTCGGCGGCTTATGACTTTCCGTGGGCAGATTTGGGTGCCTTATATAGGCGGGGCTCGACGTATATTGATGGAGGAGGCACATAGATCGAGATTCTCGATCCATCCAGGGGCCACTATGATGTATTTGGATTTGAAGAGGGTTTATTGGTGGCCCTATATGAAGAGAGATATGACATGGGTATTTGAGAGGTGCTTGACCTGTCGTCAGGTTAAGGTGGAGCACTAGCATCCACATCGCCCGTTGCAGCCTCTAGAGATTCCCCAGTGGAAGTGGGAACATATTTCCATGGATTTTATCACCAAATTACCGAGAACAGCGCGAGGTGTCGACGCAATATGGGTGATTGTGGACCGGTTGACGAAGAGTGCTCACTTTTTGGCTATCAGTGAGAACTCTTCTGCAGAGAAATTAACCAAGATTTATGTGAGAGAGGTGGAAGCACGGCATGGAGTGCTGACATCGATAGTGTCAGATCGAGATGTGCGCTTTACTTCCAGGTTCTGGAAGAAGTTTCATGAGGAGTTGTGTACCCGGTTGCACTTCAGTACCGTATACCACCCACAGACAGACGGGCAGAGTGAGTGGACGATTCAGACGCTCGAGGACATGCTCCGTGCATGTGTTACGGACTTCGGTGGAAGTTGGGACACTTATTTGCCCTTGGATGAGTTTTCGTACAACAGCAACCATCATTCCAGTATTGGTATGCCTCCCTTTGAGCTATTATATGGGAGGAGGTGTCGGACTCCCATCTGTTGAGGAGAGGTGGAGCAGAGAGTGATAGGTGGCATTAAGATAGTGCTAAAGACGACCGTGCAGATTGAACATGTCAGACAGAGGTTACTGACGGCAAAGAGTCGCCATAAGAGTTACACAGACCAGCGACGATCCGAGCTAGAGTTCCAGGTCGGAGATTGTTTCCTCCTGAAGGTACCCTATGGAAAGGGGTGATCCAATTCAGGAAACGGGGCAAGCTGGGCCCTAGATACATTGGTCCTTTCAGGGTGATCGCCCGAGTGGGTAAGGTAGCTTACCAGTTGGAGCTACCTGCAGAGTTGATCCAGATTCATAACACCTTCCATGTGTCTCAGCTGAGGAAGTGTGTAGCCGATGAGACGACAGTGGTACCGTTAGATTATATTCAGGTTGATGCAAGCCTGAACTATATTGAGAGACCGATATCGATTTTGGATAGAAAAGTTAAGACCCTGAGGAACAAGGAGGTGCACCTAGTTAAGGTGCAGTGGGAGCACCGCAGAGGATCAGAGTGGACTTGGGAATCGGAGTCCGAGATGCAGGAGCAGTACCCAGAGTTATTTCCAGAGCATGACTTCGAGGGCGAAGTCTGATTCTAGTGGGGGAGAATTGTAACATCCCGAATCCAGGTATAATATTTTTATAATTTTCATGATTTTTATTGAGCAACTCGACGAGTTGGAGGCCCCAACTCATCGAGTAGAGAAGGGTTTTGGTCGCATGGGTTTTACGACCGAGTCGACGAGTTGGAGGGACCAACTCGACGAGTTAGCGCTGTGAGAGGAAACCCTAATTTTCCGGGATTGTGTCCTATTTAAAGGACCTTAAGCCCTCATTTCCGCCTCCCATGTCACCTTACTCCCCTGTGTGAAACCCTAATCGTTTAGATTGATCTAAGAGAGAAAGAAGACCTAACTTTGAGCATTCTAGTGCACTTTTGGAAGAGAAGAGAAGAGTGTCAAGGCTTGGAATGAGAAGGGATTGTTGGATCCAGTGTTTATCCATCATTAGCTTCTGTTTGAAGGTAAAAGTCACCACCTTGCTCATTATTTTGATTAAATCTCATGTTTAGGAAGTTTTAGGGCTTTTTCCATCCTTCCTTGAGACTTGGAGCATTTTGAGGTTGCCAAGAGATTGAGACTCGGATCTGGACCTTATAAGGTCCTTCAAGCCCAAAGGTCCAAGCTTTATCAAGCTAGAGGAGAGCTTTTATGCTTGGGACTCTATATGGAACTTGTTTTGGCATTTCAAGCCCTAAGTGCCATGCATGGACGTAAAGCTTGCAACTTTACGTGGTATCTTAGCCTTGGGAGGCTAGATCTAGAGTTTGGGGTTGTGACTCTGCCTTAAAACGTCTGAATGAGAAAATAGACTCAAGGGACTCACCGAGTTGATGAGCCAACTCGACGAGTCGGCTAGGGGTTTCCCCAACGAGTCTGGACATGAGTAACTCGGTGAGTTGATGAGACAACTCGACGAGTTAAGTTGGATTTTCACGACATTTCTGAAGGAGCGAGGGGACTCGACGAGTCACATAGATGCACTCGACAAGTCAGGTCAACATGGTCTGTTGACTCGAGTATTGACTTTGGTTGACTTTAGGGTTTGGTCAAGACAGGGATTATGGAGACCATGGAGGGATAATATGGTCTATTACCCATCCCAAGAGATTAGAGAGAGAAAATAGCTTGGTTTATTTAGAGTTGTGATTTAAGTGCTAATTAGAGATAATTATGTGTTAGGCGGTGGCTATATCGGTGATTCGTGTACGAGCTTTATTTGCTTGCTTACGAGGTGAGTCTTCTCACTATACTTACCTTGAGTGGTAATTTTGTGTGACCGGAGGGTCTTGTGTGCTTATATTGAGTATTGTGATATCCTGTTAGGGGTTTGTTATGGACTTGAAGATCAAAGGACTCGAAGAGTTCAAGAAGAAACTCGGCGAGTTCAAGGCAATGTTCCAACCACATGAAGACGGACTCGACGAGTTCAAGGATGAACTCGGCGAGTCATAAACTGAACACCTTCATATGGATGAAGATGAACTCGACGAGTTCAAGGACGAACTCGGCGAGTCGGTTGAAGATAGTCCGATGTGTTGTTGAAGGCGAACTCATCGAGCTCTTGCTACACTTGACGAGTAGGGACGAGATGGTAGCATTTTGTGGACATGGGGACTCGGTGTGTTGGCGGACCAACTCGGCCAGTCGAGTCAACCAGATGTTGACTTTGACCAAGGTTTTGACCTTGACTTTGACTTGGACTTGAGTGACCCTTGTGAGGGTTATGAGTATGAATTGATAACTACACGACATTGAGGTGAGTTACCTTCCGGTAGAAGTGGGTCTAAGGCACCAAGGCCGACCCACTAGTAGATGATTACAGTTGAGATGATTGTCTTTGTGATAATTATCTGGTTTGCTATTACTTGATGTGTTCTATGTGCCAGTATGATATGTTCTATGTGATAGTGGTAGTAGGAGGGGAATAGTCCCCCAATTCGGTCATTTGGACCGAAGGGTAAGTCGGACACCCCAGGTCTGTCTGACAGCATTATTATGATATGTTATTATGTGATAGTAGTAGGGGTGAAATAGTCCACGTGACCAAATGTGATAGACCGGAGGGTAGGCAGGCACTCCAGAATGGCCTGACATGGGTAGGTCAGCACCCCAGAATGGCTTGACATGGGTAGGTCAGCACCCCAAAATGGCTTGACATGGGTACGTCAGCACCCCAGAATGGCTTGACATGGGTAGGTCAGCACCCCAGAATGGCTTGACATGGGTAGGCCGGGCGCCCCAGAATTGTGCGACAGTATGTATGATGAATGGTATGTGGTATGATGGGGGAACTCACTAAGCTTCGTGCTTACAGTTTCTAGTTTTTGTTTCAGGTACCTTTTCAGCTAAGGGGAAGGAGTCGGCAGGGTAGCAGCGCATCGCACACACATGATTTCCGATTTGAGAATCTTGGCATTGTACTCTGACATTTTACTATTTGATTTTATGGCTTTCGAGACTCGTGGTCTTTCACTAGGGCCTTGCCGAAGGGCGTAGATGATTTTGTAGTGTATTGCGATGCGTCTATCTCGGGTTTGGGCGCGGTATTGATGCAGAGGGGGCATGTTATCGCCTATGCTTTGATGCAGCTGAAGCCTCATGAGGCGAACTATCTGACGCATGAGTTGGAGTTGGGGGCAGTCGTTTTCGCCCTTATGATTTGGCGTCATTACCTCTATGGGGTCCGCTGTACTATTTACACGGACCATAAGAGTTTGAGGTACCTCATGGATCATCCAAATCTGAATATGAGGCAGCGTCGATGGCTAGATGTGGTGAAGGATTACGATTGTGAGATCCTCTACCACCCGAGGAGGGCCAATGTCGTGGCCGATGCGCTTAGCCTCAAGGCAGCGCCGATCAGAGATATTTGCATGAGGATGATCGTGGTGACTCCGCTGTTAGAGCGGATTCGAGAGGCCCAGCAGGAGGCCATGAAGGATGAACATCGTAAGAGTGAGTGTATTGTGGGTCAGGTTTCCTCCTTCTATAATGACAGCCGCGGATTGTTGACTCTACACCGTAGGGTGTGGGTCCCATATCATGGAGGCGTACGCCAGGTATTGATGGAGGAGGCGCACAAATCCAGGTTTTCTATCCATCACGGGGCGATGAAGATGTATAGGGATCTTCGTCTTGATTATTGGTAGCCCTGCATGAAGAGGGATGTAGCTTGGTTTGTTGCGAGATGCCTGACCTGCAGGAAGGTCAAGGCCGAGCACCAAAGGCCTCACGGAAAGACCCAGCCGTTGGATATTCCGCTGTGGAAATGGGAAGATATCACTATGGATTTCATCACGAAGCTTCCCAGGACCGCGCGGGGAGTGGATTCGATTTGAGTCATCGTGGATCGGTTGACCAAGAGCGCCCATTTCATTCTGATTCAGGAGAGCATTTCGGCCGAGAAGTTGGCCGACATCTATATCAGAGAGGTAGTGGCGCAGCACGGGGTGCCAGTTTCGGTGATGTCCGACAGAGATGTGCGGTTCACTTCCAAATTCTGGAAGAAGTTTCACGACGAGCTGGGTACTAGTCTGCACTTTAGCACCATTTTTTACCCGCAGACGGATGGTCAGAGAGAGCGAACCATCCACACTCTGGAGGATATGTTGTGGGTATGTGTTTTAGACTTTGGAGGTAGTTGGGATACTTACCTTCCTTTGGCAGAGTTTTCCTATAATAACAGCTATCACGCGAGTATCGACCATCCTCCCTTCGAGATGTTGTACGGGAGGAAGTGCAAGACCCTGATATGTTGGGGTGAGGTTGGCCAGAGGGTCATGGGGAGTACCGAAGTGGTACTCAAGACTACAGAGAGGATCCAACAGGTTCGGAGCAGGCTTCAGACTGCTCAGAGTCGGCAGAAGAGTTATGCCGATAGGCGTCGTTCGGACCTGGAGTTCCAGGTCGGGATATGGTGCTTCTAAAGGTGTCGCCTTGGAAAGGCGTCATTCGGTTCAGGAAGCGGGGTAAGTTGGGACCCAAGTACATTGGACCTTTCAGGGTTGTAGCCCGGGTAGGCAAGGTGGCGTATAGGCTGGATCTGCCAGCCGAACTCAGTCAGATTCACAGTACTTTTCACGTCTCCCAGTTGCGGAAGTGCCTGGTGGACGACTCGGCAGTGGTGCCTTTGGAGGATATTCAGGTGGATGACAGCCTGAATTATATTGAGCGGCCAGTAGCTATCCTCGACAGGAAGTCGAGGGATCTGAGGAACAAGAGGGTGGAGCTAGTGAAGGTGCAATGGCAGCACCGCAAGGGCTCGGAATGGACCTGGGAGCCGGAGAACGAGATGAGGGAGCACTACCCCGAGCTTTTTCCGGATTCAGCAGCAGACTTTGAGGACGAAGTCTAAAATAAGTGGGGGAGATTTGTAACACCCGGTTCCTGGTACGTAATTTAATTAAAGTAAACTCATGTTTTACTCTGGGACTCGGCGAGTTGGAGGCCCAACTCGTCGAGTAGACTCAACTTTGGATCGGCAGGATAAGTGACCTACTCGACAAGTCGGGAGACCGACTCGACGAGTAGGACTGTCTGGATGAAACCCTAATATTTAGGATTTTCACCCTATTTAAACAACTTATAACGCCCCAACACAGCCTCCATTGTTCCTCCAAACCCAGAGAAAGCCCTAACTCGAACCCTAAACCTCTTTTGAGTGTTTTTGAGCTTTTTGGTGAGTTTTGTGTGCATTTGAAGTTGGAAGAGAAGGTGGAAGCTTGGGAGTTCAAGTGGAAGCTTGTAGATTTAGAGGTTTTGCTTCATTCTCAGTTCATTCAAGGTAAAAAGCTTGAACCTTGACCATCTATCTCTTAGATCTTGTTTTGGGGCTATTTTCTACCCCTTTTATGGGTTGTGAAGTTATAATCGTATTTTGTGAGTGTGTTTGGAGTTACACTTCAGATCTGGAACCATTGGGGGTTCCCATGGCATAAAGGTGCCAACTTTATGGCCATGGCAGACCCATGCTTCTTATATACCTCTTATTAAGGATTTTGAGCCAAAAACCCCCATGCATGGACGTCAAGATTGGAACTTTACGTATGAAATTGACCCTAGGAGGTCAGATCTATGGTTTTGATGCATTAAGACCCATTATAATCAACTGAATAGTTTTGGGACAAAGTGGGACTCGACGAGTCGCTTGGGTGACTCGGCGAGTCGGGTCGCATTTTCTCCCAAATGTTTTCTGGAAATGGTCTTTTGTTGAGTGGAAGGAACACTCAGCTTGTTAGGGGTTTGTTATGGACTTGAAGATCAAAGGACTCGACGAGTTCAAGAAGAAACTCGATGAGTTCAAGGAAATGTCCCAACCACATGAAGACGGACTCGACGAGTTCAAGGATGAACTTAGCGAGTCATAGACTGAACACCTTCATATGGATGAAGATGAACTCGACGAGTTCAAGGACGAACTCGGCGAGTTGGTTGAAGATAGGCTGATGTGTTGTTGAAGGCGAGCTCGCCAAGCTCTTGCTAGACTCGACGAGTAGGGACGAGATGGTATCATTTTGTGGACATGTGGACTCGGCGAGTTGGTGGACCAACACGGGGAGTCGAGTCAACCAGATGTTGACTTTGACCAAAGTTGACTTTGAACAAGGTTTTGACATTGACTTTGACTTGTGAGGGTTATGAGTATGAATTGATAACTTAGAAAAGTTGTCATGTAGGGAATGAGGAGTCGAGGAGAGTCGATTTTCACACCGAGGACAGTAGAAGTTGGTCTAAGGCACCAAGGCCGACCCACTAGTAGATGATTACAGTTGAGATGATTGTCTTTGTGATAATTGTCTGGTTTTCTATTACTTGATGTGTTCTATGTGCCAGTATGATATGTTCTATGTGATAGTGGTAGTAGGAGGGGAATAGTCCCCCAATTCGGTCGTTAGGACGAAAGACTGACAGCATGATTATGATATGTTATTATGTGATAGTAGTAGGGGGTGAAATAGTCTCCGTGAGCGGGTGAGATAGATTGGAGGGTAGGCAGGAACCCCAGAATGGCCTGACATGGATAGGTCAGTACCCCATAATGGCTTGACATGGGTAGGTCAGCACCCCAGAGTGGCTTGACATGGGTAGGTCGGGCGCCCCAGAATTGCCCGACAGTATGTATGATGAATGGTATGTGGTATGATGGGGGAACTCACTAAGCTTCATGCTTACAGTTTTTATTTTTGGTTTCAGGTACCTCTTCAGCTAAGGGGAAGGAGCCGGCAGGGTAGCAGCGCATTGCACACACATGATTTCCGATTTGAGAATCCTGGGATTGTACTATGACATTTTACTATTTGATGTTATGGCTTTCGAGACTTGTGATTTGTGACTTGATGTTTTGAAATGATAGCAACGATGCTTTCCGTAAACTATTTTTATAAGTAATGTAATTAAACAAAAAATTTTGGGTCTCGATTTTGGGATGTTACACATTATGTATTTGTGATTTATGCTATGTTTTATGCTGAGCTCTACTGAGTTAGGACCGGAGGGTCCACCCGAGTTGTGGGACCAGAGGGTTCCAATGAGACACATCGACCAGAGGGTCTTATTTGAGATATAGCCATGAGAGGATAATGAGTTATGTGTGGTATTTTGGGTAACTCACTAAGCTTTGTGCTTACCGTGTTATGTGATATGTGTTTCAGGTACTTCTCAGGATAGCGGGAAGGCGCCGGCTTGATTGTACACACGAGATGGAGATATGTTTTTGAGGATCCTGGATTTTATTCAAACAATTATGGATATGTGTTTTTGATAATTTGACATTTTGGGGATTTTGTGAAATGTGATGATGAGATTTATGTGGTTTTAAAAATGAAAAAATTGTTTAAAAATTTTACGGCGTTACAATCTGAGCCATTGCTTTCTCCCCAAGTCTTGCCACCAGATGGTGACATGTGGCACCAAGTTGAGCCATATTTCAGCCTATAAATAGAACCCCTTCTACCCTCATTTCTTCACACCTCCACCTTTCTGTTTCTCTCTCTAACTTCTCTCTAAACCTCCCAAACCCCACCTAAAGCCCTAGGAAACTCCCCTAGCGCTAGAAGAAAGCTCCGGAGCACCCGACGGCTCCGAGAAAAAGACCTTTTTGGCTCAGAAGCTCTGCTCCAGTGGAGCCCGGTTTTTAGCAAAACCCGCTGTAAGTGAGATACACCTTCCCTACTTTAAATATAGCTTATATTTAAATATAATATCGTTATTATGAACCTAAAAATAAGATTTATCAGTGATTCAAAGTTGTTCACTGATTGATATACTTACGGGGATGATGTCTAGGCTGTGATTTAGTGAGGTGTTTAAAGTGAGATTTCCAAACAGTATACTTCGTATACCAAACGGACCCTACCTCCGATATGATCCTACCTAGTTGTTCCTTACTTGATAGATCATGAAGTAGACTCTGAGTTAATGACAAAGCTAGACTAATAATTAGTTGCAATAAATATTAGACTAAAATCTAGTGGTAATAATACTAGGTTTTGTCGAAGGAAATGATATTGTTAAGAAGCCAAGCGCTGCTCGAATTTCGAGTCGTCACTTTAACAAGTGAGTGCATAGTCACTTTCATCTTACACATAAATATGAAGTATTTTATATTAATTACATGCTATGTGTGCATATTATCTGTTTACTTGATATCTATGCTGGATGAACATTTTTATACAAATTTTAAATGATTTAAAATGTATATGTATTTTATATCTACAAAAATGTTGGGGTAAAACATGGGTAGATGAAATAGACAATGTGCGATAAAATGATGAGAGGTCTCGATGTTGACGATGATCCAGTCATCTAGCAGAGTATAGATGACGACCACGACCTATTCTAGACAGTCCAATGGAACACTAGCAGGCTCACAACCTGTAGGTGTTTGTGAACGATGTGTTCACCGTTGTACTCCATCCCCCTCATGGATGCCTTATGGAAAATTATTGCTCAGGAACCCCCTTTGAAGTAGTGTCCACCCCGATTAAAATCCTTAGGATAGGTCCCTTATATTAGATGCTTTAGGGATGTAAAGTGAGGATAACGTGAACGGGTAATCGGGTTTGATGGGTTTGATGAAATTAATTAACTTATTAATTGTGGCTTGAAAACCCTATGTGTTCACCAGGCTCTCTAGCCTGACCCACTCAGTTTCTTGTATTAAAGGTAGTGACACAAGAGCATAGTTGGATGACTTGATGAGGGATTATGGATTATATGCCAGTAGATATAAATAAATGTTGCAAGTCCTATGTTGTTCTGTTTATGCTTTTGATCTATATCGAACATGACATCCCGAAGTTTTAATATAATGAAATACATTTCTTTGGAAATGCTTTGATAAATTTTTTATCATATTTATCTTTTGGACAAATTCCACAATACTTTTCTTTAAAAGGGTTCTCTGATTTTCGAATAAAGCATAAACAAATCGGTCTTTTCGGTCCGTGAAAATGGGGATGTCACATATAATATCATAAGTGACTTAATTTAAAAATCATGACATAATCTAATGTTAACTAAATAAAAACCCAAATCTTTTCCAGATCGCAACTTTGGCTTGTATTCTAACAACTAATTTTATTGATAATACTAATGTTCATCTAACCAAAAAATTTCATGAGCAAATTAGGCGTATTACTTCCTGTTTAGAACAGAAAACAAAAACATACACAAAAATTCTGTAAAAATACTAAATTACCTTTTATATTTTTTGGATAACGCTTTGAAGAAGTATCTTGTTGATTGATTTTCTTCGAACTTCTATAACGCTTTGAAGAATTATCTTGTTGATCGATCTTCTTCGAACTTCTACAACGCTTTGAAGAAGTACCTTGTTGATTAATTTTCTTCGAACTTTTATTTGAAAGAGGTAAATCACTTGATTGTTGTTCTGAAGACATAGTTTATTTTGAATCCTTAACTTTTGAAAGACAAAAAAAACCCTTTTCTAGATTAAGAACCTTACCTTTTGAATACGAAAAAAACTCTTTCCTGTGATTAACATAAGACTTGTATCATCGTGATAACATATGAAAAATCAGTTTCGTTTGCATTTACAGTATTACCCCCTTGTTTTTTAAATTTTTTTAGCTTTGCATCCACTTTTTCATTTAATTACAAAAATACCACCCTGCACTTCCTCTTCATCTTTTAATACTATTAACATATGAATAGAAAATGATTTAATGCTAGAAATTGTATGGTACTTTTATTTTTTTATTTATAGTTCTTTATACATTTATTTGTTTTTATATTAATAATTTTTTATGATATGTGTTAAAGATTAAGAAAATATATATGTAACAATTCTATAAATAAACATATTTTAAATAAGCATATAAGTTATTAATTACATCATGTATTTTGTATATGTCTAATACATATAGTTTTTATAATGAAAAACATAATAGACGGTATTTGCTAATCAAACACCAATGTTATTTAACTAAATCCACTATGCATATTAAAATTAATGATATATTGTTAGATTATTTACATAAATCAAAATGTTGTTGATGGTTGTTTTTTTTATCGTCAAATGTTCGTCAATGTAGACCATGTGGTTTTCTTTTAAGAGGAGAATAAGTGAAGGTAGGCTTAAGTAATTTTTTTAAAAATAATTTTTAATTGGCTTAAAGGTTAATTTTGCATTGAGGCCTTGTTTTTTTTTTAATAAAATATTCTTGACAATAAACACATATTAGTATAATTAATTGTATTTATAATTCATTATAAATAAAATTAAACATATTTTTATATAATCTATGTTAATCATTTATTTTAGGAAAACATTGAAACTATATAAATAAGTCATTTCATTTGCTTTATCATTTTCAAATTATTAACGCTAAAAGATATACAATGACTTTAACTTTAAATTATGAAATTTTTAATGATACATTTTTTTTTGACTTTAACGTGAATCAAATTTTTGCAAATTTATACAATCAAAAGTCAAATATGAAGTTTCTTAAGTAAACAACAAAAGTTTAATGAGTTTAATATTCTGATATTATTAGAGTTACATACTTCATAACATCTGAAAAAAAAAGTTTCATGGTTTTAGTTCCACACGTTACACTTCAAAACATAAAGTTTCATTACTTTTGATATTTCATCCTTTTTGATCTCAAACTATCCTTCCATCCTTTTTCTTTCATCCCTTATCCAAAAGAGCTTTTATTTGTTCATCAGATTTCTTTGTAAATACTTCAGATTGTGGTATAATTTTTGTCATGTGAATATTTATCTAACACAACAAAATTTTCGTAAGATATTTCACTCTCATGTTATCCAATTGAAAATTCTTATAGTTTTTTTGATGATTTTTTATGAATTCCACAATTCCAATTCCCTGTACGATCACCCATATAGACTTCAATATGTCTCATGAGAAAAACACCACAATTAACGTTGTTGTTCCTAGTCCTCCAATTCATTTTCAATTTTTCTAGCTCAACATCTTGTATTTGTAATGTTGATTTGTGATTTACATTCAATAGGTATCTACTGAAGAGTAATTTCTGTAAAAATAAATAAATGAATTTAAAATTATTTTTCATATTAAATTTAACATATAAATTTATATATTTCTTACAACTCACCAGCTGCATCACCATAAGAAGTTTGTATCTTTGATGTTATCAAATTGTTGTCAATGACATCAATTTGTTTTTCTTTTAAATCAACACGTATGAGGTAGTAGTGTTCATCACATACAATAAGGAAAAATACCTATTTTGATCAAGGAATTTTTATATTTCATTAATATTAAAAGAAAATTTAAAATGTAACTCATTTGTGATTCATATTCACATTTGATTCACATGCGGTTCAAGTATGATTAATATGTGAATCATATGTCATTCAAATGTAACTCTTTTGTGATTCACATGTGAATCACATCTGATTCACATATAAATCTAATGATTCACTTGTAAGGATATCTGATTCAGATGTAATAACATCTGTTTCATTATGATTTATAGGGAAAAAATAATATTACCAAATCAAACTCTTCAAATGTCATTAGTTATTTATGATATTTCATTGCTTCTTTCATTTTTCTCTCAAATTCTTTAAATCTTCCAATGAAAGGTATTTTTCTATCATACATGCTTGAAGTCTACAATATATATATATATATATATATATATATATATATATATATATAATTAAAGATAAATTAAAATGTTAATTTGATGAAATGAATAATATTTACTAGAAAATTACCATTATTGTTATATAAAAGAAATATCTTTGAATTTGTTTTTTTGGACAACTCTTTTCTTCAAAGTTTAAAACCTCAATCCATGCATCAATCATATTTTCATGAATATTTAACATTGGCTGCAAAGTTTCAATCATCCCTCTATGAACCACAACACCTTTCTTCACCTCAAATACCTTTTCACTGTTTTATCATAAAAAAATGAATTATTAGATATTAAATAATAATCCAAATTTAAATTTTAAATGTTTTAATTAAAAAAATAAAAATTCAATCTTTACCTTGGAGATCCAATCCTTACAAATATGTGGTTTGAGTCTTTTATTTCAGCATCTTCTATCAATTTGTCCGTTGAAACAAAAATTTTAATATAAGGTGAACATATTAAATATGATGGTTTTGTCTTTCTTTTAGAAAACTTTCTTCCAACCAATTTATTAACTTCTAAGTTCAAAGTTTGGCTCCTCATCTTTTTTTTTCTTCTGAGTTGTCCTTCATCCTCAACATCATTTTCCTCATCTTCAATATTGTTTTTTCATCATCTTTTTTCCCTTTGTTTTCATTAAATTTTGTGTTAAACCAATTGAAAAACTATATGGTGAAATATTAAATATATTTCTCGAAAATTAAAATAAAATTATAAATAATTACTAACCTTTGAATTGGTTAAGAAATAATCTTGTTGCGACATAATGAGTTTCAATAGTGGACTTGGTGTTCTTTCATTTTCTGGTTTAGTTTTTCTTTCATCTTCTTTTTCAATTTCAATTTCATCTTCCGTTTCATTTGCATTGTCTTTTCCAACTTCAACTTCATCTAATTTTTCAGCTCTTTTTTCCTTTTCAACTTCGTGCTCTACTTCGACTTCATGTTGTCCTTCTTTTTCACTTGTTTGATTACTCCGTTCTTTATTTAAATCTTTTTCTTTTGAATTGGTTAGTTCTTATTCAATTTTATTTTTAATTTCAAGCAATGGTCCGACATTTGTGCCTTCGACCAATGAGTACATTGAAGAGACTCACTTGAACTACTCAGTAGGAGCCCAACAGCTACCACATGTATTAGTGTGTGGGAGCCCAACAACTACCACATGTATCATTACTTTATTCATGTGGTTTTTTTAGAAACATAACAGATGTAGTGTGATAAAGAAAAACATGTCATATTATTTTTTATTAAACAAGATATTGTAATTAATACTTTTGAATTTTGATATGAGCTACCTATGTAGATGTTTGTAGTGGATCTGTTGGATTTGAAAAAAAAATCCTTTCACCTTAAACAATTTTATATACAAAGTGAGAAATCATTCTACCTTAAACTATTTATAGACAATTTTACAAATATGCAACTTCTTTTAATTCGTTAAGTGTTAATATTATGAATTGAAAACAATAATAACAAATGTGAAATTACCATATACAAAGTAAGATTATACAAACAAACATTCATGATTTTAATGCTTAAAACATCATCATCCTCTCCATCGTTACCCTCAAAAAATGTTTTTAATATTCTTTTTTCATTTAAACGTATTTATATGTATTATTAACAATATTAATAATAACGAATTTAAAAAATAGTATATTTTTTTACATTTTAAAAAAGTAATAATAATAATAATAATAATAATAATAATAATAATAATAATAATAATAAGGTTTTTGTTTGCAGAAAAGGCATAATATTTTTATTTGCAGATAAGTATCAATATTTTGGATCAGTTTACCAAATAGTCCAAAATTAATTTGTTACCGATTCCAACCGGAAAAAGGGTCAAAATGCAAACTTTTGCCAGTTTTTAGGACTTTTTCGTAAGAAAAAATTAATTTAGGATTAAAACATAAACAGGCCAAAATGTTAGGATTTTATTGGAGAATTCCCTATAGTAATATTTAAGATTAATAGACTTATCAATTTAGATTTATCTTAAATATTCAAATTTAGTTAACTATTAAATAAAAATTCAAATTCAAATTAATTTAAATACTCGGATTTAAATCCTTTTTAAATAATATTTTAAAATAAGTATTTATCTAAATCGAAAAATCAACAAAATTTTGACGAGGCGCGCCGCGTCGATCTAGACGTGGCGCTTCTTAGGAACATTTAATAAAATTCATTGACTTTGATAACACTGTTGGGATTTGATACAATCTATACACACTAGTTTTAGACAACAGAGTCAAACAAATAATCTTATGTGTACATACATATGAAGTATCTAGGTCTTACTATAATAGCAATCTACATTAAAATAAGAAATAATTAACCTTTGGTTCTTCTTGGTTTCTCAATTGAGATCTTATGACATCCCTAATTGCAAAAGATGAAGAGGACCCAACTAGGAATACATCTAGTGGAATTACACTTAAAACACCAACTAGCCAAGGTTCTTTAGGAGAGATGTTAATTTCATAAATCACAAAAACTTTAGGAGAGTTATAGATTACATATAAGATATATATATATATATATATATATATATATATATATATATATATATATATATATATATAGAGGAGAGAGAAAGAGAAATAGAGAGAGAGAGAGAGTGAGAGAGAGAGAGAGAGGATGTGGATTGTTTTGGAGATAAAAAGAATCACCATGATTTGACTCCTAGTAGACTATTTATAGTCTCCAATTTATTGAAAGATCTTGTATGCCCAATAATCATTATAGAATGATACTGGTAATAGCATATGATCCTATAGGGTCATATTTTATAGCAAGTTACCATGAATTGATTATTTATTAGTTTAATTTTGATTATTAATAAATATCAACACTTGTATTCAATTGGAAAAATATTATTTTATGAAAATAATATTTACCAATATATTGAGAATTTTTATTTCTAAGAAATAATAATAAAGAGAACAAAAAATATCTTAATATTCTATTATATGAATATTAATGGTGTGCACAACATTTTGGTCACTTTCTTTGGTCAATTTGAGTAACCATTTGGTTAAGATGCAACTAGCTAGTTATAGTTATGTAGAAGACACTTCTGATTTCGTCTTCTTTCTTCATATGGCCGAATTTTGAGGCTTTGAGAAAAATTTCATTTGTTTATTACTTGATGTCATACCTCCTACATGTTTCTAGTTGTATGATTAAAAGGCATGGTGCATGGAGTGTTGAATTTTTTATTTATTTTCTCCATGCTTGTAAGAAAAAGGCCTTTACTTTTGCTTTCTGGTCTCTTCTTGATTGTGTCTAACTATATAAGCTAGTTTATAGAGTTTCTTGGATTTAGTTTTTGGAACACTTACTCTTCTCTTTTCTCTCTCAAATGCCGAAAGTTAGAAGGCTTTTCCCCTTCTTCATCTCTTGCTTTTTTGGTGCAAGTTCTTGGCTCATTAAGTTCATTATCTTTAATGACTTATTTGGTATAAGTCTTAAACCTTAAGAACAACTTACTAACAAGTGTATACTAGCATAATTTGGTGGTTCAAATCTTGCTTGGTGGATACATTATAGAGAACTTCTACTTGGAGTTTTTTTAAATCCATCTTCATCAACTTTCTAATTGCCAAAAGGAACCAAAGTCTTCAAAGGTTGTTATACTTTCTTTTTCTTAGTTTATGTTTAATCTTTCAAAGTTTTGCAAAATGATCTTTGGTGGGTATAAAATGGTTTAGTTTATTCAAAAAAAAAATGATTCTGTTGCTAATTACATCAAATTTTAGACTATAATTGGACTATTTTTGAATAAAAACCCAACATTTAATTCAAATTCCCAAGGATAATCCTTATCCTTATTTGAAAGAGTCCATATCTTTTTATCTATAGATTAAATCGATCACTTTTCTTTATTCTAGAAGGTTATGGAATATTCCAATTAATTACTAATAAATTAATTAATATTTAACCTATCTAATTAATTAAAATTGTTTAACTAACCAAAATAATATTCCAGTTATTAAATTAACAACTTATTTTCTCCTAATTCCTTATTGCTTAATTGGGTTATGAGGGCAACCAAACAAGACCCTACTATTATTCAAAATATTACCAATTACTTAATGACTTTGGACACTCAATACAACACTCGGAGCCCATGGTGGCGATGATATGTCCTAAAAACTCAGTCAAGGATGTCGTTAATATGATGACATCATCATATAACAAAATATAAGTTGTTTGTTGACCGTGTCGGTATATTAGCAAAGAAGAATCGCACCAGTTGTTGGAAAAGTAGACGTGTGATATAAAAGTAGTGAAGCAAGAAACCAAGTTCAAGGAGCCTGTTTGAAGCCATACATAGATCACTGAAGTAAGCAAGCGTGATTCGAAAAAGGGTTGTCCTAACAAATTAGAGGTTGTTGCATATAGACATTCACCTAAAGGTTGATGTGAAGAAAATTTTTCTTCACATTGATTATCTTGACAGACCATTTGTGAGACATGAAAAGGCTAAGAATGTAAGGATTGCGACCGACTTCACCACGAGACTGAATATTTAGTCACGGTCTATTCATAGTAGATTACTACGACCATTGGCAACTAGCATGGCCTGGTATCACTTGTTGGTAGGGTGGTAGGGTGTGATTAGCTTTAATTGAGTGTATTGGATAGTTGGAAAATATGTGTGGGTGATCGTCGATGTCAAGGAAGTTGTAGGATGGTGAATTGTCAGGAGTCATAGAACTAAAGGCAAAAAAGTCTCATCTCAAGAGATAATAACTTTTTAGTGGCAAGTTTGGGACATTCGTATCCTCAATGATTAGATGGGTAAGCGAGGAAGACTCACGAAGTAGTGTGAAGGGTAAGTTTGTTAATGGTGTTAAGGCGAAGAAAACATAAACAACCTCATACTCAAAGATGAGTGTATGTAGGTTGTTAGAGGAATCGTTTGTGGCAGGGTGTATTGTTTTGAAGTGTGGATTTTTTGGTACCTAACTATGCAATCAATAAATAATAATGTAAAGAACACAAAGAAATTACTCTGAAGCTAAATCTTACATTGAAGAACAATTTATTTAGAAATAAGAGAATTAATCATAAACTTATTCAGATTAAGAACATAACCAAGATCTTAAACACACTAGTCTCATAGAGAAAGTTATTCTAATGCCATATAGAAGATATAGTGAATAAATCCTACATTATATAATACTAGGTCCATCTGTCAGTGTAATCCTTACTGTTAAGTTGTGAGGTATTACGTCATTGGGCCTTTTGTCTAGTTCTATTATGTTCTCGATTATGGGCCTGTCCAGCCAGATTACATTTATTAGGGTTTACTTTATATAATGCATGCATGCACCTTAGTATGTATGCTTTTGATAGTTTATTCTTTTGATCGTATTGTAACCCTAGCACACCTCTACAGTAGCAATTCTTCATAGAGTTCTTCTGAGGTCGTGACTGATTAATCATTCAACATAAGCATTGATTCATTTGGTGTTCTTATTTTCATTGTGTTCTTGATTTATCTGTTTAAGGATCTTATCGATCTAAATGTTTTAATCTCATCAATTGGTATCAGAGCAGGAGACTGTGTAAATCATACGCATCTCTTTTGTTTGAAGAATATCTTTTAGGGTTTCCGCTTTTGTTGAATCTGTTGAGCCGTCATCCCTTCATTGACGTTGTTCATAGATCTCGATATTACCCTAATACTGCTTTACAAGTCTGATTCTTGACAGGTAAACAGATCAAATCATTATGTCTCACGACGACTCTCAAACCAATCTCATTAACATCTCCAACAACATTGGTTCGACTACAAGGATTCCAATCTTGTATACTCAAGAGTATGAAGTCTGGGCTCTTCACTTTGAAGATTATGTCCTTGGTTCAAAGGATAACGAATATTTAATCTGGGAGGAAATTACCATGGGTCCTTTTTCTCATGCTGGAATCGAAAGAACCATCAAGACTCAAAAGGAGTATAATCAGCTGATGATTGACGTAAAAGATGTTACTCAAGATGAGAAGGACAAACTGCTCAGCAACGTAAAAGCAATGAGGATGATCAGATTTGCTTTACAATCTGACACCTTTCGTCTGGTGAGTGCATGTACCACTGCAAAGGAAATCCGGGACCGACTTAAGGAGTTGTATTCCACCGATGAGGATCTCGAACATTCTACTCAAACTCTTCTACTTTCAGAGTTTGGTGACTTCAAGCAAAAGCAAGATGAAAGTCTCATTCAAACATTTGATTGTTACAACCATCTTCTCAGTAAGAAGATCAAGCATGGAATTGGCAGAGAGGTGATCGAGCAGAAAGTAACCTCTATGAATGGTCTAAGGCCAGAATGGATGGCTGTGGTTTCAACTGTTAAAGCTCATGAACAGTTTAAATCATATTCGTTGGCGAAGCTCGTGGGAATTCTCAAGTCTCATGAAAGTGTTGTGACTAAGGAAACGAAAGTAGTTTCTGGAATGGGATAATTGTCTCTTATCTCAAAGGGTAAGAATTTGATCGAAGAAAAAACAGAGTCTAACCTTTCTGAATGTGATCTGACAGATGAAGAATATGCACTGATGGTATCCAATCCCAAGCGGTTTGCAAGAAAGAAGTTCCCGGCCAAGAACCAAAACTGGCAGGGAAGCTATAGTTCGGAGAAGGCGAAAGAGGAGATTAAAAGTGCTCCTCAGAAAGAAGAGGAAAAGAAAGAGAGAAAACTTGTGGGGACTCGGGCTATGACTGCAATTATTGTCATGGCAAAAACCATATAGCAAAGGAATACATGTTAAGAAGAATGAATGAAAAGAAAGAGAGTGAAGACAATGAAGCTTACCACACTCGTAAGCTTGAAGAAGCCAAGAAAAAGAAGTCTAACGATAAATCCATGCCTGTGTTACTTGTGCAGGAAAATGTTGAAGAAAACGAGTTCGGTGGAGTAGAGGTCTAGTCTACTGATTCGGAAGACGAGGAAGTACGCAAGCCCACTCATGGCAGGGCATTCGTAGCGAAAGAAGAAGGTTATGGTTTGGTAGGAAAGTGTCTGATGGTGACGGCTGGAGTGTCACTAATGAGAGTTTACAATACAGATGGTGGGGATGATAAAGCGAAAGAGAGGGAGGATAGATGCTTCACAGCGAAACCAGTTGGAGAACAGATCAACGAATGTGATCAGTTGATCAAGAAGGTAAATTCTATCCTTGAAACACTCAAAATACCCGTTTTTAACTATGAAAAGGAATTAAATGATTTAAAATCTAAATTTTCTAGTCTAAGTGGTAGCCTAAAACAAACTCGCCTCACAAATGCTAACCTAACTGATCAAATTAGCAGGGTGTCGTCCAAGAGTGAGGAGCGAAGGATATGGATAGAGCAGAAGGAGTTAGAGTTGGTTAGGGCAAGAGACGAATTGATATATTTACAAAGAGACAATTTGAAAATTTTGAAACAAAGGAATATTTTTTGTTTAATTTCTAAGCATCTTTATACAAATATTACTCAGTTGCATCTAGATTGCGATATTGGCAAAAAGATTCACAAAATGATTTTGCCTTTTCTTGAACTAAAGGAAGACATAATAGATGCTGATTGTTATAACTGTGAATCAATTGTCTCATCAGAAGAAACCAATGATGCTTATAGGATTGGTCTGGACAAAATTGAGTCCTTTATTAAGTCAAAAGACCACAAGGACATGATTAAAAACTTATTGGACGAAAATGCCAAATTGAAAATTAAGACCGAAACCGTACAGATTTTTGATTCATTGAGTACCAAGTTAAGTTCAGAAAACAAAATTGATGCCGACAATACTTCTGAATTTGACGAGGACAATGATATGAGTGAAATTTCTGTAGAGGACGTGGTTGACTGTTCTGAATTTGTTAAAACCGAACCCGAACTAGCAAAAGTCCTTATATCTGAAAACTCTATTGAGTTTGCTTGATCGTCTAAAGACCATAACAAAGTCCTGAAAGAAAAGGCAGTGGTATACCGAAAGGTACAAACTGTACCGAATCAAGTGTACACCACTGGAGTTACCAAGAAGCAAACTGTTGAGCTAACTTCCTTAGTAGATGAAGATAATGCTGATGGCTGTGATGAATACTTTTGGTCTGCCCCGATTGATAATGCAGATGAAACAAAAGGATTATTGGAACGAACCTCTTGGAGGGTGAAAGGCAGATACGTGGCTGAACCAATCAATAAGCCATCTAACTTCGCTAAAGCAAGTACAAGTGGTACAAAACAAGCTCAAAGCGAGACCAGTAGGACAAGCGAATCTTAGTCAGTAAGGAGCAAAACTCATGCAAGGAAACCGAAACCGAATGTGAATATTCACAAATCTTCCAAGCAACTTGCAGAGCAAAAGCGTCAACGAAACAGGAGATATCAGAAGAATCTCAACGAAAGGAAGCATTTTTGGCAATCCCAGAACTCTAACTATGTGCATAAAGAAAAGTCTTCCTATCAAAGAGCGAAAGCAAATTCGCAGGCGAAACCCAAGCAGTGTTCTCACTGTCATTCCTGTGCTTCACAGAAACAAAAGGGAAATCTTGCTCATAGGTCATCATCTCCAAGAAAGTTCACCGTGAAAAACAACCATCCTCGCTCTCAACCAAATCAAACTCCTCTCAAGGATGTTAAAGGAAAGGGAAAGCTCGTCTCCGATTCAGAAGAACAAATAAAGAAGATGACTACTAACCCTAGGAAGGATAGGCAAGGATTTGTTAAGAGTCAACATAAAGAAAAACAAACCGATTCTAACAAAGAAAATAACAAAATCAAAGTTTTCACCATTAAAAGAAAAGACGAAACCACTTTAATGAAACGAATGTATATGGTTGATCTTTCTATTGCTTTTCCTTGTCCTGTAAAAGGCTCACCAGGACCCAAACAACTTTGGGTTCCTAAATCTTCTTAATTTTTGCAGATTATACGTGACGAGCAGTTCGACAACGAATGGTATATTGATAGTGGCTGCTCGCGTCACATGACAGGAAGGAAGAGCTGAGAGAGTTTCGAGCTCTCAAAGATGATGGATGTGTCAAATACGGAAACAACTCTTATGGCACAATAAAGGGCTACGGGATGATTACAAATGGAGATTTCTCAATCCGTGAAGTTGCCTATGTGGAAGGATTGCAGCACAACCTAATAAGTGTTTCACAATTGGTTGTGGGAACTGGTCTGAAGGTTTCGTTCGATGATGAAGGATCAGAGATCATAGAGAAGAAAACGAAAATCATTCTACTGAAGTCGCAGGGAAAAGGCGAGATGTATCCACTTAATCTAAATCTGATACGAGGGAAGCTTGATGTATGTCTACTAACTAAGGCTCACTCTGATGAAAGCTGGTTATGGCACTGAAGACTCTCGCACCTCAACTTTAAAAATATCAACAAGCTCGTTCTTGGTGATCATGTGAGAGGTCTTCCCCTCTTGAAGTTTGATAAGGAGCTTCTATGTGCAACATGCAAAATGGGAAAGCAAAGCAGAAAGAGTCATCTAACTCTTGTAAATACAAAGATCATCGAGCCTCTTGAGCTTCTTCATATTGATCTATGTGGACCATCTGCAATTAAGAGTATCGGCGGTAGTAAGTTTATACTTGTTATTGTTGATGATTTTTCCCGTTTCACTTAGGTATATTTTCTTAAATAGAAATTAGAGGCTACTCCAAAGCTGAAGAGCTTCATAAAGCAAGTGGAAGTTCAGTTGCGAAAGCTAGTTCATAACATCAGAAGCGACAACGAATTGGAATTCAAGAACAACGATTTTGAAGAATTTCTAGCCAAAAAGGGAGTCACACACAATTTCTCTGCTCCTTATACTCCACAATAGAATGGAGTGGTTGAAAGACGCAACCGACCCTTGTGTGAAGCATCCCGAACCATGCTCAGCTTCGCTTCTCTTCCTCTGTATTTATGGGCCGATGCTATCGCTGCTGCTTGCTATACCCAGAACCGATCCTTTCTCAATAAGTGATTTTCTGTCACTCCTTATGAAATTCTCAATAATCACAAACCTAACGTAAAGTTATTTCATGTCTTCGGTTCTAGATGTTTCATTTTCAACTCCAAAGAGAACCGAAACAAAGGGATTTTCTCGGGGTACTCTCTAACCTCCAAGGCATATAGGGTTCTCAACAAAAGATGAAAGAAGTTAGAAGAAACCTATTATGTCACGTTTGATGACAATTACATGAAGAAATTCCAATCAAGCGAAAGTTCCACGGATGAAATCTTTCCTGTTACTGGTAAAGTCACTGCACCGATATCCAACCTGTTTGAAGAGTACATGTTGCTTTTTGATGAACCAGAAAAGGCCATCCACTCTAAAGCGAATGCAGCCGATAACAAAATCAATAACCTAAAGAAGATAATCAATGACGCTGCAAAAGATATGGAAAGCGAACCCCAGAGTTCAAGCGAACCTCATGCTTCAAGCACGCCAAATGATACAACTCCAAAAGACAGCACGCCACTGCAGGGGGATGATTCGCCTCCATCAAGTAAAAAAGCTTCACCTCTCCAGGGGGATAACTCATCTCCAACCAAGACCCATGAAAGTCCAATCGAGGGGGAGAAAACTGAACCTGATGTTGAAACCGTCACATCATTCGAGGGGGAGAATCAGAATACAAATGATAATTCGGACGTTCAGTCAGAATTCAAAGAGGAAGTGAATGCTGAACTAGATCCTGCCTATGATCCAGATTACCCTCCACTCACTAAATGGACAAGAGATCATCCGAAAACACAAGTGATTGGTGAATCATCTGAGGGAGTCCTCACACGCTCTCAAGTTAAAGAGAAACAAACTGCTTCATTCTCACAAGTGGAATATTGCATGTTTAATTCGTTTGTCTCCAAGATAGAACCGAAAACCGTCTACACTACACTCGATCATTCTGATTGGGTACAGGCTATGCAAGACGAACTCAACGAGTTTGAGAGAAACCGAGTCTAGAGACTGATTCCTACTCCAAAGGATGCATCCGTAGTGGATTTAAAATGGGTATTCCGTAATAAGATGAATAAAGAAGGGAATGTGATAAGGAACAAAGCGAGACTTGTAGTGAAAGGATATTGTCAGGAAGAAGGGATCGATTATGAAGAAACCTTCGCTCCAGTTGCAAGGTTAGAATCCGTGCGTATCTTTCTGGAATACGAAGCACACAAGAATTTTGAAGTTTTTCAAATGGACGTTAAGTGTGCTTTACTGAATGGGGAATTGGAAGAAACTGTATATCTTGAACAACCACCGGGATTCGTGAATGAGAAATGTCCTGATCATTGCTACATTCTTGACAAAGCAGTTTACGGTCTAAAGCAAGCCCCTGGAGCCTGGTATGAAACTTTAACTCGTTTTCTGAAAATGTCTAAATTCAAACAAGGTTCGGTTAACCCAACCTTCTTTCGCAAGAATGAGGGTGACCACCTAATGATAGTCCAAATTTATGTCGATGACATCATCTTCGGTTCTACAAATCCCAGCTTAACAGCTGAATTCCGAAAATTAATGGAGACTAAATTTGAGATGAGCTCAATGGGTCCAATTAACGTTTTCCTTGGCCTGAACATAAGACAGGGACCAGAAGGCATTTTTATCAACCAGTAGGCTTACACAAAGACATTACTAGCAAAATTTGGCATGATGGGAGACTCAAGAGTAAAGGTTCCAATGGCGTTCGGGATGAAGCTGACACCATCCCTGGATAAACCAGCTGCTGACATGACCCTCTATCGTCAAATAATTGGGTCACTAATGTATCTTACAGCTAGTAGACCGGATATCATGTTTTCTGTTTGTTATTGTGCCAGGTTCCAAGCCAATCCACGCGAACCTCACATGGTGGCTGTTAAGAACATCCTTAGATATTTGAAGCGAACCTCGTCTCTTGGAATATGGTATCCATCCAAATCAGGCTTCTTTGTTCAATCATTCTCTGATGCCGATCTTGGAGGATGTGGTCTAGACCAAAAGAGCACAACTGGAGGTTGTCAATTTCTTGATGGTAAACTCGTCAGCTGGCAGTCCAAGAAACAAACTTGTGTATCCCTATCCACTACCGAAGCTGAATATATCGCAACAGCATCTTGTACCTCACAGGTCGTCTGGATCCAAAGCCAACTAAGATATTATGGCCTAAATATGAAGAAAATTCCCCTATATTGTGACTCAGAAAGTCCAATCCGTATTTTTCACAACCCAATGTAGCATTCCAAGACGAAACATATTGCACTGCGATATCACTTCATCAAGGATCACGTAGAAGATGGAAATGTCGAAGTTCACTTCGTTCGATCTGCTGATCAATTGGCAGACATTTTCATGAAAGCTTTGCCTGAAGCAACCTTCAATAGAATACTCCAAGGCTTAGGAATGATGGAAGCTGAATCTGTACCGAACTCATCTTCGCTTCATTAAGCGTCACTTTCGCTTTCGCATCTTTAAAATTTAACAAGCGAAATAGAGCGAACGCTCGGTCTATTTCGGTTCCGGATTTTTCGGTAACCGAATTGAACCGAACGCTCGGTATATTTCGCCTCATCTATTCAAAGGCGAACGTTCGGCTGATTCTTTATGTATACTTTTTGTACAATTATTTTTCCTTTCTGTTTTATATCTTTTTTCAAAAAAATCCAAAAATCCAAAAATATTTTTCTTCTTTTGTTTTTATGTTTTTTTTAAACATCAAAAATACAAAAATATTTTTCCTTTCTATTTTATTTATTTATTTATTTTTCAGATCTATCAAAATACAAAAATATTTTCTCGTATTTCCTTTGAACTCTATCAAACTTGCTGCATGTCTCAACCATGAATCATGGGGAAGGTATATATTCTTACTCTGTACACTATCTAAGTGTCCCTAGAAGCATGCTGCTGCATGTTGTCCAAAGCCTCACAAACTCTATGTGAAGCCTTACTGATTCGATATATACAAATTGTTTCTTCCCAATCAGGCTGCAAAATCACTTAAGTAATGAGCTACCTTATTGTATAGCAGAGGTACTTTCGGTTCTTATTGTATAGCAGAGGTACTTTCGGTTCTTCTCACACTGAGTTAAGAGTTATCTGCTCGGTCCTTATTGTATAGCAGAGGTACTTTCGGTTCCTTAACCACCTTTATACTTTTCTCCGTCTCATTACGCTTCATAATCGTAACCCTTGAGACTCTCAACATTTACCACTGAGGTTTATGGTTAAACAAAATCTGTGTTAATGATCTTAATTTCGTTTCACCGCGTACTAAGTGAAACCCACAATCCAATACCTTAACTGAATTGACGGTGAACAATCAAATGTTCTAGTTTTTCACCCATGTATTAACGAAACCACATTTGTGGTCGGTACCATGAAATCTCTTTTATTTCACTTTATGAGATCTTTATGAAATGCTCCAACACAAGGACATTTCTACCTACAAGATCCAATTTTAATCTTGTTTTGAGATTTCTATTTTATCACCAAGTCACTGAAAAATGAACCAACCTACTTGATGTTTTTGGCTACACTGGCCACACAAGTACTTCACTCGACTTTCGGTCTTATATCAAGGTCCGTAGTTTAGTTGAAGCGAAAGCCACCCTTATAACCGAATCTTGAAAAGATGCCTTTCATTGCTTCTTAACAAGCATTTGATCGTACTTCAACGGGAAACCACACAGACACTTCTCAGTCTCTCTTGACTTTGAAGGAAGAGATTTGAGCCCGGGATCCATAGTTTTGTGTCTTTAAAAGACATCACTAATATCCCACATAAATAACTTGATTTATTTCTTTTTCTTTGGCACACTCTTGCACGAAGTTCATTATGATCTTCCAAAGTCTGGTTCGTTGTTTCAATGGAAATTTTATGACTTCTTGTTTCGCTTCTACAACACAACGGTGGTCTTATTATTAAAGAAGTGACAAATGCTAAATCAATCTTTTTGGCATATAAGGCGAAATGGGAGAATTGGTTTCGAAAGGGAATTTGAAACGACTGGTTACTCTAAAGAAAGGATGAATGGATAAGATCTTGAAAAGAGCGCGTGAATTTGAAACGTTAACCCTATCATCATGCCGCCTGACACGCTTTTTGGGGAACGACAGTTGTCAAATCGCTACTTTTTAGGCGTTGTTTCAGAACGTCACGCTATCATCATTAAGAGAAGTTTCTCTCTCCTGGAAATCGTAGAAAGGATTTTCCTTCATTCCGTTCTCATCTTTACAACCTTCACAAGACGATTTCTTCTCTTCTACTGTTCATCTTCCCCACTAAGCTTCAACAATGGTAGACTCTTCTTCCATTCAAGACAACACCGCTCAATCCTCTCACCTTACAATCAAGCCCATCCATAATCTGATTATCAACTTGGTGCCGTACTCCTACGATCCCTACATGCTGCAGATTGTCGAATGTCTGAAATACTTACCATTGGTGAATGCCCCTACCAAAGTCGACGTTGTTCCAATGTCTCTTCTTTCTCAGGTTTATTCTTCTGCAAAATACATCAAGGCCGATGAAAGAATTTTATTTGAGATTTTTGATAAGAAGACTTCGGTCTCGAAGGCTAGATTCTGTTCTCTTTTAGGGCTACCCTCTGCAGACTCACTGGTGAACCCCGACTCGATTTCCACTGTACAACTCTTCGAGATGTTCTACAACATGGGGTATAACGACATTCTCACTACAATTTCCAAGGTTAAGAAGTCCTGCCTTCCTCCTCAATGGAATGGATTGTTTACTCTTCCATCGAAGAGTTTTTCTGAACGTGTTGCAAGTTCTGATGGTGCTAGCAAGGGTTTCATGACCATTCTCTATGGTCTGTATCATGGAATCAACCTTGACTATGGGTCGGTTCTCTGGGCTCAGTTGATTCAAAGTTTGAATTCTTCATCTCGTCACACTGAGATTTCTTGTGGGAGATTCTGGATGATTATCACACAGCGAGCAATGGAGAAGTTCCAAGTTCCAGTTATGGCATATTCCTTGAAGTCTGCAATTGCTACGTTTCACACCACAAAAATCATTGTGGCTGATTTCACCAAATTTCCTTTTATCGGTTCAATTCCGGAGTCCATGTATCACTGTGTTTCAAAGGCCAGCAAGCTAATTAATGGGTACAAAAAGCTTCCAGCATCAGGACCGAGACCGTTAACCCCAGAGATGCAACAATCGTTTGATATGGCTGATAAACCAGCCAAACGGGGCGAGAAAGGGGATATGAGGAAGGAAATTCAAGAAGGGCCCTCTTCTAAACCTGTCACACCCAAGAAGCGAAAGGGTTCCACCGCAGACCCTTCGGCTCCTAAGAAGCGCAAGCTGAAAAAGATGGAACAGAAGGCGAAAGCTCCATCATCTAGTGATAGTGAATACGTTCCTTCAGATCAAGATGTTGAAGTTGAACAAGAGCCGGAGCAAGATAAGTCTGATGATTCGGTCCGAGAAGTCTCTCCAGAGGTAATCCCTACTAACACTGTTTCGTCTCCATCTCCTTCTCCTCATCACACCACTGTTCCTATTTCAATCGCTCCATGCCCTCCTCCAACTTCCACTCAAATTCCTACTTCTACACCTCTACCACCACCATTACTCACCGAATCAACCACCACCACTACTTCTACTGTACCTACACCTCCTGTCAACGCATCTGATGTGGGGGCACAAACTTCAATTGTTGAAACCCCATTACCTCAAAACCTTTGTCCCCTATCAACTCAGACGAATTAGATACTGTTCTCGGTGGCACTGATATGGATTTTGATTCTTTTCACTACAGTCCCTACACTGTTCAAAGTGATGACGATGATGATGCCCCTGTCACCAAGAGGCATCTCAAGGAGTTAAATGAGAAGCTTGATACTTTGCTCACCTCTTCATCTCAATCCTCTACTTCGGCATATTCTGATGCTGCTATTCAAGCTTTAGTAGCCACTTTAGTTCAGCAGCATGAAAATTCAATCGAGAAAGCAACCAAAGCCGTCGATGAATCCACTAAGACAGCGATCGAAAAAAGTCGAAAAACTAATGGCCGATGCTAAAGCATTTTTGCTGTCTCTACAAGCTGAGTCGCAGCAACATGTAAACACAGTGACTTCTTCTGTCGAGAAGCTTGTTTCTTCTCTCCAAGCCGAACTAGTAAAGCTTGAAACTATTCGCTCTGACATCCAAACTGATCACTCGACGCTCAATAAGTCTATCAACTCTCGTTTAGACAAACTCCAGGCTGATCTAGCTATGGAAAATAAAGTGATGGATGAGGTCGCTCGACAAGCCACTTTGCTCAAAACTCAGTCTATCAAGCTCACCCAATCACATAAAGAGATTGCTGATCTCAAGACCGAACGTACAATTATGAAAACCTGTGTTGCTGATATTCATGCTCTTCTGGTCGATCTCCTAGATGCCCATGATACAGTTCTCACAATCACCATCAGGAGACGTTTGGCTGAAAAATTACGTCCTGCACTTGACCTTTTGAGCCGAATCGAGGGTTTTTCGGAGGCAGACATCCCTCCAAAACAAGGGGGAGAAGCAAGTCAAGATCCACCAAAACAAACCCCCAAAAGCCAAACTCTAACAACCGAAAATCCTCCACCTCCGCCTGTTAAACCAAGTGTCACCACAGAACCGAAGGATAATGAAGCTTCAGGTTCAACTGTTCAAGATAAAGGAAAGAAAATTGTTGGTGAAAGTGGAGCAGAAGATGATGTGAATCAAGAAGAGTTGTTAAAGCAAACCCGTGAAACCAAAGAGGGGGAAAGGAAAGCTAAAGATCCCCATGACATTTTGGAACAAAGTAAATCACTTTTTCCATTATGGACATTGGAAAATCTGCTGAAGGAAGCGATTGAATCCCCAAGTACTCATTGGCTTGAACCAGTCATTTCCTTTGACTTGATTAATTCTAAAGACTTGCAATTTGATATGCCGATCACTCGAAGGGCATTCGTTTTTCATTGCTTTGAACCAATTGCTTCTGTTCCCTCACCTGACCCGAAGGTTGATAGAGAACTGATCGATTACTACCTTGCTTTCTCACAACCTCAGTATTTGACCTGGAGTGCAAAGAAGATTACTACGGTCAAGGTTTTGAAGCCAGTTGTTGTGGGGAAATTTATTAATGTGAAGTTTTGGGTTACTCGTGCTTCGGATGATTCAGTTCATGAAATTTCTCTTGCAGATTTTCCGAACCTCAATCCTCATGACTGGATTCTGTTGACCAACATTTTGTTGTCAAATGAGTAGAAGTACGAACCCATTCTTGATCACATAAAGAGAATGTTGGTGTCGTATATACATGAAGTAGCGAAGCTTGATCAGGAGATTGCTTCAGCTCTGAGGAAGATGCCCGCTGTCAGACCCATTGGCAAGGCTAGTGATGTGAACAAGATGCGTATGGGCAAGATTGACACCGAACATCTAACGGTGATGTTTACTAAAGATGTTGGAGGTTCGGCTCCTCCACTAAAGTGCCTGTTCGCCTTGTCTGACAAGCATTTGTTTTCCACTGTTGCTCTTGAACATATTCTGGATATAATCAACAAATGTAAATCCAATGATGATGCTGCAAAGAAGATCTTCAATGACATGCTTCTGTGGTATATCAACTTTCGACGCACTATTCTCGCTATTATACCGAAGCTATTCAAAACTGTAAAGAAGACCACACAGGTTCAGCAGCAGTAATCTCTCACCTCAATTGACGCAAAGGGGGAGATTGTTGAGTTGTGAAGTGTTGCGTCATTGGGCCTCTTGTCTGGGTCTATTATATAGTGCATGCATTCACCTTAGTATGTACGCTTTTGATAGTTTACTCTTTTGATCGTATTGTAACCCTAGCACACCTCTACAATAGCAATTCTTCATAGAGTTCTTCTGAGGTCGTGACTGATTAATCATTCGACATAAGCATTGATTCATCTGGTGTTCTTATTTTCATTGTGTTCTTGATTTATTTGTTTAAGGATCTTATCGATCTAAACATTTTAATCTCATCACTTATAATATCGGAGTCTTCTATATTTAAGGAAACTTATATTGACATTAAATAGTAACCAATCCATATCACGAAACTTTAGGGATTGGTTACCTGGTGGATAAGTCTCACGAGTGATGCTAGAGTCTCCAAGTGTGAAGAGGGAAGATCAAGATGGTTGTGGCAGTTGTGTGCCTACTAGGGTGGTCGAAGGTGGCAGATTTGAGTATTGGAGATAGTTGTAGGCAAAAAAATGCTGTGTCTTCTATGATCGGGGATAAATGGAGTTTGTGGGAGATAAAACATTCGATTGAGTTGGATTAATGGGGTCCATTTGAATTAAAAATATTTAAGATAAATAAATCATAAAGAAAATAAATCATAAATAGTTTAAACCATTCCACCAAAGATCAAAACCAAAACAAAATTAAACATCGAGGAAGCCCATCATTATTATTAGATATGAATAGTCCTTGTAATTTAGGATAATTTATATATTTGGTCCCTAATACTTTTCTAACACGAACTATCCCGCTAGTTTGTTTTTGTTTCATTTTTGTCCCCCATCGACTTAAAATGACCATTATAACTTTATAGTTTTTTCTAAACTTTTTTATTGATTTATTTATTATTATGAAAATTAAATATCAAAAGGAAAAAAACATCAAATTAAGACCTACCAGCTAACTAACACAAACCCTTCCCATTCGTTGTCTTACCGTGTAACCTACTGGCGCCTTCTCTCTTCAGTCTATAGTTGTCGGTGAGTGCAGAATGTTTCCACCACCCATTTCCTTAATTTTCTTTTTCTTTCTCTTTTCTCCATTTCCCTTTTCCTTCCTTTTTTTCTACATCCCATGAAAAAAAAACTAAAATCCCAAGTTATCATTGGGGTTTTGATCAAGTGATGCAAATGCTACCACCAATCCTTTATTTTATGTTTTTTTCTCCTTTCTTCCCTTTGATGAGTTTTATGCAAAACAAACAAAACTTAAACTCTTAAGTGTGCATGCAAACCTAATAAAGATCTATGTTTTCTCTATTGAATCTATAACTATGAACATTAAAAGGAAACCCTAAGAACACTAGGTTATTTTCGAAAATACCAAATTAGAGTTAAGGATTACATGCCTTGATTGTTATTGTAGCAAATAACAATGAACACCATCTTGTTGATCTCTTGGAATCAAGCACCACAATTGTCGTGCCTCTAATGGAATCACACCCAAACTAGCAAGAGGAAAACTATAGACAGAGAGAAGAGAGCAAAGATTTCATCTAAGGATCTTAGAAGAAAGGCATGGATGAAATTGTGAAGGGATTTGGCCTTTATATAGCTAAGGTAGCTTGGTGCCAAAGCTAGGGTTTAAGGAGGAAACCCTAAATTCCCTTGTTTGGTGACCAAGAAGCCCATTCCCCTTATCCAAGGGGCTTGGGCGAAAACTCATGGGCTTGCCCAAGTGATTTTCGTCCACCTCATCCAATGAGGTCCTTGGGCCTTCCTTCTTCAAATTTCAATAAATAACCAAACAGTCCCTGTACTTTTACTTAATCTAGTTAATCCTAGAATTAATTCCAATTAGTTTTTGATTAATTATTAATTAAATAATATGATTTCTAATTAATATATTATTTTCATAATTCATTAATAAGCCATTTATTTAATTTATTATTCACATAATAAATTAACCTCGCTTTCTCTAAATCGTCCTGTCTGGTTGCTAGATTTGAGGGCAACCTAAAAGGTTTGTGATACTATCAATTCAAGTTTATACCAATTATAGTTATGGGCTTAGACACCCAATCCAACAGTCTCCTACTTGGATAAGTTTGTAACTATAATTAGTATAACTTCCAAACTGATCAGCAAATTGTAGCTTCCAAAAGTTGTTATCAAACTCTGACCCAATTAGTTACATGTCCTAGGATAAGTGAGCAAATATCCCTCAGTTCTACAAGATATCGTACGGACATGAGACATGGATTATAATCAATCTTATTTTCCAAGATTTTGTTTCACGATTTCTAATTTGTGATGACGACATAAGACTTCTAATCGAAATCATCAATTTAGTCTTGGCTAGGCCTAGCACTTATAATTCAACACCAAATCACCGAGGGGCCAAAGACATTGCTTTTCCCGTTAGGGCAAAAGGAACGAATAAAATTTGACTTATATGCTTTCATTATTTACTCATCAAATCATGCACAACAATATGTTTTATAACATCAAGTTACTGATGTGTTTATGTATTATCAATCCACAAATGACTTGTAAACCACAACTCATATATCTCCGTTTTAAGAATATAAGATATTACATTCCTAGAATTACTCGTGATCAAATCCATGAAGTAATTCTCTGAGCGTGGGTTTATCCAATACTAAAAATCCCCATTTATAAGTACTCATGAACATTGTAACAACCATTTCAATGTCTAATCTCCATAGACAATCTAAAATTCAATTCATGACAACCTTAAATCACTACTTACTTCCAAAAGTATGAGCGACTGTGGAATTTTGAATAATCAAATTATTCAATAAGTAAAACATGCAAAGTGAAACACAATAATAACCTAATCAACTATAGTCTCAAAACTATTGAATATAAATAAAACTCTTATTATTTAATCACCATAATAATTAAGACTTTTTTCAATGTATAATGTTTCGAGTAATCAACTAAACACTTGAATTAAGCATCAGTCATGCCATGTTATGAACATGCATACTAATTTTCTCTATGGTCTTCCTTTATGAACAGATCGACTGGACACTATTCCAATGATGCTCATTTCACAATTCCAGATTCTTATCACTACTTAAAATGTTTTAGAATTCCAACCTTACATGTATTGTCCTTTTGTGATGTCAAGGCTTCAAAGTCACAGAGAATTAGCCAACGATATTATAGAATGTTTCATTGGAACTTTGTTACTTAAAATAATTCCATTGTAATGAAGTCTAAAATTCAAGGTACACTCCTTGAACATCTTTCTTGCATTAAAGTTTCCAACTCAGATGTAGATTTTACTAATAAACTCCCACTATGGAAACATTTCCATATTCCCATACAACCATCAATTTTAATCAAGAATCATCTCAATCTAGAATCATGTCGATATGATCCATCCAAATTAATACCATACTTCCAACTGTCCACAAGCAACTAATCTTCAGTAAACCTCAGAATGTTCTTGATAGTTGTTTAACAACTCAAGTCACACAAAATTTTATTCCTTTTTCCCTCTCAATGCGTAAGACATTAGGAAAAATCGGAACAAGTGAATATTAAAGCATATGTAATCGATCCTATATCTGAAGCATATAGGACTCGATTCATCATGTCTTACATAATGACCTTGTATCTCTTGCTATAATATTTCCAAATATTGATTTTCCTGTGTTGAATCATTTCAACATGATATATATATATATATATATATATATATATATATATATATATATATATATATATATATATATATATATATCCAAGACTAAGTTCTATTAAACCCTTCAATCTAAACTTTTAGATTTGAAATGAAGTATGAGTGCCCTCTCCCTTAAGTCTATCATAGAGAAACAATTCCTAAACTTTTCAATTTGCAAATTGAAAAAATTTGTTCCCTACGATTAGTATTGTCAACACACACAATACTAGCATAACAATTATGCCCCCACTAGCATAACAATTATGCTCCCACTAGCTTTACAATTACCCATAATTCAACTGGACTTCTAGAAATCAATGCTTTTGACATTCTTACTAAAGTGCACATTTCTGACACGTAATGCTTTGATAAGTCTCCAACTTGACTTCTTAAGCTTATACACCATCATTGGATAGCTTACATGTGTGTTTAAACCCTTTCAAAACTTATAGATATATGTCTTGAAAGTTTAAACAACTCCTTGCCATTTCTCACAATTCAAAATACGAAGAGGTATGTCGTAATCATATTATGAATTTGAGAACACAATTAACATAACCACTAACCATGTTGATCTTTATCAGATCTTTAAAATCTACTAGGGAAAGTGTCTTCTCATAATTATTTTCATAAATTAGAGCGAAACCTTTTCCACCTAGATTTTAGGGTTTATACTTGCCCATCCATGTGAATCTATCATTTCCAACCTACAATCATAAGATAAGGTTAGGGACAAAACCAAATTCAAATTTAGCTTTCCTTCATGGACTGAACTTCATTATTCTAAATTTCTTGCCCTCAGGTAGCATAAGGGCCTACCAGTGCTTCCATGTTGTTAAGCAACTCACCCATATTTATCAATGTACTTTCCCTCACCAATGTGATTTGCTTTATGCAGTCTAATGAGAACCATATAACTCATAAGCATTGCCAACTCAACTGGAAGGTGCACAGAAACAAGAATGTGTCATCTTAACACGATAGGTTGTCAACCTCAGGTCGTGTGCTAGTGATAACTAAAAGGTTTATTATCGACTGATTCTTGAAACTCTAAAGATCAATAAGACTCCCACTGACTTCTTAACATATAAATTTTTCAAGGAATATTCCGTGACGAGCTAAAACAAATATTCAAAAATACATGTGGATTCCCAACAAGAAAACACTTCATAGAATTGGTCTTAGTTTATCCATTTTTTAACCAAAACATCACAAATTCCAATTCCAATTGTGCTAGAGTAAGAAAACATTATTACTCCACATTTCATGAGGTGTTATAAACCTACTTAGTATGAAATCTAACTAGAGCATGGCTCTAAAACTAGATTGCAAACAAAGTATGACTCATCTCTCAATTGAACCATTTCAACAATATCTAATTCCTCTTCTTAGTCATACAATTGCACTAAGATGTTCTTCGAGGATCAATTGTGATATAGTTACACAATAATTAAGATGATCATAAAATATGATGCTAAAGTACTCTCATTTCCTTTCAGATTGGAGAAACTCTAATCTTTCTGCCTAATAGATTCTCTATATTTGTTCTACTACTCTTTGAATCTTTTCAAAGTATCATAATTATGCTTAATCTTATAAACACAATCATATTTACTGAAACATCAGTAAATCATGATGAATATATTTTTCATCCTTTTTGGTGGATCTAAATAGTCCATATCAACATGTTTTAGATCCATTAGTCGTTTACTTGACTCACATCAATGAACTAGTCATAATCTTCCAACGATCAAGATTCTCATACATCACGCAATTCAAATTGCATGACTCCAAGTTTCTATCCAATTGAAACTTGGGTGATCAGAATTCTTTATCACTTAGTAAATTATTATAATACCACAAGCGATATCATAAGAATCAAATCCACAATTAACATTGCTAATAATAGAAATGTAAGCAACACTTTCATTGATGCCATTGTAACGAAATATAAAGTAAGCCAACTAGATAAACAAAAATTTCACTTTTATGGATAATAAACGAAAAATTGGAACTTGTCCTTACAATGCATAAAATGAAAAACTATGTTTTTAGACATCTCCTAAGCAATCTATTAAATTATCCTAACTCCCAAGCAATAGCTCCAAATTCCGATCATCGAACCATGTGACCGAAGTCCAACTTTCACGATCAGATTTAGCTCACTCTACTTAAGCTTCCTTCTTTCTCTTAGATTGTGTAATAACATCAAAATGTGATCATCACATCATGTTTTAAAAGTCTATGAATAGGCTTTTTTAAGATAATGGAGTTAGATGATGGATGTACTTGAAGTAGATTAATACAACTTGGCTTCACTATCTCTGAGATCTTTCAGCTAAATTGGGCAGCTTTGCAACCAATGTCCCTTCAATTGGCAATAGAAACATATGGACTCTTTAGGGTTGACACATGGAACTGTCTCAGAACTAGCCTTTCTCTATATGATACGATCAAACATTTTGACCTTGGCCGATTCCTTTCCATTGGGAAGAGAAATCTATTTTGGACCACCATTGTAACCACTGTCAATTTCCATGGAAAATTTGGAATTAGACCCTTCAAGCACTTTTGCTTCGCTTGTGCTCTTAAGCATTTCTGCTTCAACAACAATCAACATTTGGGTCAGATCAATTAGGGTCTTGTCGATATTCCTCATATGAAAATTCTCAATGAACTGACATGACTTAGGAAGTGAAAGTAGAAACAAATCAATGGCTTGCTCCTTTGGGAAAACAACACCCATTATATCCAATTTGTCAATGTACGATTTCTTTTCCACAACATGCGCCCTCACAGAATTTCTATCTTGATGTTTACATGACAATAGGGCTTGAGTAGTTTCGTATCTTTCAACTCGAGAAAAACGCGACGTGTAGAGAGTCACTGGAGGAGGAGGAAGAGTTGGAGAAGCATGATGTCCAGTTCCACCATTTCCCGAAGAAGAGAAAACATTTTCACATTGATTAGAAAGTGGAAGATCATCTTCTGAAGGAAGAGGAAAACCATTTCCAAAAGTATAAGGAATAAAATTATTGTCTTGACATGAAATTATAATGGGAGAAAAGAGAATTCAAGTTAGATGATTTCAATCCTTAATTATTAACCCATAAATTTTAAATTAAGGCTAGGATCCATATTTTCGATTCGAACTTTGAAGAGGGATGTCGTAATCAAATTCGAATCAATTTTAGGTAGGTAAGGCTTTTACCAATTCCAATATGATGAAACTCCTAGATCTTTTGAGTTTCATTGATTCTTATCAATGGCATGTTTAATCTCAAATTATGCTCTCACTTTTGTAACTAGGATGCCGAGGATCACAAACGAGATGTGAATAACCATGCAAACCCCCTTGACAACCTTAATGTTCTTTATCATCCCATATTGATGTGCCGGTTAACCACACAGGCTCCATCAACAACAATAATTATTAAAGATGTCCATCATTTCCCTTTATAGTCCCTCATTAGTGTGCTGGTTAACCACACACGTTCTACTAACGACATATAAAGTATGATGTGAGTTTTCATGCGTTAGCATAGAAATTCACATTTTCCTAAAGTAACTAAGATTGAGATTTTTAAATAAAAGGGTTTAGTTACTTTTAATATCATTATACTTTTAATGAGAATTAATTTGTCCTATCAATCCCGTTCGGCTAACGACCATCCACTATACAAGAGAGCGGTGGGTAACAATGGATACCCAATGGCGGTCATTTTATAGGCCGCTTTCTTAAACTCCCCTTATAGCGTGGCTTCGTGAATGAGGCATACTAGTTGTTCGACTGGCTTAGTCTTATACATATAATAATAATTAAACTTTTTATTTAACATATAGTATAAGGTGTATTTTAAATTTTTCAAAACACTAGGATTTATATTTTAAATTTCGAAATTAATATTCAATTAATTAAATTTAAAATAAATGATTTAATTATTAATACTTAAATAAATTAAATTAGTTAAGGATTCTAAATTTGTAATTATCCCTTATAATCAAATAAACTAACAATTATCAAATAAGGAAACTCTCAAAATCCTTGCCTAATTCGAAATCTTGGGGAGGAAGCTAGGGTTTCCAAACCTTAGCCCTTATTTTCGAAAACAAGGGGCTGGAGGCTAAGGTTCTTAAAACCCTAACCCCATGTCGAAATTTGAGGCAAGAAACCCTTGCCCAAAATCGATTACTTGGGAAGCAAG
Organism: Lactuca virosa; assembly: GCF_052849685.1. Classification (NCBI taxonomy): domain Eukaryota; kingdom Viridiplantae; phylum Streptophyta; class Magnoliopsida; order Asterales; family Asteraceae; genus Lactuca; species Lactuca virosa. Next base: position 244,555,058 of record NC_136430.1, on the reverse strand, counting down.
GTAAGGGTTACAACCCTTACCCACTTTTCGAAACTTAGGGCCCAAGAAACCCTAATTTCGAAATTCTTGGCCTATAGGGTTTAATTGCCATAAACCATAATTTGATCAATTCAACCATTATAGAAAATTCAATAGAAAACAATCCAAGCTCTGATACACTGATGGGTTTTATGCAAAACAAACAAAACTTAAACTCTTTAGTGTGCATGCAACCGTAATAAAGATCTATGTTTTCTCTATTGAATCTATAACTATGAACATCAAAAGGAAACCATAAGAACACTAGGCTATTTTCTAAAATAACAAATTAGGGTTAAGGATTACATACCTTGATTGTTATTGTAGCAAATAACAATAAACACCTTTTTGTTGATCTCTTAGAAGCAAGCACCACAATTGTCATGCCTCTAATGGAATCACACCCAAACTAGCAAGAGGAAAACTATAAAGAGAGGAGAAAAGAGCCAAGATTTCGTCCAAGGCTCTTAGAAGAAAGGCGTGGACAAAATTGTGAAGGGCTTTGGCCTTTATATAGCTAAGGTAGCTTGGTGCCAAAGCTGGGGTTTAAGGAGGAAACCCTAAATTCCCTTGTTTGGTGACCAAGAAGCCCATTCCCCTTATCCAAGGGGATTGAAAGAAAACTCGTGGGCTTGCCCAAGTGATTTTCGTCCACCTTATCTAATGAGTTCCTTGGGCCTTCCTTCTTCAACTTTCAATAAATAACCAAACAGTCCCTGCACTTTTACTTAATCTAGTTAATCCTAAAATTAATTCCAATTAATTTTTGATTAATTATTAATTAAATAATATGATTTCTAATTAACATATTATTTTCATAATTCATTAATAAACCATTTATTTAATTTATTATTCACATAATCAATTAACCTCTCTTTCTCCAAAATCATCAAGTCTAGTTGCTAGGTTTGAGGGCAACCCAAAAGGATTGTGCTACTATCAATTCAAGTTTATATCAATTATAGTTATGAGCTTAGACAACCAATCCAACACCCTTCCCATTTCCCTCCTTTGATCTAGTTCTCTATAACCTAAACCAACCAACTAGAAGAACACAAACCGAGAAAAAAAAACTAAAACCCCGAGTGATTATTAAGGTTTTGATCAAATATGGCATCCCATGCGACAAAGATCTTCATTCTAGTTTTTTTTTCTTCTAGAAACCTTTTAAATAAAATTACTTTGATATTTTGATCAAACATGACATACAAATCAATTATATATGTTTGGAGTAAATGAGCGTATTCGGATAAGGTGATTTGGGATGATGTTCTTAATTACATAGTAAGAAGGAAATGTAAGCAATATTTATCATTACATAGAAAATATCGAACCCAAAGAGGAGAAACAGATATAAGAACTCAAAGGGGAGGAGATGTTTGAAAGTTCACTATTTTCATTTCAAGCTCAGTATCTAATTTGAGATTGTGAAAAAATAAACCCAATATGCTTAACTTATAGATCTGGAAACCGCTATCATTTACAAGGAGTGGTTAGTACAAATAATTTTCCAAATCCTGTCTTTATTTGGCTAATTTTTGGTCATCATGTTTGTTGATGCTTCTTTTTGCAAACAAAAATGGCCCCTTTCCAAAACAACTCATCAGTGAATATTAGTGTTTGTTAAAGCATGCCAATAATATTTAGATGAAGCATAATTTTTCTGTTTTTTATGGGTTTGGATGCACAAATACGTTGGTGGTCGCCAAAAGTGAAATATGTGAAAGAGTGTGGAGTCACCAGAGCTTCTAGCTGGGGAATTGATAAGAGGGATGGTCAGAGAATTAGAGGTGTAGGGTAACATTGGTGGTTACAATATTTTAAAAATTAAATATTAAATGATAAATAATAAAAAGATTATTAAATTATTAAATAAGGGTAAAATAGTCATACTATGTTTACCAAGGACGAAATACACAATAAAATAAACTATAAAAAACCACCTAAGTTAAAATAAACGATAAGTAACTCATAGACCAAATATACAGATTACCTTAAACCACGAGGACTATTTATGTTATTTACTCTTATTATTATTAATATGTGTCTAGTTATGTGTGAGAGAACAAATAGATCTGATGCGCAGGGACAAGGTTTAAAAACTCAAACCTTGAGTAAATGCTTAAGATCAATGTCTGCTTGCTAATAAACGTTCTAGTCAAGCCTGGATAGACCAGTCAAGTCTGAGTTAATATATTCAACAAATGATCAAGTCGTAAATGAAGAATGAGAATAAAAGGTCAAAGTAAGGTTAATAAATGAAGAACAAGAAGAATGTTTGAAAGTGAATTGAAGTAACTTAGTAAATGCCAAAAGTGAGTGAATGATCCGTCTCATAAAATTGCATAAAGCTCCTTTAAATAGGAGTGAGTGAAACATGGTACAAACCAGTAAACATACATAGGACCGGATAAAAGGAATAATTCTTACATGCTGATTGTCCAAGTTGACAAACATACTAAGTCCTATGAAATGTCTAATCATGCTAAGAGACAAAAGTAATTAATACATAAAGAGACAAAAACAGCGACTCCGGATCAAAACATATTCCGGACATAATGTCCATTCCGGAATGTCTTCACTCCTGAACTTCTCATCTTCTTCTCTCCAAGTCCGGACAGATTCCGGACTACTCTTCATTTCGAAACTCTTGCTGACTTCGGAATTGATGTTTGGGCTTATGATTGCTAGAGGTTCACATTCAGGTTCCAACAATCTCCCCTAAGTGAACTTAGCAATCTAGTCAACTTAGATGGCTTCTTCCTTGATGAAGGTGTAGGCTTTGAACAACCATTCTCTGACTTCAATATACCAGGTTAGTTGACTTACAAACTTTGCTTTGACATGTTCTGGAGCTTTAGACTTGGATGCACGAGAAATGAACTTCCGAAGAGCTTTGGTAGGAACTAGGTGTTTGTCAAGGACTCGAAAAAAGTCCTTCTTGTTTGTCATCCTGGTTGTGTAGACAAACCCTAGAACCGGGTCATCGATTGGACCATCTGCAAGCAATTCAGCTTCCGGAAGAACAAAATTGATTTTCGCAACAAAGTCTTCAGTTCCGTATAAGTGGGCCAGCTCATAGTCGCATCTGCAAAACTCCGCGACATAGTCCTTGAGGAAGCTCAGAGAAGCATGGTAAGCACCCATGCTGATATCATTGTTTTGAATTGCTCGGAAGTGAGCAGCCAAAGTAAGAATGTCATTCGGATTCATCGAAGGGAAATCAACGTCAGTGATGGTCTGGTAAGTTGGTTTGTTCCGGAAGACGTGAAATCAAAATAATAGGCAGTTTAATTCGAACTTCACTAAGATTTTCCTTGCAAATCCATGGACTTTGGTAATTCTTTTCCTCGTCCACACTTCCTTAAGAGGTTGTGTATTCTTGGAGTAGAATGTTTCAAGTCTTTCACGTTCAGTCTGGAGGATCACTTCCGGATCGTCATTGGGGGGAAGAGGAGCGAACTTGATATAATATTTGTTGTATGGAGAGAGAGGAAGATCAAGCTGTTCGGAGTATTTGGTCGGAACATCGTAATACATGAAAGGGACGATTTCATGATCACGGAGAATACCTTCACGGCATAGAGGAGATATTCCACATATCGGGTCAGGATATCCTTGAGAGCTTGGATCCGGATGCTGTCCTCTAATGCCTTGTTAATTTCCTCCTGAGACCATCCTTGTTTTTGCTTTAGAGGAGGTCCGGAGTGGAAGACTTGTTGTTCAGCTGTCATTGGCGTTTTGCCTTTTTTTCTTCTTTAATGCAGCCATAATGAATTGCATGTTCTCATCAACAACAATTTACGGAGTAAGGTTTGGAAGAGGATCTTCTGGAATGTCGTCAGGGATCCGGAGTGGAGAACCCTGGTCTCTAGTAGCTATATTTGGAGCCAGAATAGGAGGAAGCATTGAAGGAGTGGATTGGAAGGCTTGGACAGTGAGGAGTGATTTTGCTTTGGCCATTTGAATAGCCCTTTGTAGAACGCCAGGCAAAGAGGATGGCAGGAGACTGCGGACCATATTCTCTTTTCTTCCCCTGTCATCATGAAAGAGCTTGTTTGGAGCTTCGAGACCAAGAACTCCATTCGTAACATACTTCTCTTCATCACTGTCTTCATCATCATCAAAGTTGTTTCCTAGAAGTCCGGAAACCACATGGACTTCATCATCGGAATTAAGATCTTCATCTCAGAGTTGAAAAACTGAGGCAGGCTTCCATGGTTGGTTGGGACCTTCTCCCCCTCTTGCATCGGTGGCTTTCGGAACCGATGCAAGTAGTAAGGAGTCCTTCATATCATCAAACTTGGTGAACACTTTTTGAAGACCCGTGTTGAGTTGACGAGTAAGCGCATCATATGCTTCGGAAGTGGGAGCTTGAGCAGCGAGATAATCGAACATATGTCCAAGAATGGCTAATATCTCATCAAAGTTTCGATTCGGAACGTCAACAATGTTCCAAGTGGATCGAAGGAGTTTGATGAGGACTTGTTAAATTATGAGATTCATCTCATCCTTATTCTTGATTTCCTTCTCCAGCCTTTGAATTTGCTTCTCATGACGAACATGGGTCTACTTGATAAGATCATTGGTAGCAGAAACCAAGTCATCGTGGACCTTGAGCATTATGGTGATCGTATCCAGGTAATGATCAACCGAAGCATCATACTTAGCCTCAACTTCTTCTATGGAGTGCTTGATCCGGAGTGAGATGAGTTGATATAACTGAGCTTCTCTTTCAGCAATAGAAGGTCCGGACTGATTGGATAATGACTGAATGATGACATCAAGCTTGGAATCTAGTTCGGAAAACTTTTGATCCAATTTGGTGTTGAGCTCTGTTACGGAAGTTTCGATTGAGGAGACTTTCTTCATGGTATCGGACACATTTGTTTGAATCTCAAGGAGAGCAAACGGATCGACATAATCTCCAGCTGAGGATCCGGTGTTGGGATTTGAATGCAGAGGCTTTTCCTTGTGAGGCATGGGATTCGTAGAAGGACTGGGATGAGTTGCAGCATCATCATGAAGCTTGTGTGTTGATTCGGATTTATGTTGAGCAGAGGAGGAGGATCCGAAATCAAATGCTGAATTTGAAGAAGATGGCTTCAAGTGAAGTTGAACTGAGGAAACCATGGTGGCATCAGCAACATTAGCAGCATCGGTGGTCAGCAGCACTTCTTCGGAAATCTCATCGTCCGAAGCTGGAGGATTGGTAGCTTGAGGAAGAGGCTTTGGAGTTTCTCCGGATGTGAACTCTAGATCAACCAACTCATCAGTAGGAGAGACATAGGGCAGGTTGCTTTGCATGGCTTTCTTGTTCATGGAAATGTGAGTTTATTCAACTTGTGATCTGGTGAGCTCCGGATGCCTAGAGTGTGCCATGTTCACATAATCTTCCCACAAAGGATCATTAACTCCTGGTTGTCTTGTACCCTTTCCCGGTATCAGACCAGTTGAGGCATCGGAGGTAGGAGGGACAATTCCAACCTCAGAATGATTGGGGTCCGAAACAGGGGTTCCAGAGTGTGTGCGCGTAGAAACAAGAGGGATATCAAAAGTGACACGTGGATGTGTTCCAGGGGTGCAAGGAACTATGGTCAACACCGACATCACCTTTTTGAGAAGGTGAGGGTGGATTATGTGGAGACTCCCCGTGTGTGTGTGCTTGTGATTTTGAAACACTGAGGGGTACCTTAGATGAATGGGCAGGAGGGGTGTTCGGACGGCCAGAGTCAGCCAAAATGTCATGAGCATCTTCCTGTGGAGAGGAAGAGCCGACTTTGGTTCTCTTTTGAGGATTTGACTTAGTGGGGGAAGTTTTCCGCTTGGCGGACTTCTTCGACTTCCTTGGTCTGGAAGATGTTGGCTTGGACACTTCTGGAATGGGCTCAATAGGGACTTGGGCAGGCTGTGTTGGGTCGAACACAGTCGAAGTCTCCAAATGTTTTTGCAAATGAACAGAATCGGAAGGAATGATGTCCAACATATGTTGAGGTAACCTCCAGACAGGACCAAAAGAAGATTGGTCCGGAATTCTATATGATTTACCAGTCTTGAAGGAAATGCATACCTCCGGAGGAATCGCAGCACAAGGAAGAGGTTCGGAAAGCTCTTTGAAGAGTTGTTGAATAGTCAGAGCCCAGAACCTAGGGCTTGAAATCTCATTCTCCTTTCTTTTGATGGTAAACTTGTAGAATTCTTGCCACAACACTTCCGGAAGGTCAACCGCATTATCGCGCCCAGAATAGATGTTGTATACCACATACAACTAGTCCTTGCTGAGAGTATCCGTACCTCCGTGCTTTCCGGATAAATTTGAATGATAAGATGCATCAGCACGGTCCAGAGTCCGGAAACAACTGATTTCTCGAAGTCTTTTGCCTTGTAGTCTTGGTTGTACCCAATGTGATTCAAGAACAATTGGAACTCTTCTGCAGTTGGTTCTTGAACCTTGAAACCCATGGGGTTTGCTTTCACACCGATTGCTTTAAGAAATTTGGATTTGTAGATGGGAACAATTCTATCGCCAATGATTTTTGCTTTTGTTTCACCGTCTTCTTCTTTGATTCTGGTGAAGGCTCTGTGGAGATGATGAAGTGGAAGAGGTGGTTCAGGGACTTTCGTGAGAGGGATGAAGATGGGATGGTTTGCTATGAACTCGATCATAACTCTAATGGATTCATCGTAATCCATAGGGTTTAGCGAAAACAATTGTGTTGTATCCCTGAGAAAGGGTTCAGGCGATGTAGACGACGATGATCCCTTGGATGGTTTCTTCTTTGCAATCGACTTCTTGGGAGTGGAGGCAGTTGGTGGGTTTTTCTGTGGAGAAGATTGGGAAGCCATTGTTGCAGACGGATGGGTTCTTGAAGAACACGATGAACACTGAGAGAGTTTGATGGTTTGGAGGGTTTGAGCGCGTAAAAAGGGAAAAAGGGGGTTATGATGGGTATATATAGGTAAGGGAAATGGGTCGGGTCAAGGAGGGTAATGATGAGGGTCCGAATTTGAACCGGGTTGCATTAAATGGAAAACGGCTTTTGGGGGTTGAGTTGACTAGGGAAGAGAAAGGTAGGGTTGTTTTAAGCTTTAAATAGAAAAACCCAAGCTGCGATTGGATGGTTGCTTTTGGAGACGTGCAGTTGTGGCATGAAAATCAAGGAAGATTGGATACGTATCCTCAATAAGTAACCGTTGCAGCAAAAAACGTTTCGCCTTATAAACCTTTGGTATTCCGGATGAGCGGTTTCGGACAGTGTAAGATCCGGAGGATAAAGAGTTGAGCTCCAGAACATGGTCTTTTGAAAAATGGTACGGAATGGGAAATAATCCGGAGAGAGTTTAAGTTTATAAGGAAATTCGATTCTGGAGTAAAAAATTGATTGCGATTCCGGGAAGAAGTTTATGATTTCGGAGCAAAATTCTGAAATAATGATTTTAAAGAATTTCCGGAAGAGATTTGAAGAAGTTTCCGGAACATGATTTGTAAAACATTTCGGAATAAGATTTGAGAAAACTTCCGGAGTGAATTTTGAAATTTCCGAAGTGCTGAATTCAATATGTTTCAGTAGTGGGATTCCGGGATGCCATTATGAAGTATATTCCGAGATGAAAATCTGATCACTATGACTATGTGGACTTTGAACAACAAATAATCAGGATGAACTGTACAGCTTAAAACTCAAGTGACGGTCAGAAATAAAGACAAGTAAAATGATCCTATGTATTCCGAGAGAAAGTAGTTCCGAGATGAAAAATGCTTTTTAAGATCGGAACTAATTTTCTTTCGAATACTTCCATCAATGAGAACAAGTCTCCTAAAAGAACTGAGGATCTGGCATCATCATACCCATCTTATTTAGAAAACCATTGAATTTGGTTTCTTCTAATGCCTTAGTAAAGACATCAGCAATCTCATCGTCAGATGGAACAAAAATGAGTTCAATGTTACCATTTAGAACATGATCTTTTATAAAATGGTACCTTATATCAATGTGCTAGTCATTGAGTGCTGAATTGGATTGTGTGAAATCGCAATGGCACTTTGAGAATCACAATAGATAGGAATGCGTTAAAAGCAGTAACCATAATCCAAAAGTTGAGATTTTATCCACAGAACCTGAGATGTACAACTGGCAGCAGCAATGTATTCGGCTTCGGCTGTAGAGAGTGCAATGCAGTTCTTTTTCTTGGATGACCAACTAACCAAACGACCACCTAAGAACTGACAGTCACCTGATGTGCTTTTTCAATCAATTTGAAGACCACCATAGTTTGAATCTGAATATGCTTGAAGTAGGAAGCTCTCATTTGTTGGGTACCAGATTCCGAGACTCTTTGTACTTTTGAGGTATCGGAAATTTTTTTTCACAGCCAAGAGATGAGATATCTTTGGGTTGACTTGAAATGGAAAACATGATATCCGGACGACTTGATGTGAGATAGAGTAGAGATCCAATCATTCCTCGGTACTTCTTTTCATCAAATGATACACCTAAAGGGTCAGCAAAAATCTTGTGTCCGAAGCCCATTGGTAACTTGGCTGAGGCACAGGTGTCCATTGAGTATTTCTTCAGGAGTTCCGAAATGTACTTATCTTGGTGAATGAAGACTCCTATGTTAGTCTGTTTAACGTGGAGGCCAAGAAAGAAGCTTAACTCCTGATTTATGCTCATTTGGAATCGATTGATCATTAGTTTAGCAAAGTCAGCAACCATCGATGAATCTGTAGATCCAAAGATGATGTCATCCACATAGATTTGAACCAGCATGAGATGCTTTCCATTTGATCTTCGGAACAGGGTAGGATCTAGAATTCCTCTTTGGAAACCAGAGCGTTTGAGAAAGTCAGTGAGGGTCTCGTACCATGCCCGAGGAGCCTGCTTGAGGCCGTAGACTGCCTTCCGGAGTTTGTAACGGTAGTTTGGAAAGGAGAGATTAACAAAACCGGGGGGCTGTTGAAGATATACTTCGGTGTCAAGTTCACCATTAAGAAAAGCACTCTTAACATCCATTTGGTAAACTTTGAAGCCTTTGTGAGCAGCATAAGCAAGAAAGATTCTGATGGCTTCAAGGCGTGCAACAGGAGCGAATGTCTCATCGTAGTCGAGCCCTTCAATCTGTGTAAACCCTTTTACCACCAATCTTGCTTTATTTCGAATAATAACCCCTGCTTCTGAAGGGTTTTGAGCATTCTAACACTCCTAAGGTGTACATGCAACCCTAGAAACCTTGGATCTATGTTTTACTAAGATACATGCAAATTTGATTTCCAAGGTTCTTAACCTATCTAGCATAGCATGGGGAACTTTTAAACATAAATGCTAAAAGAAGAACATACATTTTGTAGTTTGGATTCCTTGAGAACCTTGTGAGATAGTAAACGATTGACAAAAGATAGCAACACTTTACTCATAAATAAACAACAACTTTTATTCATCATCAAATGTCAATTACACTTTACACATTTCAAAGCTATCTAACTGCTAAAACTAATATCATCCTTCAGCCCTATACGCCTCGCATGCTGGAGATGCTTAACCCTACCCAGTCCCTTCGTGAGGGGATCTGCCGGGTTCTCATCCGATGATACCCTCTTTAAGACGAGGAGTCCTTCTTCTATTCGATGTCTGATGAAATGGTATTTTCTTTCGATGTGTCTGGATCTCCCATGATCCCTTGGTTCCTTGGCTAAGGCAAATGCACTTTCACTATCACAGAAAATCTCTATAGGCTCCTTTATAGCTGGTACAACTCCAAGGTCTCTAATGAAGTTCTTTAGCCATATAGCCTCCTTTGCTGCCTCGCTTGCCGCTATATACTCTGATTCGCAAGTTGAATCAGCCACTGTCTCCTGCTTGGAACTTTTCCAAGAAATTGCTCCTCCGTTTAAGGTAAAGACCCAGCCTGACTGAGAGCGGAAATTATCCTTATCAGTCTGAAAGCTAGCATCACTATACCCTAATACTCTCAAGTCATCACTCCCACCGAGGGTAAGGACCCAATCCTTAGTCCTCTGCAGGTACTTGAGAATGTTCTTTACCGCAGTCCAGTGAGCCTTTGCCAGGGTTCCCCTGATATCTGCTGACCATGCTTAATGCAAAGGCCACATCAGGATGAGAACAAGTCATAGCATACATGATCGAGCCTACAGCGGAAGCATACGGTACTCGACTCATCTCTACCATCTCATCCTCTGTACTTGGGCTCTGAGTCTTACTCAGTCTGGCGTTACTCTGGATCGGTAACTCTCCTTTCTTGGAATTCTGCATGCTGAACCTATTCAACACCTTCTCCAAGTAGGTACTCTGACTAAGTCCAATTAGTCGTTTACTCCTGTCTCTCAAAATCCTTATCCCTAGGATATAGGCAGCTTCTCCAAGGTCCTTCATAGTGAAACACTTCCCAAGCCAGGACTTCACTTCCTGCAGAGTTGGTATGTCATTTCCTATGAGTAGTATGCCATCCACATACAGTACCAAAAAGCTAACTATACTCCCACTAGCCTTGACATATACACAAGATTCATCTTCACTCCTCGAAAAGCCAAACTCTTTGACTTTCTCATCGAAACAAAGATTCCATCTGCGAGGTTCTTGCTTTAATCCATAAATGGATTTCTCAAGCTTACACACTCTATTAGGGTACTCTGTACTGACAAAACCCTCTGGTTGACTCATGTAAACATCCTCAGCTAACTTTCCATTAAGGAAAGCGGTTTTGACATCCATGTGCCATATTTCATAGTCATGAAATGCAGCAATGGCTAGCATAACTTTAATAGACTTAATCTTTGCTACTGGTGAAAAAGTCTCATCATAATCTACTCCCCGAGTTTGAGAAAAGCCCTTTGCAACTAGTCGCGCCTTATAAGTGTGTACATTACCATCTATGTCGGTCTTCTTCTTGAAGATCCATTTGCACCCAACTGTTTTGCGACCTGGTACATTGTCAACCAAGTTCCACACTTGATTGTCATACATGGACTGTATCTCGTTGTCCATAGCCTCTTTCCATTTAGCAGCCTCAGGGCCTGCCATGGCTTCCGTGTAGCTGTTAGGTTCATCCAGACTTACCAGTGTGCTATCACTAATAGGTGTATCACCTTCCGCAGTAATTTGGAAACCATAGTAATGCTCGGGTGCATTCCTAACTCTCGTGGAACGCCTCAGAGGTATAGACACTTCTGTCGGATCAACATGAGTTTCCTCCTCAGGTTGATTGCTAGGGTTTGAGGTTCCTTCACCACTTGACTCTTGAATTTCGTCAAGGTCAATTTGCCTCCCACTGTTTCCTTGGCTCATGAATTCTCTCTCGCGAAAGACTCCTCTCCTTGCTACAAAGACCACATTATCATTGGGTCTGTAGAAGAGGTAACCAAAGGATCTTTGTGGGTAGCCGATAAAAATACACCTCTCACTTCGAGGTTCGAGCTTATCGTGAGACTCGTGCCTCACAAAAGCCTCGAAACCCCAAATCTTGATGTGGTCCAAACCGGGAACTTTTCCGGTCCACATCTCATGAGGTGTTTTCGCAACCTTCTTTGTAGGGACTAGATTAAGGATATGGGCGGCAGTCTCTAAGGCATACCCCCAGAATGAGATTGGTAGCGAAGCTCGACTCATCATGGAACGAACCATATCCAACAAGGTTCGATTGCGCCTCTCAGCCACACCATTAAGCTGTGGTGTCCTGGGAGGTGTCAGTTGTGAGATAATCCCACATTTCTTAAGATAGTCAAGGAACTCTGTACTAAGATACTCACCACCTCGATCGGATCGAAGCATCTTAATGTTCCTGCCCAACTGATTCTCCACTTCGTGTTTAAACTCTTTGAATCTTTCAAAGGTCTCTAACTTATGCTTGATTAAGTAGACATATCCATATCTACTATAATCATCAGTAAAAGTCACATAGAAGCGGTTAGCATATCTTGTGGTGGTTCTGAAGGGTCCACACACATCAGTATGTATGAGATCCAACAAATCCTCACCCCTAGCACAAGTACCACTGAAGGGTGACTTTGTCATTTTCCCAAGCAAACAAGATTCACAACTATCATCTGACTTTAGGTCAAATGACTCCAAGACTCCATCCTTTTGGCGTTGGCCTATGTGTTTCTTGCTTACATGTCCAAGACGACAATGCCATAATGATGCTTTATCCAAACTAGTGGAAGAATCGATACACAACACATTATTTCCTAGGCTATCTACAACCGACATAGTTTCATACACACTATCACAAGGTAATGCTTTAAAATAAAGAACATTATTAAAGAGAGCACTAATACCACCACATTCATTATCAAACGAAAAGGTAAAACCTTGTTTGTACAAACCATGAAAGGAAATAATATGTCTAGCCATTTCGGACGAGTAACAACACTTATTCAAATCTAACACTAACCCACTACTTAGCAACAAAGAATAAACTCCAATCTTGGTGACAGGTGAAGCTTTCCTATTCCCCATGATCAAGTTTATCTTCCCATGCTCCACATTTTCACTTCTTCTTAGTCCCAGCAAATCAGTACATATGTGAATACCACAACCTGTATCAAGGACCCAAGAACTAGAATGGGGTGAATTATTAGACAATATAGTGTATATACCTGCATGGTTGGGTTTTACTTTCCCATCATTAACATCTTGCAGGTACTTTGGGCAGTTTCGCTTCCAGTGTGACTTTTCATGGCAATAGAAGCATTCAGCCTCTTTAGGGTTGGCAGAAGGAGTGACGAAACCTTTCTTAGTTCCAATTAAAGAGGAGCCATCAATAGTCTTTCCCTTGGTACCCTTCGAAGGGCTCTTCCTCTTCTTTCCTTTGCCTTGCCCAATTGCCAAGACAGGGGCCGCGGTAGGAGTAGGAGTGGTAACAACCGATTTACTCTTAAGACCAGTTTCTGCGGTTTTCAAGAGTCCTTGAAGTTTGCTAAGTGTAACTTCCTCCTTGTTTATGTGGTATGTCATTCGGAATTGATCATAACACGAAGGTAAGGAGTGAAAAATAATGTCAATTGCCAACTCCTCGGGGAAGTTCACATTCAGTTTCAGAAAACGGTCCACATACCTTTGCATTTTCTGCATGTGGCCCGTGATGGGTTCACCATCCTTCATCCGGGTTGTTATCATGGAGGAGATGATTTCATACCGCTCTTGAAGAGCACTCTGATGGTAGCGGTCCATCAAATCCTGATGCATCTCAAAAGGGTAGTAGTCCTCATAGGACTTTTGGAGCTCGGCTGTCATTGTGGCCAACATGATACATGCCACTTTGGTAGCATTTCTCGCATGTGCCTGGTATTCAGCGATCTCCTTAGGAGTAGCAGATGACTCAAGTTCCTTAAGCTCCTTGTCGAGGACATATTCCTTGTCCTCATATCGAGTGACCATCCTGATGTTCCTGATCCAATCTATAAAGTTGGATCCATCGAAGATGACTCTCCCACAAAGGTTCATGAGAGAGAAGGAGTTGGTAGGGTTTGAGCCAGAAGCAACATTGTTGGAAGACATCTGAAAAGGAAGAAAGCCAAGTTTAGATTAGATATAAAGATAGTCCTTAATAAGACACCCATATGTAATATTAAGGCTAGGACCCAACACAATATTTTATAACTTAGAAGAGGGATGTCGTAATCCAAGCTATAAATTATTTGAAGGTAGGTGAATGACGATTCACCAATTTCCACCATGAAAAACGAAATAAATTATTAGTTTTAATTGGTTTTGAAACTCCTAGATTCTTTGAGATTCATTGAACCTTTCAATGGCATGTTTCAATCTCGAGTGTGCCCTTCAGGTTTGTGACTAGGATGCCGAGGATCATAAAAAAGCTGTGAAGTAACCATGCAAATTACTTGGTACCCTTAATGTTTATCACTCAATCGATGTGACGGTTAACCACACGCGCTCCACCGACCTATGATAAACCTTAAGCCACCCTTTGCCTACCTTGTTAAGTCCAGGTTAGTGTGCCGGTTAACCACACACGCTCCACTAACGACTTAAGCAAAGTGCAAAGTGTAATTCCATGGGTTAGCACCTTATTCACATTTTTAGTAACTAAGATTGGGAATTTATAAAAAACAATTAGTTACTTTACATTCATTATACTTTTAATGAGGATTTAAAGTCCTTGTCCTACCCGTTCGGCTAACGACCCTCCACCGATCAAGAAAGCGGTGCGTGAGAGTGGACACCCATTAAGCTGCCAATTTATAGGCAACAACCTTATACCCCCCTTATAGATCGGCTTCGTGAATGAGGCCTACTAACGGTAAAACGACTTGTTCTTATACATATATAATAATTATTAAACATATAATATTATAAAGTATAAGGGTTGAATTTTAACTTTTAAAATTCTAGGGGTTGGAACTAAAGTTTTTTAAAGTGACTTTACATGTTCCAAAACTTGAGGGCAAGTTTTGTAACTTTCAAAACTTTTCATCTTTTATAACTTGTGAGTTAAATGGTTTATTAAAATGAAAGACTTTTCATTTTATATAACCTATGTGTTTCATAATGGACTTTAAAAGAGTGACTTTTGGTAATCCATAACTTGAGGACAAATTATGGATTCCATTAAAACACATAATGATCAAGAATTAAACTAACAAGCAAGTTACAAATAATTCCTATGATTTTCTAAACTCATAAGTTCATGAACATGCATATCAACAATTTCAAGAATCATAAATAAACCATATAAAACTTGAAATTTTGATAATAGCCATTGAAAATGCATTAGCATAACCATTACACCATCTAAAACAAGTTTTATAAGACCAAAACAGTTTAGGGAAATGTTTCTAGTCCATTTCCAGCAGCACAACACGAAAAACTTCTCACTGGATGACAAAATCGCCGAGTTCTCAAAGGAACTCGTCGAGTTCATGTATTAACTCATGAACTCGGCGAGTTTTTGGCCAGAACTCGTCGAGTTTTCTAGTCTGGGAATTTTTTTTGCTTTTGAAAAACAAGTTTGCATCAAGTATCAAGTAAACAAGCCTAGGCTCGGATACCACTGAAGAGTTTTGAGCCTTCTAACACTCCTAAGGTGTACATGCAACCCTAGAAACCTTGGATCTATGTTTTACTATGATACATGCAAATTTGATTTCGAAGGTTCTTAACCTATCTAGCATAGCATGGGGAACTTTTAAACATAAATTCTAGAAGAAGAACATACCTTTTGTTGCTTGGATTCCTTGAGAACCTTGTGAGCCTAGCACCTCAAGTGTGATGTCTCAAATGTCTCACACAACACCAAAACACTTGGAATAACCTTGAGAGAAGTTCACTAACACCTCAAAATCGGCTAGCCCTCTTTACTTTCTTGTAGTAGTCCCAATTTTTCTAGACAAGGGGTCTTTATATAGTTGTGACACAAGTAGGGTTACACCATGTAAACCCTAATTGTCATGGCTTTCCATATTCCATGATCCATGGGTTCGTAACATCCATGGACTATCCATGGAGCACTTTATGGGTTTTAGCCCAATCCATACAAACCATGGATCATTAGCCCACTATACAAGAATAGATGATTTACACAATCAACCCCATATATTTAATTAGTCTCTTTTTGATCACTTAATTAATTCCAAATTAATTCTTTGATCAATACTAATTAAATAATATTATTAATATATTAGAACTTATAATATATTAATAATCCTTAAGTTTCCTTTCTCTCATTTAGTCTATCCAAGTGTTGCAATGCCATGCAACCCAAATGGACCATGCCAACCGGGTCAAGTACATACCAGAAATAGTTATGGACTTAGGACCTTATCCAACAGCTTCATCTAGCTTGTGCGAAATACCAATCTCGTACCGACAATGGGAAGATTTTGAGGACGAGGCACGAGAGTCCACACTTTATTTCTGTCGAATTCTGCCAATTCTTCTTGCATGGCTGTAATCCAGTCAGCATGCTTTAATGCTTCCTTGATGGATTTGGGTTCAAGCATGGATATAAATGCCGAGAAATGGCATTCATTTTGGGCACTTGCAGTAGAACAAGTCTGTACACCAACATTAGGGTTTCTGATTACTTGGTTCGGAGGATGATCCTTTGTCCAGACGTGTAACCTTGGGAGTTCATGTGCAACGGTTGATTCGATATCAACAGTAGGATTGAGTTGCTCCCCCTGAATGGTTTGAATATGAGGATGATGCTCCCTCTGAACTTCTGAACCGGAGAGATTTACATCATCATTAGAAGGGAATTCAAAGAAATTTTCATTTTCATCAATGTTGATAGGATTGGAGTCGTCGAAATCAGCAGCTGCATCTTGGTCACCATCCACATTTGATTCAAGAGAGGGATGAGCATTCTCCCCCTCAACTTGAGAAGGTTGAAATGGTTCGGAATCAAATGGAGGAAGGCTTGCGATTGGTCCGGAGTCGTTTTGAGAGACAGGAGCTTCCGAAGGAGAGATGGGAGAGTTGATTGGCCTTGTTCGAGATTCCGAATCAAGAGCTGTTTCATAAGGTCCAAAGAGAGTTTCAAAATCAACTTCAAGAATTGTTTGCGGGTTCGAACATCCTGGCGGTGGAGCATCGGACTCCATAATGTGAGTTGTAACATGGGTTGGGCCAGAATTTCGAACAAGGTTGTCATCGAAAGTAACGTCAAAGCTTTCTTCTAGAACATGAGTTCTCCGATTAAGAACTCTGTAAGCTTTTGATTTAGAAGAGTACCCAAGGAAGATGGCTTCATCAGCTTTAGGTTGGAACTTAGTAAGCTGATCACGGTTGTTCTTGATGAAGCATCTGCATTCGAAAACATGAAGAAACGAGATTGTTGGCTTCCGACCGTTCATAGCTTCGTATGGTGTCATGTTGAGGCGTCGATTGATGATACTCCGATTTTGAGTGAAGCAGGCAGTTGATACGGCTTCAGCCCAGAGGTAGAGTGGTAGATTTGCGAAGTTTAGCATGGATCGAGCAGCTTCAACAAGAGTTCTATTATGTCTTTCGACTACACCGTTCTGTTGTTGAGTGTAAGGAGCTGAGAAGTTGTGGTCAACTCCTTTCTCGGTGAGGAATTCCTCAATGGTGGAATTAGTGAATTCCGAGCCATTGTCACTTCGGATTCTCCTAACTGGGAGTTTGATAAGAACTTCTATTCGTTTAATAAAATTGATGAGCTCTGAGGCTGTTTCAGATTTCAGCCTTACGAAGAAGACCCAAGTGAACCTTGTAAAGTCATCAACAATCACAATAATGTATTTCTTATGATGAAGACTTTCTACAGTGGATGGTCCACAAAGATTAATATGTAGAAGCTCCAATGGTTCCGAAATGGATTTTTCAATGATAACAGGATGACCCTTCTTCGATTACTTTCCACACTCACAAGCAGCACACAAATGATCATTTTTAAATTTGAGAAGAGGTAAACCTCTCACCATTTCGCCGGATACGAGATCATTCATGTACCAAAAGTTCAGATGAGCGAGCCTTCGGTGCCATAGCCAACTGACGTCAGGAACAGCTTTGGAGACAAGGCAGAGTTGCGGTTTGCCAATAATCATGTTGATGTCGAGTGGGTACATGCTCTTGTTGCGAAGCGACTTGATTAAACACTCTTTTCGGTCTTCAGTCATTACATAGTTGTACTTCTTGCAAAATTCCACACGTCGATTTGAATCAGTGAGCTGAGCTACACTTATCAAATTATGTTTCAGATCAGCTACATAAGCCACATTTGAGATAGAGAAGTTTCCATTGGTGAGAATTCTGTAACCACGAATTTGAGAGTTGGAGTTGTTGCCATATGTCACGTAACCAGCGTTTGGAGAAAGCTTTAGATCTCGCAGAAAATCTTTATTCCCCGTCATGTGCATGGAGCAAGCACTATCAATATACCATATTGTTTCTTGCTTCGAAGCACAAAGTGCCTGCAAAATTAGTGAGTGATGGAGTTTTTAGGCTCCGAGTTAGTCTTTGGGACATAGGCACGGGCTTTGGACTTTGATTGTGACTTCGGAACAACTTTGTGTTTCCTGGTGCTACTTTTTGAGTTCTTTGGAAACAGACAGAAGGTTAATGTCTTTTCATCTATCCAGGAGTCATATTCAATGACTTGAGGGTTGCGAACAGTCTTCTTCGGACCATAGACTTCCGGAGCGTTGGAAACAATTGTAACCTCTGGAACTGCTGTTTCATCAATGTGAGATTTGACTTTCCACACAAGATTTTTCTTTGAAGATTTTGAAAAATTTGTTTTCTTAGCAGTTGTTGATTTGCTTGATGAAACATTGGTTTTCGAAAGATTAGGTTTAAAATTGTGCCATCAGATTTAGCAATAAAAATAGATGAAACAGTCTGAGGAGAAGTGTATTGGACAGTCATGGCATTCACATAAGATTTACGCGGAGTAGTAATGACTACTTTCTTGGGTTCTACAGGACTGAGAGAATCAGAAGGTCTCTTGAGGATCTTAGTGGGTGTGAAGGAGTTTTGACTATGGGTTGATGAATGGGAATTCCGAGATACACTCTTTTGGAGTTGTCAAGGAACCTGAAATTTTGTCTAGTCTTAACTTCCTTTTTATGTGCATTTCGAGCTTCTACTTTGGGATCTACAATATCCTTCCTATTTAGCATTAGTTTTCTCTTAGGGTGAAACGAGGATTTTGAAGTTTGTCCTGCGGATGGATTACTAAACTCAGGGTTAATGGGAACCAATTTTGTTTTTGAGACGACTAAGGAATACGATTCGCACGAATCAGAGGAGACACAACTTGAATTTTCAACTTTATCATCTAAGGATGCCCATACAAACTCAGAGGTAACAGTTTCAGTTGTCACCGGAATGATTTCTTCAACTACACAGTTGTTCAAATGATTATGCTTAGGAACGTAATCTATGCTATTTGAAACACTATGATGAAATTCCGTGGTCCGATTTAGGTCCAGGTTTATCAGAGGCGGAAGAGGCGTGGAATCGAGACACTTGACAACAATTGGTTGGAACTCAGGAATTAAGGACTCAAAATGGTCTGTGGTCTCATGAAGAGGTGACAAGGGAGAAACAGGGGTGTCCGAATGTTTGATTTTCGGAACCTCTCCCATGAATGTGAAATTTTGCAATTCCTTCAAGGGACGAGCAATTGGCTTCGGAAACTCGCTTCCGAGACCAGGTGCTTTATACCATGGATGACGAAAATTATGAGTCATCTGTTCGTTCGCTTCAAGCATGTCTATAGAATTATGCAAAGCATCTATCTTAGCATTGAGACGTTTGTTATCAGAAATCAATAGATTTCTTTCAGAATAGGTGATTTCACATTTGTCTTTTAAAATGATACATTCATCTTTTGACATTACAAGCTCACGCTCTAAAGACTCGATTTTCAATTTTTATCCTCAAAACGTAACCTAAGACGATTTAATTCACACTCCTTCTCACTGGCTTCTATGGCAGACTCATGGGCTTTATAGATGGTGCTCATATCTGTTTGGATCTGGGTTAGATAAGGTTCATAGTGAGACAAATCAAAATTATTATCAGTAATCATAGATTTTACCTGCTGAACGATGCTTCGACCAGGTGGATCGTTGGTGGCCTTGTAGCAGTAGTGAGGTTCAGCAACATCATCTTCATCTTCTGACCCAGATGACCAATACCCTTCATCACATTCAATAGTTTGTCTTTCCATCAAGCACATATTTCTTCCAGTTACCATGTCATCATCATCTCCGGATGACCAATATCCTTCAACATCCCTTGATACAGTTGTTACATAGGCATTTTCACTTTCAGCCATCTCTTGAGCTTTTCGGACGTAGTATGCAGAATCCTTGATCTTTGGTTTTTGTGGAGCATCAGCCAGGCAATCTTTAGCAAAGTGGTTTGCATGTCCACACTTATGACACACAATTTTCGGTTTGTCAGATTTAGGATTCTGAGAAGGTTCCGAAGTAGAGTTTGCTTAGAGATGTTTGGTTTGTATGCAAGAGGATTTTCCAAAGTTGGTTGAAGTTCCGGAGCTGAATATGCTTGAGGATTGTTTTGGTGAGGAGCATGGAATCGGTTTTGTTTGTAAGAGGGATTGAAAGGACGTTTGTATTTCATGGAGAGTAGAGCAAACTCCTGTTGGAAACGGAGTTCAGAGTCCATGGCTTCGGAATCATCAACAAGATAGTTTTGTGTGGGTGCGGAGGGTTGAACAGATGGAACAACGGATTTGAAAGGGTCCGAAATAGATGAGATCGGAATGGTTGGTTCGAAAGAGCTGATAAGAGCAAGATGGCCTCCGGAGAGTTCCCTTATGGTTTGAGCAACATTAGACTCGTGTCCTTGAAGTTCATCAAAAAGTTGATAGAGCTTTAACTTTTTCAAAGAACCATTACTTTGGAGACAAGATTTCACATTTCCCCATCCTTTACCGAGACTATTTATGAATTTGAGATTGTACTCCAAAGGAGTTCGGACAATCCCATGAGCAGTCATGTTGTTGACCACGATTTGGTAACGGTTAGAGGCAGAGGCCACTGATTCACCAGGAGTGGTAGTGAAGGTATCGAAGTCATTGACAACTGAGGTGAGACGCTTGTCTTTCATATTTTCCGAACCTTCAATTAGGTCCTGAAGAGTATCCCAAATTTCTTTTGCTGATTTGCACAACTTGATGTGCTCAAAGAGTGAAGGAGGAACACCAAACACCATTTCTGATAAAGCAACTTGATCAGCATGCAACTTCTCAATATCATCTGCAGTTAGAGGAGCTGGACGAGCTTCATCTTGACCTATAAGCTGAGCAACGGCATCTCTCACAACTGTTCTTACAGGAACATGAGGACCTTCTTTGACGGATCTCCAAATTTCTTCACCTTTATCTTTGGCTAGTAAAAATCTTTCCATTCTAACTTTCCAGTGATAATATTCTTCCACAACTAGTAATGGGGCACGTGTAGGGCCACCCACACTCTTTGCAATTTGCATTGCAATCATTTGTTGAGGATTAGAAGCAGCTATTGAAGTTAAGATATCTTCAAGAAAAAGTGGTATCTAGAAGAACTTTTATCCTTAACACAAAAATGGTTGAAATACCAAGGTAATTTCAAACCAACTATAATCTGATCTTATGTATTTGAAAGGACAACCACTCAAGCTCTGATACCAATTGAGAGAACAAATAGATCTGATGCGCAGGGACAAGGTTTGAAAACCTAAACCTTGAGTAAATGCTTAAGATCAATGTCTGCTTGCTAATAAATGTTCTAGTCAAGCCTGGATAGACCAGTCTAGTCTGAGTTAATATATTCAACAAATGATCAAGTCATAAATGAAGAATGAGAATAAAATATCAAAGTAAGGTTAATAAATGAAGAACAAGAAGAATGTTTGAAAGTGAATTGAAGTAACTTAGTAAATGCCAAAAGTGAGTGAATGATCCGTCTCATAACATTGCATAGAAAGCTCCTTTAAATAGGAGTGAGTGAAACATGGTACAAACCAGTAAAAATACATAGGACCGGATAAAAGGAATAATTCTTACATGCTGATTGTCCAAGTTGACAAACATACTAAGTCCTATGAAATGTCTAATCATGCTAAGAGACAAAAGTAATTAATACATAAAGAGACAAAAACAACGACTCTGGATCAACACATATTCCGGACATAATGTCCATTCCGGAATGTCTTCACTCCTGAACTTCTCATCTTCTTCTCTCCAAGTCCGGACATATTCCAGACTACTCTTCATTTCGGAACTCTTGCTGACTTCGGAATTGACGTTTGGGCTTATGATTGCTAGAGGTTCACTTTCAGGTTCCAACAATGTGAAATAGTAATAATAACGTAACGTCCCAAAAACACCAATAAAATTTTCATTTTTAAACCATAAATCCATACAACCATTTGTTCCAAAACCAATCAAAGTAAATGGTATCTTTAAAACATTAGCGGAAAACAATAATAATTATTGGAAAAGCCATCAGGGGATGTTGTGCATTCTAGTCGGGCCCTTCTCTTTGGAACTGGAAGTACCTAAAAATGTATAAACCACAAAACTGTAAGCACAAAGCTTACCGAGTTCCCCAAAATACCACATATCATACATACATTATCATGGGCTACCCAATGGTCTTACTTATAAGTGTCATTGGCTACCCTCATGGTCTTTCCTTACACTGCCACAAGCTACCCCCATGGTCTTATATACAAGTGTCATGGGCTACCCCATGGTCTTTCATAAATATGCAACGGGCTACCCCTAGGTTCTTCCATGCAAGTATTGTTGGGTTTTGAACATTCTAACACTCCTATGGTGTACATGCAACCTTATAAACCTTGGATCTATGTTTTCTCTATTATACATGCAAATATTAACTATTCCAAGGTTTCATCCTAACTAGCAGATTATGAAGCACCTATACTACAAAGTTCTAGTTAGATGACATACCTTTTGATGTAGCTTGATGTCTTCAAGCTTTAAGAGCTTAGCCCCAATAGTGTGGAAGCCTCAAATGGAATCACAAATCACCAAAACACCTTGGAAGAACTTGAGAGAATATGTATGCACACTAAAATCGGCCCACTCTTATTTTCACACACTTGTGCCAATTTTGTGAGCCAAGGACCCCTTTATATATTATGGAGGATTAGGGTTACATCCATGTAAACCCTAATACCCATGACCTTTCATTTACATAGGATCCATGGGTTAAAAGCTCCATGGACCATCCATGAAAGCTTAGCCCAACCTAAATGAACTTGGCCCATTCCATATATATAAGAGTCCATATTTAATTAGTTCTTTTTGATCACTTAATTAATTCTAAATTAATTCTTGATCAATACTAATTAAATAATATGATTTCATATTAATATATTATAACTTATAATATATTAATATAAATCATAAATATACTATTCTCAAAAGACTATCCATATAAATTGTGCCGGTGAAGTGCAACCCAAATGGACCATGCCGGGTCGGGTCAAGTACATACCAAATATAGTTATGGACTTAGACATTAATCCAACAGTCTCCCACTTGGATAAGTCTAAAACTATTATTGAGTATGACTTCAAAACCTAACTGGCAATCGTAGCTCTTAAAGCCGCTGTCGAACTCTGACCTTGTCAATGACTTGTCCATTAGATAAGGGATCATATATTCCTCCATTCTAGATATCATATGGACTGAGACATGGATTATAATCATTCTCTCTGTCCATTTGCTGTTTCGCGATTTTCGATTTATGATGACTGACTGATTGAACAAATCAAATCAGTCCTGGCTTGGCCAAGCACTCACATGTGTCATCGCTAAATCATCGAGGGGCCCACATATATCGCTTTTATCCCGAAGGTAAAAGGAATGGATAAACTTCGACTCATATGGCTTGTTCTACTACTTGTTGAATCATACACAAAGGCACGTTTTATAACATCGAGTTACCAAATGCGTTTTCGTGCAATCAATGTATAACCAACTCATAGTAAAAACTCATATCTCTAGGTTTGAAGAATATAAGATATTATCGTCTCATGATCACTCGTGATAAAATCCATGAAGTGATTCAAATGAGCGCGGGTTGAATCCAATACTCAGAACTTATGAGCACTTATGAGTGTTGTAGCACCACTTTGTCCACCAACTTGGACCTCTACAAACCAACCCATGACAGTCTTGATTCATATCTACTTCCAACATATGACCGACTGTGGATGGTTTGAATAACTTAATCATTCAGGAAGAGCGACTTAGTTATTCTGGAAGTCAAAACATGCAAAGTGAAACACAAGAATAAATGAATCAAATATGGTATCAAACCCTATGAATATAAATAAACAGTTTTATTTATCACCATACTGATTACTCATTATTCATTGTTTCGGTTTTATCAACTTTATACTCGAATTAAAAACACTAGTTGTCCCATGCTCCAAGCATGTACACTATGTTTTTCTTAAACAATAGCTTTGCCATACACTAAGTATGCACTCTATGTTTGTCTATGATCCTTACTTTGTGAAGTAAACCAATTGAACATAATTTCAATGATTCTAATTTCACACTCCCAAATCCATATCGAAAAATGTGAGAATTTCAAATTCCTATCATTTATCGAAATCTGTTTAGATTTTAAACTTATATGCACTGACCCTCCTGTAATGAATATGTACAAAGTCACAAAGACTTGTCAACAGTCATTATAAGGTATTCCAATGGAGATCAACTCCATGGAAACTAAGTCTCATATTCAAAGTACATTGCTTTGGACATGCTTCTTGCATTAAGTTTTCTAATCTTACACAGATAACTTCCACCTATGGAGACAACTCCATATTCTCATTTTGACTATCACTTCTGAATAAGAGATGCCTCTTTTCAGAATATGTCAATATGGTCCTTCCAAAATTAGCACTATACTTCTAACTGTCCCTGAGCAACCAATCTTTGGTAAACCTCAGATTGTCCTCGACAAATGCTTAATCATTTTAGTCATATCCAGTTCTAGACCTTTTCCCTTCTTAATGCCTCTGGGCATTTGGAAAAATTTAGAAATGACAAATATTATAGCACATGCAATCGATCCTGTACCCAAAGCAAATGGTACACGATTCATGATGTCTCACATAAAGACATGATTCTAGACCAGTCTTTTGCTACAATATTTTTATTTGCCATGTTTTCAAAATTTGACTATGAAGGGGGATGTCGTAATCATAATCGAATTTTGAGAACGCAATATATAGAATTTCCTTAACTTGAACCAATCCAACATGAAATTCATATATATATTCTTGACTAAAGATGATTAAGGTCTCAATCTAAGCCTTTAGAACTGAAATGAAGTATATCTTCTCCCTTAATTATAGCAAAACAACTTTTTCAATCCCTGCAGCCTCACGAATTGAAACTTTTGTTTTCTATAATTAACATTGCTAACTTGCAACATTAACAATAATTATCATGCTCCCACTAACATGATGATTATTAACATAACACTTACGCTCCCAATAGCTTTGACATGTACTCAGAAATCAGCTGGACTTCTAGAAATCAATACTTTATTGACTTTCTTACCAAAGTTCAGATTTCTGATACGAGATGCTTTGATAAAACTTTATCAAAATCATACACCTTTCCTTAGATAGCATGCATGTGTGTCTAAACAATTTTAGAACTATGAAAAGGGATGCCGTAATCATAGTCTCAATTGTTTAGACCTTTTGCCATCTGCTTCAAATCTACTTGGTGGAAGTGTTTCCTCACCATCATTTTCATGAATCGGAGAGAAACCTTATGACCCTTAGATTTTATGGTGTATGTGTTCTTATCCATGTGAATCGTCAAAACCATAGTCATAAGACAAGGATAATGACAAATCCAAACTCATATGGACTGAACTTATGCAATCTTAACTTCTTGCCACCTGGCAGTACAGGGCCTGCCATTGCTTCCAAGTTGATATGCAACCAATTGAGAACTTTCAGAACTCCTATGCAAAGCCAACTTTAATTGGAATGGGCACAGGATATATATCAACACGATAGGTTATAAACCTCAAGTCGTGTGCTAGTGAAGAACCTCAGGTTTTATTCTTGATTAGTTCTTGAAATTCTTTTTAGGATCTTTAAGACTCCCACTGTCCTCTTGACATATAAGACTCTCTTGTCAAATATTCAAGGAATTGTGCGGATTCTTTATTAAGACAAACACTTCATACAATTGGCCTAAGTTGGTCTTTGTTTTATTCAAAACATCACAACTTACCAATTTCAAATGCACAAGAGTAGGAAACTTTTACTCTTACATTTGACAAGTGTTTTAAACCTTTCTTTAAGATATGTCACTTAAGTTACAATCTTGGAGTATGACTCTAAGAATTGTTTTGGAACGAAGTATGACTCATCTTCCTGATCTAACCATTTCAACAATTCATGACTCCTCTTCTTAGTCATAAGAATGCACTAAGATGATCTTTAGAGGACTAATTGTGATATGATTTCTAAATCATTAAGATGATCACAAACAGGATACTAAAGTACTCTCCCATCTTTTCAGATTTGAGAAACTTTTATCTTTCTGGCTAAGTTGATTCTTCCCATTCGTTCTGCCATACATTGAGACTTTTCCAATGTTTCAGAATTATACTTAAACTTGTAATTATAACCATATTTACTAAACTTTAGTAAATCATGACGAATAGTCTTATCGATCTTTGTGGTGGACATGACCAGTGCACAAGAATGTGTACTCGATCCCTTTAGTCCTTCACTTGATTCACACATCCATGTGAACAAGTCTTAATTTTACATTGCTTGAAAGTTCTCATTCATCATACTATACAACTTGCATGATTCCAAGTTTCGGTCCAATTGAAACTTAGGTGATGAGAAACTTTCCTTATTTGGTAAATTTAGACACTACCACAAATGAAAGAATCAAATCCATTTTCCAATATTGCTATCAATGGAAACATGTAAACAACAATTTTTTCACAAATGCCATTGTAAGGATACTTAAAATAAATAAATCAAAACTGTTTTTTTATTTTATTTTAAAACTTCCGAAAAAACTTATCCTTACAATGCAAATGCATATGAAAAACTTGTTGTTATCTATTCCTAAGCAATATATCATAACTCCTAAGCAACAGCTCAAAATTCTGATCACCGAACCATGCGATCGAAAACCATCTTCGCGATCAGAATCAGCATATACTTCCTCTAAGTTTCTTCACTTTTTCTTTGATTCTTAAAACATCAACATGTGACCAAGTCACATCATGTAATAAGAATCTCAGAATATAAACTTAACAGAGTTAGATAGTGAACTTTACCTGAAGCAGAGTCAAACTTCTTGACTTGATCAACCTTATGATCTTTCAGGTAAATAGGCAGCTTCGCAATCAATTCCCCTTCCTTTGGCAAGAGAAACATATGGACTCACTGGGAATGGTACATGGGACTATCGCAGACTTAGCGTTTCTCTTTACCATTTGGTCAACCTAGTTGACTATGGTCAAACCCTTTCTTTGGGAAGAGAATGCTTTTTCTGGATTTCCAGTGTCACCATTGTCACTGTCCATAAAGTTTTTGGGAAGTTGATCTTCTAATCAAATTTGCTTTACTATCGTTCCAAATCATTGCTGATTCAGCAGCACCAAGCAAATAGATATGATCATTAAGGTTCATGTCATAGTCTGTTTCATAGTAGTCCCAAAGGAACTCACTATGTGACTTAGAAAGTGATTGAACATCCAACTTTCTCAAGACTTTGACACCTAACTCTCCCGGCTTGTCAATATGTGACTTCATCTCTAAGATGTGATCACACATAGACCTTGCTTGCCATTAGGGCTTGAGTGACCTTGAACTTGTGGGTTAGGGAGAATAATTGGAGGAGGTGGAGGAAGAGAAGTATGACTTCCATGATCCAAACTCGGGAAGTCATATTCATTAGGAAAGCTTGGTTTAGGAAGATCATTGTTGTCTAAACCAGACATCAACAATGGGAGAAATTCACGTAAAGTTTATTTAAGTCCTTAATATAACACCCAATATGATATATTAAGGCTAGGACCCAACAAACTATTTTATAACTTGGAAGAGGGATGCCGTAATCCAAGCTATAAAATATTTGAAGGTAGGTGAATGACGATTCACCAATTTCCACCAAGATAAACGAAATGTATTATTAGGTTTTAATTGGTTTTGAAAGTCCTAGATTCTTTTGAGATTCATTGAACTTTTCAATGGCATGTTTCAATCTCGAGTGTGCCCTTCAGGTTTTGTGACTGGGATGCCGAGGATCACAAAACAAGGTGTGAAGTAACCATGCAAATATACTTGGTACCCTTAATATTTACCCCTCAATCGATGTGCCGGTTAACCACACACGCTCCAACGATACTATGATAAACATTAAGTTACCCTTTGCCTACCTTGTTAAGTCCAGGTTAGTGTGCCGGTTAACCACACACGCTCCACTAACAGCTTAAACAAAGTGCAAAGTGTAATTTCATGGATTAGCACCTTATTCACATTTTCCTAAGTAACTAAGATTGGGAATTTATAAGTGTTTAGTTACTTAGTATTTATCATTATACTTATAATGAAGGGAGAATTATAGTCCTTGTCCTACCTGTTCGGCTAACGACCCTCCACCGGTCAAGGAAGCGGCGAGTGAGAGTGGACACCCATTAAATTGCCATTTTATAGGCAGTAACCTTATACCCCCCTTATAGACCGACTTCATGAATGAGGCCTACTAATGGTAAGACGACTTGCTCTTATACATATAATATATTAAACTTTTAATATTATAATAGTATAAGGGTGTATTTTAGACATTTAAAATACTTGGTGGTTTAATCTATTAATTAAACTAGACTTTTAATTTAATTAAACTCAAACCATATATTTATGAATTTAATAATACTCTTTTAATTAAACGCTTTAATTAACTATTAATAAAGTCCATAAGAGTTAATTTGAACTATTCAACAAAACATCATAATTCCAATTATTAAACTCAAAATTAAAACCACTTAATTAATTGTTTAAGTTATGAACCCAAGAGTTTTAGAATTCAATTCTTTTTTTTCATAAAAAACTTTTCTCAAATTCCAAAACTTGAGGGCAAGTTTTGTAATTCTTGAAAACCTTTGGATTCCATAACTTATGGAATTAATGGTGTTTTATGATGAAACTTTCCATGTTCCATAACTTAAGAACAAGTTATGGAATTCTTTAAAACATTAACACCAAATTTTGTAACTCCATAAAAACTTTGAATCAATTTTTTTTTAAAAAAAAAACTTTCATATCCATAACTTATGGAAGTTTCAAAAACCCTTAAGATCACAACTTTAAAAAAAAAACTTTTGAGCTCCAAAATTTTATGACAAAATATGTAAGTCCTTAAAACATTTAGATCAAACTTTTAAAACTAATCAAATAATCATATCATTTTATCTTTTACTAAATTTGACCTAATTCAACTCATATAACAAATGATTCAAATTTTACAAATAATTCGTTTTTCACAAAACAAGTAATTATCTTAAA
Source organism: Lactuca virosa (assembly GCF_052849685.1). Classification (NCBI taxonomy): domain Eukaryota; kingdom Viridiplantae; phylum Streptophyta; class Magnoliopsida; order Asterales; family Asteraceae; genus Lactuca; species Lactuca virosa. Next base: position 244,525,992 of record NC_136430.1, on the reverse strand, counting down.
ATTTGACAAACGTCATGTTTTTTTTTCCTTTTTTTTCAACTTGAAAATAAAACATTTGCATCAATATAACAGAAAACAACCCATGGCTCTGATACCACTGTTGGGTTTTGAGCATTCTAACACTCCTATGGTGTACATGCAACCCTATAAACCTTGGATCTATGTTTTCTCTATTATACATGCAAATATTAACTATTCCAATGTTTCATCCTAACTAGCATATTATGAAGCACCTATACTACAAAGTTCTAGTTAGATGACATACCTTTTGATGTAGCTTGATGTCTTCAAGCTTTAAGAGCTTAGCCCCAATAGTGTGGAAGCCTCAAATGGAATCACAAATCACCAAAACACCTTGGAAGAACTTGAGAGAATATGTATGCACACTAAAATCGGCCCACTCTTATTTTCACACACTTGTGCCAATTTTGTGAGCCAAGGACCCCTTTATATATTATGGAGGATTAGGGTTACATCCATGTAAACCCAAATACGCATGACCTTTCATTTACATAGGATCCATGGGTTAAAAGCTCCATGGACCATCCATGAAAGTTTAGCCCAACCTAAATGAACTTGGCCCATTCCATATATATAAGAGTCCATATTTAATTAGTTCTTTTTGATCACTTAATTAATTATAAATTAATTCTTGATCAATACTAATTAAATAATATGATTTCATATTAATATATTAGAACTTATAATATCTTAATATAAATCATAAATATACTATTCTCAAAAGACTATCCATATAAATTGTGCCGGTGAAGTGCAACCCAAATGGACCATGTCGGGTCGGGTCAAGTACATACCAAATATAGTTATGGACTTAGACATTAATCCAACAAGTATAACAAAGACAATTATCATCTTACATAGTATAGTGAGAAGACCCACCTTACTGATAAAATCAAGAGCTAAGAACTCTCACATCCAATGAACGGGTTCTAAACACCTCCTACTAAAACCACACAAGGTAAACCCATAGTCTACCTTCTAAAACTAGAATTTTTACCTAGAGTCAACCTATGCTAAAAGTTAACGGTCAAGATCAAAGTCAACAGTCAACAACACCAACAGCTAACCTTCACGTCGTGATTAGCCCATGGTTACGTTGTGAGAATGCACTCCGCCTGATCCAAAACTCGGTCACGATCCAACTTTGCCAACTTGGTCATGGTCAACCCCATCAGCAATAAGCACGATGTGGACCCTCCTTGGCCACCTTGTGTACACGTCTAGAAAAAACAATCAAGGAGTGCTCCGTCACCACGTCGTGACACTCTCCATGCCAAGTCGTGACTACCGGTTGGGAAACATCTTAATGGATTGAGTCCTTAATCCATTAAGCCTTTAACTTTAACCTTTCAGAAAGCTTATAAGGACTCTAGAGGCTCATAAAAATGTCAACTATATAGACATGCATGACCCATACATATCCTTTACCCAAGTTAGGTCAAAAGGCGAGAATATGCCCTTTACCCAAGAAAGGTAAAAAAAGGACCTTGATCAATCATAAATTTGCAAACTTTTTCTCATTCGAACATATAAACTCCTCTTATAGACTAAAACTTACAAAGAAATATAGATCTACAAGGAAGGAATCATAAAGGTAGGTGTTTTAAGTCTTACAAATGGTCTAAAGAATGATTCCAAGGGTGGAGTAGAGTGGCTTGCTTGATCTTTGCTCCAAAACCTCCTTCTTTTCCTTCAAAGTGTACTAAGAGCACCAAAATGAGCCAAAAATCTCAAAGGGAGGCTAGGGTTTTGTTATAGAGGGTTGGAGGTTTAAAATGAAACCCTAAATCTTAGGTTAGGGGTTTAAATACGAAGGAAACCCTAAAAGATCATGGGTTTGGGATACATCCATATGTCATGTCATGACATGCTTTCAGATACGCGTTCTTATCTTTGACATGTCAGATCTTGACCTCCCTACGGTCACGTCGGGACACATGGTTTTTCCAAAAAAACCATGACTTTGACTCCTTTATTCCCAACACGAATCCATCTTGGAAGACGGATGTTACAACTCTCCCCCGCTTACATTACATTTCGTCCTCGAAATCAGTCCCTACAACTGACTCTACTACACCATCCAACACCTTCTGAACTACTTGAATCCAAAACATAACTAAGAAATCACGTCACTCAGACGATCACCTTCCAATATTACTATAGAACCCAATCTTAGCAGAGATCACGACGAAGGAACAAACATTAACATGCCTCACCAACCAACAAAAAGAAAGGCTAACTACTATGCCTGAAATCTAAAAACCTTAAGCCATGCTTGACTTCCAAACAGACAGAGCAATTCAAACCCCATCCATAATGACTCTAATCCACAACCCGAACAGACCAAAACCCTACTAACTGTAACATCCCAATTTTCAAGACCAAAAATTTTATTTTTGATAAAACAATTTACAAAAACAATTATAAGAAAACATCATCGAGTCACATCATTTCATAAAACCATAACTACATGTCTCAAAATCATATCATAGAAATATTAACAGTGTCAAAGTACAATCCCAAGAATCTCATAATGCAAAAATCCTGTGTGTGTGATGCGCTGCTACTGTGCAAGCTCCTTCCCCTTCGATGAAGAGGTATCTGAAAACAAAACTGAAAACTGTTAGCACGAAGCATAGTGAGTTCCCCTATAATACCACATACCATACATCACACATACTGCCAGGCATATCTGGGTGCTCGACCTACCCTGCTGAGCATACAGGGGTGCTCAACCTACCCCTTCTAGGCATATAGGGGTGCCTAACCTACCCTGTCAGACATACCGGCGTGTCCGACCTACCCCTCCGGTTTATCTCAACCAGTTATGGGGACTATTTCACCCCTACTAATACCACATAAAAACATAACATAATCATACTGTCAGGCATACCGGGGTACCCGACCTACCCCTTGGCCCATATCGACCGGATATGGGGAATGTTCCCCCTACTACCACTATCACATAACATCATATCATACTAGCACATAAAACATAACAGATAGTGGCAAACCATAAAATTATCACGAAGACAATCATCCACAATCACTTCTACTAGTGGGTCGGCATTGTGGCCTTAGACCTACTTCTACTGGAAGATAACTCACATCAATGTCGTGTAGTATCTGAACTGTCATCGGTGCTGGGATCAACTCCTCAAAATCCTACACATAACAACCTTTCTTAACTACCATTTCATATTCTTAACCCTTTCAGGGTTAACTTAGGTCAAAGTCAAAGTCAAGGTCAACACCCTGGTTAAAGTCAACTTTTGGTCAAAGTCAACATCTGGTTGACTCAACTCGCCGAGTTGGCCCACCAACTCGTCGAGTTCCATAATCCACACAATCTTGGAACTTCGATCCTACATGTCGAGCCTTTCAAGAACTCGTCGACTTCTCCTTCATACAGAATCGAGACCTTTTTGCTCATGACTCACCGAGCTCATCCTTGAACTCGTCGAGTCCTTCCTTGAACTCGTCGAGTTCTTTGATCTTCAAGTCCACATTCATGTCCATCTTGTTGAGTCCTCTTTTAGACTCAACAAGATTGCTCAGAAACAAAAAAGGTTGGGGGATCCATGACCCGACTCGCCGAGTCCTATGAACGACTCGTCGAGTCCCCCAAAGTCCAAGTCTATTCAGTCGATTTCAGTCAGGCTTAATGCATCCAGAACATAGATCTGGCCTCCTAGGATCGATGTAGCACGTAAAGTTACAAACTTTACGTGCATGCATGGGCTAACTAGTCCATAAAGTCCTAAAAAGTGTTCCATAAGATGCATGGGACTCCCATGGCCATAAAGTTGGCACCTTTATGCCATGGAGTCCCTCTAAGACTCTGGATCCGAAGTCCTAACACCAAAACAAGCTTGCATCCATGAATGGTTCAATAATGAGCTCCAAATGGCCCTAAACTACCCCATGGAGAGATCTAATGAATGATTGAACAAGGTACAAACTTTTTACCTCAAATGAGTTGGGAATGTGACAAAGTCTCTGGATCTCCTTATTCCTCTTGATTTCCCAAGCTTCAAAAACACACAAGAAGGATCAAAAGCTCAAGAACACTCACAAACTGATTAGGGTTTCGAGAATAGGGTCTGAAGGTGATGGAGGTTGGAGTGGAGGCCATATAAGATGTTTAAATAGGATGCAAACCCTAAAATTTAGGATTTCATTCAGACAGCTTTACTCGCCGAGTCGGGGCTTCCGACTTGTCGAGTAGACACTTCCACCCGCGTCCAAGATTCGCCCCTAGTCGACGAGTTTGGGGCCTCCAACTCGTCGGGTCCCACTATAAAAATGAAAAAACTTATATTAAAAATACGTGTCGGGAACTGGGCGTTACAACTCTCCCCCACTTATTTTAGACTTTGTCCTCTAAGTCTGCTGTTGTTTCTGGAAAAAGCTCAGGGTAGTGCTCTCTTATCTCGTCCTTCGGCTTCCAAGTCCATTATGAGCCCTTGCGGTGCTGCCATTGCACCTTCACCAGCTCGACCCTCTTGTTCCTCAGATCCTTCGACTTCCTGTCGAGGATAGCTACCGGTCACTCGATGTAGTTCAGGCTGTCATCCACCTAAATATCCTCTAGAGGCACCACTGCAGAGTCGTCTACCAGGAACTTCCGTAGATGGGAGACGTGAAAGGTGCTGTGAATCTGGCTAAGCTCGGCTGGCAGATCCAGCCTATACGCCACCTTTCCCACCCGGGCTGCAGCCCTAAGGGACCGTTGTAACTGGGGCCCAACTTGCCCCGCTTCCTGAACCGGATGACACCCTTCCAAGGTGACACCTTCAGGATGACCATATCCCTGACCTGGAACTCCAGGTCCGAACGGCGCTTGTCGGCATAACTTTTCTGCCGACTCTGAGCAGTCTGAAGCCTGCTCCGGACCTGCTGGATCCTCTCCGTCGTCTTGAGTACTACTTCGGTACTCCCCATGACCCTCTGCCCAACCTCGCCCCAGCATATTTGTAACACCGTAAATTTTCAAACAAAAATTTTCATTTAAAATCACATTAATCTTATTGACAAAATCACAATATTCCCAAAAATATCGAGTTATCAAAAACACATGTTCATAAATTGTTTAAAACACAATCCAGGATCCTCCAAAAAATATCTCCAACTCGCGTGTGTACAATCAAGTCGGTGCCTTCCCGTGATCCTGAGAAGTACCTGAAACATATAACACATAACACGGTAAGCACAAAGCTTAGTGAATTCCCCAAAATACCATACATATCTCATTAGCCTCTCATGGCTATACTCGAATAAGACCCTCCGGTCAATGTGTCTCAGTGGGACCCTCCGGTCCCACAATTGGGGTGGACCCTCTGGTCCTAACTCAGTAAGCTCAGAATAATACACCGCACAAATCATAAAAATATAATGCAGGATATCACAATACTCAATATAAACATATAAGACCCTCCGGTCACACAAAGATTACCACTCTAGGTAAGTATAGTGAGAAGACTCACCTCGTAAGCAAGCAAGCAAAAACCTCATACACAAATCTCGAACTAGCCTCCGCCTAACACATAGGATAATTATCTCTAATTAACACTTAAATCATGACTCTAAATAAACTAAGTTATTTTCTCTCTCAAACTCTGGGAATGCGTAAAAAACCTTTTTACCCCTCCATGGTCCCCATAAACCCTATATTAACCGAACCCGAAAGTCAAAAGAAGTCAACACTCGAGTCAATAGTCCATGTTGACTCGACTCTCCGAGTGCATCTATGTGACTCGTCGAGTCCCCTCGTTTCCTCTGAAATGTCGCGAAAATCCAACTTAACTCATCGAGTTGTCTCATCAACTGGCCGAGTTACCCATGTCCAGACTCATCGGGAAAAACCCTAGTCGACTCGTCGAGTCAGCTCATTGACTCGGCGAGTCCATTCAGTCTATATTCTCATTCATATATTTTAAGGCAGATCTACAAATCCAAACTCTAGATCTAGCCTCTCAAGGCTCGAATGTCACATAAAGCTACGAGCTTTTACGTTAATGCATGGCATATTAGGCTCATAATACCAATACAAACTCCAACAAGGGTTAAATGCACAAAAGCTTGTCTCTAGCTCAATAAATCTCTGATCTTTGGGCTCACAAGTCCTCCTATAGTCCAAATCTGAGGTTTCAACCTCATGATATACTCAAATAACTCATGGTCACAAAATAGATGGGAGAAAACCCTAAAAACCTCCCTAAACTAAGATCTCACAAAGGAAAGGTGAAGATAGAAGCTTTTTACCTTTGCACTGAAGCTAATCACTGAAGAAATCTGGATCTATAGCCCCTCCTTGATCAAACACACCAAGCTCTCCAAATCTCCTTTCAAAGATGCACAAAACCACTCAATATAACCTTTCTCTTTCTCTCTCTCTCTCTCTCTCTCTCTCTCTCTCACACACACACACACACACACAAATCAATCTGATCGATTAGGGTTTCACACAGGGGAGTTGGGTGGCTGGTGAGGCGAAAATGAGGGCTTACGGCCCTTTAAATAGGAAAGAAACCCGAAAGATTAGGGTTTGTACTTACAACGCCTACTCGTCGAGTTGGTCTCTCTGATTCGCCGAGTTGGTTGTAAAACCCACGTGGTCAATTTGACTCTATTCGACGAGTTGGGGCACCCACTCATCGAGTTGCTCATTTAACTCATAAATAATTATATAAATATTATACATGGGAGTCGGGATGTTATAATATCGGGGTCCTGCACTTCCGCCCGTATAACATCTCGAAGGGAGGACTGTCAATACTCGCGTGGTAGCTATTATTGTAAGAAAACTCTGCCAAGGGAAGGTAGGTATCCCAGCTACCACCGAAGTCTAAAACGCATGCCCGCAGCATATCCTCTAAAGTCTGTATGGTCCGCTTGCTCTGTCCATCCGTCTGCAGGTGAAAAGCGGTGCTAAACTGAAGAGGAGTACCCAACTCGACGTGAAACTTCTTCCAGAATCTGGAAGTGAACTGCACGTCTCGGTCGCAAATCAAGGAAACTGGAACTCCGTGGCGAGATACTAACTCCCTTATGTAGATGTCGGCCAGCTTCTCGGCCGAAATTATCTTCTGGATCGGGATAAAATGAGCACTCTTGGTTAGCCGATCGACGATGACCCAAATAGAATCTACTCCCCGTGCGGTCCTGGGAAGCTTTGTGATGAAATCCATCTATAGGGATGTCCAACGGCTGCGTCTTGCCATGACGTCTCTGGTGCTCAGCCGCGACCTTCCTGCAGGTCAGGCATCTCTCAACATACCAGGCTACATCTCGCTTCATGCAAGGCCACCAATAATCAGGACGAAGATCTCTATACATCTTCGTCGCCCCGGGATGGATAGAAAACCTAGATTTTTGCGCCTCATCCATCAAAACCTGTCGTACTCCTCCCCAGTACGGAACCCAGACCCTCCCGTGCAGGGTCAGCAGTCCCCGACTATCATAGTCAAACGAGGCCACCAGGCCTACGATCCGTTCACACTTCCGGCGCTCCTCCTTCATGCCCTCAACCTGCACCTCTCAGATTCGCTCCAACTGTGGAGTCACTACCATCATCCTCAAGCAAATGTCTCTGATCGGGGTTGCCTTGCGACTAAGCGCATCGGCCACAACATTGGCCTTCCCCGGGTGGTAGAGAATCTCATAATCGTAATTCTTCACCACATATAGCCACCGACGATACTTCATGTTCAGATTCAGCCGATCCATGAGGTACCTCAAACTGTTGTGGTCCGTGTAAATGGTACATCGGACCCCATAGAGGTAATGTCGCCAAATCTTGAGGGCGAAAATAACCGCCCCCAACTCCAGATCGTGCATTGGTTAGTTCACCTCGTGAGGCTTCAACTGCCTCGAAGCGTAGGCGATAACATGCCCTCTCCGCATCAATACCGCGCCCAAACCTGTAATAGACGCATCGCAGTACGCTACAAAATCCTCCACGCCCTCTGGCAGGCTAGGATCGGCGCCTCGCACAACCTTTGCCTCAATGTCTCAAACGCTGCCTGCTGCTCAGGCCCCCATCGAAAGACCACAACCTTCTTCGTCAACTGGGTCAAGGGTACGTCTATCTTGGAGAAGTCCTGAATGAATCTCCGGTAATAGCCTGCCAATCCAAGGAAACTACGAATCTTAGATGGAGACTTCGAAACCTCCCATCTCATCACGGCCTCTACTTTGGCCGGGTCAACCAAAATACCGTTCTGGTTGACAAGGTTCCCAAGAAATTTCACGTCGTGCAACCAGAACTCACACTTGGAGAACTTGGCGTACAAACTCTCCCTCCTCAAGGTATCCAACACCTCTCGCAAGTCCTCCTCATGCTGCTCCTGCGTTTTGGAATAAACCAAGATGTCATCAATGAAAACTATCACAGACCGATCCAGCATCGGTCTGCATATGCGGTTCATGAGGTCCATGAACGCGGTAGGAGCATTGGTGAGCCCGAAGGGCATCACCACGAACTCGCAGTGGCCATAGCGAGTCCGAAAAGCAGTATTATATACATCTTCGTCTCTAACCCTCATCTAATGGTAGCCCGAACATAAATCTATCTTGGAAAACGAAGATGCCCCTCGTAGCTGGTCGAAGAGATCATCAATCCTCGGGATGGGGTAACGATTCTTCACCGTCGCCTTGTTCAGCTCCCGGTAATCTATACACATCCAATGCGACCCATACTTATTCTTCACAAATAGGATCGGGGCTCCCCAGGGTGAACTGCTCGGCCTAATGAATCACTTGTCTAACAGCTCCTGCAGCTGTGTAGGCTCCTCCTGCGTCTCAGGAGGAGCCAACCGATATGGTGCCTTGGCTATTAGAGCCGCACCAGGACCAGGTCGATCCTAAACTCTACCTGTCTCTCCGGGGGTATTCCAGGCAACTCCTCTGGAAATATGTCTGAGTACTCTCGCACTACTAGTACATCACTAACAGTCTCCTTACCCGCCTCCCAGGTATCCATAACGTAGGCGACATACCCTGCGCAACCCTGTTGTAGGTAGCGCCTAGCCCTCGCTGCTGAACATATAGCTGGTCCACGTTGCGGTCTCTCGCCCTGAATCACCAGCTCTTCCCCACTTGGGGTCCTGACCCGTACCAACTGCTGTGCACAGTCGATCACCGCCCCATTAGGGCTCAACCAGTCCATGCCTATGATAACCTTGTTCCCACGCAACGGAATGGGAACCAAGTCTACTAGGTAGCGCTCCTCATACAGCCTCAAAACACAATCTCTGAAAACCTCTGATGCTCATACTGATCGGTCGTCAGCAATCTCGACCTCTAGAGGACAATCCAACATGCCCAAAGACTCAAGAAACCTCTTGCTAAGTGCAAGAGAGAAAAATGATCGGGTAGCCCCCGAATCGAATAACACCTGAACTGGGATACCGTTCACATGGAATGATCCCGTAACCACCATCCGGTATGGCGTGCGCCTCCTCGGTGGTCAGCTGGAACGCTCGGCTCCTCACTACTGGAGCATCTGACTTGCCCTACCAGCAATCTGTGATCTGTAGGGTCGAGGGAGCTGTCGCCGCCACTGGCGCTGCTGATACTAGTCTCGGGCAATCGGCCTTTTTATGGCCCTTCTGATTGCAGTGGAAGCAAATCAGGTCTGATGTCTGGAATGTGGGGGTAGGGGCAGTGTAATCCTTTCTAAAGTGCCCAGTCTTGCCACACTTGTAGCAGCCCGATGATCCGAATCTACAAACTCCCTCATGGGTCTTTCCGCACTTCCCACAGCGGCCCCGGCCCTGTTGGCCCTTCGACCTAGTGTCGGATCCCTTGGGTTTCTTCCCCAAAACCCCAATAACCTGCCCAGTCCCTACCTTCCTTTTCCTGAGGTGCTCTATATCAATCTCCCTCTCCCTCGTCCTCGCGATCATGTCATCTAATGTCGGGCATGCCGAGTAGCTGACATGTTTCCGAATGTCAGCCCTCAACATGTCATGGTACCGAGTCTTCCTCATATCCTCATCCCCTACATACCGTGACACCAGTAAATCCCTTTCCCTGAACTTGGAGGTAATCTCCGCCAACAACTCAGTATTCTGTTTCATGTCAAGAAACTCCCTGGCCAGCTGCTTAAGCTCCACAGTCGGCGCAAACTCAGCCCTAAACCTGGCCATAAAATCCGACCAAGTCATAGCCTCAATGGCTGGGTCTTCTAGTGAATCACCAACTGACTCCCACCAATCTCTAGCTCTGTCTCTCAAACAACCTGCATCATACCGGACCTTCGATCCCTCCGGGCAGAAGCTCGTCAACTGTTCAGACTCGATGTCTGCTATCCACCTCCTGGAAATAATGGGGTCCTTCACCCCGTGAAAGTCTGGCGCACCACATCCCCTAAAGTCCTTGAAGGAGAGTGTACGTGTCCCCGCCTGGCCAGATGCCATGTCACTCCTGAACGCCCTGAGGCGATCCTCCATAAGCGCGATAATCCCTTCCTTGATCGACCCAAAAATCATCGGGGTCGCCTCAAGGATGCCTCTCGTGATCTCAGACGCGATTAACTTGCGTAGTCCGTCATCAACTGGGTCATAGATAATCTCGAGAGGTCTCACACACTCTACAAGTTCCCTGGTTCTATCTCGGCCCTCCTTGATTCGAGTACGGATCCTCTGCTTTGAGTAATACGGGCCCATACTACCTTCCATATCTATCCATACTTTCGTCAAGGATTGCTTCGAGTTCACCAAGTCCCTTCTACTACTGTTGCACTCAGTGCTAATCTCATCCTAGGCTTACCCTAGGGTAACTCTCCAACCCACTCTTCGCCATCAGCTGCATAAGAAGTCCCTGTCATCTCTCCCTAACTAGCTCGCGAATAAGATTACATATTACTAAGACCAGATAATTCTTCGAATGAGAGGTCTCTCCCTACAGCGGTTAGACTCAAATGAGAGATGCGAAATAGGGCTAAACCTAACCCTCTGAAATTATTTAATCCTCGTAATATGTAACTTAACGTATTCATTTACTAGTTAATTAAGGATAACTAGAACTCCTAATAACACAAAGTAAGCAGCATTCGGGCATTGAGTAACCCAAACCAAGCATATCCTATCCAGTGTATCATATCACTAACTACTCAGTACTATCATGCAGCTCAATAAGCACACACAACAGGCATATCAGGCATCTTCATAGATCCTTAGCCCTATTCTAGCATGCAGTTCTCATACACATACAGTAGGCATAAAAGGAATCCTTCCTAGATCCTTAGCCCTAATCTAGCTCTCATAATCATATCACATCATAACATAAAATGTATGGGTATCTTGGGGAAAACTTACTTGAGCTCGGCCAGTTGCACGCATTATACACCTTGTTCTTTCTCAAAACTCTTTACTTTAATTTTGGAAAAACTATTTTGTGAAATCTTTCAAACCCTCGATTTGAGTCCATATACTCCCGAAAGTGTATCCGAATCCCTCAAACCAAGGCTCTGATACCAACTTGTAACATCCCAAATTTAAAGACCAAAAATTTCATTTTTGATAAAACGATTTACAAAAACAATTATAAGAAAACATCATCGAGTCACATCATTTCATAAAACCATAACTACATGTCTCAAAATCATATCATAGAAATAGTAACAGTATCAGAGTACAATCCCAAGAATCTGATAATGCGGAAATCATGTGTGTGTGATGCGCTGCTACCGTGCCAGCTCCTTCCCCTTTGATGAAGAGGTACCTGAAAACAAAACTGAAAACTGTTAGCACGAAGCTTAGTGAGTTCCCCCATCATACCACATACCATACATAACACATACTGCCAGGCATATCTGGGTGCCCGACCTACCCTGATGAGCATAGCGGGGTGCTCAACCTACCCCTGCTAGGCATACCGGGGTGCCTAACCTACCCCTGTCAGACATACTGAGGTGTCCGACCTACCCCTCCGATTTATCTCAACCGGTTACGGGGACTATTTCACCCCTACTACTACCACATAAAAACATAACATAATCATACTGTCAGGCATATCGGGGTGCCCGACTTACCCCTTGGCCCTATCGACCGGATATGGAGACTGTTCCCCCTACTACCACTATCACATAACATCATATCATACTAGCACATAAAACATAACAAATAGTGGCAAACCAGACAATTATCACGAAGACAATCATCCACAATCACTTCTACTAGTGGGCCGGCATTGTGGCCTTAGACCCACTTCTACTAGAAGGTGAGTTCATCTCAATGTCGTGTAGTATCTGAACTATCCTCGGTGCTGGGATCAACTCCTCTCAAACTCCTCAAAATCCTACATATAACAACCTTCCTTAACTACAATTTCATAATCTTAACCCTTTCAGGGGTCAACTTAGGTCAAAGTCAGAGTCAAGGTTAAAACCCTGGTCAAAGTCAACATCTGGTTGACTTAACTCGTCGAGTTGGCCCACCAACTCGTCGAGTTCCATAATCCACAAAATCCTAGAACTTCGATCCTACTCGTCGAGTCTTTCAAGAACTTGTAGAGTTCTCCATCATACAGAATTGGGACCTTTTTGCTCATGACTCGCCGAGCTCATCCTTGAACTCGTTGAGTCCTGCTTCATATAAGTTGGAATTTTGGCCCATGACTCGTCGAGTTCTTCCTTGAATCGTCGAGCTCTTCTTCATATAAGTTGGGACATTGCCTTGAAATAGCCGAGTTCATCCTTGAACTCGTCGAGTTCTTTGATCTTCAAGTCCACATTCACGTCCATCTTGTTGAGTCCTCTTCTAGACTCAACCAGATTTCTCAGAAACAAAAAAGGTTGGGGGATCCATGACCCGACTCGCCGAGTCCTATGAACGACTCGTCGACTCCCCGAAAGTCCAAGTCTATCCAGTCAATTTCAGTCGGGCTTAATGCATCCAGAACATAGATCAGACCTCATAAGATCGATATAGCATGTAAAGTTACAAACTTTACATGCATGCATGGTCTAACTAGTCCATAAAGTCCTAAAAAGTGTTCCATAAGATGCATGGGACTCCCATGGCCATAAAGTTGGCACCTTTATGCCATGGAGTCCCTCTAAGACTCTGGATCCGAAGTCCTAACACCAAAACAAGCTTGCATCCATGAATGGTTCCATAATGAGCTCCAAATGGCCCTAAACTACCTCATGGAGAGATCTAATGAATGATTGAACAAGGTATATACTTTTTACCTCAAATGAGCTGGGAATGTGACAAAGTCTCTGGATCTGGATCTGGTTGATTCCTCTTGATCTCCCAAGCTTCCTCTTTCTTCTTACGCTTCAAAAACACATAAATGGCTCAAAAGCTCAAGAACACTCACAAACTGATTAGGGTTTCGAGAATAGGGTCTGAAGGTGATGGAGGCTGGAGTGGAGGCCATATAAGATGTTTAAATAGGGTACAAACCCTAAAATTTAGGGTTTCATTCAAACAGCTCTACTTGTCGAGTCGGGGCTTATAACTCGTCGAGTAGACTCTGCCACCCGCGTCCAAGATTCGCCCATACTCGACGAGTTTGGGGCCTCCAACTCGTCGACTCCCAGTATAAAAATGCAAAAACTTATATTAAAAATATGTACCGGGAACCGGGCGTTACACTAACCTTGCATTATGTCACTGATAACTAGGAATCAAGATCCATGACCATTCGTCGACATCAACAACCTTGCCTACGAATATGAAGGCGGCTCCCAACATGAGACCCAACCATTGATGCTAACCCTAACACATGTCTTACGTCCTGTTGACACAAAGGACACATATTTGATCTATCTCCCAGGTTCCGTGTTGTACCACTAATAAACTGGAATTCGAAATCCTCGACCGATTGATGATGCTACAACCCCTCACACGGTCGCACCTTGAGACTCAAACCAAGAGTCCAGCTGACAAAGGCTATCCTAACCTAACCATCATTATGGCTCCAACAATATACTTCTAGGGATGAGCATACGACCTGTGGGACCGGACCGGACCTGGACCGAACCGGATTATCATATTAGTCGGTCGGTTTTCTAGTTTGGGTTTTATCAATAATCGCGTTTCAGGTTTGGACCGGACCGTACCCGAATTAAAGGATTGAACCCGGACCGGACCGGAAAAACAAAAGGTATTTTCTTTTTTTTGATCGACAAACAGTAAGCGAGAATTACCAAAATAAAAAAAATGTTGTTCGATTGAATTGATTCGGCCTCCCCTGTGGATCACATTATAACGTCAATTTTTTTTTGTTTCAGCCTCTTCTCTTGATCGCATTATGGTGTCGATTTTTTTCTCTAAAAACCAAAAGTAATTTCCTAGTACAATTTTTTTTAATAAAAATAGTGCACTTCTTTTTTTAGAAAAAAAATAATGTAGTATTTTTTAAATAAAAATAATGTTGTTAAGTGCAAATTTTTTATAAAAATTGTGCAGCTTTTTTTTTTAAAATAGAGAGTTAAGTGCATATTTTTTTATATAAAAATAGTGCAGTTTTTTTTATTTACAAAAATAGTGTATTTTTTTAATAATGTTTGTATTTGTTTGCATACACCTAATTTGCACGTTTTCTAGTTAGATTCCCGCAACGTACCGTTGTATTCATATTCTTTTATGTCTTTTTTTGTGTCTTCGGGCCGGTCCGGTCCGGGTTCGGCCCGTTGTTCATCCCTATATACTTTGCAACTCGGGTACCCATCAATCTAACTATAGAAACCCTTCCCTAAGACTGAGGATCATTCTCTTGTCATACGTACCCCTAGTATATAACTAGGATCACCACAACAACACATAGAAAGATTTCAGAACATCCCGATTGTGGATTTCAAAAAATTTCAATATTGTATTTCTGCCAAAAAGACCTTGAATACGCACTTGACTTCCCACAAATTCATCACTAACATACAGCTTTCACGAGCGTAATAATGGTCAATCGAAGAATCTTGCGTTGCATCCAAAATCCCACGCCGGTTCAGGTGTACAACCACCGACAAATCCTTCAAGACATTCACAACGAACTTCCAGATCTAAAATCTCAAGATCAATACCCAACATTCGTAACTAGACTCCTACTAAATAGCCCTTAAGAAAACGGGGGGATGGGTGGGTCCACCAATACAAACATTCAGCAAGAGACCTTCGCTGCACAACTAAAACTTCCATCCGGAACAAAATTTTCTATCCCCATGATCCAACTAGCTGGTCATTGAGCCTCCCGACCCCCAAAAATGTTATAACGCCCAACCATGCAAAATACTAACGATCTGAGACCAAAGAGTCTCAAACATATGACTACTAGGTCCCACCTGCATGATTCAAACACTCACTGGTTCACGATAGACCGTGACACCATCTAATCCACTAGAATGTTAATATCACATAACACACTAATCTTGCCATCATTCCATCACTGGTCTGGAGACTCGCGATTAGCACCACATGCCCTTAGCAAAACCTTAAACGCCTGAATGATCCGCTCACCCAAGATAACTTAACCAGACGGAACTCGCCCATGGGTCTCACCCAAGCTAACATAAGAAAATGGGCCTCGCCCACAATCAAGAGCTATATAAGCCTAAACATCGTCACATCTCTAACAGCTTTCATGCCTTAACACGGAGCAGCTAACCAATAATAATGGGTTCGACTCAACCCAAGCGAATGTTGTGACCCTCCCACTGTCTTATAATCACCATCGCTACGTACTACATCATCCGAATGAATTACCTAACCAAAAATCTGTAGATTTCCATGGGCCTACCCCATGGTTTTTCCAACAATCCAAGAATTACCTAACCAAAAATCAACATGGGCCGGAACCCTAGCCTGCTTAACCAAATCAGGCGTTTTGGTCGTGCTTTGACCCCAAAGTCTTACTCAGACCAGAAACAGGTTGAGAGGCTCTCATACAACCCTCAACCTGATCCAAGACAAGAACCTCGAATGTGTTGTTGCCAATGCTTCACGTCTTCGGACAAGACAACTTGATTCCTCAACATTTTATCCACTGATTACAACTGACCAATGAACATTATTCCTCGCATAAGCTTCGAATTAACCAACAACCAGGACTGTTTACCCTCTTACCCTTGGATAAGAAACTCCAAGTTGACTTGCACTTGGAAATATTCCCATTAATCCCAAGCGATTCTCCCCTACTTGGATTCAGGTACACCTTGATAACTTTATAACCATTCAATTTTACCAAGCCAACCTGAACCTCACTACTTTGATTCTTACATCCACGACTGACATTACTGGGCACAAGAGAACCCGATGCATCCCTTGATTAATGTCGCTGCAACATTTGAACTCCATTTAGTATTGAACAAAGTCCATGCGAAAGTGCATCAATCATACCTTGAAGTTGGCTGATAGATCAACTATAACTTTTCCCCTACAAAATATAGCGGTCGGTACAACGGGCTAACCAACCTGTCTATAGATATCCAACTTGAGCGACTCAATCATGTTGAGTATATGGGTTGTGCCATTGGGCTTAGTTAGTTCGGTCCATATGTAATCACGGTTTGGGCCTGTCCAGCCGTGTTCTGTTTTGAGGGTTTAGTATATATAATGCATGCATGCATTATATTAATTACGTTTCTTGAATATTTCCTTTGACAAGTACTGTAACCCTAGCACGCCTCTAAAGTAGAAGTTCTTCATCGAGCTCTTCTGAGGTGTTGATGTTTTAATCATTCGACATTCGTTTAATTCATAGTGGTGTTCATTGTTTTCTATTACTTGTTACTGTCTAATTGATATCTGTTTGAATCTATCGATCTTAGAGAATATTTTTCTCATCAATTGGTATCAGAGCAGGAGGCTGTGTAAATCATACGCATCTCTTCTGTTTGAAGAATTTTCTTAGGGTTTCCGCTTTTATTGGATCTGTTAAGCCGTCATTCCTTCATTGACGTTGTTCATAGATCTCGATATTACCCTATTCAATCTTTACAAGTCTGATTCTTAGCAGATATCTGAAAAAGGTTATCATGTCTCACGAAGATTCACAAACCAATCCGATCAATATCTCCAACAGCATTGGATCTACAACCAGAATCCCGATTCTATACACTCAAGATTATGAAGCTTAGACGCATCACTTTGAGGACTACGTCGTTGGTTCCGAAGACAATGGTTATCTTATCTGGGAAGCAATAACATTGGGTCCTTTTGTTCATTCTGGTACAAATAAAACTATTAAGACTCAAACGGAGTACAACAAACTCTTAACTGACGTGGAGAAGATTCCTCAAGACGAAAAAGATAAGTTGTTGTGTAATGTTAAAGCCATGAGAATGATCCGATTTGCTTTACAGTCTCATACTTTTCGTTTGGTAAGCTCATGCACCACGACACAAGAGATCTAGGATAGACTTAAAGAGTTGTATTCCACTGATGAAGATCTAGAGCATTCTATCCAAACTCTATTGCTCTCTGAGTTCGGTGCTTTCCTACAAAATCCTGATGAAAAAATTATTCAGGCATTCGATCGTTTCAACCATCTTTTGAGCAAGATGATCAAGCATGGCATTGGAAGAGAAGTGATCGAACAGAAGGTCACATTTATGAATGGTTTAAGACCCGGATGGATGGTTGTGGTATCAACGGTGAAGGCTGACGAGCAATTTAAAACCTATTCACTGGCGAAGATGGTAGGTATTCTCAAGTCTCATGAAAGTGTTGTGACTAAGGAAGCGAAAGTGGTGTCTGGTATGGGATCCCTGGCCCTTCTCTCTAA
Organism: Lactuca virosa; assembly: GCF_052849685.1. Lineage (NCBI taxonomy): Eukaryota > Viridiplantae > Streptophyta > Magnoliopsida > Asterales > Asteraceae > Lactuca > Lactuca virosa. The sequence goes on along the minus strand of NC_136430.1, from coordinate 244,508,238 downwards.
GGCGAAGAATGTGGCAGAGGATGAAGAAGAGTCAGAGATGTCAGAATGTGATCTGAAAAGCGAAGAGTATGCAATGATGGTTTCCAACCCGAAGCAGTTTGCTCGCAAAAATTTTCCTATTGCCAAGAACCGAAACTGGCAGGGAAGTTATAGCTCAGAAAAGGCGAAAGAGGAGATCAAAAATACTCCTCAGAAAGAAGAAGAGAAGAAGGAGAGCAAACTGGTAGGAGACTCCGGATACGATTGCAACTTCTTCCATGGCAAAAACCACTTTGCCAAAGATTGTATGTTAAGAAAGCTATCGGAGAAGAAGGAGGGTGAAGATGATGAAGCATACTATATGAGCACGCTGGAGGAGATAAAGAAGAAGAAAGCCACTAACAGTTTGATGAATGCTTTGATTGTGAAGGAGAACGTTGTGGATGATGAGTTCGGTGGCGTAGAGGTCTGGTCTACAGACTCTGAAGATGAAGAAGTACGTAAACCCACACATGGCAAGGCATTTGTGGCGAAAGAAAAGAGTACTGATTTTGCTGGGAGATGCTTGGTGGTGACAGCTGGAGTGTCATAAATGAGGGGCTACACAACCGAAGGTGAGTATGATGAAGCGAATCAGAAGGAAGATAAGTGTTTTGCTGCCAAACCTGTGAGCGAGAGGATCAATGACTGCGATCAGTTGATCAAGAAGGTACATTCCATTCTCGAATCACTTAAAATACCTGTAACAAACTATGAAAAGGAATTAAACGACTTGAAATTCAAATTTTCTAGTTTAAGTGGTAGTCTAATGCGAACACGCCTCACAAATGCTAACCTAACCGATCAAATTAGCAGGGTGACATCCAAGAATGAGGAGCGAAGGATGTTGATAGAGAAGACGGAGTTAGAGTTAGTTAGGACGAGAGATAAAGTTATTTATTTGCAACATGATAACTTGGAACTTATAAAACAAAGAAAATTTTTTTGATTAATTGCTAAACGTTTATATACTAATATTACTCAATTGCATTTAGACTGTGAAATCGGCAAAAAGTTTCACAAAATGATTTTGCCCTTCCTGGAGTTAAAGGAGGACGAAGTTGATATTGATGGTTATAACTGTGAATCTATTGTTTCTTCAGATAACATCTGTGACGCCTACAGGGTTGGTCTGGACAAAATCGAGTCCTTTACCAAGTCCAAAGACCATAAGGACATGCTTAAAAATCTTTTGGACGAGAATGATAAATTGAAAATCAAGACCGAAACCATACAAAAATTTGACTCATTGAATGCGAAGTTAAGTTCAGAAAACAAAATAAATGTTGAAAACACTTCTGAATTTGACGAGGACAGTGATATGAGTGAAATTTCTATAGAGGATGTGGTTGACTGTTCAGAATTTGTCAAGAGCGAAACCGAACCTACCAAAGGTCTTATATCTGAGATTTCGGTTGAGTTCGCTCGAGTGCTCCAAGATAAATCCAAAGTTCTGAAACCGAAAGTAGTGGTTTATCAAAAGGTACAAGCTGTTCCAAATCAGGTATACACCATGTCAGGAGTTACTCAGAAACACACAGCCGAACTGACAGCCATAGTAAACGAAGATAACGCAGATGGTTGTGATAATTATTTTTGGTCTGCTCCAATCAACAATGCAGATGAGACTGTCGGTTTATCAGAGAGAACCTCATGGAGGGTTAAAGGCAGATACGTGGAAGAACCACTCAACAAGCCTACAAGCTTTGATCTACCAAGCACAAGTGGTACCAAAGAAATCCCAAGCGAACCAATGATGGCTGCAAGCGAAACCTCTTCATTGAAGAGCGAAACTCATGCTGAGAGACCAAAGCCAAGAGAAAACATACACAAGTCTCAAAAGCAGCTTGCTGAATAAAAACGCCAGCAAAACAAAAGATATCAAAAGAATCTCAATGAAAGGAAGTAGTTTTGGAACTCCCAAAACTCCAATTATGTTTGCACAGAAAAGGCGTCAAATCTCAAGGCGAAAGCTGTATCAAAGGATAATTCTGATCCATGCACTCTCTGCCAATCCTGCAGTCAAGCGAACCGAAAGCCTAGTTTCGGTCCCAATTCTTGCAGCAACAAGAACCGAAAGACTAGTTTCGGTCCCAAGACTAACCTTGATAAGAACCAAAAGACAAGTTTCGGTCCTAAATCACATCCTCCTCATTCTCGACCAAAGCAGAATCCTAACAAGGATGTCAAGGATAGCAAGGGAAAAGGGAAGCTCGTCTCTGAAGATAAAACGCAAACAAAGAAGACGTCAGCTAACCCTAAGAATCATGAAAAGAAGTCCGATAAGAATCAAAACAAAAATCCTCAATCTGATATAAACAAAATCAAGGTCTTTACCATCAAAAGGAAAGACGAAACCACACTAATAAAAAGAACTTATATGGTTGATCTTTCTATTGCTATTCCCTGTTCTGTAAAAGGCTCACGTGGACCCAAGCAACTTTGGGTTCCTAAATCTGCTTGATTTTTGCAGGTTATAAGTGACGAGCAGTTCGAAGACGAATGGTACATTGATAGTGGCTGCTCACGTCACATGACAGGAAGGAGGGAAGAGCTAAGGGAGTTTTGGGCTCTTAAGGATGGTGGATGTGTCAAATACGGGAATAATTCATATTGCACAATCAAAGGCTACAAAATGATCACAAACGGAGAATTCTCGATCCGTAAGGTAGCATACGTAGAGGGATTGCACCACAATCTCATCAGTGTCTCTCAACTGGTTGTGGGAACTGGCTTGAAGGTCTCATTCGATGATGAAGGTTCGGAGATTGTTGAAAAGAAGACGAAGTCTGTCTTGTTAAAATCCAAGCGAAAAGGCGAAATGTATCCTCTAAATCTTAACCCAATTCGAGGAAAGCCAGATGTATGCCTTTTAATGAAAGCACACTCTGATGAAAGTTGGCTATGGCACCGAAGGCTCTCACATCTCAACTTTAAGGATATCAACAAGTTGGTTGTCGGTTATCATGTACGAGGACTTCCACTCCTCAAATTTGATAAGGAACACTTGTGCGTAGCATGCGAGATGGGAAAGCAAAGCCGAAAGATTCATCCTACAATTGTCAACACAAAGATCATCGAATCTATTGAGCTGCTTCACATCGATCTATGTGGTCCTTTGGCCATAGAAAGCATCGGTAGTACTAAGTACATTTTAGTTATTGTTGATGACTTTTCACGTTTCACCTGGGCTTTCTTTCTTAAACAGAAATCAGAGGCAACTCCAAAGATCAAAGCATTTATAAAGCAAGTGGAACTTCAATTGCTAAAGGTGGTTAGAAATGTTCGAAGTGACTATGGGCTGGAATTCAAAAACCAAGAGTTTGATGAATTTCTCATTGAAAAGAGAGTGTCTCACAACTTCTCTGCTCCCTATACTCCATAGCAAAATGGCGTAGTTGAAAGGTGAAATCGTTCATTGTGTGAAGCGGCCCGAACCATGCTTAGTTTCGCTTCTCTACCTCTGTACTTCTGGGCTGATGCAATTGCTGCTGCGTGCTATACTCAGAACCGAACCTTCCTCAACAAGAGATTTTCCATCACTCCATACGAAATCTTGAATAATCGCAAGCCAAATGTCAAGTTCTTCCATGTGTTCGGTTCAAGGTGCTTTATTTTCAACTCCAAAGAGAACCGAAACAAGTTCGATGTAAAGGCAGATGAAGGGATTTTTCTTGGTTACTCTCTAACTTCAAAGGCATATAGGGTTCTGAATAAACGTTCAAAGAAACTTGAAGAAACCTACTATGTCACTTTTGATGATAATTATGTGAAGAAAATGCAACAGCAAAGTACCAACGGAGGAAATCTTTCCACAATTAGGTCAAGTCTCAGTTCCAATTTCCAATCTATTTGAAGAATACATATTGCTCTTTGATAAACCAGAGAGAGCAATTCATTCTGAGGCAAAAGCAGCTGACAACAAGATCGACAACTTGAAGAAAATTATCGATGAAGCAGCAAAAGAAATGGAAAGCGAACATCAAGGACCAATCGAACAACCAGGTCAAAGCGAACCTCACAGTCTAAGCGAACCTCAAAGCTCAAGCGAACCTCAAGTTCAAGACGAACCCCAAAGCTTGAGTGATCCTACTCATAAATTTTCTACATTCCGGGGGGAGAGTTCATCTACACCAACGCGACCTGACTTACCATTCCAGGGGGAGAAACCATCTCCAACAATGACCCATGAAAGTCCAGTCGAGGGGGAGAATTCTGAACCAGATGTTGAGGTTGTTTCGTCATTCAAGGGGGAGAAAAACAATACAAATGACGAAGATTATAAATCAGAATTCGAAGAAGAAATAAATGCCGAATTGGATCCTGCCTATGATCCAAACTACCCTCCTCTCACAAAATGGACAAAAGATCATCCAAAAACTCAAGTAATCGGTGAAATATCTGAAGGAGTTATTACTCGGTCTAAAATAAAAGCAAAGCAAACTGCTCTGTTCTCTCAAGTAGAATTTTGCATGTTTAATTCGTTCATCTCGAAAATAGAACCAAAAACAGTTAATATTGCACTCGATCACTTTGATTGGGTACATGCAATGCAAGACGAACTCCACGAGTTTGAGCGAAATCGAGTCTGAGACTGATTCCCACACCAAAGGATGCATCTGTGGTTGGATTAAAATGGGTATTCAGAAACAAGATAGATAAAGAGGGGAATGTAATTCGTAACAAGGCGAGGCTGGTAGTCAAGGGATATTGTCAGGAAGAAGGTATAGATTACGAAGAAATCTTCGCTCCTGTAGCAAGGCTAGAATCAGTTCGGATCTTTCTGCCATACGCTGCTCACAAGAATTTTGAAGTCTTTCAAATGGACGTCAAATGTGCATTCTTGAATGGAGAACTAGAGGAGACTGTATACGTTGAGCAACCACCGGGTTTCGTGAACGAAAGGTACCTTGATCATTGCTATATTCTGGATAAAGTCGTCTATGGTTTGAAGCAAGCTCCTAGAGCCTGGTATGAAACCCTTACTCGATTTCAAAAAATGTCCAAGTTTAAACAAGGTTCAGCTGACCCAACCTTCTTTCGCAAGAAAGAGGGTGACCACCTAATGATTGTCCAAATTTACGTTGATGATATCATCTTCGGTTCCACGAATCCTAGCCTCACAGCTGAATTCAGGAAGTTGATGGAGACTAAGTTTGAGATGAGCTCAATGGGTCCAATTAACTTTTTCCTTGGCTTGAACATTAGACAGGGACCCGAAGGCATATTTATCAATCAGGAGGCTTACACAAAGACCCTACTGGCTAAGTTTGGCATGATGGGAGATTCCAAAGTAAAGGTTCCTATGGTATTTGGAACGAAGTTAACACCATCTTTGGAGAAACCGACTGTAGATATGACCCTCTATCGGCAAATAATAAGGTCTCTAATGTATCTAATAGCTAGTAGACCAGATATTATGTTTTCTGTTTGTTATTGTGCCAGGTTCCAAGCTAATCCACGCGAACCTCATATGATGGCTGTTAAGAACATCTTCAGCTATTTGAAGCGAACCTCTTCTCTCGGTCTATGGTATCCTGCTAAATCAGGATTTTTTGTTCAAGCATTCTCTGATGCTGATCTTGGAGGATGTGGTTTGGACCGAAAGAGCACTACAGGCGGATGTCAATTCCTTGATGGTAAACTCGTCAGCTGGCGGTCCAAGAAACAAACATGCGTTTCACTCTCTACAGCCGAAGCTAAATATATTGCTGCAGCATCTTGTACTTCACAGGTCATTTGGATACAAAGCCAACTTAGAGACTATGGCCTAAACATGAAGAAGATTCCACTTTATTGTGACTCAGAAAGCGCTATTCGGATATGTCACAATCCAATGTAACACTCCAAAATGAAACATATAGCACTGAGATACCATTTCATCAAAGATCATGTTGAAGATGGTAATGTGGAAATCCACTTTGTTAGATCTGCTGATCAACTAGCTGACATCTTCACAAAAGCCTTACCTGAAGCAAGTTTTAATAAAATTCTCCAAGGCTTAGGAATTATGGAAGCTGAATCAGTACCGAAACTACTTTCGCCTCAGTAAAATTGAACAAGCGAAATAGAGCGAACGCTCGGTCTATTTCGGCTCCTGATTTTCGGGAACCGAAATGAACCGAACGTGAAATAGAGCGAACGCTCGGTCTATTTCGGTTCCTGATTTTTTTGGGAACCGAAATGAACCGAACGCTCGGTCTATTTCGCTTCACTACTTTTAGGTGAAGTTTCGGTTGTATAGTTTTTACAATATATATGTCTTTTCTCACTTCATTTCTTCTCATAACACTCAAAAAATATTTTCCTTTCTGTTTTTAATTCTTTTTCAGATAATTCATAAAACTCAAAAATATTTTCCTTTCTGTTTTTAATTCTTTTTCAGAAAATTCATAAAACTCAAAAATATTTTCCTTTCTGTTTTTAATTCTTTTTCAGAAAATTCATAAAACTCAAAAATATTTTCCTTTCTGTTTTTATTCCTTTTCAGAATATTCATAAAATCCAAAAGTTTTTTTTTGTTTTTGTTGCTTTATATTAAAATCAAAAATTCCAAAAATATCACTGAAAGGTATCATCGATCATTCAAATGATGGAGTTGGGACAGGTATACATTTCTTTATCTAAGTACTAGCTAAGTGTCCCTAGAAGCATGCTGCTGTATGTAGACCAATGCCTCAAAGACTTCAAGTGAAGCCTTACTGATTTGATATACACAAATCAAATCTTCCCAATCAGGCTGATAAAATCACTTATGTCATGAGCTACCTTACTCGTCTCACATTAAGTTAAGAGTTGTCTGCTCGGTCCTTACTATATAGCAGAGGTACTTTCGGTTCTTTAACCTCCTTATCACTCTTCTCCATCTCATTTCGGTTCATCATCGTAACCCTTGAGACTCTCAGAATTTACCACTGAGGTTTATGGTTACACAACATCTGTGTTAATGAACTTAGCTTTGTTTCACCACGTGCTAAGTGAAACCCAAAATCCAACACCAATAACGAATTGACGGTGAACAATCAAATGTTCTATTTTTCACCCACGTTTTAACGAAACCACTTTAATGGAAGGTACCAAGAAATATCTTTTTAATTTTTGTGCGATCTTTATGAAATTGTCTGACACCCAGGCTTTTCTTCCCATAAGATCCACTATATATTTTTTTGTTTTTGAGATTTCTACATTTATCACCAAGTCACTGAATATATTATCTAACCTACTTGTTTAATAGGCTACACTGGTCTCACAAGTACTTCATCCCACTTTTGGTCTTATGTCAAGTACTGAAGTTCGGTTGAAGCTAAGCCACCCATTATAGCTTAAATTTGAAAAGATGCCTTTCAATGTTTCTTAATAAACTTTTGATCGTAATTCAACGGGAAACCACACAGATACTTCTAAATCTCACTTGACTTTGAAGGAAGCGATTCGTGCCCGGGATCCATAGTTTCGTGTCTAAATAGACATCACTTAAATCCCACAAATACTTTGTAACTTCCGGATTTCCAGGTATTATGTTTTGATCATTTATTTTGAGTTAAAGAGAGGGACTCGACGAGTTGAAGCTTAGACTCGTCGAATAGGATCGCGATTGCTGACTGGATTAATGAATGGACTCGACGAGTCGGAAAGGGTGGACTCGACGAGTCCGCGCTGTGGGCTGAAACCCTAAATCCACGGGCCTGTACCCTATTTAAAGGACCTTATGGCCCTTATTTGCGGCTACCTTCGTCCTTGAGAGTACCAGAGCATTTGTGAGTCTTGTGAGTGAGAAAAGAGGCCATTGTTCACCATTTCTTGTGTGTTTTAGTAGGAAGGAAGGAGGAAGGACAAGTTAGGCGGGTTGGGGAGCTTGGATCTACTTCCATTTGATCAGAGGAAGCTGTTGGAGGTATCAATCTGTGCTTATTCTCGTATTTATGATGATTTAGTTGAATCTAGGGTTTCTTTATGCATTATTTAGCTTGAATCTGGAGTGTGTGAGTTCCCAAGGTGAAATGATTCTTAGATCTAGACCTTAAGAGGTCCAGAGAGTCCCTATCACTCTACTTTATGCCATCCATTTGGAGTTATGAGCCTAGGTGGCCATTTTAGTAGTTATTTCACCAAAAGAAGCCTTGGGTGCGTTGCATGTGAGTCAAGATTCGACCTTTACGTGGTTATTGGTCGTGGGGAAGTCAGATCTATAGTTTAGAAAAGCAGATCTGACCTCAGAAGGTCATTTGAGTGTTGTCATGGGAGCAACTCGCCGAGTTCATAAGTGGACTCGACGAGTCGAGTCGGGGTTGCCCCGTGATTCGTTGTAGAGTAACCCGGCGAGTGGAGGAGGGACTCGACGTGCCAAGTGAGGCTTAGAAGGATTCAGAGGACCCGTGGACTCGCCGAGTCGCCCGTATGCACTCGACGAGTCTGGTCAAAGTTTGACCGTTGACTAGAGTTGACTTCGTTTACTTTTAGGGTTGAGTCAATCTTTGGACTTGTGAGCCGTTGGAGGGGTAGAATGGTCTTTTACCCTTCTTAGAGAACTTAGAGAGGGATTAGCCTAGTCTTTGAAAGTCATATTAATTAGAGTAATTATTTTATGTGATTAGGCGAAGGCTAGATCAGTATTTCCGAGTTCGAGGTTTACCGAATTATCCGAGGTGAGTCTTCTCACTATACTTTACCTTGAGTGGTAAGTAGAGTTATGTGACAGAGTATTTTGTATGCTATGTATGTGATGTGTTGCACTACATTATTTCTATGTGATTTATGCTGTGTGTATTCCAGAGTTTACAGAGTTAGGACCGGAAGGTCCACAGATTTAGGACCAGAGGGTCCACAGAGTTAGGGCCAGTGGGCCCACAGAGTTATAGCCTTGAGTGGCTAATATGTGTTATATGTGGTATTTTGGGGAACTCACTAAGCATTTATGCTTACAGTGTTTTGTGTTATGTGTTTCAGGTACCAGTGAGGATCGCGGGAAGGCACCGACATGATCAGTACACACTTGTGGAGTTTTTATGTATTGTGATCTTGGGATGAATTTTATGGATTTGATATGTGATACATTGAGATTGATAATATTTATGAATGAAATTATATTTTTAAAAGTGAAAAATTGTTATGGAATTTACGTTGTTACAAGTTGGTATCAGAGCCTTGGTTTGAGGGATTCGGATGCACCTTCGGGCGCATTTGAACTCAAACTGAGGGTTTGAGAAACTTTTCGAAATAAAACAAAATTTTTCTAAAGGAATAAAAGGTTTTGAAAAGAGCAGAGCAGAGCAGTGTGTACGATCAGCCAGCACCCGAACGGTGATTTCCCAAAATACCTTTATATTATGTGTTATGAGATATGATATGATATGTTATGCATGCTAGGGTAGGCTAGGTATTCTTATTAGGACTAGAGTGGCCTGATTTGTGATGCCTTAGCCTAGGGGTTTTGCTGCTAGGAGATGCTTGAGAGTGAGTAGATAGCAGCGAGGAGCTTGTGAGAGGTCTGCTAGAGAGTAGCCTATGCATAGTAAGAGTAGAGTACTTGGGATTTTGGATCCTAGGAGGAGGACTTGGGGTGAATACTGATGCGGTGTGGATGGTAGTATTGGGCCCGTACTACTGAAGACATCGGATCAGTGCACAGTCCAAGTAAGAATCCTTAGGGTACTAAGGAAAAAGTAGGGCTGAGTTGTCGAGTGTGAGTATGCTCGAGCGAGTCTCTGATAATTCTTATGTTGTATTTCAGAGACATCATGGTTGGGACACACCACAAACCAGAGACCAGCGATGTGAGTGACGAGGAGCTTCGTCAGATGATCCACGAGGAGGTGGTTGCGGCTATCTGCGCAGAGATTCCGGAGATGTTTGGGTCTATTAAGACCACATTGATTGAGACCTTTGATGAGAGATACACAGCGGTTACTGAGGCTGCAGCCGCTGCAGCTACCGTAGTTGTTGCTGCTGCTAGACCTCAGGGTGGTGATGCGTTGCTATTCCGGGAGTTCAGCAACACGAAGCCACCATAGTTTGATGGGACGCAGGATCCGATTGCTGCGATGAGATGGGTTTCTGACATCGAGGGATGCTTATATACGTGTTCTTGTCTAGAGCATCTGAGAGTTCGGTTCGCACTGAACCAGCTTCGCTTGGGAGCGAAGGACTGGTGGAAGTTTGTGACAGCGCACTATTCTTCTGCAGAGCTTGCCGCGGTGACCTGGGAGAGGTTCACCGCTATGTTTCGTGATGAGTACGTTCCCCCGGTGGAAAGGGAACGGTTGGCCCAGGAGTTCTGGACCCTCAAGCAGGGTACTGATTCTGTTACTCTGATCACCAGGATGTTCCATGAGAGGGCGATGTTCTGCCCTAAGCACGTGTCTTCCGAGCAGGCACGTATGAGTCGGTATTTGAGCATTTTGAGGAGAGACATCCGCGAGTTTGTGGCGAACTCGTCGTACCGGACATTTGCCGAGCTTCACTCGAATGCTCGGAAGAGGGAGATAGAGCTTGAGACTCAGGCTAGGGAGGAGGCGGACTCTCAGGGGAGGGATAGGCGACCGGCACAGTCCCAGCCGGCAGCCAAGCGGGCCAAGCCCGCCGATTTGAGATCAGGGAACCAGAAGGGCCGCACTTGTGGCAAGTGCGGCAAGGGTCGTGAGGGGATTTGTAGAGCAGGGTCTTGCTACAAGTGTGACATGGAGGGGCACATGGCCAAGGATTACCCCAAGGGGTTTGCAGTCTGTTTCCACTGCAACCAGACCGGACACCGGAAGGCCGAGTGTCCGCAGCTGCGGGGGTCAGCACAGGGAGCATCGCAGGGATCTGCCCCTGCTACTGTACGAGCTACCGAGAGTCGGCCGGTGAAGGCCGAGGCACCGAAGGCACGAGGGAGAGCCTTCCAGTTGACAGCGAAGGAGGTCCGCGCAGCGCCCGATGTCGTGGCTGGTATGTATTCTTTCATGTATTTATTTTGAGTTTGAGATATTGTGCTTATATTATGATATGCGTAGGTACTCTTCTTGTGAATTCTGTACCTGCCTTGGTGTTATTTGACTCGGGTGCGAGTCGATCTTTTGTATCATTAGCCTTTAGTCAGCACATCAGTATCCGTCGAGAGGCGTTGAGTCGACCTCTGCGAGTTTCCATAGCTGACAAGAGAGCGGTGTATGCCACAAATGTGATTCGAGGATGTGTACTCGAGATCTTTGGCGTTGAGTTTCCGATTGATTTGGTCCCGATTGCGATGGGAGATGTCTGTGTCATCGTGGGCATGGACTGGTTGAGCAGATTTGGAGCGGTTATCGACTACGAGCGACAGCTGGTGACCATACGAGACCCTAGTAGGGGAGTTCTTACGGTGTACGGCGAGGGTACCCGTTCTGGGTCAGCGTTTTGCTCGGCCGCTAGAGCGAGGCAGAGCCTACAGCAGGGCTGTAGTGGGTTTGTGGCTTATGTGATGGATATGAGGTTTGATGCGGAGAGGCCAAGATCGGTCGATGAGGTTCTGATAGTGTGTGAGTTCCCGGATGTTTTCCCCGAGGAGTTGCCAGGTGTGCCTCCCGAGAGGCAAGTAGAGTTCCGTATCGATTTGGTTCCGGGGGCAGCGCCTATTGCCAATGCGCCCTATCGCCTTGCGCCTCCAGAGATACAGGAGTTATCCTCGCAGCTTCAGGAGCTGCTGGGGAAGGGGTTTATTCGAACGAGTAGCTCGCCATGGGGAGCGCCGATCCTTTTTGTAAAGAAAAAGGATGACTCACACCGGATGTGCATTGATTACCGGGAGTTGAAGAAGTTAACGGTCAAGAACTGTTACCCCTTACCGAGGATCGATGATTTGTTCGATCAGTTGCAGGGAGCGTCTTGGTTCTCCAAGATCGATCTGAGGTCTGGATATCATCAGATGAGAGTGCGTGATGAGGATATCCAGAAGACGGCGTTCAGGACTCGTTATGGGCATTACGAGTTCGTGGTGATGCCTTTCGGGCTCACCAATGCACCGGTGGCGTTCATGGATCTCATGAACAGGGTGTGCAGACCGATGTTGGATCGTTCGGTGATAGTGTTCATTGATGATATATTGGTGTATTCGAGATCCAGAGAGCAGCATGAGGAGCATTTGAGGGAGATCCTTGGAGTTCTAAGATCGGAGAAGCTTTACGCCAAATTCTCCAAGTGTGGTTTCTGGTTACGAGAGGTCCAGTTCCTGGGACATCTCGTTAACCAGAATGGGATATTGGTCGATCCGGCCAAGATTGAGGCGGTGATGAGTTGGGAGTGCCGAGATCCCCCACCGAGATCAGGAGTTTTCTGGGGTTGGCCGGCTATTATAGGAGATTTATTAAAGATTTCTCCAAGATTGTTGTTCCTCTCACCAGGTTGACCCGGAAGGGCATGGCTTTTAGTTGGGGCCTAGAGCAGCAGGCCTCCTTCGAGACACTTCGCCAGAGATTATGCGAAGCCCCGGTGTTAGCCCTTCCGAAGGGGATGGAGGATTTTGTAGTGTATTGTGACGCGTCGATATCGGGATTGGGTGCACTGCTGATGCAGAGAGGGCATGTGATAGCATACGCATCGAGGCAGCTGAAGCCTCATGAGGCGAGGTATCCTACTCACGATCTGGAGTTGGGGGATGTGGTGTTCGCCCTCAAGATCTGGCGTCACTATTTGTATGGGGTCCGGTGTACCATATACACGGATCACAAGAGCTTGAAGTATTTGATGGATCAGCCCAACCTGAATATGCGCCAGAGGAGATGGTTGGATGTGGTAAAGGATTATGAGTGTGAGATCCTGTACCACCCGGGCAAGGCTAACGTTGTAGCCGATGCCCTGAGTCGTAGGGCGGAGAGTGCCCTGATACGTGATGTTTGTTTGAGGTTGACGGTGATGACTCCGGTGTTGGACACCATTCGGGAGGCTCAAGTTGAGGCCATGAGGCCGGAGAACCGCAAGAGAAAGCGGGTGGTCGGGCAGGTGTCTGAGTTCGTTGCCGATAGCCGAGGGCTTATGACCTTTCAGGGTCGGATTTGGGTGCCATTTGAGGGCGGGGCACGTACCATTCTGATGGAGGAGGAACACAGATCGAGGTTCTCGATCCATCCCGAGGCCACTAAGATGTATTTGGACCTAAAGAGAGACTATTGGTGGCCCTGTATGAAGAGGGATGTTGCGTGGTTCGTGGAGAGGTGCTTGACCTGTCGCAGGGTTAAGGCCGAGCACCAGCGTCCGCATGGCAAGTTGCAGCCACTTGAGGTTCCCCAGTGGAAGTGGGAACAGATTTCCATGGATTTTATCACCAAATTGCCGAGGACTGTGAGGGGTGTTGATGCAATTTGGGTGATCGTTGACCGGCTGACGAAGAGCGCTCATTTCCTTGCCATCAGTGAGAGCTCTTCCGCAGAGAGGCTGGCAGAATTGTATGTGAGAGAGGTGGTATCGTGGCATGGAGTACCGATCTCGATTTTGTCAGATCGAGATGTGCGATTCACTTCCAGGTTCTTGAAGAAATTCCATGAGGAGTTGGGTACGAGGCTGCATTTCAGTACCGCATACCACCCACAGATGGATGGACAGAGTGAGCGGACGATTCAGATGCTCGAGGATGTGCCCCTGGTTCAAGTCCAGTGGCAACATCGGAGAGGGTCCGAGCTGACTTGGGAGCCGGAATTGGAGATGCGGGAGCAGCATCCAGAGTTCTTTGCAGGGCAAGACTTCGAGGGCGAAGTCTGATTCTAGTGGGGGAGAATTGTAATATCCGGATTTCCAGGTATTATGTTTTGATCATTTATTTTGAGTTAAAGAGAGGGACTCGACGAGTTGAAGCTTAGACTCGTCGAGTAGGATCGCGATTACTGACTGGATTAATGAATGGACTCGACGAGTCGGAGAGGGTGGACTCGACGAGTCCACGCTGTGGGCTGAAAGGACCTTATGGCCCTTATTTGCGGCTACCTTCGTCCTTGAGAGTACTAGAGTATCTATGAGTCTTGTGAGTGAGAAAAGAGACCATTGTTCACCATTTCTTGTGTGTTTTAGCAAGAAGGAAGGAGGAAGTACAAGCTAGGCGGGTTGGGGAGCTTGGATCTACTTCCATTTGATCAGAGGAAGCTGTTGGAGGTATCAATCTGTGCTTATTCTCGTATTTATGATGATTTAGTTGAATCTAGGGTTTCTTTATGCATTATTTAACTTGAATCTGGAGTGTGTGAGGTCCCAAGGTGAAATGATTCTTAGATCTGGACCTTAAGAGGTCCAGAGAGTCCCTATCACTCTGCTTTATGCCATCCCTTTGGAGTTATGATCCTAGGTGGCCATTTTAGTAGTTATTTCACCAAAAGAAGCCTTGGGTGCGTTGCATGTGAGTCAAGATTCGACCTTTACGTGGTTATTGGTCGTGGGGAAGTCAGATCTATAGTTTAGAAAAGCAGATCTGACCTCAGGAGGTCATTTGAGTGTTGTCATGGGAGCAACTCGCTGAGTTCATAAGTGGACTCGACGAGTCGAGTCGGGGTTGCCCCACGATTCGTTGCAGAGTAACCCGGCGAGTGGAGGAGGGACTCGACGTGCCAAGTGAGGCTTAGAAGGATTCAGAGGACCCGCGTGGACTCGCCGAGTCACCCGTATGCACTCGATGATTCTGGTCAAAGTTTGACCGTTGACTAGAGTTGACTTCGTTGACTTTTAGGGTTGAGTCAATGTTTGGACTTGTGAGCTATTGGAGGGGTAGAATGGTCTTTTACCCTTCTTAGAGAACTTAGATAGGGATTAGCCTAGTCTTTGAAAGTCGTATTAATTAGAGTAATTATTTTATGTGATTAGGCGAAGGCTAGATCAGTATTTCCGAGTTCGAGGTTTACCGAATTATCCGAGGTGAGTCTTGTCACTATACTTTACCTTGAGTGGTAAGTAGAGTTATGTGACAGAGTATTTTGTATGCTATGTATGTGATGTGTTGCACTACATTATTTCTATGTGATTTATGTTGTGTGTATTCCAGAGTTTACAGAGTTAGGACCGGAAGGTCCACAGAGTTAGGACCAGAGGGTCCACAGAGTTAGGGCCAGTGGGCCCACAGAGTTATAGCCTCGAGTGGCTAATATGTGTTGTATGTGGTATTTTGGGGAACTCACTAAGCATTTATGCTTACAGTGTTTTGTGTTATGTGTTTCAGGTACCAGTGAGGATCGCGGGAAGGCGCCGGCATGATCAGTACACACTTGTGGAGTTTTTATGTATTGTGATCTTGGGATGAATTTTATGGATTTGATATGTGATACATTGAGATTATTAATATTTATGAATGAAATTATATTTTTAAAAGTGAAAAATTGTTATGGAATTTACGTCGTTACATACTTTTCTTTATTTCTTTTCTATTGGCACACTCTTGCACGAAGATCATTATGATTTTCCCAATTCTTGTTTGTGGTACTAATGGCAATTTTTCAGATTTGATGCTTCGGTTGTAAATGCTATGGTGGTATACAGTGTAAAGGCGCGAACATTTCCAGCCTTATATGTAGCGAAAGGTTTGTCACAGTTTGAAAAGGAGATTGAAAAGTTTTCGAAGTTGAAACGGCGGTAACAAGATAAGATTTCAAACCGGGTCAGTGGATAAGATTTGAAACGGGCGCGTGAATTTGAAACGGTTCCTAACATCACGCCTTATGACATCTTCCTAGGGAAACACAGCTGTCAAATCGCGCTTTTTCAGGCGCCGATTCAGAAGATCGTCAAATCATTACTGTGGATTCTTTCTCTCTCCTGGAGATGGTATATAAGGTTTTCTCACACCCCTTGGACTACTTTACCAATTCACAACTCTCTCAAGAACACACCGGCGAATTTCTACTATTCATCTTCCTCTTCACACTTGCAACAACGGCTGAATCTTCATCTGTTTATGAACAAACTTCCCAGTCCTCTCTTCTCACCATTAAACCGAATCAAACCCTCATCATTGATCTCTCACCTTTCCAGTATGATCCCTACATGCTGCAAGTGGTTGAATGCCTCAAATATTCACCACTTGTAGTAGCCCTAACCCAGGTGGAATATGTTCCAATGTCGCTACTTTCTCAGGTCTACTCAACCGCTGTCTACGATAAAGCCAAGGAGCGCATTTTCTTTGAGATCGTCAATCAAAAGACGTCGATTTCAAAAGCTAGGTTTTGTTTGTTGCTAAGGCTTGCTATCGACGACTCCATAATCAACCCTGATTCCATTACCAACACTCAACTCTTCACAATGTTCTATGATATGGGGTACACTGAGATTCTCACCACTGTCACAAAGTTCAAGAAATCATGTCTTCCTCCTCAGTGGAACGGTCTATTTACCCTCCTCTCTAAGGGTTTATCGGAGAGGGTTGCAGGTTCTGATGGAGCGAGCAAGGCGTTCATGACCCTTCTCTACGGTCTGTACCATGGGGTCAACATGGACTTTGGATCTATCTTATGGTCTCAACTGGTTCAAAGTATCAGTTCTACTTCATGCAACTCTGAAATCTCTTGCGCTAGGTTTTAGAATCTTGTTACTCAATGGGCGATGGAGAAGTTTCACGTTCCAACAATGGTAGACTCACTGATGTCGTCTATTGCTACTTTCCACACGACGAGGATACTTGTCTCAGATCCATCGAAGTTTCTCTTTATTGGTTCGATTCCAAAATCCATGTACAGGTGTGTTTCCGGTGAAAGCACAGTGATTACTGCGTACAAGAAGCTACCTCCTTCAGGGCCAAGGCAGCTATCTCCTGAAATGCAAAGCTCCCTAGACGCAGCAGATAAACCAGCTAAAAGAGGGAAGAAGCCTGAAAGAAAAGGGGAGAAGGAAGGTCAATCCTCTAAAGTTTCAACTCCCAAGAAGTGAAAGTTTGAACAAGCAGCTCCTTCTGCTCCAAAGAAACGCAAGATCAAGAAGAAAGCACACAAGCCGAAGGCTCCTTCTCCTTCTTCAAGTGACTCTGACTACGTTCCATCTGACCCACAGCCCGAACCAGAGTCCAGTGAAGATGACGTTTCTCAACACGAAAGTCCGCCTCGAGGTAATTCACCTCCACCCTCACCAACTCATGAAGGTAACCGAAACTCACCTCCTCCTTCTCCTACACAATCGATTCCTATTACCATTGCTCCCTTCCCTTCTCCCATCTCATCTTCCACTACAACCTCAATTCCAATTCCAACCCCTTTATTCACCGAAGTTACCACAACTACTACTACTCCAAACGAACCTCATGTTCGTGTCAACATATCTGATACGGGGGCATTACTTCTGAATCTGAACCCCCAATTACTTCCAAACTTTTATCCCCACCTCCCTTACACGACTCTGACACTGTTCTTGGAGGAGCAGATATGGAATTTGATTCTGCTTATTTTAGTCCATATCGAGTACAGAGCGATGATGATGATGACGCTCCTGTCACGAAGAGGCATTTAAAGGATCTGAATGACAAGCTTGACCAATTGCTTTCTTCCTCTTCTTCCAATAATGCATACTCTGAAGCAGCTATCAAGGCTCTGTTGGCAACCTTTGTCAAGGAGCATGATACTTCCATTACTAATGTTGTCAAAGCTATCGATGCTTCCACTTCCACATGTCAGAAAGCCTCTACTGCAGTTAAAGACTCCACCAAAGATTGCAAGCAAGCGACCACAAACGTCGAAAAACTAGTTTCTGATGCTCAAATTTTTCTTGACTCTCTTCAGGCTGTAGCTCAGAAGAATGCTCAAACGGTGAATGCTTCTGTTGATAATCTTACCCGCTCGCTTCAGGCTGAAAAGAAGCACTTTGAGGAAACACGCAAAGCAATCCAGACTGCCAACACCGAGCTTCATACATCAGTTGATGCCCGTCTTACTCAACTTGAAGCCGAAATAGCTGTGGAAAACAAGATAATGGATGAGCTGGATCGTCGTACTGCTCAGCTTAAAACTCAGAACTTGAAACTCAAGATGGAAACTAAGGAAATTGAAGAACTCAAGTCAGAGCGAGCAGTGGTTAAAAGCTTTGTTGGTGATGTGCATTCTATTCTATTACATCTTCTGGAAACACATGACTCGGTCCTTATAATCTCGGTTCGACGCCACTTGGCTGAGAAATTGAGACCTGCTCTAGACATTCTTAGCAGGATTGAAAGTGTTCCGGAGCCCGTTGTCCCTTTGAAACAAGGGGGAGAAAATGTCACCCAGGATCAATCACAACAACCTCCAAAAAGCAAACCCATCACCCAAACGAAAGTCACTACTGAACCGAAGGGTAATGAAGCTTCGGGCAGTATGAAGGACAAACGAAAGAAGAAAATTGGTGATGATGATGAGGATGAAATTGATGATGTGACTGATACAGAAGAAACAGTTTCCAAAACCGTAAATCTCAAAATCAAGCCTAATGATCGAGAGATTGAGGAAAAGGTTCGTAAAGCTAAGGAAGAAGTTGATAGGGAGAGGAAACAAAAAGAAGCGAACGATGTATTAGAACAAAGAAAATCTATGTTCCCTCTGTGGACTATGGAAAAGCTTCTGAAGGAGGTAACTGAAGCTCCAAGCACACATTGGCTCGAACCGGTCCTTTCATTTGATCTTGAGAATTCCAAGGATTCTCAATTTGATATGCCAATCACCCGAAAGGCATTCATTTTTCATTGTTTTGAGTCAACAGTTGCCATTCCCTCTCCTGACCCGAAGGTTGATCGAGACTTGCTTGAATACTATCTTGCGTTCTCTCAACCTCAATACCTAACTTGGAGTAAACAGAAGATCACAACAGTCAAGGTGTTGAAACCCACTTCAGCAGGGAAGTTTATAAATATCAAGTTCAAAGTGACCCGAGGCTCAGACAGTTCGGTTCATATGATCTCCGTGGCTGATTTGCCAAATTTGAATCCTCATGACTGGATTCTCCTGAACAATATTTTGTTGACTAATCAAAAAGAGTATGAGCCTATTATAGATCACATCAAACGAATGCTGGAGTTTTATATTATTGAAGTCGCAAAGATGGATCAGGAAATCGCCTCTGCCATAAGAAAGAAGCCCACTGTTAAGCCAATTGGGAAGGCAAGCGACATCAATTTGATGATGAAGGGTAAAATCGATTTCATACAGTCATGTTCATCAGGAGCGAAGGTCAAAAATGCATGTTCGCTCTTGTTGACAAACACATGTTCTCCACTTCCTTCTTGGAGCATATTCTCGATATCATACATGGGTGCGATCAGAACAGTGAAGCCGATAAGAAGATGTTTTCAGATATGCTTCGGTGGTACATTAATTTTCGTCAAACTCTTCTTGCCGTCATCCCCAAGCTATTCAAGACTGTGAAGAAAACCACCATTACTCAACCGAGGTGATCTCTCGCCTCAATTGGCGCAAAGGGGGAGATTGTTGAGTATATGGGTTGCGCCATTGGGCTTAGTTAGTTCGGTCCATATGTAATCACAGTTTGGGCCTATCCAGCCGTGTTCTGTTTTTAGGGTTTAGTATATATAATGCATGCATGCATTATATTAATTACGTTTCTTGAATATTTCCTTTGACAAGTACTGTAACCCTAGCACGCCTCTAAATTAGAAGTTCTTTATCGAGCTCTTCTGAGGTGTTGTTGTTTTAATCATTCGACATTCGTTTGATTCATAGTGGTGTTGTCACACCCCCAAACGAAGGATGGCGGAAACGTCCGGGGGTGGAGGACTTCATGTATAGTATCATAACAACAATTTGCAATAGTGATCAAAGTAAACACAACCAACATAAATATAATTGAAAAAGTTACATCATTGTATGAGTTTACATGTTTCCAAATCAATTACATTATGTTGACAAAAATGAAATGTTTGACGCCTTAACGTCCCATCCTCAAAAGCGTTTGATTACCTGTTTATTGATTTCCTGAGAATACAAGTAATTTTGAAAGAGTGTCAACAATTAAGTTGGTGAGTTCATAAGCTTTTGAAGGTGATGCTAAAATCCTTTTCTTGTAAAAATGATGTTTGTTCAAGAAAGATCCCATATTTTCTTATGTAATGCATTGTAATCTTAAAAGTCAAGACCGAAGTGTACAAGTATTTTAGCATACTTAAAGAAATTTATGCAAGTTTAAATTGACATAAACTCGTTAAATTTAGAAGTAAAACCCGTAAATCTTATGTTTTGTTAATACCACATGTGAGCTATTATAACCATGCTAAGACTAGTTTAGATGGCCTCGTAACACGACGTTCTTCAGGCGTCGCACGTTAAATGACACTTGTCACCACAGACCTGCCGGTCTAGCTGTTGCATGCAGCTCAGGTGTGGGTTTGTCAAACCCAATATAGATCTATACACAACTATCACGCTCTCCCTACAAGAGACTTTGGTTATAATTTACAGGACTTTTTGATTTTGTTACTATGAAGGTAACACGAAGCGAATGTCTCACAAATTTATTTATTAACAGATTTACGTGAACTGAAAACCTTTGGTAAAGTGTTTGAATGTAATGAAACATAAACTATACTTATTATAGTTTATTATAATCGTTTATAATGTAAAAGCAACATAAACTATACTTTCATAGTTTATCAAATGTTTGTATGCAATGGATGTAAACTTTGTTTATAACAATAAACTAATTACCATTCTTGTGAAGGTAAAATCCATTTGTTTTCTGATGTATGTCAATACATTAAGACAGACGACATATAATGTAAAAACATATATTCACATAATGATACACACCTTGTTCAACAAGTTACAAGGTGCAAATGAAATTGATAGCATTTTTCTAGTATTAACATTTCTATTACTGTTCTTAGAAAATTTATAGAAAAATCATCAAAGGTCCAAATCAGAATCTGTAAATTCTGAGAGTTTGGAAAATGAGTCTAGTTTGTTTATAAATTTTATTATGATTTTTAGTGACCTCCAACTTGTGTGAAATATTCCTTAATCATAGACTGGTCCGGATTTGTTCTTGAAATGATAGGCAGTTTTGTAAAAATTACCATAAATTGTAGAAAAATCGTATGGAGATGTGCAAGTAGTCATTTTAAAGGTATGAATCTGAACTATTTGCATCTAATACAGTTTTGAAAACTAAAATGTTTAAGTTGACCAAAACAGTCCGTGAATGGAGTTAAACTTTTCTGATGAAGGCTGTTAAGTGAGTTTAGTTGTGTTCTTAGTGTTTTAACTTGTATTCCCCCCCTTAAAACTTAAGAAAACATGAAAAGATAGGGGTATGAACTCACCTTATGTGTTCTTAGTGGATGGATGTTGAAGAAGAGAAGTGTTCAACTCAAGAACACTTAGAAGATGCCTTGAAGAATCGAGAACCTAACATGAAGGTGACGATGTTTGTGTAAGATTTCTATGATTTTGAGTAGAAGGATGTGTAATAATCATAAGAAAGATGATGATACTTACCAAAAGAAGGAGAAAAGCCTTGGAGTATGTCTTGAAGTTCTCGAAATTGAGAGAGAAAGATGAGAGAGTTTGGAGTGTGATTCTTGGTGGAAAATGAGAGAATGAATGAAGTGTGAGGAGAGAGGGTGGATGTTCCAGCTCTAAGAATGTGGGAAATGGCTGGAAATGATGAGAAAGTACATTGACATGACCTAGGCATGGTGGAAGGAGTATGGCTGGTCATGGAGTGGGTGTGGGTGGTTGCTTGTGTCATAATCTAAAGGAAAGTCAACACTCCACCTTTTGTACTTCACCCACTCTTCTTGGATAAGGTTTATCCCCAAAAACGTGTTTAATTAATAAATATGGGGCCTTATATGTTAAAATAAAGTTTTGGGTGAAAATCTCGCGTTAAAATGATGAAAAACGGGCTTAAAATGAAGTAGTAGTCGAAAACCGGGAAGTTGAGGCGAAGCTGCGAGGCTTCTCGCATGAAGGAGCGAAGGTGCGAGGGTTCGGTCCTTCCTGGTGCTGGACCCGAAGGCGAAATGGGCTAGGAAGCGAAATGGAGCGAAGCTGGTCGGAAGCGAAATGGACCGAAGGGTTCGGGTTCGGTTCGCGCGAGGTTCGGGTCCGAGAGGACCTTCGGGTTCGGTCCTTGCGAGGCTCGGTCCGAAAGGCAGGTTCGGTTCTTGGGGCTTCGGCTCAGCAGTTCGGTCCCTATAGGGGACTTTCGGCTCTAAGAGGCTTCGGTCCAAAAGGATGGGTTTCGGGTCCTTAAGCCTATTTTACTCGTTTTTACCCCGTTTTAAGCGGTTTTTGACCCGTTTAAGGGTTGGGATGGCCCAAATGGTTACAAAAAGTCACGGGAACTTTTGAGAGAGATTCGGGAGAGATTTGGGAGAGATTTTTAATAGAGAGAGATAGAGTGAAAACGATCGAGAGAAGTTTCGTTTGTGACATATTTTGAGTGTCCGGCTTCGCAACGCAAGGTCCGTAAGCCCCGTTAAGCCATGTTTTAGTGTCGCACACACTCCCGATGAGTGTGTAATAATGTTTTATCGCTTTGGTTCATTGTTTAGCACTATTAAGGCTACGGAAATTCAAACACGCGAATTTTCCAATTGATGTTTTCTCATTAAAATAGCGAATTGTTCAGTAATTACATAACGTAAACCCTAATATACAAGGGTTGACTGAGTTGACTGGTTTGACTTGTTGACTTAGTTTGACTTTGACTTCACCAGAATTTGACGGTTGTCACAAGTGTTCATTGTTTTCTATTACTTGTTACTGTCTTATTGATATCTGTTTGAATCTATCGATCTTAGAGAATATTTTTCTCATCAAATCACCTTCTAACCTTATCTTTTATATTCCAGAAAGGAACAACTTGCCACAATGAGGTCTTCGCCTAAAAACTTCTGATGCGAGGACCATACGTATATTCCTGAAGGTATGATCCTAACAGCAATTGACCCTACACTTGTCGTCTGACTGATCCTTCATTACCTCGCAACCATGAAGGATCTCAACAAATCCCGAATTCAAAAATACAATATACTACACTGCAACCTAGGACCTATTTGCATTGAAACCATCAAAACCATTTGCACTGAAACCATCAAAACCAATTTAGTTGTTGATACTCCAAGCAAAACACCCACTTCTTCCCTACTTAGCGCTCACTCAATCATGGGCTAACGTATCCCACGTCAAAATCTAAAACTGGCTCATCAAAATACTCTCCAAACATGACTCTCGGTATGCAAAATGGCATATGACAGTCCCACACATGGTAATAACCAGACAATCATAAAGAAACTATGAACCTTAGATGGGGACTTAACACTTCGACTTATACGCCTTTCATACATAATAACATAATCATAAATAATAAAAGCAAAAACGAAAAGACTATGATACATACCAGCAACAACATCTGGTGGAACTCGGTCCTCCTTGGCTATCAACTGAAACGCTTGGCTCCTCACCACTAAAGCACCCACCCTGTCCTCGCGGCCATCACTAATCGTCAGTGTATTTAGAGCAGGTGCCCTCACCACTCCTGTCACACCCCCGAACCAGACGGCGGAAACGTCTGGGGGTTGGGTGACTTCATCTTGTAATATCATCACACTGTATATAATTGAATCAAAGACAACATCATCATCACACATGAAATATAACAACCATCATAGTTTACATTAGTGTGTTGGTTTAAAATTACATTCCAAATGTCAAATGTATGATGATAACAAAAATACACAAAAATCCACGTGTTCTTGAAGACAAACATGCTTAACGATTCCATGAGAATACAAGTTATTTTGAAAACGGTCAACATATATAATGTTGGTAAGAAAAGTTTTGTATCATTTGTAAACTCTAGAAAATCCTATATTTTCCGCAAAAATTGTTTGAGCGTTTTGTTTCAAATCTTTTATTATAGCATGTGTGTTCATGTTTTAAAAATGTATAAAGGGAAAGTTCCATAAATTTCTATATTTTCTGTTGTAAGTATAATGTAAGGTATCGTGATTGTTTCCCAGAAAATCCGATATTTTCTGTCTGTAAAAGAGTTGTAGTCTTTAAACCATAAGACCCGAGTGTCGTAGAAATGAATAGCTCGCACGTGTATCAAAAGTATCGTATATGTATTCCGTAAATTTATACAATGTTTGTTAATCTCTATGTGAGTCGTTATAACCATGCTTGATATGACTGATCTGCCTGTCATGACGTTTTTCAGGCGTCGACTTGTTTAAGGTAAGACATTTGTCACCCTAGACTGGCCACGTCTAGCTGTAGCGAACAGCTCAGGTGCAGGGTTGTCAACCCCGTATAGATCTATACACAAACTCTTGCTCTCCCTCCAGGAGACTCTGGTTATAACTACAGGAATTATTGTTGTATACTAGGTAGGTACGAATGAAAGAACGTCTCACAAGAACCTTAACTAAATTTACGCGAACAGTGTATCACATTGTTTACCGTTTTGGAATAATGTTTCGAGTATGCATTTGATTACAAAACATTGGTGATGGAAATACCATTTGTTTTTATCAAAGTGTCGAGAACATAAGGCCAAATAAGGAGTGGAAATGACGTAATTAACCCATTTGTTATTATAATGCATTGTTCTAGCTCAATTAATATCTAAATTACATAAAAGGTCCACTTTTATTGAAATTTACATTCTTGGCCCAATAAGCTGAGAATTTACATTATAAGTCCATTTTTGATAAAAAAATGACACTTTAGGCCCATTAAGACCGAAAGTTTACATTTAAGCGCCCATTTTGAATAAAATGACATTTTTAGCCCACTTTTGTTACAAATAACATTTTCGGACCAAATATATTGGAAATGATATTTTTGCCCCAAATAAATTGGAAACGACATTTTCGGCCCAAATTTAATAAAAATGACATTTTAGTCCATAAAGGCCAAAAATTATGTTTTAGGCCCATGAAACCGTAAGTTTCTAAATAAGGTCCATTTTTATGAAAATTGATCATCTTAGCCCATTAAAACCGTGAAGGCCTAAATAGAAGCCCATTTTGTGAAAATTAACACTTTTGGCCCCTTTAAAATCATGAATATCATAAAGATCCATTTTTATCTAAAAATGACCCTTTTGGTCCTCTCAAAACCGTGAGATAACATAAAGACTTCACTTTTTGTTTATTTGTCAAATTTGGCCCTTTTTACGATTTTATTTAGTTTCCTAGTATTACTTAACATGTTTAATCCTTTCAACTTCATAGTAAGTTTCATAAAGTGATTTAGTTTCCAAGCATCACCAAGTTTCAATAGATATTTCGAGTTTGGTGAAGGTTTAACATGTTTTCATAGAAAAATCACAACATATAACATAAAAATACACACATACATGCATAAATACTTAGATCTAACACAAAAGCAACTTGTATCCTCCCCCAAAAACATAGTAAAACCGAAAACAAGGGGATATGAACTCACATTGGTGATGGATTCGGTTTTGAAGAAGAGAAGGAGGTGTTTTCGGTCTAGCAAGCTCCCTTGATGAGATTTTCGGACTTATGGAGTTCTAGGAAGCAAAAACCATGAAATGGAGTGATTATGAGTGATAAGTTTATCATAAAATGAAGTTACAAACCTTAAATAGAAAGTAACTTACCAAAAATGTACGAACTTTGAAGAAGTGTTTCTTGAACAAACACACAAGCACACACGAATTTTTGAAGAGGAAGGATGAGTGAGTTCTAGAGAGAATTTAGAAATGAGATAAAGTGTGAAATGGAGTGTGGAAGGTTGGAGGTCTCGGCCGAGATCTAGAGAGGGAAGAGAGTAAGAGAGTTAGAGGTTATTACATGGAGGATTAGCTTCAAATTCATAGATGTTTGGTGGTTATTGCATGGATTACCATCATGCAATTATGAGGTGTCATGAATTAATCCCTTCATTTGTTTTTTTTTCTTTTTTTTTACATATATATATATATATATATATATATATATATATATATATATATGTATATATAACCGAGAACGGAGAGAGGGAAATATTAGGCTTGGATTGGGTATTTGGCAACCGAGGCTGCTTCGGCCCAATCAAGATTTTTCGGCCCATTGGACCCACATTTATGTTTACGGCCCAAGATGATAAAAGGAATGGGTTTTCGGCCCATTACAATTATTTATGTGGTTTTCGACCCAATAAGGCCCATGATGAGTCTTATGGCCCAAAATGCTATAGTTTAATGAATGTGGGTCCAACTTAGGCCCAAATGTGTATTCTTGGCGCAAAAGAACCAAGTTGAGGGTTTATTGGTCTATTAGGCCCAATAAGGGTATCCTGGTCCAATAAGAGATTTGAACCGGAAAGTTAGGGTTACAACCCAAATGTTGAGTGAATGTAGTGCATTGATTTAGGTTTAGAGCTTCACGAGTGAGTTTTGATTCAAATTGTTGTTTTTGAATGAATAACTTGCATTGTATCACATTAGGGTTACAATGTATGCTATAAGTCAAATACACATGGACAGAATTTCCTAGCCCTAAAATGCTAGTTATGACATCATCCCCCCGTTAGAGGGGATTTCGTCCCGAAATTCTTTTGGAAGTTGATCTTAAGAGCTAGATAAAAGGTGAGGGTACTTTTGCATCATTTGATCTTCGCGCTCCCATGTGAGTTCCGGTCCGCGTTTAGCATTTCATCGAACCTTCACAATCGGAATGCGACTTTGTTTTGTATGCTTTACTTCTCTGTCCATAATTTCAACCGGTTCTTCAATGAACAGGAGATTCTCGTTCACTTGAATTTCATCCAAGAGGACAACGAGGTTTTCATCGGATAAGCACTTTTTTAGATTTGACACGTGGAACACGGGGTGTACGTTGCTGAGCTCCGTAGGTAGCTGCAGCTTATAAGCCACCGGACCAATCCGGGCAAGAATCTTGAATGGTCCAATGTATCGTGGATTTAGTTTTCCCCGCTTCCCAAAATAGATCATCCCTTTCCAGGGAGAGACTTTCGATAGTACCCGATCCCCGACTTGAAATTCCAGAGGCTTTTGCCGTTTGACCGCATAGCTCTTTTGTCGGTCTCGCGATGCTTGGAGTCGTGCCTTGATTTGAACTATTTTCTCTGTTGTTTCCCGAATGATTTTAGGTCCTGTAAGAGTGTTGTTTTAGTGTTTGCCTTCTTGCCAGCTGAGTGTCTCCCACCTCAGCCCAGCAAAGAGGCGATCTGCATTTTCGGCCATACAAGGCTTCAAAAGGAGCAACCTCAATGCTTGTGTGATAGCTGTTGTTGTATGATAATTCTATTAGGGGAAAATGGGTATCCCATGCCTTGCCAAAATCGATCACAAAGGCTCGGAGCATGTCTTCAAGCGTTTGAATTGTTCGCTCACTCTGGTCGTCGGTCTGGGGGTGATAAGCAGCGCTCATATCAAGCTGGGTCCCCAGTACCTTCTGAAGCGACTGCCAAAATCGAGAGGTGAACCTACTATCCCGATCAGAGATAATGGATATCGACACCCCATGCATTCTTACCACTTCCTATATGTAGATTCGTGTTAACCATTCCATCTTGTATGACTCTTTCATTGGTAGGAAATGGGCGGATTTGGTTAACCGATCGACAATCACGCAGATAGCGTTCAATCCGTCTGTTGTCTTGGGTAATTTGGTTATGAAATCCATGGTAATCCTTTCCCATTTCCACTCGGGTATTACTGGTTGTTGTAACAATCCCGAGGGCTTCTGATATTCCACTTTAACTTTGGCACAAGTGAGACACTTGCCCACATAGGTGGCAATTTCTCCTTTCATGTTCGGCCACCAATAATGTTGTTTAATGTCCAGGTACATCTTATCAGAAACTGGGTGGACGGAGTATCGTGTCTTATGAGCTTCATTCATGGTCACGTCTCTGAATCCCCTAAATTTTGGAATATAGATTCGATTCATGAAATAGTAAGCTCCGTCTTCTTTGACTTCGAGATTTTTATCCATTCCACGCAGTGCTTCATTTGCGGCATTTTCCGACTTCAATTCCTCCAGTTGAGCTTCTTTGATTTGTGAGGTTAGGTGGGAGTGGATGGTTATTGTTAGTGTTTTCACTCAGCGACCCGAGTATTCTTTTCTGCTTAAGGCATCGCCACCACGTTGGCCTTGCCTGGGTGGTACTTGATCTCGCATTCATAATCATTTAGCAGCTCAACCCACCTTTTCTGCCTCATGTTTAGCTCCTTTTGATTTAGAATGTGCTGGAGGCTTTTGTGGTCCGTTAAGATGGTGTACTTTGTACCATAAAGGTAGTGCCTCCAAATTTTTAGGCTGAAGACCACAGTTCCCAGCTCGAGATCATGGGTAGTGTAATTTACCTCGTGTGTCTTCAATTGTCTGGACGCATAAGCTATCACTTTTCCACGCTGCATAAGAACACAACCTAACCCTTGATTCGAAGCGTCGCAATATACTACGAAGTCTTCAGTTCCCTCTGGTAAAGATAGCACTGGAGCACTACAAAGGGCTCACTTCAAGGTTTGAAAAGCAGCTTCTTGTTTGTCAGTCCAGTTGAAGGGTACGCCTTTTTGTGTTAGAGTGGTGAGGGGCTTGGCAATCTTGGAGAAGTTTTGAATAAACCTTCGGTAGTAGCCTGCAAGGCCCAAGAATTTTCGGACTTCTTTTGGCGTTTTCAGAATCGTACAGCCTTCAATAGCTTTGATCTTGGAAGGATCCACATAAATTCCTTCCTCACTGACTACATGACCCAAGAAGTTGACACTGCGAATCCAAAACTCGCATTTGGAGAGTTTTGTGTATATCTTTTCAGCTCTAAGAGTTTCCAAGATCTGACGTAGGTACTGACCGTGCTCCTCCTTACTTCGAGAGTATATGAGTATGTCATCAATGAAAACGATTACAAAATTATCGAGGAATGGGAGGCAGACTCGATTCATGAGGTCCATAAATGTTGCAGGAGCATTTGTCAGTCCGAAGGGCATAACAACGAATTCATAATGACCATATCGGGTTCGGAAATCAGTTTTTGGAATATCTTCTTCCCGGACTCGTAGCTGATGATAACCGGACCTTAGATATATTTTAGAAAAATAAATAGCTCCTTGAAGCTGGTCGAATAGATTGTCAATCCGAGGGAGTGGATATCGGTTCTTGATGGTGAGTTTGTTCAACTCCCGATAGTTGATGCACATTCTGAAGGATCCGTCCTTGTTTTCGACAAACAAGACCGGGGCTCCCCAGGGTGAGAAGCTCGGCCTGATGAATCCTTTGTCTAGAATTTAGCTTAATTGACTGGATAACTCCTGCATTTCGGCGGGAGCCAACCTGTAGGGTGATTTGGCAATTGATGTGGCTCCCGGTAGTAGGTCAATTCGAAATTCGACCTGTCTTTCTGGGGGTATTCCCGGAAAGTCTTCAGGAAATACGTCCGAAAAGTCACATTCCACTGGGATATCTTTGATGTTTATTTCCTCTTTTGTTTTATCAACAACGTGGGCGAGGAAGGCATAATTTTTCTTGTGCAGGCATTTTTGTGCCTTGATGCACGAGATAAGACGGAGATTGGCGCCAGGTTTATCACCGTAGATTATTAGGATTCCGTGGTTGGGGAGGTGAAGGCGAACGGCCTTCTCGTGGCACATAATATCAGCATGGTGGGGGCTTAACCAATCCTTGCCGATTATCATATCAAAACTCCTAATATTAATTGGCATCAAATCTATTTGAAATGAGTGGTTGTTTAATGTTAATATGCATCCTACGTAAACGTCTTTGGTTGTTTCGGTTTTCCCATTAGCCATCTCCACCGTGAAGGCTTCGCTTAGCTTTTGGGGTTGTTGGTTTAGTAAGTGTTTGAATTTGTGGCTCACGAAACTCCGCTCAGCCCTACTATCAAATAAAATGCATGTGTAAGTGTTGTTGAGGGGAAACGTATCAGTAACAACCGTCGGGTCTTGAACTACCTCTCCTTGACCCAATGCCAGGACCCTGCCTGATCCTCCTACTCCTTGGTTGTTGGCTTTGGGGCAATTTCACCTAAAATGGCAAGTTCCTCCACATCCATAACAAGTATGACTGGCCCCGGCGTTATTATTGTTGTTGTTGTTGTTGTTTGGCTGTTTGGTTCTGTTGGGGTTGAGATCTGCAGTACCGGGCGGTGTGCCCCTTCCGGTTGCAGTTGGTACACTGCATTTATGTGCACTCGCCATTGTGGTGGTAGTTGCACTTGTTACATTTTGGTAAGGTTCCTGAGTATGGCCTGGTAGTATTTTGCACAGATGAGGTTGGAGCAGCTAGTGCTGGCGCAACTTGAGCGATAGCAGCGTGGACTGCTACAGTTTGCTGCTTTTTGGAGGATCCCTGGTTCTGTCGCCCCTTTCGTTTGTTTTTCCCATTTTTCTTGTTATTCCCTTCCTTCTTGGTCTCAGTCTCAACAGTTTTGGTACTCTTCTTGTTGCCATGATCGTAAAGCTTTTGAGCTAGCCTCTTTGCACTGTCAAAAGTCTCAGGGTTTGCTGCAATCATGTTTCCTTGGATTAGGGAAGTTAATCCCAAATGAAACGCTCAATCTTCTTTCCCTCCGAAGTGATCATACCCGGGCACAGAAGGGCTAGTTCGCTGAATCTTGAGATGTACGCCTCGATGTATGAGTTTTGCACTGTGAGGTTCCATAATTATTATTCTAGTTTCTGTACTTCCCCACGGGGACAGTATTCTGCCATCAACATCTCTTTAAGTTCTCCCCAAGGCATAGCGTTTGCGACTGGCAAAGTCATGGCCTTCACATGACCATTCCACTAAGATAGGGCTTGGTCAACAGATGTGCAGGCTGCGAACTTCACCTTTCTTTCCTCCGGGCATTCACAGATTTCAAAGACAGACTCGGTCTTTTCAATCCAGCGCTTCAAGGCTATCACGCCAATAGTTCCATTGAATGTTCGAGGTTTGGCATTTGAGAAATCTTTGTAGGTGTAGACTTTTGTAGATCCTTGGTTCATTGGTTTGAGCTTCCAGTTCCTTGACCATAACGGCCACCGTTGTTTCCATTATGAAAATGAGTCAATGTTACGGTGACCGCAGCCGATACTGCTGCCTGGAATGCAGCAGAGTTTACCTCCGGCAACGGCGGTGATAGTGGTGGTGCCGTGTTGTTTCCACGTACCGGTCTTTGAGGCATCTTCTGTCATGGAACAGGAAGATGGTGAGCACATAGTGGTTCATGGTTTCAAGTTTCCTTTGGCATATAGCGGTTTCGGTGGTTCGGTTGTGCATAGAAGTGAATTCATACAATATCATGGAACAAGGAAAATAGAACACATAGCAGATAACAACATCACAAATAAAACATAGAACCATTTCATTAATGATAAACTTTGTAGTACAATGCATGAAAATTCGCCTTGGAAGGCGTACAGTACATAAGGAAAATAAAATTTGTCAGCATAACGGCTCTATGAGTAGTGTAGTCACCTAATCATAGAGTCGATTAATAGTACAAAGAGAGAGGGTCCTATCGATAGGGGTGATGAAGAGAGAGCAACTCCTAGTCACGGCGTACGACATCTGGTAGAGCTGATGATGAGGTGGATGCGCCCTGAAGTTTGGCCAGATGACGCTCGGTAGCACGTAGTCGGGCCTCCAACGCTGCCTGTCTCTCCTGGTAGTCCCTAACCACCTCATGTGTCAGTCTCTCTGCGTGCTCAACTGCAGCTCTCATTGCAACCATCTGACCGACGGTCGCCTGTACTTGCTCACCTTTATCACACGTCCTCCTAACCATCACTAGTAGGGCTCGGTCTGCAGGTCCTCCGTGACTAAGGTCGTAATAGTCCCGGTTCATGCCGAATGGGGGACGCATCCCCTGCTGTCGACTCCATCTCCAGATGTCATATGCCCATAGGGGCGTAGGTCCGTTGGGACCCATCCTATGCGGGGGCACCCTAGCTACGTATGGTGGATTGATGTCTTCGGACTCCGCGTCCGAGTCATCTGCATCATCCCCGTCAGACTCCTCCTCCTCGAAGTCCACCACTAGTTATGATGGTCCCTCCTCGGGTTCCTCATCTGGTTCCTCTTCTGGTTCCGGCTCTAGCCATCCTCTGTTCCCCTGGTTGGGGAAGTAAGTATCTCCGGAGTGATGAAATCCAGCCACAGAGTCTACAAAGAACTATATGAATGCAGGAAAATGGATAGCATGCAAGAATACTCCTATAGTATTTTAATTGTTTCTGTTTGAGTTCCTTAAAAACTTTTTGGATGCGAGGTTGGTAAGTTTCTAGATTCATTGTCCACCATGATCACTCCCAAACACATGTTGGTCGTATTTTGAATAAATATAGTTGATCAGGCTATATTTATCCCCAATACGACTACATAACTCTCTGGGTTTAACCACGATGTTCAATCCCTCCAAAAACTTTTATTGTTATTGTAATAATGCACACATAGGTATGTATTTTATTTTTGTTCAGAGTAGTTTAGTCCCAATGTATTTATAGTTGCATATCTTGTATGATTAGATATGCCAGTTCACTATAAACATTGCTCTGATACCAATCTGTCACACCCCCGAACCAGACAGCAGAAACGTCCGGGGGTTGGGTGACTTCATCTTGTAATATCATCACAGTGTATATAACTGAATCAAAGACAACATCATTATCGCACATGAAATATAACAACCATCATATTTTACATTAGTGTGTTGGTTTACAAATTACATTCCAAATGTCAAATGTATGATGATAACAAAAATACACAAAAATCCACGTGTTCTTGAAGACCAACCTGCTTAACGATTCCCTGTGAATACAAGTTATTTTGAAAACGGTCAACATATATAATGTTGGTGAGTTCATAAGCATGTTGGTAAGAAAAGTTTTGTATCATTTGTAAACTCCAGAAAATCCGCAAAAATTGTTTGAGCGTTTTGTTTCAAATCTTGTATTATAGCATGTGTGTTCATGTTTTGAAAATGTATAAAGTGAGAGTTCCAGAAATTTCTATATTTTCTGTTGTAAGTATAATGTAAGGTATCGTATTTGTTTCCCAGAAAATCCGATATTTTCTGTCTATAAAAGAATTGTAGTCTTTAAACCATAAGACCCGAGTGTCGTAGAAATGAATAGCTCGCACGTGTATCAAAAGTATCGTATATGTATTCCGTAAATTTGTACAATGTTTGTTAATCTCTATGTGAGTTGTTATAGCCATGCTTCATATGACTGATCTGCCTGTCATGACGTTTTTTAGGCGTCGACTTGTTTAAGGTAAGACATTTGTCACCCTAGACTGGCCTAGTCTAGCTGTAGCGAACAGCTCAGGTGCGGGGCTGTCAACCCCGTATAGATCTATACACAAACTCTCGCTCTCCCTCCAGGAGACTCTGGTTATAATTACATGACTTAAGGTTGTACACTAGGTAGGTACGAATGAAAGAACGTCTCACAAGAACCTTAACTAAATTTACGCGAACAGTGTATCACATTGTTTACCGTTTTGAAATAATGTTTCGAGTATGCATTTGATTACAAAACATTGGTGATGGAAATACCATTTGTTTTTATCAAAGTGTCGAGTATTGTTTGTTATTGGCCCAATTAACATATAATGTGAAGTAAGGCCCAATAAGAAAATCAATGGGCCTATAAGGCCCAAATAACATGTAATGAGAACATAAGGCCAAATAAGGAGTGGAAATGACGTAATTAACCCATTTGTTATTATAATGCATTGTTCTAGCTCAATTAATATCTAAATTACATAAAAGGTCCACTTTTATTGAAATTTACATTCTTGGCCCAATAAGCTGAGAATTTACATTATAAGTCCATTTTTGATAAAAATGACACTTTAGGCCCATTAAGACCGAAAGTTTACATTTAAGCGCCCATTTTGAATAAAATGACATTTTTAGCCCACTTTTGTTACAAATAACATTTTCGGACCAAATATATTGGAAATGATATTTTTGCCCCAAATAAATTGGAAACGACATTTTCGGCCCAAATTTAATAAAAATGACATTTTAGTCCATAAAGGCCAAAAATTATGTTTTAGGCCCATGAAACCGTAAGTTTCTAAATAAGGTCCATTTTTATGAAAATTGATCATCTTAGCCCATTAAAACCGTGAAGGCCTAAATAGAAGCCCATTTTGTGAAAATTAACACTTTTGGCCCCTTTAAAATCATGAATATCATAAAGATCCATTTTTATCTAAAAATGACTCTTTTGGTCCTCTCAAAACCGTGAGATAACATAAAGACTTCACTTTTTGTTTATTTGTCAAATTTGGCCCTTTTTACGGTTTTATTTAGTTTCCTAGTATTCCTTAACATGTTTAATCCTTTCAACTTCATAGTAAGTTTCATAAAGTGATTTAGTTTCCAAGCATCACCAAGTTTCAGTAGATATTTCGAGTTTGGTGAAGGTTTAACATGTTTTCATAGAAAAATCACAACATATAACATAAAAATACACACATACATGCATAAATACTTAGATCTAACACAAAAGCAACTTGTATCCTCCCCCAAAAACATAGTAAAACCGAAAACAAGGGGATATGAACTCACATTGGTGATGGATTCGGTTTTGAAGAAGAGAAGGAGGTGTTTTCAGTCTAGCAAGCTCCCTTGATGAGATTTTCGGACTTATGGAGTTCTAGGAAGCAAAAACCATGAAATAGAGTGATTATGAGTGATAAGTTTATCATAAAATGAAGTTACAAACCTTAAATAGAAAGTAACTTACCAAAAATGTACGAACTTTGAAGAAGTGTTTCTTGAACAAACACACAAGCACACACGAATTTTTGAAGAGGAAGGATGAGTGAGTTCTAGAGAGAATTTAGAAATGAGATAAAGTGTGAAATGGAGTGTGGAAGGTTGGAGGTCTCGGCCGAGATCTAGAGAGGGAAGAGAGTAAGAGAGTTAGAGGTTATTACATGGAGGATTAGCTTCAAATTCATAGATGTTTGGTGGTTATTGCATGGATTACCATCATGCAATTATGAGGTGTCATGAATTAATCCCTTCATTTGTTTTTTTTTTCTTTTTTTTTTACATATATATATATATATATATATATATATATATATATATATATATATATATATATATATATATATATATATATATATATATATAACCGAGAATGGAGAGAGGGAAATATTGGGCTTGGATTGGGTATTTGGCAACCGAGGCTGCTTCGGCCCAATCAAGATTTTTCGGCCCATTGGGCTCACATTTGTGTTTACGGACCAAGATGATAAAAAGAATGGGTTGTCAGCCCATTACAATTAATTATCTGGTTTTCGGCCCAATAAGGCCCATGATGAGTCTTATGGCCCAAAATGCTATAGTTTAATGAATGTGGGTCCAACTTAGGCCCAAATGTGTATTCTTGGCCCAAAAGAACCAAGTTGAGGGTTTATTGGCCTATTAGGCCCAATAAGGGTATCCTGGTCCAATAAGAGATTTGAACTGGAAAGTTAGGGTTACAGCCCAAATGTTGAGTGAATTTAGTGCATTGATTTAGGTTTAAAACTTCACGAGTGAGTTTTGATTCAAATTGTTGTTTTTGAATGAATAACTTGCATTGTATCACATTAGGGTTAGAATGTATGCTATAAGTCAAATACACACGGACAAAATTTCCTAGCCCTAAAATGCTAGTTGTGACAGCTCCACTCGTCAATCTCGGACAGTCGGCCTTATTGTGGCCCACCTGGTTGCAATGAAAACAAATCGGACTTGATCTCTAAGAACAATCCCTGCTGAAATGACCAGTATGGCCAAAATTGAAGCAGCCCATCCTTTTTCATGACAGCTCCCCTTGTGAGACCTCCTATATTTTGCACAACGGCCCCGGATCTGATGGACCCTTGATCGCGAATCAAAAGTCTTGGATATCTTAGCCTGGCCCACTAATATTTGTACCTGCTCTAGCTTGCGCTTCGACCGAAGCTCCAACTCAATCTCCCATTCTCGAGCTCTAGCAATCATGTCCTCTAGGGTCTTACATCTCGACATGCTCACAAACTACCAAAATGTCATCCATGAGCATGTTGTGGTACCTCGTCTTCTTCATCTCCTCATCCGCAACATACTGCGGAACCAACAAGGCTCTCTCCCTGAACTTGGAGGTGATCTCCGCCACAGTCTCTGTAGTCTGGTGAAGGTCTTGAAACTCCCTTGCCAACAGTTGCACATCTATAGCAGGTGTGAACTCAACCCTGAATCTCTTCACAAAATCAGTCCAATACATGGCCGCCACGACCTTAACTCCCAAAGAGTAACCAAACTCCACCCACCAGTCGAGGGCTCCATCCCTCAGAAGGCAAGATGCAAATCCCTCCTTCGATCCCTCGGGACAGAAACTCATCCGCTGAACATTCTCCATGTCAGCAATCCACAGTCTACTAGCGATAGCGTCCTTCTTCCCGAATAAATCTAGGGCTCCACAAGCCTTGATCACCCGAAAAGAGAGAGTCTGAGCCCCGATCTGAACAGCTGTAATCTCTACACGAAAAGCCCTAAGTCGCTCATCGGGAAGCTCCATGATCCCCTCCTTGATGGTACCAAACATCACAGGAGTCGCATCCAAAATACCACAAGCGATCTCAGACGTAACAAACTTGCGTATCCTCTCATCAATCGGCTCAGAACCAGATCATGGACCAAAACCTAAACCAGAACCTCCTCCTTGAGTGCTCATCACCATACTGAAAAGAAACCATATTGTGACACCCCTGGCCGGCGGCGGAAATGTTTGGTTGTACGACGTTAGAAAGTTGGATCACAGATATTGAACATATATTGAATAGTACAAACAATATAAAACATAAATATCACTTCCATTATGGATAAAATTATTACATCATAATGTATTTCTATTATACTAAAAGTTCTAATACAAATGACAACTATAACGACAACAAGTCTTCGGGAGCTTCGTCGCTCAATCGCTGCTTTCGAAGGTGCAATCTTCCATCTCTTGGTTTCTTAGGAATACATGTGGTTTTGAAAGGTCAACATAATGTTAGTGAGTTCACAGGTTTTTATACTTTGAAGATACTCCTTATACGTAAATTTGTGAAGTGTGTAAGTATTTTGATTCTTTGATTTGAAAATAGTATTCTACTATTTATAGGTCCTAAGGTTTCCGTAATACTCATTCATCTAATATACTGTTAGTGTATCCATATCTTAGGGGTATACTTAAGAAAAGGAGTTCTTTTAAGAGCAGGGTAACCCACAATGAACTTAATGTAGGTTAGTTGGATACAGTCCAACCCTCTCTTGTATAACTATATACTTATGACGTGAATGGACTCTCAACGTTTTAAACTTTTAATATATAATTATATTTAAATAGATATTCTTAGTAAAGCCAACTGGCAGATTTGTGATATAACCATTATTCGAGTTGAATGACGACATAACATACTACAATTAGCCTTTTGGAATCGGTTGTAGTAACGACATAGTTTACCGCTATTATCTATTTGAATCGAGCGTAATGACGGCATAATATACTACTATTATCTATTTGAGTTTAGCGTAGTGACGACACAATATACCACTATTATTCGTTTGAGTTTAGCATAGTGACGACATAATATACCAATATTATCCATTTGAGTTCAGCATAGTAACAACATAATATACCAATATTATCCGTTTGAGTTTAGCGTAGTGACAGCATAATATACCACTATTATCTATTTGAGTCGATCATAGTGACGGCATAATATATTACTATCATCTATTTCAGTCGAGTGTAGTGTAAATGTTATCTATGAGAATTCGGCAGAATAACGACTAGGTATAATGTTATCCAAGAGATTAGGCAAGAATAACGGCTAGGTAGTAAGTTACCCTAGAGATTTGGGCAGTATAATGACTAGTTATAGTGTTATCTATGAAAATTGTGCAGAGTAACCACTAGGTGCTAAGCTTTATCCAAATATGGGCTATAGTAACGACTAGGTAAGAGTGTTTCCTGGCAAACTGGACAGCGTAACAACTACGTAAAATGTTCCCCTGAAGGTTTTACCAGAATAACTAATGGGTATGCATGGTTTCTAAGTGCTTAAGTCAGTGTAACATCTAGGCATAATATAATCCACAAAAGTTAGGTAGGGTACTTAACATACATAAAATTATCCTAATGTTCTAGGCATGATCATATTACTAAGTTTATATAGTCAGTAATATTTATGAAAGCAATAGTATATAACATGTATCCCCCCTCCCAGTAAAAGGTTTAAAAAAGGTAAAGTGGGGCCACGAACTCAGCTTGATGTGTGAAATCGTTGAAGTACGGTAGAATTTGGGAGTCCGGAACTCGGGAGGCGCTCAAGAATAAGTGGCATAGAAATAGAGAGAGAGAGAGAGAGAGAGAGAGGTGTTTTGAGGTGTCAGGAATTGAAATGTCGTAACTTGCTATTTATGGCCAATTTTGGAGTGCATGTTGCACCGCGCAATTACGCGTGAGCCGTAGGGATCTGCCACGTGTCCTCATCTCCTTGTGCCACGTCATCCGTATCCTAAAGAATCCAAGCGTTAGGTGCACGTCGCGTACTACGCGCGGGTGCGCATGAGGGTGAAAATTAAACTTCCAAAATTTGTATCTCTCACATACGAGCTCTGTTTTAAATAACCATTATATATCTGTGTAGGTCTAAACATATACTACTACTTTCCTTTTGGTCGTTTTGGCTAATTCCAACTTTCGTTTTTAGCCTATGTTTTATAACCGTTATGATTTTATAAAAACCATAACTCTCACACATTGTTTCCATTTTAGGCGTTCTTTGTCTCAAAATTCCTACTTTGAGTAGTACTACGTTTCTCTCTTTGGTGGCTTGTGCCAAAAGTCAACCGTTCTCCTCGTAGTTTTTGTCGTTGTAACTTTTTATACACGGTTGATTTTTATATTTTATAAAATTCATAACCAATTCATATGGAGTCGGATTTCTACGAAATTTATATTTCGGGATCAAGATGACATGTAATTTTGGAATATGCTATAAATAACATAACTTTTGTGCACTTATTTTTACGGATTACGGAAGTTTTGGCTGATGTTTTGCTGTAGCTTAATACAAAATCTTATATTTTAATCTTAAATTGATAAGTGTTACGTATTAGCTAAAATGTTCAAAACATACTCCAAAGAATCCTCATTCTACAGGCTTATTTGAATCCTCGTGACTTTCCTTGAGTCGAGTACGGATCATGTGCTTTCAGTAGTATGGGCAGAATAATACCTTCCACAACTATCCATACTTTCCTCAAGAATCATCTCAAATCCTCTAAGTCACCTCCTTATAATGATACTCCCAAAATCTGCTAAGCAACGCACCATTTGCACGAAAGCACTTCCTAGGATTCCATACCTCACCCTGCCATCAGCTGCTGAAAGACTCCTACTAATT
This sequence comes from Lactuca virosa, assembly GCF_052849685.1. Classification (NCBI taxonomy): domain Eukaryota; kingdom Viridiplantae; phylum Streptophyta; class Magnoliopsida; order Asterales; family Asteraceae; genus Lactuca; species Lactuca virosa. The sequence goes on along the minus strand of NC_136430.1, from coordinate 244,468,889 downwards.
TCAATTAACTACTTCATGAATACAATTACATGCAACAAAACTTAAATAATCTTTCGACTAAAAGACCCAGCCCTACAATGGTTGGACTCAGACAAGAGCTACGTAATAAGGTCAAATCAATCATTCTAAAATTTTGTAACCTTTACAGCATGTCACTTAACATATTCATCTAATAGTTAACCCACAACAATATGAGCCCTACAAAGCACAAATTAAGCAGCATTCGAGCAGTAAAACCCTATAAGCAACATACATCAAAAGGCATCTTTCCTAATAGGCATCTCTCCTAATAGGCATTCTATCATGTAACCCTGAACACATCCTTATGCTAACTTCTATCATGAAAAGCATTTTGTAACACATACAACATATCAAAATTTATGGGTATTTTGGGAATCACTTACTTGAGCTCGGTTGATTGCATGCATCACATCCTTTTCTTTGTAAAAAAATCTTTTTAGAAAAATAATTTTCTTTCAAAAGGATTTGTCAATTCCTCAGTTTGAGTTTAGACACACCTGAGTGTGTGCCCGAATCCCTTAAACCAAGGCTCTGATACCAACTTGTAATGTCCCAAAAACACCAATAAAATATTCATTTTTAAACCATCAATCGATACAACCATTTGTTCCAAAACCAATCAGAGTGAAATGTATCTTTCAAACATCAGAGTAAAAAAATAGTGCAGAAAAGCCATTAAGGGATATTGTACGGTCAAGTCGGGTCCTTCCCTTTGGAACTGGAAGTACTTGAAAATGTGTAAACCATCAAACCGTAAGCACAAAGCTTAGTGAGTTCCCAAAAATACTACATATCATACATACATTGCCATGGGCTACCCCCATGGTCTTACATACAAGTAGCATAGGCTACCCCCATGGTCTTTCATCGCACTGCCATGGGCTACCCCCATGGTCTTACATACACGTGACATAAGTTACCCCCATGGTCTTTCCTCGCATTGCCATAGGCTACCCCCATGGTCTTATTAATATACAAGTGTTACAGGCTACCCCCATGGCCTTTCATACAAATACCACGGGTTACCTTTGGGGTCTTTCATGCAAGTATCACAAAGAAAACTAGCATCCTACATAGTATAGTGACAAGACTCACCTTGCTGACAAAATTAATAGCTAACAGCTCTCACACCCAACAAACGGGTGCTAAACACCTCCTACTAAAACCACACTGGGTAAACCTATAGTCTACCTTCTAAAACTAGAATTTTGACCAAGATTCAACCCAAGCCAAAAGTCAATGGTCAAGGTCAAAGTTAACAGTCAACATCACCAACATCTGACCCTCACATTGTATGCAGCCCATGGTTTTGTCGTGAAAACGCACTCAGCTCGATCCCAAACTTGGTCATGACCCAACTTGGCCAAATTGGTCTCGGTCAACTCAATCAGAAGTCACCACAACATGGACCCTCCTTGGCCACGTCGTGGACACGTCTGGAAAAAACAGTCGAGTAGTCATCCGCTGCCACGTTGTGACACTCTCCATGTCATGTCGTGACTTCCGGCTGGGAAACATCTTAATAGATTGAGTCCTTAACCCATTAAGCCTTCAACTCCAACTTTTCAAAAAGCTTCTAAGGACTCTAAAGGCTCATAAAAATGTTAACTTTATGGACATGCATGACCCATGCATGTCCTTTACTCAAGCTAGGTCAAAAGGCAAGAATATGGCCTAAAACACATGCAAATCTCCCAAATCCCAACCACATTTTAGATCTAAAAGATATAAGGCTCAAAGGAACCTGATGAGCCATAAAGTTGCAAACTTTATCTCATTCCAACATACAAACTCTTTTTATAGACTAAAACATACAAAGAAAGCTAGATATACAAGGAAGAATCATAAAGGTAGGAGCTTTAAGTCTTACAAATGGTCCAAAGAATGATTCCAAGGGTGGAGTAGAGTGGCTTGCTTGATCTTTGCTCCAAAACATCCTTCTTCTCTTTCAAAGTGTACCAAGAGCACTAAAATGAGCCAAAACTCTCAAAGAGAGGATAGGGTTTCGTGATAGAGGGTTGGAGGCTGAAAATGAAACCCTAAACCTATGGTTAGGGGTTTAAATACAAAGGAAAGCATAAAAGATCATGGGCTTAGGTTGCAGCCATACTCACATCGTGACATGCTTTCGGATATGTGTTCTTATCTTTGACACGTCACGTCGTGACCTCTCTATGGTCACGTCGTGACACATGGTTTTTTCCAAAACCATGCATTTGACTCGTTAATGCCCAACATTGATCCATCCCGGAAGACGCATGTTACAAATAATAATAATAATAATAATAATAATAATAATAAATATAAATATAAATATAAATATATAATATATAAATAAGATGTTATTAGTAATAATATAAATAATGTTAATAATACCATTATAATAACAACAATACCAAAAATAAGAAAAATAATCATATAATACTAAAATAATATCATTTTCCGAATATTGTTCCAAATATTATCGGAAATACAAATAATAATACTAATATTAATAACATAATAATGTGTTAATAATAATAAAATGTACATAGTATTAACGCTAAAGACATGTGCACCAATCTCGTTGTGTGTGGATGTTTTTTCTTTTTTCCCCTTGGAAATACATATGAAGCTTCAGGCTACACGTCTACACGGTATGGGGTCGTTTTCCCCTATTTTTGTGCCCACAATGGCGTGGTAACGCCAAGAACACGCCCCATGGTGGCGTTATGGTGTCCGACGTTGACACTGTAACGGATTGCAACGCATATTTGGACGACGAATTTGAATGTTTCTGCGCGACTTTGACCGATTAACGGTAATTTTAAATAAAAAAAGTTTATTTTTGTTTACCTATAAATACATACAATATATATCAAATTCATTCCCATCATTTTTTTCTTACTCTACATTTTATAAAATTTCAATGCTTCCCAACTAGAAAAAATAGATTTGTTCGACCCGTTTAACGATGATGGTGATGATAATGATATCTTCGTTTCTATGATGTATGAGTATTACATGAACATCCTATTACAATCAGATCCAACTCATCTACTAATAAGACGTGAAATGTTAAACAGAAATCACGAAGAAAGACACCGACGTCTAGTTCATGATTATTTTGTGGATAAATGTGTTTACCAGGCAAGCGATTTCAAAATAAGGTTTCGTTTGCGAAAAAATGTGTTTGTACGGATAGCCAACGCCTTGGAAAACAGATATTATTTCTTTCAGTTTTTGTAATATACAAATATAGCTTTTAGAAAAAATAAATATATTTTTTACATAGTAAATATATTTTGTAATGTTTTTTTTAGAATTTTAGATTTTTTTTTTTGTTTTGAAATGTTATTTGTTCTATGTTGTAATGTTTGTTTTTAGAATTTTAAATGTTATGTTTAATTAAAAAAATTAGGTTTTATTTAAATAACATGTTTTATTAAATTAATTTTATTTTTATAAATATTAAAAAATAAAACGAAAAAAATGATGACATGGAAATTAGTGGATGTTATAATATTTTACCCATTTCCTCAATTAGCACGTGAGGTGTTATAACATGTCTTAACATGTTACCCACACCTAATAGCCTCATGAAACAGGAAAATTACCGATAGAATAGCAAAAACTTATATTCAACATCAGAGTACATAGATGAAAACGCAAACCCATGTTCGAATCTTGTGGGGCAGTGGCGGATTTACGTGTCTCCCCGGGGGGCACCCACTAAAAATATTATATGCAACTCCTAGTGTAAGGTGAACTACAGTAAAAATTCTTGCTTCCGCCACTTTGTGAGGTGCATGTTGTTTTTTTTCTTTGGGGTATTAAAAATTCAACACTGAAATATGTAGAACTTCCCTGGAATTTTTGTAGGAATATAAATTAAAAAAAAAATGTGCATAATTGGAATTTACAAACCCATGTTCAAATCTTGTGTGTTGCATGTTTTTTTTTTTGGAGTATTTATTTCTTTTAGAAATCTGTAGGAACTTCCGAAGGAATATAACTTTCATAGGAAAACAAGCTATCTCTCTAGTAGTGTCTTGTCTACTCAAACTATGAAGTGTAAAAATGTTTCTATATATTGCAAGAATAATGATGACTAAAATTATAATACAAGGACAATATCTTTGAAATATATCAAGTACAATAGGTACAGAAGAATATTCCCAAAATTTCTCGACTATATATGTGTTTTATATACGTAGCAACAATGTCATGTACACATTTGAGACTTTAACAGCTAAATACTTTGCAAGTTAAATTTCAGCATTATTTATGACTATTGGACCCTTTTTTCTACGGTATGTTTGCTTTGAGAAAAAATTCATTAGCTGAAAGGAGTGTCCCATTACTAATAGAGACATCAACCCGATCCATACCAACACAATACCATTTACCACATTTCTAAATGTTCGTGCCTCGGGTTTTGGTGTCAATACCGATATGGAAACCCAATAAGTGATTGACATAGACGAAGTAGCGATCCACATAATAACCATCAGAATCCACAAGAAAACACGATGCTTCAAAAAAGGCAATCCACTGATAAGCAACAAGATAATGCTAAGAGTCGAAACAAATCCCACCGTATTGCAAACCAGAAAGACATGGTATAAATTTGGATGATTGTATACCATGACAGCATATCCAGCCCTACGGTTTGGATCTGTCGTTGACCCATCTTGCCAAACACCACTGGGAGGATTAGTACCTGCTTGAAAGGCCATTGTTGCTATCAATGATGCCACCACCATCAAAGTGTTTCGCTTTTTGTCCAACCAGTCGTCGTCATTGTTAGAGTCTTTTTTCAAGTGAGAAGGCAAACTGGGTTTCTTATTATACTTTGAGTTATCTAATTCCATTTTGATTCTAAAATTTTGAGGCACTTCTCCTAGAAAACCTTCCGTTTTCAACTCAAAAGCTCCTGCTCGCATCAGAGACTGTATTATTTGTTTATCTTTCACATCTCTTGGACCTTGAGCCAGTATATCCATGGGTGTGTCTCCATTAGTATTTGTTGCATTCACTTCTATTGTTGTATCGAGTAGCAAGAAGTTTATAGTCTAACAAATGTTCAAGATAGGATGAATCAGTCATAGTGAATACAAAAATCTTGTAAACACAAATCATTATATGGCTTATATTAAATTTTTCACAATATGCATACCTCAATTTGTTTATCAGCCACAGCTAGGTGTAGAATGTTATTGCCATCAGCATCCTTAGAGTTTACAAACTCATGATCACACCTCTCTGCTAAAAACTTCAAAACCTCCAGCTGGTTACGCTTCACACACAAGTGCAAGATGGTCTCCTGTTGCACCATGGCTCTAGCTGCATGGGGATGGGCTTGCACAAGCTCTTTCACGACGTCGTATCTTCCTTTAATTGCTGCAAGATGCAGAGGGTTTCTCCCATCACGATCACGTGCAAGGCATGTCTCAGGGCTAGCTGATACCAGAGCTTTAACTACTTCCACATGGCCTTTCGCTGATGCTATGTGAAGAGGCAAGCGTCTCTGTGAATCAGGCTCCATAGCAAGATGAGGCTTCCGGATTACGATCTCCTTAACAAAGTCTACATGTCCAAGCATCGAGGCAACATGTAGAGGCATGTCGTCATTATTGTTTAGTGTAACTCGATCAAGAATCAGTGGATCTTCTTGAAGTAATATAAGCAAGGACGTTGAGTTTCCGTCTATCGATGCTTCATAAAGAAGCCTCTCCATCTTCTCCGGTATTCGCAAATACAGAAAACAGAAAAATATCTCCGGGAAGAAATTTGCGATATATAAGATTATTATGATAATTTATACTATATTAATTATATATAGTTTGGAAGTTTCCTGTCTACTTAAAGACTTTTCTCAAGTCAATTTAATCCAACTTATTATCTTGTTTGAACAAATCAAATAAATTAGGTTGGTGCAGCATGCCTACTGCGATCTATGAATATTACTAGTCACGAGGAATGCTTGACAAGTGACAATTGACTCCACTTTTATATATTTTGATGATAATCTAGAAATTGGACTGCTTCTTCATACTAAGAATATATATTTTTACAAAATACAGGAACATTTATGGACCAAGTCAAATAAAGTGTAACAGATTATTTGAAAAAAAAAAGGTTGAAGGACTAGTCAACAAAGTTGTAAGGAGATCTCCAATGCATTGAACTCTTAAGAGTTTAATGGATTGCCACATCCGCATTTCACTAATTATATCATTTTATCCATTAAACTCTACACTCCATTAAACTCTTAAGAGTTTAATGAATTTCCACATCAACATTTAATTATATCTTTTTATAAATAATATTGTAAAACTATAATATTACATTAATTAGAAATTAAAAGTTACAAATTGTAAATTATTAATTAATGATTGTTGTATATGTTATTGTTTTAAAATATTTTTAAGATTTAAATATTTTTTTGTTTAGAATATTATAATATAAATTACTTTGATGATTTAAATTATTCAATATAACATAAAGTAAATTACAAATATTATAACTAAGAAAATAATGACATATACCTTGTGTCTATATGTAGGGTGTAATTATTTAAATACAAAATTTTATTGGTGAAATGGTTTTAAAAAAAAAAAAAAAATAGCAAACCCCACTTCATTGAACTCCACCCACAATGGTGGGATTATGTATTGAACTCCATTTTTTCCCATTAAACTCACCATGAAATCCCCATTAGGGATGGCCTAAGCTAAAATATGTTGTATATTTTTATAGTCTTTGTCATTTGAATCGTTTTATATAGGCCATATCCCATAAAAACCAATATATTTTGGGTTTCTTTTCTTTAACATAGAAATAATCTTGTGCAACTTAGAGTTTCTCTTTTTTTTTCAAAGAAAAACACAACTCGTAATAAATAAATAAAAAACAATTAAAAGAATATTTTCTGATTAAAGTTAAATCTTATATATATATATATATAAAGTACTAATTTTTAAATCATTAAAAATCTTAGAGTGGTGAAACTGGAAAATTTTCAAACTATAGTAGTTTTTCCTTTTTATATATTCAAAGCTTCCGTATGTGGTTAAATAAGAAAAAAAATCTTTCTTAGTTTATTTCAAACTATGGTTATTTTTATTGAATTTTACTTTCTAAAAAAAGAAGTTATCTAGTTTTTACAACATATCTTCTATTAAAAGGTTCTCTAATTTTTCATGTATGTAATCGTATATTTTTATTATTTTATCTTAGATGAAAAAAAGATTAACATTAACACCAATATTAAATGCATGCAATAGCCATGTAATTAATATTAACATTCTTTTAAAACAATATATTCTCCTACGTGTAATAGTTATAGACTTCAATTTTTGTCCATTTTAGGACAAAATTGACTATGAGCGCGTTTTCTTTACTACAATAGGAAATTGATCAATCCTTTTGCTAAAAGTATCATCTCTTTTTCAGGCTAGTATGGTCTTTTTTTTTCCTCTCTAACGAAAAATTATTTTATTTTATTTAACATTTAGTTTGTTAGTGTGGACTATATAGAATTAAATAAGAATGATATTAATGATCACTTTTTATATTATAGTATCGTACGTGTTAGTGTTTGCAAAGAATTAAGATTAGTTTATGATAACTTCATGAAGATCAATAAATGATATTAGAAACCTTGCAATAGTTGTAACGCAAAAAGATACACAGTAACTGGTGCCCTACTTTAAAATAAACATATATAACCAAGAAAGTTCATTGGTAGCAGCTTTATTGGAGTAGTACCTTATATTTTTCTGCCTTGTAATTACGTTACATCGGTTTAAATCTATATGTATAAGTTGGTGATTCTAAGTCTTCATTTAGTATATCAAAAAACTAGGGTTTCATAATAGAAACCTGGTTATTTAAGAATCTTGAATAATTCAAGCTGCGGGAGCAATTCCACTATCATCGTCGTCATCGTCACCATCCATGGATGCATCAACACCATGGTAATAACCCCAGTTTTCATCTCCATCTATGGTGTCATCATAGGCGTAACCTTTAGAAATGGGTTGATGGTCATGGTCATGGCCTTGATAGTCATTTTCATCATCATGCATCTTCCATATCATCTTTACACCATGAAACATTTTCTTGAAGATTTATAGATAGAAGAGAACAAATAACCAAGAGAATGCTAGTTGCTATCTTTTCACCTTGAAGTTGAAATGGTTAGGAAATATAGTTTGAGAAGTAACATATATATAGAGTTAATTTGGGAATAACGGGTGAGGTGAGGGAATTCATCCCTCCGACCCCTCCCAAGCCACATGCTACATAAACGCCACATCAGTTTTCTGCCACCTATTAATTCCAACCATCCAATCCCTCAACATTTAGAAATGGAACCCACCTGACTCGTATTTTTTGGTACAAGTTATGACGTGCATGGTACACATTAAAAGGAGAGAAAAGAGAGTTGGGTCGTCGGGTTCATCAACCCGCTCAACCTTCAACTTTTGTGGTGTTTACATTTCCATCCCACACCCCATCTTTCACAGTTCCATCCACTTTTAAGAGGGAATCGGACAAAATATGGTTATTACGATGTTTTAAATCTATGGTCCCAATTCATTTGGCTTAAACTAAAAAGAAATAGGTTTTAATTGTGTCGTACACTAACGTGAGCTTGAACGAGCACCAACATAATATAATTACCATGATAAGAACTATTAGTAACTTGGAATGTAGAGTTCCAAATATAAGGCGTTCTATAGAAGGTATCCCTACAATCCGTCGGTTGAAGGTTCAAGTCTTATTTTGGACGAAGGTGTGTACTTTAAGGATAAATTAGAGGGTGTATTTTAGCCGTTAAAATGATGTATTTGTCTTTCTTATATATGTTTAAACCTTAGCATTAACTTTACTAGATCCATGATCTCTTAATTCATCCTAATTTTTTTCTTAATTTGCAACTATTTGAGCTAAGATCTCAAGGGTAGGTTGGGTTAAGCTTATACTATAATTAAATAGGTCAATCATGATCCTAATCTAGGAGGGTTATAATTATAATAATCTAGGAGGGTTATAATTATAAATGATAAAAAAAAATAGATTAAACTCATAACTTCTAAGGTTTTTCATATATATAGGATGAAAAATTAAATATCCTCATAATTTTTCCTTACTACCCATTTAGAGTGTGACAAGTAAAAATAAAACTGAACACTTACTATAATTTTAAATATGTAGGAATGTGGGTGCAAAGGAAAAGTAGGAGGATATTTGATTTTCTCATATAGGAATATAGGAATTAAGATTAAATATTATTATGTTAGGTGCTAATTAAAAAGATTTATCATGGTAGATGATTAAAAACTATATCATGTTACTTTGTTATATTTGCATTACAAAATGAGTATAATTAGTATTTTCTCGGTAAGCATATCATACATGCATCTGAAATTAATGATCCTTGTAATCTCACATGTCATTAAGTGTTAAAAAAGCCACTTTGACTTTTGAGTCAACCAATTCGAGATATTTATTGCCACGCGTTCATTAGCACACAAGTATAGTAATTAAATGTGTATATATTGTAGAGTATAAAATTAAATTTGGGATTTCTCCAAAACAAGTTTCAGCCACTTCAAGAAACTTAGTTTTGGTTCAATCATCGTTAGGTTTCTTAAATCATGTTAGAAACAAAAACGTTATGTTCTCCTACTTAAGCCTCCTAATTATAAGAAGGTTATAATGCTTTGAAAAAGCTAAACATTTTTGTTTCTTCTGTTATTCCTTCCTACATGTTTTGTAGAATGACATCGTTTTTACTAGGTATAGATAAGTTATAAGAATTATCCAGTACTTTTATAAAAATATAGATTTAAAACTTTGTGATTAACCAACTCACGTATCTCTTCCAAACTCATTGAGTAGTAAAAAACAATATTCAAGATCAAAATTGCAGATTATACCTGCCAATTTTCATTTATAAACCTAAAAATATCAATATTATAATACAATTATACAAATCTCTTTCATTTGCGGTCTCAAAGCAAAAGGGTAGGTAAAAATCTTGTGGGATGAACGGCGTAAGATAGGGTGAATGACATATTTGTGTTTGTGCAAGTGAATCCCGTGGGAAGGTGTGTGTTGATGTAGGAAAAGTGTGTTGCACATATGACATATCATTCTCCATGGATGCTTACATGGCATATTTCAATCCACAAAGACATGTTGAAGAAATTAAAGAATATTGATCTTTATGATGTATCTTTACAACCAAAGAGTGAATATATGTGTTGGTGGTGGAAGACAAATCATTTGGGTGGACTACTGGAATATTTCACTAATATGTAACATTAGGAACATTTTGTAATAATTATTTTAATCTTGCTATACTTATATGTTGTGTTAGTAACTATGTCAATATGACATAATAGGTGCCCGTGTTTCCTAACGGTTACTTGATAGAAGTAACCGTCAATATATAAATGGGTAAACTTAAGGATGAGATTTCTTACGGATGAGATTTAAACCGGAAAACCGATCCAGAACTGTTAGAACCAGAATATGTAGAACCAATTCGGGTTTAAGGTTTAAAGAGAGACTTTATCCGGGTTTGAGCCCTTCGAGTCCAGGTAAACCAGGTTTAAGAACTGGAACCGATTTTAAGGGCCGGAACCGGTTTTTATTTAAATATTATACTAATATGTTTTATTTTTATTAAATTGTTTGACATTATGAAAAAACCTTACAAAATAAATAAATAAAATATTGTTTTTTAATCCATCAAGCCTTTTTTTCTAACAAAAAATTGAAATTTTGTTTACGGACCTTCAATAGTTTAATTTACTAAGTAAATGAAATCAATGTAAAATATATCACACAATATGTTTTTCTTATGTTTTTTTTACTTTCACATTTGGTAGTTTTTTTGAAGTTATAAATAATAATGGTGATTAATCTATTAGTTATATAATAGTTTAAGAAGTCGATTTCTTCAAGAAAGCTATAACTGATTTTTTTAAAGCAACCTAAAAAATATTAAAAATGGCTTAACAATTTTTCTTTTAATATCCTATATCAAATCCGTGGAATAATTAATCCACACTCAAATAGGAAAATAAAAATGAAACATATTAAAACCTAAGTAAATTATAGATATTATTTTGCTTTAACAATATTTATTTTTTAACAATATTTATTTGAAACTCACAAAACTTTTCAACTTGTTTTTTCATTAATTCATTAGACTCATTTATTATTCTAATTTCAATATTAAAAATTAAATGCTTAATTCATTTATTTGAACTTATGAAAGACATTGTTTTTATGCTAGAATATAATATACTTACTTTGTTAAATTAAATATAGTTATAGAATCGAAACACAAATTAAAATGTCAAGAGACCCCGAATTCTTTTTTTTTCAAATAACCAAATAATCACAACCACTCAAAAGATTTTTAACTTATAATTAAGTACTTAAATTAATATAGTATAAGTGATATTAGATAATTCAATAGGTTTTAACTAAAATACTTTTTATGTTTCTAAAATTAATGATATTTACTAATGACCTTTTGTTTATTAAGATATTAAATTAAATGTCATAAATTTCATTCATATTGTTTTATTTTATTTATATAAGTGTTAAACATATGTGATCTTATAAGAATTCAACTAATACGGTTTAAGAATAATAATTATTTTTTACAATACTGACTGGCAATTTTATTTTATGGTTAATAATAATGCTTAAATGCTTTTAACAAAATGTATTTGTTTATAGGAAAAATAACACATTAGCCCAATAATGTATTTCGAATTTACCGAAACAGTCCATTAACTTATTTGTGTGTTTTATGGGGGCATAACGTGGATGTTGACATGCTTATTTCATCCCTCTAACCTAGAATAACATGCCCGCCATGTCACACAATCAGTTGGAGAAGATGTGGATGTCCAGTCAAGATGACGTGGCCAAGACCAAGATCTCTCTCTCTCTCTCTCTCTCTATCTCTCTCTCTCTCTCCATGCATAAAATAAACACATTGGTCACCCTCACCTCCCTCTACCTCTTCTTCTTTTTCCTCAACCCACTTCACCTCAGCTACAACTTAAACTACACACATACATACATTGAAAATTTAAGCACCCATACACTTAAAAAAAACACACACATACATAACCATCCCTTTTATTCTTTCTCTCTTTCTATCACTTTCTCTTCATAATACCATCTTTTTCTAACCAGAACAATCACCGAATTGCACCTTCCATCCTATTCTTCTCGAGCTTGCATCTGTCATCATCTAGACGTCACCTTCACACCACCACTAAGAATCATCTTTTACCCACCTATAATTAGAAGAGAAAAGTAGGGTAAAGTGAACGCTTCAATTCAGAAGATAAGGAAAAGAAAGAGGTTGTGATTTTCACAAGGATGGAAGAAATGGGTTGATTTTTGAGGGAAATCGTTTTCTTTTGTGGGTATCTAAACACACACACACACACACACACACACATATATATATATATATATATATATATATATATATATATATATATATATATATATATATATATATATATATATATATATATATATATATATATATATATATAACATACGGTGGAGTCAAATAACCCCATATCTCCATCTACAATCGACTTTTGGAGCCAATATAAAATTTTATTGTGTTTCTGGTCATCTAAAATGAGCCTGCAACTAAATTCAACAGTTTTTCTTTTTTTCATGTCATGTGTTTGTTAAAATGCCAAGTAGGAATTTCCATGAACCTTGATACTTAAGTTGGGTGGTATACAAGTCTCTTAGAACCACATACCATGGCACCACCACACCTCACATAGATAAAGAAAATGTGGAATATAATCTACAACGCCACCTTTTTCCTCCAATTCCTCGATATCTCTCCCTCTCTCTCTCTCTCTCTCTCTAAGAAGATGAAGAGGGGAAGGGGATGACACCAATTTCAATTTTCTATCAATTACCAGATTATCACTAACATATGAGAAGTCGACGATGATGGTTGGGCAAACTAGACAAGTGGGTGAATATTTGTGATTGTAACACCTGTTTCGAGTATTGGTTGGAATTTGCTATTTTGGGGTGTTTGTGCATGGACTCGGCGAGTTGGGAGTCCAACTCATCGAGCAGGGTCATGATATCATGGACGCGGTTCGGGACTGACTCGGCGAGTCGGAGGGTCGACTCGGCGAGTCCGATTTGTTTAAAGAAAACCCTAATTTTGGGGTTTGCGCCATATATAAACATCATTATAAACCCTTGTGGCCTCCCTTATCACGATAAAAGACCGTTCACGGCCGCAAACTCTCTAGGGTGTGAAGTGAGTGCATTTGGGGGCTATCTTTGGGATTTTGGGGAGAATTCCAAGCTTGAAGAGGAGGTATCAAGGGGAAAAGCACTAGATCAAGCATATATTTCGTGTTGGGCATTCGTTTGAGGTATCAATATGTTACTTTCAGTTTAAGATCCTTAGATTTCTTTTGAAAGATTATGGCCATCCTTGAAGGAAATGGAAGCAAACTTGGATCTGGACCTATCACAAGGATATGGTTCCGGATCTGGACCTTCTTAGGTCCCAAATATCATAAAGTTGCATTTTTTTATTGGTGTATTCCCTCTCCATGCATGAAAACCTTGTTTGAAGGTTAGTTTTGGTGATTATGGCCGTGTGAGGCCTTACATGCACATAAAGTTTGCAACTTTACATGTTATCTACACTAGTAGAGGATAGATCTGAAGTTTGGGACCTTAAGTCCCAGTGGAAAGGACAGTAAACATGATGGACTAAGGGAACTCGACGAGTCGTGCAAGTGACTCGGCGAGTCGAGGAGGGTTTTCTCATTCACGGTTAAGGGATCACGCTCAAGGGTTCACGGTCATGGGTTCCCGGTTGGGAGTTTACGGCCGTAAACATCAAGGAACTCGACGAGTCACTTGGGTGACTCGGCGAGTTAATGAGGTAAGCAAGGAACTCGACGAGTGTTAGGCCACACTCGACGAGTCAAGGTCAGCTGGGATTATAGACCTTGATTATGACCAGGGATGACTCTAGGGGTATTTATGGGATTATGCTGAGTTATTCACTCATTGGTTATAGGCAGTTCGGGAAGGAGCAGCGTGAGACATATCTGATTTCAGTTGCCAGTTCAGCATTAAGAGGTGAGTGTTCTCACCATACCAATGGGTCTAAGGCACCAAATCCGGCCAATTCCATGATATTTGGTATACTTGTTGTGTAGAGGTGTGTGATATATATATATATATATATATATATATATATATATATATATATATATATATATATATGTATACAGTGATATGCGGTAGAGATAGCCTTTGCGGCTAATGATAGAGATCGTCGTTATGGCAGAGGGTAGAGATAGCCTTGTGGCTAATGGTAGAGATAGCCTTTGTGGCTAAGGGTAGAGATAACTTTATAGCTAATTGTTATGTGATATGTGGTAGAGGTAGCTGTTATATCTAATATGATATGTGGGTTTGTGTAGGGTATGCTCTGGGGGACTCACTAAGCTTTCAGCTTACCGTTTGTGGATTTGTTTCAGGTACATCGGAGCCCAAGGGCAAGGGCAAGGCGTGATGATGCAACGTGCACTCTATCTCTCTTTTCCGATATGATTTGGGAACACTCTGATGTTTTAAATAATGTTGTAATGATGGTGGATTTGAAACAATTATTTGGATTTTCATGTTTTATGAATTATGATTAACTAATTAAAAATGAAATTTTCTTTGAAAATTTTAGGACGTTACAAGTTGGTATCAGAGCCTTGGTTTGAGGGATTCGGGCATACCCTCGGGTATGTCGGGACTCAAACTAAGGAAATGGTAAAATTGTTTTCAAAAATAACATAAAAAGGTTCTAAAAGAAATGAAAAGATGAGAGTGCAACGCGCGTGATCCGCCGAACCAAGTAAATAGTCCCCCAATATGTTAGCCATGTTATGCTGGTAATTGAGCTTTGTTGATATGGAAATTGCTATGTGTATGCTTTTAAAATTGTATATGGTTAGGAGCGTATAGTCTTAGAATGATTGATCTGGCCTTATTTCCTGTTCCTTGACTGAATCTTTTATTCGAAAGCCTATTTGATCCTATTCTGTGTACAATTTGCATGCATAAGGGCAACCTGATATGATTGGTCTGATTGATGCGGGTAGAGCAAATCTTAGGGTCGCCTAGGATTTGAGGCATGTAGTAGTTGGGGAAAATGGTTTAGTTTCAGGACGAATTGGAGTTATCAGGTAAAGCAATGGGGAAAGGTACAGGTAGATGTGGAAGGTAGTATCGGGCCTGTACTACTGAAAGCACAGGACCTGTACCCGAACCAATGTTAAATCTGATGATTTCAAGGAGGACCGGTGTGGGAAGATCCCTTATATGGAAGTCCTGATCGTTACGATTTATAACCTTTCAGTTCAGCATGGTGACGAAACGTTTCGGAGCAGGGGGATTAGGATCGGGATCTGGATCCGGGAATGGATCTGGCGACACCACTGACGGTATAAATGAGAGGTTGCGTGAACTTATTGCAGCCGAGGTTACCAGAGGCATCCTTGATGCTACCCCAGTCATTTTTGGGACGGTCAAGGAGGGCATTATGGAGATCATGTAGGAGAGAATCTGATCGTTCAGAGCTGAGATTGTTGCGGGCCAACTCGGGGCCCGAACTCCCTCGTTCCGGGAGTTTAAGGCGTGTGGAGCGCCGGAGTTTTTCGGGGTCAGGGACCCCATAGTCAGTCGACACTGGGTAGAGGATATCGAGAACGCCCAGCGCACGAGTTCTTACCCGGATACGGCAAAGGTTGGGTTTGCTTCATGTATGCTGAGGGATAGGGTCCGAGATTGGTGGGGCGAGGTTACTCGCCAGGTGAGACCAGACGAGGTGGCGAAGATGACTTGGTTCGAATTCGTTCGACGATTCGATTCGGAGTTTGCACCACCTATTGAGGCGCAACGGTTTGTGAGAGAGTTTCATGACTTACTGCAGACTACCGAGACGGTGGCGGAGATTACCTCCAAGTTTCGGGAACGAGCTTTGTTGATTCCGCAGTATGCTACTAATGAGGAGATGAGAAGGACCCGATATCATTCCATGCTGAGGGATAATATTCGGGAATTTGTGAGCTTTACAGGGTGCAAAACCCTGAATGAAATGGTGGAGAAAGCCCGTGAGAGGGAGATGGAGTTGGAAACCCGCACGAAGCGGAAGCCTGAGCAGGCTCGGGTAGCAGTAGGACAGGCTAAAAAGCCTAAGACCGTAGACACTCCCAGCAGGGGTCAACCTGGTCGGGGCGGATGTGCTAAGTGTAGCCGGGTGCACAGTGGAGCTTGTTGTATTGCGGGCTTGGGATGTTATGCATGTGGCCAACAGGGCCATATGAGCAAGGACTGCCCCTACAAAGGGCTTAATCTGTTTTCACTGCAACCAAACCGGCCATAAGCGGGTCAACTGTCCGAAGTTGTAGGGAGGGGGAGGACCGGTGGCAGCGCCTGCGCCCGCCACAATGAGGATTACCGATGGTCGCCCTGCTAAAGTGGATGCCCCGATGGTGAAGATCCGCGCGTTTTAGCTAACTACCGAGAAGGCTCGGGCAGCGCAGATGTTTTAGATGGTACGTTACTAATATTCCCTGTCTATACTATATTTTGTATGACTTATGTGCGATCTATGCTTGTATAGGGACCTTTTTGGTCAAGGGTATGTCTGCTAATGTCTTGTTTGACTTGGGTGCTACCCGATCATTCGTGTCACTTGCGCTTAGCAAGAAGTTTCGGGTCACGCCAGGGGTTTTGGTTTCCCCGCTCGAGGTAGAGATTGCGGATGACCGCACCGTTAGTGCTGCGAGGGTGTATCGGGACTGTGTGCTGAATGTGCTTGGTGAGAGGTTTCGTGTTGACCTAGTCCCGATATCGTTGTGAGGGCTGAAAGTAATTATCGGAATGGATTTGTTAGGGTCCAACGGGGCCATGATTGATTGTGAGCATCAGTTGGTGAGGGTTCGAACCCCAAGTGGGGGAGAACTGGTGATACATGGTGATAGGGCATCGCAGGGGCCGACCCTCTGCTCGGCTGCGAGGGCTAAGAGGTTCCTGCAGCAGGGTTGTTCAGGATTTCTGGCTTATATCTCGGATATGAGGGTAGATACCATGAAGGAAGTGGGAAGTGTGCAGGTTGTACAGGATTTTCGGGATGTTTTCCCCGAGGAGTTACCGGGAGTGCCTCCAGAGAGGCAGGTGGAGTTTCGCATCGACTTGGTGCCGGGTGCCGCACCGATTGCAAAGGCACCATACCGGTTGGCACCAGCGGAGATGCAGGAGTTATCTACACAGCTTCAGGAGCTGTTAGACCGAGGGTTCATTCGTCCAAGCATTTACCCGTGGGGAGCACCGATCCTTTTCGTGAAAAAGAAGGATGGATCCCACAGGATGTGCATTGATTATAGGGAAATGAACAAGTTAACGGTGAAGAACCGTTATCCGTTGCCGAGGATCGATGATTTGTTCGATCAACTGCAGGGTGCATCTTGGTTTTTTAAGATTGATCTTCAGTCAGGGTATCATCAGATGAGGATTAGGGAGAAGGACATAGTGAAGACGGCTTTCAGGACTCGGTATGGGCACTATGAGTTTGTGGTGATGCTGTTTGGGCTCACCAATGCCCCAACAGCGTTCATGGATCTCATGAACAGGGTGTGCAGGCCGATGCTGGATCGGTCGGTGATCGTTTTTATTGATGATATCCTGGTCTATTCTAAGACCGGGGAGCAGCATGAGCAGTATTTGAAGGAGGTGCTGGAGACCCTATGGGCGGAAAAGCTATATGCCAAGTTCTCCAAGTGTGATTTTTGGCTGCGAGAGGTACATTTTTTGGGGCATATCATCAATCAGGAGGGTATTTCGGTTGATCCATCCAAGGTTGAGGCTATGATACGATGGGAAGTACCGAAGAATGCATCAGAGATTCGTAGCTTCTTGGGTTTAGCGAGTTATTATCGAAGGTTTATTCAGGATTTCTCCAAGATTGTTGTGCCATTGACCCGCTTGCCAAGAAGAATGTGATGTTTCGGTGGGGCACGGAACAACAATTGGCTTTTGAGGCCTTGAGACAGAAGTTGTGCGAGGCACCAATCCTTGTATTACCCGAGGGGTTAGATGATTTGGTGGTGTATTGTGACGCATAGATTACATGATTGGGTGCGGTACTGATGCAGAGGGGGCATGTGATAGCATACGCCTCGCGATAGTTGAAGCCACATGAGGCGAATTACCCCACTCATGATCTGGAACTGGGGGCAGTGGTGTTTGCCCTCAAGATTTGGAGGCATTACTTGTATGGAGTGCGATGTACCATTTACAATGACCACAAGAGTCTAAAGTATTTGATGGATCATCAGAACCTCAACACGCGACAGAGGAGGTGGTTGGACGTGCCAAAGGACTATAATTGCGAAATTCTATGTCATCCAGGGAAGGCCAACGTAGTGGCCGTCGCTTTGAGCCGTAAGACGGTGGGTTCCCCGATTGGGAACATGTGTTTGAGAATGACGGTGATCTCTCCATTGTTGGAGATGATCAAGGAGGCCCGGGTCGAATGAGTGAAGAAAGAGAATTGGAAGATAGAGAGAATTCGAGGACAATATCCTTTGTTTGTCAAGGATGGTCGTGGCCTCTTGACACAGTGTGGCCGGTTGTGGGTACCGGTGACTGGGGAGCGAGACAAAAGATATTGGAAAAAGCGCATAAGTCCAAGTTCATTATACATCCTAGAGCTACGAAAATGTATAAGGACTTGAGGTTGAGTTATTGGTGGCCCTGCATGAAGCGGGAAATTTCTTGGTTTGTAGAGCGGTGCTTGACCTACAGGAAGGTCAAGGCCGAGCATCAGCGGCCTCATGGTAAGGTACAGCCGCTACCCGTGCCCTTGTGGAAGTGGGAGGAGATCACGATGGACATTATTACGAAGTTGCCAAGGACGGCAAGGGGTGTGGATGCCATATGAGTGATTGTGGATAGACTAACGAAGAGTGCCCATTTTATTCCGATTTCTGAAAGTAGATCCACAGAGAAGTTGGCAGATATTTACGTGCGTGAGGTGGTGGCTAAACACGGGGAGCCTGTGTCGGTAGTCTCTGACCGTGATGTTCGGTTTACATATCGGTTCTGCAAGAAATTCCATGAGGAGCTGGGCACTCAGCTACATTTTAGCACGACGTATCACCCTCAGACCGACAGTCAGAGCGAGAGGACAATACAAACACTGGAGGACATGCTGCGGGCATGCGTGTTGGATTTTGGAGGGAGTTGGGATATGTATCTCCTACTGGCTGAGTTTTCGTACAATAACAGTTATCATGCCAGTATCGATCAAGCTCCGTTTGAGATGTTATATGGTCGGAGGTGTAGGACCCCGGTTTGTTGGGATGAGGTTGGACATCGGGTCATGGGGAGCACTGAGGAAGTGCTCAAGACTACCAGACTAATTCAGCAAGTGCGTGACTGTCTGCGAGTTGCGCAGGGTCGTCAGAAAAGTTATGCTGACTGACGACGATCAGACTTGGAATTTCAGGTGGGAGATTTCGTGTTATTGAAGGTGTCACCTTGGAAGGGAGTCATCAGGTTTCGAAAGAGGGGTAAGCTAGGACCCCGATATATTGGGCCATTCAGGATATCGGTTCGAGTGGGTAAAGTAGCCTACCATTTGGTTTTACCGGAAGAGCTTAGCCAGATTCACAACACATTCCATGTGTCGTAGCTTCGGAAGTGGGTCACCGACGAGACCGCGGTCGTCTTGCTGGGCGATATCCAGGTGGATGAGAGTTTGAACTATATTGAGAACCTCGTTGCAGTGCTTCATATGAAAACCAAGGTTCTTCGGAATAAAGAAGTAAGACTGGTGAAAGTGCAATCGCAGCATCGGAGGGGCTCCGAATGGACTTGGGAGTCGGAAGAGGAGATGCGGGAGCACTATCCGGAACTGTTCGTTTCGGAAGACTTCGAGGACGAAGTCTAGTTCAAGTGGGGGAGACTTGTAACACCTGTTTTGAGTATTGGTTGGAATTTGCTATTTTGGGGTGTTTGTGCATGGACTCAGTGAGTTGGGAGTCCAACTCGTCGAGCAGGGTCGTGATATCATGGAGGCGGGTCGGGACTGACTCGGTGAATCGGAGGGTCGACTCGGCGAGTCCGAGCTGTTTAAAGAAAACCCTAATTTTGGGGTTTTCCCCATATATAAACATCATTATAAACCCTTGTGGCCTCCCTTATCACGATAAAAGACCGTTCAAGACCGCAAACTCTCTAGGGTGTGAAGTGAGTGCATTTGGGGGCTATCTTTAGGATTTGGGGGAGAATTCCAAGCTTGAAGAGGAGGTATCAAGGTGAAAAGCACTAGATCAAACATCTATTTCGTGTTGGGCATTCGTTTGAGGTATAAATCTGTTACTTTCAGTTGAAGATCCTTAGATTTCTTTTGAAAGATTATGGCCATCCTTGAAGGAAATGGAAGCAAGATTGGATCTGGACCTATCACAAGGATATGGTTCCGGATCTGCACCTTCTTAGGTCCTAAATATCATAAAGTTGCATCCTTTATTGGCTTATTCCCTCTCCATGCATGAAAACCTTGTTTGAAGGTTAGTTTTGGTGATTATGGCCATGTGAGGCCTTACATGCACGTAAAGTTTGCAACTTTACGTGTTATCTACACTAGTAGAGGATAGATCTGACGTTTGGGACCTTAAGTCCCACTAGAAAGGACCGTAAATATGATGGACTAAGGGAACTCGACGAGTCATGCAAGTGACTCGGCGAGTCGAGGAGGGTTTTCTCATTCACGGTCAAGGGATCACGGTCAAGGGTTCACGGTCATGGGTTCCCGGTTGGGAGTTTACGGCCGTGAACATCAAGGAACTCGACGAGTCACTCGGGTGACTCGACGAGTTAATGAGGTAAGCAAGGAACTCGACGAGTGTTAGGATACAGTCAACGAGTCAAGGCCAGCTGGGATTATAGACATTGATTTTGACCAGGGTTGACTCTAGGGGTATTTATGGGATTATGCTGAGTTATTCACTCATTGGTTATAGGCAGTTCAGGAAGGAGCAACATGAGACATATCTGATTTCAGTTTCCAGTTCAGCATTAAGAGGTGAGTGTTGTCACCATACCAATGGGTCTAAGGCACCAAGGCCGACCCATTCCATGATAGTTGGTGTACTTGTTGTGTAGAGGTGTGGATATATATATATATATATATATATATATATATATATATATATATATATATATATATATATAGATATATATATATATATATATATATATATATATATATATATATATATATATATATATAGGTTCAGGTGTTTAAAGTAATTATTGTGTTATTGTATGCATAAATGTGGACCAATCAAAATTAAATAAAAATTTAAATAATTAAATAAATAAACAAGGGTATTTTAGTAATTTGATAAATAGCTTCCACAAATAATCCCTATAATCATGCTAGAATTAACTTTTAACCTAATTTATTTTCTTATATACACAGCCGTCAATGTCTTTCAACAAAAAGAATGACTGAAACAAAAAGTTAGGTAGCCATCATCGACCTTGTAGACCGATAAAGGTGAGTCTTCCAACCACCGTTGCTGATCAATACCATCACCCACCACCAAGCTACCATCGCCCCCATATGATTGACGAAAGTAGGAACGAGAGAATGAACGACATAGAAGAAGACTTTGGTCAACACCACCACATTCTTAGGGATTGATGTTGTGATTCTGGCAATCGTTTTTCACTCCTCCGCCGAGAGCGTAATGTCGGGAGAGTTAATCGACGATTGGTTCCCGATAATTGGTCATAGTGGTAAACCGGCAAAACCTAACACCGCAATACGATTACGGATCAAATTCACATCTTGTGATGATCGGAACAAGGAAAAATCAATTACTACCGATGAGTTATTTGGCCTGAAGGATAGTTATTTTCCGGTGAGACACGGGGGGAATGTGACGCTATATCAGGACGCACACCTCCAGGAGGGGCAGTTACCGGAGATCGAATTGGACAGAGAGAATCAAAACGGTATGAATTTCATCTCAAATCCTTTGTCTAACATTTGTTTTTAATTCATCTTCATTGTTTCTCTTTTATCTAGACTTCTAAATGCTACCATTCCCAAACTCTAAAGATTCCTGAAAGTTCCAAAATGATATACACAGGTGGTTGGGACCCTTTAAACCCATCATCAAAAATGTGTTATAGTGGACACACAAGCTCATGGAAATTACAGAAAGATCTCTGCTTTTATTGGTGGTTTAGACCTCTGTGATGGACGCTATGACACACCAGAACATCGTTTATTTCGTGATCTTGATACAGTGTTTGAAAATGACTACCATAATCCAACACTTCTTGTAAGTTTATATACTACTGTATTATTTTATATAAATTCATACATGTTACCTTATTTAATGGACAAATTATCCACAATAGCCAGGTATAAAAGGTCCAAGAGAACCTTGGAGTATAATTCTGTTGGAAGGTTCTTGATTTATGTACATGCTAAAGGAATCACGAATTCCAATTCTGTTGGAATGGAATCATGAGTTATAATTCTGTTGGAATGGAGTATGCATGTTCTACAATTCTTGGATATTGGTTTTGGTGCAATTCACAAGTCCACATATTTTTCCAAATGAATTTAGTTTTTTATTTTTCATTTGCTAATGCATTATTGGAATCTAAACTACAATTTGGTTTTGTTTTCACAGAAGTTGATGCTTGAAGAACGGACCACAAAATTGAAAGTGATTCTAAGCAACATTATTCTTTTAGAATGTATTAATTCTTAACAATTGTTACTCGTATTCTATAAGAAATTATGTATTTATTTTTTTTATTTTTCAATTGATTGTTCAAGAATTTTTTATTCTACAAGAAGTTTTAAACTCATGATCAAGAAATAGGTTCAAGAATATTTTTATTATTTATGGTTCAAGAATATTTTTATTTTTGAATATACTCATATACATATTCTGTCAGAATGTCTGAATTAAAAGAATTATAATTCATAAAATCGGATTTTTAACATTAATAGAATCTATGATCCCTTAAAATATGCAATTTTCCTTTATTAAATCTATATTAATTGACTAAAATACCCTTGTAATTAAATTAGATGATAATTTTCAATTATATTTAATTCAATAATATATATTAATCACTTTTTTAAAATAAGTAAAATTGATTGATCCACATTTATGCATATAATAACACAATAATTACTTTGAATAGAATAACCTAAGCCTATATATATATATATATATATATATATATATATATATATATATATATATATATATATATACAGTGATAGAGATAGCCTTTGCGGCCAATGGTAGAGATCGTCGTTATGGCAGAGGGTAGAGATAGCCTTGTGGCTAATGGTAGAGATAATCTTTGTGGCTAAGGGTAGAGATAGCTTTATAGCTAATTGTTATGTGATATGTAGTAGAGGTAGCTGCTATAGCTAATATGATATGTGGGTTTGTGTGGGGTATGCTCTGAGGGACTCACTAAGCTTTCATCTTACCGTTTGTAGATTTGTTTCAGGTACATCGGCGCCCAAGGGCAAGGGCAAGGCGTGATGACGCAACGTGCACTCTATCTATCTTTTCCGATATGATTTGGGGACACTCTGATGTTTTAAAAATAATGTTGTAATGATGGTGGATTCGAAACAATTATTTGGATTTTCATGTTTTATGAATTATGATTGACTAATTAAAAATGAAAATTTTCTTTGAAAAATTTGGGTCGTTACAGTGATGTTTTGTAATTTTTTCTTGGTTCTCTCTATTTGTTTAGGGATCAGATTATGATCCGGTGTCGACTAGATGATTTTGGGGGAACGAGGGGAGTTATTTAAAGTAGATAGAAAAATAAGGGAGGATGTTCACACTTCACAGGGTTCATGGACTCACTCAGTTCGGTGAAGGTGGTGGAATAGATCGAGAGGGAGAATATAGGAGATCAAAGAAGGTGAATGTTGACCTCAGGCCTGAAGAAGATTATTTTAACATCCCAGATTTCAGAATAAATTTTTCATTTTAAAAATAGAATAAACACCCTTTTTTATAAAGTTGCAATCAAGGAAATACTATTTATTCATAAACTGTAATTTAAAATCGCAGTTATAAGGAAAACAACATTGAATCTCGAATCATAAAACTGATGATGTGTATGTGCAGTCACGCATTCGCATTCCCACAAACTGGTAAAGTACATTAAAAACATTTAATCTAAAACTGTAAGTCAAAGTTTAGTGATTTCCCCAAAATATCACATACAACACATCACAACTAAATGTATATAACAGTTATGGGTTATCAGCAACCCTGAGTTATCAACGGCTCGAATACAACAATTTGTGTTATCAGGAACCCCGAGTCATCAACGGCTCGTATACAGTAATATGGGTTATCAGCAACCCCAAGTCATCAGCGACTTACATATAGTAATTCGGGTTATCAGCAACCCCGAGTCATCAGCAACTCACGTACAACATATGATATAAGTAATACAGTGAGAATACTCACCTCGTGGATAGATCGGATAACCACCATTGCCCACAAATACTAACAGACCAGTCTCACATACCACCTACACATCAATTCAAGGGTCAACCTCAGCCTATGACCTAAAACCCTAAAGTTTGACCCCAGGTCAAAAAAATTCAAAAGTCAAAAAGTCAACCTTCTGGTCAACGGGCGCGCCACACTCTCTTGAGGGCGTCAGGCGCCCATAAAAGGATAAAACGGTCAAGATCCTTGGATCAAAATAAGCGCAAATCATAAACACTAAAAGATACATCGTGCTCAGGATTATTCCAAATGGTAAAATGACTTAATTCATTAATTCAATTCCTCAAATTTCTAGATCTAATCCTTAACCATGTATTAATGGATAAAGTTTCCAATTTTATCCATTAAGACACTCCAATCAAACAACATCCAGACTTTCAACCACTAAATGGCTTGAAAAGCCAACATAACTTGCAAGACTAAGAGATCAAACACAAAATACCAACTTTACAAGTCCAAATTGTCCTCTCAAAAGGATATGGAGTCATCTCAACTCCAAACACACCCCTAAAATGGGACCAAAAAGTATAAAAATGGACCATAAGCAAGATCTAACAAACTATAAGGAAATGTTGAAGCTTTTTACTCATAATGGTCCAGAAAATGATGTGCACTTGATGGACTTACTCTTTCTCTTCACTTCCAAGCACCAATGAGGATCTTGTTCATCAAGATTTAACCACTCAAAGGAGAAATAAGCTTCCCAAAATTATTCCAATGCTCAAAACAAGTGGAAAGATGCAAGGGTTTCTCCGAAGGGTGTTCTAGAGTCTGAAGAGGCGGAGAAGGAAAAACCATATGGTTAATTGCCCATAAATACCCCCAAACCCCTAACAAAACGAGCAGTCCACTGGAATAGAGGCGCTCTGTGAAAATTAAGGGGTGCTCTGCACTGCAGGCCACATTTCAGTGCAATTCTAACTTTCGTGTGACAGATTCCTTCATGCTTCGCTCCATACTTCTATCTTTTCATAGACTATAAAACCCTCACACCAATAATTAAAATACAATCAGGAACCGGATTTTATAATTCTCCCTCACTTGAATTAGATTTCGTCCTCGAAATCCGTCTCGACTATAATCTTAGAAAATAGTTTTATACATCAACCATATGCATCCTCCAAACCACTTCATAAAATCAATGCTCCGTAAGGGATTCTTGAGACCATTTGGAATCTAACTAAGCAACATAACAACCTAATTATCTCGATACGGAGCAAGTTTTCAAGTTTAATGGACATCGGTTGAAGCCTTTCTGTGAAGTTTTTGATGCAAATGTCCAATACATCATCCGTTTGGACACCCCATAATATTAAAGAAGAGTTTGAAGATGTCTCACCAAAGACGATAAATAAGGACATATTTGGAAAGCAGTGTGCTTTTATCTTTTTAAAAAACAAATAAATAGTTTTAAAATCTTTTTTTAGATGTTGGAAACTACATTTTTGAAAATTTTCAATCTTTATTCTCACTTTTGGTTCAATCTTTTGTCTTTTTTTTAAACTAGGACTTTATGAGAATCATTTTGGTCATACACTCGAGTTTTGGAATAATTACATTTTTTTGAAAGTACAGACCTTCAAGTTGCCAACACTCGGCCCGTTCAGTTCCCACGCAAAAGAGTTTCAAATTTTCCTGATCAGTTCGTGTGGCCATCACTCGGACACCACGCGACCCCATTCGAAATATCCAACGTTTGTCAATTTTTTTGAGCTGTAGCTCACGCGGCCTATACTCCGCCCATTACCTACCCACATGAGATGCGAAAATTGATTTCTATTAGTGAGTCGAGTTAAATAGGAAAAGAAGATGCAGGTACCACTCGGCCCATCCCCCACCCGTACAGGTTGTTGACCCTTTATTTAAATTCGTTGACCTACATTGACCGGGTTTGAATTTCATTGACTTGGTTGACTAAGTGAATTAAGTGCACATGCTTCTTCTTCCCCATCCACCATCGATCTTTCTTCTTCCCTAAACTTCTATTCCCTCTCAAGAACACACCCTCTTCCATTAAAGCACCCTATGAAAACTTGATTTCCTGGAGTTCTACCAGTCAGAATCCCATGAAACCACCACCATTATTCTCATTCTCTACTCCTCTACAAACCCCACCCAAAAATCTCCCCTGTCTATTCTCGGAGTAGTAGGCACCGACCACCACCCATCTCCGCCTTCTAAGCCATTTTTCGACCAACTCGGGCAACCATTGGAACTTTTGAGCACATCGTTTTGTTCCTCTTCCCAAGGGGTACAGAACCATACTATGCTTCACTATAAAGCTCACCGAAAGTTGTCATCGGATTTTAAGTGTTGCCCGTTCCAATCGTCGGAAAACTTTTTGGAGCACTTTTTGGGATTGTTCAAGCATTTCAGTGAATAAAAGTGGGGTACAAAAGCAAGATGTCACATCCCCGAAACCAGACGGCGGAAACGTCCGAGGGCTCGCGTGACTTAAATTGAATATCATCACAATGGATATAAATGAATCATAACATAAACATCACCATGCATCAATACATTACAACTGATATTGTTCACATCCAGTACATTGTTTTAAATATTACACACCCATAACATAAATTGTTTAAGAGTTTTCAAAACATAGCTTCCTAACATACTTGATATTACCCTGCAGCTTACCTGTTACCTGAGAATACAAGTTATTTTGAAAAACGTCAACATATGAAATGTTGGTGAGTTCATAAGCAGGGTTGTGATAAAAATGATTTGTGTAGTTTATAAAACCCAGAAAATCCGATATTTTCTAAAAAGACAATTGTTTACCAAAGTGTGAAGATCCATAAGTTGATGCATGAATGATTTCAAAACGTGTATAAAAGGGAGTTTTGTATTTATAGTTATAGAAAAATACAAGCGAGTGGTGTTGATTTCCTCGAAAAACCCGATGTTTTCCGATAACATAAAATATAATTGTTTTTCAAATTGCTATACCGCCACAACGAATGATTTTGATTACTCTTCCTTGATTACTAGGATGGTATTGGATTTAATTAATTATGTGAGTTGTTATAACCATGCATAATAATGACTAGTTCGTCTGTCTTGGCATCCTAATGTATGCCGGGATTGATCTTAAGATTTTGTCACCCTAGACTGGCTGAGTCTAACTGTAGCGAACAGCTGAGGTGTGGGGGAGTCACCCCCGTATAGATCTATACACAAACTCTCGCTCTCCTTCCAGGAGACTTTGATTATAACTACAGACTACGAACGACCCTTAGAGGTGTCGCCCATTATTACTCACTTAATCCAAACAAAATTGATTACTGTTGATTAACGACCTGGATTTGTTTACTTTGATTTCAAATAAGCCTAACAGACACGGAGAAGAGGAATACAAGGTCCTGCTAATTACGCGTGTTATTTAAGGCTGTTGGTTACAAAGGACACATTGGCCCATTTCATATTTGATTAAACTTGGACCTTACTAGCAATGCTAATGGGCCACCAAGGCCCAATAGCACATATAAGCCATTGAGGGTCCCTTAAACATGTAATTGGGTCACAAGAGGCCCAGAAGACATGTATTATTATTAGCGTTAGGCCCAAAAGTCATGTCAATGGGCCACGAAGGTCCGATAAGCATGATTAGGATCTTTCAGGCCCAACTATTTGGATGTTTACTTGTTTTAGGTATATTATAATTGTTGGAAAGTTTGATTGACGATTGTTATCTTCGTATCGACACGAGACCGGTCGATTGTTTATAACGATATTTGGATTTATACGTATATTCATCTTTCAAATTTTCATGAGTTGTAGTTTTTGGTATTTTTGACTCAATATCTTAAAAATAAAATAATTGGTTCCAAAGTGTTGGTTTGACCCTTTTCAGCCCTTTTTTAATAAAAACAACAATTTTAGTCCTTTATACAAAAAAAGACATTTTAAGCCCTTAAACCATTTTCTTGACACTTTTGACCCATAGACTTGTTCAAGTGATACTATTAGCTCAAAACTTATTCTTTGGCAGTTTCAGCCCTTCCAGAAAAGTGTTTTTCGGTTAAAGCCCAAACTTTTTGCAACTTTTACAATTTTGGCCCAAAATCCAAAAACTTTACATTTTTTTATCCTTTTTGGATAAGAAAAGCATTTTAACCCCTGAATTGGTTTTGTTTACACTTTTTACCTCCTGTTTTGTGAAATTTATCATTCAACCCCTTGAAAATTTGGTTTTTCGTAATTTTGACTCATTGGGCCGAAAAGCCCAAAATTTGGCCCATTAAGCCATAAATTTCATTTCTAACCTTTAAAAGAGTATGATATTCATAAAAACACTTATTTTTACTGTTTAGACTCTTTTAATCCTTGAGAAAACCGTGAATAGTAATTTTTCAACCCAACTTTTGTTTATTTGACAATTTAAGCCCAAAAATGGGTTTTATATTGCAATATGTTTATCATAATCTTAGAGGGCAATATTCTTGACTTGTTTAGTGTAATATAACTTAGATCATGTTTGTTTTCCTTCTTATGCCATAGATTTCGTGATTTCTTCCCTTTTTGTTACATATTACCACATAAACACATATAATCATACATACATGCATAAAATCGTACATAGCATACACATACACATAGATCTACACATTTTATTTGTATTCTCCCCCATAAAACTTATGCAAACCGAAAAGAGAGGGGTATGAACTCACCTTGAGTTTGTGGGTTCGGTTTTGAAGAAGAATGGAAGAAGTTTGATGCTATTCTCGGCCTAGCAAGCTTCTTGGAGGATCTTTGGCTTAGATGAGTTCTAAGAGGCAAGATCACGAATTTGAATCGATTAAGAGGAGATTTTTGATGAAATGAAGTAATTAGATCATGGATTTAAGCATCAACTTACCTTAGATGATGGCTCTTATGGAAAATCCTACTTGAAAAGCTCTTAAATCTCGAAATTTTTGAAGAAGAAGCAAGAGTGTTCTTTGAGAGTGTTTGGAGAGAATTTGTGAGGTGTGTGTGTGTCTTTCTTTGGTGTTCTCGGCCAAAGAAGAAAAAAGAGGGGAGAAGAGAGAGAGTGAAAGGATGGTTGCTTGGAGATATGAGATGTTGCATGGAAGACCATAATATAATTGTGAGGTGGCATGTAAAAAGTCAACTCTTCCTCCCTATGTTTTGTGGTTGGGCCGAGAGGGGTAGAAGGAAGAAAGAAGTTGGGCCTTTTTGTGCTTAAGTCCATAATATGGCCCATTTAAATGAGTTTCGGCCCAATTGGTCTTTGGAGATGGCTTACGGCCCAAAATAAATCAAGGAATGAGTTTTATGGCCCATTAGGGCTATTTAGATTTGTTATGGCCCAATAAGGCCCATTGAATATAACCTAGTTCATTTTAGGCTTATAAGGCCCAAAATATTAAGTTTCATGCATATGGGTCCAATTAGGGCCCATTTAAGAGTTCTAAGTCCAAAATAGTCAAATTGGAAGCTTATTGGCCCATTAGGCCCAATAAGAAAATCCTAATCCAAAAATGAACTTAAATCGGGATTTTTAGGGTTTCCAATCTTTGTTGACTATTTGAATGCTTATATAGGAATTTTGTTGTCATTGATTTAATCACAATACATGTTTTCAAGTTTTAACTACAATGTCACTCTTTGTTAAGTGTTTACAGCGTATCAGAATTCCTAGTTGTGACATCACCCCCCCCCCCCCCCGTTAGAGGGAATTTCTTCCCGAAATTCTTTTGAAAGCTAGATTTGAGAACGTGAGAATAGATGAGGGTACTTCTGCTTCATTTGGTCTTTGCGTTCCCATGTGAATTCTGGTCCGCGTCTCGCGTTCCATCGAACTTTCACAATCGGAATGCGACTCTGCTTAGTACGCTTCACTTCCCTGTCCATGATTTCGACTGGTTCCTCGATGAACAGGAGATTCTCGTTGATTTCAATCTCTTCAAGTGGAATGACGAGGGTCTCGTCGGATAAGCACTTCTTTAAATTGGAAACACGGAACACGGGGTGTACACTGCTGAGCTCAGTGGGTAGCTGCAGTCTATAAGCCACTGGACCGATTCGGGCAAGAATCTCGAAGGGTCCAATGTATCGAGGGTTTTGTTTTCCCCGCTTCCCAAAATAAATCACCCATTTCCAGGGAGAGACCTTTAATAACACCCGATCCCCGACTTCAAATTCCAAGGGCTTTCACCGCTTATCGGCGTAGCTCTTTTGTCTGTCTCGTGATGATTGCAGTCGGGCCCTGATCTGAATTATCTTCTCGGTCGTTTCGCGTATGATTTCCGGTCCTGTTAATGCATTGTCTGGTGTTTGTCCTCTTGCTAGCTGAGTGTCTCCTACCTCAGCCCAACACAACGGTGATCTACATTTACGCCCGTACGATGCCTCGAAAGGAGCGACTTTGATGCTTGAGTGATAACTGTTATTGTATGAGAATTCGATCAAAGCCAAGTGGGTATCCCACGACCTTCCAAAGTCTATCACACATGCGCGAAGCATATCTTCTAGCGTTTGAATGGTTCGCTCGCTTTGACCATCCGTTTGTGGGTGGTAGGCAGTGCTTATGTCAAGTTGTGTTCCCATAGCTTTCTGAAGCGATTGCCAAAAGCGTGAAGTAAACCTACTATCTCTATCTGAGATGATAGATATGGGCACTCCGTGGAGTCTCACGATTTCCTTGATATAGATCCTTGTCAAACGTTCCATCTTGTATGATTCTTTTATTGGCAGGAAATGAGCGGATTTTGTCAACCTATCAACTATTACCCATATGGTATCCAAACCATCAGTCGTCTTGGGTAGTTTGGTCACAAAGTCCATAGTAATCATTTCCCATTTCCACTCGGGAATTACTGGTTGCTGTAGTAATCCCGAGGGCTTCTGATATTCCACCTTTACTTTAGCACATGTGAGGCATTTGCTAACGTAAGTGGCAATCTCTGCCTTCATGTTAGGCCACCAATAATGTTGCTTGACATCCAGGTACATTTTATCCGAACCCGGATGGATGGAGTATCGCATCTTGTGGGCTTCATTCATGACTACTTCTCTGAATCCTCCAAGTTTAGGGACCCAAATGCGGTTCATGAAGTAATATGCTCCGTCCTCCTTCATTTCGAAATTCTTTTCCATTCCACGTAACGCTTCGCTCGTTCTGTTTTCTGCCTTCATGGCATCCGACTGGGCTGCTCTGATTTGCGAGGTCAGGTGGGATTGGATGGTTATCAAGAGAGTCTTCAAACGACGATTCGAGTAATCCTTTCGACTCAAGGCATCAGCTACTATGTTAGCTTTACCTGGGTGGTACTTGATTTCGTACTCGTAATCGTTCAGCAGTTCATACCATCTTCGTTGCCTCATGTTTAACTCCTTTTGATTTAAAATGTGCTGGAGACTCTTGTGGTCGGTGAAAATGGTGCACTTGGTACCATAAAGGTAGTGCCTCCAAATCTTCAGGACGAAGACCACAGCTCCCAATTCGAGATCATGGGTGGTATAATTCACCTCATGTGTCTTTAGTTGTCGGGATGCATAAGCTATCACCTTCCCACGATGCATGAGCACACAGCCTAAACCTTGATTCGACGCATTACAGTAGACTACGAAGTCCTCTGTTCCCTCTGGTAGTGATAATACCGGTGCACTGCAGAGTGCTTGCTTCAGAGTTCGGAATGCAGCTTCTTGCTTATCCGTCCATTCAAAGGGTACGCCCTTTTGCGTAAGCAAGGTAAGTGGCTTGGCTGTTTTGGAGAAGTTCTGAATGAATCTCCTGTAGTAGCCTGCGAGGCCTAAAAATTGGCGAATTTATGTGGGTGTTGTTGGGATCGCCCATCCTTCAACGGCTTTGACCTTAGAGGGATCCACATGTATCCCTTCCTGACTAACAACATGACCCAAAAGGTTCACACTACGGAGCCAAAACTCACACTTAGAGAGTTTTTCGTATAACTTTTCGGTTCGCAGGGTTTCCAGGATTTGTCGGAGATGTCGGGCGTGTTCTTCTTCGCTTCGAGAATAGACGAGGATATCGTCGATGAAAACGATGACAAAGTTGTCAAGGAATGGTCGGCAGATTCGATTCATTAGGTCCATGAATGCGGCAGGGGCATTCGTTAGACCGAAGGGCATTACGACAAATTCATAATGTCCATAACGAGTTCGGAAGGCGGTTTTGGGGATATCCTCCTCCCGGACTTTGAGCTGGTGGTATCCGGATCGCAGATCTATCTTAGAGAAGTAACTTGCTCCTTGGAGTTGGTCAAATAGATCGTCGATTCTCGGAAGTGGATAGCGATTTTTGATAGTGAGCTTATTAAGTTCCCTGTAGTCAATACACATCCTAAAGGAATCGTCTTTCTTCTTAACAAAGAGAACCGGAGCTCCCCAAGGTGAGAAACTGGGTCGGATGAATCCTTTGTCCAAAAGTTCGATGAGTTGACTGGACAACTCTTGCATTTCCGCAGGAGCCAATCTGTAGGGTGATTTGGCGATGGGTGTAGCTCCAGGCACGAGGTCAATTCGGAACTCGACTTGTCTTTCTGGGGGTATCCCCGGAAGGTCTTCAGGAAATACATCCGGGAAATCGCAAGCCACAGGGATGTCTCGAATATGGACCTCTTCTTTGGACTTATCCACTATATGAGCCATAAATGTCAAGTCCTTCTTTCGTAGACACTTTTGTGCCTTAATGCACGAGATGAGACGAAGGTTCATGCTGGGTTTGTCTCCGTATATAGTTATGGTTTCATGATTTGGGAGGTGAAGGCGAACGGCCTTCTCGTGACACATAATTTCAACATGGTGGGGGCTTAACCAGTCCATGCCGATAATCACATCAAAACTCCTAATGGAAACAGGCATTAAGTTTATTTGAAAGGCGTGATGATTTAAGGTCAGGGTACATCCGATGTAGATTTCCCCAGTGGATTCTGTTTTCCCATTAGCCATTTCCACCGTAAAGGTTTCATTAAGCTTCTGGGGTTGTTGTTTTAACAAGTGTTTGAATTTATTACTCACAAAGCTTCGTTCTGCCCCGGTATCAAATAGGATGCATGCATAAGTGTGGTTTAGGAGAAACGTACCGGTGACAACAGCGGGATCCTGAACCGCTTCCCCTTGTCCCATGGTCAGCACTCTTCCTGCTCCTCCATTCCCAGGGTTGTTGATGTTGGGGCAGTTTCGACGGATATGCCCAGTCTTTCCACATCCATAGCAGGTGGGGCTTGATCCTGCATTATTGCCGCTGTTGTTGGTGTTGTTGTTGTTGTTGCGGTTGTTGTTGTTGTTGTTTCCTTGTTGTTGGTTCTGGGGAGGATAGGTCCTGCAATATTTTGCCGTGTGACCCTTTCGATTGCAACTGGTACAATGCATCTCCCTGCATTCACCATTATGATGGAAACTGCACTTGTTGCACTTTGGGAGATTCCCAGAATACTGCCTAGGGGCACTTGGATTAGCTGAGGCTGGAGCATGTGGTGTGGAGGGTACTTGGGTGGTTGCAGCATTGATTGTCACTGTTTGTTGGTTCTTTGACGAGTCTGAGCCTTGTCGCCCTTTTCTCTTGTTGTTCTTTCCTTTCTTGTTGTCACTCTCCTTCTTGCCTTCAGTTTCCACTGGCTTTTCACCCTTCCTGTTGTTGTGGTCGTACAGTTTCTTGGCCAACCTCTTGGCACTGTCGAAGGTTTCAGGATTTGCAGGTATCACATTTCCTTGAATTGGGGAGGTTAATCCCCAGATGAATCGTTCGATTTTCTTTCCCTCTGAAGTAATCATGCCAGGGCACAACAGTGACAGTTCGGTAAACCTTGATATGTATGCATCTATGTCAGAGTTTCGGACGGTAAGATTCCATAACTCTTGCTCCATTTTCTGAATTTCGCCTCGCGGGCAGTACTCAGCCATCAGCATTTCTTTCAACTCCGCCCACGACATATCGTTGGCTACAGGGAGAGTCATGGCCTCTACATGTCCATTCCACCAGGTGAGAGCCTGGTCAACAAATGTGCATGCGGCGAACTTCACTTTCACCTCTTCGGGGCATTCACATATCTCAAATACTGATTCCACCTTCTCAATCCATCTCTTTAGGGTTATCATTCCACCCGTGCCATTAAAAGTTCGTGGCTTGGCATTGGTGAAATCCTTATAAGAGCATGTCTTGGTAGGTCCTTGATTTGTTCCGTTGTTCGAACTTCCAGCCCCTTGTCCATTGCCTCCACCATTGTTCCCTTGGTGGATCTGCGCCAGGGGGTGGTGCTGAGGAAGTGGACGCTCCCTGAAGGCGAGCCACCTGTCGTTCCACGTCTCGGAGGCGAGTCTCCCATCTCACCTGCCTCATGTGGAACTCTCGGATAACCTCTCGCATCTCCTGTTCTGCACGCTCGACTCTAGTCCGCATCTGGTGCATCTGATCGGCGGTGCTCTGAGCTAGGTCGCCAGTGTTCCGCAATCGTCTCACCATGACCGGAAGCGCGCGATCAGCTGGTCCTCCCTCCCTCAAGTCGTAGAACTCGCGTGCCATGCCAAACGGAGGTCGCTGACCCTGCTGTCTGCTCCACCTCCAAAGATCGATACCCCAGGGGGGTGTAGGGCCAGTCGGGCCCATCCGATGAGCTGGCACCCTAGTCGGGTAAGGGGGTTGATGACTTCGGACTCCGCGTCCGAATCACCATCATCGCTAGGTTCCTCCTCGAAGTCCTCTTCGGCTTCTTCTTCTTCCAGGACCTCCACGGGCTCGGCAGGTCCGCCCTTGACTTCCGCCTCAGGTTCCTCTTCAGACCCTTCCTCAGGGTCTTCTTGAAGTTCCTCTTCCAGCCATCCGTTATTTCCCTGATTAGGGAAATACGGATCTCCGGGGTGATGGAAGCCGGACATACTGTCTGCGTGAGTATATAAATGTACTAATATTATTCCTAAGATGTTTTAATTATTAGGTAAATTGAGTTGATGTTCTTTTCTTGGTAACAGAGGGGTACGTTTTTAGGTTTACCGTTCATCGAGGTTTTTACCGGGGCATGTAATAGTTGTACTCCGGAGAAAATGTAGTTGATCAGGCTACATCCACCCCTTAATACAACTAAGAACAGTCCCGACTTAACCAAGATGTCAGTATTATCTTATTTGATTTGGTATTATGTTCTTTTTCCTATATCGTACAAGTAAGGGCGTTTTATCGTTGTGTTTTATTTGTTTTGTTCAGAGATGTTTTAGTCCCTCTTTAGTTTATAGTTGCATATCAATGTGTGGTTAGATATGCCAGTTCACTATAAACAGAGCTCTGATACCAACTTGTCACAACCCCGAAACCAGACGGCGGAAACGTCCGAGGGCTCGCGTGACTTAAATTGAATATCATCACAATGGATATAAATGAATCATAACATAAACATCACCATGCATCAATACATTACAACTGATATTGTTCACATCTAGTACATTGTTTTAAATATTACACACCCATAACATAAATTGTTTAAGAGTTTTCAAAACATAGCTTCCTAACATACTTGATATTACCCTGCAGCTTACCTGTTACCTGAGAATACAAGTTATTTTGAAAAACGTCAACATATGAAATGTTGGTGAGTTCATAAGCAGGGTTGTGATAAAAATGATTTGTGTAGTTTATAAAACCCAGAAAATCCGATATTTTCTGAAAAGACAATTGTTTACCAAAGTGTGAAGATCCATAAGTTGATGCATGAATGATTTCAAAACGTGTATAAAAGGGAGTTTTGTATTTATAGTTATAGAAAAATACAAGCGAGTGGTGTTGATTTCCTCGAAAAACCCGATGTTTTCCGATAACACAAAATATAATTGTTTTTCAAATTGCTATACCGCCACAACGAATGATTTTGATTACTCTTCCTTGATTACTCAGATGGTATTGGATTTAATTAATTATGTGAGTCATTATAACCATGCATAATAATGACTAGTTCGTCTGTCTTGGTATCCTAATGTATGCCGGGATTGATCTTAAGATTTTGTCACCCTAGACTGGCCGAGTCTAACTGTAGCGAACAGCTGAGGTGTGGGGGAGTCACCCCCGTATAGATCTATACACAAACTCTCGCTCTCCTTCCAGGAGACTTTGATTATAACTACAGACTATGAACGACCCTTAGAGGTGTCGCCCATTATTACTCACTTAATCCAAACAAAATTGATTACTGTTGATTAACGACCTGGATTTGTTTACTTTGATTTCAAATAAGCCTAACAGACACGGAGAAGAGGAATACAAGGTCCTGCTAATTACGCGTGTTATTTAAGGCTGTTGGTTACAAAGGACACATTGGCCCATTTCATATTTGATTAAACTTGGACCTTACTAGCAATGCTAATGGGCCACCAAGGCCCAATAGCACATATAAGCCATTGAGGGTCCCTTAAACATGTAATTGGGTCACAAGAGGCCTAGAAGACATGTATTATTATTAGCGTTAGGCCCAAAAGTCATGTCAATGGGCCACGAAGGTCCGATAAGCATGATTAGGATCTTTCAGGCCCAACTATTTGGATGTTTACTTGTTTTAGGTATAGTATAATTGTTGAAAAGTTTGATTGACGATTGTTATCTTCGTATCGACACGAGACCGGTCGATTGTTCATAACGATATTTGGATTTATACGTATATTCATCTTTCAAATTTTCATGAGTTGTAGTTTTTGGTATTTTTGACTCAATATCTTAAAAATAAAATAATTGGTTCCAAAATGTTGGTTTGACCCTTTTCAGCCCTTTTTTTAATAAAAATAACAATTTTAGTCCTTTATACAAAAAAAGACATTTTAAGCCCTTAAACCATTTTCTTGACACTTTTGACCCATAGACTTGTTCAAGTGATTTCGTGATTTCTTCCCTTTTTGTTACATATTACCACATAAACACATATAATCACACATACATGCATAAAATCATACATAGCATACACATACACATAGATCTACACATTTTATTTGTATTCTCCCCCATAAAACTTATGCAAACCGAAAAGAGAGGGGTATGAACTCACCTTGAGTTTGTGGGTTCGGTTTTGAAGAAGAATGGAAGAAGTTTGATGCTATTCTCGGCCTAGCAAGCTTCTTGGAGGATCTTTGGCTTAGATGAGTTCTAAGAGGCAAGATCACGAATTTGAATCGATTAAGAGGAGATTTTTGATGAAATGAAGTAATTAGATCATGGATTTAAGCATCAACTTACCTTAGATGATGGCTCTTATGGAAAATCCTACTTGAAAAGCTCTTAAATCTCGAAATTTTTGAAGAAGAAGCAAGAGTGTTCTTTGAGAGTGTTTGGAGAGAATTTGTGAGGTGTGTGTGTGTGTCTTTCTTTGGTGTTCTCGGCCGAAAAAGAAAAAAGAGGGGAGAAGAGAGAGAGTGAAAGGATGGTTGCTTGGAGATATGAGATGTTGCATGGAAGACCATAATATAATTGTGAGGTGGCATGTAAAAAGTCAACTCTTCCTCCCTATGTTTTGTGGTTGGGCCGAGAGGGGTAGAAGGAAGAAAGAAGTTGGGCCTTTTTGTGCTTAAGTCCATAATATGGCCCATTTAAATGATTTTCGGCCCAATTGGTCTTTGGAGATGGCTCACGGCCCAAAATAAATCAAGGAATGAGTTTTAAGGCCCATTAGGGCTATTTAGATTTGTTATGGCCCAATAAGGCCCATTGAATATAACCTAGTTCATTTTAGGCTTATAAGGCCCAAAATATTAAGTTTCATGCATATGGGTCCAATTAGGGCCCATTTAAGAGTTCTAAGTCCAAAATAGTCAAATTGGAAGCTTATTGGCCCATTAGGCCCAATAAGAAAATCCTAATCCAAAAATGAACTTAAATCGGGATTTTTAGGGTTTCCAATCTTTGTTGACTATTTGAATGCTTGTATAGGAATTTTGTTGTCATTGATTTAATCACAATACATGTTTTCAAGTTTTAACTACAATGTCACTCTTTGTTAAGTGTTTACAGCGTATCAGAATTCCTAGTTGTGACACAAGATTGGGGTGTAATCTCAACGTTCGTGCTCTAAGTCTCGCCCGCTTATAAAAATCGGTACAATCCTTCCTTTTAGAGTATATTTCCTATTAGTTGTGTATGAATCTTATGATGTGATTAGATTGGATTGCATTGGGTTGTTTTTGTTTAGAATAAATTGATTAAGACTTACCCTTACCATCCTCCCGATCCCCTAATGTAGATTCTTTTTCTTTTTCCCCAAACATTGAGGATAATGCTTAGTTTTAAGCTTGGGGTGGGGTATTCCCTTTTCTTTTTACTTTTTCATGCATTTTTAGTTAGGTTGCATATTAGACTTTAGCTGAATTGCATTCCTTTCTTATTTAAATTTTCAAAAAGATTTTATTTTCTTCTTTTCCGCTTTTTTTTTTTATTTTAGCATAACATTTAACTAGGACCTTAGCATACATGCATTTTTGTTATTTGTTTATTCTCACCTCTTGGGCACCATTGAAAGGGTCATAAGTATTGAATCACAGATTGGCCCCGGGTTTTGTTATTAAATTCATTATGTTTGACAAGTGGGACACAATTTGAGCCTGAAAAGACCGTTTTTGGACCGCTTGTGTGGGCTTCAGAGACAGGAAGCTTGATTAGGTTTAGGTGCGGTTGGAAGTGCTTAGTCAGGACGATACGTGAAGGCAAAGTTAGATTGGTAAGGTATTTTGAGGTTTTGGAAGAATCACATCTCGGTTTTGGTGGAAATACCCCTTAGTACTCCCGCGTCTCACCCACGCCTTAGTTAGTTAGATTCTCACCACCTTTTTAGGCTAGGAAATTTTGCTAAGGGTCTAGAGTAGATAGTTAGTTTTTGTTCGTCGCGCCTTACATTGATGAAATTTGAAGCAGGTTATCCAATTCACATTTTTGGGACCACAATCTTTTTTGTAACACCCATTCTTAAGTCATTCCCCACCTTTTTAGTAGATCTTAGCACACTGTCAATGATCATTAGGTATTCATTATTAGCCTCTATCTATGGTGAAAACTCTAAGACGTGATGAAAAACAAACAAAAACAAAGAAAAATTGGAAAAGCAAGAAAAAGAAACAATAAATGAAGATTCGAAGAAATGCGACAAAAAGAAAAATGAATAAAAGAAGAAAAACAAAAGAAGAATAAGAGATCAAGTGAAAACTTAAACTCAAGCTCTCTCTAAAGTCTCTAAAAAATGAGAGAGAAAGAAATAAAAGATAGACGAATGAAGACTTAGGTTGTCTTGTGTCTATTACTTATATTGAGTTGTTTTTATTTTATTTTTGATTTTTTCGGTGAGAAAAGGCAATGAAGGTGAGACAGTAGATCGTAGAAGATAGTACATGTAACATCCGGATTTTTAGGTATATTAATTATGTGTTTATTTTGAGATTAATTGAGTGAATCGACGAGTTGGGAGTATAACTCGTCGAGTAGGGCCGAGTTGACCACGTGGGATTAGTGGTCTACTCGACGAGTCCAAGAGTCGACTCGCCGAGTAGACGCTGAGTGGTGAAACGCTAAGTTCCCGGGTTTTGGACCTATTTAAGGACACTTATAGCCTCATTTGCGGCTCACCAACCATTTTTCCACCCTGAGAGAAACCCTAAACGACCATAGAGATTAAGGAGAGAGTTTGAGCTTACATTTTAGTGTTTTGTGCATTACTTTTGAAGTGAAGGGGAGGATTCAAGCAAGGAACGTGAAGGAGGCCAGTAGATCTGAGATTATCTGGTCCAGAAGCTTCTGAGAGAGGTAAAAAGTTCTCACCTTTCTCCTTGTGGTGATTGGATCTCATGTTTTTGATGATTAGGGCTTTCTACCACCTTTTTGTTGAGATATGAGTACATGGAGTCCCTTTCTAGGTCTAGACTTCAGATCTGGACCTTGTGAGGTCTAGAGGGTCCAAAGGCTCAAGCTTTATTCAGTAACTTAAAGAGTTATTGTGTTTGGTGCCCTTGTTGGAGTTGTGATGGCATTTAGAGAAATATATGCCATGCATGGTCATAAAGATCAAAACTTTACGTGACTTTTGGACCTTAGGAGGCTAGATCTAGGGTTTGGAGTAATGGATCTAACTTTGGATGTGTGAATGGGAAATTAGATTGAGTAAAATCGTCGAGTCCATGATCTGACTCGACGAGTCGGTTCGGGTATGTCCCGGTGTTCTCGGCCAAGTGATAACTCGTCGAGTAGGGGGTCAACTCGACGAGCTGAGTGGAACCTTCACGAGACTTTTGAGGGTACGAGTGGACTCGATGAGTTGCATGAGTGCACTCGACGAGTCGGTCAAACAAGGATTGTTGACTCGAGTTCAACTTCTGTTGACTTTAGGGTTGGGTCAATCGTGAGTAATGGAAACCATGGAGGGGTAAAATGGTATTTTACCCACTTCCCGAGTAGAGAGAGAAAGAGTAACCTTTGGTTTAATTAGAGTTGATAATTCGAGTATTGATTAGGTATATTTACCCTATGTGTTAGGAGGTGGCTAGTTCAAGATTCAAGTATGAGGATAACTGCTTGCTTGCTTCGAGGTGAGTCTTCTCACTATACTATGAGTAGTGATCTATGTGTGACCAGAGTATCTTATGTGCTTATATTGAGTGTTGCGATATTCTGCATGATGTCTTTGTGATTTATGTTGTATATTATGTTGAGCTTACAGAGTTAGGACCGGAGGGTCCACCCGAGTTATGGG
This sequence comes from Lactuca virosa, assembly GCF_052849685.1. Classification (NCBI taxonomy): domain Eukaryota; kingdom Viridiplantae; phylum Streptophyta; class Magnoliopsida; order Asterales; family Asteraceae; genus Lactuca; species Lactuca virosa. The sequence continues at coordinate 244,427,518 of NC_136430.1, read as the reverse complement.
ACCGGAGGGTCCCACTGAGACACATTGACCGGAGGGTCTTACAGTGACATAGCCTTGAGTAGCTAATGAGCTGGGTGTGTGGTATGTTGGGGAACTTACTAAGCTTCGTGCTTACCGTGTTGTGTGTTATGTGTTTCGGGTTAATCAAACAATTATGGAGTCGCGTTTTGTAAATTAAATAAACGAGATTTTGGGAAATGTGTTATGAGAATTATATGATTATTAATGAAAATTTTATTCAAAAATTTACGGTGTTACAAGTTGGTATCAGAGCATTGGTTTGAGGGATTCGGATGCACCTTCGGGTATGTCTGGACTCAAACTGAGGATTTGAGAAAAGTTTTCAAAAGAAAGATTTTTCTAAAACAAGTAAGAGTTTCTAAGAGAAAAACGAGAAAGAGCAGTGTGTACAATCAGCCAGAGCCCGAACGGTGATTTCCCAAAATACCAAAAATTGTTTACTTTATGAAATATTGATGAGATGTTATGAGATATCATCATGCATGCTAGAGGATAGGCTAGGTAATTCATGTTTAGGGCTAGAGATGCCTGATTTGTGATGCCTTAGCCTAGGGATTGTTGCTATCTGTTATGTGTGTTGAGTATGTGTTGAGTAAGAGTATCTAGTAGGAATCATTTAGTGAGGGATTTCTGAGTCGAGAGATAATCTAGGAGAGATACCTAGATGAGTATTTGAGGAGTCTATTGAGAAGAGTAATTAGATAACATGAGAGGTGAGACAACCTGAGTTCAGTGATGCATTTGAGTCGTGAGTAGAGCAAGTGGAGTTGTGTGCTCGAGTGGTGTGTTAGTATCGGTGGAGGTTATTCGATGCCCGAATGCTGCTTGCTTTGTGCTTTGTGGAACTCTTGATAATGGGAGTCAGCTATCGAGTGAATATGACGATATTCAGGAGGTAGACGGTTGGCATCATAAGGAGTTCTTCATTAGCTGATGGCAGAGAAGTGTGAGAACCTAGGAGAGCCTAGTGAGTAAATGGAGTCCTATGAGTACGCTGTTTGGGGAAGAGTATGCGCCGGAGGAGAGCGCGTATAACAAGATTGGTGATCGAGAAAGTTGAGCAGCTACTTAGGAAATCCTGGATGATCCGTGTGGAAAGTATAGGTAGATGTGGCAGGTAGTATGGGCCCGTACTACTGAAAGCAGAGGACCTATACTTGAAACGGGGAGAATTCCAGAGGTTCTAAGTAGCAGATTGAGAGGACATAACATGGTTCAGGTACTATGATTCATAGCAGATTGAGAGGAGATAACATGGTTCGGGTACCATGATTCATAGCAGATTAAGAGGAGATAACATGGTCCGGGTACCATGATTTGTAGCAGATTGAGAGGAGGTAACATGGTTCTAGTACCATGATTCGTGGGGAGGTCGAGAGATGATCACATGGTTTGAGTACCATGATTTGTGGCGGTTAGTGCTTCGGGTTTTACCAGTTATCCAGTTGTTATTGATTAGACTGGGATCAGATGTGATAGAGTGTGGGGCTTGAGGGCCATGTTGAGCGAGTCTCAATAGAGCGTACCTTGGGAGGGAAATTGAGTTAGCTTCCGAGAGATTTTACCGGTGAGATACCATTTGGAGTCGCAAGACTCAGGGATGAGTAGAGATGGTGCCTTATGGGCAGCTGCGGTCTGAGTTGAACAATCGGCCGATAGTGGAGATGTCACTTTCTGTGACCAGAGTTACGGTATTTTCGTTCTTGTGAGAAGAAGAAGTGATATTGAGCTTCCGGTTTCTGAGCTTGGAGGTAAACCCTGTGGGGTAGCATTGGTTGCGATCTTTTCACCAGAGTATCGGGGCAGTATGTCTGCCGCAAGGTAATATTATAGCATGAGAGGGTCATCAGTGGGGATTGAGATGGACAAGAACAAGGATGTACCCTATTTGAGTATAGTAGGGCATATGTTATCATCAGTGTCGGGTGATCAAGAGGAGTATATCGGGGCGGTGGCTCTCTTTGTCTATTATGAATATCGAGTGTGGGGGTGAGGTCTCTGCTCATGATAATTCTCATGATGGGGCGTTGGTTGGGGAGCCGAAGATGAGGAGTGGGATAGCTCATTATTTTCAGACTGAGAGTCATGGCTACTACGGGACAGTTGAGATGTCCGGTAGTATGTCAGTATGAGATTATGGATGACACGTTGGAAAGTTTCCAAGGATTTTATCTGAGATTCGGGATATTTGGAGTTACTGGTCTCTATCGGGAAGATCATCGAGCGTTGCATAGTACTTTCCAAGAGTAAGTGTGATGTACCTGGTGGAAACTATCTGTGGAATAGATTGTGGTGTGCCAAATGGCGATGATTCGAACCCTGAGTGGGGGAGGACCGGGTATTTTATTGAGAGGATCAGAGATTTGTTCAAAGCAATTAGAGAACTGGATATAGAGACCTGCGGTAAGGACCATGAGACCAGGGTTATTGGTGGTTGAGGCGAGGTGCAGAACAGGATAAAGCATGTTGTACGTGTTCGGGAAGGGATGGGTGTCTCCACGGCAGGTGGCCGTTGGTCAGAGACCTTGTGGTAGTTAAGAATTCTTTGAGGTTGTAATGGTGAATTCGAGGTGGTTGGCTCGTCAGAATAGTTCCGGCGGTTGAGAATTTCTGGTTCGATGTATGGGTATGTGCCTAAGGAAGAATAAGTGAATCCACGACATGTGGCCGTTGGCCAGAGAATTTATTATGGCTAGGGATTTTCTTCGGATTTGCAATTGTTGAGTTCGAGGCGGTTGGGTCGCCGAGTTCAGGGTGCAATGGCTGGGATTTGCGGGTATAGGTATAGAATGTGATCTATACTCCAGGTGGGGTAGCAATTGGTTTATCAACCAATTGCAGAGTCGGTGGGAGTAGTTCATGCGGGCGGTGATCAGTAAAGGGTGAAGCTTCGTGTAACACCGTAATTTTTCAAACAATTTTTCACATTTTTAAAAGCATACTTTCATTCATAGATATTATAAAAATCTCATTGTATCACATATCAATCCATAGAAACACATCCCAAGATCATAATGTATAAAAACTCCTCATGTGTGTACTGATCATGCCGGCGCCTTCCCGCGATCCTCACTGGTACCTGAAACACATAACACAACACTGTAAGCATAAATGCTTAGTGAGTTCTCCAAAATACCACATATAACACATATTAGCCACTCGAGGCTGTAACTCTGTGGACCATCCGGTCCTAACTCTGTGGACCCTTCGGTCCTAACTCTGTGGACCCTCTGGTCCTAACTCTGTGAACCTTCCGGTTCTAACTCTGTAACTCTGGAACATACACGGCATGAATCTCATAGAAATAATGCAGTGTATCACAATCACATAAATAACATACAAGATACTCTGTCACATAACTCTAATTACCACTCTAGGTAAAGTATAGTGAGAAGACTCACCTCGGGCAACTCGGTAAACCTCGAACTCTGAAATACTGCACTAGCCTTCGCCTAATCACATAAATAATTACTCTAATTAATACAACTTCTAAAGGCTAGGCCAACCCTCTCTATAAGTTCTCTAAGAAGGGTAAAAGACCATTCTACCCCTCTAATGGCTCATAAGTCCAAACACTGACTAAACCCTAAAAGTCAACAAAAGTCAACGGTCAACATTGACCGGACTCGCCGAGTGCACTAGAGTGACTCGGCGAGTACACGCCTGTCCTCTTCGCCCCTGGTCCTCACTTGACTCGCTGAGTCAACCCTATACTCCACGGGTCGTCACAGTTCGCGAGTCGCGGGGCAACCCGACTCGACTCGTCGAGTCCCTTAAGGGCTCGGCGAGTTCCTCCCATGAAAACTCTCAAAAGATCTCTTGAGGTCAGATCTGCTTCACCAACCAGTAGATCCAACCTTATAACACTCGAAAGTCACGTAAAGGTTCAAACTTTACGTTCATGCAATGCTTATAAGACCAAAAATGAAGAAATAACCATTTAAATGGGGTTCTACTCTCAATGCTCACATGAAAGCTCATAAAGCTGGAAGCTTGGGACCTTTTGGACCTCTCAAGGTCTAGATCTATCATCTATACCCAAAGGGACCTCATATGCTTCACAATCTAACTCAAAATTGTGCAAAGGAAACCCTAGATTCAAGGAATCTATCAAATACACGAAATGGGAAGGAACTTGTACCTCAAAACGTGAATCTCAGTGTGAACAACACAGATCCAAGCTCCACAATCAGCCTAGCTTGTTCTACCTCCTTCCTTCTTGCTAAAACACACAAGAAATGGTGAGTTAGCCTTCCTCTTGCACCACAAACGATCTCTCTGCTCTCTAGGGTTTCTCAGGGGTGAAGTGGCCGCAAATGGAGGCCATAAAGGCCTTTAAATAGGGCTCAGGCCCTGAGATTTAGGGTTTCACTTTACAGCGCGGACTCGCCGAGTCCACGCATCGACTCGTCGAGTCCCTCATTAATCCAGACAAGAATTCGCGATCCTACTCGGCGAGTCTGAGCGCCTACTCGCCGAGTCCCTCCCTAAAACTCAAGGTAAATACTTAAAATAAGATACCTGGGAATGCAGGTGTTACACTTCGGATTTCATCATCGTGTTTTTAGTCATTGACGATTACTCTCTGTTTCAATTTGTGAGATGGGAATTTTCCGAAGTTTAAGTTTTGCGAGAAGAAGATCGGTTATGAAATTGTGAGAGGGTAAATCGCGGTATCTGAGTATGATGTCGTGATTACAAGATCAGTGGTTGAGGCAAGATATCGTGAGAATCTGTGATAGTGTAACAAGGTATCCGGGTATGATGTCCTAAATTTTGGAGTATTTTGAGTCTTGAGTTTGAGATGGCAAGTGGTGTATCTAGTATCTATGGTTCCAGTGGGAGCCCTTCGGCTATTTGACATCAAGCGAGATTATCTAAGAATGTGAATTGCAGCGTGAAAAAGTGTTGGTCGCGACGGTTGTCGTCAGGAGTGGTGATGGTTAACCTGGGTGGGTACGTGTACCTATCTATGTTGGACCGTGGAGTATTCGATAATGAACTCAGTAGGGTGATGACTCGAGGATGAGATTATGGGGTGATAAGAGAGTGAGTGGATTCGAGTGGGAGTAATCACTTGGGATTATCAGGGGAAAACCATGGAGTGAGCCCATGGCGAGTCAGTGAGAAAGAGTGTGGTGATGCTGCGAGGAGCCATAGTATTCACCCGACAGCGAAAGAGTGTTGTGATACTACAGGGAGCCGTAGTATTCATGTTTCAGTGTGAGAGTGTCGTGGTCCTGCGGGGAGCCATAGCCTTCACGGGATAGTGAGAGGGAATGTTATGATACTACGGGAAGCCGTACTATTCTCTAGTCAGAGCATGACGCAGAAGAGTTTTAAGCTTGGGTAACCTTATTATTTGAGCTTTCGGAAACCTAGTGGTCGGACCAGGGGCGAGACTGGGGTCTCCTTAATGACCGGGAATCGTTATATTTTGAGTTAAGGTGTGGTTATCGCAATCAGAAGGAATTGGAGAAGGGATGTACGCAAGAGTTCTGGTCATGGGTCATGAGTTGAGTGCCTCATTGGGATGAGTGGTTCCAATTCTATGTCGGACCAGACTCTCGAGTTTGAGTTCGAGTCTAGTGGGGTATTGAGCAGGCGAAATGAGATTTCGGATTCAGAGATGGGTTCCATTTTGAGGAGTATTGTGTGTCATCTGATGTTTTAGACCTGTGTGGGTCAGTTCGTTTATATAGAAAGGGCCGCGAGACGCATGAAACTAATGAGTAGTAGACGACAGAGGTCGAGGGTAAGATGATCTTTAGTTGAGATTGTAATATTCGCGTGGAGTAAAGCGAACTTCGTGACTTGTGTGTCACAATGGGCCGAGATAGTTATTGTGAGGAGGAAGCCGGTGAGATGCTTTGAGGTAGTAAATGGGTAACCTTGGAGGTTCAACTGTTGGGTCGGGAGCTGATATGATGTTCAGTGTTAAAAAGGGATAATTGAGAGGAAGTTGGGATTTATGATTATTAGATGTCAGAGGATACTTCTGAGTGAGCATGATCATTTTCTTGTATCTGAGGACAGGGTGTGGAGAGTCCATGGTTCGAGATGGGTTCTGATAGCAGTGCAGTGGATGGGTCGCTGGTGAGCTGTGACCTATCCGTTTCGTTGGGAGTATGATATGGATCGATTAGTATATCTAGTATGAGTGATTGGTAGCCAGTTATTGGTCAGTGACTTGTTTCTAACAGTCGCACCGAGAGAATCAGAGGAGCAGTGAGTTATCTGGGTCTGATGTTCGAAGAGCGTTTAGCACAGTGATATCTTATGAGCGCGGTCTGGTAGGGAGACAGACATTAGAGTTTTCGATTCCTGGAGAGCCAGGATGAGTATCGTAGCGGCAGAGGGGTCTGTCCTTTTTCGGGCATGGGAGTTTCCTGGTTGGGTTCAAGTGTCTTGGGAGAAAATTGTTGTATGATATGAGATTCCTTCGGTGGTGCTTCTTGGGTCATTGAGCCGATTTACGTGTTGTCAAGGAGCGATTTCGAGGGTGAAATCTAATTCAAGTGGGGGAGAATTGTAACATCCGGATTTTTAGGTATATTAATTATGTGTTTATTTTGAGATTAATTGAGTGACTCAACGAGTTGGGAGTCTAACTCGTCGAGTAGGACCGAGTTGACCACGTGGGATTAGTGGTCTACTCGACGAGTCCGAGAGTCGACTCGCCGAGTAGACGTTGAGTGGTGAAACCCTAAGTTCCCGGGTTTGGGACATATTTAAGGACACTTATAGCCTCATTTGCGGCTCACCAACCATTCTTCCACCCTGAGAGAAACCCTAAACGGCCATAGAGCTCAAGGAGAGAGTTTGAGCTTGCATTTGAGTGTTTTGTGCATTACTTTTGAAGTGAAGGGGAGGATTCAAGCAAGGAACGTGAAGGAGGCTAGTAGATCTGAGGTTATCTTGTCCAGAAGCTTCTGAGAGAGGTAAAAAGTTCTCACCTTTCTCCTTGTGGTGATTGGATCTCATGTTTTTGATGATTAGGGCTTTCTACCACCTTTTTGTTGAGATATGAGTACATGGAGTCCCTTTCTAGGTCTAGACTTCAGATCTAGACCTTGTGAGGTCCAGAGGGTCCAAAGGCTCAAGCTTTATTCAGTCACTTAAAGAGTTATTGTGTTTGGTGCCCTTGTTGGAGTTGTGATGGCATTTAGAGCAATATATGCCATGCATGGTCATAAAGATCAGAACTTTACGTGACTTTTGGACCTTAGGAGGCTAGATCTAGGTGTTGGAGTAATGGATCTGACTTTGGACGTCTGAATGGGAAATTAGATTGAGTAAACTCGTCGAGTCCATGAGCTGACACGACGAGTCGGTTCGGGTCCGTCCCGGTGTTCTCGGTCGAGCGATAACTCGTCGAGTTGGGGATCAACTCGAAGAGCTGAGTGGAACCTTTACGAGACTTCTGAGGGTACGAGTGGAGTCGACGAGTTGCATGAGTGCACTCGACGAGTCGGGTCAAACAAGGACTGTTGACTCGAGTTCAACTTCTGTTGACTTTAGGGTTGGGTCAATCGTGAGTAATGGAGACCATGGAGGCATAAAATGGTCTTTTACCCACTTCTCGAGTAGAGAGAGAAAGAGTAACCTTTGTTTTAATTAGAGTTGAAGATTCGAGTATTGATTAGATATATTTACCCTATATGTTAGGCGGTGGCTAGTTCGAGATTCAAGTATGAGGATAACTGCTTGCTTGCTTCGAGGTCAGTCTTCTCACTATACTATGAGTAGTGATCTATGTATGACCAGAGTATCTTATGTGCTTATATTGAGTGTTGCGATATCCCGCATTATGTCTTTGTGATTTATGTTGTATATTATGTTGAGCTTACAGAGTTAGGACCGGAGGGTCCACCCGAGTTATGGGACCGGAGGGTCCCACTGAGACACATTGACCGGAGGGTCTTACAATGACATAGCCTCGAGTGGCTAATGAGTTGGGTGTGTGGTATTTTGGGGAACTCACTAAGCTTTGTGCTTACCGTGTTGTGTGTTATGTGTTTCCGATTTTTCTTAGGATCACAGGAAGGCACCGACTTACTTGTACACACCAGTGATAGAGTTTTGCTTTGATGATTCTGGGTTTTAATCAAACAATTATGGAGTCGCGTTTTGTAAATTAAATAAACGAGATTTTGTGAAATATGCTATGAGAATTATATGATTTTAAATGAAAATTTTATTCGAAAATTTACGATGTTACAGTACAAGGTAGAAACCTCCGAAGTCGGATGTTTGCTCGGAAGCAGTGCTGCAAACCCTATTTCATTACTATACACTTTAGCCTAACAAATGTAGGAATCATTGTGTATGGAGGCATCTTTCCTTCATGCGTTATTGTCACACCCCCAAACCAGAACAGCGGAAACGTCTGGGGCGGATGGAGTGACTTCATGTGTAGTATCATAACAATTGAATATAAATGAAACATAGCAACACAAACATTAATACAATGAGATTACAAGTTACATTGTTTACAAACGTTGTTTGTTCAAAAGTTGAATACAATTAACTGAAAAGTAGAAATCATGATGTAGTGACTCTTGTCCTCAAAACGTTTTCATAATACCTGTTCACTGATTTCCTGAGAATACAAGCAGTTTTGAAAAGTGTCAACATTAAAGTGGGTGAGTTCATAAGAGCTTTGTATGAGTAAAATCTGTAATGTCTCCTTGTAAATGATAGTGTATGGTTTCTAGAAAATCCAATATTTTCTTAAATGTAAATTGTAGTCTTAAAACCCTAAGACAAAATTTTAAGTAGTGTTGTACTGTAAAGTAGTATCATATAGTTTTATTATTTTATAAAACCATTTGAAGATGCATCAGCCCCGTAAACCAAATGATTGTTAATACTCTATGTGAGTTATTATAACCATACTAATACGACTAGAGGCATGTACGACGTTCTTCAGGCGTCGGAGCTAGTAGACATTTGTCACCTTAGACTTCCGGTCTAACTGTAGCGAACAGCTTAGGTGCGGGGTTGTCAATCGTATATAGATCTATACACAAGTATCTCGCTCTCCCTCCAGGAGACTCTTGTTATAATGCAGGATTTAAGGTGTACTTATGAAAAGTACGTGAAGAGAGTGTGTCTCACAAACTGTACTAACAGTTTACGTGTAATGTAATGAAAACCTTTTTTGTATGTGGAAGCATTTCCCTTTCATTGTAGTTACATAGATTTCCATAATTATAGCTTGAAATAATTATCTATATATTGTCTAAAAATGGTTATGACCACTTTTGTTTCAAAACTCATTCTTGATAGAAAATTCCTTTTTATCACAAAAGTCATAATTTTCCCATTTGTTCATGTAGTTTGTTTGAACTTTTTTTATATAGTTATATACTATAACTTAACCATAATGTGCATGAAGGCTTGAAATAACTAATAAAATCACATAGCATGCACATGAACCTTATGATGCGTTTTATGTACTACAACACTCCTATGGCTTACATACAACCCTAATGCTTTGGATCTAAGTTTTCTCTAATTATACATGCAACAAAATTATCCAAAGTATGAAACCTATAACTAGCATACAACATTGATGTTTGAAACATAAAAACTAGTTAGAAAATTACCTCTTTGTTGTAGCTTGTTGAAGTTGGCCTTTCAAGAGCTTAGCACCCCAAGTGTGATGCCTCAAACAAGTCATAAACACCACAAACAAATTGGAGAATTATGAGAGGTTTAGGAGACACCAAAAATCGGCTAGGTTTTCAACTTGGAAGAGTTAGCCAATTTTTGCATGCTAGGGGTTACATTTATTGTGTGGAATTCCTAATGGTTTCAACTTGGAAACCCTAATTCCATATGATAGGCCCTTTGGACTAACTCTTCATGAACTCCCACATAGAATTAGTCCATCCTAATCAATATGGATCATTAGCCCAAACTCTACCTATTACTGGTGGACTTAACCAGTCCCCCTTAATTTAATTAGTCTTTTTTGATCACTAAATTAATTCCAAATTAATTCTTGATCAATAACAATTAAATAATATGATTTCTCAATTAATATATTATTCTTATAATATATTAGTAAATCACAAATAACCTCTTTCTCCAACATCCATCCTATCAAATTGTCTTGATGAAGACAACCCGAAATGGACCATGCTACTATCGGGTCAGGTACATACCAATTATAGTTATGGGCTTAGACACCTAATCCAACAGTCTCCCACTTAGATAAGTCTAACAACTATAACTACCAATGTGACTTCATAACTCGATTAGCAATCGTAGCTCTCAAAAGTCGCTGTCGAACTCTAATCAGAAACGCGTCCTTTAGATAAGGGATCATATATTCCTCCATTCTAGATATCGTATGGACATGAGACATGGATTATAATCATTCTCTCTGTCCATGTGTTGTTTCCCGATTTCCGATTTATGATTACCGACTAATTGAAAAAATCAAATCAATTCATGCTTGGCCAAGCGCTTAGGGTTGTCATCACTAAATCATCGAGGGGTCTACGTATATCGCTTTTATCCCCTTAGGGTAAAAGGAATGGATAAAATTCAACTCATATGCTTGCTCAATTTACTCAGCAAATCACACACAACAATATGTTTTATAACACCAAGCTACTGGTGCGTTTACATATCATCAATGTGCAACCGATTTGTAAACTACAACTCATATGTCTCTGTTTCAAGAATACAAGATATTATCGTCTCACAATCACTCGTGATGAAATCCATGAAGTGATTCAGATGAGCATGGGTTTAATCCAATACTCAAATCTTATTTCAGGAGTACTCATGAACACTGCAGCAAACTTGTGCTATGTCTAGACACTTAGACAATCTGCAGACGGATTCATGACAGTCTTACCTCATTACTTACTTCCAAAGTATGATTGGCTGTGGAGGTTTGAATAATCTTATTATTCGGGTAGTCGAAACATGCGAAGTGAAACACAAGAATAATTTAATCCAATATGGTTTCAGAAACTTTTGAATATAAATAAAACACTTATTATTTAATCAACATTTTTTATTATAAATTATTCATTGTATAATGTTTCGATTAATCAACTTAATACTTGAATTAAAACAATAGTTATCCCATGCTCCAAGCATACACACTATGTTCACCTATGGTCCTTACTTTGTAAAATAGATCAATAGAAGACATTTCCAATGAAACTCATTTCACAATTCCAAATCTTTATCACAAGTGTAAGAATGCCAAATTCTTGCCACTATTAGAATGTATTAGATTCTAAACTATCATGCAATGATTCCTTTTGTAATATCATGGTACCAAAGTCACAGAGACTTTGCCAACGATATTACAAAACTTTCCACTGGAGATTGATAACAAAACAATTCCAATGAAGTGAAGTCTCAAATTCAAATTACATTCCTTTGAACATCCTTTTTGCATAAAAGTTTCTATCCTACACATAGATTCTTAATATCCATCTCCCATTATGGAAACATTTTCATATTTGCCATATGACAACTCATTATTAATAGAATCCTGTCTATTCATGATAATGTCAATAGGGTCCATCAGTTACTATACTTTCAACTAGGGATGAAAGTGGGTCCAAACCCGGACCAGATGGACCCGGACCTGGAAAACCCGGAATCGGTTAACGGGATTTTGTAGAACCGGAAACCGGACCGGTATATAGGATTCGGTTCCGGTTTGGTTCTGGGTACAGTACTAGGTAAAGTGGTTCTAGAACCTGAAAACCCAGAAACATCAAATTGGGTAGGTTGGTACCGGATAAAGTGGGTTTAGAACGGAAAAACTCGGAAAAACCGGAATTTTTTGGTAATAACTTACTATTTAGTGGGTTGAACTTTGAAAATTTTCATATTGATATCCCAACTTTGGGGGTGTGTAACTCATTGAACATAAAACCAAAATTGACAAAATTATAGTCTAAAATCATGTACAACTCTAAACTACACTTTGGAAAAAACCGGATTTCAATCAGAATTTAAACGAATGAGATATGCATGTGTTAACATTTTCATAGAATACAAAGTACAAAAACAAATAGCTGAAAAGTTGAAAATTTTCAGTTTTGATATCCCGACTTCAGGGGACTGTAAGTCATTGAATATCAAACCAAAAATGATAAAACCATACTCTAAACTCATGTACAAACTACAAACTACAAGTTGAAAAAAACCTCATGTCAATCCGACTTTAAACGAATTAGATATGCATGTTTTAAAACTTTCACAGAATACAAAAAAACTGAAAAACTAAAAACTTTCAGCTTTGATATCTTGACTTTGGAGGACTGTAAGTCAATGAATATAAAACTAAAAATGGCAAATTTATAGTCTAAAATCATGTACAAACTCCAAACTACACTTTGGAAAAAACCGCATGTCAATCGGAGTTGAAACGAATGAGATATGCATCTTTTAAACGTTTCACAAAAACCGGTTCCGGCCCTAAAAGTGGTTCCGGTTCCTAACACCGGTTCCGGTTTTTAGACCCGGTTTACTCGGACCCGATGGACCCAAACCCGGATTACCTGGAATCCGGATAAATCTAATTTTTAAACCGGGAACCCATAACCGATTCTATATATTCTTGTTCTAACGGTTCCGGTTTTAGTCCGATTCTGGTTCCGGTCCGGTTTTCTGGTTCTAAATCTCACCCCTACATCCAACTACAAGCGATCAATCCTTAGAGAACCTTAGATCGTCCTTGACAGTTGTTTAATAACTTCAGGCATACCTTGTTCTAGTCCTCTTAATGCCCTAGGCATTTGGAAAATTAGAACATGAGAATATTATAGCATATGTAATCGATCCTATACCTGAAGCATATGGGATACGATCCATAATGTCTTACATAAAGACATAATACTAGACCAGTGTCTTGCTATAATATTTCCATATAGAATTTTCAATGTTGAAACATTCCAACCTGATATTCATATATGGTCATGACTAAGTTTGATTAATACTTCAATCTAAATTTTTGGATTCGAAATAAACTATAAGTATCCTCTCCCTTAATATAGCGAAACAATTTTTCAAATTCTACAACTTTGCAAAATTCTTAACCTTTGTTTCCTATAACCAGTATTGCTAACCTGCAACGCTTAACATAATAATCATGCTCCCACTATCATGATAATTATATTTTTGCCAGCATAACATTTATGCTCCCACTAGCTTTGACATGTACCCAGAAATCAGCTGGACTTCTAGAAATCAATACTTAATGACTTTCTTACCAAAGTTCAGATTTCTAATACGAGATTCTTCGATAAACCTTTATCTAAGCTCATACACCCTTTATTATAAAGCTCATGTGTGTCTAAACTATTTCAGAACTTACAACAGTAAGTCCCGAATGTTCAAACTATTTGCCATTTCTCACAATTCGAACTATGAAAAGGGATGTCCTAATCATAATCGAATTTGAGAATGCAATTAACACAACTGCTATCTTCTCAAAAACTTCTTAGTGAAAGTGTTTCCTCACAATCATTTTCATGAATTGGATAGAAACCTTGTGTCACTTAGTTTTTATAGTGTATGTGTTCCTATCGATGTGAATCTATCATTATCATAAGACAAGGACTAAGACAAATTCAAACTCATATGGACTAAACTTGTTCAATCTTAATTTCTTGCCACTTGGCATCACAAGGGCCTACAATGTCTTCCAAGTTTTTAAGCAGCTCACCATTATAAATCAATGAACTTTCATTGATCAAGGTGTTTTGACTTATGCAAACAATTGAGAACTCATAGAACTCATATGCATAGTCAACGTTTAACTGGAATGGACACAGAAACAAGAATATGTCAACACGATATGTTACAAACCTCAAGTTGTGTGCTAGTGATAAACAAATAGGTTTATGCTTGATTAGTTCTTGAAGCCATTCAAGATCATTAAGACTCCCAACGACCTCTTGACACATAAGATTCTCTTGTCAAGAAACATTCCTTGACAAATAAACATTCAAGAGTTAGTGTGGATTCTTGTCAATAATGACACTTCATATAACTAGTCTTATTTGGTCTTTGTCTTGTCCAAGACATCACAACTACCTACACATTCTGTGTGGTGTCATAAACCTGCTTAAGATATGTCACTCAAGTCACAATCTTGGAGAATGACTCTAAGACTCGATTTTGGAACGAAGTATGACTCACCTTAATTGATTTAGCCATTTCAACAATTCCCGATTCCTCTTCTTAGCCATACAAATGCATTAAGATGTCCTTAGAGGATCAATTGTGATATGGTTTTCATAATCATTAAGATAATCATAAAACATGATAGTATCTCGTTTCCTTTCAGATTGGAGAAAACTTTTAATCTTTCTGCCTGTTTGATTCTTCTTATTCGTCTTGCTATACATTGAAACTTTTCAATGATTTAGAATTACACTTAATCTTATAAGCATAACCATATTTACTAAACTTTTAGTAAATTATGACGAATAGTCTTATTGTTCTTTGTGGTGGACCTGACCAGTGCACAACAATGTCTACTAGATTCCTTAGTCCTTCACTTGACTCACATATACATGTGATCAAGGAATTAGTCTTAATTTCCCAAAGACGAAAGTTCTCAGTCATCATACAATACAAGTCGCGTGATTCCAAGTTTCTGTCCAATTGAAACTTGGGTGATGAGAATCTTTCCTTATTTGGTAAATTTTGACACTACCACAAACGAAAGAATCAAATTCATATTGCTAAAAATAGAAACATACAAAAATCAATTTTCACAAATGTCATTGCAAGGAAATAAAATAAGATAAAATCAAAAATTTTCTTTATTTATAAAATTGCGGAAAACCTTGTCCTTACGATACAATTACAAATGAAAACTATGTTACTAAACATTTCTAAGCAATCTATCATAACTCTTAAGTAGCAGCTCAAAAATTTGATCATCGAACCATGCGATCGAAATCCATCTCTTCGCGATCAGACTCATCATGCTCTACCTTTATGTTTCCTTTCTCTTCTTCGATCCTACAAAACATCAAAACGCAATCTTATCACATCATGTATTAAGAATCTTCAAATAGGAACTTAATAGAGTTAGATAGTGAACTTAGCTGAAGCAGAATCATACACTTTGAATTTACCGTCCTTGTGATCCTTTAGGTAGATATGGCAGCTTCGCATCCAATGCCCCTTCTCTTGGCAATAGAAACAAACAGACTATTTCGGAATGGCACACGGGGCAAACAGTTTGATCATGACCAATACCTTTCCATTGGGAAGAGAAGACTTTTTTGGACTTCCCATGTTTCCATTGTCAATGTCCATGGAAGTTTGGGAAGTATATCTTCCAATCAAATTTGCTTTACCAGTGCACCAAATCATTTATGATTCAGCAGCAATCAGCAAATATGCAAGATCGATAAGGGTCACATCGCGGTCTGTCATATAGTAATATTTGATGAACTCACTATATGACTTAGAAAGTGATTGAAGAACCAATTCAACAGCCAACTTCCTCGAGACAACGACTCCTAACATTCCCAACATGTCAATGTGTGACTTCATCTCCAAGACATGTGCACACACAGACCTTCCATCTTGGTGTTTGCTTGCCAACAGGATTTGAATGACCTTTAACTTTTCAAGTCTTCGAACATGTGGGTTAGGGAGAATTATTGGAGTAGGTGGACGAAGAGAAGTATGATTTCTAGTTCCTTGATCAAAACGCGGAACATCATCTTCATGAGGAAAGCTTTTTCCAAAAGATTCGGAAAGACCATAGTTGTCAAAACTAGAAATCTACAAGGGAGAAATTCAAGTTTAGCTGATTTAAGTCCTTAATATAACACCCAAATGAAATATTAAGGCTAGGACCCAACACAATAATTCATAATTCAGAAGAGGGACGTCGTAACCCAATTGCAAATTATTTGTCGATAGGTAAATGACGATTTACCAATTCCACCATGAAAATGAAATTTTAAACGAATTAAGTTTTAAATGAAAATCCTAGATCTTTTGAGATTCATTGAATTTATCAATGGCATGTTTAATCTCGATTATGGCCTTCAAGTTTGTGTCTGGGATACCGAGGATCACAAACAAGGTGTGAATAACCATGCAAATTAGCTTGGTACTCTCGATGTCAATTATCATCTAATCAACGTGCCGATTAGCCACACACGCTCCACCAATCAACGATAATTTCACGAGAAATCCATTGCCATCCTTTATTAGTCCACATTAGTGTGTCGATTAGCCACACACGCTCTACTAACTGACCAATAAGGTGCAATGTGCAATTTCATGGATTAGCACCAAATTCACATTTTTCCTAAAGTAACTAAGATTGGGAATTTATAAAATGTTTAGTTACTTTTTATAATTATCATTATACTTTTCAATGAGAATTAATGTCCTATCCTACCTGTTCGGGTAACGACCGTCCACTAGTCAAGAGTGTGGTGGGTAAGAGTGGATACCCAATGGCGGTCATTTTACAGGCCGCTTCCTTAAACACCCTTTATAGACTAGCTTCGTGAATGAGGCCTACTAATAGTAACATTGACCTTTTAATTATACATATATAATATATTAAACTTTCAATTTTATATAGTATAAGGGTGTATTTTAAACTTTTAAAATACTTGGTGGTTTAAACAATTAATAAATTAGACTTTTAATTTAATTATATTTAAACCATATCATTATGGATTTATTAATTCTCTTTTAATTAAACACTTAATTAATTTAAAAAACTCCATATGTGTGTAATTTAAACTATTCAAAAATAACACCAAGATTCTAAATATAAAAATTCAAAATTAAAACTATTTAATTAATTTTTTTAAGTTATAAGGATTGAACTTTAAATTTTTAAAACTCTATGGTTTAGGATTGAATGTTTCATTAATGAGACCTTTTAAATTCCAAAACTTGAGGGCAAGTTTTGAAACTCTTCAAAACCTCTTAAGTTTTAAATTTAATGTTTCACAAATGAAACTTTTCATATTTCATAATTTGAGGGCAAGTTATGAAACTCTTCAAATCCTTTTTAGCTCCATAACTTAAGGAGTTAATGTTTCATGAATGAGACCTTTCATATTTCATAACTTGAGTACAAGTTATGAAATACTTCAAGAAACATTTAGATCAAATTTAACTAATAAAATTATTATATAATCTTTCATTTACTAATTTGACCTAATTAACTCACATAGAAAGACAATTCAAATCATATAATAGAAATAATCAACTTATTATCTTAAAATTTGATAATTGTCTTTTAATTGGATGAGGATAATCATCACCACATAAAAAAAGAATTTGATGATACAAAACAGTTTGTGCTAATGATCCTAATCCAAAACTTGGCCAAAAACTGAAAATCTGCCCACTGAATAGTCACCACGTCGTGGTCATCACGCAGATTCCAAAAAAAAAATTCTTTCTTTGAACAATTACAAATGCATCAATATAACAGAAAACACTCATGGCTCTGATACCACTAATGGGTTTTATGTACTACAACACTCCTATGGTTCACATACAACCCTAATGCTTTGGATCTAAGTTTTCTCTAATTATACATGCAACAAAAGTATCCAAAGTATGATACCTATAACTAGCATACAACATTGATGTTTGAAACATAAAAACTAGTTAGAAAATTACCTCTTTGTTGTAGCTTGTTGAAGTTGGCCTTTCAAGAGTTTAGCACCCCAACTGTGATGCCTCAAACAAGTCATAAACACCACAAACAAATTGGAGAATTATGAGAGAGGTTTAGGAGACACCAAAAATCGGCTAGGTTTTCAACTTGGAAGAGTTAGCCAATTTTTGCATGCTAGGGGTTACTTTTATTGTGTGGAATTCCTAATGGTTTCAACTTGTAAACCCTAATTCATTCACTTGGGCCATAAATCCAATAATCCATATGATAGGCCCTTTGGACTAACTCTTCATGAACTCCCACATAAAATTAGTCCATCCTAATCAATATGGATCATTAGCCCAAACTATACATATTACTGGTTGACTTAACCAGTCCCCGTTAATTTAATCAGTCTCTTTTGATCACTAAATTAATTCCAAATTAATTCTTTATCAATACCAATTAAATAATATGATTTCTTAATTAATATATTATTCTTATAATATATTAATAAATCACAAATAGCCTCTTTCTCAAGTATCCATCCTATCAAATTGTTCTGATGAAGGCAACCTAAAATGGACCATGCTACTATCGGTCAAGTACATATCAATTATAGTTATGGTCTTAGACACCTAATCCAACACCTTATACACAACATATAGATGAACACATATAACAACATTTTTGCTATAATATAGTTTTGCTTGTATTCCCCCCCCCCCCCAAAAAAAAACATGAGAAATCTCGAAAAAGGTGGAGTATGAACTCACCTTGAGTGGTTTTGTGGGTTGATTTGAAGAGACGTTGAGAAGTTTCCAAGCCTAAACACTTAGATGGAGTTGATGATCTTCCTTGAGAGTAATGTTATCCTAAGGGTTTTTAACACATTTTAATGTGTGTAAATAGAATGACACTAACATAAAATGTAATGAATGCTAGGAATTTTCGAAAATACTTACCAATAATCTAGGGATAATGCTTGGAAAATGTTGAACTTGGAAACTTGGATTTGTTTCTTTGGGAGATAATGGAGTTAACAGGAAAGGAAATGAAAGTGGTGGGAGGATTTTATGGTGAATTCATTCTAAGATATGGAAGTACTATGAGTTGTCATTTTGTAACGACCATAAAACTTGAACCAATTTAAAACATTTTATTTCATTTCAAAACCATTAAGTTCGTATATCTTGTTTTCAAAATAGTTTAAACATCAGAGTATCCCCAGAACCATATCACATAAATCATAAAACATGAGGAGCGGTACGATCACGCCTTCGCCTTGCCACGATCTCATGAAGTACCTGAAACAATAAACTGCAACTGTAAGCCCGAAAGCTTAGTGAGTTCCCCCAAAGTACCCATACACACATAAACATACATACAGCCAAGAACAACATGCTATGGGTCCAATCAACCTTCTGGTTGGAATACCCCTGGCCCTCAACCTTCGGGTTGGAATGCCAACATACTACGAGCCCAATCATCCTACCGGGATGGAATACTCTCGGCCCACAACCATCGGGTTGGAATGCCCATACACCTATAAATACTACTATAGCTACTATGGGTCCAATCATCTCGCAAGATGGAATACCCCAGGCCCCTCAACCATCGGGTTGGAATGCCAATCTACTATGAGTCCAATCATCCTACCTGGATGGAATACTCCTGGCCCGCAACCATCGGGTTGGAATGCCCCCCCTCCTATCATACAATAACAACTACCATGGGTCCAATCATCCCTCAAGATGGAATACCCCAGGCCCCTCAACCATCGGGTTGGAATGCCAACCTACTATGAGTCCAATCATCCTACCTGGATGGAATACTCCTGGCCCACAACCATCGGGTTGGAATGCCCCTATACTAGCAACATGTATACATAACAGGCAACCACATAACATTCTACGGAAATCATCATACCAGGGCCCTATCATCCTACCGGGATGGAATACCCTCTGCTACGGCTCAACATGCATATACCACGGGTAACCTCTTACCAGCGTACATAAGGCAAGACCAACTACAGGTCTATACTCATAACCACTACCCAACTACCAGGGTGCTGATCCAACAGAACTAGCGATCACTTAGCTATCCTATCCTCTAGGATACTAAGCTAACAAAGCATATCCTCCTATCATTATCCTATCTACCAGGATACTAGCAAGCATATCATCACAAAACATAACAAGCTCAAAACAACAATTCAAAGGGCCGGCCTTGGTGCCTTAGACCCTTGAGTAGAGTGAGGATAACTCACCTGAAACGAAGAACCGAACCACGAGGTACACACCCGAAGCACTGCTCCAACTCCAACACCTATTGCCATCAATGGATCATTGACATAAATAACCAATTTACCATAATACCCTTGGGGTCAAAGTCAAAGTCCTGGCCAAAGTCATCCTTCCTGACTGACTCTACTCGCCGAGTCAACCCGTTGACTCGTCGAGTCCTTATACTCTGAAAACTCTTAGAACACGACTCAACTCGCAGAGTCACCCCAAGACTCGTTGAGTCCAACGATATTCGAGTCCCATCCTACTCAACTCACAGAGTCACCTCCCGACACACTGCTTCGAGGTTTAACCAGAAGAGATTGGGGTTCTGCGACCAGACTCGCCGAGTCTAAGAACAGACTGGGGTTCTGTGACCAGACTCGCCGAGTCTAAGGCAATCTTCAACAGACTCGCCGCGTTGTTCTTCCAACTCGCCAAGTCCATGCTCATGTTCATACAACTCGCCGAGTACACCCATGTGACTCACCGAGTCTCTCCAGTTCTCAATCCATATAATGGCTTTTCGAGCCATGCAGGGACTCCAATCCATAGATCCACTCTTCCAAGGGCTCTCACTCACGATTTAGGGTTTCTGGATCTCAAAAGGGTAGTAAAGAGGCTGAGGGAGGGATATAATGTTCTTTATATAGGGCACAACCCCCGGGATTAGGGTTTTTCTCTCTACAACACCAACTCGTCGAGTCCTAGACGCCGACTCGGCGAGTTGGCCACTTAAACTGCGACAGAATCCCGCTCCGACTCGGCGAGTAAGCAGGCCTACTCGTCGAGTCCCTTTCCTTAATTTACACTTTAAGCCCTTCAATAATACTTTTGGAATTTGGGATGTTACAACTCTCCCCCACTTAAATTAGGCTTCGTCCTCGAAGCCTACTGCAGTATACGCTTCAGAACAAACCCCTTGCACTGCAGACTCCGATTTCTCAATTAACTCAGGTTCTTGCAAACCCTACTACTGCATCTCTCTTACAACGACTTCTTCTCGCGTGGCATCCTTGCCACTACTCCAAGCCGACCATCGGCCTTTCAACTCAATAGCACCACATATCAACCATGTATCACCCGATGATACTATCCCTTCATATTAGGGACGCACTTCCGCGTCCTGCGAACGCTAGATACCATAATCACCCACTGAGCCCTGCTGAGACACTAATCCATCTTCCTTCGCCAAAAATTGGCGATAACCCGGATAACTTGCAACTTGGAACGAATCCTGTTCCCCCTATGAATCTATCCCTTAAGCGCTGACAGGATACTGCATCCTTCAGCTTACATAATCAACTAACTATAACGCGTAACCACTCGTACCTGGCCCAATCAGCCTCGGGCTGGAATACCAGGCACGCCTATAACGGGTTCAGACATCCCTGGGATGGTATACCCTCGCATCCTTATGTATGTTTGGCCCAATCAACCCTCGAGTTGGAATACCAAACACACCAGGTCCAATCAATCATAGCGTCCGGTCATCCTCATGATGGAATACCCTAGATTGGAATACCTCCACATACATAACTCAAACCTACAACCATCTCGGAACCAAGGACCTTCTCCTTGCGTCACCCTCGAACCCCCCGATTCGACACATCTGAGTGTAACCCACTCACATCTCCTTATCGCGATCTCTAGGTCCTCGACCTTCAACTGGAATATCCTCACACAGTCCTCTGCACCGGTCCAGACTTCTCCTGAGTCTGTTAACCTGCTATCTCACCTTCCTCTGACCAAATCTCCAATCTGGAACTACTATCCTCCTCCTCTTCCAAGGAGACTGAAAACATGCCTACGCATCATCCAACATTGCCACAGCGGCAGAACTCCACTATACATCACCCCTTAGCGGCGCACACCGCTAACTCATAACATGCACGTACTCAGAGACTGACCGCATGACCAGCAATCCAAACATAGCCTGCCGCATTTCCTCAACATTTCCACCATTCGGGAGTAACCCCACTAACCGCTATCTCGTAGCAGCATCCTCAATACTTTCTCAAAGATCCATAATACATACTAAGTCCTTACTATAACTGAACCGCCTCGATGCACCACTCCAATAACCAACATCCAAACCGCGTCAGACAACCTTCTACCACCAGCGGCTCACCCGAGAATTTCCAATTTCCCCCCCCCCCCACCTAGAGCACTAGTTACTATTCACAGGCGGCGAAGCTGGCATGCTGCTCAAACGAACCTAACTAATACACCGATCTTCAAGGAACCCGAGTTCCTGCTGAAAGTTCCAAATTTCCGGAATCATGACCTTCCTTTCTCACGAATTCATCATCGGGTACTATCCCTCTAAAAACCCTCAATACCAACTCTTCACTAACACATACAACACTTAATATCTCATGCAAGAAACAACATCTCATCATCATAACATAAACAAGATAAGGCAGGAAAACATACCGGCTGACACCTCTGGCGCTGACCTGATCTCCTCGGTCACAAGCTGATAAGCACGCCCTGGAGCCTTCGGAGGCTCTGCTCGACCCTGACTCCCGTCAGTAAGTCTCAAAGTGGCTGGCGATGGGGCCTGCACTGACCTGGCAGCCAGCAGAGGACACTGGGCCTTCATATGGCCCACCTGATCACAATGATAACAAAGTCGGACTCCGGCAGCTGGAGCCGACTGACTGCAATCCCTGGCTATGTGGCCCTCCTTGCCACACCTGTGGCACCCCGAAGAAGAACGACAACTTCCCTCCTGCACTCTGCCGCACTTCCCGCAAGTGCGACTCCTCGGACCTCCCTGACGATAATCAGCGGCCCTCATCCATTTCGGCGCAGGCTGCGACTGCACCGGGGCCTGCCTCTGCTCCCTCAGCTGGAGCTCGATCTCTAGCTCGTGCCGCCTGGCGGCCTCCTGCAACTCCAACAAAGTATCACATCTCTGCGTGGATACAAACTGTCTGATGTCCCTCTTGAGCATGCTCAGATACCGGGTCATCTGAGCCTGCTCCGAAGCAAACTCAGGACAGAACATTGCCCTCTCCGTAAACATCCTGGTGATCTCTGTCACCCACTCTGAATCCTGTCTAAGCTCCAAAAACTCCTGAGCCAATCTCTCCCGCTCAACCCGCGGAACATAACGGGTACTGAACATGTCTCGGAACTGATCCCAAGTAACCGCAGCCCGCTGCGCGTCAGAATATGATCCCGTAGTCAATCTCCACCAATCCTTCACCCCGAGCCTTAACAGGTTCAGAGCACACCTCACCCTCCACATCTGACGCGCCATGGTTGAGTATTTTGATGGAGTTCAGGATCCGATTGTTGCTATGAGGTGGTTGTCAGATGTGGAGGGATGTTTCTTCACATGTTCATGCCCTACTGAACATGTGAAGAAACATCCCTCCACATCTGACAACCACCTCATAGCAACAATCGGATCCTGAACTCCATCAAAAGTAGGGGACTTCGTATTGTCGAAATCCCGATACTGAAAGCCCCGACTGGCTCCTCCCCCTGCCGCTGCCACAGCCGCTGCGGCTGCCGCGGCCGCTGTCTCTGCAAGAGCTGCATAGCGCTCATCAAAATACTCAACCATGGCGGTCTTGATCGACCCAAACAGTTCTGGTAACTCGGCCCGGAACATAGCAGCAACCTCCTCATGCAGGATCTCCCGAATCCTATTATCCAACTCGTCCATCCTCATCTGACCAATAACCTCGGGTGGTGCTGATCCATCCTGACCACCCTCTCCTGATCCCGAACCCGAACCGGATCCTGACTCGAATCGTCTCGCATCCGCCATACTGCAATACACCAACAAGATCCTCAGATACCTCGCATAACCTCCGAGAGCTAACCTCTAACCAACAACCTAGGGGTTGTGACTTCCTTGACACGCGTATGGGTCCTGTGCTTTCAATAGTACGGGCCCATACTACCTTCCACACCTACCCATATTTGTCTCAAGTATCACCACAACGCCCTAAGCACAAACATTCATAACAAGCACTCAATCCTCACTCCTAGAGGAATACTAAAAATCTCATATCAAGAAAACCCTAGGCTAGCAGGCATCACAATCAGGCAACTCTATCATGCAATTCCTGAGGATCCCTAGCCTTGTACTAGCATGATGTTCTATCATATCACATAAGCAAATAACTTGTATGGTATTTTGGGGTTACTTACTGGCTCCGGCTGATCGTACCCTCTGCGTCCTCCTTTACTTATTTTGAAAACCATTTGGAAACCACTTTTGAAAATCTCTCCTTGATTTGAGACTGGATTCACACGAATGTTCCTCCAATTCACTCAAACCAAGGCTCTGATACCAACTTGTAACGACCATAAAACTTGAACCAATTTAAAACATTTTATTTCATTTCAAAACCATTAAGTTCGTACATCTTGTTTTCAAAATAGTTTAAACATCAGAGTATCCCCAGAACCATATCACATAAATCATAAAACATAAGGAGCGGTACGATCACGCCTTCGCCTTGCCACGATCTCCTGAAGTACCTGAAACAATAAACTGCAACTGTAAGCCCGAAATCTTAGTGAGTTCCCCCAAAGTACCCATACACACATAAACATACATACAGCCAAGAACAACATGCTATGGGTCCAATCAACCTTCTGGTTGGAATACCCCTGACCCTCAACCTTCGGGTTGGAATGCCAACATACTACGAGCCCAATCATCCTACCGGGATGGAATACTCTCGACCCACAACCATCGGGTTGGAATGCCCATACACCTATACATACTACTACAGCTACTATGGGTCCAATCATCTCGCAAGATGGAATACCCCAGGCCCCTCAACCATCGGGTTGGAATGCCAATCTACTACGAGTCCAATCATCCTACCTGGATGGAATACTCCTGGCCCACAACCATCGGGTTGGAATGCCCCTATACTAGCAACATGTATACATAACAGGCAACCACATAACATTCTACGGAAATCATCATACTAGGGCCCTATCATCCTACCGGGATGGAATACCCTCTGCTACGGCTCAACATGCATATACCACGGGTAACCTCTTACCAGCATACATAAGGCAAGACCAACTACAGGTCTATACTCATAACCACTACCCAACTACCAGGGTGCTGATCCAACAGAACTAGCCATCACTTAGTTATCCTATCCTCTAGGATACTAAGCTAACAAAGCATATCCTCCTATCATTATCCTATCTACCAGGATACTAGCAAGCATATCATCACAAAACATAACAAGCTCAAAACAACAATTCAAAGGGTCGGCCTTGATGCCTTAGACCCTTGAGTACAGTGAGGATAACTCACCTGAAACGAAGAACTGAACCACGAAGGTACACACCCGAAGCACTGCTCCAACTCCAACACCTATTGCCATCAATGGACCATTGACATAAATAACCAATTTACCATAATACCCTCGGGGTCAAAGTCAAAGTCCTGGCCAAAGTCATCCTTCCTGACTGACTCTACTCGCCGAGTCAACCCGTTGACTCGTCGAGTCCTTATACTCTGAAAACTCTTAGAACACGACTCAACTCGTCGAGTCACCCCAAGACTCGTCGAGTCCAACGATCTCCGAGTCCCATCCTACTCAACTCACAGAGTCACCTCCCGACTCACTGCTTCGAGGTTTAACTAGAAGAGATTGGCGTTTTGCGACCAGACTCGTCGAGTCCAAGAACAGACTCGCCGAGTCCAAGGCAATCTTCAACAGACTCGCCGCGTTGTTCTTCCAACTCGCCGAGTCCATGCTCATGTTTATACAACTCGCCGAGTACACCCATGTGACTTGCCGAGTCTCTCCAGTTCTCAATCCATACAATGGCTTTTCGAGCCATGCAGGGACTCCAATCCATAGATCCACTCTTCTACAGTCTAACCCCCACGTAAAGTAGCAAACTTTATGTGAAACCAAGGAGCTATAGGCCCAAAACACTCTAGGGCTAGGGTTTATGACAAAGGGGCATCACCAACAACTCATTGACATAAGCTTTATGACATTCTGGACCATTACAAGCCTAGATCTGAGGTAGCAACCTCAGATCTAAACTCCAACCTTGAAATAACTCTCAATCATACCAAAAATGCCCCAAATCTCATACATAAGATAGATCTAATTGCAATAGAGCCAAAACAGTAGCTTATTACCTCAAGGACGACCTTTCATTGAAGAATAATCAAAATCTCTGCAAATCCCCTTGATCCAAGCTTCTTGATCTTCAAGGTCTCCTCACCAAAACCACTTATCTAGGCTCCAATTTGCTTCCAAGGGCTCCCACTCACGATTTCGGGTTTCTGGATCTCAAAAGGGTAGTAAATAGGCTGAGGGAGGGATATAATGTTCTTTATATAGGGAACAACCCCAGGGATCAGGGTTTTTCTCTCTACAACACCAACTCGTCGAGTCCTAGACGCCGACTCGGCGAGTTGGCCACTTAAACCGCGACAGAATCCCGCTCCGACTCGGCGAGTAAGCAGGCCTACTCGTCGAGTCCCTTTCCTTAATTTACACTTTAAGCCCTTCAATAATACTTTTGGAATTTGGGATGTTACACATTTGCTTGGTAATATGATAGTTATAAGCTTGGGTATACGTTGGTTAATAAACTGCATGGGACACTGATGAAGTATCTTATCACAAAAGTCAACTAACCTTATCCTTTTACTTCTCTTAAACCGAAATCCCTTTGAAATTCCCTTAATATGGCCGAAATCCCAAGTGATTTCGGCCTAGACTTGTTTGATTTCGGCCTAGGTGTGTCCTAGGCTTGTGATTTCGGTTCTAGCCCCTTTTTAGCTTGTGATTTCGGTTTTGAATCCTCCCTAACTTGTGTTTTCGGCCTTAGTGGGGTACTAAGATGGTTTTTTCGGCCTAGGGTGTTCTAGGTGTGAGATTTCGGCCTTGAGTGGTCCTAAGCAAACCGAAATCTCAAGGGGTGGGGTACTTAGGCCAAAAATTAGGAAACAATGTTTTAATTCCATGGTTTATGCTCCAATCATTTGTCTTTTTAAACCGTTATGTGTTTACTACCAACAATGACTTTCAAAGTATACATAAATACATATATATTTTTTAATCATACCATGATGCATTCATGGTTTTCAAATGATTGTTATTGCATCAAAGTTACATAGATATATATTGTGGGTAATCTTATACACAAGACCCCTTAGACTTTGTTTGACCCAAATTTTTCTAATTGTCACAATTATGGTCTGCATTGGTGAATTCAGAGTGCCCCCGCTAGGCGCATCCTCTGTTTCCTTTGTCTAGCACGCACTAATGGTTTCCACATTCAGACGGAATCTATTCGCCCATCAAATGGTTAAGGAATGTGGTTTATGGTTCAAAGTTGGGGAACATTTGGAAGACACATAGGGTACGTGCAAGGCCGATTCTGACCATGTTGACTAATCTTGACCAGGTTCCGTGGTTCTTTCAATTCTTTTTATTTTTCGGATAGTTCGTCCCGAGTTCATTTTAATCTTGTCTTACTTGAGGACAAGTAAGGTTTAAGCTTGGGGTGATTTGATAGTTTTATTTACTTCTTTTACTAGTTTATTTTAGAGCATTTCATCCCGTTTTTAGTTAATCTTCATGAATATTTCTCTTTTTGTAATTTTTCATCTTTATCGGGTACTTTCTATTCTTTTGAGCTTATTTGCATATTTATCAAAGATTGTTCCATGTGGAGGATTGCGGTAATACTTTCGGAATTGAAGTGGTGCACTTTGGCTTGGTTGCAAAAAGAAGATGAAGTTAATTTGGGCTTAATCTTGGATAAGGATTAGACGATGAAGTAAAGAGAATCGAATCTTTAGATGATTAAAGAAGACTTGGGCTAACTTGGAGAAGTTTTAGAAGGAAAAAAATTGGGCTAAGTGGAATCAACATGGGCTAATTAATTAATGAAGATTTGAAGACTCTTGGTCCTATCTGTTGGATTAGTGTCTAAGCCCGTAACTATATTTGGTATGTACTTGACCCGGTTGTGCATGGTCCTTTTGGGTTGCCTTCACCAAAGCAACTGGACAGGATGAATTATTGTGAGAGAGAGTGGTTATTATGGTTTATTAATATATTATATGAATAATATATTAAAGGAGAAATCATATAGTTTAATTAATATTAGTCAAGAATTAATTAAGAATTAATTTTGTGGCTGAAAGAGATTAATTAAATAAAGGGGACTGGAACTGTCAAATGTATGATAGTTGGTTTTGGGCTGTGGATCCCTATGGATCATAGGGTGGACGAAAATAAGGTGCAAAGGCTCCTTGATTTCGTCTAGGCCTTATTCCAGAAGATTCTTGGAGCAGCTTAGGGCCTAAGTTATCCAATTAGGGTTTAGGCTGAAACCCTAGCAGCTCAAGTATTTAAAGACCCCTAGGGCTACAGAAATCGGCACCCATAAACCCTAAGGAGTTCCCAGATCCGATTTTGTGCCCTCTCCCTCCTCTCTCCTAGATCATCTTCTTGCTTGTGGTGTTTGTGAGCCATTAGAGGTGTTACACTTGTGACACTAAGCTTCTTGAGGATCAAAGATTCTTGCAACTATTGAAAGGTATCATCTAAACTTGTTTTATTCCAGATTTCGTTTAGTAGTATGCTACATTAGGGTTTTCAAGTCTTGGATGAATTGCATATACAATAGAGAAACCTAGATCCAAGCTTTAGGGTTTTGCATGAGCACATAGGATTGTTCTTTTGTATAAAACTCATCAGTGGTATCAGAGCCTTGATTGGTTTCTATTGTATTTGATGCCTTGTATGTTCATATTGCTTAAAAATCGATATTTTGGCTATCTGCCTGACAGACTCGTCGAGCCCTATGAGCTACTCGACGAGTAGCATGAACTCGGCGAGTCTTGTAAGGGGCTCGGCGAGTCGGGCTGTCAGACAGACGGATTTTCGGGATTTTTGCTTATTTTGACTTAGGATAATTACCATAATTGTTTCCAATTAATAAAATACGAATTTTATTGATTCCTTATGATTATCTTTGTCAAAATAAAAGATTTTTGTCATCTAATTAGATAATTATTACCTTATTTGATAAATGTTAATTATTTGAATTATTTGATCAATTATCTTGCATGAAATTAGATTAGGTCAAAATTAGATAATCACCAAAATTAATTGTTTAATTGTTTATTTGAATTTTAATATAGATAGTTTTGAAATGTTTCAAAACTTGCCCTTAAGTTTTGGAATTTATAATTTGATTAAAAGGTTTTAATTTTGAAATGTTAAATTCTAAAACCCTAGTATTTCAAAAAAGTTCAAATTTCACCCTTATGGTTTATTAATTTAATTAAGAGTTTAATTAAAAGAGAATATTAATGAATCATCATTATATGGTTTAATATTAATAAAATTAAAGGTCTAATTTATTAATAGTTTAAACCACTTAGTATTTTAAAAGTATAAAATACACCCTATACTATATAACATTTAAAAGTTTAACATATTATATATGTATGAGTAAATAGTCGGTTTTATCGTTAGTAGGCCTCATTCACGAAGCTGGTCTATAAGGGGTGTTTAAGGAAATTTCCTATAAAATGGCGATTTAATGGGTATCCACTCTTACCCACCGCACTCTTGACTAGTGGAGGGTCGTTAGCCCAACGGGTAGGATAGGACACAACCTTCTATTATAAGTATAATGGAATACGAAGTAACTAAACCTTTTTATAAATTCCCAAATCTTAGTTACTTTAGGAAAATGTGGAATTGGTGCTAATCCATGAAATTGCACGTTGCACCTTTATTGGTCGTTAGTGGATCGTGTGTGGTTAACCGGCACACTAATATGGAACTAATGAAAGGATGGAAATGGGTAGCTTGCAGATTATCATAGATCAATGGAGCGTGTGTGGTTAACCGACACATTGATTAGGTGATGACATCTTCGAGAGTGCCAAGCTAATTTTCATGGTTATCCACACATTGTTTGTGATCCTTGGCATCCCAGTCACAAACATGAAGGGTACAATCGAGATAAAACATGCCATTGAAAAGTTTAATGAATCTCAAAAGATCTAGGAGTTTCAATTCATTTAAAACTTAAACTTTCAATTTTCGTTTTTCATGGTGAAAATTGGTAAATCGTCATTTACCTGCCTTCAAATGTTTTGCAAATTGGATTACGGCATCCCTCTTCTAATTTGTAGAATATTGTGTTGGGTCCTAGCCTTAATATCTCATTTGGGTGTTTTATTAAGGACTCAATCAACTAACTTGAATTTTCTCCCGTTTTGTAGATGACTCATTCTAACTGTGGTCTTCCCGAATCCCATGGAAAATGTAACATCCCAAAAATCGTGACCAAAAATTTCATTTTTAAAACATTACTAAACCATAAGAATTAAATCGTTTCAATCATACTAAAAGGGTTATATAACAAATCAGAGTATCTTTTCAAAACACTAGTTCATTTTATCAGAGTAAACATCCCAGGCTAAACTTCTTGGTGTGTGTCATGCGATCACCCCGAGCTCTTCCATCCGCTACCGGAAGTACCTAAAACCAAAACTGAGAACCGTAAGCACGAAGCTTAGTGAGTTCCCCAACATACCACATATCATACACGCATAACCATGAACACATAACCACATACTGGGCCCGCGCCCGCTGCATCGGTCCCTGCCGGGCATCAGGCCCCGCCTGGCATCAGGTCTCACCTGGCATCGAGCCCCGCTCGGTATATAGATATGTCTCCCTTAGGCTCCGCCTGTCTCCGGGCCTCGCCCGCCACACACATACATACAATCAAATAGAATACTAGAACATACATAAACATACTCTAATTGTACCCTGATCTAAGGCCTCGCCTAACTTAGGCCCCGCCCTTGGTCTACTACTGAAGTAGTGGGACCCCGTCCATACTCCTACTAGTAGTGAGATGCGGGCCCCCGCCCACACTCACGTCCTTTCTATCACAGGCCTCGCCCCTATTCTGCTAATATCGAGATATGGAACCCCATCCATACTCAGCTAGTGATGAGATACGGGACCTCACCCACTCTCACCTGCCTACCAGGCACATACAAGTATCACACAGACAACAAGTATAATCTAACATATAACATAAGGAACTTCCTCGGGATTGCCCCGGCATCGGACCCCCGGTCCGGAGACATACTATTATCTAACATACTTCGGGCTTACCCCGACATCGGACCCTCGGTCCGAAACCTATCGTACTGACACATGCAAGAATCACAAAGACCTCTAGCATCCTAGCATTCCTCGGGCCTCGCCCGGCATCAGGTCGTAACCCGGAACATATAACAATAATCGCCTAGGGCTAACCCCCGGGTCTTCCTTCTATACATAACCATAAACATAAACATAATGGGTCGGCATTGTGGCCGTAGACCCATGCACACAGTGAGGAGACTCACCTCGCACTGCTGAAGACTAGCTGAACACTTCTGACTGCTAACCGGCAAATCCTGAACTGCTGATCCTTCGGCTTCCCGAACTATCAATACCCAAAAATACATTTAGACCACAATACTCTCAAAATTCAACCCAAGTGAAACTTGGTCAAAGTCAATGGTCAAAGTCAAAGCTCCGAGTTGACCCACCAACTCGTTCATCTGACTCGAGTTCCTCTTCGAACTCGCCGATTCCACCTTCATAAATTAAGGAGATTGCCTTCGACTCGCCAAGTTCCTCCTTGAAATCGTCAAGTACGATGATCTTCATGTCCACTATGGACCCAGTCTGGCTGAGTCCCATACCAACTCAACTCATACCCTTTAACAGAAGGGTTTTGGGGCAAGAAAGCAGCCTGAATCGTCGAGTCCCACAAGTGACTCGCCGAGTCCCTCAATGTCCAATTCTATTCAGACGATTTCATGCAAACACAAGGCATCCTGGACCCAGATCTAACCTCCTAGGGTCGGAATAACACACAAAGTCACTACCTTTACATCCACGCATGGCCCTTTTTGCTCAAAAGGCCATAACAACCTCTTAAACTTTGCATGGGGAGTTCTAATGGCATAAAGCTTCCACCTTTATCCCTTAACTACTCTAAATACTCTCAGATCTGAAGGGATCTTGCTTGGGGACGTCCAAATCCCAAAAGTAATCATTATTGGTCCAAAAACTTCATAAAAGGGGCTATAAAGAGATCAAACAAACCAAAAGTCAAGATGAAGACTTGATTACCAAGAAATGCAACCAATGGAGTGTATCTTCTGGATCTACTTCCTCATTCTTGAACCTCCAGCTTCCTTTTTCTCCTTCTTCCTCTTCAAGAGCACACAAATCACTCAAAGGTGGCTCAAACACTCACAAGATGCACTAGGGTTTCGTGGGTGAGGGTTTGGGGTCTGGTGGCTGGAGATGAGGCTGAGAAAATGAGAATGAGATGCTTAAATAGGGTACCAAGTGCCGAATTAAGGTTTTTCCAAAACCAGACCAACTCGCCGAGTCGGTCCTGTGACTCGTCGAGTAGGTCACTTAATCCGCGACCCAATTCACGCTCCTACTCGTCGAGTCTTCCCATCTACTCGACGAGTCACTTCCTTATTTTGATGTTTTTTCCTTCCTTTTTAGGTCTTCTGAATTCGGGGTGCTACAACTCTCCCCCACTTAAACTAGACTTCGTCCTTGAAGTCCGCTCCGACTAATAACTTTGCAACCTCCCACGGCGTTTCTAATCGTCGCATACCTTGCCTGCTCAGCCCAATCCTTGAAAATATCATCTTCGGAATAATCCGATCATTACTACCCTCGAGTAAAACACTCTTACTCCACCGGTAATCCTTCCGGTACTACCCGAGTACTTAAAATTGGCATCCAAGGGGTTCACCCATTTACCCTGCGCTGTCACTGGCCTTTCCAAGGCAACTTCTCACAAGCAATAATGTTGGGGTGCAAAGTTCTTCATGTATGAATTTGTAATGGTTTGACTCATGTAGACCCACTTGCATGTGGTGCATTAGCCTTTAGATACATGTGTTAGTGAGAGTGAGAGAGAGACATGTAAACACCTCTATAAATAGTGGATTCATACCACATGTAGAGGTGTGCTTGAGAGATGTAAAAGTGAGTGTGTGAGTGTGTGTTATTTATGTAGATGTAGATCTATGTCCCTTTTTGTAACACAATACATATTCAATACATCTCTTGAACACCCAAATCACCATGTTCATTGTGCAAACTTTAATTCCGCATGCCAAACCATGTTCTTTGTCACTACAATTGGTATCAGAGCGGGTCTTCAAGATCAATGTGATATTTGAAGAACGATTCTCGGTTTGGCAAAATCTGTCAAAATTGGAGCATTTATTGTGAGTCTCTCTCTATGATCTCTCGTAATCATTAAATCGTGCGTTGCATTTTTGAATTTTGATCGATTTGAATCATTGGATCAAATTCTTTTTGAAAAACCCCATTGTTGATCCAATTATTTTTTTAATGATCAATCATATTTGTTTCGTGCCTAATTGTTGTTGATCAAATCCATATTTTCTTTGATTCAGCCCAATTTGAATTACATTTGCCCAAATCAATTTAAATTCAAGAATTACTGTTCATGTAACCCAAACAAAAGATCGATACTGTTCATATCGTATCATTGAGCCCAAAAACCCGAAATTACTATTCAGTGTTGTTTTAAGCCTAACAAGTGAGATATAATTGATCTTAATTCATTTGTGAGCCCAAAAATCATTTACATCGTTCCAGATCTTGTTTCACGCATCAATTACTTGTACCATTGAATCATCGGATATCTTAATCTTCTTCTGTTCTTGGTGATTTTGATCTGAGTTTGTCTCCAGTGAATGTGTATATCGATTAAAAATCAAATCGCATGTTTCTTTGTTAATCAACTGAAGCATCAATTCAAAGTCAATTAGATTGAATCGGATATCTTAATTCGCATATTTCGTATCCAGTGAATGTGTATATCGATTTCAATGGTCGCATGAAAGTCGAAATTGAGTTTTGATGTTGAAATCGACGTGTGTGATCTTGCAAGAAGCTTTTCATCGATTTTTCAAAAGTTTGAAGATTTGATTTTGTTTTGATTTTACTTCTTGAAAATTGATATACGACGAACGAACTGAGATTCACGAACTCAGCTGTTCGTTATTTGGAAGATGGAACATTGGGATACGAATCATGGTTTGTATGTCGATTTTTGTGTTTCAAAGGCTATGAAATCGAAGGTTTGAACGATTGAAGATTAATTTTAGGAGTCGATGGTTGAAGCTTTGGTTTACAGTCGAATGTTTGTTGATGTGTAAAGACGATTGTCGATTTTGGGTTACAACAAATGATCGATTGGGTTGGAATTCGAATGGTTGGACTGGTAATTTGGATAATTTGGTGTTGGTTATTGAAATCGGTGTAATTCCTTGGGTTTCATATGCGAAGAATTGAAATGGGTGATGTTGATTAACGAAGACTGTATTTTGGGTTTGATATTCAAATGATCAAAGGGTGATCGGGATTTGAAAGAAGGTGTATTTGGGTCGATTAAAGAAACTGGATTTGTATTGGGGATGAACGAACCTTGAGCTGTGAATGAATGATCGAAGAAATCTGGATTTCGCATGATTGGAGTCGATGATCTGTAAAAGCAAATTGTTAATTTTGGATTTAAGGGGTTGATTTAGTGCCTGTATGTGTGCTCATTCGTGTCTAAAGGAAATCGATTTTGGGGTCCCTGTAATGAAAAGAACGAAGAACTGGAGTCGACGATAGATTAACGAACAGTTGGTGTTTAAGAAAGAATGAAGAACTGTATGAACTAGGTTGAAAGAACGAACTGGAAAAGTCGATTCAGAGGGACGATTAAGAGGTTACTGTACATTCAGAGTCTTCGTATGCTTCGCATTCGTGTGTTTAGGAAATTTTGGGAAGATGATTTTCATACGAAGAGGAGAGAGAAGGAAAATCTTCGTATGTTTGGGTGAAAAATTTTCGTATGTTTGGTTCCTGAGATTTTGTACGAAACGTTCATAAGAAACGTACGAAGTGATCATGTGAATTGATGAAAAAGAAAGACAAATTTTTGAAAATGGTCCTTGAAAATTCGCATGTTTGTCACCTGAAAATTTCGTATGTTGGGTTGCAAAACCAAAAGTTTCGCATGTAGTCCCTCAAGATTTGACTGTTTAACAAAGGGAAAAAGCAAGGCTTCCTTTGTTCAAGTCTTCGAATATTTTGATCAAAAAGTAAAATTTTCGAATTCAACCCTTAAACTTTCGAACATTTGGCAATCTCCACAAATAATTGAAGTTTCGAATGTTTGACACTTTTCACCCAAATTCGAAAATTTTTGAAGTTTCGAATGTTTGACACTTTTCACCCAAATTTGAAATTTTTTGAAGTTTCGAATGTTTGACACTTTTCACCCAAATTCGAATATTTTCTGAAATTTCGAATATTTTGGGGATTCTTCGTATGTTTGCTGCAAATGGCAGAATTTTCGAAAATAGTCCCTGAGGCTTCAAATGTTTGGCGGTTCATACACAAATTCGAAAAAGGACTGTTTTTGCTGAAAATTAAAGAAAATACATTTCAGGCCCCTGCAGTTTGTGCAAATTGACGCTTTCTACCCAGCTTTGGAAAAGGGTGAGAGTTTTGCATATTTTGCTGTTTTGGGCGCACCGGTTCACTGCAGAATTTTGAAATTGACAATTTCTACCCATTTTTGAGAAATTTTGTCAAAGGCGATCCGTGAACGAAGCTAAAAATTCAATATTTTTTGGATTTTCCGGATTGAAGCACATAGTTTATGCCACATGTTAAGGGGGAGTTTTGACACGAAAAATTCCGAATAGAGCACGTTCTTTTTCCTTGGGAGTTTTATAATCAATTTTCGATTATAAAAAGGGGGAGAAGTTTTATATGGAAATTCGAACTTGAATTTTTCGTATTACGCGGATTTGAAGACCAAAGTGATCTTGATTTTTGAAGCTTACGAGATGATGCAATTGGAAGTTCGAAATGATTTATTTTTGAAATGGGTTTGGTATTATTGAAGATTTTTTGGGATGTGTTTTTAGCGCAACTTTTGGGTGATTATTTGGAGTTAATCATTCGTTGCTGCTCAGTTTGTATGGTTTCACATCCTAGAGCCCAAATTGAAGAATCATGGAAGAATTGAAGATTGAAGTTCGTTTCGACATGTGTCACGCTTGAGGCTCGAACCGCGTAGTTGCTCGACTTTGGAAGATTTGAAGTGGGTCATCCATTCCTAACTTTGAGGGGGAGAATGTTGGGGTGCAAAGTTCTTCATGTATGAATTTGTAATGGTTTGACTCGTGTAGACCCACTTGCATGTGGTGCATTAGCCTTTAGATACATGTGTTAGTGAGAGTGAGAGAGAGACATGTAAACACCTCTATAAATAGTGGGTTCATACCACATGTAGAGGTGTGCTTGAGAGATGTAAAAGTGAGTGTGTGAGTGTGTGTTATTTATGTAGATGTAGATCTATGTCCCTTTTTGTAACACAATACATATTCAATACATCTCTTGAACACCCAAATCACCATGTTCATTGTGCAAACTTTAATTCCGCATGCCAAACCATGTTCTTTGTCACTACAAATAAACCCTTCTAATCTCCGTTAATAATAACCCTTCTGCTGAAACTACAACCCCGTCCACTCCCAGTGTCGGCCATCACACCATTACTCACTGAGTGATTCACTTACGATGCTCCAATACTGAAAGCTCCACCCAGCGTGTGAATCAAATAATCCTTCGAGTAAGGATTCATCTCTGCAACGGTTAAGACTCAAACGAGAGCTACGTAACATAGTCAAATCAATCACTCTGAGATTATTTAATCCCGCCGTGAGCGACATAGCATCTCCTGATCAGCTCGCTGCTCTACGCACGAAATCCCTTATCATCACTCCTGCCTGAAATCCTGCTGATTGTCATCCGCCTTCCGGGTGAATCGAGACCACCCTGGTCCCAACTGATCTACCATTACCCGAAATACCGGTTACCGAACGCAAGAACAATCCCTCAGTCGCTCTCAGCGACTTCAGAAGATACTATGACTACCTGAACTGCTCTACCAACATAGCCACTCTGGCTCTAGAAGCTCTGGGATCCTCGATCCCCTACTTTAACCCTAAGGTCTCTACCAGGTCTCACCTGCTGCTATAAGTACACGGGCCTCGCCCACGGGTCTCACCTATCCAGGGCTATGCAGCCCCCCCCCCTTCCTCTAATCTCAACTTGCTATTCTTTCCTGACTCTTATCATGCTAAATCGAAGATACGGGCCCCCGCCCACTCTCCGCGAACTAGGAGATACGGGCCCCCGCCCACACTCCGCTAACTGAGTTGCTAATGAATGCTACGGCTTACATGCAGTCTTACAAGACTTCCCTCACTGACTCGCTGCTGGGGAATGTTGCGGCTATCCCATAGTCTTATATCTTGACTAATCTTGCACCTTGTCGGAAGCTCTCCGACCTGGTTTCCCCGAACCAGCCATCAACTAATCGCGAATACACGAACTCAAGGTTGGAAAGTTTTCCCCCAACTTCCGACTTACAAACTCCTGAGTCCAAGCAGCCACTTGAGCTGCTTTCTTCCTCCTCAAGACTGCGAACCCAACCCAGTCTTGCACTTACTTCTTCCCTGAGCCACTCGGGTGGCTCTCCCACACTTCGATTTATCTAGCTCTTTACAGCTCGCAGCTTGGAAGAACTCCCAGTTCTCCCTACCATCCTCTGGCCACACTGTGGTCATCCCACACTTACCATAGTTGGTGATCCAACCGATCTATTCCCAAACGACACTTTCCTGAAACTAGCGAGACACTACCGAGCCCTATACACACACACATGCAACGGTTACTGCATCCTAAGTAACCTGATCTAAAGGAGACGACCTCCAACTATCATTCTAAAATCCAGGGTATGCAGATGGCATATAACTCAATCACAAGCAGGCCACATAATCCAAAAATACCTTTACCGATATCGATGCAGAACCATAACAATAAAATCATAACATAAGCTGATAGAGAAATGAAAAGATATGCACCTGACGCATCAGGCTGCTCACGCCTCCTCTGAAACCAACTGATACGCCCTGCTCCTCGCTGCAGGCGCCTCTGCCCGGCCCTAACGGTCGTCGGTGATCCTCAAGGTTGCAGGGGCAGGTGCCATCACCTGTCCTGCTGAAAAAAAAACTCAGACATTGGGCCTTCTTGTGGCCCCTCTGACTGCAATGGAAACATATCGGGTCTGATCCCTGGGTGGTGGTAGCAGTATAATCCCTGCTAAAATGACCAATCCGGCCACACTTGAAGCAACCAGAATCACCACCGCTGCCATTCCTACAAGCACCCTCGCGCGTCCTGCCACACTTGCCACAATGGCCTCGGTCCTGAGGACCTCTCAATCTAGAATATGATGTCTTGGGCCTCTTGCCCGACCCCATAGATACCTGAACCTCTGCTAGCCTCCTCTTCTTTTCTGTCTCATGATCAATCTCTCTTTCTCTGGCCCGAGCGATCTTATCTTCCAGCGTCTTGCAGCTAGACCGACTCACAAACTGTCTGATATCGCTCCTCAACATCTCGTGGTACCGATCCTTCCTCATTTCCTCGTCCGCCACATACTGCGGAACCAGAAGGGCTCTCTCCCTGAACTTGGCGGTGATCTTCGCCACTGTCTCTGTAGTTTGTTGTAGATCCTGGAACTCCCAGGCTAACTGTTGCACCTCAATCACCGGTGCAAACTCGGCCTTGAACCTGGCCGATAAATCGCTCCATGTCATCGCGTCCAACACGGTATCATCCCCGATAGCATGACCAACCTCCTCCCACCAATCACACGCTCTGTCCTTCGGGAGACAGGAGGCTAGTCGAACCTTGTCCCCCTCGGGACACCGGCTAGAACAAAAAGCGTTGGCGACATCAGCCAACCATCTGCCACTAGCAATGAGGTCCCTAGCCCCATGCTAATCTGAAGCTCCACAAGCTCTGAACTCTTGAAATGTCAATGTACGCGCTCCCATCATGGCCATCATCTCAGTACGGAAGGCTCCTAGCCTCTCATCCAAAATCTCTAGTATGCCCTCCTTGACCGTGCCAAAGATCACATGAGTCTGGTCTAGAATACTGCACATAATCTCAGCTGATACAAACTCCCTCATCCGCTCATCGAGTTGCTCGGTTCCTGACATAAGCTTGATCCCTCACCGACACCCGATCCATCCACTGGTCTCTCACGCAAAGTCGCCATGCTGAAAACATGCCATGACAATCATCAAAATACACATCGCTGGTGAGAAATCACACACACACACACTACAAGTTCCCTGGTTTTATCTCGTCCCCTCTTGAATCGAATACGGATCCTCTGCTTTCAGTAGTACGGGCCCATACTACCTTCCACATCTATCCGTACTTTCCTCAAGAGTTTCCTCGACTCCACCAAGTCCCTTTCACTACTAATGCTGCTCCCAGCACTAAACTCATCCTAGGCTTACCCTAGGGAAATCTCCGACCCAACCCAGTCCTCAGCTGCTGAAGATCCCTTCGTAATGCCAATTAGCCATCACCTGAATACCATCACATGTAACGAGGCTTGGATAATCCTTCGAGTAAAGGACTCATCCCTACAACGGTTAGGACTCAGACAAGAGCTGCACAATAGGGCCAAATCCAGCACTCTAAGATTATTCAACCCTGATTACATGTGACTTAACGTATTCACCTAATAGCTAACTCCCATCACTCATAGTCCCACAAAGCACGGAGCAAACAGCGTTCAGAAAAAAAGGAAAATCTAACCATAACATAATCAAGCAATCATATTCACATATCAAGAATCTGTACTGGCATGCGGTTCTAAGCTCATATAATCAGGCATAACCTAAACAGGCTATCCTACCACTGTCTATCCAATACTAGCATGCAGTTCAACAAACACATATAACATGCATATAAGGCATCCTTCCTAGATCCTTAGCCCTAAACTAGCATGCTGATCACATAATCATATCATAACATAAACTTGTATGGGTAATTTGGGAGAACTTACTTGAGCTCGGCTGATTGCATGCACCACAACCTTTTCTCTTTTCAGAGTTC
Organism: Lactuca virosa; assembly: GCF_052849685.1. Lineage (NCBI taxonomy): Eukaryota > Viridiplantae > Streptophyta > Magnoliopsida > Asterales > Asteraceae > Lactuca > Lactuca virosa. Next base: position 244,387,475 of record NC_136430.1, on the reverse strand, counting down.
TTATTCCTCTTCAAAATCCTTTTTCTTTTCAAAGTTCTTTTTATAAAAAAGATTTCCCTTTGAAAATTTTCTTACCAAATCCTCAGTTTGAGTTCAAACACACCCGTGAGTGTGCCCGAATCCCTCAAACCAAGGCTCGGATACCAACTAGTAACATCCCAAAAATCGTGACCAAAAATTTCATTTTTAAAAACTAAACCATAAGTATTAAAGCGTTTCAATCATACTAAAAGGTTTATATAACAAATCAGAGTATCTTTTCAAAACACTAGTTCATTTTATCAGAGTAAACATCCCAGGCTAAACTTCTTGGTGTGTGCCATGTGATCACCCCGAGCTCTTCCCTCCGCTACCGGAAGTACCTGACACCAAAACTAAGAACCATAAGCACGAAGCTTAGTGAGTTCCCCAACCTACCACATACCATACACGCATAACCATGAACACATAACCACATACTGGGCCCCCGCCCGCTGCATCAGGCCCCGCCCGGCATCAGGTCCCACCTGGCATCAAGCCCCGCTTGGTATACAAATCTATCTACCTTAGGCCCCGCCTGTCTCCGGGCCTCGCCCACTACGCACATGCATACAATCAAATAGCATACTAGAACATACATAAACATACTCTAACTGTACCCTTTATCTAAGGTCTCGCCTAACTTGGGCCCCGCCCCTAGTCTACTACTGAAGTAGTGGGACCCCGTCCATACTCCTACTAGTAGTGAGATGCGGGCCCCCGCCCACACTCACGTCCTTTCTATCACGGGCCTCGCCCCTATTCTGCTAATATCGAGATATGGAACCCCATCCATACTCAGCTAGTGATGAGATACGGGACCTCGCCCACTCTCACCTCCCTACCAGGCACATACAAGTATCACACAGACAACAAGTATAATCTAACATATAACATAAGGAACTTCCTCGGGATTGACCCGGCATCGGACCCCCGGTCCGGAGACATACTATTATCTAACATACTTCGTCTTACCCCGACATCGGACCCTCGGTCCGGAACCTATCGTACTGACACATGCAAGAATCACAAAGACCTCTAGCATCCTAGCATTCCTCGGGCCTCGCCCGACATCAGGTCGTAACCCGAAACATATAAGAATAATCGCCTAGGGCTAACCCTCGGGTCTTTCTTTTATACATAACCATAAACATAAACATAATGGGTCGGCATTGTGGCCGTAGACCCATGCACATAGTGAGGAGACTCACCTCGCACTGCTGAAGACTAGTTGAACACTTCTAACTGCTAAACGGCAAATCCTGAACTGCTGATCCTTTGGCTTCCCGAACTATCAATACCCAAAATAACATTTACACCACAATACTCTCAAAAGTCAACCCATGTCAAACTTGGTCAAATTCAACGCTCCGAGTTGACCCACCAACTCGTCGAGTCCCACAATCCACACAATACTCTGGACTTCGATCCTACTCGTCGAGTTCTCCGTGAACTCGTCGAGAGAACCATCAACACATCGGGACCCTCCTTCATCTGACTCGCTGAGTTCCTCTTCGATCTCGTCGAGTCCACCTTCATAAATTAAGGAGATTGCCTTAGACTCGCCAAGTTCCTCCTTGAACTCGTCGAGTACGATGATCTTCATGTCCACTATGGACCCAGACTGGCTGAGTCCCATACCAACTCAACTCATACCCTTTAACAGAAGGGTTTTGGGGCAAGAAAGCAGCCTGAATCGTCGAGTCCCACAAGTGACTTGCCGAGTCCCTCAATGTCCAATTCTATTCAGACGATTTCATGCAAACACAAGGCATCCTGGACCCAGATCTAACCTCCTAGGGTCGGAATAACACACAAAGTCACTACTTTTACATCCATGCATGGCCCTTTTTGCTCAAAAGGCCATAACAACCTCTTAAACTTTGCATGGGGAGTTCTAATGGCATAAAGCTTCCACCTTTATCCCTTAACTACTCTAAATACTCTCAGATCTGAAGGGATCTTGCTTGGGGACGTCCAAATCCCAAACGTAATCATTCTTGGTCCAAAAACTTCATAAAAGGGGCTATAAAGAGATCAAACAAACCAAAAGTCAAGATGAAGACTTGATTACCAAGAAATGCAGCCAATGGAGTGTATCTTCTAGATCTACTTCCTCATTCTTGAACCTCCAGCTTCCTTTTTCTCCTTCTTCCTCTTCAAGAGCACACAAATCACTCAAAGGTGGCTCAAACACTCACAAGATGCACTAGGGTTTCGTGGGTGAGGGTTTGGGGTCAGGTGGCTGGAGATGAGGCTGAGGAAATGAGAATGAGAAGCTTAAATAAGGTACCAAGTCCCGAATTTAAGGTTTTCCAAACCCAGACCAACTCGTCGAGTCAGTCCTCTAACTCGTTGAGTAGGTCACTTAATCCGCGGACCAATTCACGCTCCTACTCGTCGAGACTTCCCATCTACTCGACGAGTCACTTCCTTATTTTGAGGTTTTTTCTTTCCTTTCTAGGTCTTCTAAATTCGGGGTGCTACAGAAAAGGTATTCCTGATCTGAGTGAAAGTCTACTCAACAATCAAGGTGAAAGATCAGTCCCTTTCTTGTGGACTAGTATAACTTCACTTCCTCCACCTCCTATAATTGTTCTTCCTGACCCACAAGTTCAAAGGCTTGAAAAGTTCAAAATCACTAAAGCCCTATTGACAAAGAGACATGAATATGGGAAATCGGTATATGCACACGTCCTAGAGATGAAGTCACACATTGACAAGTTGAGAATGATGGGTGTCGCTTTCCCAAGGAAGTTGGCTATTGAATCGATTCTTCAGTCGCTTCCTGAATCATATAGTGAGTTCGTAAGAGAGTACTATGTGGTGGATCACGACGTGACCCTCATTGATTTGACCTATATGCTTGTTGTTGCTGAATCAGCAATGATTTGGTGCAATGGTAATTTGTCTAGTAAATCAACTTCCCATGCCTCAATGGACATTGTTAATGGCAACATTGGAAGTCCAGAAAAGTTTTCTCTACGCAAGAGAAAGGCTGCTTCTGAGATTGTCCCGTGTACCATTCCTGAAGCGTCCACCTGTTTCTGTTGCCAAGAGAAGGGACGTTGGTTACAAAGCTGCCACCTGAAGGATCGCGAAGATGGGAGAGTCAAGATGCATGACTCTGCTTCAGGTAAACTCCATTATCTAACTCTATTAAGTTCCTATTCGTAGATTCTTAATACATGATGTGATAAGATTACATTTTGATGTTTTGCAGGATTGAATAAAAGAGAGGAAGCTTAAAGGAACAGTGAGCTAAGTCTTATCACGAAGAAATGGATTACGATCGCATGGATACGAAGATCGGAATTTTGAGCTAATACTTAAAGAGTTATGATGGATTGCTTAGGAATATGTAATAGCATAATTTTCAATTGATTTACATTGTAAGGACAAGTTTTCCGCACATTTTATAAATAAAATAAATTTTTGAGTTTTGTCTTATTTATATATCCTTGCAATGGCATTGTTGTGAAAATTGATGTTTGTTTGTTTCTATTGTAAGCAATAATAAGTGGATGTGGTTCTTAGTTATGTTATTTATGGTAGTGTCATAATTTTCTAAGTAAGGAAAGATTCCCATCGCCCAAGTTTCAATTGGACAGAAGCTTGGAATCATATGATTTGAGTCGTGTGATGTATGGAAATCTTGGTACTTGGGAAATTAAGACTAATTCCTTGTTCACATAAGAATCTGAGTCAAGTGACGGACTGGGAGATCTATTAAACATTATTATGTGCTGATCAAGTCCACCACTACTAACAAAGAAGGTTATTCGTCATATTTACTTAAATATTAGTAAATGTGGTTATGCTTACAAGATTAAGCGTGATTCTGAATCATTGAAAAGTTTTAATGAATGGCAGAACGAATAAGTAGAATCAATAAGGCATAAAGATAAAAAGTTTATCCAATCTAAGAAGAAGGGAGAGTACCTTTGTATCATGTTTTATGATCGTCTTACAGATTATATGAACCATATTACAATTCATCCTCTAATGACATATTAGTGCACTAGTATGGCTAAGAAGAGGAATGGGGAATTGTTGAAATATTTAAGTCAATAAGATGAATCATACTTCATACCAAAATCAAATCTTAGAGTCATACTCCAACATTGTGACTTGAGTGACATAATCTTAAGTAGGAATGTTCTTACACTTGCACATTTTGGTAAGTTGTGATGTTTTGGATAAGAAAAAGACCAACTAGTACCAAATTGTGTGTAGGTTTTATCTTGATAAAGACACACGCTAACTCTTGAGTATTTGTTTGTCAAGAAATGTTTCTTGATAAGAGAACCTTATATGTCAAGAGGTCAGTGGGAGTCTTAGGGATCTTGAATAGCGTCAAGAACTAATCAAGATTAAGCCTATGGTACATCACTAGCACACGACTTGAGTTTTACAACCCATCGTGTTGACATAATTCTAATTTTTGTGCCAATTCTGACAAATTGACCATGCATGTGATTTCTACAAGTTCTCATTTGATTGCATAAAAGAAAAGCACCTTGATCAAGTGAGAGTTCATTGATCGGTATGGGTGAGCTGCTGATCAACTTGGAAGCAATGGTGGGCACTCGTGCTACCATGAGGCAAGAAATTAAGTTTTAACAAGTTCAGTCCATATGAGTTGAATTTGTTACAAACATTGTCTTATAGTTATGACAAATTCACATGGATAGGAACACGTACACCATAAAAATCTAAGTATCACAAGGTTTCTCTCCTTCATGAAAATAATTGTGAGGAAACGCTTTCACTAAGACAGATTTTGACAAGATAGCAATTGTAATAATTTTATTCTCAAATTCGATTATGATTACGACATCCCTCTTCATAGTTCGAATTGTGAGATTTGGCAATTAGTTTAAACATTTAAGACTTATTGCTATAAGTGCTGAAATTGTTTAGACGCACATATGAGTTATCTAAGGAAAGGTGTATGAGGTTGATAAGCTTAGATAAAGGTTTATCGAAGCATCTCGTATTAGAAAAAATGAACTTTGGTTAAGAAAGTCAGTAAGTATTGATTTCTAGAAGTTCAGCTGATTTCTGAATACATGTCAAAGCCAGTAGGAGCATAAGTGTTATGCTGGTGAGGATATAATCATCATGTTAGTGGGAGCATGATAATTATGGTAAATATGTTGGATAAGGTGTCTAAGTCCATAACTATTTCTGGTATGTATTTGACCCGACCCGGCATGGTCCATTTGGGTTGCATGGCACCATGCAATTGGATAAACTAAAATGAGAAAAATAACACTTATGGTTTATTAATATATTATAAGTTCTAATATATTAATAATATTATTTAATTAGTTTGATCAAGAATTAATTAAGTGATCAAAAGATAACTAATTAAATATATGGGTAGATTATGTAAATCTTCCATATCTTATATAGTGGGCTAAGAGGCTCCATGGATTATCAAGTTGGGTTCCACCCATAGGATGCTCCATGGATGCTCCATGGGAGTTACAAACCCATGGGTCATGGAAATGAAGAGTCATGACACATTAGGGTTTACATGGTGTAACCCTAGATGTGTCAACACTATATAAGAAACCTATTCTCCACCAAAATAGGCTACACTAAGAAACAAGAGGGCTAGAGCCGATTTTGCAAGTGTAAGATTCTCTCAAAGTTTACTCCTTTGCATTTGGTGTTGTGTGAAGCATTTGAGGCATCACACTTGGGGTGCTAGGCTCACAAGGTTTCAAGGATCATAATCAACAACAAGGTAAGTTATTCTATCTTTCATTCAAGTGAAAAATGTTCCCCATGTATGCTAGATAGGAATATAACCTTGGAATTCAACTTTGCATGATTATTAGACAAACATAGATCCAAGGTTATTAGGGTTGCATGTACACTTAGGAAGTGTTAGAATGCTCAAAACCCATCAAAATATTGCAAGGTTAGCTGTAACATCCCAAGTTCAGAAGCAAGAAGTTGGAGGGTGCTAAGTGTAAATTAAGGAAGCTACTCGACGAGTAGGTATGCTACTCGTCGAGTCGGAGCGGGATTGATCGCGGGTTAAGTGGCCAACTCGCCGAGTCGGAAGACGTACTTGACGAGTTGGTGCTGGAACGAGGAAACCCTAATCCCGAGGGTTACACCCTATTTAAAGGACTTTATGTCCTTCTCCCAGCCTCCTATTCCCCCAAAGAGTTCCAGAAAACCCTAATTTCGTGTGAGACTTCATTATTGAGGAGATTGGAGCTTGGAAGAGGAATTTGGTGGAAGGAGCTTGAGGAATTAGAGGCTAGCATCAAAGGGCTTGTGTAGATCTGGAATCTACCTCAGTTTTAGGCACATCTCAGGGGTAAGGAGTCATTATCCTAAGCTATTTCCTTTTTGGTTCATCCTTGGTGGTTGATTTGGAGTTCCTTGGCTTGTTTGAGATATTTTTCGGGTTTGGAGTTTAGATCTGGGGTTGCTACTCCAGATCTACGCTTGTGATGGTCCAAAATGTCATAAAGCTTCTGTTTAAGAGTTGTTGGTGAAGCCCCCTAGTCCTTAGCCCTAGCCCTAGTGTGTTTTGGGCCTATATCTCCTTGGTTTCATGTAAAGTTTGCAACTTTACGTGAGGGTTAGACTGTAGAAGAGTGGATCTATGGATTGGAGCCCCTGCATGGCTCGAAAAGCCTCTGTATGGATTGAGAACTGGAGAGACTCGTCGAGTCACATGGGTGTACTCGACGAGTTGTATGAAGATTGTCTTGGACCCGACGAGTTGGAAGAACAACTCGACGAGTCTGTTGAAGATTTCCTTGGACTCGGCAAGTCTGTTCTTGGACTCGGCGAGTCTGGTCGCAGAACCTAACCTCTTCTGGTTAAGACGCAGATCAGTGATTCGAGGGGTGACTCAGTGAGTTGGACAGGATGGGACTCGGAGATCGTTGGACTCGACGAGTCTTGGGGTGACTCGGAGAGTTGAGTCGTGTTCTAAGAGTTTTCAGAGTATAAGGACTCGACGAGTCAACGGGTTGACTCGGCGAGTAGGGTCAGTCAGGAAGTTTGAATTTGGCCTGGACTTTGACTTTGACCTTCAAGGGTGTTATGGTAATTGGTTATTTATGTCAATGGTCCATTGATGGCAATAGGTGTTGGAGTTTGGAGCAGTGCTTCGGGTGTGTGCTTCCGTGGTTTGGTTCTTCATTTCAGGTGAGTTATCCTCACTATATCGACAGGGTCTACGGCACCAAGGCCGGCCCTTTATCGGATGGAAATCCGGGTATTGTTTGTTGTGTTATTGCTTTGCTAGATTTGCATCCTGGTATTTACGATGGTGTTATGTTAGTGACCTGGTTAAGGTCGATACCCTGTATATAGGGTAACATTATGCTAGTGATCGGTTAGGTCAGAATCCTGGTTAGGATGTTGATATGCTATGTGATATGTTAGACTGTTTGTCTGGTTAAGGATTTGTTATGCGATTAATTGTTTATGTGCACATGGTTGTTTGACGGGGGTTGGGTTGAGGCAGGTCCTTCTTTGTGCTGTAGGCCAACATACCTAGGGCGGACTGGATATTCCGAAGGCCCAGCAAGCGGTCCGGATAGGCTGAAGGCCCCAAGAGGGCGGACCAGACGTGCCGAGGCTCGGAGAGTGGACCAGGCCGACTGAAGGCCCGGTGTGGGCGGACCAGTCATACTGTAGACTCAGAGAGTGGACGAGGTGGATTGAAGGCTCGGTGCGGGCGGACCAATCACACTGTAGACTCGATGTACATGGCTAGACTCAGAGGGTGGACCAGGTGGACTGAAGGCCCGGTGCGGGCGGACCAGTCACACAGTAGACCCGATGTGCATGGTTGTTATATTTGTGATATGTTATGAGTAAGTTTATGTGTGGTTGGTATTTTGGCGGTAACTCACTAAGCTTTCGGGCTTACAGTATAGTGTATTGTTTCAGGTACTTCAGGAGATCGTGGCAAGGCGAAGGCGTGATCGTACCGCTCCTCATGTTTTATGATTTATGTGATATGGTCCTGGGGGGATACTCTGATGTTTAAACTATTTTGAAAACGAGATGTATGAACTTAATGGTTTTTGAATGAATTAAAATGTTTTAATTTGGCTCAACTTTTATGGGTGTTACAAGTTGGTATCAGAGCCTTGGTTTGAGTGAATTGGAGGAACATTCGTGTGAATCCAGTCTCAAATCAAGGAGGGATTTTCAAAATGGTTTTCAAAAGGTTTTCAAAATAAGTAAAGGAGGATGCAGAGGGTACGATCAGCCAGAGCCAGTAAGTAGACCCCAAAATACCATACAAGTTATTTGATTATGTGATATGTTAGAACAGCATGCTAGTACTAGGCTAGGGAATTTCAGGAATTGCATGATAGAATTGCCTGATTATGTGATGCCTACTAGCCTAGGGTTTTCCTTATATGATATATTCAGCTTTCCTCTAGGAGTGAGGATTGAGCGCTCGCCGTGTGTGTGTATATGGTTAGTGTGTTGTGGTGATACTTGGGACAAATATGGGTAGGTGTGGAAGGTAGTATGGGCCCGTACTACTGAAAGCACATGACCCATACGCGTATCAAGGAAGTCACAACTCTCTAGGGTATCAGTTATGAGATAGTTCCCCGGGCGGGTATGTGATGTGTCTAAGGGTCTTGTTGCTGTATTGTGGTATGGCGATTACGAGACATTTCGGGGCAGGATCCGATTCGGGATCGGGATCAGGAGAGGGTGGTCAGGATGGACCAGTACCACCCGAGATCATTGGTCAGATGAGTACGGATGAGTTGGATGCCAGGATTCGTGAGATCCTGCATCATGAGGTTGCTGCCATGTTCAGGGTTGAGTTGACAGAGATGATTGGGTCGATCAAGACCGCCATGGTTGAGTACTTTGATGAGCGTTATGCAGCTCTTGCGGAGACGGCTGCCGCGGCAGCTACAGCGGCTGTAGCAGCGGCAGGGGGAGGAACCAGTCGAGGTTTTCAGTATCGGGACTTCGATAATACGAAGCCCCCTACTTTCGATGGAGTTCAGGATCCGATCGTTGCTATGAGATGGTTGTCAGACATGGAAGGATGTTTCTTCACGTGTTCACGCCCTGCTGATCAGAGGGTGAGGTGTGCTCTGAACCTTTTGAGGCTCGGGGTGAAGGATTGGTGGAGGTTGACTACGGGATCTTATTCGGATGCGCAGCGGGCTGCGGTTACTTGGGATCAGTTCCGGGAGATGTTCAGCACTCGTTATGTTCCACGGGTTGAGAGAGAAATGTTGGCTCAGGAGTTCTTGGAGCTGAAGCAGGATTCGGAGTCGGTGACGGAGATCACCAGGATATTCACTGAGAGGGCGATGTTTTGCCCGGAGTTCGCGTCGGAGCAGGCTCAGATGTCCCGGTATCTGAGTATGCTCAAGAGGGATATTAGACAGTTTGTGTCCACGCAGAGATGTGATACCTTGTTAGAGTGGCAGGAGGCCGCCAGGTGGCATGAGTTGGAGATTGAGTTGCAGTTGCAAGAGTAGAGGCAGTCCCCGGTGCAGTCGCAGCCGGCGCCGAAACGGTTCAAAACCGTTGACTCCAGGATTGGGGGTCAGAGCAGCCACACTTGTGAGAAGTGTGGGAAGGGTCATACCGGAGTTTGTAGGTCCGGTGGTGTGTGCCGCAAGTGCGGGAGAGAGGGGCATTATGCGAGGGATTGTCGTCAGTCAGCCCCGGTACAGGATATGACGATTTGTTATCACTACCATCAGGTTAGACACTTGAGGGCCAACTGCCCACAGTTTGCTGCTGGATCGGTGCAGGCTCCAGCATCGGCCACTTTGAGGATTACTGGCGGGGGTCAGGGTGGAGCGGAGCCTCCGAGGGCTTAGGGACGCGCATTCCAGCTTACAGAAGAGGAGGTCAGGGCAGAGCCAGATGCAGCTGCGGGTATGTTTCCATCTTGTTATTTGTGTGGTATTGTAAATCTGTCTGCATTGTTCCGCATGTTTCGTAGTATGATTGAGGATCTTAGTAGTTAGGAGTTGTAGTTAGCGTTCAGAAGGACTATTGGTCGAAAGATAAGGTATATGATCTCGTTGCTAGGAATAGCAACTGCGATGCGAGAAGTGTTCAGTTGAGATTCGAACTTCCTTGGAGTTCGGGATGTGCGATGACGGGAGAGTGTTCTGTGGAGGTTGCTCACCCCGGAGGGATTTAGTTCCGAGAGAAGAGGGGGAAACTTTATCAAGTAAGGTCGATCGAGTTATGCCGGTTTGTCAGCGAAAGTTAGGAGAATTAGAAAATTCTCCGGTAAAACAGCAAGTATTCAGGGTTGGTTAGCTGTTTAGATTCATCAGTGTTGTTAGCCGAGAGTGTGGCATTATTGGAGCAAGTGATAGACAAGTGGGGCGGAACACAGACCATGGTTTTCGGAAAAGGTGACTGATTGTTGTAAGGCCTAGGGTTAGGCCGGGAACTGAGTATATGGAATGGAGCTGGAGTTCGGAACCCCAAGAGGGCTAGAACAGTATGCATGGGAGAGATTCCCAGGAAGAATGGTTCAGGATGGTGTACAACAGTTTTGAGCGGTCCGGATAGACTGAAGGCCAGAAGGCGTACCAGTCAGACCGAAGGCTCGGGGAACGGTCCAGACAGGCTGAAGGCCCAGGAGGGCGGTCCAGACATGCTGAAGGTTCTGAGAGTGGTCCAGATAGGCTGAAGGCCTGGAAAGGTGGTCCAGTCATGCTGAAAACTCTGTATGTGTTAGTGGATCGGTAGGAGGAGAATGAGTGAATATGTCGCCATGCAATAGTAATCGATATGGTCTGGCCCCAAGTATTGAACATGATGATGGAGTCGGCCGGAGGCCGTGCGTGGGCCTAGTTAATTATGTGATCGGATTCGGAGTATGTGGGAGTTCGAGAATAGCAGTTGCTCTACATGGATAGTGTAGAGTGGAGTTAGCTCAGTGGCACTTATAGGTGTGGTAAGGGTTGTTGAGTAGACTTCCTGGAAAGGAAAGGTATGTAGCTCCGGAAGGAGTGTGGGTCCTCTGAGAGGAAGGCAGTAGAGTATAAGGATGATCGAAAGTGCTTCGGTTATTGGTAGTAAGCACTGGGATTGTACCAGATATATGGAAGCATATACGGGTTGGATGCCCGTTGAGGTTGTGGAACGGTTAACACTGACGCGGAGTCAAGGGAGCTCGGAAGTGATGCAAGGGTAGATCCTTGGATTCTTAATTATGGTTGTGGTCATGAGCTATGGATGTAGTGGTATTCCATCCTAGGGATGGTTGGACCATCGTAGGCGTGCCTGGTCTTCCAGCCCGACGCTGATTGGTCCAGGTACGATGTGTATGAACGTTATAGCTGGGTGTTCAGGAGGGTTGCTCGGAAGCTATGAAATGTTCCATTATGTCAGCGCGATAAGGGATTTGATCCAGGGAGGAAACGGGATGAGTTTCCATCGGTGCAAGTTAATAGAGGTAGCGCCAGTTGGGCGAAAGATTGCGAGTTAATACTGGGTCAAGACCCGGTGGTTTAGAATGGTATCCAGTTTTCGCAGGTGGCGAATGAATGCGTAAGACGGAAGTAAGGTAGTGTCTTCAGGTGGCACTTAGTTGATGAGTGTTGTCATCAGAGAAAAGAAGTCGGTGGCCGGCTTGAAGCAGTTGATCAGGACCCTGCAAGGGAAGAGGTGGATTTTAGGGATTCGATAACTGTGTTTGAAGGAATCTGGGTCGGTTTGAGATCAGTGGATGCATTGTGGGAGTATCATCCGGAAGTTTGTGTTGCCGCAGGCTTCGAGGACGAAGCCTAATTTAAGTGGGGGAGAATTTTAACATCCCAAGTTTGGAAGCAAGAAGTTGGAGGGTGCTAAGTGTAAATTAAGGAAGCTACTCGACGAGTAGGTATGCTACTCGTCGAGTCGGAGCGGGATTGATCGCGGGTTAAGTGGCCAACTCGCCGAGTCGGAAGACGTACTCGACGAATTGGTGCTGGAATGAGGAAACCCTAATCCCAAGGGTTGCACCCTATTTAAAGGACTTTATGTCCTTCTCCCAGCCTCCTATTCCCCCAAAGAGTTCCAGAAAACCCTAATTTCGTGTGAGACTTCATTATTGAGGAGATTGGAGCTTGGAAGAGGAATTTGGTGGAAGGAGCTTGAGGAATTAGAGGCTAGCATCAAGGGGCTTGTATAGATCAGGAATCTACCTCAGTTTTGGGCACATCTCAGAGGTAAGGAGCCATTATCCTAAGCTATTTCCTTTTTGGTTCATCCTTGGTGGTTGATTTGGAGTTCATTGGCTTGTTTGAGATCTATTTCGGGTTTGGAGTTTAGATCTGGGGTTGCTACTCCAGATCTAGGCATGTGATGGTCCAAAATGTCATAAAGCTTCTGTTTAAGAGTTGTTGGTGAAGCCCCCTAGTCCTTAGCCCTAGCCCTAATGTGTTTTGGGCCTATATCTCCTTGGTTTCACGTAAAGTTTGCAACTTTACGTGAGGGTTAGACTGTAGAAGAGTGGATCTATGGATTGGAGCCCCTGCATGGCTCGAAAAGCCTCTGTATGGATTGAGAACTGGAGAGACTCGTCGAGTCACATGGGTGTACTCGACGAGTTGTATGAAGATTGTCTTGGACCCGACGAGTTGGAAGAACAACTCGACGAGTCTGTTGAAGATTGCCTTGGACTCGGCGAGTCTGTTCTTGGACTCGGCGAGTCTGGTCGCAGAACCTAACCTCTTCTGGTTAAGACGCAGATCAGTGATTCGAGGGGTGACTCAGTGAGTTGGACAGGATGGGACTCGGAGATCGTTGGACTCGACGAGTCTTGGGGTGACTCGGAGAGTTGAGTCGTGTTCTAAGAGTTTTCAGAGTATAAGGACTCGACGAGTCAACGGGTTGACTCGGCGAGTAGGGTCAGTCAGGAAGTTTGACTTTGGCCTGGACTTTGACTTTGACCTTCAAGGGTGTTATGGTAATTGGTTATTTATGTCAATGGTCCATTGATGGCAATAGGTGTTGGAGTTTGGAGCAGTGCTTCGGGTGTGTGCTTCCGTGGTTTGGTTCTTCATTTCAGGTGAGTTATCCTCACTATATCGACAGGGTCTACGGCACCAAGGCCGGCCCTTTATCGGATGGAAATCCGGGTATTGTTTGTTGTGTTATTGCTTTGCTAGATTTGCATCCTGGTATTTAGGATGCTGTTATGTTAGTGACCTGGTTAAGGTCGATACCCTGTATATAGGGTAACGTTATGCTAGTGATCGGTTAGGTCAGAATCCTGGTTAGGATGTTGATATGCTATGTGATATGTTAGACTGTTTGTCTGGTTAAGGATTTGTTATGCGATTAATTGTTTATGTGCACATGGTTGTTTGACGGGGGTTGGGTTGAGGCGGGTCCTTCTTTGTGCTGTAGGCCAACATACCCAGGGCAAACCGGATATTCCGAAGGCCCAGCAAGCGGTCCGGATAGGCTGAAGGCCCCAAGAGGGCGGACCAGACGTGCCGAGGCTCGGAGAGTGGACTAGGCCGACTGAAGGCCCGGTGTGGGCGGACCAGTCATACTGTAGACTCAGAGAGTGGACGAGGTGGATTGAAGGCTCGGTGTGGGCGGACCAATCACACTGTAGACTCGATGTACATGGCTAGACTCGGAGGGTGGACCAGGTGGACTGAAGGCCCGGTGCGGGCGGACCAGTCACACAGTAGACCCGATGTTCATGGTTGTTATATTTGTGATATGTTATGAGTAAGTTTATGTGTGGTTGGTATTTTGGCGGTAACTCACTAAGCTTTCGGGCTTACAGTTTAGTGTATTGTTTCAGGTACTTCAGGAGATCGTGGCAAGGCGAAGGCGTGATCGTACCGCTCCTCATGTTTTATGATTTATGTGATATGGTCCTGGGGGATACTCTGATGTTTAAACTATTTTGAAAACGAGATGTATGAACTTAATGGTTTTTGAATGAATTAAAATGTTTTAATTTGGCTCAATTTTTCTGGGTGTTACATTAGCAATATTAATTATAGAAAACAAAAGTTTCAATTCGCAAAGTTGCAAGGGTTGAAAAGTTGTTTTGCTATAATTAAGGGAGAGAATATTATAATTGATTTATAAAAAAATCTAAAAGCTTAGATCGAGAAATTTTAATCAATTTTAGTCAAAAGTACATATATATAATTTATGTTGAAAAGATTCAACATAAGGGAATTCTATATATGGAAATATTATAGCAAGAAACTGGTAAAGTATCATGTTTTTCATTATGAATCATGTCCCATGGGTATAGGATCGATTGCATATGTTGTAATATTCGAACGTTCTAAATTTTCCAAATGCCTAGGGCATTAAGAGGGAAAAGGGACTAGAACCGGATATGACTAAATTTATTAAACAACTGTCAAAGACAATCTAAGGTTCGTCAAGGATTGGTTCCTTGTGGGCGGTTGGAAGTATAGTAATGAATGGACCATATTGACATTATTATAAATAGATAGGATTCTATTAAGAATGAGTTGTCATATGGCAAATATGGAAATGTTTCCATATTGGGAGTTGGATATCGAGAATCTATGTCTAGATTATAAACTTTTATGCAAGAATGATGTTCAAAGGAATGTACTTTGAATGTGAGACTTCATATCAATGGAATTGCCTTGTAGCAATCTCCAATAGAGCACTTTGTAATATCATTGGCAAAATCTTGGTGACTTTGGTGCTATGACATTACGAAAGGACCGTTGCATAAAATGTTAGAATATAACATATACTAATGGTGGCAAGAATTTGGTATTCTTACACTTAAGGTAAGGACTGGGAATTATGAAATGAGTATCGTTGGAAATGTGTTCAATTGATCTATTTCACAAAGTAAGGACCATAACTAAACATAGTGTGCATGCTTGGAGCATGGGAAAACTGTTGTTATGATTCAAGTAATAAGTTGATTATCCTAAACATTATACAATGAATGATGAGTAATCAATATGGTGATTAAATAAAGCTGTTTTATTTATACTCACAAGTTTGGGGTCATATAGGATTAAGTATTATTATTGTGTTTCACTTTGAATGTTTTGACTTCCAGAATAACTAGGTTATTCAAACCTTCCACAGTCGATCATACTTTGGGAGTAGGTATGAATGAAGATTGTCATGAATCTGTCTGTAGATTGTCAAAAGTGTTTAGACATAGCACAAGTTTGCTGCAGAATTCATGAGTGCTCCTATAAGATTAGAGTATTGGATTAAACCCATGCTCGCTTGAATCACTTCATGGATTTTATCATGAGTGATTAGTGAGACGATAATATCTTATATTCTTGAAAAGGAGATGTGTGAGTTGTATCTTGCAAGTCGGTTGCACATTGATAATATGTAAACGCACCAGTAACTTGGTGTTATAAAACATATTATTGTGTGTGATTTGGTGAGTGAGTACAAGCGAGCATTTGAGTCGATGTTTATCCGTTCCTTTTACCCAAATTTGGATAAAAGCGATATATGTGGGCCCCTCGATGATTTTGTGATTACACCCTAAGCGCTTGGCCAAGTCGGGACTAAGTTGATGTGTTCAATTGTAGTCTGTTGTCAGTCGTCATAAATCGGAAATCGGGAAACAACACATAGACTGAGAGAATGATTAAAATCCATGTCTTATGTCTATACGATATCTAGAATGGAGGAATATATGATCCCTTATCTAAAGGACAGATTACTGATAAGATCAGAGTTCGACAGCGTCTTCGAGAGCTACGATTGCTAATCGGATCCTGAAGTCGTACTTGCATTTATAGTTACTAGACTTATCCAAGTGGGAGACTGTTGGATTAGTGTCTAAGCCCGTAACTATACTTGGTATGTACTTGACCAGATTGTGCATGGTCCTTTTGGGTTGCCTTCACCAAAGCAACTGGACAGGATGAATTATTGTGAGAGAGAGAGAGAGGTTATTATGGTTTATTAATATATTATATGAATAATATATTAAAGGAGAAGTCATATAGTTTAATTAATATTAGTCAAGAATTAATTAAGAATTAATTTTTTGGCTGAAAGAGATTAATTAAATAAAGGGGACTGGAACTATCGATTGTAAGATAGTTGGTTTTGGGTTGTGCATCCCTATGGATCATAGGGTGGACGAAAATAAGGTGCAAAGGCTCCTTGATTTCGTCCAGGCCTTATTCCAGAAGATTCTTGGAGCAGCTTAGGGCCTAAGTTATCTAATTAGGGTTTAGGCTGAAACCCTAGCAGCTCAAGTATTTAAAGACCCCTAGGGCTACAGAAATCGGCACCCAGAAACCCTAAGGAGTTCCCAGAGCCGATTTCGTGCCCTCTCCCTCCTCTCTCCTAGATCATCTTCTTGCTTGTGGTGTTTGTGAGCCATTAAAGGTGTTACACTTGTGACACTAAGCTTCTTGAGGATCAAAGATTCTTGCAACTATTGAAAGGTATCATCTAAACTTGTTTTATTCCAGATTTCGTTTATTAGTATGCTAGATTAGGGTTTTCAAGTCTTGGATGAATTGAATGTACAATAGAGAAACCTAGATCCAAGCTTTAGGGTTTTGCATGAGCACATAGGATTGTTCTTTTGTATAGAACCCATCATCTAATGAAGAAATGTGGGCTAGTAGACTAAGGCAACTTCATGCCAAAGAAACGAAAAGGCCCATTGCTTACCAACTTACGTGGCTCGCACAAGAAACGAACCAAAAGTCACGCGACCCGCATGACTTCCTGCATGGGAAATTTTGAGAGTTTGCTCATGGCTGTTATTTGAGGAAGGTTGGTGGTTCACTTTTGAGTACTTTTGGATCTGATTTTGGGAGCATTTTCTGTACACTTTGAAGGCCTTGATGAACTTGAAGAACATCTTCATTTTTTCTCTTGAATCTTGCTAAATTTTTGGTACTTCTAAATTTTGTTTTAGTTTCTTCAGTTTAGCCATGTTAAGCTAAACTAATCTTTGTTGACTTTGGTGAATTTACTTGAATGCTTGGTTGAATGTTGAAGACTCCAACATTGTAGTGGAAGTTTTTGACTCCTCTTGGATTTGGTGACTTTTTGGTTTTTAATGCTAGTTAGTTTTCATTAATTACATTCTTAATGGAAATTGTGGCTTTAACTAAGGAAATATGTTATAAGCTTCTCTAGCTATTTTAACAAGTAAGAAAAGTCTAGGTAATCTCAAGCTTCTTGGATTACCATAGCCAAATTATAGATTTAAGACAAGTATTGCACTTTGGATTCTAATGATGTATTTACCAAGTGTTCAAGTGATGAAACCTTAAGTTGTAACGCCCACAGATTCAGGCTAGTCAATTTAGAGACAATGAGCGTCAAAAACGACTTTTTAATAGAAGATTATTTAGAATAAATAATCTTAACCAAGATATAGTATATATCACAAGGGTTCCGTACATATAAAGAATGTTGAAATCCGAGTTATAACGAAGAAGTATGACCCGTCGAAGTTTTACGACAAAACCGGCACGGCTCCGTGTAACGTAAAAAGTGACTTTTTGATAAATTACTTTTTAGCCTTAGCGGTCTAAACAAAAGTCGTAGTATATGTTAAACTGAGAGCGTACAAAAAAACAACGTCCAAATCTGACTTCGTTTGAGGAAGTTATGATTTTTCTAAGATTTAGCATAGCAGTGCACAGCCCGAAAATCGAATTTTAGATCGATCGATTTTTAGCCAACACAATTTAAATGAGAATTGAAGATCTCATTAATAGGAGCTCAACGATATAAAGACATCCAAAAACGGACGTCGGGTGAAAAAGTTATGAATTTTTAACGGATTTTAACTTTCTAAGTCTGTTAAAATATAACTTTAAAAATAAATTCAAAGTTAGCCGATGGAGTCTAAACGAAAGTTGTAGAGTATGTCGCCACCTATGCGTGGATATAAAGAACATCGAAAATGGAGCCTGTATGCAAAAGTTACGGATTTTAGAAGATAATTAGTTTTTGGTGTAACCAGCGAACGACATGTGGCGAGATCTGAGCCACTGCTTCCTCACCACGGCTTGGCACCAGATGATGACACCTGGCCACGAACGCCACGTGTTCAGCAAGGGAACGCCCTGCGTTTGAATAGGACTCATCCTCTAAATAGAGGCGCAAATTACCCCAAAAACTCACACCTTCACCTTTCTTTCTCTCTCTAAACCCCTCCCAATCCCTAGTACTTCCTAAGTGCTAAGAGGCGAGTCCCAGAGCGCCAGAAGGCTCTGAGAAGAAGATCTTTCAGCTCAGAAGTTCTGCCCCCGTAGAGCCCGATTCCTAGCCAAACCTCCTATTAAGTGAGTTATGTTTACCCTACTTTAAGTATAGCTTATGTTTAAGTTCAATATCGTTATTATGAACTTATAAACAATATATATATATATATATATATATATATATATATATATATATATATATATTATAAAATATAATATAAAAATTGTTATTATAATATCTTTAACTACTCCTGGTACGGGGAATCTGGTTTGAAGGGTCGCATAGGGTTGTTGGATTTTAGAAGTGCTTAAACGCCAAAATGGTCATACCCTCCGGTGTTTCATGTATGGCACCTGTCTATACATAGTGGTTGAAAAGTATTGTTTAACACTTACAAAAAAATATCGCACGTAAATAGTCGCAATAAATATTAGACTAAAATCTAGTGGTAATAATACTAGGTTTTGTCGAAGGAAAATAGAATCATTAGAAGCGAAGCGCTGCTCTAGTTTGGAATCATCACTTTAACAAGTGAGTGCATAGTTACTTTCATCTTACAGATAGATATGAAGTATTTAATATAAATTATGTGTTATGTGTGCATATTATCTGTGTTCTTGATTCTTATTCTAGATGAACAAAATATACATGTTTTATTCGATTTAAACTGTATAAGTATTTTATACATATAATTATGACGAGTAAAGATGGGTAGATTAAAGATGAGATGAGGTGAGAGATGAAAGATGAGATGAATGATGAGATGAATGACGATATAGATGATGAGAGGTGAAAGATGATGAGAAGCGATGACCCAAGCGATGACTCAGTCATCTAGCAGAGTATAGATCAACCACGGACTATTCTAAACAGTCCAGTGGAACACTAGCAGGCTCGCAACCTGTAGGTGTTGTTAACGATGTGTTCACTAGATGTACTCTAAAAACTCATTGACATGTATTGTGGGTGGACTCCCTAAAATAATACTGTCAATAAAAGAGATAAACCCTGGCAGCTATGGATTTAGCGCCTCACAAACGAACATTGGCAGATATGGACTTAGCGTCTGTTAAATGAACCCTGGCAACGATGGAATTCATGCTTATTCCTTAGGACAATCCTTAGGAATAAATATTAAGGAATAGATGATTCTTAGGAAAGCTACCTAAGAATAAAGAAGATAATGGGGATGGGTAATTAGGTTAATTGTTTGATGATGAAACATAATAATTATATTATTGTGGGTTGAAAACCCTATGTACTCACCAGGTTTCCCAACCTGGCCCACTCAGTTTATTTGTATCGCAGGTATCGATACGAAGCTACATTACACTGAGAGATTAAAGGAGATGTAAATCACTAGTGTAAATAAGGTATGTCTATGCTTATGTTTCTTTATTGACGATGACATCCCAAAGTTTTAATATAAACAGAGTACATTTGTTCAGAAATGTTTTGATAATATATTTATCATGTTTTCTGTGAACAAATTCCGCAATATTATTCTTAAAAATGAATACTCTGATTTTCAAATAAGCATAAATAAATTTTTTAAAATAACCGTGAATTTGGGGATGTCATAGTTGGTATCAGAGCAATAGTTTAAGTAAACTACGAATTTTATGAAATTTCTAGACTTAAACTTAGAATGGTAAGCGATGATTGTGAGATGAGTGTCTGCTATATTTAGGATGTATGCCTGAATAGACACGAGCACTAGCTTGTTTTAGGAAAGATGCCTAAAATACTTTTATATGCTAAATGATTTATGTTATAGCTATAAAGATGCCTTATGTGCTATTATTTGATCGGATCTATGGTTTATTGCCGACCGGAACTGGAAATTGTATGTGTTCAGATTTCTAAAAGTTTAACTACGGTATTAGAACTGGCATGTAACTTTTCAGAGTGATAAGAAGATTTATACGTCTATCATAAATAAAGCTTTCCTATCTTAATTTTCGTCACTGCGCACCAAATGTCTGATTCGGTGTATAAATCGACATGGTGAGAACTCAAAGCGGATTAGGAAACGAAAGTCTACAACCTGAGCCTAAGCATGTGATGGGTCAAGCATCGGTTGTTTCACCTGTACCCGAACCTATCACAAAGGCATAAGTTCAATCAATAATGTGAACCATGTTCGACTGATCAAATGGAGGAAATGAGAAAGCTTACGATAGTGAATGATACCTATCAGAAGATATTGTAAGATTGGTATCTTGCTTTTAGAATACGTATGATAAAATAACAGTACGTATAGAGGAGTACGGTACATCTGAATGTACACATTTGATTGGTGTGATGATAGAACGATTGGTGTAATTCCTAAAGTTGTCCTATCGTCTGGCATGTCCACCACCATTCGAGTTGAAGCAGAATTGATGGTTGAAGATACGCATGGAAGAAGTCCTAGTAGAGTCTAGGGAAGTTTTTGTGATTATTTGGACACATTCATATGTGTTAAATCGTTTTGTGATTTTAAGAAAAATCCATATTTGTCTTCTTTGGCAACTTCTTGGTTCAAATTATTTATTTTTATATATAACCATTTTTCGTGCATTTTGGTTATATAAAAGTTGCCTTAGAAAAAACAAAGAGTTGTTTGTTATAATATTTGATATGTTATTGTGTATAAACAAGCCATTTGGACTTTTGTGTTGTGTTTAGTTGATAATTATTTATTCATAAGATGTAATAGATAAATGGGTAATTTTTCATTTGTTGATTTGTTGTAATAAATTAGTTACAATATGAAGAAATGACCTCCTAGAAGATGATTGTTTAGTGCTCGTTTTTCGATCACTAAATGAACCAAAAAGCTTATTTGTGTCCCTGGATTTTACAATTTACATCATTTTTTGAGCTTAAAAAGATAAATTTACGTTAATGAGTGTAATCGACATAATATTTCTCAGTTTGTATTTTTGTACCCATTCAGTTGGGTTTTTGACCTGTCTTGCATGGGTTCCTCATCTCTTATTCTATAGGACGATGGGAGTTGGGGTTCTTCTTATGAAGTCCAAAGTTCTTAAAGGAATTGACGGCTCATTAACTTGTTTTTACAAGTTCACCTTAGCTTCTTAGGTCCCCTCCTCCTATTCTAAAGGTTGGTGGGAGATGGTTTTCTTGCACGAAATCCATAATATAGCACATTGTGCTTTGCATCGGAATTAACGGTATTCATTTTACTTGTTATTGCAAGTGCAACCTGTCTCTCATGGGTTCCCCACCGCTTAGTCTACGGGTGTTGGTGGGAGTTGGACTTCCTCTTATGAAGTTCAAAAATCTATAAAGAATTGACGGATTTTATCTTGTATATACAATGATGCCTAAGCTTCTGAGGCCCCCACCACTTATGCCACGAGTCTTGGTGGGAGTTGGACTCATATTATAATGTCCAAATGGTTTCGACAAGGAATTGAAGGATTCAAAAGAAGAAAATTTGATTACGAGCAAATAAATGCGAAAAAAAGATGTTTGACAGATTGACCATGTCTCAGTGTTTTCAGCATATCTGGCTCCTTGGGACTCCGATTCAGGCGATTCAAGATGTTTCGGAAACTAGGCACAATTATCTACAAGTTTTAAGTTTTGAGTTTTCGCTGAATCGGTCGTTTTCCTGGTCATAATCGACTTGGAAGTTGGGATCTGTTTGCTGTTAGAAAAAAAAATATAAAAGCTGAAAATTAAAAATTGAATTAAAGTTGAAAGCTAAGGGATAAAGTTGTGCAATGGCTGAAAGTTGGAGGCTCATCAATGTATATATGCTTTATATAAATTCTTGTTTACGTGAAAAAAAAAAAAAAAAGAGGGACGGCAACGGAGAAAAAAAGAAAAAAAATATTTACGCAAGGAAACCCTACGGGCAGAAAGTGGGAGCGATTGAAGAGGACATATGACTTCATTATTGAGGCTACGTATGCATGTGCAATCACATATACGAAGTAAATCAATTTGGTCCTTTACTTAACTTTCTAGTTATTTTGTTTATTTATTTATTTTTGTATCTCCTGCTATGTAACTTGCTTTCAGTTGATAACTTGCTTTCAATTCATTGTGTGTTAGTTTTATGTTTGTTTTAAATATGATGTTTAAACTTTGTTTATTTACTGTTATCGATTTTAATTTTATGGAGTAGTAATTGTGTAGATTTGGTTGACTAGGGTAAGATGGTAATTTTAATGTAGTTGATTTTGTTTGAACCAATTTTGTTGAAATCGAATAACATATTCAAATGTGAGCTTATTTTAAAAATATAAATTTTGACGGGTAAAATTTGATTATGGCTAGCACTTGATCAATGTTAGTTAGATTTAATTTGTTTGGTTTGAATTTTAATATTTACATGCAATATTGACTACGAGAAAAGCTTTATTTTGACATCATTTGAATATAAGTGTGCGGTTTGGTTATCTCGCTTAAACTTAACATAGACGTGTATTAGGGCATTTTTAACAAAACCATTGGACTTAATGTTTTTTAAAATCATGAACTACATAGAGATATGAGTGAATTTTTTTTTAATCGAATCATGAGATCGAGAGGTAATTGATAACTATTGTTGGTGTTAAGTTATTCGTTTCTGTATAATTGGTTTAACAAATTAGTTGCCTTAGAAGAACCATTGAACCCGTATAAGTCAATTGAATCTCGTTTTTCTCATAATTGTTAAATCGTTTAATTGTTTTCCTTGTTTGTTCGATTATTTTAGTTTTCATTTTACCTTGCTGAATTTAGTTTAATTTTATTTTCATAGTTTCCTTAGTTTAATAAAATCAATCACTTTTGCAATCAATTGCCTAGTTCACTCTTCCTTAGAATAAGATAGTCTCTGTTGGTTCGATATTTGGTGTTACGACTATATTACTTGCACGACCTTGTACTTGCGAGTACGCGTTTTCGTCAACAAGTTTTTGGCGCCTTTGCCGGGGACTATTTTTTATGTTTAAGTTAGAAAATTAGGTAGTTGTTAGGCTCTTAAACATCTTGAAGATATTTTACTCTGGCCGACCGAAGATTCAAAGCACCTGAATTTGCGTTTGATTGGGAGATTGAAAGAACTTTGAGAGGGTTGAGGAGACTTCGGATTAAAGAAGAAATGGGAGATAACGGAAACGAAAACAATAATGGAAATAGAGGTTTCGAAGGAATAAACCCGCCGATTGTCAGCGCAACGATTAATGTTGAAAATTTTGAATTCAAACCCGTGATGTTTCAGATGATCAATAACAATGGTCTCTTTGGAGGAATGTCTAGTGATGATCCTTTGTCCCATATGTGTTCCTTTAACCAGATGTGTGATAATTTCAAACAAAGAGGCATGACGGCTGATGCATTTAGGCTGAGATTATTTCCCTACACACTACAAGGGAAAGCTCGTGACTGGTTTGAGTATTGGCCTTCCATCACCACTTGGGAGGAATCAAGAGAAAAATTCCTAAAAAGATTTTTCCCACCCACTCGAAATGAAAATCTAAGAAATGTCATCACATCATTCCGACAAATGGATGGTGAATCGTTATGGGAAGTGTGGGAGAGATGGAACAATTTGCTGAGAAAATGTCCAACACATCGACTCCGTGATGATGTGAAACTTGAGACATTTTACCAAGGTTTAGATGCTCAAACACGCATGTTAGTAGATACATCAGCTAGAGGAGCTTTGCTTACAAAGAGCTATGACGAGAGTGTGAAGATATTGGATAGAATAGCAACCAATAATTTCCAGTGGCCCACAGTTAGGGTACATGCAAGTGGTTCGAAAGGAAGTACATCAGATGAAGCTCGTCTTGCAGCTCAAAATGATGCATTAGCAGCTGAGTTGGCTTCGATCAAAAGTATGATGAAGAATATGATGTCAAGCAGTGGGATGAAAGAAAAGAAGGTTGACTTTTGTGTGGTTTTTTAAGGAGTGCATGATTATAGTGATTGCCCACAGAATCCTAAATCTGTGTTTTTCATGGGCAGACAAAATTTCCCAAGGCAAAATAACCCATACTCTAAAACATATAATCCAGGATGGAGAAATCATCCTAATTTCTCATGGGGTGGACAGCAACAGCAACAAATGCAACCTCAGCAATAGCAGTTTCAGCAAAGGCCTCAAAACCCTCCGGGGTTTTATCAAATACCAAATCAGCAAGTGAGACCACAAGGAGGTGCATTCCACCAGACATCAGGAAGTAGTTCAAAACCAGCAGCACCTTCATCAAATCAAGAGATGTCACCTTTCAAGAAAGCCATGATGGAGTTTATTATCAAACAAGATCAAAAGACTGAGGCACGTGAGAAGAATCAAGCAATTGCTATGAGAAATTTGAAAAATCAATTAGGGCAATTAGCACAAGCACTGAACTCTCGAGAACCTCGAACGTTGCCAAGTAACACTCAAAATCCAAGTAATGGCAATGATAAAAGGCAATGCAATGCCATCACGCTTAGATCGGGAAAAGAGTTAACTCCAAAGAATCATGACTTACCAGCCACGAAAGATGAGCAACAGTCGGTAAGTGTTGAGACTGATAAGAAGAAGCATGATGTAAAGGATGATGAAAAAGAGTATGTCGAGATTGAGGACATAACCGATGAGGAATAATGGCAGAAGAAAGTGAACAAGGAAGGTCCAACAAGTTCAAGTCTAAGTGCTGGAAATCAAAAGAAGGCCCAAGAAAAAGATGCTCCAACTGGTGCGACAGTTGCACCAACAACTTTGCCCTTCCCGCCTAGGGAAAATAAGTCCAAAGTTGATGATGGGCAATTTAAGAAGTTTCTAGAGATCCTTTCTCAGCTTCATATCAACATCCCTTTTGTTGAAGCCTTAAAACAAATTCCCACATATGCAATGTTTATGAAGGATGTTCTTACAAAGAAAAGAGTTTTTGGAGAATTTGAGATTGTTGCAACGACAAAAAGTTGCACATCAATAATCCAAAACAAATTGCCTGTGAAAAAGGATGATCCAGGTAGTTTCGTTCTACCTTGTAGAATTGGAATGTTAGACAAGATAGGCTTATGTGATTTGGGAGCAAGCATAAATGTGATGCCTTTGTCTATTTTCCGAACATTGGGAATTGGAGCAGCTAGGCTAACCACTATCTCACTCCAGCTGGGAGATCGATCGGTGGTATATCCAGAAGGTAAAATTGAGGATATTGTTATCAAAATTGACAATTTCTTTGTTCCTGCTAATTTTATCATTTTGGATTATGAAGCTGATGACGATTGTGGAATAATTTTGTGAAGGCCATTTTTAGCTACCGTTGGAGCTTTGATTGATGTGAAAAAAGGAGAAGTCACATTGAGAGTGAATGATGAGAAAAGGACGTTCAATATGTTTAAGGCTGTGAAGCAACCTTTTAATATGGAAGAGTGCTCATTTGTACGAGTCATGGATAACTTGGTAAATGCAGAAGTGGCTCAATTGAGTAAAGTGACTCATGATATTGAGGAAATTGACGAATGGAAAGTAAAGGAAGATGTGAGATGGGTCAAGGAGGAGTTGGACCTGAAGGATAGGGTAACTGCACCAACATTACCCTCTATTGAAAAAGCACCAGATTTAGAGCTGAAGCAGCTTCCAACACACTTGAAATATGCATATTGAGAGATGATGATACATTGCCTGTAATTATCTCATCTCAATTATCTAGTGTGCGAGAAAAAGAATTGATTGATGTTCTCAAGGAAAATGAGAAAGTGATTGGATGGACGTGGGTCGATATAAAAGGAATCAGTCCAGCGATGTGTATGCATAAGATAAATTTGGAGGAGGGAGCAAAAACATCTGTTGAGAACCAAAGGAGACTGAATCCATTGATGAAGGATGTTGTGAAAAAGGAAATCATCAAATGGTTAGATGTTGTGATTATCTATCTGATTGCCGATAGTGAGTGATTAGTCCAGTACATTGTGTTCCCAAGAAGGGTGGAGCAACAGTAGTCCAAAATGAGAATGGGGAAATGATCACAAAGAGTATAGTGACAGGCTGGAGGATCTGTATAGATTACAGAAAGTTGAATACCGCCACTAGAAAGGATCATTTCCCATTACCGTTCATTGACCAGATGTTGGATCGTCTTGCTGGTAAGTCATTTTACTGCTTTTTGGATGGTTACTCTGGATATAATCAGATTTCTATTGCACCAGTAGATCAACACAAAACTACTTTCACGTGTCCATTTGGTAACTTTGCTTATAGACGCATGCCTTTTGGTTTATGTAATGCCCCAGCTACATTCCAAAGGTGCATGATGTCTATTTTTTTTTCAGATATGGTTGAAAATTTTGTCGAAGTCTTTATGGATGATTCTTCAGTCCATGGCAATGACGGCGCTTATATAGGGCCAGGGGGCTGTGCCCCCCCTATTTTTGTTATATTTAGTCCACAACTATTAAAAAAAGTTACATATTATGCCCAAAACTATAAAATTTGACTTTGGCCCCCCTGCTCTTCAATTTTTATACATATTCTTTATTCGCTCCCCTCCCAAAAAAAAATCAAAACTTCAAGCTTCGTCACTGGTTCATGGTGATACATTTGAGAGTTGCCTAAAAAATCTGAATGTAGTATTGCAAAAGTGTGTCCAACATAATCTTGTGCTAAATTGGAAAAATGTCATTTTATGGTAAAAGAGGGTATTATGTTGGGACACAAGGTTTCTAAAAAAGGAATAGAGGTTGATCGGGTAAAGATTGAGATTATTAAAAGACGTGAAGCACCTGTCAATGTCAAGGGTATTCGCAGCTTTCTAGAGCACGCTGGGTTCTATAGGCATTTTATAAAAGGTTTCTCAAAAATTGCAAAGCCACTTACCCAACTTTTGGAGCAAGATCGAGAGTTTATCTTTGATGGTACATGCAAAAGAGCATTTGAGGAGTTGAAAAGAAGACTTACTAGTGCACCTGTCATTGTTGCACATGTCATTGTTGCACCTGATTGGGATGAGCCATTTGAGAACATGTGTGATGCACGTGATACAGCTATTGGTGCAGTACTTGGGCAACGAAGAGGAAATTTTTTCCACACGATTTACTATGTTGGAAACACCCTGAATGGCGCCCAATTGAACTACACAACCACTGAAAAAGAGTTTTTAGTTGTGGTATTCTCACTTGAAAAGTTTGATGGGTTTTTAAGCATTCTAACACTTCCTAAGTGTACATGCAACCCTAATAACCTTGAATCTATGTTTTCTCTATATACATGCAAATTTCTTTTTCAAGGTTATTTCCTAACTAGCATGGCATGGGGATTACATAAAACATAAAAACTAGTAGAAATACATACCTTGTTGTTGCTTGGATTCCTTCAAGACTTTGTGAGCCTAGCACCCCAAATGTTGTGCCTCAAATGCTTCACACAACACCACAAGACTTGGAATAACTTGAGAGAATGTCACTTAGCCTCAAAATCGGTTATGCCCTCTCTAGTAACACTAGGTCACCATTTTGCTAGCCATAGGGTTCCTTTTATAGTGTTGTCACAATTAGGGTTTACACATGAATGCCCTTAATTGTCATGACTCTTGATTTCTCATGACCCATGGGTTTGTAACTCCCATGGACTATCCATGGAGCTCCATATGGTTATAACCAAACCCATAAACCATGGATCATTAATCCACCATAAAAGAATTGATGATTGTCATAATCAACCCTATATATTTAATTAGTCTCACTTTGATCACCAAATTAATACTAGATTAATACTTGATCAATACTAATTAAATAATACTATTATTAATATATTAGAACTTATAATATATTAATAATCATAAGTGCCTTATTCTCTCATTTAGTCTATCCAAGTATTGCAATGCCATGCAACCCAAATGGACCATGCCGGGTCGGGTCAAGTACATACCAAATAAAGTTATGGACTTAAACACTATATCCAACAGTCTCCCACTTGGATAAGTCTAATAACTATATTTGCAAATATGACTTCAAAATCCGACTAGCAATCGTAGCTCTTTCAAAGTCTCTCGGAACTGAGATGATGATGATACGCCATTTAAGATAAGTGATCATATAATCCTCTGTTCTCATGATATCAGCCGGACAAACACATGGAACATGGTCTTACTTATTGTCCAGCATTTGTTTCTCGATCTCTGATTTGTTTCGACATAGAACTAAATTGAACACATCAATTAGGTTCTGACCGGGCCCGGTACATAGGTCAAAACCAAATCATCGAGGGGCCCAGATAGCGCTTCTATTTCTAGAAGGAACAGATAAACTTCGACTGATATGCTTGTACTAACTACTTGTTGAATTATTCACAAACGCACGTTTTATGACATCGAGTTACCAATGCATTTTCGTGCAATCAATGAATAACCAACTCATATTCAACAACTCATATCTCTAGGTATGAAGATTTATATGATATTACCGTCTCACGATCACTCGAGATAAATTCCATGAAGTGATGCAAGTGAGCGTGGGTTGGATCCAATACTCAGCCCTTATGAGTACTCATGAATGTTGTAGCAACCATTGCATTGTCCAAAGCACTTTTAGACAAATCATACAAGCCAAATTCATGACAGTCTTAAATCAATACTTACTTCCAAAGTTTGAC
The DNA here is from genome assembly GCF_052849685.1 of Lactuca virosa. Taxonomy (NCBI): domain Eukaryota; kingdom Viridiplantae; phylum Streptophyta; class Magnoliopsida; order Asterales; family Asteraceae; genus Lactuca; species Lactuca virosa. Next base: position 244,358,659 of record NC_136430.1, on the reverse strand, counting down.
TGACTGTGGATGGTTTGAATAATAACATAATTATTCTGGAAGTAAAAACATGCAAAATTGAAACATAATAAACAATCAACACAAGATAGTAACACCTTACTCATAAATAAATAACAACTTTTATTTATCATCAAATGTCAATTACATTTTACAAGTTTCAGGAATCTAATTATTGAAACTAATATCATCCTTCAGCCCAATGCGCCTCGCATGCTGTAAATGCTTAACCCTGCTCAGTCCCTTCGTGAGGGGATCTGCCGGGTTCTCATCTGATGATACCCTCTTAGCCACGAGGAGTCCTTCTTCTATTCGATGTCTGATGAAATGGTATTTTCTGTCAATGTGCCTAGATCTCCCGTGATCTCTCGGTTCCTTAGCCAAAGCAACCGCACTTTCATTGTCACAGAAAATTTCCATTGGCTCCTTTATAGCTGGTACAACTCCAAGGTCTCCGATGAAGTTCTTTAGCCATATCGCCTCCTTAGCTGCTTCACTTGCTGCTATGTACTCTGATTCACAAGTAGAATCAGCTACTGTCTCCTGCTTGGAACTTTTCCAAGTAATTGCCCCTCCATTTAGGATAAAGACCCAGCCTGACTGAGAGCGGAAATTATCCCTATCAGTCTGGAAGCTAGCATCGCTATATCCTTCCACGCTCAATTCATCACTGCCTCCGAGGGTAAGGACCCAATCCTTAGTCCTCCGCAGATACTTGAGAATGTTCTTTACCGCTGTCCAGTGTGCCTTGCCAGGGTTCCCTTGATATCTACTGACCATGCTCAAAGCAAAAGCCACATCAGGGCGAGTACAAGTCATAGCATACATGATCGAGCCCACAGCGGAAGCATATGGTATTTGACTCATCTCAGCTATCTCAGCCTCTGTACTCGGACTCTGAGTCTTACTCAGCTTGGCATTACTCTGGATTGGTAATTCTCCTTTCTTGGAATCTTGCATACTGAACCTCTTCAGTACCTTATCCACATAAGTACTTTGACTAAGTCCAATTAGTCTCTTACTCCTATCTCTCAATATCCTTATCCCTAGGATATAGGCAGCTTCCCCAAGGTCCTTCATAGCGAAACACTTCCCAAGCCAGGACTTAACCTCCTGCAAGGTTGGGATGTCGTTTCCTATGAGAAGTATGTCATCCACATACAACACCAAGAAGCTAACTATGCTCCCACTAGCCCTGACATACACACAAGACTCATCCTCACTCCTAGAAAAGCCAAACTCTTTGACTTTCTCATCAAAGCAAAGATTCCATCTGCGAGATGCTTGTTTCAATCCATAAATGGATTTATCAAGCTTACACACTCTATTAGGGTATCTTGTATCGACAAAACCCTCTGGTTGAGCCATGTAAACATCCTCAGCCAACTTTCCATTAAGGAAAGCGGTTTTGACATCCATTTGCCATATTTCATAATCATGAAATGCAGCTATGGCTAACAATACTCTAATAGACTTAATCTTAGCTACTGGTGAGAAGGTCTCATCATAGTCAACTCCCGGAGTTTGAGTAAAGCCCTTCGCAACCAGTCGCGCTTTGTAAGTATGTATCTTCCCATCCATGTCGGTCTTCTTCTTGAAGATCCATTTGCACCCAACTGTCTTACGACCTGGTACATTGTCAACCAAGTTCCAAACTCGATTGTCATACATGGATTGAATCTCGCTATCCATAGCCTCCTTCCATTTAGCAGACTCAGTGCCTGCCATTGATTCCCTGTAATTATTAGGTTCATCCAAATCTATTAGTGTACTATCACTAATAAATGTATCACCTTCAGTGGTGATGTGATAACCATAATAAAAATCAGGTGTGTTCCTCACCCTAGTGGAACGTCTTGGAGGTACAGACTCACCTATCGGATCAACAGGAGTTTCCTCCTTAGGTTGGTCGATAGCATTTGAGGTTCCTTCACCGCTTGACTCTTGAAGCTCTTCAAGGTCAATTTGCCTCCCATTGTCCCCTTGGCTTATGAATTCTCTCTCACGAAAGACTCCTCTTCTTGCTACAAAAACCACATTATCACTGGGTCTGTAGAAGAGGTAACCAAAGGATCTCTGTGGGTAGCCGATGAAAATACACCTCTCACTTCGAGGTTCAAGCTTATCATGAGTCTCACGCCTCATGAAAGCTTCACAACCCCAAATTTTGATGTGGTCCAAATTGGGAACTTTCCCAGTCCACATCTCGTGAGGTGTTTTGGCAATCTTTTTAGTAGGGACTAGATTAAGGATATGGGCGGCAGTCTCTAAGGCATACCCCCAGAAAGAGATTGGTAACGAAGCTCGACTCATCATGGAACGAACCATATCCAGCAAGGTTCGATTGCGCCTCTCAGCTACACCATTCAACTGTGGTGTTCTGGGAGGTGTCAATTGTGAGACAATCCCACATTCCTTAAGATAGTCAAGGAACTCAATGCTAAGATACTCTCCTCCCCGATCGGATCGGAGCATCTTGATGTTCCTGCCCAATTGATTCTCCACTTCCTGCTTAAACTCTTTGAACTTTTCAAAGGTTTCTGACTTATGCTTGATTAAGTAAATATATCCATATCTACTGTAATCATTAGTAAAAGTCACATAATAGCGATTAGCATCCCTTGTAGCAACTCTGAAGGGCCCACACACATCCGTGTGTACAAGGTCCAACAAATCTTCACCCCTATCACAAGTACCTGTGAAGGGTGACTTTGTTATTTTTCCAAGTAAACAAGACTCGCAACTATCATCTGACTTGAGGTCAAATGATTCCAAGACTCCAGCCTTTTGGAGTTGGCCTAGGCGCTTCTTGTTAACATGTCCAAGACGACAATGCCACAAGGATGTTTTATCCAAGCTATCTGAAGAATCAATATACAACACATTATTTCCTAGATTGTCTACAACATTCACAGCTTCATATACACCATCACAAGGTAATGCTTTAAAGTAAAGTACATCATTGTAATAAACATTATTAGCACCATTTTTATTATCAAATGAAAATGAAAAACCTTGTTTGTACAAGCCATGAAAAGAAATAATATTTCTCACCATTTCGGGCGAGTAACAACACTTATTCAAATCTAACATTAACCCATTATTAAGCAATATAGAATAAACTCCTATCTTGGTAACAGGTGATGCTTTCCTGTTGCCCATGACTAAGTTTATCTTCCCGTGCTCCACTTGCTCACTTCTTCTTAGTGCCTGCAAATCAGTACAAATGTGAATACCACACCCTGTATCAAGCACCCAAGAATTAGCATTAGATGAGTTGTTAGACAATATTGTGTAAATACCTGCATGGGTGGGTTTAACCTTCCCATCCTTTAGATCTTGCAGATATTTGGGGCAGCTTCGCTTGAAGTGTCCCTTATCCTAGCAATAGAAGCACTGTGCTTCCTTTGGGTTTGAAGAAGGAGTAATGGGACCATTCTTTGTCCCACTTGAAGAGGAACCATCAAGAGTCTTACCCTTGGTACCCTTCGAAGGGCTTTTCCTCTTCTTACCTTTTCCCTGCCCAATAGCCAGAACAGGGGCTGTTGAAGGAGTAGAAGTAGCAACCGCTTTACCCTTAAGGCCATTTTCAGCTGTCCTTAAGAGTCCTTGAAGTTTGCTAAGTGTGACTTCCTCCTTGTTCATATGATAAGTCATACGAAACTGATCATAACTTGGAGGTAAGGAATGGAGAATGATGTCAATCGCCATTTCCTCAGGAAAGTCAACATTTAGCTTCAGCAACCGGTCAACGAACCTTTGCATCTTCTGCAAGTGACCGGTGATGGGTTCACCATCCTTCATCCTTGCGGTTATCATGGAGGAGATGATTTCGTACCTCTCCTGACGCGCGCTCTGATGGTACCTTTCCATCAGATCCAGGTGCATCTCATAGGGGTAGAAATCTTCATAGGATTTTTGAAGTTCAGGGGTCATGGTGGCCATCATGATGCATGCTACTTTAGTAGCATCCTTTTCATGTGCAACAAACTCCGCAAACTCTTCAGGAGTAGCAGTGGCTTCATTCACAACCTTAAGCTCCTTATCGAGGACATATTCTTTGTCCTCATAGCGGGTAATCATTCTGATGTTTCTGATCCACTCATTGAAATTGGATCCATCAAAGATGACCTTACCACACAAGTTCATAAGGGAAAAGGAGCCTGTTGGGTTTGAGCCAGAAGCATTGTTGGAAGACATCTGAAAGGAAAGAAAGACAAGTTTCATTAGATTAGGAATCCTTAATAATTCACCCAAATGAAATATTAAGGCTAGGACCCAACAAACTATTTATAGTTGGAAGAGGGATGCCGTAATCCATACTATAAAATATTTGAAGGTAGGTAAATGACGATTTACCAATTTCCACCATAAGAACGAAATATTTTATTATTAGGTTTTATTGGTTTTGAAACTCCTAGATCTTTTGAGATACATTGAACTTTTCAATGGCATGTTTGAATCTCGATTGTGCCCTCTCAAGTTTGTGACTGGGATGCCGAGGATCACAAACAAGGTGTGAATAACCATACAAATTGACTTGGTACCCTCAACAATATTACCTAATCGATGTGTCGGTTAACCACACACGCTCCACCGATCTATAATAAGGTCAAGTTACCCTTTGCCAGTCTTACTAGTCCATGTTAGTGTGCCGGTTAACCACACACGCTCCACTAACGACTTGGTAAGGTACAAAGTGTAATTTTATGGGCTAGCACCAATTTCACATTTTCCTAAAGTAACTAATATTGGGAATTTGTAATGTATAGTTACTTTATAATTCATTATACTTTTAACGAGTATTTAAAGTCGTATCCTACCCGTTCGGCTAACGACCCTCCACCGATCAAGGAAGCGGTGGGTGAGAGTGGACACCCATTAAGTCACCATTTTATAGGCAACAACCTTATACCCCCCTTATAGACCGGCTTCGTGAATGAGGCCTACTAACGGTAAGAATGTCATATTCTTATACATATCTATATAATAAAATTATAATAATAGTATAAGTGTTGATTTTTAAATCTAAGGTTTAATTTGGAATTAAAGTATTAAAGTGTAAGACTTTTCAAATTCCAAAACTTGAGGGCAAGATTTGAAACTATTCCAAGTCTCTTCAATTTGTAACTTATGAGTTTTAATGATTCATAAAAATGAAGACTCTTCATTTTATGAAACCTCTTTAGTTCTTTAATCATAATTAAAAGAAGTGACTCTTGGTTATCCATAACTTGAGGATAAGTTATGGACACCATCATTTCCATTAAGATCATGAATTAAACATACATGGAGGTTACATATAATTCCTATGATCTTCTAAAAACTCATAAGAACACAAATTCATGTCAAGCAATTTCAAGAAATCATATAACTATATACAATACTTGAAAATTGATAAAAGTCATGTAAAATGGGTTAACATAATCATTATCATTTTGAAAAACAGATTTTACAAGTCCAAAACAGATTGGGATAATGATCTTAATCCATTTCCAGCAACAAAACTCGAAAAAACTGCCCAGCACGCTCCTACTCGCCGAGTGCATTATTCTACTCGGCGAGTAGAATGAATTTGTTCATGGACTCGGCGAGTCCTCCCCATGGACTCGGCGAGTCCAGTCGTCAGAATGCAGAATTTTCGATTTTTAAGCAGTTTTGCATCAAGTATACAGAAAACAATCCTAGGCTCTGATACCACTGATGGGTTTTTAAGCATTCTAACACTTCCTAAGTGTACATGCAACCCTAATAACCTTGAATCTATGTTTTCTCTATATACATGCAAATTTCTTTTTCAAGGTTATTTCCTAACTAGCATGGCATGGGGATTACATAAAACATAAAAACTAGTAGAAATACATACCTTGTTGTTGCTTGGATTCCTTCAAGACTTTGTGAGCCTAGCACCCCAAATGTTGTGCCTCAAATGCTTCACACAACACCACAAGACTTGGAATAACTTGAGAGAATGTCACTTAGCCTCAAAATCGGTTATGCCCTCTCTAGTAACACTAGGTCACCATTTTGCTAGCCATAGGGTTCCTTTTATAGTGTTGTCACAATTAGGGTTTACACATGAATGCCCTTAATTGTCATGACTCTTGATTTCTCATGACCCATGGGTTTGTAACTCCCATGGACTATCCATGGAGCTCCATATGGTTATAACCAAACCCATAAACCATGGATCATTAATCCACCATAAAAGAATTGATGATTGTCATAATCAACCCTATATATTTAATTAGTCTCACTTTGATCACCAAATTAATACTAGATTAATACTTGATCAATACTAATTAAATAATACTATTATTAATATATTAGAACTTATAATATATTAATAATCATAAGTGCCTTATTCTCTCATTTAGTCTATCCAAGTATTGCAATGCCATGCAACCCAAATAGACCATGCCGGGTCGGGTCAAGTACATACCAAATAAAGTTATGGACTTAGACACTATATCCAACAAAGTTCAGATCATATCTTATTGGTGCAAATGTGATTGTATACATGGATCATGCAGCAATCAGATACTTGATGGCAAAAAAGAATGTCAAGGCAAGACTGGTCAGGTGGATTTTGTTGTTGCAAGAGTTTGATCTAGAGGTGCGAGATAAGAAAGGAGTTGAGAATGTGGTTGCAGATCACCTCTCAATGTTAGAAAGTGAAAGTACAAAATATGATCAGCCAGTGATTCAAGATAGCTTTCCAGATGAGAGGATTTTGAGAGTGAGTAGAGAACACCCATGGTATGCTAACATTGTGAATTACTTTGTAGGTGTTGTATTTCCTGATGGGTTTAGTTGGCATCAAAAGAAGAAGCTAATGTATGATGCTAAATTCTATTTTTGGGATGAGTCGTATTTGTTTAGACGAAATGCTGATAAGATGTGGACGAGGTGTATCCTAGAAATGGAACAAAAGCAAATTCTAGAAAAATGTCACAACTCAGAATACGGAGGTCGCTTTCAAGGTGAAAAAACTACAATACGTTTCCTTCATTCAGGATTTTATTGGCCAAGTCTATTTAAAGATGCGTATGAGTTTGTGAAAAGATGTGACAGATGCCAGCAGACTGGAAATATTGGAAGAATACAAGAGATGCCACTAAGTAATATAGTGGAAGTGGAGTTGTTTGATGTTTCGGGGATTGATTTCATGGGACCCTTTGTGCCTTCTGATGGAAAGATGTATATCTTAGTTGTAGTAGGTTATGTCTCTAAATGGGTTAAAGCTGTAGCATGTGTGAGAAATGATGCGAGAACCGTAATCAATTTTCTAAGGAAGCAGATATTATCTAGATTTGGCACTCCTAGGGCAATCATTAGTGATGAAGGTACTCATTCTTGCAATAGAATGTTGGGGGCGTCTTAGCTAAGTACCAGATAAAGCATCGAGTTGCCACTGCTTACCATCCTTAGACGAATGGTCTTGCTGAAGCCAATAACAAACAATTGATGACCATTCTTGAAAAAATTGTAAATGGGTCAAGAAAAGATTGGGCAATAAAGTTAGCTGACACTTTATGGGCTTATAGGACTACCTACAGAACAAGTTTGGGGACGTCCCCATATCAGCTAGTTTTTGGAAAAGCATGCCACTTGCCACTAGAGTTGGAGCACAAAGCTTTTTGGGTTTTGAAAGAGTTGAATTTAGACGTGAAGGCAGCTGGAAAGAAAAGAATGGAGCAGTTTGTGGAATTTGAAGAGTTTAGGATGCAAGCGTATGAGAATGCCAAAATTCAAAAGGAAAAAGTTAAGAAATGGCATGACAAGAAGATCTTGAAAAGGGAATTTGCTAAAGGACAATTGGTTTTACTTTTCAATTCATGATTAAAGTTATTCCCAAGAAAGTTGAAGTCAAGATGATATGGCCCTTTTAAGATTGTCAAGGTTTGTCCATGAGGTGCATTGGAGCTAATAAATAAGAATGGTGGAGAAAGATTCTTTGTGAATGGGCAACGAGTGAAACATTATTTTGAAGAAGAAAAAGAGGATGTGACTGTGCTTCACCTGAAGCCAGTTGGAGAATGATCTGGTTATTATTATTATTATTATTATTATTATTATTATTATTATTATTATTATTTTCTTGTTTTAGTTTTAGTTTTTATGTTTATTTTTATTTGTGTTTTTATTTAATTTTATTTTTATTTTTGTTGTTATTTTTTATTTTTTATTTATTTGTTTTGGTTTTGGTTTTATTTTATTTCTGTTTTTCTGAATTTCATTTATTTTTGCTTATGCATGGTTTCATATTTCATTTTATTTTTATTTGTTTTGTTCTAATAAATCTGTCGAGTGTGCAACCCTTGTTTGCTATCTACGTAGTTGGTGATGAAGTGAGAGTCGTGGTAAGGAAAATGTCCGAGCTATGCTTAGAGATCAGCCGTCAACAATATGAGTTCTTGGATTATCATATCATGTGAGATGACATGTCATCACGGATTATTCTTTTTATTCTATTTTTATTGTTCGGGATGAGCAATGTTTAAAGTTTGGGGATGTGTTTAGTGCTCATTTTTCGATCACTAAATGAACTAAAAATCTTATTTTTGTCTCCGGATTTCACATTTACATCATTTTTTGAGCTTAAAAAGATAAATTTACGTTAATGAGTGTAATCGACATAATATTTCTCGGTTGGTATTTTTGTACCCATTCAGTTGGGTTTTTGAACTTTCTTGCATGGGTTCATCATCTCTTATTCTATAGGACGATGGCAGTTGGGCTTCCTCTTATGAAGTCCAAAGTTCTTAAAGAAATTGACGGCTCATTAACTTGTTTTTACAAGTTTACCTAAGCTTCTTAGGTCCCCTCCTATTCTACAGGTTGGTGGGAGATGTTTTTCTTGCACGAAATCCATAATATAGCACATTGTGCTTTGCATCGGAATTGACGGTATTCATTTTGCTTGTTATTGCAAGTGCAACATGTGTCTCATGGGTTCCTCACCGCCTAGTCTACGGGTCTTGGTGGGAGTTGGACTTCCTCTTATAATGAAGTTCAAAAATCTAAAAGGAATTGACGGATTTTATCTTGTATATACAAGATTGCCTAAGCTTCTTAGGCCCCCACCACTTATTCCACGAGTCTTGGTGGGAGTTGGACTCATATTATAATGTCAAAATGGTTTCGACAAGGAATTGAAGGATTCGAAAGAAGAAAATTGATTACGAGAAAATGAAGGCGAAAAAAAGATGTTTAGCAGATTGACCATGTCTCAGTGTTTTCATCATATCTGGCACCTCGGGACTCTGATTCAGGTGATTCGAGATGTTTCGGAAACTAGACACAATTATCTACAAGTTTTAGGTTTTGAGTTTTCGCTGAATCGGTCGTTTTCCTGGTCATAATCAACTTGGAAGTTGGGATCTGTTTGCTGTTAGAAAAAAAATATAAAAGCTGAAAATTAAAAATTGAATTAAAGTTCAAAAGCTAAGGGCTAAAGTTGTGCAATGGCTGAAAGTTGGAGGCTCATTAATGTATATATGCTTTATATAAATTTTTGTTTACCTGGAAAAAAAAAAAAAAAAATGGATGGCACGGAGAAAAAAAAATTAAAAAAAATACTTACGCAAGGAAACCCTACGGCAAAAAGTGGCAGCGATTGAAGAGGACATATGACTTCATTCTTGACGCTACGTGCTGTGCAATCACTTATACGAAGTAAATCAATTTGGTCATTTACTTGTCTTTCTAGTTATTTTGTTTATTTATTTATTTTTTATCTCCTGCTACCTAACTTGCTTTCAATTCATTGTGTGTTAGTTTTATGTTTGTTTTAAATATGATGTTTAAACTTTGTTTATTTACTGTTGTCTATTTTAATTATGGAGTAGTAATTTTGTGGATTTGGTTGACTAGGATAAGATGGTAATTTTAATGTAGCTGATTTTATTTGAACCAATTTTGTTGAAATCGAATGGCATATTCAAATGTGAGCTTATTTTAAAAATATAAATTTTGACGGGTAATTTGATTTTGGCTAACACTTGATCAACGTTAGTTAGATTTAATTTGCTTGGTTTGAATTTTAATATTTACATGCAATATTTAACTTCGAAAGAAGCTTTATTTGTGACATCATTTGGATATAAGTGTGCGGTTTCGTTATCTCGTTTAAACTTAACATAGACTTGTGTTAGGACTTTTTTAACAAAACCATTGGACTTAATGCTTTTTAAAATCATGAACTACATAGAGATATGAGTGAATTTTTTTTAATCGAATCATGAGATCGAGAGGTAATTGATAACTATTGTTGGTGTTAAGTTATTCGTTTCTATATAATTGATTTAACAAATTAGTTGCCTTAGACGAACCATTGAACCCGTATAAGTCAACTAAATCTCGTTTTTCACATAATTGTTAAATCGTTTAATTGTTTTCCTTGTTTGTTCGATTATTTTAGTTTTCATTTTTACCTTCCTGAATTTAGTTTAATTTTATTTTAATAGTTTCCTTAGTTTAATAAAATCAATCATTTTTGCAATCAATTGCCTAGTTCACTCTTCCTTAGAATAAGATAGTCCATATGGGTTCGATATTTGGTCTTACGACTATATTACTTGCACAACCTCGTATACTTGCGAGTACGCGTTTTCGTCAACAATGACTTAACCATTTAAGACCATAATCTCAACCATAAGCTTCTACTTTTGGTTTTGGGCTTAATTATAGTATTAATGGTTTAAGTGTTGCAACTTTCACAACTTGAACATTTGAAGTCCTTTTGCAAGCAAGAGTTGACTTGGCAAGTGGGAGCTTGAAGACCTTGTGAAGTGTCCCTTAAGTCCTTTAGGAAAGACTTAATAATTGTTGTGATGGCTCACAAAAAATTATTACTAGACATGACTTGGTTTATACACATTATAATGCATGCATGTGATGTTTATTTTTACGTTATTGTATGTTATGTTTGTGTATGAAAATGAGTTTTACATGTCAAACAACACTCTATCACTATCTGCCAAGCTCATGTACGGCTACACCCGCAGACTTACAACATTCTATCACTATCTGACCGCTAGTGAATGCTACGGCTACCCCCGTAGTCTCACAACACATTCCATGCTAACTGACTACTAGTGAATGCTTCGGCTACCCCCGTAGTCTTACAACACTTTCCATACTATCTGATCGCTAGTGAATGCTACGGCTACCCCCGCAGTCTTACAACATTTCCCATACTATATACGGCTAGTGAATGCTACGGCTACCCCCGCAGTCTTACAACACTTTCCATACCGGTCGAACACGCACTCGACCTAACGCACAACTGAACCTAAGTCCTAACTGGAGCTCTAACCTGTTTCCAGAAACCTGCTATCTGATGCCAAGGAAAAGCATGAACCAAATGTTGGAACGTTTCCCGAACTTCCAACTCGCCCAATCCTCAACCTAGACGGCCACTCGACCGCCTTCCCCATTGACGGGGATACGAAACTCATCCTAGTTTCACATCAATTTCTGCTCTTGGATACCTGATCGATTCTCCCCCACTTAGATTAGACTAAGTCTTCATGGCACATGAGAATTGAAGGATTCTCAATCCTTCTTGCTTTCCAATAATCCACTGATGACAATCTGTGCTTACCAATGCTAGCGATCAACTACTAGTTAAACCCTAAGATCATCCATCCTCCGAAATCATAAAGAGTACTCTTGAAATCTGGTCCAATCTGACACCTCAATCCACCTCCCATGCTGACAACTAGAGGCCTTAATCTTCACTCTGGCTGACGAATCCGCGTTCCCACTTCCAATCTCGTAGCACCACTGAACTTTAACCGAACACAGCCTATGCGAAAATACAATTCTCTTGAACATCCAATGACCAACCACTTATGCACCTAACACCCGCAACTAACACCACCATCTTCATACAACCAGTCCTTTCCTAGCAACGGTAGTGCCTTGAACTTCCAAAGTTCTTCCATAGGCAATTGTCAACCATACCCGAACAAATGATAGAACCATTGAACTCTGACTTCACTGGAGAACTATTCCACTGATTCCAGACCAAAGGATCTTCCAAATAATACTTCTAAATGGATCCCAACAAAGATCCGGAATAGTAATGGTACACGCGGAACCCACTCCGCAAGATACTTCCCTCTGTAGGTTCATCAAGGAATTTTTGGCATGCAGAATGGCATATAACTGTTGGATTAGTGTCTAAGCCCATAACTATTTTGGTATGTACTTGACCCGATTGTGAGCATGGTCCTTTTGGGTTGCCTTCACCATAGCAACTGATAGGATGAATTAAGGAGAAAGAGGATTAATTATGATTTATTAATATATTATAAGAATAATATATTGAAGGAGAAATCATATTGTTTAATTAATATTGGTCAAGAATTAATTTATAATTAATTTTGTGGTCAAAAGAGATTAATTAAACTTGGGGGACTGATATTGTAATTATAAGATAACTGCATTATGGGCTATGGATTCCTAATGGAAAGGGGATTGGATGAAATCTATGGGAAACCCATATGGATTTCGTCCAAGGGCCTTCTCGAAGGGATTCATGGATTGCTTAAGGCCTAAGCAGAGAATTAGGGTTTCCACCTGAAACCCTAGCAGCCCACTCAACTATATAAAGACCCCTAGGGCTCCCAAAAACGTGGCTAAGCATTCCTTGGAGTATCTTGGATGCTTTTGGAGCCTCTTTCCTCTCTCCTTGTTCATTTTGTTGCTTATGGTGTTTGTGACTCCATTAGAGGTGCAACATTTGAGGTACTAAGCTTTCAAAAGTCAAGATCAAGAGGAATTTAGATTGTTATTGCTACATAACAATCAATGTAAGATCTAAACCCTAATTCATATGTTAATTCGATTATTGTATGCTAGATCTAGGGTTTATGAGCTTTGGATGATTATGGCATGTTTATTAGACAAACTAGATCCAAAGCTTTAGGGTTTGCATGTACACCACAGGATTGATGTAGTGCTCAAAATCCATCAGTGGTATCAGAGCCTAGGTTGTTTGTTTGATGTATTTGATGCTTAAGTGTTCATTGCTTGCTTGAAAATCGAATTTTAGGGTTTCTGACTGGCAAACTCGCTGAATCCATGAATGGACTCGACGAGTAGGTCCTACTCGACGAGTTCCATTGTGGACTCGACGAGTCCAAGGGTCTCTTGCCGGATTTTTTGATTTTCTTGCCAGATTTTGTTGAGGATAATTGCCAAAACTCGTTTTTCTTGCCAAAATCCGAATTTTTAAGTTTGGAATGGTTATCCTCGTCAAAATTGATAGATATGGTTAAATATGGATAATATAGGATTATTATTTGTCAAATATTTGACCTTGTAAGTTTGAAAAGTTTAAATTACACCCCTTAAGTTTTATAGTTTAAATTTTAACTTTAAAAGTTTTAGTTTTGAAATTTAAATAGTTAAACCCTAATATTTTGAAAGGTTTCAAAATTTGTCCTCAAGTTTTGGAATTTAAAATTTAATTAAAAGGTATTAATTTTAAAATATTAAATTCTAAGACCCTAGTATTTTGAAAAAGTTCAAATTACACCCTTATGGTTTTATTAATTTAACTAAGAGTTTATTTAAAAGAGATAATTAATAAATCCATAATTATATGGTTTAAGTTAATCAAATTAAAAGTATAATTTGTTAATAGATTAAACCAATTAGTATTTTAAAAGTGTAAAATACACTCTTATACTATATAGAATTAAAAGTTTAATATTATATATGTATGAGTAAAGAGTCAGTCTTACCGTTAGCAGGCCTTATTCACGAAGCTAATCTATAAGGGGGTATAAGGTTATGGCCTATAAAATGGTCGTTTAATGGGTGTCCACTCTCACCCACCGCTTCCTTGATTGGTGGAGGGTCGTTAGGCGAACGGGTAGGATAGGGCAAACCCTCTCCTCACTAAAAGTATAATGAATGTGAAAGTAACTAAATGTTTTACAAAATTCCCAATCTTAGTTACTTTAGGCAAAATGTGGAATTGGTGTTAATCCATGAAATTGCACATTGCACCTTGTTGGTCGTTAGTGGAGCGTGTGTGGTTAACCGGCACACTAATATGGAACCAATGAAGGATGGCAATGGGTAGCTCGTAGATTATCATAGATCAATGGAGCGTGTGTGGTTAACCGACACATTGATTAGGTGATGACATCTTCGAGAGTACCAAGCTAATTTGCATGGTTATCCACACCTTGTTTGTGATCCTCGGCATCCCAGTTACAAACTTGAAGGGCACAATCGAGATTAAACATGCCATTGAAAAATTTAATGAATCTCAAAAGATCTAGCAGTTTCAATTTATTTAAAACTTAAATTTCTTTTTCGTTTTTCATGGTGGAAATTGGTAAATCGTCATTTACCTACCTTCAAATATTCTGCGAGTTGGATTACGGCATCCCTCTTCCAATTTGTAGAACATTGTGTTGGGTCCTAGCCTTAATATCTCATTTGGGTGTTTTATTAAGGACTCAATCAACTAACTTGAATTTTCTCCCGTTTTGTAGATGTCAAAGTCTGACAACTAAGGTCTTCCTAAATCCGTTGGAAAAAGTTTTCCACGTGAAGATGATGTTCCACGATTGGATTGTGGAAATGGAAATCATGCTTCACTTCCTCCACCTCCTCCAATAATTCTCCCTGGCCCACGTGTTCAAAGGCTTGAAAAGTTCAAGATCACTCAAGCCCTATTGGCAATTAGACACAAAGATGGAAAGTCTGTGTGTGCACACGTCCTAAAGATGAAGTCACACATTGACAGGTTAAGGATGTTAGGTGTCGATGTCTCAAGGAAGTTGGTTGTTGACTTGGTTCTTCAATCACTTCCCGAATCATATAGTGAGTTCTTTAGAGAGTACTATATGATGGACCTCGAGGTGACCCTCATTGATTTGACTTATTTGCTTATTGCTACTGAATCAGCGATGATTTGGCGCATTGGTCAAACAAATTTTTCTGGTAAATCAATATCCCAACCTTCTATGGGCAATGGCAACATTGGAAGTCCAGAAAGGTTTTCTCTACGCAAGAGAAAGGCTAAGTCTGAGATAGTCCCATGTACCATTCCAGAAGAGTCCATATGTTTCTACTGCCAAAAGAAGGGGCATTGGTTACGAAGTTGCCTTGACTACCTAAGAGATCTAAGAGATGGGAGAGTCAAGATGTATGACTCTGCTTCAGGTAAAATCCACTATCTAACTCTATTAAGTTCCTGTTTGGAGATTCTTAATACATGATATGATAAGATTACATTTTGATGTTTTTAGGATCGAAGAAAAGAAAGGAAGCTTAAAGGAAGAAGTGAGTCGAGTCTGATCACGAAGAAATGGTTTACGATCACATGGATTCGAAGATTGGATTTTTGAGCTGCAACTTTTAGAGTTATGATAGATTGCTTAGGAATACGTAATAGCATAGATTTTTTCATTTGAATTGTAAGGACAAGTTTTCCACACCTTTTATAAATAAAATAAATTTTGAGTTTTTGTCTTATTTATATCTCCTTGCAATGTCATTTGTGAAAATTGATACTTGTGTGTTTCTATTATTATAAGCAATAGTAAGTGAATGTGATTCTTAGTTATGTTATATATCGTAGTCTCGTAATTTTCTAAGTAAGGAAAGATTCCCATCGCCCAAGTTTTAATTGGACTGAAGCTTGGAATTATATGATTTGAATCATGTGATGTATGGATATCTTGGTATTTGGGAAATTTAAGACTAATTCCTTGACAAAGAGTCAAGTGAAGGACTAGGAGATCGAGTTCACAATCTTGTGCACTGGTCAAGTGCACCACAAATAACAATAAGATTATTCCTAATGATTTACTAAAAGTCTAGTAAATGTGGTTATGCTTACAAGATTAAGTGTAATTCTGAATCATTGAAAAGTTTCAATGAATGGCAGAACGAATAATAAGAATCAATTAGGCAGAAAGATAAAAGTTTCTCCAATCTAAGAAGAAGGGGGAGTACTTTTGTATCGTGTTTTATGATTGTCTTAGTAATTGTAAGAACCATATTACAATTCATCCTCTAAGGACACCTTAGTGCACCAGTATGGCTAAGAAGAGGAATCAGGAATTGTTGAAGTGGTTAAGTCAATAAGATGAATTGTACTTCGTTCCAAAGTCGAGTCTTAGAGTCGTACTCCAAGATTATGACTTGAGTGATATAATCGTAAGTAGGAATGTTCTTACACTTGCACATTTTGATAAGTTGTGATGTCTTGGATAAGACAAAGACCAACCAATACCAATTATGTGTAGGTTTTATCTTGATAAAGACACACACTAACTCTTGAGTATTTGTTTGTCAAGAAAATGTTTCTTGATAAAAGAACCTTATATGTCAAGAGGTCAGTGGGAGTCTTAAGGATCTTGAATAGCTTCAAGAACTAATCAAGAGTAAACCTATGATACATCACTAGCACACGACTTGAGTTTTACAACCCATCGTGTTGACATAATTCTTATTTCTGTGCCAATTCTGACAAATTGACCGTGCATGTGAGTTCTATGAGTTCTCATTTTATTGCATAAAAGCAAAGAACCTTGATCAAGTGAGAGTTCATTGATTGGTATGGGTGAGTTGCTGATAAACTTGGAAGCAATGGTGGGCACTCATGCTACCATGAGGCAAGAAATTAAGTTTTAACAAGTTCAGTCCATATGAGTTTGGATTTGTCATGAACAATGTCTTATGATTATGTTTATGGAAAATTCACATGGATAGGAACGCATACACCATAAAATCGAAGTGACATAAGGTTTCTCTCCGATTCATGAAAATAATTGTGAGGAAGTGCTTTCACTAAGAAAAATTTTAAGGAGATAGCGATTGTGTAAATTGCATTCTCGAATTCGATTATAATTATGGCATCCTTCTTCATAGTTCGAATTGTGAGATTTGGCGATTAGTTTGAACATTCGAGACTTATACTATAAGTTTTGGAATTGTTTAGACACACATGTGAGCTATCTAAGGAAAGGTGTATGAGTTTGAGAAGCTTAGATAAAGATTTATCGAAGCATCTCGTTTCAGAAATATGAACTTTTGCAAAGAAAGTCAATAAGTATTGATTTCTAGAAGTCCAGCTGATTTCTGAATACGTGTCAAAGCTAGTGGGAGCATAAGTGTTATGCTTGGAAAAGATATAATCATCATGTGAGTGGGAGCATGATAATTATGGTAAATATTGCAAGTTAGTAATATTAATTATAGAAAACAAAAGGTTCAATTCGCAAAGTTGTAAGGGTTGAAAAGTTGTTTTGCTATAATTAAGGGAGAGAATTTTATACTTCATTTCAGTTCTAAAATCTTAGATTGAGTTTTTAATCTAATTTAGTCATATAAAAACTAAGATTGCGTTCTCAAATTTGATTATGATTATGGCATCCCTCTTCATAATTCGAATTGTGAAAACATGGCAAATAGAGATATTATAGCAAAAGGCTGGTCAAGTATCATGTCTTTATGTAAGACATTATGAATCATATCGGGTATAGGATCGATTGCATATGCTATAATATTCACGTGTTCTAAATTTTTTCCAAATTCCTAGGGAATTAAAAGGGAAAAAGGATTGGAACCAGATATGACTAAAAGTGATTAATCAACTGTCAAGAGGACAATCTAAGGTTCGCTGAGGATTGGTCGCTTGTGAGCAGTTGGAAGTATAGTAGTGGAAGGACCATATTGACATTATTATTATTAGATATGATTCTATTAATAATGAGTTGTCATATGGGAAATATGGAAATGTTTCCATATGTGGGAGTTGGATATTAAGAATCTATGTCTAGATTAGAAACTTTTATGTTCAAAGGAATGTACTTTGAATGTGAGACTTCATATCTATGGAATTGTCTTGCAACAATCTCCAATAGATGACTTTGTAATTTCATTGGCAAAGTCTTTGTGACTTTGGCGCTATGACATTACGAAAGGATCATTGTATAAAATGTTAGAATCTAACATATTCTATAAGTGTCAAGAATTTGGTATTCTTACACTTGTGGTAAGGATTGGGAATTGTGAAATGAGTGTGATTCGAAATGTTATTCAATTATACTATTTCACAAAGTAAGGACCATAGGTAAACGTAGTGTGCATGCTAAGAGCATGGGAATACTGTTGTTATAATTTGAGTAATAAGTTGATTATCCGAAACATTATACAATGAATAATGAGTAATCAATATGGTGATTAAATAAAGGTGTTTTATTTATACTCAAAAGTTTGGGGCCATATAGGATTAAGTATTATTATTGTGTTTCACTTTGCATGTTTTGACTTCCCGAGTAACTAGGTTATTCAAACCTTCCACAACCGATCATACTTTGGGAGTAGGTATGAATGAAGATTGTCATGAATCCGTCTGTAGATTGTCAAAAGTGTTTAGACATAGCACAAGTTTGTTGCAGAATTCATGAGTGCTCCTATAAGATTAGAGTATTGGATTAAACCCACGCTCACTTGAATCACTTCATGGATTTTATCACGAGTGATTAGTGAGACGATAATATCTTATATTCTTGAAACGGAGATGTGTGAGTTGTATCTTTCAAGTCAATTGCACATTGATAATATGTAAACGCACCAGTAACTTGGTGTTATAAAACATATTTTTGTGTGTGATTTGATGAGTAGGTACAAGCGAGCATTTTAGTCGAATTTTATCCGTTCCTTTTACCCAAAGTGGGATAAAAACGATATCTGTGGGCCCCTCGATGATTTAGTGATGACACCCTAAAGCGCTTGGCCAAGTCGGGACAAAGTTGATGTGTTCAATTGTAGTCTGTTGTCAGTCGTCATAAATCAGAAATCGGGAAACAACACATAGACTGAGAGAATGATTATAATCCTTGTCTCATGTCTATACGATATCTAGAATGGAGGAATATATGATCTCTTATCTAAAGGACGCGTTACTGATAAGATCAGAGTTGACAGCAGCTTTTGAATGCTACAATTGCTGATCAGGTTTGAAGTCATACGCAGAATAGTTATTAGACTTATCCACGTGGGAGACTCTTGGATTAGTGTATAAGCCCATAACTATTTTGGTATATACTTGACCCGATTGTGAGCATGGTCCTTTTGGGTTGCCTTCACCATAGCAATTGATAGGATGAATTAAGGAGAAAGAGGATTAATTATGATTTATTAATATATTAGCAGAATAATATATTAAAGGAGAAATCATATTATTTAATTAATATTGGTCAAGAATTAATTTAGAATTAATTTTGTGGTCAAAAGAGATTAATTAAACTTGGGGGACTGATATTGTAATTATAAGATAATTGCATTGTGGGCTATGGATTCCTAATGGAAAGGGGACTGGACGAAATCTATGGGAAGCCCATATGGATTTCATCCAAGAGCCTTCTGGAAGGGATTCATGGGTTGCTTAAGGCCTAAGCAGAGAATTAGGGTTTCCACCTAAAACCCTAGCAGCCCACTCAACTATATAAAGACCCCTAGGGCTCCCAAAAACGTAGTTAAGCATTCCTTGGAGTATCTTGGACGTTTTTGGAGCCTCTTCCCTCTCTCCTTGTTCATCTTGTCGCTTGTGGTGTTTGTGACTCCATTACAGGTGCAACATTTGAGGCACTAAACTTTGAAAAGTCAAGATCAAGAGGAATTGAGACTGTTATTGCTACAAAACAATCAAGGTAAGATCTAAACCCTAATTCATATGTTAATTTGATTATTGTATGCTAGATCTAGGTTTTATAAGCTTTGGATGATTATTGCATGTTCATTAGACAAACTAGATCCAAAGCTTTAGGGTTTGCATGTACACCATAGGATTGATGTAGTGCTCAAAACCCATCAATAACAATCCTTGATAACCCAGATAATGGCAGAGAACCGACCTGAGATCTAACTTATCCAAACTCACTCACATTTCCAAAGCGATACAGATTCCCGACATCCACCTAGCAGCAGTAGATGATGACATACCCGCAACATCTGGAGAAATCCTGATCACCTTCAGCTGACATGACCAACCCTGCTACACTTGTAGCAGCCTAAACCCTTGGAATGTCAAACTCCTTTGTGTACTTTCCCGCACGTGCTTCACTGACTCCGGTCCTACTGGCCTTTCACCCGATGATCAGAAGTCTTGGGTCTCTCCCCGGGACCCCCTACTATATGCACCTGGCACGACCCACTCTTCTCAAAGTTCTCCAAATTGATCTTGCATCCTCGGACTTAGAAGTCATATCTATTGGGTTTTGAGCATTCTAATACTCCTATGGTGTACATGCAACCCTATAAACCTTGGATCTATGTTTTCTCTATTATACATGTAAATATTCAATATTCCAAGGTTTCATCTTAACTAGTATAATATGAAGTATATACAATACAAGAATCTAGACGAATGACATGCCTTTTGTTGTATCTTGATTCCATGGAGCTTAAGAGCCTAGTGCCTCAAGTGTGACACCTCAAATGGTTCACACAACATCACCAACATTTGGAATAACTTGAGAGAAGAGGTTCTCATGCTCAAATCGGCTAGCCCTCATACATATGTATATCTAATGCCAATTTTGTGAACCAAGGATTCCTTTATATATTATGGAGGATTAGGGTTACATCCATGTAAACCCTAATACCCATGACCTTTCATTTACATAGGATACATGGGTTAAAAGCTCCATGGACTTCCATACACTCATAGCTCATCCTAAATAAACCTTGGCCCATTCCATATATATATATATATATATATATATATATATATATATATATATATATAAGGTTGAGATCGGTTGAGAACTCAAAGTTTTCCGATTTAAATTAGACATTAGGAGGCCAGATCTATGGTTTTGACATGTTAAGACCCATTTAAATTGACTGTATAGTAAGGGTCAAGAAGGGACTCGACGAGTTGTTCTTGGAACTTAGCGAGTCGGTGTAGTGACCACTAAATCCCTTCTGTGGTTGGACTAGTGGTTCGGGAAGGAAGTCCCGTAAATGTTTAGACTCGTAAAGGGACCTGGGAATCATGGGACTCAACGAGTGTATGAACTGACTCGGCGAGTCCAACGCAATCTCCCAACCTTTGAAGATGGACTCGATGAGTTGTTCATACAACTCGGCGAGTCATAGACTGGACACGTTCTTATGAGGGAGATGAACTCGCCGAGTTGAAGGAAGAACTCGGCGAGTCGGATGAAGATGGTCCCGATGGTTTGAATGAAGGAGAACTCGGCGAGTTCCCGCAAGGCTCGACGAGTGGTGATGGGGTTGGATCGGGTTATTGGAGCATGGACTCGACGAGTTGGTAGACCAACTCGGCGTGTCAGGTCAACTGGGCGTTGACTTTGACCAATGTTGACTTTCCTGGTTTTAGTATTGACCCTAGTTGGGTTGTATGTTCGGTTTGATGACTTGAAGGTTTTCGTGTAGGGATTGAGGAGTCGAGGAGAGCCGACCTTCGCGCCGAGGACAGTTCAGACACTACACGACATTGAGGTGAGTTACCTTCCAGTAGAGGTGGGTCAACGGCCATAATGCCGGCCCACCAGTAGGAGTTGGATGTTGGATGATTGTCTTTGTGATATTCATCTAGGTTGCTACTACCTGTTATGTTTATGTGCTAGCATGATATGATGTTACGTGATGATGGTAGTAGTAGGGGGAAAATAGTCCCCAAGTTATGGTCGATAGGGCCGAAGTGGTAGCTTAGTACCCAGCTATGTTAGATTATGATTACGTGACTGTATGTGATAGACCGGTCGAGAGGACCGAAGGGGTAGGCCAGCACCCAGAAATGCTAGGCGAGGTCACCGGTCGAGAGGACCGAAGGGGTAGGCCAGCACCCAGAAATGCTAGGCAATGTCACCGGTCGAGAGGACCAAAGGGGTAGGTCGGGCACCGCAGATATGCCTGGCAGTATGTATGTCATGTGTTTGTATGGTATGTGGTATGATGGGGGAACTCACTAAGCTTCGTGCTTACAGTTTTGTTTCAGGTACCTCTTCAGCGAAGGGGAAGGAGCCGGCGCGGTAGCTGCACATCATACACACATTGGATTCCGCATTATGAGATTTCTTGGGATTGTACTCTGACATTGTCACTACTTTTATGATATGATTTTCAGACATGATATTATGGTTTTTACGAAATGATATGACTTCATGATATTTTCTTATGAATATTTTCTATGTTGTATACCAAAAATCGAAATTTTTGGACTTGAAAAATGGGATGTTACACCCACCATGCTGATACTATGTGTCGCGAAAAGGTCGTTTGCCTTCACCTCCCTAATCACAAAACTCTAATAATCTATGGTGATAAACCTGGCGCCAATCCTCGTCCTATCTCATGCATCAAGGCACAGAAGTGCCTGCACTAGAAGAACTACGTTTTCCTCACTCATGTTGTGGACAAGACCAAGGAAGAAGTAAGCATACAAGGTATTCCAGTAGCATGCGATTTTCCGGATGTATTTCCCGAAGAACTTCCGGGAATACCCCAGAGAGACAGGTCGAATTTCGAATCGACCTCATACCGGGAACCACATCAATTGCCAATTCACCCTACAGGTTAGCTTCTGCCGAAATACAGGAGTTATCCAGTCAATTAAGAAAATTTTTGAGCAAAGGATTCATCGGACCAAGCTTCTCACCCTGGGGAGCTCAGGTCTTGTTCGTCAAGAAGACGGATCCTTCAGAATGTGCATCGATTTTAGGGAATTGAATAAGCTCACTATCAAAAACCGATACCCACTTCCTCGGATTGAAGACCTATTTGACCAGCTTCAAGGAGCTAGTTGCTTCTCCAAAATAGATCTAAGATCTGGTTACCATCAGCTCCGAGTTCGAGAAGAGGACATTCCGAACTCGTCACGGCCACTTCAAATTCGTTGTGATACCCTTCGGTCTAACTAATACACCCACGGTATTCATGAACCCTACGAACCGAGTTTTCCCAACCCTTCCAAGTCAGCCTTGTAATAAATTTCATCGGTAACATACTCGGCTGCTCACGAAATAAGAACAGTACACTGTCAACACTTACGACCGGCCTTGAAGGCATCAAAGCCGGAGAATATCGCGAAGGAAACACTGCGTGGATGGGATTAAACTCTCGAAGTCAAAGGACGAAGCTTATTGTTATAAGAACTGAATTGGGCCCTATCTGGGTGATCGTCGATAGGTTAACCAAATCTGCATATTTCCTGCCAGTAAAGGAATCAAACAAGACGAAAAGATTAACACAGACCTATATCAAAGAGATCGTGAGACTCCATGAAATACCAGTATCTATTATCTCGGATCGGGATAGTAGGTTTACTTCTCGATTTTGGAAATCGCTTCAGAAGGCAATGGGAACGCAAAGACAAGATGAAGCAGAAGTACCCTCACCTATTCTCTCATTCATGAACCTATCTTTCGAAAGAATTTCGGGATGAAATTCCCTCTAACGGGGGGATGATGTCACAACTGGAATTTTTGCTAAGAAATTCTACTCTCATGTAATCATTCACCTAGTATAATAACTTTTACTCTAAGTGAATATCCTACTCTATGCTCATTCAAATGCACCTAGGGGCGGAGCTTCAACGATTGATTCGGGGGGGCCGGAAATATAATATGTATAAAAATTGGTAAGCAGGGGGGCACAGCCAAAATTTATAGTTTTGGGCCTAAAATGTATAAAATGAAACTAAAAGGACTATTTATAACCAAAAATTCAGGGGGGGGGGGAACAGCCCTCCCTAGCCCTAATAAAGCTCCGCCAATGAATGCACCTCTCATGTTCAACAAGGAGTCTGAAAACCCTAAAAATCCCAGTTTGAGTCCATATTGGACTAGGATCTCCTTATTGGGCCTAATGGACCAATAAACTTTCAACTTGACTACTATGGGCTCTAAATGAACCCACATTCATAAAACTTAACATTTTGGGCCATAATGAGCCTAAAATAGATTAGTTTACCCTAATGGGCCTTATTGGACCATAACAACTCCAATTAACCCTAATGGACCTAAAACCCATCCCTTTATCTTATGTTGGGCCGTAAGTACTTCCAAGGGCCCAATGGGCTGAAAATTTTCTCTATGGACTTCATAATTTCGAACCAAAGAACGAATTGGGCCAAACTAATTCATCTTCCTTCCTCCTAGCCCAAATCTCGGCCCATGTATAAAAAAAAGAGAGAAATGGCTAATTAATCCACACCATGACACCTCACTTTTTTCTAAAGAACAACCAAGCTTAATGCATCACATACATCTATACAAGTTCCATATATCCATGTACACTCTTCTCACCCTCTCTCTTCTTGGTATATCGGCCAAGAGCAAAGACCACACACACACACAACATCAAACTCTCTCAAACACTCTCAAGAATCATTCTCCTTCTTTCTTAAAAATATCGAAATTTTGCTTGTGTTTCAAGAGAGTTTTCACAAGAAAATCATCATTCTTTGGTAAGTTTTACACATCCAAGTTATATAACTCCTTTCTCATGTTAGATCGCTCCTTCTAAACAAGCTTTTGGTGAACATACTCCTAGAAAACTTCATAAGCTCGAAATCTACATCAAGGTGTTGCTAGGACCAAAAATCTCTTCATTTCTTCTTCAAAATCGAGAACAACAGGCAAAGGTGAGTTTATACCCCCTTTTTTTCAGTTTTTACATGATTTTTGGGGGATAATACAAGTAAAATGTGTAGATCTATGTGTTATATGCATGTCTTGTGTGATTTTTTAGTTGATTTTGTGATTATGTGTTATTTTCTTCATAAATCTAGAAATATGTTAAGAATATGAAGTTTATCACTTGTATCTACATGAAAACCTTGAGAAAAGTATGTGTTATCACATATAATACATGTAAACTTGTAGATCTGGGATTTATACACTTAAAAATAGCAAAAATGAGTGTTGTGTTCAAAGATCTATAGACTAAACTCAAAAATCAGCCATTGACAGAAACGTTTTGGTCCAATCTCGAACTGTTTTGACCACCTTAATGATAATATGTTTCAAAACGTTTTTACATGAACAAAATTCAGGTTTATACCTTTAAAATGACTACTCTCACGTTTTCATACGATTTTTCTACAATTTTTGGCGAATTTTACAAAACTGCCTATCATATTTGAAATAATTTCGGACCAGCCTGTGAAGGTGAGCAATTTCACACTTGTTAGAGACCATTAAAAATTATGATAAAAATTATGAACAAAGTAGACAAAATTTCCAAACTTCCAGAGTTTACGGATCCAAATTTCGACTTACGATGATATTTCTACAAATTTTCCAACAACCGGGTCAGAAAAGTCAAAAACCATAAAAATGTGTATTTTCACAAAAATCAAGCCAAAAATGATATTTTTGACAAAAATGGGTTAGAAATGTTAGTTTTACCAAAACTAGCTATAAATACAAGTTTTGAGCAAAATGGGGACAAAAGTGTTATTTTTGTTAACTTTGGGCCTTAATTAAAATTTTGAGGCTTTTTGGACCAAAAATGTTGTTTTACAAAAAGGAGACTTTTTATAATCAACTTGGTAACCCTCGAACAAAAATAAGCAACAATACAATAACAAATTGGTGAAATACAACGATAACAATTTTATTGGGCCAAATATTCATGTTACATGGCCAATGGGCCTTAAGAGCCCATTTAAGTGTATATTTAGCCCAATATTTTCCATGTCATGTTTATTGGGCCATGCGACCCATTTACATGTTAATTTGGGCCTGAATTATGGGTCACATGTTCTTGGGCCTTCGTGGTCCATTTACATGCCTATTGGGCCCAAATTACCCACTTACATGTTATTGGGCCTTTGTGATTCATTTACATGTTAATTGGGCTTGGACTGAAACTTACATGTTTAGTAGACTGAAATTATATCTTTACATAATTATTGAACTTCGTATACTTATATATGTACCTTTGGATTTGATAACATACAACATACACGTAAACATTAAACATGGTATTAGAGGTTGAGATTCTAGTGAGACTTGTCGGTTGGCACCTTTAAGTGTACAATCGTAGCCTGTAGTTATAACCAGAGATTTCTGGAGGGAGAGCGGGAGTTTGTGTATAGATCTATACGGAGTGACCCCCCACGCCTTAGCTGCTCGCTACAGCTAGACTAGGCCAGTCTAGGGCGACAAACCTTACCTATATCAAAACTGGCGCCTGAAAACGTCAAGACGGGCGAATTAGTCATTATCAAGCATGGTTGTAACGGCTCACTTAGAGACTAACTTCATCAAGGATTTCGGTATAATTATACAAATCTAGACGATACTAAAAACATACATACATCGATACACGGTCTTGGAAATTTTATGATTACGATACTTTTATATGCAGAAAATATCGGATTTTATGGGATAAATACATTTATACATCACCTTCCACTTACAACAGAAAAATACAGGGTTTCTATCTGGATTGCATTTTTGTTTATTTATACATTTCAAAAGCAGTAAACACACATGCATTAATACTTGATTTTGACACACCATTTTCAAACCACTTTACAGAAAATATCTGATTTTATGGTGCTTTACGAACTATACAAAACTTTTCAATCAAACATGCTTATGAACTCACCAACATAATATATGTTGACATTTTCAAAATAACTTGTATTCTCAGGGACTCGTTAGGCAGAAGAATCAATAAGAATATGGGATTTTGTTTTGTGTACTGTTAAGCATCATCCAGTGAATGTTTTGGTAACTTAAAAGATTATACTTGATGTAAACAGTGGCAGTTTTATTAAATTATACATGGTGATGATGATGTTATGTTTCATTTATATTCACTGTAATGATAATTCAATTGTTAGTCACACGAGCCTCCGGACGTTTCCGTCGTCTGGTTCGGGGGTGTGACAGTTATGGAAGACTTTAAAATCATTTAAGAAAATAAGACTTTTCATTTTCATAACTTATGGAAATCTTATGAGTTTTAAAAATCATAAATGTGACTTTTCATATAACTTGAGGACAAGTTACAAAAACACATTTTATGAACAACTTTTAGATCAATATGGATTGAAAACGCATTATCATATAATTTTTCTATTAATCTATTTCAACTCATAAGAACAAGATAATTCAAATCATCAATCTTCAAGAAATTAGCATGAACATATAAACTAATACAAATCTTGAAATTATGACAATTATCTTAGGAATTGGATTAGCATGAACATTACCACATCAAAAACAGGTTTATAAGTTCAAAGACAGCTTAGGGTAATGTTCCTAGTCCAATTCCAGCCAACAAACTCGAAAATATGTTGTCAGGGGGTCCAACTCGTCGAGTGCATGTACCAACTCGACGAGTTGGATGAATTTCCTCATGGACTCGGCGAGCCCATCAGTGGACTCGGCGAGTCTAGTGCCCAGAAAGCCAAAATTTTCGATTTTCAGCCATTTCAGCAAGTATAACATGAAAACAAGCCTAGGCTCTGATACCACTATTGGGTTTTGAGCATTCTAACACTCCTATGGTGTACATGCAACCCTATAAACCTTGGATCTATGTTTTCTCTATTATACATACAAATATTCAATATTCCAAGGTTTCATCCTAACTAGTATAATATGAAGTATATACAATACAAGAATCTAGAATAATGACATACCTTTTGTTGTATCTTGATCCCATGGAGCTTAATAGCCTAGTGCCTCAAGTTTGACACCTCAAATGGTTCACACAACATCACCAACATTTGGAATAACTTGAGAAAAGAGGTTCTCATACTCAAATCGGCTAGCCCTCATACATATGTATATCTAATGCCAATTTTGTGAACCAAGGACTCCTTTATATATTATGGAGGATTAGGGTTACATCCATGTAAACCCTAATACCCATGACCTTTCATTTACATAGGATCCATGGGTTAAAAGCTCCATGGACTATCCATGGACTTCCATACACTCTTAGCCCATCCTAAATAAACCTTGGCCCATTCCATATATATATATATATATATATATATATATATATATATATATATATAAGAGTCCATATTTAATTAGCCTCTTTTGATCACTATATTAATTCCAAATTAATTCTTGATCAATACTAATTAAATAATGTGATTTCATCTTAATATATTAGAACTTATAATATATTAATATAAATCATAAATAACCTCTTCTCATAAAAAGTCTACCCAAATGTTCTGATGTCATGCAACCCAAATGGACCATGCCAAATCGAGTCAAGTACATACCAATTATAGTGATGGACTTAGACACTAATCCAACAATATCCTCCAGGGTCTAACACCCTGTCATGCTCACTAGCTCACTTGCCAATGGATGAGCTGCAACAACTAGAACATCCTCTGTCCCCAAACCGGGTCAAAAAATCCTCCTCGAAGCTTCTCAGATTCTCCAAGATTCTCACCGATTAGAGTATGGATCTTGTGCTTTCAGTAGTACGGGCCCAATACTACCTTCCACACCTATCAATACTTTCCTCAGCAATCCTCCTGAATCCTCCAAGTCACTTCCTCAAACTGATGCACCCAAGTCTCACTAAACCTCACTACTAACCCACTGAAACATATCTTAGGCTTTCCTAAATTCCTGAACCCACCCAGTCCTCAGCTGCTGAAAGATTCCTCCTAATGCCAATTAGCCAGTACATGATTACCATCACATGTAACGAGGCTCGGATAATCCTTCGATTAAAGGACTCATCCCTATAACGGTTAAGACTCAGACAAGAGCTGCGAAATAGGGTCAAATCCAGCACTCTAAGATTATTCAACCCTGATCACATGTGACTTAACGTATTCACCTAATAGCTAACTCTCATCACTCAGAGTCCCACAAAGCACAAAACAAGCAGCATTCGGACAATGTAAAATCGATCTAACCAACATACTCCGATCAAACCATATATCCTCTTATCAGGAATCTATAATAGCATGTAATTCAAAGGCTCATACAATCTGGCATAACCTAAACAGGTTATCCTATCACTGATTGATCAGTACTAGCATGCAGATCTACAAGCACATACAGCAAGCATATAAGGCATCTTCCTAGATCCTCAGCCCTAATCTAGCATGCAGTTCTCATAATCATATTATATCATAACATAACATATCATGTATGGGTATCTTGGGGAAGACTCACTTGAGCTCGGCTGATTGCACGCATCACACACCTTGTTTTTTCAAAGTCATTTTCTCTTTTCGAGTTCTTTTCAAAATTCTTTTTATAAAAAGGATTTTCTTTTGAAAATTTTCATACAAAGTCCTCAGTTTGAGTCCAGATACACCCGAGAGTGTGCCCGAATCCCTCAAACCAAGGCTCTGATACCAACTAGTAACATCCCAAAATTCAAGGCCAAAAATTTCATTTTTAAATAAGTTATTATAAAACCAACAGTATAAAAACATCCATAGAAACATCCCATGTCAAAACCAAAGTATCAATAATCAAAGCATGTTATCATAAAACAATATCAGAGTGTAATCCCAAAGATCTCATGTGCGGAAAACATAATGTGATGCGCTGTGATCGAGCTGGCTCCTTTCCTTTGAAAACGAAGTACCTGAAACCAAAACTGAAAACCGTAAGCACGAAGCTTAGTGAGTTTCCCCATCATACCACATACCATACAATCACATACTGCCAAGCATATCTGGGTGCTGTCCTACCCCTTCAGTCTCTTTCAACCGATAACCACTAGGCATATCTGGGTGCCGGTCTACCCATTCGCTATCTTTTAACCGGTAACCGGGAGCTAACCTCCCCTTCGGTATCTTTCAACCGGTAACCGGGGACTATTTCACCCCTACCACTACCACATGATAACATAGCGTAAACATACTGCTAGGCATGCATGGGTTCTGACGACCCCTTCGGTATCTTTCAACCGGTAACCGGGGACTATTTCACCCCCTACCACTACCACATAATGACATAACATAAACATACTGTTAGGCATGCATGGGTTCTGATGACCCCTTCGGTATCTTTCAACCGGTATCCGGGGACTATTTCACCCCTACTACTACTAACACGTATCATAGAGCATCCTAGCACACAAACATAACAGATAATGGCATACCAGATAATTATCACAAAGACAATCATCTAACAAACAACTCCTACTAGTGGGTCGGCATTGTGGCCGTAGACCCACTTCTACTGGAAGGTAACTCACCTCGCATTATTGAAGTCCCGCAGACAAAACCCTGGCTGCTGGATGACAGATTTCCGAACTGTCAATCATCAAAATAACACTCAATCAGTATTTGGGTTCCAACATAAACCCATAAGTCCATGCTTGGAGTAAAAGGATTACTTTACCCCCAACTTAGCTTGACTCAAGCCCAAGGCCCAATCCAAAGGCCCAAAAGTCAACTATGAGTCAAAGCCCAATATATGGCCCAATTTTCCAAATTGGGCCCAAACCTCTACATGGTATTCCCCTAAGGCCCAACCCTTTAGTCCAGTCCAAACATTTGGCATTTCTAATGGCCCAATATCTTATAATCATCAAGGCCCAAACTATGGCCCATTTATGGCCCAATTTTCCAAATTGGGCCCAAACCCTTACATGGGCCTTACCCTAAAGCCCATCCAATTATTCTAGTCCATTTGATTGTTATTGAATGGCCCATTATTGGCCAATTCACCAAAGCCCAATAGAAAGGCCCAAGTGAAATTAGGGTTTCACATAAAATGACAATTAGGGTTAAGTGTTTCTCACTTAACCCATTAAGGACTTAATCCATTAAGTCCATTACTCTACTAGATGAATCATATGGTGTGCTCGGGTGTAATTAATAATTCAATTCCAATGGCACAAACGTGGATCCCGATAAGTCCAAGGCCCATATATCCAAAATTAGGGTTTTTTAAACCCTAATTAGGGTTTTCCCACCCATCACAACCCAATTAGGGCCAAAAGCTAATTCCTTAGGCCCATTAGGGTTTCATTAGGACAATTAGGGTTTTCCTAAGTCGGGCACCACCCACTACCACCTCGGGTAGTGGTGGTCAACGGCGGCTCACGACGGCTCATGACGACGGCCACCACCTCACGGTGGTGGTTATGGTTCTAGTCAAATTTTGTCCAAACATCCTAAACGAGATCTAAACACACAAAAAGCACACCGCCACCCAACACGGCGGCTGGTGGCGGCAGGAGGCGGCAGCCACCACCTCACGGTGGTGGTTATGAGTTTTCTTTCCATTATACTAGCCACAAATTACAATTACAATGCTTTAACCCGAAAATAAACACACACACTAACAGATAAACACACACAACCACCCTTGTGGTGCCCGGCGGTGGTACGTGGTGGCAACCACCACCTCACAGTGGTGGTGGTGGTGGCTTTCTTGTGAACTCCGGCCAAGCCACACTACCCACGACGTATGGTATTCACTCTAATTTGGGCCTGAATTATGGGTCACATGTTGTTGGACCTTCGTGGTCCATTTACATGCCTATTGGGCCCAAATTACCAACTTACATGTTATTGGGCCTTTGTGATTCATTTACATGTTAATTGGGCTTGGACTGAAACTTACATGTTTAGTAGACTGAAATTATATCTTTACATAATTATTGAACTTCGTATACTTATATATGTACCTTTGGATTTGATAACATACAACATACACGTAAACATTAAACATGGTATTAGAGGTTGAGATTCTAGTGAGACTTGTCGGTTGGCACCTTTAAGTGTACAATCGTAGCCTGTAGTTATAACCAGAGTTTCCTGGAGGGAGAGCGGGAGTTTGTGTATAGATCTATACGGAGTGACCCCCCACGCCTTAGCTGCTCACTACAGCTAGACTAGGCCAGTCTAGGGCGACAAACCTTACCTATATCAAAACTGGCGCCTGAAAACGTCAAGACGGGCGAATTAGTCATTATCAAGCATGGTTGTAACGGCTCACTTAGAGACTAACTTCATCAAGGATTTCGGTATAATTATACAAATCTAGACGATACTAAAAACATACATACATCGATACACGGTCTTGGAAATTTTATGATTACGATACTTTTATATGCAGAAAATATCGGATTTTCTGGAATAAATACATTTATACATCACCTTCCACTTACAACAGAAAAATACAGGGTTTCTATCTGGATTACATTTTTGTTTATTTATACATTTCAAAAGCAGTAAACACACATGCATTAATACTTGATTTTGACACATCATTTTCAAACCACTTTACAGAAAATATCGGATTTTCTGGTGCTTTACGAACTATACAAAACTTTTCAATCAAACATGCTTATGAACACACCAACATAATATATGTTGACGTTTTCAAAATAACTTGTATTCTCATGGACTCGTTAGGCAGCAGAATCATCAAGAATATGGGATTTTGTTTTGTGTACTGTTAAACATCATCAGTGAATGTTTTGTTAACTTAAAAGATTATACTTGATGTAAACAGTGGCAGTTGTATTAAATTATGCATGGTGATGATGATGTTATGTTTCATTTATATTCACTGTAATGATAATTCAATTGTTAGTCACACGAGCCCCCGGACGTTTCCGCCGTCTGGTTCGGGGGTGTGACAGATTGGTATCAGAGCATTGTTTATAGTGAACTAGCATATCTAATCATACATGATATGCAACTATAAATACAATGGGACTAAACTACTCTGAACATATTAATTAAAATACATACTTATGTGTGCATTTTAGAGTAATAACACAGCAAGAACAGTAAAAGTCTTTGGAGGATTTGAACATCGCGATTAAACCCGGGCAGTTATGTAGTCGTATTGGGGGTGAATGTAACCTGATCAACTACATTCATTCAAAATATGACCAGCATGTGTTCGGGAGTAATCGTTATGGACAATGAATCAAAAACTTACCATTTAATTATCCAAAGAGCTTATAGAACCAAACCTAAACAAAATTAAAATACTATAGGAGCATTTGGTGTGCTATTTGTTTCTAGTATTTATACCCCTTCGTGTAATACACTATAGATGGGTATCATTATCCAGGAAACCCCTATCTCCCTAGTCAGGGAAAAGCAGGGTGGCTCGACCCAGAGGAAGACCCAGAAGGAGACTCGGAGGAAGAACCAGAGGAGGAACATGAAGTAGAACTTGCAGATGGACCCGCCGAGTCAGTAGTGGACCTCGAAGAGGAAGAGCTCGAGGGCAATGACGATGATGCCTCGGATGCAGAATCCGATGACATCAATCCTCCATGCATGTTCAGAGTACCGACTTATCGTATGGGCCCCGGTGGCCCCACGCCTCATAGGTAATCGATATTGTCGCCAACAGGGGATACGACCGCCTTACGGTATGACCCGAGATCCTTTCGATCTTAGTCATGGAGGACCAGCTGACCGGGCCTTCCAGTTATGGTCCGACGCACCCGATACGTTGGCAACCGAGCTCAGAACATCCCCAATCAAATGGACCAAATGCGGACTACTGCGGAAAGAGCTGAGAGACAAACACGCGGAGTGATCGGGGACTCCCAAGCAAGACAGTTAGTTGGGAGGTACGACTACGAGATACCGAGCGACAAGTAGCTCGTCTCCGAGGAACATCCACTTCATCAGTACCACCACCAGACACTTTCAGCCATGATTAGGATCAGTATTTCCCCCACTACTATCCGTTATGACTCTCTTTCGTGTACTAAGATGGTACTCACTAATGAAACAACTATTTGTTCTTCTTATTTCGTGTTATTTCATAAATTCACTGGTATGCACAACCGAGCCCCCGAAACCGCTAGATACTCATGGATATCGAAACCAAAACATCCTATATACTCTAAGGATAGAAGTAATATTCGTGCCAAATCTACAATTTCCTACTACCATCAATGTGTCACAGGGATGCAGATCGAAACATCGTGAATCATACGACAAAACGCAAAGTTATAGAGTACAACCCGAAATGACCATCGTTACTTACGATCTGGCTTATCATCATGCAGCAGGAAAATGACATCCCACATAAATAACAAGCACACCCGTAAGACACCGTTCCTACAGATGAACTCTGCTACATTCCAAGCTGCTGTAACAGCGGCAGTAACCACTGCTATGGCACAACTCAACGCAAACAAAACCAATAGGGGTGGGAATAGCATCGACAACTCCAGCCGAAGGAACGAGCATGGAAACCAACAAGTGACAGCTTATCAAAGCGCTCCAACCCCCAAGCTTAAGAGCAGGAAGCGAAAGTCAGGAAGTAAGAGAAAGGGACAGCCAACTCAAGGGTTCTCGAAGAAGCAACATGTTGTTGCTGTCCATGCGACCATGACCCCTACTACATCAACACCAGCGAGACCATATGTTGGAAGCCTTCCAAAATGCAACCAGTGCAATTTCCATCACAAGGGAGCCTGTCGGGAGCCGTATTGTAAGAGATGCAACCGTAAGAGTCACACCACCAAATACTGTAGAACTTATCCACGATAGAAGCAGCAACCGAACAACAATAACAACAATCGCAACAACCGTAACAACAACACCAATGATGGGACCAGTCACACCTGCTATGGGTGTGGAGGAACCGGTCATTTCAGATGCTACTGCCCTAAAGCCAACAACCAGGAGGCAGAAGGATCAGGAAGAGTCCTAACTGTGGGTCAACGAGAGACAACTCAAGACCTGACGATTGTCACCGGTATGTTCCTACTTAACAACATAAACTCATGCATCTTACTCGATAGTGGAGCTGAGCGAAGCTTTGTTAGTAACAAATTCAAACACTTACTAAAACAACAACCCCAGAAGCTAAACAAAACCTTTAATGGGAAAACCGAATCAAACAAAGATATTTATGTATGGTGCACCTTAACACTAAACAACCATTCATTTCAAATGGATTTAATGCCAGTAAATATTAGGAGTTTTGATGTGATAATCGACATGGTTGGGTTAAGCCCCCACTGTAACACCGGATTGCTGGTATGTATTTTATTTATGAGTTTTATGTATTTTCTTTGGGACTCGACGAGTTGATGGCCCAACTCGTCGAGTAGAGACGGGATCCGCGGGAAGTTTAAGTGACCTACTCGACGAGTCGAGGACTGACTCGGCGAGTAGGTGCAGTTTGGGTGAAACCCTAAATTTGAGGGTTTGCACCCTATTTAAACGTCTTATTGCAGCCTGCATCGTCCCTTATGCTCCCAGAACACCTCATATCGAAACCCTAGCCGCTTTGAGTGATCTAAGGCCATTTTTGGTGCTTTTGGGTGGTTTGTGAAGCTTGAAAGGAAGGGAGAAGCTTGGGAATTCGAGTTGGGGCTTGTAGATCCAGAGATCTTATTCCATCTTCAGCTCAATCAAGGTAAATGCCCCCTATTTTGGTCTTCCATTTGGTTGTTCATCTTTAGAGCTTAGATTTTGGGTGCATTTAGGGCTTTCTAAGCCATTTTCGGATTTGTGAGGTGATTCATGGGGTTCTACTTTCAGATCTGAGTCATTGGAGGGGTCTCATGGCATAAAGGTGCCAACTATATGGCCATGAGAGCCCCATGCACATTGTAGAGCACCTTTTATGGATTTTTAAGCCAAAGACCCCATGCATGTGCACCAAGTTTGGAACTTTACGTATAAAATGGACATTAAGAGGCCAGATCTATGGTTTTGACATGTTAAGACCCATTTAAATCGACTGTATAGTAAGGGTCAAGAAGGGACTCGACGAGTTGTTCTTGGAACACAGCGAGTCGATGTGTAGTGACCACTAAATCCCTTCTGTGGTTGGACTAGTGGTTCGGGAAGGAAGTCCCGTAAATGTTTTGTAAGTCCCTAAACTGCTTGTGTATCAATCAGATCCGTTTGATGGTGCGGAATCCCAATCAAACGGATGATGTCAGATCAAATAGAAGAGAAGGAGAAGAAGAATAATGTGAATCTTGAATGTATTGATGATACGAATTAAGTTCCTTACACAAGATTCACACACTTACACACACTAAAACTCCTTTCTCTCTCTCTTGGCCGTACACTCTCTTATGTTCATCAATCTCTCCTCAACCACCTAACACCTATATATATATATATATATATATATATATATATATATATATATATATATATATATATATATATATATACTTGGGGAATATGGGCCATAAATGGGTTTACGGCCGTAAATGGGTTTACGGCCGTAAACACCCATTGCGCCGTAAACAGGGTTTACGGTCAGCAGTCATTTTTAGGGGGGGTTTTTGAAAATGGGTTTACGGCCGTAAACACCAATTGGTATCAGAGCTTGGATTGTATCAGTCATTTTTGTCAGATCTGGAGCATATGTGATCTTATTTTTGAAAAATTCCTGCGTTTTTGGATAGATCTCTGAAAATTAGAGGGGGTTTATTCTTTGTGTTTTTGATAAAAAGGGGTTTTTGATCGAGTTTTGGAGCTTCAAAGTCGAAAAAACGATGTTTTTGGTCGTAACCAGCGAAGGGGTGGCGGCGTTTACGGTCAGCAGCTAGGGTTTCCGAGGTTTACAATCCGGAGCTTACGGTCCGAGGTTTACGGTCCGGAGTTTACGGTCCGAGGTTCACGGTCCGAGTTTGCGGTCCGAGTTTACGGCTCCGGAGTTTACGGCCGGAAACGGTTTACGGTCCGAGGCCTCGGAGTTTACGGCTCGCACGTGTACGGCTCGGGTTTACGGTCAGCAGCAGTTTCCGGTTCGCACCAGGACCTCGCATCGCTTCGTACCTCGCCTCGTTTAGGAGCCTCGGTCTCGCGCCTCGCACCTCGTCCTCGCAAGCAGCAGCCTCGCCTTCGCATCTAAAAAATAGGAAGCGGACTTGGAGGTGTCGGGGTTCGAACTCGGGACCTCTGATTCATTTCTTCACGCGTCTTACGAGCTGATCTAGCATGCTAGATGGAAGAACACTTCGAAATTTAATTCATAAACACTCCCTTTCGCACCTAATTTCGAAAATTTGACACTTTTAACCCCAAAATCAATTTCCTTTTTATTTTAAATTCAATTTTCAATCCAAAATTTTAATTTTTATTTTTTTGACTTTTAATTTTGACCTTTTTACTTAAAATTTTGACTTTGACTTTTAAAGTTTGAGCTTTGACTTTAAACTTTGACTTTCTCATTTAACTTTTAAATTTTCAAATTTAGCTTTTCGGTTTGACTTTTAAGTTTGACTTTTCAAGTTTGACTTTTGAGTTTAACTCTTTAAATTTGACTTTTAAGGTTGACGTTTGAGTTTTTAGACAAAGAATTAAAAAAAATGAATTCCGAATCCATTCCGGTAAATAAAGTTTCATGTACTCCAGCTTGTGAAACTACGATTAAATTTCTTCGGGAACAAATTGATTTATTAAAAAGAGAAGTTGAGGACCTGAGATATGAAGGATATCAACTCAGGAAATGACAGAAACCCCTTAAGACCCAGTTAGAGACAAAAATAAAGGACTTTAAGAGAATTCAGACAGAATACAGTGAAAAATGTGAACTTTATGATTATATTAAGAGACAGAATGATGAGTTAATTACTGAGCTTGATACATTAAAGCGACAATTTGAAACTGCAAATTTTGATTTTAAAAGGTTTGATGTATCAAGCCAGGCAGTTGCCAATATGATTGACCATTGCCTGCAGTTCAAACGAAACCAGCAAAAGGGTTTAGGATACGATAATGTACCTCCTCCTTTTAATCATAATTATCAATATCAACCCTTGTCTAAAGAGGAGATTGCCAACGAACCATTCATGGTTTATGGCAAGCCATCTGGTTTTGTTTCAAGAGGATTTATTAATGTTGAAAGTACTAACGTTTCTACTTCCCCTGCAGATCAATCCTTAGATCAGTCAAAGCACAAAGTTGAAGGATCTGTTTCTGATAACAAAACTGAGCCTGAACCTGATGTTTCTGTTTCCAATGAAAAACCTTCTGTTTCTGATATTAAAGTTGATGATACATCTTGTGATGCTTTTGATGCCTTTGCATCGGATCATGTTGAGTTAAATTTTTTTGACATATTTGATTATTTGTTTGAAAATACTGATGTTCCTGTTTCTAGCACATCTATTTCATGTGCAGGTAAAGTAGCAAAGGATGAGAACAAGGAGAACACCACTGAACAAACCAACATCTCCTTGAGCTCTGAATTTGTTGCTTCGAACTCAGCTGCTTCTGATCAACCTGCTGTTGAGAAATACAGGCCACCAATTCCAGTGAAACAGAGTGTCTGTTGTAATTGTGCTTGTGGAAACAATAAGAGACAAGGCAAGGATACGCCACCAGGGGCAGAAAGAAACAACTTCACAGTGAAGAAAAAGGCATGTTTTCACTGTGGAACACCTGGACACATTGCCCGAAATTGTCCTAATCGCGCATACGTTCCCTACTATGCACAAGGCTGGCAGAACGCACCAAGAGGGAGATACTTCAAAAGAAACCCCTCAAGGTCACGTTCAGACCATGGTGACTGGAACGCGCAGAAGGCCAAGAATCCAACTCCCAAGGGAAATAAGGGAATGTCGGCCAAGAAGTCCAATCCAAGAGATGCTCCCGTGAAGCCAAAATCAAAGTCATCTCAACGGCCGACATCAAGATCAAAAGCAAGTACTGAGCCACCCATCGGATCGAAAAAGAAATGGGTTAAACCCAACTACAAATGGGTTCCAAAGGCTCACTCTCCCAAATCTTCTAACGATTCCAATATTTCTACATCTTCTGTTTGTGATAAGCAGGACATGTCATGGGAGAGAGTACCATGCGTTAATGACAAAGGTCGACCCAGTTTCAAAATGGACTGGGTTCCAAAGACCAACTAATCCCGCTCTGTGTCGGAGCAGCTATGGAGGCATATCTTCAGACTTTGGTTTGTTGGTAGTGGCTGTTCCAGGCACATGATAGGGGACATCTCTCAACTATACAACATTCAGACCTTTGTTTGAGAGTATGTGTCCTTTGCGGGAAAGGAAGAAAGGAAGGGATCACTCATGGGGTTAGTGCTTAACGATGTGAAGAATTTGTGGATCTGTTCTGAGATTACGCGTGCTGTTCTCAGACCTTCTGGATGCAAATTCAATCGGTGACTTACGGTTTGAGTTTTCTTCTCTATACTCCTGAGTTTTTCTTAAGCTGATTCACTTTAAAGACTAACTTTTGTTTTAGGATAGTTTAAATTTGTGCATTTACTTTCGTTTCTCTCCTATGCACAAATTTAGGGGGAGAAATAAAAACAAAACAAAAATTAGAATATTCAAAAAAAAATCCAAAAACATTAGAAATTCAGAAAATCCAAAAATATGGTGTTAATGAAATGTGCTTGAGGGAGATGTTTTGGGAAGTGATATAATAATGTGATAACAGACAATCTGAATCTGTGTAAGGGACTGAATCTGAATTGTCTAGGCTCTGTGTTCGATATGCTGGTAGGCACGAGAGATTAAAATGGACTTGACTAGGCATTAATGAACTTAAGGAATGTAGAGACTTGAAAAATCTTGACCTAGATAGATCCATTTAGCCTGACAATACAACGCTCAGATAGGTTGAGCAGGGAGATATACATGATAATCCACTGGTCACACTAAAATAATCTGTATCTAGAACTGTGGTTTAACTCTTCCTCGATGTACGGACTTTGTCCTTAATTCCGGTATTGATGGGGCGACTGGGGAATTCCGATAAAGTAGGTCTGTAGGAAATTATTTTCTTTCTTTCTTTTTGTTAGTCATATGTTGCCTCCTCTGCGTGATTGAAATACATCCGACCTGGACTGCAACATATGCAATTCTATTTCTCTGCATCCTCTATCTATGCAATTCTTTCTATCTATTAGCCATATACTGTCTCCTTTGCGTGACTCACAATCTGACCTGGTACACAGTATATGCATCATTCTTTCTCTCAATCCCTCTAAAACTTCAGTTAGTCATATGTTTCACCCTCTGCGTGATTGGAAGAGATCCGACCTGGGTGTATAGCATATGCATTCTAAATCTGACTTCTCTCATAATAATTGTCTGCTCACCTAAAGTAAGGAGTACTTTGGAAGTTCCTGATTATTGGGGTATGTCAGGAAGCGGGAAACATGTTCTAGTACATTTAAAATTGAACAATCACTAGGTTGTCTGTAGATCTCGCTGCTCAATTTAGGTGGACAACAATATCTTTGGTCGTCGTCAGCTGAATGGTCCTTAAGGAATATTATCTAGGAACTTAGGATCACATTGTCTTGTCACTTATAGTATGTCCTAATTTTGTCACAATCTCTCGTGTTTAAGTGGACCACAATACCGGTGATTGACCAGATCTATTCATGAAGGGAGAGGTACTGATAAACGGATAAAGGCTGTCTAAAAACTTTGATCCCAAATCACTCTTAAAGTTAGATATCATTTTATTTTTGTTAAATTTGTTCATAGTTTCTTCTAATTTAAATATTATGGGAGAATTAAAAATTTTAAAAACCAAACAAAAATCAGAAAATTAAAAATCCAAAAAAAAAATAGTGTTATTTCTGTTTTATTTCTTTTTCAGAAAATATGAAAAATCCAAAAATATTTTTGTTTCTGTTTTAATTTGTGTGCTAAGTTTTCTTTTAGTTTTGTTTTGTCTTGAAAAGTGAATTCAGGTGAAGATGAAACTCATGGAGTTTGTGTCGAAGATTTCTGAGCCAAGGATCCGTGATCATCGAAGAATTCTCATTCGAAGGAGCAAGAAATGAAGATTATTCTTTCGACATTCAATCTTTCAACCCCAGAAGCAAGGTGAAGCTGAAATTGAAGATTATGTAACGGATTGCATTGAAGCCTCCTCAATCAATCTGCTGCTATCTTGAACCTGCTGAAGTGATCCAGAAGATTTGTTCTCTCTGATGTTCTCTCTGAAGATTCTCAAACTGAAAACGCTATCTCTCAAGAATCAGTACAAGAAGCCTCCTCACCCAATGTGCGTTCAATGTCAAATTCTGAAGAAAAGCCCAACTGCTCAAGATGAAGTCATTCATTGAAGATTCATCAAGTTCATCTTGAAGTTGTGAAGAATTTGAAGATTAATGCTGAAGCCAAGCTCTCGATGAAGATTGACAAGAAAAGGCAGCTACTTTTTAGGGGGAGCTTGTTGGGTCAATTAAGAAAAGAAAGCTATAAACCAAGGAGGAGATTGTTGGGTCAAAATTATGGTTTATACTTTGCTTTTCTGAGCAATTGTATTTTTATGTAATATTTTATGAGTTTACGGTCAGGTTTACGGCCAGGTAGGTGTTTACGGCCGTAAACAGGTTTACGGCCGTAAACCCTGTTTACGGCCCAATGGGTGTTTACGGCCGTAAACCTATTTACGGCCGTAAACCCATTTACGGCCGTAAACCTGACCGTAAACTCATAAAATATTACATAAAAATACAATTGCTCAGAAAAGCAAAGTATAAACCATAATTTTGACCCAACATGTTTAGACTCGTAAAGGGACCTGGGAATCATGGGACTCGACGAGTGTCTGAACAGACTCGGCGAGTCCAAGGCAATCTCCCAACCTTTGAAGATGGACTCGACGAGTTGTTCATACAACTCGGCGAGTCATAGACTGGACACGTTCTTATGAGGGAGATGAACTCGCCGAGTTGAAGGAAGAACTCGGCGAGTCGGATGAAGATGGTCCCGATGGTTTGAATGAAGGAGAACTCGACGAGTTCTCGCAAGGCTCAAGGAGTGGTGACGGCATTGGATCGGGTTATTGGAGCATGGACTCGACGATTTGGTAGACCAACTCGGCGAGTCAGGTCAACTGGGCGTTGACTTTGACCAATGTTGACTTGCCTGGTTTTGGTATTGACCCTCGTTGGGTTGTATGTTCGGTTTGATGACTTGAAGGTTGTCGTGTAGGGATTGAGGAGTCGAGGAGGGCCGACCTTCGCGCCGAGGACAGTTCAGACACTACACGACATCGAGGTGAGTTACCTTCCAGTAGCGGTAGGTCTACGGCCACAATGTCGGCCCACCAGTAGGAGTTGGATGTTGGATGATTGTCTTTGTAATATTCATCTAGGTTGCTACTACCTGTTATGTTTATGTGCTAGCATGATATGATGTTACGTGATGATGGTAGTAGTAGGGGGGAAACTAGTCCCCAAGTTACCGGCCGATAGGGCCGAAGGGGTAGCTTAGTACCCAGCTATGTTAGATTATGATTATGTGACTGTATGTGATAGACCGGTCGAGAGGACCGAAGGGGTAGGCCAGCACCCAGAAATGCTAGGCGAG
This sequence comes from Lactuca virosa, assembly GCF_052849685.1. Taxonomy (NCBI): domain Eukaryota; kingdom Viridiplantae; phylum Streptophyta; class Magnoliopsida; order Asterales; family Asteraceae; genus Lactuca; species Lactuca virosa. The sequence goes on along the minus strand of NC_136430.1, from coordinate 244,316,389 downwards.
GTCACCGGTCGAGAGGACCGAAGGGGTAGGCCAGCACCCAGAAATGCTAGGCAAGGTCACCGGTCAGGAGGACCGAAGGGGTAGGTCGGGCACCCCAGATATGCCTGGCAGTATGTAGTTCATGTGTTTGTATGGTATGTGGTATGATGGGGGAACTCAATAAGCTTCGTGCTTACAGTTTACAGTTTTGTTTCAGGTACCTCTTCAGCGAAGGGGAAGGAGTCGGCACGGTAGCTGCACATCATACACACATTGGATTCCGCATTATGAGATTTCTTGGGATTGTACTCTGACATTGTCACTACTTTTATGATATCATTTTCAGACATGAGATTATGGTTTTTACGAAATGATATGACTTCATGATATTTTCTTATGAATGTTTTCTATGTTGTATACCAAAAATCGAAATTTTTGGACTTGAAAATGGGATGTTACAAGTTGGTATCAGAGCCCTGGTTTGAGGGATTCGGACACACCCTCGGGAGTGTCTGGACTCAAACCGAGGGATTAAAAGATTTTTAAAAAGAAAATGGTTTTCTAAAATCTAAGTTAAAGAGTTTTGAAAAAGAACAAGATGTGTGATGTGCGCGGCCGGCCGAGCTCAAGTAAGTTTTCCCCAAGATACCCATACATGTTATGTTATGATATGATATGATTATGAGAATTGCATGCTAGATTAGGACTAAGGATCTAGGAAGATGCCTGATATGCCTGCTATATGTGCTTTTGAGCTGCGAAATGTTACTGATTAGTCAGTTATATGATAGCTTGAATAGAGTACGATTGGATTGGGTTACTCAATGCCCGAATGTTGTTGCTTTGTGCTTCGGGAATCCTAGTTATCCTTAGCAAACTGGTAAACAAATACGTTAAGTTACATATTGTGAGGACGAAATAATTCCAGAAGGTTAAGTCTAGCCCTACTGCGCGGCTCTTGTTTGAGTCCAACCGTTGTGGGGTAGGACTTTTCATTCGAAGAATTATCTGGTCTTAGTAATATGTAATGGTATTCGCGAGCTAGTTAGGTAAAGGTAGCAGGGGTCCCTTATACAGCTGATGGCGGAGAGTAGGTCGGAGAGTTACCCTAGGGTAAGCCTAGGGCGAGACTAGGAAAAGAGTGCAACAGTAATAGGAGGGACTTGGTGAAGTCGAAGCAATCCTCGTGGAAAGTACGGATAGATGTGGAAGGTAGTATGGGCTCGTGCTACTGAAAGCATAGGATCCATACTCGAATAGAGGAGGGCCGATATGGAACCAGGAAACTTATTGAGTGCATGGAACCTCTCGAGGTTTATATATGATTCTGACAGTTATGTGTTATGTTTCAGAATGGTGATGATCACACGTCATGGAGGAGGAGGTTCAGGATCAGGATCCGGTTCAGGATCAGGTACAGGAGCAGGTACCAAGCTAGTTGATGAGGGACTACGTGAGTTCATTGCTTCTGAGATCACGAGAGGTATCCTTGAGTTGACCCCGGTGATTTTCGGGTCGATCAAGGAAGGGATCATTGAGTTGATGGAGGATCGACTCAGGGCGTTCAGGAGTGACATGGCGGCCAGCCAGTCAGGATCACGCACGCTGTCCTTTAAGGACTTCAGGGGCAGTGGTGCGTCGGATTTCCATGGGGCGAAAGACCCCATTCTTGCCAGACGGTGGATTGCAGACATTGATTCTGCACAGTTGACTAGCTTCTGCCCTGAGGGGTCGAAGGTTCGATATGCGGCAGGATGCTTGAAGGACAGGGCCAGGGATTGGTGGGAGTCGGTTGGTGACTCTCTGGGAGCCTCGGCTATTGAGGCTATGATATGGCTGGATTTCGTGACCTGGTTCAAGGCTGAGTTCGCACCCGCTGTGGAGCTCCAGCAATTGGCCCGGGAGTTCCTGGATATGAGGTAGACGACTGAGACAGTGGCGGAGATCACCACCAAGTTCCGAGAGAGGGCTTTATTGGTACCCCAGTATGCGGGAGATGAGGATATGAGGAGGACCCACTATCATGACATGATGCGAGCCGATATTCGGGAGCATGTCAGCTTTTCAGCTTGTACGACCCTGGATTCCATGATCGCTAGGGCAAGAGAGAGAGAGAGAGAGAGAGAGAGAGAGAGAGAGATTTGGAACATATCCGTAAGAGGAAGGCAGAGGAGGGACAGGTTATTGGGGCTTCGGGGAAGAAGCCCAAGGGATCTGACTCAAGGTCGAAGGGCCAGCAGGGCCGGGGCCGCTGCGGAAAGTGCGGAAAGACTCATGAGGAGATTTGTAGGATGGGATCATCAGGCTGCTACAAGTGCGGCAAGACGGGACACTTCAGCATGGATTGTACCGCCCCTGCGCCCACTTTCCAGACATCATAGTTGTTGTGTTTCCACTAAAACCAGCGAGGCCATAAAAAGGCCAATTGCCCTCAGTTGACAGCAGCAGCGCCAGTGAAGGCGCCAGCTCCAGCGATCATGCGGATTATTGACGGCCGGCAGGGCAAGACAGAGGCTCCAGTGGTAAGGAGTCGGGCCTTCCAGTTGACTACCGAAGAGGCACGTGCCGCACCCGATGTCGTGACGGGTATGATTTCTTCCCTCTAGCTTTTATTTTATGTTTCTTATGATATTGATGTGCCATATGGTATGTCTTGTTTAGGATCGTTCCATGTGAACGGTATCCCAGTTCAGGTGTTGTTCGATTCAGGTGCCACTCGATCTTTTGTTTCTCTTGCACTTAGCAAGAGGTTCCCTGAGTCTTCGGACATGTTGGGTTGCCCTTTAGAGGTTGAGATTGCCGATGACCAATCGGTGCGAGCATCAGCAGTTTACAGGGATTGTGTTCTGAGGCTATTCGAGGAGCGCTACCTGGTAGATTTGGTTCCCATTCCGTTGCGTGGGAACAAGGTGATTATAGGCATGGATTGGTTGAGCCCCAATGGGGCGGTGATAGACTGTGCACAGCAGTTAGTGCGAGTCAGGACCCCAAGTGGGGGAGAGTTGGTGATCCACGACGAGAGGCCACATCGTCGACCCACATTATGTTCAGCAGCGAGGGCTAGGCGCTACCTACAGCAAGGCTGCGCTGGGTATGTCGCCTATGTTATGGATACCCGGGAGGTGGGTAAGGTGACGGTGAGTGATGTTCCGGTGGTGAGAGACTACGCGGATGTGTTCCCAGAGGAGCTTCCTGGGATACCTCCAGAGCGACAGGTGGAGTTCAGGATCGACCTAGTCCCTGGTGCGACTCCGATAGCCAGGGCACCATATCGGTTGGCTCCTCCCGAGATGCAGGAGTTGTCTAGGCAGCTGCAGGAGCTGCTAGACAAGGGATTCATCAGGCCGAGTAGCTCGCCTTGGGGAGCCCGATTCTGTTTGTCAAGAAGAAGGACGGTCGCATCGCATGTGTATAGATTACCGGGAGTTGAACAAGGTAACGGTGAAGAATCGTTACCCACTCCCGAGGATAGATGATTTGTTCGACCAGCTTCAGGGAGCATCTTGGTTTTCCAAGATAGACTTGCGATCAGGCTACCATCAGATGCGAGTCAGGGATGAGGATGTACAAAAGACTGCTTTTTGGACTCGCTATGGCCACTACGAGTTCGTGGTGATGCCCTTCGGGCTCACCAATGCTCCTGCTGCGTTCATGGATCTCATGAACCATGTATGCAGACCGATGTTGGATCGGTCTGTGATAGTTTTTATTGATGATATCCTGGTCTATTCCAAGACGCAGGAGCACCATGAGGAGCATCTGCGAGAGGTTTTGGATACTCTGAGGAGGGAGAGCTTGTACGCCAAGCTCTCCAAGTGTGAGTTCTGGTTGCGCGAGGTGCAGTTTCTTGGGCACCTTGTCAACCAGAACGGTATTCTGGTCGACCCGGCCAAGGTGGAGGCCGTGATGAGATGGGAGATTCCGAAGTCTCCATCTGAGATTCGGAGTTTCCTGGGATTAGCCGGCTATTATCGAAGATTCATCCAGGATTTCTCCAAGATAGTCGTACCTTTGACTCGGCTAACGAAGAAGGTCGTAGTCTTTCGTTGGGGGCCTGAGCAGTAGGCAGCATTCGAGACACTGAGACAGAGATTGTGCGAGGCGCCGATCTTAGCCCTGCCAGAGGGCGTGGAGGATTTTGTAGTATACTACGACGCGTCTATTTCAGGCTTGGGCGCAGTACTGATGCAGATAGGGCATGTCATCGCCTACGCCTCGAGGCAGTTGAAGCCCCACGAGGCGAACTACCCGACGCACGATTTGGAGTTGGGGGAGGTCGTCTTCGCCCTCAAGATTTGGCGACACTATCTCTATGGGGTTCGATGTACCATTTACACGGACTATAAGAGTCTGAGATACCTCATGGATCAGCCGAATCTGAACATGAGGCAGCGTCGGTGGTTAGATGTGGTGAAGGATTATGATTGTGAGATCCTTTACCACCCGGGGAAGGCCTATGTAGTGGCTGATGCACTTAGTCGTAAGGCAGCGCCGATCAGAGACATCTACATGCGGATGACAGTAGTGACTCCACTGTTGGAGCAGATCCGAGAGGCCCAGCAGGAGGCTATGAAGGAGGAACATCGGAAGAGCGAGCGTATTGTGGGACAGGTTTCCTCCTTCGACTACGACAGCCGAGGATTATTGACTCTACATCGTAGGGTATGGGTTCCCTACCATGGGGGTGTGCGCCAGGTTCTGATGGAGGAGGCGCACAAATCCCGATTCTCGATTCATCCCGGGGCAACAAAGATGTACAGAGATCTTCGACCAGATTACTGGTGGCCCTGCATGAAGCGGGACGTAGCTTGGTACGTAGAACGGTACCTGACCTGCAGGAAGGTCAAGGCCGAGCACCAGAGGCCACACGGCAAGATGCATCCGTTAGACATTCCCATGTGGAAATGGGAAGATATTACTATGGACTTCATCACCAAGCTTCCCAGGACTGCACGGGGAGTGGATTCGATTTGGGTGATCGTGGATCGGTTGACCAAGAGTGCCCATTTCATACCGATCCAGGAGAGCATTTCGGCCGATAAGTTGGCCGACATCTATATCCGAGAGGTAGTAGCTCGGCACGGAGAGCCAGTTTCGGTGATTTTAGACCGAGACGTGCGGTTTACTTCCACGTTCTGGAAGAAGTTTCATGACGAGTTGGGTACTCGTCTGCACTTCAGCACAACGTTCCACCCGCAAACGGACGGTCAGAGTGAGTGGACCATCCAAACTTTGGAGGATATGTTGCGGGCATGCGTTCTAGACTTCGGTGGTAGCTAGGATACCTATCTTTAGCTGAGTTCTCTTACAACAACAGCTATCACGTGAGTATCGATCGTCCTCCCTTTGAGATGCTATACGGGAGGAAGTGGAGGACCCCGATATGTTGGGGTGAGGTGGGCCAGCAGGTCATGGGGAGCACCGAAGTGGTGCTCAAGACGACAGAGAGGATTCAGCAGGTCAGGAGTAGGCTTCAAACTGCTCAGAGTCGGCAGAATAGTTATGCCGACAAGCGCCGCTCAGACCTGGAGTTCCAGGTCGGGGATATGGTCATCCTGAAGGTGTCGCCATGGAAGGGCGTCATCCGATTCAGGAAGCGGGGCAAGTTGGGCCCCAGGTATATTGGACCCTTCAGGGTTATAGCCCGGGTGGGCAAGGTGGCGTATAGGCTGGATCTGCCAGCGGAACTCAGTCAGATCACAACACGTTTCACGTCTCCCAGTTACGAAAGTGTCTGGTGGACGACTCGACGGTGGTACCCTTGGAGGACATTCAGGTGGATGACAGCCTGAATTACATCGAGCGGCCAGTGGCGATCCTCGACAGGAAGTCGAAGGACCGGAGGAACAAGAGGGTGGAGCTGGTGAAGGTGCAATGGCAGCACCGCCAAGGATCGGAATGGACTTGGGAGCTGGAGGAAGAGATGAGGGAGCACTACCCCGAGCTTTTTCCAGGTTCAGCAGCAGACTTCGAGGACGAAGTCCAAAATAAGTGGGGGAGATTTGTAACATCGGATTGCTGGTATGTATTTTATTTATGAATTTTATGTATTTTCTCTGGGACTCGACGAGTTGATGGCCCAACTCGTCGAGTAGAGACGGGATCCGCGGGAAGTTTAAGTGACCTACTCGACGAGTCGGGGACTGACTCGGCGAGTAGGTGTTGTTTGGGTGAAACCCTAAATTTGAGGGTTTGCACCCTATTTAAACGTCTTATTGCAGCCTCCATCGTCCCTTATGCTCCCAGAACACCTCATATCGAAACCCTAGCCGCTTTGAGTAATCTAAGGCCATTTTTGGTGCTTTTGGGTGGTTTGTGAAGCTTGAAAGGAAGGGATAAGCTTGGGAATTCGAGTTGGGGCTTGTAGATCTAGAGATCTTATTCCATCTTCAGCTCAATCAAGGTAAATGCCCCCTGTTTTGGACTTCCATTTGATTGTTCATTGATATGGGCATATTTAGTCATATAATTCATGCATTATCTTAATACTTTATGTTAATTTTATCTCAAATAATGAACCAAAGGCGCTTAATTAGCTTAAATATTTCATTTTCAGCAACAATTACATGCTCGGATGGAAAAGGAAGCGAAACTAGCGATTGGAAGCTTGGATCTTGGATTTTGAAGAAAGAAGGATGTTGTTGGACAGCTTGACCCCTCGTCAGTGTTTTGGCCATATCTCATGAATCGTAACTCCGATTGACGAGATTCAAATTGTTCTGAAAAATAGACACAATTTCGGACGACTTTCGTGTTTTGAGAAAATGCTGATTCCAAACGGAATCGGCGAGTAGGGTCGACTACTCGGCGAGTCGTATCGAACTTTCGCGATTCTGGACGCGCTGACTTGCCGTACACGGGTTTTAAGTGACGGACTCGCCGAGTAGGTCACTGGAATCGCCGAGTAGCCTCTGTTTTGTGAAAATCTATATAAAGGGACTTTCAGATCGATAACCTAGCATATAGAGGAACCCTTGGAGGCTAAGATACGATTGAAAGCGCTGGTGAAGCACTGGAAAGTGAAGAATCAACCCTACATTCGATTTTGAGGAGAATTAAGGCAAAATCAAGTTTACTCTTTACCTAATCTCTTGTTTGAACTATGTTTTTACCAATTGATTTCATTTTTGAGTGTTTTACTGCCTTAATCATGAGCTAAAACCTTTTAGCTTCTGTTTGGGGAGACAATGTTGAAACTATGGTTTGATTAATGGTAGGATTGATTTAATATTGGTGATTTTGTTGATTCTAGCTTGTTAAAGAACCTTATGTGTGAATGATAACTATTTTTCTGTTAATAGGAAGATAATTAAGCTGCATGAACATCTCTTAATTGTTACCTCATATAATTTATGTGACCACTTTATTATATGACTAGGATTAGCGACTGTGAAACTAGAATTAATAGAAAAATAGGTAAATTCATGTGTGAGCTTGTGTGATGACCATCAACGAGAGGTTAACTAAAGGACCAATTTAGTTAGCTATTACAAGTCTTAATTAACCCGAATAAATAATCTAGTGAATTGAATTAAATTAGACAACTGGCCACTGTTTGAGTTAGTTTGCTCTCTAAGGATTAGTGCAGCGAACGTGAATCTAATCACCTGAATCGGTAGCCAATAGAAAAATCAATCCATTGCACTATTGCCATAATGTCAACCATAGGATCAATTGAGTTGAACTAAACAGAAGTTCCTTTCATTATTGAATTTAGTTGAATCTTTGCTTATCTAGTTTTTAGTTAATTAATCTAAGTATTAGTTAGTAAGTTTCTAGTCTTGTAAAACTAGAGAAAACCTTTTATCAACTTGTTTTATTTAGATAATATTAGCATTTATTTTAATTGTTTACCGTTCCCTGTGTTCGATACCCTACTTTCTTGAACTATATTACTAATCGATAGGTACACTGCCTTTCGTGTGTTTATTTTGTGTCTAAGTTAGTAGGATTAAAACTAGTTCGTTTCACACACATCAACATCTTTAGAGCTTAGATTTTGGGTGCATTTAGGGCTTTCTAAGCCATTTTCGGATTTGTGAGGTGATTCATGGGGTTCTACTTTCAGATCTGAGTCATTGGAGGGGTCTCATGGCATAAAGGTTCCAACTATATGGCTATGAGAGCCCCATGCACATTGTAGAGCACCTTTTATGGATTTTTGAGCCAAAGACCCCATGCATGTGCACCAAGTTTGGAACTTTACGTATAAAATGGACATTAGGAGGCCAGATCTATGGTTTTGACATGTTAAGACCCATTTAAATTGACTGTATAGTAAGGGTCAAGAAGGGACTTGACAAGTTGTTCTTGGAACTCAGCGAGTCGGTGTGTAGTGACCACTAAATCCCTTCTGTGGTTGGACTAGTGGTTCGGGAAGGAAGTCCCGTAAATGTTTAGACTCGTAAAGGGACCTGGGACTCATGGGACTCAACGAGTGTATGAACTGACTCGGCGAGTCCAACGCAATCTCCCAACCTTTAAAGATGGACTCGACGAGTTGTTCATACAACTCGGCGAGTCATAGACTGGACACGTTCTTATGAGGGAGATGAACTCGCCGAGTTGAAGGAAGAACTCGGCAAGTCGGATGAAGATGGTCCTTATGGTTTGCATGAAGGAGAACTCGGCGAGTTCTCGCAAGGCTCGACGAGTGGTGATGGGGTTGGATCGGGTTATTGGAGCATGGACTCGACGAGTTGGTAGACCAACTCAGCGAGTCAGGTCAATTAGGCGTTGACTTTGACCAATGTTGACTTTCCTGGTTTTAGTATTGACCCTAGTTGGGTTGTATGTTCGGTTTGATGACTTGAAGGTTTTCGTGTAGGGATTCAGGAGTCGAGGAGAGCCGACCTTCGCGCCGAGGACAGTTCAGACACTACACGACATTGAGGTGAGTTACCTTCCAGTAGAGGTGGGTCTACGGCCATAATGTCGGCCCACCAGTAGGAGTTGGATGTTGGATGATTGTCTTTGTGATATTCATCTAGGTTGCTACTACCTGTTATGTTTATGTGCTAGCATGATATGATGTTACGTGATGATGGTAGTAGTAGGGGGAAAATAGTCCCTAAGTTATGGCCGATAGGGCCGAAGTGGTAGCTTAGTACCCAGCTATGTTAGATTATGATTACGTGACTGTATGTGATAGACCGGTCGAGAGGACCGAAGGGGTAGGCCAGCACCCAGAAATGCTAGGCGAGGTCACCGGTCGAGAGGACCGAAGGGGTAGGCCAGCACCCAGAAATGCTAGGCAATGTCACCGGTCGAGAGGACCAAAGGGGTAGGTCGGGCACCCCAGATATGCCTGGCAGTATGTATGTCATGTGTTTGTATGGTATGTGGTATGATGGGGGAACTCACTAAGCTTCGTGCTTACAGTTTACAGTTTTGTTTCAGGTACCTCTTCAGCGAAGGGGAAGGAGCCGGCGCGGTAGCTGCACATCATACACACATTGGATTCCGCATTATGAGATTTCTTGGGATTGTACTCTGACATTGTCACTACTTTTATGATATGATTTTCAGACATGATATTATGGTTTTTACGAAATGATATGACTTCATGATATTTTCTTATGAATATTTTCTATGTTGTATACCAAAAATCGAAATTTTTGGACTTGAAAAATGGGATGTTACACCCACCATGCTGATACTATGTGTCGCGAAAAGGTCGTTTGCCTTCACCTCCCTAATCACAAAACTCTAATAATCTATGGTGATAAACCTGGCGCCAATCCTCGTCCTATCTCATGCATCAAGGCACAGAAGTGCCTGCACTAGAAGAACTACGTTTTCCTCACTCATGTTGTGGACAAGACCAAGGAAGAAGTAAGCATACAAGGTATTCCAGTAGCATGCGATTTTCCGGATGTATTTCCCGAAGAACTTCCGGGAATACCCCAGAGAGACAGGTCGAATTTCGAATCGACCTCATACCGGGAACCACATCAATTGCCAATTCACCCTACAGGTTAGCTTCTGCCGAAATACAGGAGTTATCCAGTCAATTAAGAAAATTTTTGAGCAAAGGATTCATCGGACCAAGCTTCTCACCCTGGGGAGCTCAGGTCTTGTTCGTCAAGAAGACGGATCCTTCAGAATGTGCATCGATTTTAGGGAATTGAATAAGCTCACTATCAAAAACCGATACCCACTTCCTCGGATTGAAGACCTATTTGACCAGCTTCAAGGAGCTAGTTGCTTCTCCAAAATAGATCTAAGATCTGGTTACCATCAGCTCCGAGTTCGAGAAGAGGACATTCCGAACTCGTCACGGCCACTTCAAATTCGTTGTGATACCCTTCGGTCTAACTAATACACCCACGGTATTCATGAACCCTACGAACCGAGTTTTCCCAACCCTTCCAAGTCAGCCTTGTAATAAATTTCATCGGTAACATACTCGGCTGCTCACGAAATAAGAACAGTACACTGTCAACACTTACGACCGGCCTTGAAGGCATCAAAGCCGGAGAATATCGCGAAGGAAACACTGCGTGGATGGGATTAAACTCTCGAAGTCAAAGGACGAAGCTTATTGTTATAAGAACTGAATTGGGCCCTATCTGGGTGATCGTCGATAGGTTAACCAAATCTGCCTATTTCCTGCCAATAAAGGAATCAAACAAGACGAAAAGATTAACACAGACCTATATCAAAGAGATCGTGAGACTCCATGAAATACCAGTATCTATTATCTCGGATCGGGATAGTAGGTTTACTTCTCGATTTTGGAAATCGCTTCAGAAGGCAATGGGAACGCAAAGACAAGATGAAGCAGAAGTACCCTCGCCTATTCTCTCATTCATGAACCTATCTTTCGAAAGAATTTCGGGACGAAATTCCCTCTAACGGGGGGATGATGTCACAACTGGAATTTTTGCTAAGAAATTCTATCATTCACCTAGTATAATAACTTTTACTCTAAGCGAATATCCTACTCTATGCTCATTCAAATGCACCTAGGGGCGGAGCTTCAACGATTGATTCGGGGGGGCCGGAAATATAATATGTATAAAAATTGGTAAGCAGGGGGCACAGCCAAAATTTATAGTTTTGGGCCTAAAATGTATAAAATGAAACTAAAAGGACTATTTATAACCAAAAATTCAGGGGGGGGGGGGGGAACAGCCCTCCCTAGCCCTAATAAAGCTCCGCCAATGAATGCACCTCTCATGTTCAACAAGGAGTCTGAAAACCCTAAAAATCCCAGTTTGAGTCCATATTGGACTAGGATCTCCTTATTGGGCCTAATGGACCAATAAACTTTCAACTTGACTACTATGGGCTCTAAATGAACCCACATTCATAAAACTTAACATTTTGGGCCATAATGAGCCTAAAATAGATTAGTTTACCCTAATGGGCCTTATTGGACCATAACAACTCCAATTAACCCTAATGGACCTAAAACCCATCCCTTTATCTTATGTTGGGCCGTAAGTACTTCCAAGGGCCCAATGGGCTGAAAATTTTCTCTATGGACTTCATAATTTCGAACCAAAGAACGAATTGGGACAAACTAATTCATCTTCCTTCCTCCTAGCCCAAATCTCGGCCCATGTATAAAAAAAAGAGAGAAATGGCTAATTAATCCACACCATGACACCTCACTTTTTTCTAAAGAACAACCAAGCTTAATGCATCACATACATCTATACAAGTTCCATATATCCATGTACACTCTTCTCACCCTCTCTCTTCTTGGTATATCGGCCAAGAGCAAAGACCACACACACACACAACATCAAACTCTCTCAAACACTCTCAAGAATCATTCTCCTTCTTTCTTAAAAATATCGAAATTTTGCTTGTGTTTCAAGAGAGTTTTCACAAGAAAATCATCATTCTTTGGTAAGTTTTACACATCCAAGTTATATAACTCCTTTCTCATGTTAGATCACTCCTTCTAAACAAGCTTTTGGTGAACATACTCCTAGAAAACTTCATAAGCTCGAAATCTACATCAAGGTGTTGCTAGGACCAAAAATCTCTTCATTTCTTCTTCAAAACCGAGAACAACAGGCAAAGGTGAGTTTATACCCCCTTGTTTTCGGTTTTTACATGATTTTTGGGGGATAATACAAGTAAAATGTGTAGATCTATGTGTTATATGCATGTCTTGTGTGATTTTTTAGTTGATTTTGTGATTATGTGTTATTTTCTTCATAAATCTAGAAATATGTTAAGAATATGAAGTTTATCACTTGTATCTACATGAAAACCTTGAGAAAAGTATGTGTTATCACATATAATACATGTAAACTTGTAGATCTGGGATTTATACACTTAAAAATAGCAAAAATGAGTGTTGTGTTCAAAGATCTATAGACTAAACTCAAAAATCAGCCATTGACAGAAAAGTTTTGGTCCAATCTCGAACTGTTTTGACCACCTTAATGATAATATGTTTCAAAACGTTTTTACATGAACAAAATTCAGGTTTATACCTTTAAAATGACTACTCTCACGTTTTCATACGATTTTTCTACAATTTTTGGCGAATTTTACAAAACTGCCTATCATATTTGAAATAATTTCGGACCAGCCTGTGAAGGTGAGCAATTTCACACTTGTTAGAGACCATTAAAAATTATGATAAAAATTATGAACAAAGTAGACAAAATTTCCAAACTTCCAGAGTTTACGGATCTAAATTTCGACTTACGATGATATTTCTACAAATTTTCCAACAACTGGGTCAGAAAAGTCAAAAACCATAAAAATGTGTATTTTCACAAAAATCAAGCCAAAAATGATATTTTTGACAAAAATGGGTTAGAAATGTTATTTTTACCAAAACTAGCTATAAATACAAGTTTTGAGCAAAATGGGGACAAAAGTGTTATTTTTGTTAACTTTGGGCCTTAATTAAAATTTTGAGGCTTTTTGGACCAAAAATGTTGTTTTACAAAAAGGAGACTTTTTATAATCAACTTGGTAACCCTCGAACAAAAATAAGCAACAATACAATAACAAATTGGTGAAATACAACGATAACAATTTTATTGGGCCAAATATTCATGTTACATGGCCAATGGGCCTTAAGAGCCCATTTAAGTGTATATTTAGCCCAATATTTTCCATGTCATGTTTATTGGGCCATGCGACCCATTTACATGTTAATTTGGGCCTGAATTATGGGTCACATGTTGTTGGGCCTTCGTGGTCCATTTACATGCCTATTGGGCCCAAATTACCCACTTACATGTTATTGGGCCTTTGTGATTCATTTACATGTTAATTGGGCTTGGACTGAAACTTACATGTTTAGTAGACTGAAATTATATCTTTACATAATTATTGAACTTCGTATACTTATATATGTACCTTTGGATTTGATAACATACAACATACACGTAAACATTAAACATGGTATTAGAGGTTGAGATTCTAGTGAGACTTGTCGGTTGGCACCTTTAAGTGTACAATCGTAGCCTGTAGTTATAACCAGAGATTTCTGGAGGGAGAGCGGGAGTTTGTGTATAGATCTATACGGAGTGACCCCCCACGCCTTAGCTGCTCGCTACAAGACTAGGCCAGTCTAGGGCGACAAACCTTACCTATATCAAAACTGGCGCCTGAAAACGTCAAGACGGGCGAATTAGTCATTATCAAGCATGGTTATAACGGCTCACTTAGAGACTAACTTCATCAAGGATTTCGGTATAATTATACAAATCTAGACGATACTAAAAACATACATACATCGATACACGGTCTTGGAAATTTTATGATTACGATACTTTTATATGCAGAAAATATCGGATTTTATGGGATAAATACATTTATACATCACCTTCCACTTACAACAGAAAAATACAGGGTTTCTATCTGGATTGCATTTTTGTTTATTTATACATTTCAAAAGCAGTAAACACACATGCATTAATACTTGATTTTGACACATCATTTTCAAACCACTTTACAGAAAATATCGGATTTTATGGTGCTTTACGAACTATACAAAACTTTTCAATCAAACATGCTTATGAACTCACCAACATAATATATGTTGACATTTTCAAAATAACTTGTATTCTCAGGGACTCGTTAGGTAGAAGAATCATCAAGAATATGGGATTTTGTTTCGTGTACTGTTAAACATCATCCAGTGAATGTTTTGGTAACTTAAAAGATTATACTTGATGTAAACAGTGGCAGTTTTATTAAATTATGCATGGTGATGATGATGTTATGTTTCATTTATATTCACTGTAATGATAATTCAATTGTTAGTCACACGAGCCCCCGTACGTTTCCGTCGTCTGGTTCGGGGGTGTGACAGTTATGGAAGACTTTAAAATCATTTAAGAAAATAAGACTTTTCATTTTCATAACTTATGGAAATCTTATGAGTTTTAAAAATCATAAATGTGACTTTTCATATAACTTGAGGACAAGTTACAAAAACACATTTTATGAACAACTTTTAGATCAATATGGATTGAAAACACATTATCACATAATTTTTCTATTAATCTATTTCAACTCATAAGAACAAGATAATTCAACTCATCAATCTTCAAGAAATTAGCATGAACATATAAACTAATACAAATCTTGAAATTATGACAATTATCTTAGGAATTGGATTAGCATGAACATTACCACATCAAAAACAGGTTTATAAGTTCAAAGACAGCTTAGGGTAATGTTCCTAGTCCAATTCCAGCCAACAAACTCGAAAATATGTTGTCAGGGGGTCCAACTCGTCGAGTGCATGTACCAACTCGACGAGTTGGATGAATTTCCTCATGGACTCGGCGAGCCCATCAGTGGACTCGGCGAGTCCAGTGCCCAGAAAGCCAAAATTTTCGATTTTCAGCCATTTCAGCAAGTATAACATGAAAACAAGCCTAGGCTCTGATACCACTATTGGGTTTTGAGCATTCTAACACTCCTATGGTGTACATGCAACCCTATAAACCTTGGATCTAAGTTTTCTCTATTATACATACAAATATTCAATATTCCAAGGTTTCATCCTAACTAGTATAATATGAAGTATATACAATACAAGAATCTAGAATAATGACATACCTTTTGTTGTATCTTGATCCCATGGAGCTTAATAGCCTAGTGCCTCAAGTTTGACACCTCAAATGGTTCACACAACATCACCAACATTTGGAATAATTTGAGAAAAGAGGTTCTCATGCTCAAATCGGCTAGCCCTCATACATATGTATATCTAATGCCAATTTTGTGAACCAAGGACTCCTTTATATATTATGGAGGATTAGGGTTACATCCATGTAAACCCTAATACCCATGACCTTTCATTTACATAGGATCCATGGGTTAAAAGCTCCATGGACTATCCATGGACTTCCATACACTCTTAGCCCATCCTAAATAAACCTTGGCCCATTCCATATATATATATATATATATATATATATATATATATATATATATATATATATATATATATATATATATAAGAGTCTATATTTAATTAGTCTCTTTTGATCACTAAATTAATTCCAAATTAATTCTTGATCAATACTAATTAAATAATGTGATTTCATCTTAATATATTAGAACTTATAATATATTAATATAAATCATAAATAACCTCTTCTCATAAAAAGTCTACCCAAATGTTCTGATGTCATGCAACCCAAATGGACCATGCCAAATCGGGTCAAGTACATACCAATTATAGTTATGGACTTAGACACTAATCCAACAATATCCTCCAGGGTCTAACACCCTGTCATGCTCACTAGCTCACTTGCCAATGGATGAGCTGCAACAACTGGAACATCCTCTGTCCCCAAACCGGGTCAAAAACTCCTCCCCGAAGCTTCTCAGATTCTCCAAGACTCTCACCGATTAGAGTATGGATCTTGTGCTTTCAGTAGTACGGGCCCAATACTACCTTCCACACCTATCAATACTTTCCTCAGCAATCCTCCTGAATCCTCCAAGTCACTTCCTCAAACTGATGCACCCAAGTCTCACTAAACCTCACTACTAACCCACTGAAACATATCCTAGGCTTTCCTAAATTCCTGAACCCACCCAGTCCTCAGCTGCTGAAAGATTCCTCCTAATGCCAATTAGCCAGTACATGAATACCATCACATGTAACGAGGCTCGGATAATCCTTCGATTAAAGGACTCATCCCTACAACGGTTAAGACTCAGACAAGAGCTGTGAAATAGGGTCAAATCCAGCACTCTAAGATTATTCAACCCTGATCACATGTGACTTAACGTATTCACCTAATAGCTAACTCTCATCACTCAGAGTCCCACAAAGCACAAAACAAGCAGCATTCGGACAATGTAAAATCGATCTAACCAACATACTCCAATCAAACCATCTATCCTCTTATCAGGAATCTATAATAGCATGTAATTCAAAGGCTCATACAATCAGGCATAACCTAAACAGGCTATCCTATCACTGATTGATCAGTACTAGCATGCAGATCTACAAGCACATACAGCAGGCATATAAGGCATCTTCCTAGATCCTCAGCCATAATCTAGAATGTAGTTCTCATAATCATATTATATCAAAACATAACATATCATGTATGGGTATCTTAGGGAAGACTCACTTGAGCTCGGCTGATTGCACGCATCACACACCTTGTTTTTTCAAAGTCATTTTCTCTTTTCGAGTTCTTTTCAAAATTCTTTTTATAAAAAGGATTTTCTTTTGAAAATTTTCATACAAAGTCCTCAGTTTGAGTCCAGATACACCCGAGAGTGTGCCCGAATCCCTCAAACCAAGGCTCTGATACCAACTTGTAACATCCCAAAATTCAAGGCCAAAAATTTCATTTTTAAATAAGTTATTATAAAACCAACAGTATAAAAACATCCATAGAAACATCCCATGTCAAAACCAAAGTATCAATAATCAAAGCATGTTATCATAAAACAATATCATAGTGTAATCCCAAAGATCTCATGTGCGGAAAACATAGTGTGATGCGCTGTGATCGAGCTGGCTCCTTTCCTTTGAAAACGAAGTACCTGAAACCAAAACTGAAAACCGTAAGCACGAAGCTTAGTGAGTTTCCCCATCATACCACATACCATACAATCACATACTGCCAAGCATATCTGGGTGCTGTCCTACCCCTTCGGTCTCTTTCAACCGGTAACCACTGGGCATATCTGGGTGTCGGTCTACCCATTCGCTATCTTTTAACCGGTAACCGGGAGCTAACCTCCCCTTCGGTATCTTTCAACCGGTAACCGGGGACTATTTCACCCCTACCACTACCACATGATAACATAGCATAAACATACTGCTAGGCATGCATGGGTTCTGACGACCCCTTCGGTATCTTTCAACCGGTAACCGGGGACTATTTCACCCCCTACCACTACCACATAATGACATAACATAAACATACTGCTAGGCATGCATGGGTTCTGATGACCCCTTCGGTATCTTTCATCCGGTATCCGGGGACTATTTCACCCCAACTACTACTAACACGTATCACAGAGCATCCTAGCACACAAACATAACAGATAATGGCATACCAGATAATTATCACAAAGACAATCATCTAACAAACAACTCCTACTAGTGGGTCGGCATTGTGGCCGTAGACCCACTTCTACTGGAAGGTAACTCACCTCGCATTATTGAAGTCCCGCAGACAAAACCCTGGCTGCTGGATGACAGATTTCCGAACTGTCAATCATCAAAATAACACTCAATCAGTAATTGGGTTCCAACATAAACCCATAAGTCCATGCTTGGAGTAAAAGGATTACTTTACCCCCAACTTAGCTTGACTCAAGCCCAAGGCCCAATCCAAAGGCCCAAAAGTCAACTATGAGTCAAAGCCCAATATATGGCCCAATTTTCTAAATTGGGCCCAAACCTCTACATGGTATTCCCCTAAGGCCCAACCCTTTAGTCCAGTCCAAACATTTGGCATTTCTAATGGCCCAATATCTTATAATCATCAAGGCCCAAACTATGGCCCATTTATGGCCCAATTTTCCAAATTGGACCCAAACCCTTACATGGGCCTTACCCTAAAGCCCATCCAATTATTCTAGTCCATTTGATTGTTATTGAATGGCCCATTATTGGCCAATTCACCAAAGCCCAATAGAAAGGCCCAACTTAAGGCCCAAGTGAAATTAGGGTTTCACATAAAATGACAATTAGGGTTAAGTGTTTCTCACTTAACCCATTAAGGACTTAATCCATTAAGTCCATTACTCTACTAGATGAATCATATGGTGTGCTCGGGTGTAATTAATAATTCAATTCCAATGGCACAAACGTGGATCCCGATAAGTCCAAGGCCCATATATCCAAAATTAGGGTTTTCTAAACCCTAATTAGGGTTTTCCCACCCATCACAACCCAATTAGGGCCAAAAGCTAATTCCTTAGGCCCATTAGGGTTTCATTAGGACAATTAGGGTTTTCCTAAGTCGGGCACCACCCACTACCACCTCGGGTAGTGGTGGTCAACGGCGGCTCACGACGGCTCATGACGGCGGCCACCACCTCACGGTGGTGGTTATGGTTCTAGTCAAATTTTGTCCAAGCATCCTAAACGAGATCTAAACACACAAAAAGCACACGGCCACCCAACACGGCGGCTGGTGGCGGCAGGAGGCGGCAGCCACCACCTCACGGTGGTGGTTATGAGTTTTCTTTCCATTATACTAGCCACAAATTACAATTACAATGCTTTAACCCGAAAATAAACACACACACTAACAGATAAACACACACAACCACCCTTGTGGTGCCCGGCGGTGGTACGTGGTGGCAACCACCACCTCACAGTGGTGGTGGTGGCTTTCTTGTGAACTCCGGCCAAGCCACACTACCCACGACGTATGGTATTCACTCTAGTGGTAGAAACACACACACATCCTTTTGCTCGGACAAATAAACCCAACACCCACCTGTGGTGGGTGGCGACGACAGCAACACGAGATGGCGGCAACAGCAACGGCAGTTAACGGCGGTCCTGCGATGATAGTGATGCGTGCAATTAGCTACACCTAATTTTAAATTTATAACCTAACTAACTTAACTAACTAAAATGCACCTAGGCAGTGTACCTAGTCAAATTATAGAATAGTTTGGGTAAGTCGGGTGTCGATCACAGGGAACAGTGTTAACTAATTAATCTATCTACTACTAAATTAACCTAATTACTAACAAAGAAAGGGGATTTATCTAATTTTGCAAGTTTAGATGAACTTAATTCTTTAACATGAATTCAATCAGTAAACAAAATACTTCTGTTAGTTCGAATCCACTTTCCCTCAATGGTTTATAAATTAGCTATGACAATTACTGTTGGTTACCAGTTAAGATAGTATTAGCAATTTAGTTCTAAATCTACTAACATTAATCAATTCATGTAAATCTATGTATGGTCACACAATAGTTAACATAGAATCAATTATTGAATAAGATTGGAGCCATGTAAGATTGATTTGACAAACACACTTATGGTCATAATATGAGTTCTCTAGCACAGCTTAATTCAATGATCCAATTACTTATCTAAGATTGGTTTGATCTTAGCTCTAATAAACTAGTGTTCACTGAATTATTAGGTATTCAAATTCATGCAGATTCGTATTCACTAACTACACAGAACAAGAATTTAAAGCAATCAAATATTAAATCAAACATGCTAGGTAAAATCAATCAACACAAGTCTTAACCAACAAGTAGATCAAAGCTAAAGTATTAAAACCATGAGTTCCAGCTTCATCTAGCTAACAGAAGCAGCTAGATTTAGTTGGGCATACTAGCAAACAAACACAAATAACTCATACTCAAAATCATAATTAAAGTATACCAAATTACTAAGCTAATATGAACTCTTCTCTTCTCCTTTGGTGTTGAAAGCTATTACCAGACCTCTTTTCCTTCTCAAAATCGTCTCCAGGAACTCTCTCAATCAGCCAAAAATCTCCCAAGTCATAATGATCAAGGGTTTATATAGTTCTCTCGAAATTTGCGCTTCACGTCGTGAATAATGAATTCATGTCGTGAATTGACAAAAGTCCTTATCGGGAAAGGATTATTACTTCGCGTATACTTATCCTCCAGAATCTTCAAGTCACGTCGTGAACTTGTGGTTCACATCGTGAGTGTAGCTGATTTCGTGGGTTTCTTCTTTTTTTATTCACCAAGTCTCCAAAGTTCCATGTTTTGTCAATTTTAGTCCTTTTCTCCAAGAATGCCTCTATTTAGCTGCAAAGTATAATTTAAGCTTATAAGTATCATTATTCAATGCAAATAACCAAATTATTAATAAAAATGTAAATAAATATTGCCTAAAAACATGTATAAATATGGCAATATCAGTAGCCACCACCTCACGGTGGTGGCGGTGGTTTCTTTTGGTTCCCGGTCAAGCAGCCACGGTAGGAATGGCGACAACAACATATTTCGGTGGTTTTTCCGGCTTTGGCATCGATGGCGGGGGCTGGAGTCACAAACGGCGGCCACCACGACGTCACTCCTCCTTCGATCTTACATGATGCAGTTTCGCTCCCTTCCCTACCGGTCTTCAACTTCGCTCGATGGTGCTATGTGGTCGGAGGACGACTGGGCCAATGGTGGCGGTTCCTCCGACTCCAACAGTCGTGGCGGTCGCTTGTGGTGAGGGCGACATAAGGGTGGTGCGGCGCCGGCAATAGAAGAAGGGAAAGGTGGCGGCTGGATGTCACTCCTAGGGTTAGGGTTTCAGGAGGGATATATACCCGACGCCTTCCCAAACTTTTCGCCATAATGTCACCTTTGGTCCCTCCTTTCCCTTTTTCTTTCGAACTGAGTCCATATTTTACCTTTTTAACCCTGCCTCCTGAAATCCTTTACAATTTAAGTCTAATACTTACCAAATATCCCTCTGTCTTCTAAAATCTTTACAAATTAAATCTCGAATTTATGCTTTAACCCCCGAATAATCCAACTTATGACATTTGGCTTCCCAAAACCAACACCCCACTAAATAATATGGATTTTAGGGCTACTATTCACATAAATTTTTATCCATTTATTTATTTAATAAACGGGTGTTACAAATCTTCCTCGATATAGTTTTACTATAAAGAGTAAGTGAGTTTTCAAGGGAGAAAACATACATGAATGAAAATCTTCTCAGATTCAAGCTGACATCTCAAAGTAAGAATATTATTTCTTATAAGATAATTACACATTGTGATTTGATTATAAAGTAGGATAACTCTTGTGTTTTTCTGCAAAGCTAGTGGGAGCGCAATAACAGTCCTAGCCTTGTATGTAGTTGACATACTAACTCTTGGAATAAATATCTATATAGATAGATCATGGCAACTTAAAGGATTAAGTAAAATTGCATTAATTGTCAAGGATCTTAAAGAACTTAAGATAAAGGACTCTGAGAGAGTTATCTTGTCAACTACTACATGACATGATTTTGAGCACTCCTCAAAATCCTAGTACAATGTTTTGAACTAGATAATATAATTGTATTCCATATGTTGCTGCAATTGGATTAATCATATATGTTATGATTATGCATAAAGGCCAAATAAGTCGTATGTTTAAAGCATGTCAAATGATACCAATATAATTCGAGAACAAGTCATTGTGTGACTTACAGGAACATTCTAAAGTACTTGCGAGAACTAGAGAAATATTCTTAATCTACGGAGTATTTGAAAGAAAGCTATGTTTAAAGTTATTATACATGTGCTAAATTTTCAAATAGATTGACATGACTCTTAATCACAATCGGGCGTGTCCTCATGATTAATGAAGATAAAATTACATGGATTGTGGTTCCATGTACATTTTAATTACAGTTACACATCAGAGTTAAAGTACATTGTGGTTTGGAAAACCACATGTATGGTTCATTATGACGATGAGTAATCGAGTATTGGTATCTAAGTCATATTTAAGCATCTAATACATTCTCAATAGTTTTCTTTATATATGAGTTATATATATATATATATATATATATATATATATATATATATATATAACTGAAAATGTTTGTATTCGCAAAGTTTATACAAATCAAGTTTGACAAAACTCCTTCATTAGCTAAAGCATGCTATAAGGCCTTGTTGATATAAGTAGATGTATTGATTGAAATTTAGTATTTGGATATTGGAATAGTACAAACAACATATATTGTAATGAATTGATATATTGGATATGAATAATTGTTGTGTTCTACATTAGCATGTTTAAATCCTTGAATAAATAGGTTATTCTAAATGTCCATAGTCATTCATAGTTGTGGGAGCATCTATGAGGTAAGACTAATATGAGTGGATTGGTGGATTCTCATGGAGATGAGAATAGCAAGAGTTGCTACCAACTTCATAGGTACTTGATTAGGAGAATAAGTATTGGACTTGACCCGCATCAAAATCATTTTATGGATCGTAGTCAAGAGTGATGTTTTGATCAAGGTTGTATCTTTGTATTCTTAGACCTGAAATACATATTTGGGACTTGAAGTGTAGGGATTGTTGTGCTTTGACATGGTTTAACGTTGTTCCGTTTAAGGCAGTCATAAGGGTCATCATTAAGTATGACATGAACTACATTGATAGGCGTATGTAGTCGAGAGGGGGTTTGTCCCTCTTATTCGTTGAGAGTTAGACATCTAAGGCCTTACTAAAAGTTGAAAACTAAATGAGATTGATGGCTATCCATATCTCACATTCGACATGATGTCTGAGACAAAGGAATAATTGATATCACACCTTTAGTAACAATTGTAGCTTAGAGAGTCTGCAATTGGTTGTTGATAAGATGGCACGTTTCATATGCTATTAAGGGCAATAGCCTGTTGCTAGACCTCAACTACTGTCTATATCAGTCTATAATGAATCTTGTGCAAGTGGGAGATTGTTGGATCTATATGCCCAATAATCATTATGGAGTGATATTGCTAACAATATATGATCCTATAGGGTCACACATTTATCAAGTTGGCACATTTTGTATATTGATTATTAATATGATTATTAATAAATAATATCAATTCTTGTATTTAATTAGGGAATAATTATTGTTTTGTGAAAATATTAATTATAAGAGAGTATAACTAGTTATTATTTCATATAGTATGAATTAATAAGTCATGCACAATATTTTGGACTAGTTGGATTTTTTTGTCTTTTACCTAAAGACAAAGTTTATATTTTATAAACTTAGAGATCATAAAAATTAAAGAATCCTCCTCTTTTCAAGAGGTATGGCCAAAAATATTAAAATATGGGGGTTGTTTGTCAACCTTCATGCTTTGTCTCACATGCTCCTAAATGCTAGCCATTACTTTAGAGTATTGGCTATGGTTAGGCCTTACCTTGTAGGAGTATATAAGAGATGTATGATGCTTGCATTTTTGTTAAGTGAAACACTCTCTTCTTCCTCTTATTCTTCACCAAAACCGTAAGTAGCATGGAGCTACTTCTCTTGCTTTCTTTTGAAGATCATTCAAGTCTTTAGTGGCTTAAAGTGCTTCTCTTATAGTGCTTATTTGAGTTAAGTACTTAAAGGCTTAAGAAGTACTTTATACAAGAAGAAACTAGCATTCCAAATGTCTTAATCTTGATGGTGGATACTTGTAGAGAAAATCATATTATTTGATCTTTCCATCTTCATCAACACTCTTTGGTTATGCTTTTATTTCATTCTAACCTCTATAAATAGATTTATGATGGTTTGGTTTTGTTATGAACTAAAAATAAACTTGTTATTTTTAAAGTCTTCCGTTGCCGGTTTTTATGAAAAACAAACTTATATTTTGTATCAAAACTCGACATTTTTTTGCATTCATTGCTCATTGATTTGATGTGCCTGAATCAATGGCTATAACTATTAAATAAAAAATAATAATAATAATAATAATAATAATAATAATAATAATAATAAAAACTATATGAACATATGCTTTGTTCTTGTCTTTTTAGATTTTTTTGAAATTAAAATTATGTTGAATTGTTTCCCATTTGATATGGTTTGATGGTAGTATGATCGAAACAAGCACCAACATTTTCTATTTTTTATGAGAGTTGTTTGATGGTCAAATGGACAATTATCAAATGGTAGCTACTATTCCTAACAAAACATCATCTACAATTTTTTTTTTCTTCTTTGTCACTATAAAATAGACATAATTTGTCCATATGTGAGAAAAAAAAAATACAGTCCATGTTGAAAAAAAATCCATAGTAACCAATCTAGTTTTCTACTTTTCATCTTTTCCACATTTTAAAATTTTTTTGAATTTGCTCCAAACTTTAGTTATAAAAATAAAAAAAAAATCTATGTAAGACGCTAATATTCTTTACTTAAACAAAACAAAACTTAGTTTGTTTTCAACTGAATAATAAAGAATAGGCACATGCAGTAGCTAATAACTAGTCAACACATATGCCAATAACACTTCCATAACTATGAAAATCATCATTTAAAATAAATAATAAAACAAAAATTGTCACAAGGTTACACGATACAAAGAAACATTAACCATATCAAAATCTAACGCATATTAAACATTTGCACAGGCAATTTCCGTTTTCGCCCATCAAACCCAACAGCAGTCACCTCCATTGAAATATCAATGCTGCGATGTTCAAGACCACGTACAATACTGATGCGTGAATTTATATCAACTGCTGGGTTGGCATCTGTGCCAGCTGGCAAACAACTATGGTGGGCCATATCCACCAGTGATGATAGTGAAATTGGTTTGCAAAAAGTGAGCAAAGTTTGAGACCAATGAGTTGAGGGGGTGTATGGTGACGTTGACAAAACTGTAGGGGCTTCTTTGCAAAATCGGTTTGTGAAAGAAGTATCGAACCAAAGTACAATTCCATAACATTTGCTTACGGTGGATTGTCCCTTTTGTTGTAATTGGACCGAGGCTGTGAAATCGACTTCATCGTGTTTCATTGTCACTAAATCAAACGTCTGACCAAAACAAATAAAAAGTTAGAACCAACAGAATGAGGGTATTTTGGTCTTTTAACAAAGTAAAGGTGAAACCAACCTTAAGAAGAGCAGTATTTGTGACCAAATTATTTCCATCCACAACATCAACAATGGGAATATGAGCAGCATCTTCCACCAGTTCTTTACCAATTGATGACATGTCAAATCCATAAACATGTTCCCAAAATGGCATACTTGTAGCCCCTTTTCCAAATCCAGCAACAAACTAAAATATAAATAAACAAATACTTAATACTTAATATGCCTTTCATTTAAGATTAAAAATTAGAATGCTATAATTGGATTTTTAGATACAAACCATGGTAGCAGTATCAGGGAGCATAGCACCTCCAGGCTTAAGCCAATGATCTCTTGCAATAAGAACTGAGTTCAACATTGACTCATAGAGTAAGCAATAACCCATCCACTCACTCACTAAAACATCAACACTTTTGGGCTCAATTTGTTTTGATTCAATAAGATCTTCAACCATTCCATTCACAACTTTAACTACTCCATTTCTGTTTGGAGACTCATTCCACAAAAGACCATTGTCTTTTGCAATCTGCATGTTTCCAGTAATAAAACTTCCTTAACATGAGGATGAGAAGGAGAAGGGTATTTATGTCTTTTGAATGGATTACCTGAGAGGCTACGGAAGCCATCTTATCACTTGCTTCAACTGCATTTACTATTGAGGCCCCTGCTTGGGCTGCAAACAGACTATAAAGATAGCGATTAGAAATAAAATAAGATAACTTTTTGACAAATTTGCCCTCGTATATCCATACACTAAACAAAAGGAATATTACCTTAATATCCCTGTACCACAACCAACATCCAAGATAACCGCACCCTTTATAAGAGAAGGGTTGTCTACAATAGCTTGTCTGTAAGCATCCGTCCTTACCTATATAACATAACATATTAGCTATTTTTAGTGATGAGGATGAGGAGGGCAATTACGTCTTTTGCACAGACAAAGACAAAAATTACAATTTAGTCCCATTGACATAGTATAAGATAAGTCATAGAAGTAATGATACCTTATCACTTATCATCTCTCTATGGATACCAAATGAACCATATGAGCCAAAATAGTTTTTATTCACGATTACTATTTCATGGTCAATGGCATTGTTTGACTTTTTATCATTAGATTTTACTTCTGATGAACTCGCCCCATTTTCTTCAATGCTTATCTTTAAATTTTCCAGCATGTCCTCTTTAGATGATATCATAGAATCATCATCAACTTCTTCATCTTTATCAAAATCATATAACAAATGATCTTCTTCCATATATGGTTTCAGGTACATGTCATTGTCCCATGGAAGATTACTGCTTCCTAAAGAAGGTTCATGTAAATGATCTTGTAGTTCTGATCTAGACTGACATGTAGTTCCACAACTCCAACATCGATTTTGTCCCACCTAGTAAAAATAATAATCAGAACAAACAGTTAAATGCAAAAAATTTCACAATATATTACTTTCTGATAAAGCATTTGTTTTGAGCGTTCTCGAACAGTTCTTACCTGTGATCTTATATAGTTGAGGAGCTTGAAACAACCATAGAAATCCAGGTTCATTGTAGTTCTGATGCTTCCAAAATCAAAACTGTGGCTTGAAAAGCAATGTTCAAAGAGTGAATCACTTGAAATGTATTTATAATCACAAAATAAACAGAGCAGTTCAACGTCATCATCTTCATCGTATTCTTCATCAGCATTCCAATCTTCCCAAATCTGTTTTTTATCATCCACATCCATGTCTTTTATACCGGGCAACTGTTCTTCATTGTCTCTCATGGGTGAGTCGACAGTGTTGTAGAGCGGAGCCACCATTATCTTAAATCTTAAAACCAAATGAAATTAAGATTTAAAATGTTAGAACTTTGCCATCAAATAGCTTAAACTGAGGAACTGGAAGAACGCTGATTACCGTAGAGAAGTTCAAGGTAAATTTACATATAATTCTTTTTATCATTAGGACTGATCAAACAAACAACCACAAATTGAATTCAACTAGATGTCAAAGAGTCTAAAAAGAACAAACTTGAAGACAAATCGACTAAATTAAAACCACTTGGACACATGTTAACTTATGAAATCAGAAAGAAAAGAAAGGGAGAAATCGTTACCAGTAATGTCAATATGAAGCAAGAGGGATAACGGCAGATGGAGTAGAATGGGTGCCGGAGAAGGGATCCAGACGACTAGGGTTTTTGGTATCCTCGCCTAGATACTACAGATGTGGATACAATCATACAATCCCTTAAACCCTAGCAACCTGCAAAATATTTAAGAAATTCCCGTTTAGACCCTCATAAAGCCGTAAACATATTCGGGAGTGCAATACTTGTTTTATTTTAACACAAAAACTTCAAATTTTTGGATTAATGCCACAAAAACTATTATATACTATGTTTTAGTCTCAATTTTTTTCTTTATTTCTCATATGTCATTATATTTTCAATAAAAAATATAGTTTTGGATCGTTAGTCGGTCACCAACAAGTTATAATGACGTGTTGGTTTGGTTGATATGGCTTTTTTTTATCGGTTTGTATTTGACCCTAATATTTATGTTTGAGTTTGCATTTGGCCCAACATTTTGTTTGTTCCCCATTTGCCATTACTTTTTTGAATGAATTTTTTTTTCATTTTAGCCTTGCACAGTCACCAACAGATAATTTAAAATGTAAAAGCTTAAAATGAAAAGGGAAGAGGCACTAAAGGCAAGAGTCAAACTTGTGACTTCTCTTTGAGGGGTGGGGCGTATTAGCGGATGAGCCAATTGCTCTATTTGTTATCGCATACAAATCTATTAAGTTTGTGTCAAACCATCATAATTTGAATCAACAGATTAAATATTGTTATAGCAAGTATATTTATCAAAGTACAATGCCTTGATAGATATTAATTTGAAAGTACATGTTGTAATAAGAAAATATGAAAATGCAATGCTATAATAAGGAAAAAAAAGAATGTTTAAGGTTATTTCTTGCATTTAACCCTCAAATACCCTACATAATGGCATCTCATTTCTTTGGTTTTCAAAAAATATGTCATTAGAAATAGCCAATTTTTTCTTAGATAAGTTAAGATTGAATTAACAAATTTGACTGGTTCAAAGATTAGCATGTCATATTGTTTATTAGATCTCTCAGATTCAATACTTATACTAGGTCTTTTCCCTTTATACTAAAATGCATATATACACATTAAATACAATAAGCACTGATAATACCCCCAAAAAAAGTCATTAGTTTACTAGCTAACACGCCCCTCCCCTCAAGAAGAAGTCATAGTTTCGACTCTTGCTTTCATATTTTCCTTTTCCATTTTAAGTTATTACGTTTTAAAATATTTGTTGGTGATTGGCCAATGGATAAAATGAAATTTTTTCTAAAAACTAATGGCAAATGGAGAACAAAAAATATGTGGCTAAATACAAACTCATACATAAATGTTGGGGCTAAATGCAAACTGATAAAAGTATTTCATGTAAGTCAAACTTACACGTCATCATTACATATTAGTGACTGACCAAGGGCCCAAAAATGAAAATTTTCCAAAATACAATGAAAATAAGGAACAAAAGAAAATTGAGCCTAAAATGGAATAAGGTTGTATATATAATGGCTTTTATGGCATTAACCCTAGATTTTTTTTGGTGTTTTGGTTCGCAAAATATTTTTACAAAAAATAAAATACATTAAAGAAATTAGAATATAAAGGAATTGAAATTTGAAAAAATTGAGATTTATTATGTGTTTCGTTGACATGTATAACTTTTTATTACTTTTAATAAAAAATGATAAAATCTATATTAATTAAACTTGTACCTACTCAAACATATATGATCTTGTTGGTGTGGGCTTAGGCGAGTGGGTGTGGGGTGGGTGTGGGTGTGGGTGTGTGGTGTAGGAGTAGGGTGGGTGATGTCGACATCAACATCTTCATGTGCTTGGTGGCATGGCATATACGTGTGTAGTGTGGATGTAGATGTTGTGTAAGGTGTTAGGGTGGGATAAGGATAGGGTGGGGTGAGTATAGGAGTATGATAGAGTAAGGGGTGGGGTATGGGTGTGGTTGTAGGTGTAGGTGAATGTGTAGACGTATGCATAGGCATGTGAGTGTAGGGTAAGATGGACGAATGGATAGGTATATATATGGGTGTAATGGAGGTGGGGGTGTGTATTGTTAGATTAAGGTGTCTAAGTCAATAACTAAATTGATATATTCTTGACAAAGAAGCAAAGTCTGTGTGGGTTGCCCTTATAACATATAACTGAATAGAATGACTTTTGGGGAAAGAGGATCATTTGTTAATTTATTATATGATTAATATATTAATTAGAAATAGTTATAATTAATTAGGAATTAATCAAAAATTAATTGGAATTAGTTTTGGGTTAATTAGAATTAATTGGAAGTGCATGGACTAAGTTGTAATTGTTCAATAGTTAAGCAAAGTTGGCTTTCTAGAACCCTCTTAGCATGGCCGGTTTTGGCTATGTGTTTTAGGGTTTCAAGATTAATCATATTGGATAATTACCTAATTCAAGATATTATTATTATATTTAAATTGGGTAGAAGCCATTAGAGACATTCAAGCTTTTGGTGCTTGCTTTCCAAGGAATTCAAAGGGAGATTTTATTGATTAATTGATATATTAATCAAAATGTATGTAACTCTAATCCTTCTTGTAATTTCGATTAAAGTAGGGTTTCCTAGGGTTTATTGATATTCATAATTTATAGCTATCAATAGAGAAAACATAGATCATTTTCTAGGTTGCATGTGAACTTAAGGGTTTAAGTGTTTTTCCGCCACATGAATTTTTTTATAACCTAGAAAACCCATCAGATATGGGGTAGGAATGTAGGATGGGGTGGTCGTAAGCATGTGGGGGTGGGGTGGGGAGGGCTTTGATGTCGCCGTCCAGCTTGATTGGCGTGGGAGTGTGCTTGTACCTATAGGTGGGTGTGGGGTGGGGTGAGTATTGGTGTGGGTGTAAGGGCATGGGGGTATGTGTATGTGTGGGTAGGTAGGTATGGGGTGGTGTTGGGTGTGTGGGTTGTAGGGATGAGTCGGGTGGATGGGGTAAACGTGGGCTTGTGTATGTGTGGGTGAGGTGGATGTATGGGTGGGGTGGATAGGTAGGTAGGTAGGTGTGTGGATGGATAGGGTGTGGGAGAAATGATGATAATATGTTTTTGATTTTATGAATCGTGTAGGAAATAAAGAGGAGATGGGAACGCATTTGTGTGTTTACAATAAAACATAAGGAATGGAGTCTAAAATTTTTACCTTTAGCCAAAGAATGACCAATTCCTTCGAGTACGGAATTTATTGGAATCTAAAAAATTCTAATTGCTTTGATTTTGTCAACCAAACGCAAATTTTGTCGGATCTTATATTCCATTCCTCCAAATTCTTTCGAAATCGGTGAGCAAAACACGCCCTCAAGGTATGTAAGACCATGTATTGAAACTATTTATTAACTTGCTAACTTTTAAGATTGAGATGTACACCCTTATCATCGGGTGCGGTGGGTATGGGACCACCACGTCTTCATTTTTTCCTCTTACACAGTGAGAATTCACCACATCTCACCCCACTTTTTATTTTTCTTTGGTGCAACCTTCACTTATATTGCACAAGAGATTTTAACATTAAAAGTGATAAGTAGTGAGAGGTGATCATTTCCTACATGAAATAAGAATGAGGGGAAAATCATGGAAATTGATGTAGCATTGAGGTGATAAAAAAGAGAAAAGCATGGTGAAACCACAGTAAGTTAAAAGAAATATTTAGCAATCGAAATGACTCTTTAAAACTGTTTTACCTAGCTACTATTAATGAGTTTTCAAGAAATAATTCTATAACTTCTTGAGAATGACTTATACCTTCTTGTATAAAATAACAAAAACACAACTCATTTATTTTAAGCTACAATGCTACTCCATGTTCTACTCCCGGTTCTCACTCCGTCTTCTACACTTGGTTCTCTCATTTGCTTCCAAATATTTGTCATCCCAAGTTAAATTAGTTCATGGGTCCTGTTTTCTCTTTAATATCACATCTTTTAGTTTTTGATTGTTGATCGTTAATTTTTTATTTTGATTTTTACATAGTGTTCAGTTCAGGATTTTTTTTTCTTTACATATCTTTTCTTTCAAGGGTTGGTTTTTACACAAGTAAGGTTTTCTCTTCAATTTCTCTTTTCCTGAATTTTTGAATTTTGTTTGAGGTTTGAAAAAATTAATCCATTAAAAATAAATTGTTTTTCATGCTATGAGATCGATACAAGAATTTAAAACTATGGTGTTTTATCATCAATGTGGTGCCTAAAAGTAATATATAAACATGCTTTTTTTTTTATCAAACACGGCCTTATAGTTATAGGTAATCACAACCGAATGGACAACAAAGACTCAAAGAGCTCAACGCCATGATTAGCCTCTAAAAAGTAAAAACAAACTTATAAATATGGAGAAAATGATAAGCAACAAACGAGTCTTTCCTTTCAAACCAAGTTATGGAAGTGTTCTTACAAACTAGAAACCAAAAACAAATTTATGTCAAAATGATACAAAATTGTGTCATAAATAAAATTGAGAATCACCTTCCGTGCATCACTAAATTTCTATGTAGATACAATCTCGAAATTCTGGTAAATGGTAGAACCCTTAAAAACTTTTTGTGGCAATCACATTTCCCAACACCTTCGTGTTTCAAATTGTCCAAACTGCCCTTCTCAACTTTCTGAGGGCTTTCAGGAGAATGAGTGGCATTCCTTGTAAATAATGCAATGAAGAACCCCTCTTTATCCTCCACAGGATCAGTTCGAAGTAGATGTTGTGCTGAAAATTACAGAGATGTGTTATATCATTATATGCAAGTCTTAACTTTTTACAAATTTGTCCTCATTTATATTAAAAAATAAAAAAAATAAAAGAACATGGCCTTACATCCTTCAACAACTGGCAGACCTCTGCGGGCCCACTGTGGAAATGGAGTTGCCAGGTGGAAACCCAAAGATGCAGCAAAAGGCAACACTGATTTTATCACATCTTCATTCTCAATTTGGTGAACAGAACATGTGCTGTAGACTACTCTCTCAACTCCTGGAACTAAACAAATAAAAAAATATATTACAAAACCAAAAGGGTATTTTGGTCTTTTCAATACAACAAAAAGGCAGAATTCTTGAATTCCAACTTACAAGACAATGCATGAATTATTGCCTTCTCCTGGAAAGCAGCAAGTTTGAGAAGCCGGCCCACATCACCATCATCACCTTCCCCAACATAAAAAACATATAAATTTAATCAAAAAAATAATAAATTAAAGCATAAGATATATTTTTAGCAATTTACCTGAGGTATGTGATGGAAGCAGATAATCTAATCTATCAGCAACTGTTCCGGATCCAGAACATGAAGGGTCTAACAATATAGCACGAACCTAAAAGCAGCCAATAAAAATCAGATAATCTAAAAATAGAAAGTCAGATTTTCAAATCATTCTCAAAGTAAGTAAAAACTTACCTTGGAATACAATTCATCTTCAGGATTCAAGTTCAAGAAATTCTCGTGCAAAACTTCCACATCTATAAATCATGTCAAGTCTATTTTTCTCAAATATTATTAAAACATTTATTTATTTATCCATACAGCAGTTAGTGAAAAAAAAAAAAAAAAAAAAGTGTTAAGGATACTGGTGGCCCCCGCCAAGTTTGTGGTGTGTTCCAACCTCTTAACTCTATCTTTATTAAGTTCACAAGCAATAATTTTTCCTTCACCTTTCATAACTGCAGCAAGGTGTACAGTTTTATTT
The DNA here is from genome assembly GCF_052849685.1 of Lactuca virosa. Lineage (NCBI taxonomy): Eukaryota > Viridiplantae > Streptophyta > Magnoliopsida > Asterales > Asteraceae > Lactuca > Lactuca virosa. The sequence goes on along the minus strand of NC_136430.1, from coordinate 244,283,590 downwards.
CCAGGAGCTGCACATGCATCGATAACCTTAAAAAGAACAAAAAAAAAAAAAAAAAAGTCAACATTTACATTTCAATCAAATTAAAAACAAAAACCCAAAATAGCCCTAGAAAACAGTCATTAATTACATATATAACCAAAGATTAACGAACCTCCCACCCTGGTTTAGGCCCAAGGGCAACTGCCACCATGGAGCTTGCCTTACCCTAAATAAAAACAAGAAATTATATTTAATGTAATTATGGATTGAAAAAGATAATGAAATAAAATAAACCACAATGAAAAAAATTACTAAATCTTACTTGCATAAATACACTCCCATTTATGACCAAAGGATGATTGTGCAAATCAGTACCTGGTGGAAGCACTAATAAATCAGGAATCATGTCATCCTTCTCCACCTGTAAAGATTATTATAAGGAACAAAAATAACTAAAATCCGAAAAATAAAAAAAGATAAATTAAATAGGGTACCATAAATATGTTACCATATTATCTTTGCTTAATTCAGACACAGCAGTTTCAACATCCAATTTCAGAGTATTGACACGAACATAGCGAGGTTTTTTAACATCTGCTACATAAATGATAAATCATAGATCTCGTTTAATAAATATAGTTGTGTAAATTATAAATAATGAAGTGGATTGTTATTAGTAGAACAAACCAGGAATCTTATATTGGGACATTAAATCTTCTATACGTTTTGCTCCCTTCTTCACTAAGATCTTTGCAAGAGCTGATTGTAGTTGACTTTTCCTCAAAATAAGGTACTTTTCTGGATCTCCTGTTAGAGATGAATCCTATGAAAAAATGTTAAAATTATGTATATAATTAATTTAAAGAAATTATTATATAATGTGGCATCCAAGAAAGTGAAGGTACCTGTCCGAAAAGAATGTCATAGGTGATTATGTACATCAATTCCACTTGCCTCTATTACAAAACGAATAACAGAAGCAATAAATTTCAAATAAATAGTAACAAGACATTAAAAAAAATAACATTCAAATTCAAATATATATATGGTCACTATGGAATGAAGATCAGGTATCAAATATGTTTTTTGAGGTATTACTTACCTTCCATTTGCTGTTTAATACATTAGCAATCTCCAATACATCCTTGATGATTGGAAGATCTGTGGATAGAGAAACAAGAGATGAAATCAATATGAAATTAGACCAATCATGAAACAACTAGTGTTTTTTGCAATGTCTGGAAACCAATTTCGTTTCGATTTCTAATTTGGAACTTTCCCTTAGTGTTAAATTGTTAATTGAAAAATATGGAAACTAACTTCGTTTTGATTTCTAATGTTTATGAACACTAGCAATATTTTGGGTTTAGCAGATTAAAACAAGTAATGAAAGCAGTGTAGAAAAGCTATTTCCATTTGCATAAACGATCAATTAGCATAAACTTAACTTTGTTGTCCGACGATATACATTCACAAACACAAGACTTTTTCTTTTTTATCGTTTGAGGCAAAATAGAAAATAGAATTCAATTATAAGTGCTTAAGAGAAGAGAGCAGATTGAAACTCACATTTTAGGGTTTGGCAGACTAAAGCAAATGTGGCTTTCTTGTTCCTTATGGAGGGACTATAAACGAGGGTTTTAATGGAACCAACGGCTCTACGATTAGCGTCTCCTTGCAATACGCTTTTCAAGACCTTAGCCGCCTCTCGGCGTGCGAAGTATGAAGAACGCTCGATGTTAGTCAGCCGCCGGCTCTTAGGCTCCTTCGCCGCCGGTTTTACAGGGTCCATCACCTTCTTATATACCATGGGTTCACTTCACTCTTCTAGCACAGGAAGGAGACTGGTGTTGAAACCTGAGAAATAATGCTTCCCTTCGGTGTCGGATTGTTTTTAGGTTCACAGTGTTGAGCTGAAAAGGAATGGACAAAACTGCAAAGATAGTCCCTTTGTTTTGTTGATTTCTTTGGATATAGTCCAATGATTTTTGAAATTACATATATGGTCCTTAGCCTAGTTAAATTGCAGTCCCTATCAAACTTTAAATGACTATCTTACCCTTTAAATATATATATATTTTTTAATTTTTATTTTTTACATAATGATTTTTATGATAATTTAATGAAAAAGAGACCCAACCATACATTTTTCAATTTGCACGATAATCAATTCATCAAAGACATCGTCAGCCACCATCTGTTCCCACAGAGGCCACCAGCAATTTCACCATCTTCGACGACCACCTACAACATAATATTGATCTTGTAATCTAAAAGTATTATAGGAATGTCAAATGAATTTCTCTCCTTAGCATTTTAACAAACGCTTGTGGCCTAAACATAATGGTACTTCATTTCCATTTCCAAGGCTTCTTTTAGATTAACCAAAATAATTTAATTTTATTTCAGGTAAGCAACCAATGATTAAGATGCTCAAGCAAAAGAGCGATAAAGAACAATGAATTAAAATCGATAAGTTTGAAATTTTAGAAAGGTATTTACACTTGGTAGAAGTTGAAAATGGTGTTGAAAATAATTACTATGTATCAATGTTAAGAATAAATTATTCACAAGAATAAGATATTTTTTATAACTAAATCAAATCGTCTAACTGTAATTAATCTTTACTATATATCAAATAACATAATTGAGACATTTCCCATAACTAAATCAAACCGACTAACGTAAATAACTTGTCTAATTCTTTATTACAATTTTATTACGATAGAAAATCAATCAAAATATATCTCAAGTAAATCATGCATGTAAATAAACACCGCATTCAACTTTTTAAATGGATTTCCCTCATAGGTATTTTAAGCAGTTTTCATAATAACAATTTGTCTACATAACGCCACCTTCTTTTCCGCAACAAGTCAACCTCCAAAACAGCCATCTTATATATATCATAAGCTTTTAGATCACAAAATGATGATGGCGATGAACAGACATGGAAAAAAGCAAAAGGTTTTAATGTTCCCATGGTTAGGTCATGGTCACGTTTCTCCTTTCCTAGAACCGGCTGAGAAATTTAACAACACAAACCTCTTCAACATCTACCATTGCTCAACTCCGCCTAACCTCGATTAGGCCATGATTAAGCTACTTGATATAATGTAAATGTTATCTACGGTTAGATGGTTTGATTTAATTATGAAAAATATCTTAAGTTATTTGATATTTTCTTACAATTATTTTGATCTTGTGAATAATTTATTCTTAACGTTGATACACATACACCTATAAGTACATGATCACCCATACCCCTTCACCTGCACTTACATCCACACCCACATCCATATCCAAACACTCATCACCCCTACATCCACACCAATAAGCATGCATACGCCCCCATCGACCCCCACCCCCACACGCACATCCATCCCACCCGCCTCACTCCACCTATACATACACGATAATATTGATGCCCACCTCTACATCCAACCCTAACTCACCCCTACACTTACACCCATCAACCTCTATACCCACCCTACCCCCCACACGTATACCCACACACATGTATTAAGACATTCACACACACATATATTTCATATCCTTTCTTTAACTCGTCAAATATGCACCCAACTCCGGACGAAGTGACCCTAGACCTAGCCCCAAAGCTATATATCAATTAATTGTTTTTTTATCAAATGCAATTAAATCTTTTCGATTTGTAAAGCTTCCTTTTCTTATCATATATTAAGTGCAAATTCAACAAAAAAACAACATAATGTTTGAGTGAGTAAGAGCTTAATAAATGAAATTTTAATTAAATAAAAGTTCTATCATTTTTATTAAAAATGATACTAATTTACAAAAAATTAATAAAAATGTATTTTAATTATACTACATAATTTACTTTCCAATTCCTTTGATAAATTCCAATTCCACAAATTCTACTACCTCCATAATATTCCACAAACCAAACTCCCCCTTAGTATAACAATTTCTAAAACCATTACTTAATTTTAGGATCAAATTAAGCAAGAGCCATGGTGAATGCTCTTGCCTTTTAAAAACTAATCTTAAATTTTAGATGTTATTTACTTAAAAAAAGCAAAACATCTTTAGATGATCTTTTAAATTGTTCAATCAAAAGTTTTGTAGGCTTCTCAACACCTCACATACTTCAGACTACAAACAAGCTCCTTAGATATCAATCAACAACTTTTGTTAATGATCACAACAAAATCAGTGTAAAAAGGAATCCTAACAATTATGAAATTTTATATTTGCACCAAAATGAGTCTCAATCTCAGGCCAAAAACAGTATAACATTTTCAATCAGTGTCACATGTCCTGCTTATCAAACACAACCTAACTACTCAGACCCTACAATCCATGAGAAGCATAAGCACCATTAAATGTAAGAACACAATCAGTTTTTGCACAAAAAGATGGTTTCTAAGATCCAGTCAGTCAGCATTTTGCCATACCTGCAGATTTATTAAATTCATCATTTTTACAGAAAATACAAGCACATTAAAACCTCAAAATGACTGTTTTCTACAAAAAAGTAATACTAAATACAATACAAAAGAAACTTCAATAAACATTTGAAAGATGTAGCAAATTACCACTTCATATAAAAACAAGCATGCCTCATTTAGAAATAGGAACAGGTATTCTCTTCACTCCTTCAGCTTCAAGAAAGTGACTCAAATTCTTGTCTTCCAAATGTTTCTGAAAAGATGGATTACAAAAATAAAAACTAGGGCTAATGGCATGCTTCAAATTACTTGCTATGAATATAAATACAATCTTGCATAAATTTCTGTTGTAGATGTAGGAAGAGCCATGTTTGATCCAGAAACTCGGATTATTACTTCTTCCTGGAGTGTTCATTGATTCATATCAAACTAGATATAGCCAGAAATACGATGAAATTGACTAAACGAATTTCCCCAAAGTGTATACACCCTAGGTCAAACGAAGATCAATTTTACAATGATGGCATTAAACTTGTGTTTCATTTTGGATATTGTTGATTTATATAGGTAAATGATGATAGGAAACAGATTAACATGAGCTTACAGATAAACAATCCCTGTACTTGTCCCACTCGGAAACACATTCTTCTTTATCCCAATGTCCCTTCAAGAACTTGTCAGAATACCACCTGTAATGTATACACATGAAAATACAGATGTTAATGATGGTTTTTCATAATGAAACCCATATATACAAAAATCGAATTTATCGTAGACTCACTTGTTGAAGCAATTATTATACGCAGCTCTGAGATCGGCACAAGGAGAAGTCGTCGTTGAAGAAGATGAATTCCGCTTGTCCCTTATGAATCCCATGTAAAGCCTTTCGATGATCAAATCGGAGAGAATAGAATGGAAAAACAAATTGGGGGCCCAACATATATGGCCAAGGGACGGCGGGTGTGGAGGCGGTTTGGGGGAGAAAATTCAGGCGCATTGCTTCATTGCTCGATTTGGTATTTTGGTGTTCGAAGGGTATTATTATTTTTTTGTTAGATATGTACATTATACATATAAAAATACGTTTTTTTAAATTTAATCACTACATTATATATCATGAAAGTCATCTACTTTTAGAGAAAGCTTGTATATATTATATATTTTCGTTGTTAAAAATGACATAACATGAAATAACATTGTGTTTTCTTAACATGACTTCTCATGACAATGAAATAACATCTTGTTTTCTTACCAGGTTATATACATATTATATAAACTAGAAAGGTTACCCCCGCTACGCGGGGGCCAGAAGCTTTAAATGTTGTTTCCGAATTGATAAATATGACAGACATAGAAAGTGCAAGGATGAAAAGTCCGGGCTTTGCCCCGGACAAAAAATATAAAAGTTTTGACTGCAAGGACCAGAAGTGTGAAAATGGCTAAAGAATTAAAGGGGTAAGAATTAGCAACTTTTTAGAAAAGGGATCAAAGTTGTCAAACCGTTAAAGTTTTGTGGCCAAACTTTAAATATTAAAAGGTTCCAAAAAAGTGTAAAAATATTGATTGCAATGACCAAAAGTATCAAAATGGGTAAAGAATAATGACCAAAGTTGCCAAAAAACATTCAAATTTAGTTTTCCTAACTTCCAACAATAATACAGGGACCAATTCTGCCAAAAAATGGAAAGTTGAATGGAACACAAACAAAAGGACATGAATAAATTAATTAAAGAAGTACAGGAACCGTATATGTAAATCAAGGGACCAAACTTGGATAAAGTATCTCAAGTTTACTATTCCTTTCTTCCACAACTTTAATATATATATATATAATAATAATAGGCCTTTCAAAAAGCTAGATATGAGTTTAAATACATATCATGTCATATAGGTTATTAAGAAACGATTTTGAACTGAAAATTAGAGATTAAAGTTATTGCAGTGGATTTTTTTTTTAAATATGATTTTTATTGACCAAAAAAAATAAAGTTGTTAGACCACAAAAAAAGGTACCAAAATATAACAATTTTTATTTATGTATATCGCCTTATATTATTATTTATTACATCTTATTATTTTTTAAAACTTTGAATTAAATTGATTCATCAATGTACATATATTTGTTTTTATAATAGAAACATGCAACATTTTAATTATAACAAGTTAGTTAAATTAGTAAAAGTACAACATTATTACATAAACTTAATGAAAAATAAAAGTTCGATAAACAGTCAAACACGTATGTAACCAATATCATGTCATCACATAACCTGGTCCCCCGATTATAAAATTATATATTGTAGCAATCCACCAAAAGTGATTACATATACAACACTAATTTAGGATAAAGGAAAGCAATAAGTGACATACATCAATTTATACTAAAATAAAATCCATTTTTCCAATAAAAGAAAAGCTCACACACATGACACAAGAAAAAAATAAAAGTCAGAAAAATAAAATAAAATATTCTAGAAACTGCCACAAGAGAAGACAAGTTTTATACTTGTCAACCTGGGCAAACCAAAACACACAGACAGACATACAGACGGCATTTTACTTTACTACCCCCAGTCCCCAGCCCTAATACTTTCAATCCCCTCCAGTCCCTCTCACTCACTTGGGGTTTTTAGTGATTATACACTACTACTGTACAATTACACTTACATTATTATCTTATCTTATTTTTTACTAAAATCTACACCAACCAATGCCACCCATTTACTTAATACTACTGCCCTCAAAAAGATAAATTTGAGGGGCAGTAGAGTTGGGTGGGTTACACTGGATTTGGTAGAATCAGTTCATGGAAAGGGGCAGAGGAGGGCTTTTAATTGGCTGCCAAATGGGAGGGGATGGGGGTTGGGTTGGGTTGGGTTGCCATTAATGGGGGGCAACAGCAACCTGATTGATTATAACACACAACAATAAGTTATGCCTTTTAATCCCATAGCGCTATTAATTATGGATACATTACATCACCCGCTGATGTGATCATCTGTATGTCGCTTTCTTCTGCTGTCCCTTTTGTTGTATAATCCATCTTCAGTTCCCCAGCTGTTTGTTGTCACATTTAATAAACACACCATGTTATCAAGGGCCCGTTTCCGTTCCTTGTATTGTGTTTGGCATGCATTGGATTGTGACTGCGACCGATGTCAATAGGACACAAATTGTAATTTTTTTTTTATAAAGGTGGGCTCTCAATCTCTCGTTTGTGAAAAAAAAGACATAAATGCCCTCCTCATCCTCATAATTATCAGAAATAGCCCTAGAAAGTTTGTCCAGTCCCATCCAATATTGTACCGTGTAACAAACGCAGCCATAAGGCTGCGCTTGTTGCATGAGCATGGGATGGGACTCGACAGCCTTTCTAGGGCTATCTATGATAATTATTAGGACGAGGAGGGCATTTATGTCTTTTTTTTCAGAAACGAGAGATCGAGAGCCCACCTTTATAAAAAAAAATTACAATTTGTGTCCTATTGACATCGGTCGCAGTCACAATCCAATGCATGCCAAACACAATACAAGGCCACACTCCTTTTGGAAATAAAAATAAAGAATTTAAGTTTTTAATTATAAAGTAGGAAATTGCTAACCATATAATGAATCACTGGATGCACTCCGCATGAGATCTAGTCAAAGTTAAACAAGAATTAGTAAGATACCAAAGTGTGAATTTTGTAAATTTTCAGAAAATGCAAGGGCCTTTCAGTCATTTTGCCCACATAAAAACTCACCAGGATTATCTCGCAGTGCTTTTACAGCATCAAAGTTCTTGTACGTGTAGCCCACAAAATTCAAGTCCTTGGGATTTAATTGCTGCTGTATAATAATATAATAGAATAGAATATAAGTATATTATAATAGAACAAAATATCTTTCAAACAAGCTTATCATGCATCACTAAAAGTTATACACACCTTCCTCGAGGGGCCTGAACTGGTTCTTCCAGAAGTTGGAGGATTCAACTGTTAAAAAAAAACAAGTTCACTTTTATCTATAGTTAAATTACTTTATACGTATAGATACATAGATAGATAGATAGATGGATACCTCATCAAATTTCATAAAATTTTGGGTGTCTAGCTCCCCATTGACTTCAGGTTTAAAGGCTGCCTCCATTTCATATAATTGATCCCACACAACATCCTTGAACCATGGGTGAGACTGAGAGAAAATGAATTTAAATTAAATAAGTTTTGTATAAAATCTAAATTAGGTTTTATATGACATTATGTGTAGCAATTAACATACCTTTATTTGGTCGGGCCCACCTGTCCCCAACCTATGTTCCACATCACAAAGCAACCTGTAAATGAGATCCTTTGCTTCTGGTGACAACATTGTGTCTTCTGGAAATCTAAGATGATTCCTCCAATGAACAATCTGTAATTCAACAGATAAAGGCAAAAATTTGTAACAAGTGGCTAAATCAATAACAAGGTGAAAGTACAAATGCTTTTTATGTATTTTGGAATAATATAACTGAAAAAAAAAAAAAGTAATCAGTTGCAACATGTTATACCTTCCTACATGTAGTTATTGGATCATCAGAGTAAAATGGAGGATATCCAACAAGCATCTCATACATTATTGCACCTAATGACCACCTGCATTAATAGTAATACTTAAACAGTCATGTAATAAAAGAAAATGACAAAAATATCCTCAGCAACTAGTAAGTAAGTAATACAACACTAACCAGTCACACTCCATTCCATATCCTTTCTTCAACAACACTTCAGGGGCAATATAGTCCGGTGTCCCCACTGTTGAAAATGCCTTCTCTCACATAAAAAACCAAAAAGATCAAATTAATTAATCATCTAAAACAAACAATAATAACCTTCAATAACTCATAAAACAGTAACACACCAGTTTTCTTCTGTTCATCTGCCAATGTTGAAGCTGTTCATGAGCACTCTTCCATCTATGTCCATTCACAGCATCAGGAAAACCATCAATATCCATTGGTTCTCTTATATTTTCATCACTCATGGCTTCATTTTCATTCAATGTAGACAATGTCCTACAATCAAGAGGCTTACACAGCCCAAAATCTGAAAGCTTCATGTGTCCGTTTTTGTCTAGAAGAAGGTTGTCTGGTTTTATATCTCTGAACAACAAACAAAAAACTCACATCAAACATCTTATCTTAATACTTAATATTAATAACAACAATAAAAAAAAATATCAACATTATCTTTATACGAACCTGTGAATGTAGTTATGTTTGTGAATGGACTCTATTGCCATGACACTTTGAGCTATGTAAAACTTAGCGACATTTTCTTTCAGTGTGTCTTCTCTCATTAATAAAGTCATCATGTCACCTCCAGGAAGATATTCCATAATCAGATACAAATACTCAGTGTCTTGAAATGAGTAATATAATTTGACTATGCAGTGACTTGCCACTTCAGCAAGCAGGTTTCTCTCAGCCCTTACATGTTCCACCTGTTGAGGGTAGATTTGTAAAAAGTTAGGACTTAATAGGGAAAGTATGTTTTCCTCACTTTTTGTATCAAGTCAAAAAGAAACACTTCCCATTAAGTTCATTAAAGACATATATATATATACCTGTCCTCTAACAAGCATTTCTGATTTCTTCAGTTTTTTCATTGCATAGATGTTGCCAGATTTTTTCTCGCGACATAATCGTACCTGTAATGAAAGATAGATAAAAGAGATAAAGGAATTGCAGACAATAAGAAGAGAAATACAGATTAAGGAATTGTGATTGATGATATGAGTATTACCTCGCCAAAAGCTCCTCTCCCGATGATTGTCAAAAGTTCAAAATCATCAACACATATTTTGTTCCTTTTAAGTCGCATGAACTCTGTCTCCTTTCTCTCTAAATCCTTAATCAGATTAATCTGTTCTTCTTTAGGCACGTCTGAAGAAGCCAACTTCCTCTCTAAGATCCATCGCCTGCAATGGAAAAGTGCATGTCAAAGTTGATATGATTGTCTCTCAAAACTCTAAAATGATGTTTGTGATGCCAATTAAGTATCGTACTAGCATTTACAAACAATAATCAGCCTAATAAAGTAAGTTCAAATCGAGAATTGAAGAACACAACTAAATCAATGGCATGCATCGACCCAACAACTAAATGAAACTCCAATCTAATCAATTCAGTTACTTAATACAGATGAAGTAAACTGGATTCAATTCCCACCGGTTTTTCAGCAACCAAGCGTAGATCTCAGAGCATAATAAATGCAGGAGACAAGACTGTACTAAACCTAGCCTCAGAGAGAACCCCAAAGTACTCCGATTCGAGATTCGCCAATTAAAACATAAAATGAAAAACAAATGCAGGACACGGGAATCCCATGGAGTGAGTAAGAATCACGGTTTCAATTCACACAATTTGCTTTTATGAATACCTTTCTTTGCGTTCCTGAATGTTCTTCATCTGGGTTTTGTAGTGATTCTCTATGAATTGCTTAGCAGCAGCCACTTTCTCCATGGTCAAGCTTGACCCCAGAATCTCATCGTCTCCCCCTTTCACCCCCTCCTCCATTTTTCACACAGTTAATCTGAATCTAGGGGTTTTTTATATATAATTATATGGAAATAAGAAGATTAGAGGTAAAATGGAAACCTCCGGAGCCCCTTTCTGGTTTACCTCATCAGCATCAAGTCACCAAGTAACCTGTAGTATGTATGTGTATGTAATATGTATGTCGATGATGATAGGTAGGGTTTTAATCTGGTGTAAAGGGGTATATGAAAACCCCATAAACTAGATCGGCTATTTGTATGACAGCTGGGTTGATCTGTCCAATCTCGATATTGGGTTTCTCTTTCTTGTCTTCTTTGACGCCACATTATAAAACAGTCAAGTGCCACCATGTTTCTTTTCTTCTTTGAAATGGTCCATGCATAAAATACCAATGTAACAAAAAATGTGTTAATGTATTTATAATTTTTTTTTATCAAATTTGTGTCATATATAAGTTAAAACTTAAAAATATATCTTTATACCTTAATAAGCATTTAGCATGTTTTGCTGAATTTTAAGAGGTACAAGGCTTATTGCATTATTTACAACAATTTTATGCATTGAAGAAAAAAAATGTTATCCGGTCAACAACTGAATTTTAAGTGCTACAAGTGATAAAACATCAAGAACAATTCTATAATGCATAAACTCATTCTTATCCCTAAAATATATCAGAATCGGTCAAAATTTGACCGAGTATTCCTCATCTTCAGCCAACTGAATAAGTCTAACTCTGAATACATGTTATATAGCATCTTTCTCGCCCTCTTTCAACAATGAGTCTCCAAGAACCCTAGAATTAACTCCCAAAAACTCAGCCTTCCACTACCCGATGCGTCCCTTTGATATCCACCCTCTCAACATTTTCGCGTCATGAACCAAACCTCAACAACACCAACACCTTAATCTCTCCTCCCCTCGACCGTAAGAACCCTCACCACCATCCAACGTCACCCCCTCCGCCCCTGGGTTCTCCCTTCAGTGTGAATCACAAATCAGTCCAACGAACTCTCAACCCCTCATCTCCTCATCTCTGAGTCAATGTTGAACCCTGATATCTCGGCTGATATCTGTCGATTATGGACTGACATATCTTATACACGGCGTCAATCCCACAAACCATTCATCCCCAACACGAACCTTCTCCACTCTTCTCCTCCTCACTCATGAAGAACTGGGTTGCCACACACCCTTCAATCAACGACTACCTATTTCTTCTTCTCCCCCCACCCACCCCCAACCCTGCCACCACTACTCTTCTCCATGTTGGTGATGTGTGGATCTGGATCTAGATCTGCAAACCACCATCATCAATTTTTTTTTTCTAATTTAGGTTTTAACTTGGCTTGTGCGATAAGATGTTCATGGGAAAGCATGGTCAGGTTCATGTTCTTCTTTGCCTCCGTTCATCAGATTTTTGTCGAGTTTCATAAGTCTTCCCTCAATTTGGGTTAATGTGAAATAGAGCAAAGCTGTTAGTCTGTCACACAGTCTGGAATCTACTTATGGCGAACCGAGAAGAAGAATGTATGAAGGTGGGCCGGTGTATCGGTCTACTCGATCTTTTCTTTATTAGTTTTTTGTTCATATGTACTAAAATTTAGATAACTTGAAACAACCATCAACAATGGAGGTATATGTTTATTTGTTGATTTATCGTGTTGAATTGAAGTTGTTTTGTGTTACCTTTTCATTTTAACCTTTCTTTGACTATATGTGTGTGTGGAAAGATGTTGCGCCCTAAATCTTTCTCTCTATCTCGATTTTAATCCCTAAACTCACTATTGATCTTGATATTTTGCAGATAGCAGACAACCTACGATTTCAAGCCCTAAATTTCAACAGTGAACTTTTTTTTTTGTTTTTCTTCTATAATTTTAGAAGTTGCCACCGCGCATTCAAGGTAAGCCGTGATTTCAAGCCACAAACATCACTCTCGATCTCTATTTTAAGCCATAAACCACACTCTTTTTTTAGCAAAATTGACTTCAGAAGAAATCTTAAGAGCTCTCTGTATTTCTTATGTAGAAGTCATTTTCAGGAGAACATCCCTCTTACTTACTCATGATGCTACGAATGCTAAAAGTAGAAAGGTACTTCCTTACATTTCAAGAACTTCAACTAGGAATTATTGTATGGAAACAGGACCACATGGTCATCTTTATTTATGCATATGTTTTCGTATGGTGGTTAGAGCAAGTAGTTTCGCATTTCTTTTTTCATTTACCGTATTAATTTATGTTACCTCATCATCAATCATAAGATTTGAGAAGTTCTAACATTATAATGCCTACAAATCTCATTGTAGGTGATTGTTAAAGGTTTTTATATCAGGTGGTTTCATGGTGAAAGTATTTTGATCTCGAAAACCACTATATGAAATTATGCTTCGTTTTTTAGCCCTTAATCAATTTTTAGACTCATTATTATTTGGTTTCAAATTTTTTCATATTTTTGTTTTCAGAACATAAAATTTTGTAATTGATCACTGATGGTGGAATTTTTATTTCCAGGAAATGTTGTTTGAAATATGTTACAAACTATGGTTTTGATTATGTTTGCCTTCTCTTTGAAAAAATTGTCAAGAAATTTTTGTTTTTTGCAATCGTTTATGGTGGAATATTGATTTGCAAGAAAAATGAGATGAAGGTTAGTAAAACTTCTTTCCGTCTTTCATCTTCTTTATGCATTATTTTTTTTTAAATGATAGCATTGTACTTTTGTTTTTTCTCGATACTAGAGTTGGCAAAAAGGGAATTTGAGTATCTGAGGCAATAGGGTGAAGATGGGGAGTTATAACCAAAAGTGGTGAAAAGAGGAATGTCATTATACTTAATTGGGCTGAATAAATGAAACTCCTACTGGATTCTGTGGCTTGCTTCATCAGGGTGCATTTATATGATTGGTTAATTGTGTTAATTGACTGTCTTCACCTTATAGTCGGTGTCTTACTAGGGTGCTATTTTTTTAATTTAACCATTGTATTGCCCATCTTCTTGATGAATGGGTTTTCCTTCCTTAATGTAATTTGTCGCACTAAAAAAGTGAGTTGTTATTATGTAGAAAGAAATGTATATTTTTGTTTTAAACATTTGCTTCATCTGTCACATTTTAAGCTTGCTGATTGGTATATATTCATATGTTTGTTGTTGGTTACTTCCTAAATATATAATACATATTTTTTCAACATTTTTTTAAATGTTGACAAAACCTTTTTATACGTCATATTTAAGTTTAGTTATTCTTTGCATGGGACCAACTCTTTATTTTTCACTTGGGATAGTATTAATAAAGGTATGTAGGGAACCAAAGTTAGATATTATTAATATTCCTTATTTTTTATTTTTATTACAAAATATATAATATAATTATTATTTACTTTATCAAAAAAATATTATATTTAATTTTTAAGTGGGCATAGATTGTTAGGTTGATAAAATTATACATACATATATCATTTCAAAATGCTCATACGTTTTAAATAATGTCTAATACAAATTTACCTAACTAAATATGATCACTTTAAAGCATTATTACATAAGACAATGTTTAATGTATAGTGGCTTAAAATCATAACCACATTGAATCATGATGTAATGAATTCTAATGTAGTAAACTATTTGCGCAAAAACAATAATTGTCTTTACAACTAATTTCCGAAAGAAATTATTTGCACCCGCCGTTTGGCGTGGGTAAATGGCTAGTGCTTAAATATAAGTAGTAATATGTTAAAGTTATTAGAATTTATAAGTTTTGGAATAATTACATTGTAAGTGAACTAATTTGAAACAAATTGTGTATCTCCTTCTAAATTGAAGTTAAAATGATAAAATACACTAAATGTGAAATGGGTTTACATTGTACGCTTGTAGCATTTATGTGTATTAAAAATGCTTTTCGGAACAATATCTACAGTATTCTCGATAACTCACAAACTACTTTGACCAAAATCAAAGATATTTAGTACTTGGTCAATGTCCAAGCACCATGTGTCACATCAGCCCTAATTGAGCTTTTACCGCTCCCTCTCTCTTTGTTTTCATGTATTTTTGTTTGTGATTACTGTTTGGTTTTAAGACATGGAAGACTGTTGAGTAATTGATACATAAATTATTGATTTTTTATCCTATATTTTAATGAAATATTTGAAAAATAAAAATATAAATAAAATTGGTTGAAGTCGCCTCGTCTTCCATGGAACTTTAACGGTGTCCGAAATAAAATTGGTTATTTAAAGCTATGAAAAGGGATAATGACTTAAAAGGGTAATATATTTTTCGATTTGTACACATTTGGTCACTGAGTTTTATTTTCGTCCATATTTACCCCTTCAACTTGTTAAACTGTACACATTCAGTCCTTATGACCGGCTACTCCAGGTTATCCGGTAAAAATGACTTAATAGGGTATTTCTCACTTTGTACACATTTAGTCCTTAATATATCTTTTTTTGCAAAATAAGTCATTTTTGTTTTTGTACTAATTCAGTATTTATGAATAATTTCTTAAGGTTTTTCTCACGACATCTTACGTGATACAATCATTAATGAGGTGTATGAGGCTTTTGATGCTTATGTCCATTGTGATCTCGACTACTTGATTGTGTAGGTAATGTGTTCTGAACGTCATAAGTTCTTCATTCGATCTCAGATTTTAACGATCTTTTATATCCATGCGTTCGTATTTTAGTCTACTACAACTTTCGTTTAGATTACTCCCGTTAAAAAGTAATATATTTTTACTAACGATCTTTATACTCATACGCTTTTGTATGAACGCATATATGGATGTTTTTTTTATAAAATCATAAGTAAAAATATATTACATTTTAATGGGAGTAATCTTAACGAAAGTTGTTGTAAACTCAAAAAACGATTACATAGATATAAAAATCATTAAAATCTGATATCGTATGAAGAAGTTACGACGATCAGAACACAAGACCTATGCAACCAAGCAGTCGAGATCGCGATGGAGATAAGCATCAACAACCCCAAACACCTCATCAATGATTGTCCCACGTAAGATGTCGGAAGAAAAACCTAAAAAAAATAAGTCATAAGTACTGAATGAGTACAAAAACAAAAAAAAAACGTATTTTGAAAAAAAAAATATTAAGGACTAAATATGTACAAAAGTAATAATGACTAAATGTGTACAAAATGAAAAATATATTACCCTATTAAGTCATTTTTCCCGGCTAACCTGGATTAACCGGTCATAATGACTGAATGTGTACAGTTTAACAAGTTGAAGGGGAAAATGTGGATGAAAAAAAAACCCAGTGACCAAATATGTACAAATCAAAAAATATATTACCCTTTTAAGTCATTATCCCCTATGAAAATGATTGAACATTTGACCCTATAGGTTATCTTTCAAGTTCATAAAATCATTTTGGACACTTTTTTGAATCACAATCCTATATTTTAATGAACTATTTGAAAGACAAAAATATAAATAAAATTGGTTGAAGTTGTCTTGTCTTTCATAGAGTCTTTACCGTTGTCCGAAATAAAATTGGTTATTTGAAGCCATAAAAATGATTGAACCTTCGACCCTATGGGTTTTCTTTCAAGTTCATAAAATCATTTTGGACACTTTTTGAATCAAACCTTGAAATTTTTTCCATGTTTTCGGTTCCAAAATCTTTGTTGTAATTCTTCTTTTATCATGTTTGTCCCTAAGGTAAACGACATGCTCTCTTTTGGCGGTTATCGTCAAATTAACTTAATTGGGTGTATTTATAAAGTAATTGCTAAAGTGTTAGCCAACCGACTTAAAATGATTATCGGTTCAATGGTGGGGGAGGTCCAATCGGGTTTCATTATATATAGGAATATCCTTAATGGGCCCCTTATAAATTAATGAAGTCGCTTCTTAGTTAAGAAGGAATAACATGGACGTGTTATTATTGAATGTGCATTTCACTAAGGCTTTTGTTTCGGTGAATTGGAACTTGGAACTTCCTTGACTCCATAATGGAGCAATTGGGTTTCTCGACACTTTGGAGGGTTTGGATTTATGGTTGCTTGCAATCATCTAGACCATCGTTTCTAGTAAATGGTTCCCCGATTAGTGAAATCTCGATAAATAAAGGGGTTAGACAAGGAGATCTTTTGCCTCCCTTTTTTTCCTTATAGCAATGGAAGTTCTCAATGTGATCATGATTAAGGCGTGTGATATGTATGACATCTTCGTCTTTCATAACCAAAAAAAAATTCTTTACACTTGTGACAACCCGAAATTTCTATCTTGTAAAGCCATTCAATTCAATCAAAAGTCAGACTTGTTTCTGTTGACTTTTAGCTTTGTTAAGGGTCTGTTTGAGAGTTCTAAGCCTAGTATACTCAAGGATTGTGTGTTAGGAAGTATTAACTTAAGTTCATTGAGTTTAAATCGAGCCGGAACCACTTTCACAAGAAGTTCACGGCCGTAAACTAGGGTTCACGGCCGTGAACCCATGGTAGCCGTAAACTTCTCTTCATATGAAGGGTATTCTTCATTATTCCTTCATTATCCACATCTTCAAGTCAAGAACTTTCATTTCTCTCTCAAGTATCATCAAGGATATCCTCCTTGATCTTCAAAAGTGTAAGTGATTCTTCCATTCTTTCTTGATATCCTTCTTATTCAAGTGAAACCCTATGATTTCATCCATGAATTCATCTCTTTTGGGTTTAGATCTTCAAATCATCATCTTTTCACCAAGAACACACACTTGTTCTTGGAGCCTTGAACACCTTCAACACTACCATTAAGTAAGTATCATTTCCATATACTTGTTATCCATTAGGAGCTCTTAAAATTCCAAGAAACAAACACCTTTTAAGCATAATATAAGCATCATCTTCAAGAGTTCACGACCATGAACCCTTCATGTGGCCGTGAACCCTTCAAGTGATATTGTTAGGGCCGTAAACCCTTCTTAGTTCATGAGGTGGCCGTGAAACCTTCAACCCATGGCCGTAAACCCTTCATAGGATCAAGCCTAGGGCCGTAAACACTTCATGTGTGGCCGTGAACACTCTTTGGCCGTGAACACCCTTTCATACAATCATATGTGATTGTAACACTTCATTCCAAGTGTTTCCTAGTACCTAAGGTTGTTCCCATACATGATTAGTTGTTATATACACTAATTGTATGCCTATATATGTGATTATATGTCTAATAGGATCCAATTGTGCTTCGGGACTTCATTTGTGATCTCAAGCATCCTATATTTATCTTTCATTCGAATCACTCACTACATGTGACTTCATACCCATATAATCTATCTTTTAAATGTTTTAAATGCTTTTAGGGGGGATACAAGTATAACACAATGATATTGTGTTAATCATTTACATATGAAAACTACATTCAAAAGGATTTCTTATACTCAAACTTGTTGAAAACACTTTTAAAACTTTTATAAACTTCTTTTATATCAAATCACATTCATTTATCTATTTACGTATAAGTATGCTTTAATGGACTTAGGACTATTGCTAGATACATTGACTCCTGTTCCTTGTTTGGTTATAGGCTCGGGGTAGGATCACTAGTCCGAATGTCGGTTAAATCATAGTTATACTTATTAAATAGATATGTGAATATTAAACCCATTTTAAGGATTATACTTAACTTAGTTGCTTGGTAAGTAATTGAGTCTTTTCTATACATCAATAGCAGTTAAACAACAGTACTAGTAAACTACAATAGGTATAGATTAGGAAGTTACTACTTACTATTTCTAGAACAATGAAACTTACAAGAGTTAGTTCATACATGAGTCAGTTCAAACATACATTAACTAGAACAGGAAGGAACATACAATAACTAGAATAGAAAAGAACATACAATAACAAGAACAGAAAGGAACATACATTAACAAAAACAGAAAGGAACATACATCCTTTTACAAGAACAAGATAACATTAATGCGAAACCACTACTTCAGGGCTTAGAAATATACATGTTAGGTCGCGTTTTGTAACCAGAGTCTCCTGGAGGGAGAGCGGGCATTGTGTGTATAGATCTATACGGGACTGACAATCCCGCATCCCGACTGTTTGCTACAGTTTGACCGGCAGGCCAAGGGGTGAAAAATGTCACATTAGTTTCGACGCCAGCAGGTCGTCGTATTAAACACTCGTCAATCAATATGGTTATAACATCATCACATTTTAACCTTAATTAAACAAATTGGTTTTAAGGTAGTAGTGCTTCAATAGTTACTTATTATAACATTACTGTACACTGTCATTTTCCCATTACATTCATATAGTGATCTTCTCACATAAAATGTAATGTAAACTATTTTCTGGTAATAGTAGTCATATACTTGGGAAAACACTCACTTTTACAAAAAAACAAACAGACAGAACAGTCGGGTCTTGGTAGAAGACTACTCTCCATTTTAGTAGAAAATATAGGATTTTCTAGGAAGTATACAAACTTTAGATCAAACACTTACAAACATTTTCTTCAAACTTATACAAACATTTGACACTAAAATACTTATGAACTCACCAGCTTAAATGCTGATCTACTCTTTCAAAATAACTTGTATTCTCAGGTCACCAATAGACAGGTACAGATGACCAGGTTTTGAGAAGACGGAGCATGTTCAAGACTCGTCTTTTATTTTTGATTCATATTTTGGTGTCTTTCAAACTATACAGAACACACTTGTATTAAATTATATTATTAATGAAATGGATGATGTTGTTGCTTGTTTTACTATTGTGCATTGTTATGATACTGAACATGACGTCCTCCGCCTCCGAACGTTTCCGCCGTTCTGGTTTGGGGTGCGACAACACTTTCAAAAATCATAATATCTTTTATTGAGGAAATTCCCGATACATTAAAATATTTTGAGTACAAATGATTGTCTCAAATAATAAAATCCTAAGGATGTCATAATCGATACATAACATACGTTACAATGTAACGACCTAACAGTCCTAAATACCATTGCAGGTCTTCTCCTCATTCACTCAAAATCCTATTCAGGTCTTTAACAGTCTAAACACCGCTATATTTGATGCATATACAATGAGTGGGTTAAGGTGGGAAACCTGGTGAGATGCATAGGGACTTCAATCCCAAAATATTATTATGATAATATTTAGTAATTATCAAACTTGCAAAACTAACTGTTACCAGACAATATAGACATATCTCGAACTTGATTATCTATAAAACCTTATACTCATACATACTCCTCCCAATTGATTCTCACAGATCCTAGTCCACAATTATCAGGAAGAGTTATCTCACCTAGTAAATCGTTTAGAGTAAGGGTTTATGTCTTCTTAGGAATCAAGAATATATAGGTACGACCTAACATCCCCCTCTGGCATGTATCACAATATTGTCCACTTTGGGTCACTCGACACGAGGACTTCCTAGGGGGGGTCACCCATCCCGGTACTACTCTCGCCCAAGCACGCTTAACTGCAGAGTTATTATGGGATATGATGCCCTTATGTAACGCCCAGTTCCCAGTACGTATTTTATTACAAGTTTTTGCATATTTACACAGGGACTCGATGAGTTAGAGGCCCAACTCGTCGAGTAGATGCGAAGGATTGGACGCGGGTGAAAGAGTCTACTCGCCGAGTCGGAAGCCCCGACTCGACGAGTAGACCTGTTTGGATGAAACCCTAAATTTGAGGGTTTTCACCCTATTTAAACAACTTATAGGGTCTCCACTCCAGCCTCCATCACCCTCAGACTCTCTTCACGAAACCCTAATCGAATATTGAGTGTTCTTGAGCCTTTTGTGCCATTTGTGTGTCTTTGAAGCTTGAGAAGAAGGAGGAGGCTTGGGATATCAACAGAAAGCTAGTAGATCCAGATGTTTTGGCACATTTCCAGCTCATTTGAGGTATAAAGCTGACATCTTGACTATTCATTTCTTAGATCTCCATTTAGGGCTATTTTCTACCTTTTCTAAGTGTTAGTGAAGCCATACTCGAGATTGTGAGCATCCATGGAGTTGCACTTCAGATCTTGAACCTTTAAGGGTTCGCATGGCATAAAGGTGACAACTTTATGGCCATGGGAGTCCCATACACCTTGTAGACTTCATTTTAGGTCCTTATGAGCTAGTTAACCCATGCATGCACGTAAAGTTTGTAACTTTACGTGCTATATTGATCCTAGGAGGCCAGATCTATGTTCTGGATGCATTAAGCCCGACTGAAATTGACTTGGTGGACTTGGACTTTAGGGGACTCGACGAGTCGCTCATAGGACTCGGCGAGTGTGACAACCCGAACCTTTTTCCCGTTAAAGTTAGTCATTTTCTGTTTAATAAATTTCACATTTTATTTGTTCCTTCAAATTCTATGGTTTGGAAAGTCATTTAAGTTTGATATAATTAAATTTATATAAGAGTCAAAACCAAAATCGCGTGAAAAACTCGAGTTTGACTGGTGTTCACGGCTGTGAACCCGATCACGGCCGTAAACCGTTCACGGCTGGACCCCACCATCGACCATACCCCCAGCCTATATATACGAGACTCCCACCCTCATTTGAGCTTTTCTGACCACGAACACATTCCCTCTCTCTAAAAACCCCCACCCGAAAACACAAGAAAACTCAAGATTTCTCTTCATCTATCACTCTATCCGCCTTAGAACTCGTTGGGAAGCATCAAAACATCAGTTTTTCGTCAAAACAAGTGTTGTTGTTCTTGAGTTTACGGTCGTACACCCTTCAAATCTTCAAACCTTCAAGGGCCGCAACCTGTTTACGGTCGTACACCCTTCAAAAGTTCATAATCCCTTCAATAACACCGTTCACGGCCGTAAACCCTTCGAGAGGCTGTTCACGGCCGAGAACAGTTCACGACCGTAATCCCCTTCTTGGCCGCAAACCCTCCCTAAGTGGTGAACTTGGCTGAAAACCCGCTTTCTTCGATTCAATCGAGTCCCGGTAACATTCCTAAACCAAAAGCAAGTGTGTTTCCAACACTATAAATAATGGTTTCGCTAATAATATACATCTATGTTCTTAATTGTTATTAGGATTCTGTTAAGTGTCGCGTACACCAACAACCGAGGTTCTCCATTCACAGTTTCATGTCCGACACTTTCCGCAACTAACAGTGAGTTCATACCCCTATACTTTCACTGTTTTAACGTTTTCAGGGGGGAATACAAGCCAAACATAAACGATCTTGTGAAAACTATACAAAAGGATTTCATTACAATTAAAACTTATGCAATTAATACAACCATACGGTTTCCACATTTATAAAATATTTAGATATTTTATCCCTTTTGTAACATGCCGACCATAAGGGAGATTTACAACTTACAACTATAATTGCATAGTTTTCAGAAAAATACATGAACCGAATACTTAGTACACATGCAAACTATAATAGGTATAGTTTGGGATTTCAATACACAGTTTGATCATTTCAAGACTATACATTCTCTATCATATAAACTATGGAAGATATAGTTTATGGTATACATTACTACTTACTGGATACGAGAGTACCCTACTAAATAATTATTAAGTATAATTATTTTTGCTCTGCAAAGCAAACATACAGATTCAAGTAGAGAGAACGATACTAAACAACATGTAAAATAGTTAATACAGGATTGTGAGACACTACTTCAATTTGTACCCTTCGGAGTACTGAACTAAATCCTAACATAGTATAACCAGAGTCTCTTGGAGGGAGAGCGTGAGATTTGTGAATAGATCTATTCGGGACTGACAATCCCACACCTGAACTGCTAGCTACAGTTAGGCACGCATGCATGGGGTGACAAATGTCATATATCCGACACTTGAAGAACGTCGTAAAGGTCACTAGGTCATATCAAGCATGGTTATACGACTCACAATTGTATACACTAACCTTTTGTTTATGGGATTTCATTCTTCCTTTGTTTTATTTTAAGTAATAAAACTACCATACATACTGGTGATAGCCAGGGTTTTCAAACAGAATATACTATACATACTGGTGGCAGCCAGGTTTTTTCATACGAATCATACTATACAAGGGTTTTTGTACAGAATACATACATACTACAATTGGTAGTAACCAGACATACAAACTAACATTTTCCTATGCTACAACAGAATGTAGTAACGAACATTCATTGCTAAATTCTATAATAACTTAGTTTATGCATCTGGGTTGTGTAAAAAGAATACCCGGTAGACCGTGGGATGTGTGGTTTCCGCCTCATTTCTTGTTCCTTGTTTGGTTGTGGGCTTAGGGCAGATCCACACAATCAACTATCTGTTCGATATTGGTTTATACATAGCTAGTATGAACTAAGTGGTCATAGAAGGAATTGGTTTTAATCATACTTATACTAAAGAAAATATTGGATTTTCTTGAGAACATGCAAACATTTTTCAGATTTACAAACAGGTTTCACTACAAAAACATACTTATGAACTCACCAGCTTAATGCTGATACTCTTTCAAAACTGCTTGTATTCTTAGGAAATCAGTAGACAGGTACCTCCCGTAGTTTTTGAGAAGACGGAGCGTATAGAGTCACGTCTTTTACATTTTGTTATGTTTTTTATGTATATAAATATGACTCAAATAGATGTACATATTATAATTATTCAATGTAATGGTTGTGTTTACTTTGATTACTATGATGCAATTGTTGTGATACTATACATGACGTCCTCCACCCCCAAACGTTTCCGTCGTTCTGGTTTGGGGGTGTGACAGATTGGTATCAGAGCTATTGTTTATAGTGAACTAAGTATACCGAACCTTACATGGTATATAACTATAAACACTAAAGGGGCCGAAGTGCTCTGAAACTAAAATTATACTTTAAAAATACAAGTATTCTTACAAGAAGTATACAAGTATACATACATACAATAAGTTATAACTTAGTAAGAACTACATAAAAGTATTTAGGACGAGTTGGAAACTACGGTTAAACCTGAATAGTTATGTAGTCATATGTGGGGCCAATATAACCTGATCAACTATATTTGTCTGAGATATGACCAACACGTTTTTGGGAGTGACTGTGGTGTGCGACAAGTCTAAAACTCATCAAAACCTATACAAATAAAAAACAAAGTTAAAATACTATAGGAGTATTTTATGGTTCTATAACACTGCATAGAGTTATCACAAGTAGTTCTAATCCTCACAGATGAAAGGCTTGCAATTCTTTGCTTATGATAATAAACCTTTATTGTGGATCTCTGTTATCGCAGTAGAGTTTAGATTTAGCTTCCTCGAAGATATTCGATTCATGATCATATAGGAGGCTTATCGTCATTTTTCCCCTTGTATCTTCTTAGAGAAAAGATGCCTCCCAGAAAGAGACCCAACAAAAAGAGCAACGATCCTCCGCCGCCGCCACCTCCTCAGTTCGATCCTGTCATGTTCCAGGCGGCAGTTACAACCGTTGTGGCTGCTACAATGTCAAAAATGAATCCAGGCGACGCTGGCAGATCCTGTTATGTTTTTGATGTATATAAATATGACTCAAACAGATGTAGATATTATAATTATTCAATGTAATGGTTGTGTTTACTTTGATTACTATGATACAATTGTTGTGATAATATACATGACGTCCTCCACCCCCGAATGTTTCCGCCGTTCCGGTTTGGGGGTGTGACAGCGAGTCGGGTAATGGTTCCCCCGATCCTTTATGTTTCTGAGGAAACAGGTTGATTCTAGAAGAGGACTCAACAAGATGGACTTGAATATGGACTTGAAGATCGAAGAACTCGACGAGTTCAAGGATGAACTCGGCGAGTTCAAGGCGATGCCCCAATGTACATGAAGGAGAACTCGACGAGTCAAGGAAAGACTCGGTGAGTCAAGGACCAATGTTCCAACTTGCATGAGGAAGGACTCGATGAGTTCAAGGACGAACTCGGCGAGTCATTGACAAAAGGTCTCGATTCTGTATGAAGAAGAACTCGACGAGTTCTTGAAAGACTCGACGAGTAGGAGCGAAGTTCCAGGATGTTAGTGGATTATGGAACTCGACGAGTTGGTGGACCAACTCAGCGAGTTGAGTCAACCAGATGTTGACTTTGACCAGGGTGTTAACCTTGAATTTGACTTGACTTGAGTTGACCCTTGGAAGGGTTAAGAGTATGAAATGGTATTAAGGAAGGTTGTTATGTGTAGGAGTTTGAGAGGAGTTGATCCCAGCATCGAGGACAGTTCAGACATTTCACGACATTGAGGTGAGTTACCTTCTAGTAGCGGTGGGTCTACGGCCACAATTCCGGACCACTAGTAAGAGTTGTATGTTAGATGATTGACTTTGTGATAATTATCTAGGTTGCTACTACGTGATATGTTTTATGTGCTAGCCTGATATGATGATATGTGATAGTAGCAGTAGGGGGAATAGTCCCCGTGACAAGGTCGTAAGGGCCTGAGGGTAGGTCGGGCACCCCAGAATTGCCTGACAGGGTAGGTCAAGCACCCCAGAATTGCCTGACAGGGTAGGTCAAGCACCCCAGAACTGCTTGACATGGGTAGATCGGGTACCCCAAAAATGCCTGGCAGGGTAGGTCGGGCACCCCAGAATTGCCTGGCAGTATGTATGTTGCATGACATGTGGTATGATGGGGGACCTTACTAAGATTCATGCTTACAGTTTCAGTTTTGTTTCAGGTACCTCTTCAGCGAAGGGGAAGGAGTCGGCACGGTAGCAGCGCATCGCACACATATGATTTCCGCATTTTGAGATCCATGGGATTGTACTATGACATTATTACTATTTTGATGATATGGTTGAGACATCTGACTATGGTTTTATGAATAGAAGTAACTCAATGATGTTTTCTTATAATTTGATTTATAAATTGTCATGTTAAAAACAAAATTTTTGATCTTGAGAATTGGGATTTACAAGTTGGTATCAGAGCCTTGGTTTGAGGGATCCGGACATACCTTCGGGGGTGACTGGACTCTAATCGAGGGTTTGAAAGATTTTTACAATAAAATGGGTTTTCTAAAAATTTAAATGAGGAGTTTTGAGAAAGAACAAGGTGTGTGATGTGTGCGACCGGCCGAGCTCAAGTAAGTTTTCCCCAAGATACCCATACATGTTATTTTACGATATGATATGATTATGGGAACTGCATTCTAGATTAGGGCTAAGGATCTAGGAAGGATGCCTTATATGCCTACCATATGTGCATGAGAATTGCATGCTAGATTAGGGCTAAGGATCTAGGAAGATGCCTTATGTGCCTGCTATATGTGCTTATTGAGTTATATGCTAGAACTGATTAGCCAGTAATATGATGGCCTGAACAGGATATGTTTGGTATGGTTACTCAATGCCCGAATGCTGCTTGCTTCGTGATTTTAAGAGTTATAGTTATCTTTAACTAACTAGTAAATGGATACGTTAAGTTACATATTGCGAGGACTAAATAATTTCAGAATGTTAGGTCTAGCCTTATTGCGCAGCTCTTGTTTGAGTCCAACCGTTGTAAGGTAGGACCTCTCATTCGAAGAATTATCTGGTATTAGTGATATATAATGGTATTCGCAAGCTAGTTAGGTAAAGGTAGCAGGGATTCCTTATGCAAGTGATGGCAGAGAGTAGGACGGAGGGTTACCCTAGGGTAAGCATAGGACGAGATTAGTGCAGCGAGCAGTAGTAGGGAAGGAGACTTGGTGAAGTCAAGGAAATCCTTGAGGAAAGTACGGATAGATGTGAAGGTAGTATGGGCCCGTACGACTGAAAATAGAGGATCCGTACTCGAGTCAAGGAGGGCTGAGATAGAACCAGCGAGCTTGTAGTATGTGAGGCCTCTCGAGGTTATGTATGACCCTGACGATTATGTGTTTTGTTTCAGAAGGTGATGATTACGCAACATGGAGGAGGAGGTTCAGGGTTAGGATCAGGTTCAGGATCAAGTTCGGGATCGGGTGCCGAGCCAGTTGATGAGGAACTACGTGAGTTCATTGCGTCTGAGATCACTAGAGGCATCCTTGAGTCGACCCTGGTGATTTTCGGGTCGATCAAGGAGGGGATTATCGAGCTGATGGAGGATCGCCTCAGGGCGTTTAGGAGTGACTGGGTGTCTAGCCAGTCAGGGGTGCGCATACTGTCCTTTAAGGACTTCAGGGGATGTGGTGCACCAGACTTTCACGAGGTGAAGGACCCCATTGTTGCCAGGAGATGGATTGCAGACATGGAGTCTGCCCAGTTGACGAGCTTCTGCCATGAGGGGTCGAAGGTCCGGTACACTGCATGTTGTTTGAGGGACAGGGCTAGAGATTGGTGGGAGTCAGTTGGTGATTCTTTGGGAGCCTCAGCCATTGAGGCTATGACCTGGTCTGACTTTGTGACCAAGTTTAGGGCTGAGTTTGCACCGACTGTGGAGCTTCAGCAGCTGGCCAAGGAGTTTCTTGACATGAGACAAACTACTGAGACGGTGGTGGAGATTACCGCTAAGTTTCAGGAGAGGGCTTTATTGGTGCCTCAATATGAAGGAGATGAGGAGATGCGGAAGACCCGCTATCATGACATGTTGAAAGATGATATTCAGGAGCATGTCAGCTACTCAACATGCCCGACCCTGGATTCCATGATTGCCAGAGCGACAGAGAGGGAAATTGATTTAGAGCACCTCCGGAAGAGGAAGGCAGAGACGAGGCAAGCTACTGGGGTTTCGGGGAAGAAACCCAAGGGATCCGACACTAGGTCGAAGGGCCAGCCGGGCCAGAGCCGCTGCAGGAAATGCGGCAGGCCACATGAGGGAGCTTGTAGATTGGGATCATCGGGCTGCTACAAGTGCGGCAAGACGGGGCACTTCAGCAGGGATTGTACTGCCCTACCCCCATATTCCATACATCAGACCTGATTTGCTTCCATTGCAATCAGAAGGGCCACAAAAAGGCCGATTGCCCGAGATTGACATCGGCAATGCTAGTGGGGGCGCCAGCTCCAGCGACCCTGTGGATTACTGATGGCCGGCAGGGCAAGTAAGAGGCTCCAGTGGTGAGGAGTCGAGCCTTCCAGTTGACCACCAAGGTGGCACGCGCCGCACCCGATGTGGTGATGGGTATGATTTCTTCTCCCTAGCTCTTATTATACATTGTTTATGATATTTATGTGTCATGTTATGTGTTTTGTTTAGGATCGTTCCATGTGAACGATATTCCAATTCAGGCGTTGTTCGATTATGGTGCTACCCGATCATTTGTATCTCTTGCACTTAGCAAGAGGTTCCCTGAGCCTTCGGGCATGTTGGATTGTGCTGGATTAGGTGTCTAAGCCCATAACTATAATTGGTATGTACTTGACCTGAGAGTAGCATGGTCCATTTCGGGTTGCATATCACCAGGACAAATTGATAGGATGGACTGTTGAGAAGAGGTTAGTTATGATTTATTAATATATTATAAGTTCTAATATATTAATATGAAATCATATGATTTAATTAGTATTGATCAAGAATTAATTTGGAGTTAATTTAGTGATCAAAAGAGACTAATTAAATTAATGGGGACAAATTATGGTAATTAATGAAACATATGGATTGAGCCATTGGTCCATGTTGGACTAAGTTTATGTAAGGATCCATAAAGAGTTAGCCCACATGAACCATGGATCATAACCCATGTGTATGGATTAGGGTTTACCCATGACCTTTGGAATCCTACACTATATATATATATATATATATATATATATATATATATATATATATATATATATATGTTTCTCATACCCTAAAATCGGAAAGACATGTTCTTGGAGTTCATAGGAGCTGATTTTGAAGGTAGCAACCCTTCTCTCAAGTTCTCCTTTGTCCTAGGTGTGTTGTGAACCGTTTGAGACATCACACTTGGGGTGCTAAGTTCTTAAAGGTCAAACACAACAAGCTACAACAAGAGGTAATTCTACAACTCAATTTTATGTTGTTTATGTCAATTGTATGCTAGTTGTAGGTTTAATGCTTTGGAAACAATATTGCATGTATAATTAGAGAAAACATAGATCCAAAGCATTTAGGGTTGTATGTGCACCATAGGATGTTGTAGTATACAAAACCCAACAGTGGTATCAGAGCCTAGGATTGTTTTCTATTATATTTGATGCATGGCTTATTTTCAAAGCTTACAAAATCGATTTTCTGGGCACCTGACTGATGAACTCGCCGATTCCATGAACTGACTCGACGAGTCCACTTAGTAAAAGAGCAACTCGGCGAGTCCAGTTCATGTACTCGTCGAGTTGATGGCTCTGGTTGCAGAAATTCGAGTTTTTTTTGGCCTGTTTTGGATTAGGATCATTACCAAAAAATGTTTTAGTTCATAAAATTTGATTTTGTTGATATGGTAGTGATCATGCTTATCCAATTAAAAGACAATTGTTAAAATTTTCAAGATTTGTATTAGTTTATATGATTAGGCTAATTTCTTGCAAATTGTTGATATGAATTATTTTGACTTATGAGTTTAACTTGATTATAGATAAATTATTTGATTATTTTGTTAATTGAAATATTTGATCTTAAATGTTTTTAATGTCCTCCATAACTTGTCCTCATAATATGGAACATTAATTTTTTTTTTCATAAAAAACATATTAACTCATAGGTTATGGAAAACCAAATGTTTTTCAAGAGTTACAAAACTTGCCCTCGAGTTTTGATATTTGAAAAGTCCCAAATTATGAAACTCTTGTAATTAAAAGGTGTAACTCTTGGGTTTATAAATTAAAAAATTAATTAAATTGTTTTTAATTTTGAATTTTATATTTAGAACCTTGAAGTATTTGAATAGTTCAAATTGCACCTTATGAACTTTATTAAATTAATTAAAGTGTTTAATTAAAAGAGAATTAATAATTCCATAATAACATGGTTTAAGTTTAATTAAATTAAGAGTATAATTTATTAATAGATTAAACCACCAAGTATTTTAAAAGTTTAAAATACACCCTTATACTATTATAATATTAAAAGTTTAATAATTATATATATGTATAAGGTAAAAGTCAGTCTTACCGTTAGTAGAACTCATTCACGAAGCCGGTCTATAAGGGGGGTATAGGTTATTGCCTATAAAATGACAGTTTAATGGGTGTCCACTCTCACCCACCGCTTCGTTGACTGGTGGAGGGTCGTTAGCTGAACGGGTAGGATAGGACATTAATTCTCATTAAAAGTATAATGAAAATACCAAGTAACTAAATGTCTTACAAATTCCCAATCTTAGTTACTTAGGAAAAATGTGAATTTTGTGCTAACCCATGAAATTGCACTTTGCACCTTGTTAAGTCGTTAGTGGAGCGTGTGTGGTTAACCGACACACTAATCTGGGACAGACAGTGTGTGGCAAAGGGTAACTTGATCTTAATCATGGATCAATGGAGCGTGTGTAGTTAACCGGCACATTGATTGGATGATTTGTAAAAATAAGTGTACCAAGCTGATTTGCATGGTTATTCACACCTTGCTTGTGATCCTCGGTATCCCAGTCACAAACTTGAAGGGCATAATTGAGATTTAAACATGCCATTGGAAAGTTCAATGAATCTCAAAGAATCTAGGAATTTCAATTCATTTAAAACCTAAAGTTCATTTTTGTTTTTCATGGTTGAAATTGGTGAATCGTCATTACCTACCTTCAAATATTTTGCAATTGGATTACGGCATCCCTCTTCCAAATTGTAAAATATTGTGTTGGTTCCTAGCCTTAATATTCATTTTGGGTGTTATATTAAGTAGGGTTGTGCATGGGTCGGTTTGGGTCGGTTTTGGACCCCAACCCAACCCAACCCAACCCGTAAATGATCGGTTTCTGGTTTTCAGAACCCAATAGGATCGGTTTCTGGTCGGTTCGGTTTTCTCGGGTTCTGATATCGGTTTGGGCGGTTTCTCGGTTTCTTGGGTTCAACCCATACACTTACGGTTTCTGGGTTTAAACCCATGGGTTTTGGGTTTAAACCCATTTTCCAGAAATGGAGCAATAAGTTAAATAATTCAAAAAACACCTAATTGAAGTTAAATACTTCAAAAAAGATGAGTTTTACAACCAAACTGTCTATTACAACCAAACACATAATCAAACTAAAACACAAAGTCCAAAATTGTCGATTAGACGATTACAACTAAACACACAATCAAACTAAAACACAAAGTCCGGAATAGTCAAATAGTGGATTACAACCAAAACATGCAAACAGGAATCTTCAATCCACATCCATGTAAATCTCTTCACCAATTCCCCATTCATCTACATACCAAAAAACATTAGTATTTATCAATGATTATTGAGTAATAAACTTGTGTAAAAGTATAAAATTATAATTATTGAGTTATAAACCTCTAAAATTCAAGTGAAATCCTCATCCATGAAACTCCCTTGACCACACCCCAATTCCTCTACAAACACAAAACAATAGTATGTAATTAATTAACTATAAAAATATATAACTACAAACTTATAATTATGTAAAAAATAGTAAAATATTTACCTGTTTCTATTGGCACCAACTTCTCTCGCATCTCTTCCATATACATCAACAGTTTGTGCATCTAGTTGAGACCTTTCCATCTACATAGAAAAAATGCAATCAACAACAACAGTTTCTAGCATTACCAAAAAATTAGGTTTTTAAGTGATACAAGAACAATATTTCAACATCAAAATGACAGAATCCATAATCAAACAGCCAAAATCGGTGTAATAAATTCCTAATAAAAAAATTATGTTTAGGTCGCTGTAGAAGGGTCGGCACTTGGCAGTTTCCTGCCATTCCAAAATCGTGTACTAATTTCATAAATTGAACAAATATTTCAGCAAAGCAACATCAACACTTGGCTGTTTGGGGATGAACATGTAATCTAATAGCAGCACAGCAACACACAAATTAGCAATTGCAATCAAAAAGTGAGAAACTGAAAAGCTAGAAGGGAGAAATTTGAAAACGAACCTGAGAAGCGAGAAGGAATCATCGAAGGCGTAGCGGGCTAGCAGCTTTAGAACTTGGAAGGGTGGCACCGACGGTTTGGGAATGGGGTTGAGCTCGTCGGAGCACCTGCTACTGGAGTGTACTTGCGTCGTCGGCTTCGATCGAGGGAGGGGAGATGAGCAACGACGCTAAGTGAGAAAATGAGAACTGAATTTGATTTACAGATTATGCCACATTTAGGGTTGTAATATTAAATATTGTGTTTTTTTAATATGTACATGGTTCGGTTTTACGGGTTTAGTGAGTCAGTTTTATGGGTTTAGATATGGGTCGGTTTTACGGGTTTAGTGGGTTGGTTCTATGTAAAAACCGAAACCGAACCTGATTTTTCGGTTTTTTAAAAATTTAAACCCTAACCGTCGGTTTTGCTTCGGTTTCGGTTTTTTCTGTTTTGGTTTTGTCGGTTTTAGTCGGTTTCTCGGTTTCTTGGTTTGGGTTTGCTCACCCCTAATATTAAGGACTTAAATCAACTAAACTTGAAATTCTCCTTTGTATATGTCAAATTTTGACAACTATGGTCTACCTTATCCTTTTGGAAAAGGATTTCCACATAAAGATGATATTCCACAAAACGATCAAGGTGAAAGACTAATCCCTCGTTCGTGATGTAGTGGAACTTCACTTCCTCCACCTCCTCCAATAATTCTCCCTAACCCACAAGTTCAAAGACTTAAATAGTTCAAAGTCACTCAAACCCTATTGGCAAGTAAACACTAAGAATGAAGGTATGTGTGTGAACATGTCTTGGAGATGAAGTCACACATTGACAGGATGGGAATGTTAGGAGTCGTTGTGTCGAGGAAGTTGGCTGTTGACTGGGTTCTTCAGTCACTTCCCGAGTCGTATAGTCAGTTTGTTAAAGACTACTATATGAAAGACCGCGAAGTGACCCTTATCGATCTTACTTATTTGCTTGTTGCTGCTGAATCAACAATGATTTGGCGCACTGGTAAAACAAATTTGATTGGAAGATCTACTCCCCAAACTTCCATGGACATTAACAATGGGAACATTGGAAGTCCAGAAAAGCTTTCTCTTCCCAATGGAAAGGGATTGGCCATGGTCAAGTCATTTGACCAAATGGTAAAAAGAAAGGCTAAGTTTGAGATAGTCATGTGTACCATTCCCAAATATTCCATATGTTTCTATTGCCAACAGAAGGGGCATTGGTTGCGAAGCTGCCATATTTACCTGAAAAATCATAAGAATGGTAAAGTCAAAAAGTTTGACTCTACTTCAGGTAAAGTCCACTTTCTAACTCTATTAAGTTCCTATTTGGAGATTCTTAATACATTATGTAATGTAATTACATTTTAATGTTTGTAGAATCGAAGAAATGAAAGGAAACTTAAAAGAAGAGTAAGCTTATTCTGATCGTGAAGAGATGGATTTCAATCGCATGGTTCGATGATCAGAATTTTGAGCTGCTGCTTAAGAGTTATGATAGATTGCTTAGGAATAGATAACAACATAGTTTTCATTTGTAATTGCATTGAAAGGGAAAGTTTTTCCGCATTTTATAAATAAAGAAATTTTTTTGAAATTTATCTTATTTTAAGTTTCCTTACAATGGCATTTGTGAAAATTGTTGCTTATATGTTTCCATTGACAACAATATTGGAAAATGGATTTGATTCTTTCGTTTGTGGTAGTGTCAAGATTTACCAAATAAGGAAAGATTCTCATCACCAAGTTTCAGTTGGATAGAAACTTGGAATCATGCAACTTGTATTGTGTGATGAATGAGAACTTCATCTTTGGGAAATCAAGACTAATTTCTTGTTCACATGTATATGTGAGTCAAGTGAAGGACTAGGGGATCAGGTACAGTTGGTTGTGCGCTGATCAAGTCCACCACAAAGAACGATAAGACTATTCATTATGATTTACTAAAGTTTAGTAAATATGGTTATGCTTACAAGATTAAGTGTAATTCTGAATCATTGGAAAAGTTTCAATGTATGACAGAACGAACAAGAAGAATCAAATTAGCCAGAAAGATAAAAATTTCTCCAATCTGAGAAGAAGGGAGAGTACTTTAGTATCGCGTTTTATGATTATCTTAGTGATTATAAAACAATATCACAATTGATCCTCTAAGGACATCTTAGTGCATTTGTATGGCTAAGAAGAGGAATCGTGAATTGTTGAAATGGTTAAATCAAGAAGATAAATCATACTTCGTTCCAAAATCAGGTCTTAGAGTCATACTCCAAGATTGTAAATTGAGTGACATGGTCTTAAGAAAGGTTTATAACACTCATCAAATGTAGAGTAAAATGTTTCTTACTCTTGTACATTTGAAATTGGAAAGTTGTGATGTTTTTGGATAAGACAAAGACCAACTAAGGCCAATTGTGTGAAGTGTTTGTTTTGATAAGAAACCGCACTAACTCTTGAATATTTGTTGTCAAGTAATGTTTCTTGACAAAGAGAATCTTATATGTCAAGAGGTCAGTGGGAGTCTTAAAGATGTTGAAAAGCTTCAAGAACTAATCAAGAATGAACCTATAGTTTATCATTAGTACACGACTTGAGGTTTGTAACCTATCATGCTGACATATTCTTGTTTTTGTGCCCATTCCAGTTAAAGTTGACTATGCATGTGAGTTATATGAGTTCTCAGTTGTTTGCATAATAACTTGGAAGCAATGGTAGGCACTTGAGCTGCCAGGTGGCAAGAAATTAAGATTGAACAGGTTCAGTCCATATGAGTTTGGATTTGTCACTAACCTTGTCTTGTGATTATGATTATGACAAATTCACATGGATAGGAACACATACACCATAAAATCTAAGTTTCATAAGGTTTCTCTCCAATTCATGAAAATGATTGTGAGGAAACGCTTTCACTAAGTAGATTTTAAATATTTAGCAATTGTGATATTTGCATTCTCAAAATTCGATTTTGATTACGGCATCCCTCTTCATAGTTCGAATTATGAGAAATGGCAAAAGGTCTAAACATTTGAGACTTGTTGCTGTAAGTTCTAAAATTGTTTAGACACACATGTGAGCTATCTAAGGAAAGGCGTATGAGTTTACAAGCCTGGATAAAGTCTTGTCAAAGCATTTTGTATCAGAAATCTAAACTTTGGTAAGAAAGTCAACAAGTATTGATTTCTAGAAGTCCAGCTGATTTCTGGGTACATGTTAAAACTAGTGGGAGCATAAGTGTTATGCTAGTAAGATAATAATTATTATGCTAGTGGGAGCATAATCATTATGGTAAGTGTTGCAAGTTAGCAATGTTAATTATAGAAAAAAAAATGTTTCAATTCGCAAATTTGCAGGGTTTGAAAAGTTGTTTTGCTATAATTAAGGGAGAGGAACTCATACTTCATTTCAAATCTAAAAGATTAGATTGAGATTTTAATCAAATTTAGTCACGGACATATATGAATGTTATGTTGAAAAGATTCGACATAAGGAAATTCTATATATGGAATTATTATAGCAAGAGACTGGTAAAGTATCAGCTCGTTAATATGAATCGTGTCCCATATGCTTCGAATATAGGATCGATTGCATGTGCTATAATATTCTATTGTTCTAATTTTCCATATGCCTAGGGAATTAAGAGGGAAAAGGGGACTAGAACGAGATATGACTAAAATGGTTAAGCAATTGTCGAGGACAATCTGAGGTTTACCAAAGATTGGTTGCTTATGGACAGTTGGAAGTATATTCTGATTTTTGGAAGGACCATATTAACATACTCTGAGAAGAGGTAACTCTTGTTCAAAAGTGATAGTCAAAATGGGAATATGAAAATGTTTCCATAAGTGGAAGTTATTCTTTAAATCTGTGTAATATTAGAAACTTAATGCAAGAAGGATGTTCAAAGGAATGTACTTTGAATGTGATACTTCGTTTCCATGGAAATGCTCTCCATTGGAATACTTTGTAATGTATGCTGCCAAGTCTCTGTGACTTTTGGGCATAGTCATTACAAGAGGATCATTGCATATAAGTTTAAAATCTAACAGATTATAGCGAATGGCAAGAATTTGGTATTCTTACATTTACGATAAGGATTTGGAATTGTGAAATGAGTGTCATTGAAATGTTGTCAATTGATCTATTTCACAAAGAAAGGATCATATACAAACATAGTGTGTATGCTTGGAGCGTGGCATAACTATTGTTTTAGTTCAAGTATTAAGTTGATAAATCGAAACATTATACAATGAATAATGTGTAATCAATATGGTGACTAAGTAAAAGGTGTTTTATTTATATTCATAAGTTCTAAGACCATATTGGATTCGATTATTCTTGTGTTTCACTTTGCATGTTTTAACTTCCTGAATAACTAGGTTATTCAAACTATCCACAGTCGATCATACTTTGGAAGTAGGTATTGAAGCTAGACTATCATGAATGGGTCTGTGGATTGTCGAAAGGCGTATATACATAAGCACAAGTTTGCTGAAGTGTTCATGAGTACTCCTGTAATAAGATTTGAGTATTGGATTAAACCCACGTTCATCTGAATCACTTCATGGATTTTATCACGAGTGATTTTGAGAAGATAATATCTTATATTCTTGAAACCAAGACATGTGAGTTGTAGTTTACAAGTCGGTTCCACATTGACATATGTAAACGCACCAGTAACTTGGTGTTATAAAACATATTGTTGTTCATCTGAATCACTTCATGGATTTTATCACGAGTGATTGTGAGAAGATAATATCTTATATTCTTGAAACCAAGACATGTGAGTTGTAGTTTACAAGTCGGTTTCACATTGACATATGTAAACGCACCAGTAACTGGGTGTTATAAAACATATTGTTGTGTATGATTTGACGAGTAAGTACAAGCAAGCATTTGACACGAAGTTTATCCGTTCCTTTTTCCCTTAGAGGGATAAAAGCGATATCTGTGGTCCCCTCTATGATTAAGTGATGACACTCTAAGCTCTTGGCCAAGCCTGGACTGATTTGATTTGTTCAATTAGTCACTTGTCATAAATTGGAAATCGGGAAACAATAGATGGACAGAGAGATTGATTATAATCCATGTCTCAGTCCATATGATATCTTGTAGAATGGAGGAATATATGATCCCTTATCTAATGGACGCGTCATTGACTAGGTCAGAGTTTGACAGCGGCTTTTAAGAGCAACGATTGCTAGTCGGGATTTTGGAGTCGTACTTGCAATAATAGTTATTAGACTTATACAAGTGGGAGACTATTTGATTAGGTGTCTAAGCCCATAACTATAATTGGTATGTACTTGAACCGAGAGTAGCATGGTCCATTTTGGGTTGCATATCACCAGGACAATTTGATAGGATGAACTTTTGAGAAGAGGTTAGGTATGATTTATTAATATATTATAAGTTCTAATATATTAATATGAAATCATATGATTTAACTAGTATTGATCAAGAATTAAATTGGAATTAACTTAGTGATCAAAAGAGACTAATTAAATTAGTGGGAACTAATTATGGTAGTTAGTGAAACATATGGATTGGGCTATTGATCCATATTGGACTAAGTTTACGTAAGGATCCATAAAGAGTTAGCCCACATGAACCATGGATCATAACCCATGTGTATGGATTAGGGTTTACCCATGACCTTTGGAAACCTACACTATATATATGTTTCTCATACCCTAAAATCGGAAAGACATGTTCTTGGAGTTCATAGGAGCCGATTTTGAAGCTAGCAACCCTTCTCTCAAGTTCTCCTTTGTCCTAGGTGTGTTGTGAACCGTTTGAGGCATCACACTTGGGGTGCTAAGTTCTTCAAGGCCAAACACAACAAGCTACAACAAGAAGTAATTCTATAACTCAATTTTATGTTGTTTATGTCAGTAGTATGCTAGTTGTAGGCTTAATGCTTTGGAAACAATATTGCATGTATAGTTAGAGAAAACATAGATCCAAAGCATTTAGGGTTGTATGTGCACCATAGGATGTTGTAGTATACAAAACGCAACAGATTTCCCTCTAGAGGTCGAGATTGCTGATGACCGATCAATTCGAGCATCAGAGGTTTTCAGAGATTGTGTTTTGAGGCTGTTCGAGGAGCGCTACCTGGTACACTTGGTTCCCATACCATTGCGTGGGAACAAGGTTATTGCGTGGGAACAAGGTTATCATTGGTATGAATTGGTTGAGCCCTAATGGGGTGGTGATTGACTATGCACAGCAGTTGGTGCGTATCAGGACCCCAAGTGGGGGAGAGCTGGTGATTCAAGGCGAGAGGCCACAACGATGACCAGCTTTGTGCTCAGTAGCGAGGGCTAGGCGCTACCTTCAGCAGGGTTACGTAGGGTACGTCGCCTATGTTATGGATACTCGGGAAGCGGGTAAGGCGACTGTGAGTGATGTGCCAGTGGTGCGAGAGTACCCGTACGTATTTCCAGAGGAGATTCCTGGGATACCTCCGGAGAGGCAGGTGGAGTTTTGGATCGACCTAGTCCCTGGTGCGGCTCCGATAGCCAAGGCACCATATC
This sequence comes from Lactuca virosa, assembly GCF_052849685.1. NCBI lineage: Eukaryota > Viridiplantae > Streptophyta > Magnoliopsida > Asterales > Asteraceae > Lactuca > Lactuca virosa. The sequence goes on along the minus strand of NC_136430.1, from coordinate 244,245,204 downwards.
GGTTGGCTCCTCCTGAGATGCAGGAGCTGTTGGACAATAGATTCATTAGACCTAGCAGTTCACCCTGGGGAGCCCCGATCCTATTTGTGAAGAAGAAGGACAGGTCGCATTGGATGTGTATAGATTACCGGGAGCTGAATAAGGTGACAGTGAAGAACCGTTACCCACTCCCGAGGATTGATGATCTCTTCGACCAGTTACAGGGGGAATACTGGTTTTCCAAGATAGATTTGCGTTCAGGATACCATCAGATGAGGGTCAGAGACAAGGATGTACAGAAGACTGCGTTTCGGATTCGTTATGGCCACTACTAGTTTGTGGTGATGCCCTTCGGGCTCACCAATGCTCCTGCCGCATTCATGGACCTTATAAACCGCGTGTGCAGACTGATGCTGAATCGATCTGTAATAGTTTTCATTGATGACATCTTGGTTTATTCCAAGATGCACGAGCAGCACGAGGAGCACTTGCGAGCGGTGCTGGATACCTTGAGGAGGGAAAGCTTGTACGTCGAGTTCTCCAAGTACGAGTTCTGGTTGTGCGAGGTGTAGTTTCTTGGGTACATTGTCATCCAGAACGGGATTTTAGTTAACCATGACAAGGTGGAGGCCGTGATGAGATGGGAGGTTCCGAAGTCTCCATATGAGATTCAGAGTTTCCTGGGATTGGCAGGCTATTAACGGAGATTCATTCAGGACTTATTTAAGATAGTCATACCCTTGACCCGGTTGACGAAGAAGGTCATGGTCTTTCACTGGGGGCCTGAGTAGCAGACAGCGTTTGAGACATTAAGACAGAGACTATGCGAGGCACCAATCCTAGCCCTTCCAGAGGGCATGAAAGATTTTGTAGTATACTGCGATGCATCCATTTCGGGTTTGGGCGCAGTACTGATGCAGAGAGGGCACGTCATCGCCTACGCCTCGAGGCAGTTGAAGCCTCACGAGGCGAACTACCTGACACATGATTTGGAGTTAGGGGCGGTTGTCTTCGCCCTAAAGATTTGGCGACACTACCTCTATGGGGTTCGGTGTATCATTTACACGGATCAGAAGAGCTTGAGGTACCTCATGGATTAGCCGAATCTAAACATGTGGCAGCGTCGGTGGCTAGATTTGGTGAAGGATTACGATTGTGAAATCCTCTACCACCCGGGGAAGGCCAGTGTTATGTTCGATGCTCTTAGCCGTAAGGCAGCCCCGATCAGAGACATTTGCTTGCGGATGACAGTGGTGACTCCATTTCTGGATCAGATCCGAGTGGCCCAACAGGAGGCTATGAAGGAGGAACATCGGAAGAGTGAGCGTATTGTGGGTCAGGTTTCCTCCTTCGATTATGATAGCCGTGGGTTGCTGACATTTCATCGTAGAGTGTGGGTTCCATATCATGGAGGAGTGCGCCAAGTTTTGATGGAGGAGGCGCACAAATCCCGATTCTCGATTCATCCCGGGGCGACGAAGATGTACAGAGATCTTTGTCCTGATTACTGGTGGCCCTGCATGAAGTGGGATGTAGCTTGGTACGTTGAGAGATGCCCGACCTGTAGGAAGGTCAAGGCGGAGCATCAGAGGCCTCACGGTAAGACATAGCCGTTAGATATCCCTATGTGGAAATGGGAAGATATTACTATGGATTTCATCACGAAGCTTCCCAGGACCGCACCGGGAGTGGATTCGATTTGGGTCATCGTGGATCGGTTGACCAAGAGTGCCCATTTCATATCAATCCTAGAGAGCATCTCGGCCGAGAAGCTAGACGATATCTACATTCGAGAGGTAGTAGCTCGACACGGAGTGCCAGTTTCTGTGATTTCTGACAGAGATGTGCGGTTCACTTCCAGATTCTGGAAGATGTTTCACGACGAGTTGGGTACTCGTCTGCACTTTAGCACTGCTTTTCACCCGCAGACGGATGGTCAGAGCGAGCGAGCCATCTATAATTTGGAGGATATGTTGCGGGCATGTGTTTTAGACTTCGGTGGTAGCTGGGATACCTAGCTTCCCTTGGCAGAGGTTTCCTACAATAATAGCTACCACACAAGCATCGACCGTACTCCCTTCGAGATGTTGTACAGGAGGAAGTGCAGGACCCCGATTTGTTGGGGTGAGGTTGGACAAAGAGTCATGGGGAGTACCGAAGTGGTATTCAAGACGACGGAGAGGATCCAGCAGGTCCGGAGCAGGCTTCAGACTGCTCAGAGTCGGTAGAAAAGTTATGCCGACAAGCGCCGTTCAGACCTGGACTTCCAGGTCGGGGATATGGTTCTCCTGAAGGTGTCACCTTGGAAAGGTGTCATTCAGTTCAGGAAGTGGGGCAATTTGGGCCCCAGGTACATCGGTCCTTTCAGGGTTGTTGCCCAGGTAGGCAAGGTGGCATATAGGCTGGATCTGCCAGCCGAGCTCAGTCAGATTTATAGTACCTATCACGTCTCCCAATTACGGAAGTGCCTGGTAGACGATTCCTGCAATAGTGCCTATAGAGGATATTCAGGTGGATGACAGCCTGAATTACATGGAGCGACCAGTAGCAATCCTCGATAGGAAGTCGAATGATCTGAGGAACAATAGGGTCGAGTTGGTGAAGGTGAAATGGCAGCACCACAAGGGCTAAGAATGGACTTGGGAGCCGGAAGATGAGATGAGGGAGCACTATCCCGAGCTTTTTTCAGATGTAGTGGCAGACTTCAAGGACGAAGTCTAAAATAATTGGGGGAGATTGGTAATGCCCGGTTCCCGGTACGTATTTTATTACAAGTTTTTGCATATTTACACAGGGACTCGACGAGTTGGAGGCCCAACTCGTCGAGTAGATGCGAAGGATTGGACGCGGGTGGAAGAGTCTACTCGCCGAGTCAGAAGCCCCGACTCGATGAGTAGACCTGTCTGGATGAAACCCTAAATTTGAGGGTTTGCACCCTATTTAAACAACTTATACGGTCTCAACTCCAGCCTCCATCACCCTTAGACTCTCTTCACGAAACCCTAATCGAATATTGAGAGTTCTTGAGCCTTTTGTGCCATTTGTGTGTCTTTGAAGCTTGAGAAGAAGGAGGAGGCTTGGGATATCAATAAAAAGCTAGTAGATCCATAGGTTTTGGGACATTTCCAGCTCATTTGAGGTATAAAGTTGACATCTTGACTATTCCTTTCTTAGATCTCCATTTAGGGCTATTTTCTACCTTTTCTAAGTGTTAGTGAAGACATACTCGAGATTGTGAGCATCCATGGAGTTGCACTTCAGATATTGAACCTTTAAGGGTTCCCATGGCATAAAGGTGCCAACTTTATGGCCATGGGAGTCCCATGCACCTTGTAGACTTCATTTTAGGTCCTTATGAGCTAGTTAACCCATGTATGCACGTAAAGTTTGTAACTTTATGTGCTATATTGATCGTAGGAGGCCATATCTATGATCTGGATGCATTAAATTGTCTTGGTGGACTTAGACTTTGGGGGACTCGGCGAGTCGCTCATAGGAGTCGGCGAGTCGGGTAATGGTTCCCCCGGTCCTTTCTGTTTCTGAGGAAACAAGTTGATTCTAGAAGAGGACTCAACAAGATGGACTTGAATATGGACTTGAAGATCGAAGAACTCAACGAGTTCATGGATGAACTCGACGAGTTCAAGGCGATGTCCCAATGTACATGAAGGAGAACTCGGTGAGTCAAGGAAAGACTCGGCGAGTCAAGTACCAATGTTCCAACTTGCATGAGGAAGTACTCGACGAATTCAAGGACGAACTCGGCGAGTCATTTACTAAAGGTACTGATTCCGTATGAAGAAGAACACGACGAGTTCTTGGAAGACTCGACGAGTAGGAGAGAAGTTCCAGGATGTTAGTGGATTATGGAACTCGACGAGTTGGTGGACCAACTCGGTGAGTTGAGTCAACTAGATGTTGACTTTGACCAAAAGTTGACTTTGACCAGGGTGTTGACCTTGACTTGACTTGAGTTGACCTTTGGAAGGGTTAAAAGTATGAAATGGTAATTAAAGAAGGATGTTATGTGTAGGAGTTTGAGAGGAGTTGATCCCAACATCGAGGATAGTTCGGACACTTCACGACATTGAGATGAGTTACCTTCCAATAGTGGTGGGTCTACGGCCACAATGCCGACCCACTAGTAGGAGTTGTATGTTAGATGATTGTCTTTGTGATAGTTATCTTGGTTGCTACTACCTGATATGTTTTATGTGCTAGCATGATATGATGATATGTGATAGTAGCAGTAGGGGGAATAGTCCCCGTGACACGGTCGGAAGGGCCTAAGGGTAGGTCGGGCACCCCAGAATTGCCTGACAGGGTAGGCCAAGCACCCCAGAATTGCCTAACAGGGTAGGTCAAGCACCCCAGAACTGGTTGACATGGGTAGGTCGGGCACCCCAGAAATGCCTGGCAGGGTAGGCCGGGCACCCCAGAATTGCACAGTAATATGTATGTTGTATGACATGTGGTATGATGGTGGAACTCACTAAGCTTCATGCTTACAGTTTCAGTTTTGTTTCAGGTACCTCTTCAGCGAAGGGGAAGGAGCCGACACGGTAGCAGCGCATCACACATATATGATTTCCGCATTTTGAGATCCATGGGATTGTACTCTGACATTATTACTATTTTGATGATATGGTTGAGACATGTGACTATGGTTTTATGAATAGAAGTAACTCAATGATGTTTTCTTATAAATTGATATATAAATCGTCATGTTAAAAACAAAATTTTTGGTCTTGAAAATTGGGATGTTACACCTTAAGGCTTTAAAACACGTTGTAATAAGGAAGGTATCTACACCCCTCATAAGGAATGTTTAGTTCTCCTTCTTAGCCGATGTGGGATTAGGTGCAGGTAGCTACCCACCTTCAACCCCCTTTATAGGGTTCGACATCCCTGTCGGACACATCGACCCGTGCCCCAGCTCTGATACTATTTGTAACATCCCCCTCTGGCACGTATCACAATATTGTTCTCTTTGGGTCACTTGTCACAAGGACTTCCTAAAGGGTCACCCATATCGGTACTACTCTCGCCCAAGCACGCTTAAATGCATAGTTCTTATGGGATCTGCTGCCCTCACGACTTTAATATTGATTGTAATAGGGAAGGTATCCACACCCCTCATAAGGAATATTTAGTTCTCCTTCCCAACCGATGTAACACCCATAAAAATCATGTCAATTTAAAACTTTTTAAAACATTTAAAACCAATAATTATTACAATTTGTTTTTAAAATAGTTTCATGTCAGAGTATCCCAGAATCAAATCATTAAAATATAAGGAGGTGCACGATCACGCCTTCGCCTTCTCGCGATCATCAGAAGTACCTGAAACAAAATCAACAACTGTAAGCCCGAAGCTTAGTGAGTTCCCCCAAAATACCAACGTCATACAAACATAACCATATCATAACAAACAGCATGCATAATGAGCCATCAGCTTGACTGGACTGCCTCGCAGGGCCATCAGTCTATCTGGACCGCTCTCTGAGCCATCGACGCGTCTGGACCGCCTCTCAAGGCCTTCAGCTTATCCGGACCGCTCGCTGGGCCTTCGGCCTGACTAGTACGCCCTTACCGGGTCTGTAGTCTATCCGGGCCACCCTGGGTATGCTGGCACAAGCACAAATCATGACCGCCTCAACCTAAACCCCAATAAAACAATCATGTGCACATAAATATCATATGCTAGCTAGCATGTACAAATAGTCATACAAATCTAAAAGATCACTATTCATAGCATCATCCTATATACTAAGATACCGATCTAACAGATCACTAACATAACATCATCCTATAACCAGGATACCGATCTAACAGATCACTAACACAACATAATCCTATGACCAAGATACAAATCATAAATGGTCAACCTTGGTGCCTTAGACCCTGTTGATATAGTGAGAAGAACTCACCTCACAAGTATTGCAGAACTGGACTGAAGGTCTCCGACCGCTGTCTCACCGACAATCCCAAACTATCCAAAATAACGAATACTAAGTCAACAATTGGTATATCAATCTTGACCAAGGGTCCCACATAGGGAAATTGTCCATTATTTCATTTTCTCTAATTTGGGCCAAGGCCCAATACCAAATCCATGATCTAAAAGTCCATATATCCAAAGCCCATTAATGACCCAATTTTCCCAATTGGGCCTAACTCCCTAATTGGGCCTTATTTTAAGATCCATTACCAAAACTGGCCCAAAAACACAATTATTCAAAAAGTCCAACATGGACCATGTCAAATCTGGCCCAAAAGTGGCCCAACCGCGAAGCCCAAATCGTCAAAAGCCCAACAAAGGGCGTACGCGGGGCGTACTCCTCCGGTACGTTGGACGTACTTCCGCCATGCGTTGACCACCATCGGGGTGGTTGACTCAGTCTGCTGAGCATATAGAAATTACGCGGGGCGTACACAAGTTTTGCCAAAACTCTAATAAGTGCTTAATGGCTTAAGCACTTAAGCCCAAATTCCAGATCCATCGACCAAATGTGTCTTAGAACCATAAAGTCTCGAACTTTAAGACTTTGGACGTCCAGAAAGCTCTTAATACATGTTCTCAACTCATTAAGACCTTTCTAATACATGCATGGGACACTTTAAGCTATTGGGACATCATTTTTATCACTTAGGACCCTTTCTAGGGTCTGAAAGGACAAGTTATTTCGTTCAAATCATAAAATGCACCAACTTGGGACTTTTGGGACAAGAAATGGTTTCATAAAGCTACTATGACTAGATCTACTTCATACACACATCCTGTATTTGATAGAAGTCGATTATCAATCAGTATTATTAATTACTGGGTCAGAGCATCCTGTATAGGGTACATATCAGTTCTTAACACACTAACCAATCTACATACTGCCTTGCATAAATAGACAAAGATTCAGCCTAATGAGTCTTAAAACTCTGTTAGCCTTAATCTCTTTGTCCTTTTTGAATTCCTATGAATTATGTACAACATCTCCTTGAGCTTCGATATTATTGGAGTACTTATCTCCATCTCTGGTTCTTCCGATTCCATAGGCAGTTTTGGGCTTCACAATCACTGCTTCCATCGGGTCAGCGGGGGAAACGCCAAGCGGTTGGACAACTTCGTGGGTTACGCCAAAAGTATTTATTCCTGCCAGATGAAAATGTGCATCACACGTATGGTACTCCTCCAAACGTACTATCGTTATGCGTTATTTAAAGGTATAATATCACTCTTATAGATACCTCTCAATGTATATTAATATACTATTTATGAAGTTATCCAGGGTAACTATCATAAGTTTCCTTATTTCTTGAAAACTACATGTCAGTTCCAATACAGTAAGTGTCCGTTTAGAAGCCTGAACACATAAAATTTCCTTTCTTCAACTCGAGGTCAACAATAGACCTTTACTCTCTTCAGGCAATAGCAATCTAAGGCATGCTATATAACAGTTAACACATATTAGTATATAAGGCATTTCTCCTAAAGTATGTTAGTCCACATCTTAGCAAGTAAGGTTTTTAACCTAAAGCATGAGAAGTGTGTCTAGTATATTTTAGGTTGTATATCAAAATTAATATTATATAAACATAAGCACTAGGATACATTAGGGTATATGCCTTAGATAATATTATGTGCTAAATGAGAATTAATATATACCATGCTTTAGGTTAAAAACCTTACTTTTTATGATGTGCACTCGTTTGCTTTAAGAGAAATGTCTTATATGCTAATATGTGCTAACTGTTATATAGCATACCTTAGATTGCTTACCCAGATTGCTATTTCCTGAAGAAAGTAAAGGTCTATTGCCGACCTCGAGTTAAAGAAAGGAAATTTTATGTGTTCAAGCTTCTAAACAAACACTTACTATATTAGAACTGACATGTAATTTTTCAAGGAAATAAGGAGACTTACGATAATTACCTTTGACAACTTCATAAATAGTATATTAATACATATAAAGAGGTATTTATAAGAGTGGTATTATACCTTTAAAGAATGCATAACGATATTACGTTTATATGAGTATTGTACATGTGATGCACATTTTCAATTGGCGGGATGAAAGACTTTTGACGTAATCCATGAAGTTGTCCCACCGCTTGGCATTTCTACCGCTGACCAGATGGGAAGCAGTGATTGCCTATGGAATCGGAAGAACCGCAGATGACCATATATACACCAACAATATTGAAGCTGAAGGAGATGTTGTACATAATTCATAGGAATTTAAGATGGATAGAGAGATTAAGGCTGATAGAGTTTTTATAACACCACAAACTTCAAACCAAAATTTTCATTTTTAAATTACCCAAAATGTTGTTCATAAACCAAACCATTAGAAAATCACATGTATCGAATACGAATCATCACTACAAATATCATAGTGCCACATAATGCTGTTGGGTTTTATATACTACAACATCCTATGGTGCACATACAACCCTAAAATCTTTGGATCTATGTTTTCTCTAATTATACATGCAATATTGTTTCCAAAGCTTTAAGCCTACAACTAGCATACAATATGATAATTTGAACAATTCAACTAGTTAGATGACTTACCTCTTTTTAGGATTTGTAGTTCTTGGTCATTGAGAGCTTTAGCACCTCAAGTGTGATGCCTCTAATGTGTCACAAACACCATATGCAAGAGGAGGCTTGAGAGAATAAGTTATCATCTACAATTTCGTTCCTCACTCTCTAAGAATGAATTAGGCAACGATTTTGGCTCTAAGGGGGTCTTTATATAGTGTTGCAAAGGTTAGGGTTTCATCCATGAAACCCTAAAGCTCCATGACCTTCCATATCCCTTAGGCTCCATGGGTTAAAGCTCCATGGACTATCCATGAACTATTTAGCCCATCCTAATGGATCATTGGCCCAAACTACAAGAATGATTGATTTACATAATCAACCCCTTATATTTAATTAGTCTCTTTTGATCACTAAATTAATTCCAAATTAATTCTTAACCAATACTAATTAAATAATATGATTTCTCAATTAATATATTATACTTATAATATATTAATAAATCACAAATAGCCTTATTCTCAAAAGTCCAACCTATCAAATTGCACTGGTGAAGGCAACCCAAAAGGAGCATGCTACTATTGGGTCAAGTACATACCAGTTATAGTTATAGGCTTAGACACCAAATCCAACAGTCTCCCACTTGGATAAGTCTAATAACTATAACTGCAAGTACGACTTCAAGAACTGATTAGCAATCGTAAGCTTTCAAAAGCCGCTGTCGAACTCTGACCTAGTCAGTGACTGTCCTTAGATAAGTGATCATATATTCCTCTGTTCTTCAAGATATCAGTAGACAAATACATGGAACAATGTCATACTTGTTGTCCAACAGTTTGTTTCCCGATTTCCGATTAGTTTGACATAGAAAATAATTGAACACATCAATTTAGTTATGACCGGGCCCGACACATAAGTCAAAACAAATCATCGAAGGGACCAATATATCGCTTTTAATCCTCTTGGGATAAAAGGAACAGACAAACTTCGGCAATATATGCTTGTACTAACTACTTGTTAAATCATGCACAACAATACGTTTTATAACATCAAGTTACTGATGCGTTTTCGTGTCATCAATGCAAGAACAATTCGTATTCAACAACTCATATATCTTGGTTTGAAGATTATATGATATTATCATCTCACAATCACTCGTGATAAATTCCATGAAGTGATTCAGGTAAGTACGGGTTGATCCTGTACCCAAAGCAAATGGTACACGATTCATAAAGACATGATTCTAGACCAGTCTTTTGCTACAATATTTTTATTTGCCATGTTTTTCAAAATTTGACTATGAAGAGGGATGCCGTAATCATAATCGAATTTTGAGAACGCAATATATAGAATTTCCTTAAGTTGAACCAATCCAACATGAAATTCATATATATATATATATATATATATATATATATATATATATATATATATATATATATTCTTGACTAAAGATGATTAAGGTCTCAATCTAAGCCTTTAGAACTGAAATGAAGTATATCCTCTCCCTTAATTATAGCAAAACAACCTTTTCAATCCCTGCAGCCTCACGAATTGAAACTTTTGTTTTCTATAATTAACATTGCTAACTTGAAACACTAACAATAATTATCATGCTCCCACTAACATGATGATTATTAGCATAACACTTATGCTCCCACTAGCTTTGACATGTACTCAGAAATCAGCTGGACTTCTAGAAATCAATACTTTATTGACTTTCTTACCAAAGTTCAGATTTCTGATACGAGATGCTTTGATAAAACTTTATCAAAATTATACACCTTTCCTTAGATAGCATGCATGTGTGTCAAAACAATTTTAGAACTATGAAAAGGGATGCCGTAATCATAGTCTCAATTGTTTAGACCTTTTACCATCTGCTTCAAATCTACTTGGTGGAAGTGTTTCCTCGCCATCATTTTCATGAATCGGAGAGAAACCTTATGACCCTTAGATTTTATGGTGTATGTGTTCTTATCCATGTGAATCGTCAAAACCATAGTCACAAGACAAGGATAATGACAAATCCAAACTCATATAGACTGAACTTATACAATCTTAACTTCTTGCCACCTGGCAGTACAGGGCCTGCCATTGCTTCCAAGTTGTTATGAAACCAACTGAGAACTTTCAGAACTCCTATGCAAAGCGAACTTTAACTAGAATGGGCACAGAATATGTCAACATGATAGGTTATAAACCTCAAGTCGTGTGCTAGTGAAGAACCTCAGGTTTTATTCTTGATTAGTTCTTGAAATTCTTTTTAGGATATTTAAGACTCCCACTGTCCTCTTGACATATAAGACTATCTTGCCAAATATTCAAGAGATAGTGCGGATTATTTATCAAGACAAACACTTCACACAATTGGCCTTAGTTGGTGTTTGTTTTATCCAAAACATCACAACTTACCAATTTCAAATGTACATGAGTAGGACACTTTTACTCTTACATTTGACTAGTTTTTTAAACCTTTCTTTAAGATATGTCACTCAACTTATAGTCTTGGAGTATGACTCTAAGACTTGTTTTGGAACGAGGTATGACTCATCTTCTTGATTTAACCATTTCAACAATTCATGACTCCTCTTCTTAGCCATAAGAATGCACTAAGATGTCCTTAGAAGACCAATTGTGATGTGGTTCTTTAATCATTAAGATGATCACAAAACATTATACTAAAGTACTCTCCCATCTTTTCAGATTTGAGAAACTTTAATCTTTCTGCCTAATTTGATTATTCTCATTCGTTCTGCCATACATCGAGACTTTTCCAATGCTTCAGAATTATACTTAAACTTATAAGTATAACTATATTTACTAAACTTTAGTAAATCATGACGAATAGTCTTAACGAGCTTTGTGGTGGACATGACCAGTGCACAAGAATGTGTACTCGATCCCTTTAGTCCTTCACTTGATTCACACATCCATGTAAACAAGTCTTAATTTTCCAATGCTTGAAAGTTCTCATTCATCATACTATTCAACTTGCATGATTCCAAGTTTCTATCCAACTGAAGCCTTGGGAATGAGAATCTTTCCTTATTTGGTAAATTATGACACTACCACAAACGGAAGAATTAAGTCCATTTTTCCAATATTGCTATCAATGGAATCATATAAACAACCATTTTTCACAAATGCCGCTGTAAGGATATTTAAAATAAATATAAAATTAAAACCTTTTATTTTATTTCAAAACTTTGCGGAAAAAACTTATCCTTACAGTGCAAATGCATATGAAAAACTTGTTATTATCTATTCCTAAGCAATATATCATAACTCCTAAGTAACAGCTCAAAAATTCTGATGCGATCGAAATCCATCTTCGTGATCAGAATCAGCATGTACTTCCTTTAAGTTTCTTCACTTTTCTTTGATTCTTAAAGCATCAACATGTGACCCAGTCACATCATGTAATGAGAATCTCATAACAGAAACTTAACAGAGTTAGATAGTGGACTTTTACCTGAAGAAGAGTCAAACTTCTTGACTTGATCAACCTTTTGATCTTTCAGGTAAATAGGCAGCTTCGCAATCAATGCCCCTTCCTTTGGTAAGGTAAACATATGGACTCTTTGGTAATGGGACTATCTCAGACTTAGCCTTTCTCTTTACCATTTGGTCAACCGGGTTGACTATGGCCAATCCCTTTCCATTGGGAAGAGAATGCTTTTTCCGAATTTCCAGTTTCACCATTGTCACTGTCCATAAAGTTTTTGGGAAGTTGATCTTCTAATCAAATTTGCTTTACTATCGTTCCAAATCATTGCTGATTCAGCAGCACCAAGCAAATAGATATGATCATTAAGGTTCATGTCATAGTCTGTTTCATAGTAGTCCCAAAGGAACTCACTATGTGACTTAGAAAGTGATTGAACATCCAACTTTCTCAAGACTTTGACACCCGACTCTCCCGGCTTGTCAATATGTGACTTCATCTCCAAGATGCGATCAAACATAGACCTTGCTTGTCATTAGGGCTTGAGTGACCTTGAACTTGTGGGTTAGGGAGAATAATTGGAGGAGGTGGAGGAAGAGAAGTATGACTTCCATGAGCCAAACTCGGGAAGTCATATTCATTAGGAAAGCTTGGTTTGGGAAGATCATTGTTGTCTAAACCAGACATCAACAATGGGAGAAATTCACGTAAAGTTGATTTAAGTCCTTAATATAACACCCAATATGATATATTAAGGCTAGGACCCAACAAACTATTTTATAACTTGGAAGAGGGAGGCCGTAATCCAAGCTATAAAATATTTGAAGGTAGGTGAATGACGATTCACCAATTTCCACCAAGATAAACGAAATGTATTATTAGGTTTTAATTGGTTTTGAAACTCCTAGATTCTTTTGAGATTCATTGAACTTTTCAATGGCTTGTTTCAATCTCGAGTGTGCCCTTCAGGTTTTGTGACTGGGATGCCGAGGATCACAAAACAAGGTGTGAAGTAACCATGCAAATATACTTGGTACCCTTAATATTTACCCCTCAATCGATGTGCCGGTTAACCACACACGCTCCAACGATATTATGATAAACATTAAGTTACCCTTTGCCTACCTTGTTAAGTCCAGGTTAGTGTGCCGGTTAACCACACACGCTCCACTAACAGCTTAAACAAACTGCAAAGTGTAATTTCATGGATTAGCACCTTATTCATATTTTCCTAAGTAACTAAGTTTGGGAATTTATAAGTGTTTAGTTACTTAGTATTTATCATTATACTTATAATGAAGGGAGAATTATAGTCCTTGTCCTACCTGTTCGGCTAACGACCCTCCACCGGTCAAGGAAGCGGTGAGTGAGAGTGGACACCCATTAAACTGCCATTTTATTGGCAGTAACCTTATACCCCCCTTATAGACCGACTTCGTGAATGAGGCCTACTAATGGTAAGACGACTTGCTCTTATACATATAATATATTAAACTTTTAATATTATTAATAGTATAAGGGTGTATTTTAGACATTTAAAATACTTGGTGGTTTAATCTATTAATTAAACTAGACTTTTAATTTAATTAAACTCAAACCATATATTTATGGATTAATAATACTCTTTTAATTAAACGCTTTAATTAACTATTAATAAAGTCCATAAGAGTTAATTTGAATTATTCAACAAAACATCATAATTCCAATTATTAAACTCAAAATTAAAACCATTTAATTAATTGTTTAAGTTGTGAACCCAAGAGTTTTAGAATTCAATTCTTTTTTTTTCATAAAAAACTTTTCTCAAATTCCAAAACTTGAGGGCAAGTTTTGTAATTCTTGAAAACCTTTGGATTCCATAACTTATGGAAATAAATGGTGTTTTATGATGAAACTTTCCATGTTCCATAACTTAAGAACAAGTTATGGAATTCTTTAAAACATTAACACCAAATTTTGTCACTCCATAAAAACTTTGAATCAAATTTTTTTTTTTAAAAAAAAAAACGTTCATATCCATAACTTATGGAAGTTTCAAAAACCCTTAAGATCACAACTTTAAAAAAAACTTTTGAGCTCCAAAATTTTATGACAAAATATGTAACTCCTTAAAACATTTAGATCAAACTTTTAAAACTAATAAAATAATCATATCATTTTATCTTTTACTAAATTTGACCTAATTCAACTCATATAACAAATGATTCAAATTTTACAAATAATTCGTTTTTCACAAAACAAGTAATTATCTTAAAATTTGACAAACGTCATGTTTTTTTTTCCTTTTTTTTCCAACTTAAAAATAAAACATTTGCATCAATATAACAGAAAACAACCCATGGCTCTGATACCACTGTTGGGTTTTGAGCATTCTAACACTCCTATGGTGTACATGCAACCCTATAAACCTTGGATCTATGTTTTCTCTATTATACATGCAAATATTAACTATTCCAAGGTTTCATCCTAACTAGCATATTATGAAGCACATATACTACAAAGTTCTAGTTAGATGACATACCTTTTGATGTAGCTTGATGTCTTCAAGCTTTAAGAGCTTAGCCCCAATAGTGTGGAAGCCTCAAATGGAATCACAAATCACCAAAACACCTTGGAAGAACTTGAGAGAATATGTATGCACACTAAAATCGGCCCACTCTTATTTTCACACACTTGTGCCAATTTTGTGAGCCAAGGACCCCTTTATATATTATGGAGGATTAGGGTTACATCCATGTAAACCCTAATACCCATGACCTTTCATTTACATAAGATCCATGGGTTAAAAGCTCCATGGACCATCCATGAAAGCTTAGCCCAACCTAAATGAACTTGGCCCATTCCATATATATAAGAGTCCATATTTAATTAGTTCTTTTTGATCACTTAATTAATTCTAAATTAATTCTTGATCAATACTAATTAAATAATATGATTCCATATTAATATATTAGAACTTATAATATATTAATATAAATCATAAATATACTATTCTCAAAAGACTATCCATATAAATTGTGCCGGTGAAGTGCAACCCAAATGGACCATGCCGGGTCGGGTCAAGTACATACCAAATATAGTTATGGACTTAGACATTAATCCAACACCAATTCCATGGAAGCGAAGTCTCATATTCAAAGTACATTCCTTTGAACATCCTTCTTGCATTAAGGTTTCTAATCTTACACAGATTTTATGATTAACTTCCACTTATGGAACATTTCCATAATCTCATATGACTAACACTTCTGAACAAGAGTTACCTCTTTCTCAGAACTTGTCAATATGGACCTTCCAAAACTTATACTTCCAACTGTCCATAAGCAACCAATCTTTGGTAAACCTCAGATTGTCCTCGACAATTACTTAACCATTTTAGTCATATCCAGTTCTGCTCCTTTTTCCCTCTTAATGCCTAGGCATTTGGAAAATTCAGAACACATAAATATTATAGCATATGCAATCAATCCTATACCCAAAACATATGGGATACGATTCATAATGTATCACATAAAGACATGATCCTTGACCAGTCTTTTGCTATAATGTTTCTATTTGCCATGTTCTCACAATTCTAACTATGAAGAGGGATGTCGTAATCATAATCGAATTTGAGAACGCAATTAACATTTCCATATATAGAATTTCCTTATGTTGAACCATTCCAACATAACATTCATATATATACTTGACTAGATTTGAATAAAATCTCAATCTAAGCTTTTAGAATTGGAATAAAGTATAATTTCTTCTCCCTTAATTATAGAGAAACAAATTTTCAAACTCTGCATCTTTGCAAATTGAAACTTTTGTTTTCTATAATTAACATTGCTAACTTGCAACACTTACCATAATAATCATGCTCCCACTAACATGATAATTATATCTTTACCAACACAACACTTATGCTCCCACTAGCTTTGACATTTACCCATAAATCAGCTGGACTTCTAGAAATCAATACTTATTGACTTTCTTACCAATGTTCAGATTTCTGATACTCGATGCTTTGGTACGTCTATACCAGACTTCTCAAGCCCATACACTTTTTAGATTAAATAACACAAGTGTGTGTTTGAACTTTTCAGAACTTAACCTAATAAGTCCCGAATGTTCAAACTTTTTTCCATTTCTCACAATTCGAACTATGAAAAGGGATGCCGTAATCATAAAAAACTTTGAGAATGCAACTATCACAATTGCTAATTCTAATCCTTTAAAATCTACTTAGTGAAAGCGTTTCCTCAAAATCATTTTCATGACTTGGAGAGAAACCTTATGACACTTAGATTTAATGGTGTATGTGTTCCTATCCATATAAATCTGTTTCAACCATTATCCCAAGATAAGGTTGATGACAAATCCAAACTCATATGGACTGAACTTGTTTAATCTTAGTTTCTTGCCATCTGGTAGCACAATGGCCTACCATGTCTTCCAAGTTGTTTAGCATCTCACCCTTACAGATCAATGTACCTTCCATTGATTAATGTGCTTTGCCTTATGCAAACCAATCAGAACTCATAGAACTCTCCTGCATATTCAACTTTGATTGGAATGAGCACAAAAACAAGAATATGTCAACATGATAGGTTATAAACCTCAAGTCGTGTGCTAGTGTTAACTAACCGTTTTATTCTTGATTAGTACTTGAAACTATTCAGAAATCTTAAGACTCCCACTGACCTCTTGACATATAAGATTCATTTTGTCAAGGAACACTACTTGACAAACAAATATTCAAGAGTTGGTGTAGTTTCTTATCAAGACTAACACTTCTAACAATTGGTCTCAGTTGGTCTTTGTTTTATCCAAAACATCACATCTTACCAATTTCAATTGTACAATAGTAAGAAACATTTTACTTTACATTTGATAAGTATTATAAACCTTTCTTAAGATTATGTCACTCAAGTTACAATCTTGGAGTACAACTCTAAGATTTGATTTTGGAACGAAGTATGATTCATCTATTTGATTTAACCATTCCAACAATTCATGATTTCTTTTCTTAGCCATACAAATGCACTAAGATGTCCTTAGAGGATCAATTGTGATATGGTTTTCAATAATCATTAAGATAATCATAAAATATGATACTAAAGTACTCTCCTATTTTTTCAGATTGAAGAAACTTTTATCTTTCTGCCTAATTTGATTCTTCTTATTCGTCCTGCTATACATTGAAACCCTTCCAATGATTCAGAATTATACTTAAACTTGTAAGTATAACCATATTTACTAAACTTTAGTAAATCCTGACTAATAGTCTTATCGATCTTTGTGGTGGACCTAACCAGCACACAACCAAGTGCACCAGCTCTCCCAGTCCTTCACTTGACTCACATCTTCACGTGAACAAGGAATTAGTCTTAATTTTCCAAACATGAAAATTCTCATTCATCATAAAATACAAGTTTCATGATTCCAAGTTTCTATCCAATTTGAAACTTGGGTGATGAGAATCTTTCCTTATTTGGTAAATTTGACACTACCACAAACGAAAGAATCAAATCCACTTTCCAATATTGCCATCAATAGAAACACATAAGCAACAATTTTTCACAAATGTCATTGTAAGGATACTTTTAAAATAAGATAAACAATTTTTTTTATTTATAAAACTGCAGAAAACTTGTCCTTACAATGAAAATAGAAGTGAAAACTATGTTGTTATCTATTCTTAAGCAATTTATCATAACTCTTTAAGCAGCAGCTCATAAATCTGATCACCGAACCATGCAATTGAAATTCATTTCTTTGCGATTAGACTCAACATACTCTTCCTTTAAGCTTCATTTGATTCTTCAAAACATCAAAATGCAATCTTTTCACGTCATGTATTAAGAATCAATCATTAGGAACTTAATAGAGTTAGATAGTGGACTTATCTGAAGTAGAGTCAAACATTTTGACTTTACCATCTCGTAAATCTCTCAGGTAGTCAGGGCAGCTTCGCTTCTAATGTCCCTTTAAATAGAAATAGAAACAAATGGCTTCGGTAAGTAGATCAACTTTGCTTTACCAGTGTGCCAAATCATTTCTGATTCAGCAGCAACAAGCAAATAGGTAAGATCAATAAGGGTCATGTCGTGGTCTGTCATATAGTAGTCCTTTTAAAACTCACTATATGACTCAGGGAGTTACTGAAGAACCCAGTCAACAACCAACTTCCTCAAGACTTCGATACCCAACTCTCCCAACATATGTCGACTTTCCATGCTTGGATTTGTTTGCCAATAGGGATTGAGTTACCTTAAACTTTTCAAGTCTTTAAACTTGTGGGTTAGGCAGAATAATTAGAGGAGGTGGAGGAAGTAAAGTATGATTTCTAGTCCTACTAATGCACGACAGAGGGATTAATCTTTCACCTTGATTTCCATGTGAGATATCATCTTCATTAGGAAATTCTTTTCCAAAAGGATAAGGAAGACCATAGTTGTCAGAACTAGACATCTATGAGGGAGAAATTCAAGTTAGTTGATTTAAGTCCTTAATATAACACCCAAACTGAAATATTAAGGATAGGACCCAACACAATATTCTACAATTGCGAAAAGGGATGCCGTAATCCAAATGTAAAATATTTAAAGGTAGGTAAATGCCGATTTACCAATTTCCACCATGAAAAACGAAATTGATAATTAAGTTTTAATTGGATTTGAAATTCCTAGATCCTTTGAGATTCATTGAACTTATCAATGGCATGTTTAAATCTCGATTGTGCCCTCTCAAGTTTGTGATTGGGATTCCGAGGATCACAAACAAGGTGTGAATAACCATGCAAATTAGCTCAGTACACCCAATGTTACAAATTACCTAATCAATGTGCCGGTTAACCACACACGCTCCATTGATCTATGATTAACATCAAGATACCCTTAGCCATACACTATCGGTCCCATATTAGTGTGCCAGTTAATCACACACGCTCCACGAATGACTTAACAAGGTGGTAAGTGCAATTTCAAGGGGTAGCACCATTTTCCACATTTTTCCTAAAGTAACTAAGATTGGGAATTTAATAAAATTTAGTTACTTTGTATTACATTATACTTTTAATGAAGATTAATGTCCTATCCTACCTGTTCATCTAACGACCCTCCACCAGTCAAGGAAGCGGTGGGTGAGAGTGGACACCCATTAAACTGCCATTTTATAGGCAGTAAACTTATACCTCCCTTATAGACCGACTTCGTGAATGAGACCTACTAACGGTAAGACTGACTTGTCTTATATATATATATATATATATATATATATATATATATATATATATATATGTGTGTGTGTGTATATATATATAAGTATTTACTTTTAATATTATAATAGTATAAGGGTTGAATTTGAACTTTTAAAACTCTAGGGTTTTATTTGGAATTAAAGTATTCAAAGGTGAGACTTTACAAATTCCAAAACTTGAGGGCAAGTTTTGAACTATTCAAAAAAACTTTTGGAATCCATAACATATGAGTTTAATATAGGCTTTAATGAAAAGACTCTTGAAAATCCATAACTTGAGGACAAGTTATGGAGTTCATAAAATTATTTATGGGAAAAAGACTCTTCAAATACATAACCTATGACTTTAATGATCTTTTTAAAAGAAAACTTTTCATTTTCCATAACCTGAGGACAAGTTATGGAGTACATTAAAGGCCATATAGATCATCAAATAAACTAACATGCATGTCAAATAATGTCCATGATCTAGTTAAACTCATATGAACAAGATAATTCATATCAACCAAATTTCATGTAATTAGCATAATCAAATAAACAAATACAAAACATGAAACTTTGACAATTATCTTCTAAATTGGATAAACATGATCATTACCACATCAAAAATAGGTTTATAAGTTCAAAAATAGCTTAGGGTAATGATCCTAGTCCAATTCTAGCCAGAAACATCGAAAATCTGCATTCTGGAGCACCAACTCGTCGAGTACAAGAACAAACTCGGCGAGTTGGTCAGAATTGTGCTGGGACTCGGTGAGTCCCCCAGTGGACTCGGCGAGTCCACTGTCCAGAACAGCAGAAAATCAATTTTTCAAGCTTAAAACAAGAAGTAGCATCAAGTATAATTGAAAACAACCCCAGACTCTGATACCACTGTTGGGTTTTATATACTACAACATCCTATGGTGCACATACAACCCTAAAAGCTTTAGATATATGTTTTCTCTAATTATACATGCAATATTGTTTCCAAAACTTTAAGCCTACAACTAGCATACAATATGATAATTTGAACAATTCAACTAGATGACTTACCTCTTTTTAGGACTTTTAGTTCTTGGCCATTGAAAGCCTTAGAACCTCAAGTGTGATGCCTCTAATGTGTCACAAACACCATATGCAAGAGGAGGCTTGAGAGAATAAGTTATCATATACAATTTCGTTCCTCAATCTCTAAGAATGAATTAGGCAACGATTTTGGCTCTAAGGGGGTCTTTATATAGTGTTGCAAAGGTTAGGGTTTCATCCATGAAACCCTAAAGCTCCATGACCTTCCATATCCCTTAGGCTCCATGGTTTAAAGCTCCATGGACTATCCATGAACTATTTAGCCCATCCTAATGGATCATTGGCCCAAACTACAAGAATGATTGATTTACATAATCAACCCCTTATATTTAATTAGTCTCTTTTGATCACTAAATTAATTCCAAATTAATTCTTGACCAATACTAATTAATAATATGATTTCTCAATTAATATATTATACTTATAATAAATTAATAAATCACAAATAGCATTATTCTCAAAAGTCCATCCTATCAAATTGCACTGGTGAAGGCAACCCAAAAGGATCATACTACTATCGGGTCAAGTACATACCAGTTATAGTTATGGGCTTAGACACCAAATCCAACAATCTCCCACTTGGATAAGTCTAATAACTATAACTGCAAGTACAACTTCAAGAACTGATTAGCAATCTTAAGCTTTCAAAAGCCGCTGTCGAACTCTGACCTAGTCAGTGACTGTCCTTAGATAAGTGATCATATATTCCTCTGTTCTTCAAGATATCAGTGGACAAATACATGGAACAATGTCATACTTGTTGTCCAACAGTTTGTTTCCCGATTTCCGATTAGTTTGACATAGAACATAATTGAACACATCAATTTAGTTATGACCGGGCCCGACACATAAGTCAAAACAAATCATCGAAGGGCCCAATATATTGCTTTTAATCCTCTTGGGATAAAAGGAACAAATAAACTTCGATATTATATGCTTGTACTAACTACTTGTTAAATCATGCATAACGATACGTTTTATAACATCAAGTTACTGATGCGTTTTCATGTCATCAATGCACGAACAATTCGTATTCAACAACTCATATATCTTGGTTTGAAGATTATATGATATTATCATCTCACAATCACCCATGATAAATTCCATGAAGTGATTCAGGTAAGTACGGGTTGATTGTGAGATGATAATATCATATAATCTTCAAACCCGTACTCATGAGTGCTTGTGAGATGATAATTATCCACAGTCGAACGACTGTGGATAATTTGAACAATCTTATTATTCGGGAAGTCAAAACATGCAAAGGAGTATGCCCATCGTACTCTGTCTGGTCCCGAAATTCCAACTTTTATGTCTTAATCCTTTAAGACACTTATTCTAACTTCAGATCTAACCACTATAGAATGTCTTAAACCATAAAGTCACTAACCTTAAACCTTTGCATGACTAGATAGGGCTCAAAATACAAAACCTTAACTTTTACAACACTCCAAGTCACTTAACTCATGCATAGGCTAAGGGAAACGAGCAAGCAGCCATTTTTATGAATCGAAGCACTATAAAACTTCTAAAAGGACAACCAGTATGCTCTGGAGTACCCCATACTCACAAAGGTCCAAGATTTAGGACAAAAAGCTATTAAAACCCCATCTAAAGAGATCTAAAAAGAACATTAGCAAGGTATAGACTTTATACCTTCAAAAGATGCACAAGGTGAGGTAGTTTCTGGATCCACAAGCGTGCATGCAACATAAATTTCTTCAATGACCTTCTTCCTCAACAAGATAGCACAAAATTTTCAAAAGGTTCCAACATCTTCACTCTCAAGGCTAGGGTTCAATATTCGGGCTTTAAGGGAGTGGAGGCTGATTATGGGAGGTCCAAGGGTGAGATAATGTGCTTAAATAGGGAACAAACCCTAAAATTTAGGGTTTAAGGTCTGAGCTAGTACGCCCGACGTACCACATGTATGCCCAACATACTAGGTTGAGTCCCACGCTTCTGAGTCTCGACCAGGTATGCAGCACATACCTCACGTGCGCCCAACGTACAGGCTAAATGCAAAATAACATTGACATATGGGCCAAACATGTAAATACCTGAGAACTAGATGTTACAATTCTCCCCCACTAGAATCAGACTTCGCCCTCAAAGTCATCCTCATAAAGTAGATCAGGGTAGTGCTCGTGCATCTCAGACTCGGGCACCCAAGTCCACTTTGTACCTTTCTGGTGTTGCCACTGAACTTTGACCAAGTTCACTACTTTGTTCCTCAAGGATTTCACTCTCCGATCTAGAATCACCACTGGCCTCTCGATGTAATTCAGTCGATCATCAACCTGAATGTCCTCCACATGAACCACAACTGTCTCATCGGCTATACACTTCCTTAACTAGGAAACATGGAAGGTATCATGAATTTGACTCAACTCCACAGGTAGCTCCAGCCGGTAAGCCACCTTGCCCATACGGGGCAACACTCGAAAAGGGCCAATGAACTCGAAGCCAACTTTCCCCACTTCCTGAAGCGGATAACACCCTTCCATGGTGATACCTTCGGAAGCACCAAATCTCCCACCTAAAATTCTAGCACAGAGCGTCGCCGATCCACATAACTCTTCTGACGGATCTAGGCCGACAACAATCTCTGTCTAAGTTTTTGGATAAGCTCGTTCGTCTTGAGCAGTATCTTAGTGCTCCCTATGACTCTCTGGCCGACCACGTCCCAGCAAATAGGAGTCCGACACCTCTTCCTATAAAGAAGCTCAAAGGGAGGCATGTCGATGCTGGCATGATGGCTGTTATTGTAAGAAAACTCAGCTACAGGGAAATAGGAGTCCCAACTCCCACCAAAATCAATGATGCAGGCGCACAACATATCCTCGAGCATCCGAATAGTCCGCTCGCTCTGCTTGTCGGTCTGCGAATGATAAACACTACTGAAATGCAACCAGGTGCCCAATTCTTCATGAAAGCTCATACAAAACCTTGGAAGTGAAACGAATGTCTCTATCCGACACAATATAAGTCGGCACCCCATGCCGATCCACCACTTCCCGAACAAAAATCTCAGCTAGCTTCTCTGTAGAAGATCCCTCGCTTATGGCTAAGAAGTGAGCACTCCTTGTCAAACGGTCAACTATCACCCATATAACATCAAATCCCCTCGAAGTCTTTGATAATTTTGTGATGAAATCCATAGTAATATGCTCCCACTTCCACATTGGAACCTGAAAAGGCTGCAGTTTACCGTAGGGCGTTTGCTCGGCCTTGACCTTCCGGCAGGTCAAGCATCGCTCTACAAACTAGGCCTTGTCCCTCTGCATACAAGGCCACCAATAACTATGCTTTAGGTCAAGGTACATCTTGGTAGCCCCCGGATGAATGGAGAATCTTGACTTATGTTCCTCCTCCATCAATACCCGTCGACCCCCCCCCCCCCAACATATGGCACCCAAACCCGCCCGTGCTCAAAGCCCCCCTGTTGTCCATATCAAAGGCTGAAATCTGACCGATCACCCATTCACTTTTCCGATTTTCTTCCTGTATGGTCTCCGACTGCGCTTATTTGACCATTGGTCATCACAACCATCCTCATACACACATCCTGAATCAGGGTACTAACCACCCTCCGGGTCAAGGCGTCGGCCACCAAATTGGCCTTACTGGGGTGATATAGAATCTCACAGTCATAATCTTTCACTACATACAGCCACCGCCTTTCCCTCATATTCAGATTAGATTGATCCATAAGATAACTCAGGCTCTTATGGTTCGTGTAGATGGTACATCAAACTCCATAGAGATAGCGACGCCAAATCTTGAGAGTGAAAACCACCGCCCCCAATTCCAGATCATGGGTATAATACTTCGCTTCATGAGGCTTCAGCTTCCTCGAAGAGTATACAATCACATGCCCTATTTGCATCAACACAACACCCAACTCCGATATGGATGCATCACAGTAGACCACGTAATCCTATACTCCCTCAGGGAGGGAAAGCATTGACTCCTCACAAAGTCTGTGGCGAAGAGTCTCGCATGAGGCCTTCTGCTCAGGCCCCCAACTGAACACAACATCCTTCCTCGTTAACTTAGTGAGAGGAACTACAATCTTAGAGAAATATCAAATGAATCTTCGATAATACCCTACCAAATCGAGGAAGCTTAGAATCTCAGATGGAGACTTCGGTACTTCCCACCGCATCACCGCCTCTATCTTAGCTGGGTCAACCAAGATACCATTATGGTTGATGAGGTGTCCCAGAAATTGAACCTCGCGCAACCAGAAATCACACTTGTAGAATTTGGCACAGAGCCTATCCATCCTCAAAACTCCGAGAATCTCAGGCAAATGTTCCTCATGCTGCTCTCTGGTATTCAAATAGACCAGAATGTCATCAACGAAGATAATAACCGATTGATCCAACATGGGGCTACACACACGGTTCGTGAGATCCATGAACGCCACAGGTGCGTTGGTGAGTCTAAAAGGCATCACCACAAACTCGTAATGCACGTAACGAGTTCAGAAGGCTGTTTTTTGAATATCATCCTCTTGCACCCTCATCTGATAATAGCCAGAACTCATATCAATCTTGGAAAACCAAGATGCCCCCTACAACTGATCAAAGAGATCATAAATCCTTGGCAAAGGATAACGGTTCTTCATCGTCATCTTGTTCAAATCCTAGTAATCAATACACATCCAGTGTGAACCATCCTTCTTGACAAAAAGAATTGGTGCTCCCCATGGAGAACTACTTGGTCAAATGAACTCATTTCCTAACAGCTCCTGAAGATGAGAAGATAACTCCTGCATCTCAGGAGGTGCAAGACGATACCGTGATTTGGAAATTGTGCCGCACCAGGGATCAGGTTGATCCGGAACTCTACTTGCCTCTTAGGAGGCACACATCGTAATTCCCCTGGGAAAACATTGGGAAAATCACGCACAATAGAAACATCAGAAATGGAAATCGATTTCTTCTCCTCAACACGGGTATCCACTACATATGCCAGATAACCCATACACCCATGTTGTAAACTCTGCATTTCCCTGGAGACAGAACAAAAAGCTTATCCTTATCCATTACCCTCGCCATAGATGGTTAGCACTCCCCCACTAGGATCTCGAACTGTCACCAACTACCGCTCATAGTCAATCAGAGCCCCAAACCGGATTAGCCAATTCATACCCACGATAACACATACATCTCCCATCGCAATAGGGATAAGATCTATCGGATATCCAACACCAAAAATGTCTAGCACACAACCCTAATAGATGTCAGTAGCGGAGACCGGATGCTCATCAGGTATAGAGACTTTCAATGGCCTGCTCAAGGCATCTCGCGTCATACCAAAACCATGACAAAAGGATGATGACATAAAAGATCGACTCACACCTAAGTCAAACATCACAATTGCAGGTACAAAATTCACAAGGAAATTACCTAACATGAACAATATCATAAGCAACATAATAAATCATCAAAAGTAAATAAATAGCACATACCAGCCATGAAGTATGGAGATGCTCTGTCCTCCTCTGCTGTCAACTGAAATGCTCTCCCTCGAGCCCGTGGAGCCTAGGCCTTCCCCTACCAGCCATAAGTAATACACAGGGTCACAGGGGCTGGAGCCTGAATCACCCTCAATGCAAGTTGAGGACACTAAGCCCTCAAATGACCCGTGTGGTTGCAATTGAAGCAAAACCGAAATCCCTTAGGGTCAATCCTTCACCATATTCCCCTATTTTCCATACATGTAGCAAATGGTCCCCGACCGACATAGTCCCTCATGTCCCTTTGTCGCACTTGCTGCAAGTGCGGCCTTCTGGTTTCCAGCTCTCGAATCAACGGGATTTGTACACTTAGTCACCGACTACAACTATAATGGTCTCCTATCTCTCATATAAGTCTCCCTCTCCTATCTCACCTCGGTCTCCAACTCAATCTCTCGCCTCCTGGCATTGGTCTGCAGCTCAGCCAATGTACAATACGAGGTGTTCGATCGCCATGAACTCACGAATATCCCTCCTTAGAATACTCAGTACCAACTCACACGTGCCTGCTCAGTCAACACATGCTCAGGGAAAAACAGGGCCCTGTCATGAAACATCCTGCTGATCTCGGTCATCGTCTTTGTCTTCTGCGTGAGAGACAAGAACTTATGGGCCAACCCTTCTCTCTCTCTCTCTATCTCTCTCTCTCTCTCTCTCTCTCTCACACACACACACATACACACATAGTACGAACTCATCTCTGAACATCTCGGTAAATCTCTCACAGGTCACTACAGAACACTCTGCAAAAGTATAGTCAGTTGTCACAAATTTCCTCCAATCCTTCGCTCCCAAGCGAAGAATATTCAGCGCGAAACGAACCCCTCGGATTCTCCGGACAGGAGCAAGTGTAAAAACAACCCTCAACATCAGAAATCAATCTCATATCATCAATCGGATCCTGGGTTCCATCAAAATCAGGTGGCTTTTGTTGTTGAACTCCCAGTACCACAACGAATCACCCCCTTGTGGTCTCGCATTAGCAACGATTGCGGTGGCTGCGACAACAACAACCTCAGTGATAGTGGTATAGCGCTCGTAAAAAGTCTCAACCAGTATGGTCTTACTAGACATAAACATCTCTGGTATATCCCCTCTGATCACTGCGACAACCTCGGCGGCAATAGTCCTAAGGATCTCATCATTACTGACACTCGGCCTCTCGGGGTCACTGGAGCCTGAACCTCGGGTAATCACCATGTTGATTCATACAAGAAAATCATCAGAATTAGGCTAAAGCGTATACACAAACATCCACACACTCCTACAAGCTCCTTAGTTCTTTAAGATTCCTTCTGGAGTCGTGTACGAATTCCGTGTTTTCAGTAGTACGTGCCCAATACTACCTTCCACACAACCCCATATTTGTCTCAATTCGTCCTCTCAAGACCCTAAGTCACAAGGAATCTATTTCTCAAGATCAGCTATACACTCGTCCTGCTAGCTCCTCAGAATCACTACTAAGCATCTAGGAACTCATTCTAAACTGCTCCCCAGCACTGCTTCGCCTTACAAAATCTCCGCCATCCTCTCTATTTGCTTTATGCATGCCAATCGTACACAATACTAGAATCGATAGACATTCGAATAAATGATTCTACCTCAAATCCACAACTAAACAAGGAACATGAAGAAACACTAAATCAGGCATTCTAAGGCTATAAAACCCTAACTATGTACAATTATCAAGCATACACCAAGCAAATAGCAATAACAAATTCAATCTCATAAGAGCAAACTCCTAGGCTAAAGGCATCACAAATCAGGTAACCCTATCACACCTTTACTGTAGGATCATTAGCCTATCACTAGTATGCAGTTCTAACAGTTCATAAGATATCAACTCTACACTACTCATAATATAATTTTAGATATTTTAGGAAACTACCGCTTGAGCTCTGGCTGATTGTACACAATGCTTCACTGGGTTTTTCTCCTACAAAAATTTTCATTCCTTTAAAAGTTTTTATAAAATCTTTAGATCCTTAGTTTGAGTTTGGAATTCTCGTAGAGTTCATCCAAATCCCTCAAACCAGGGCACTGATACCAATTTGTAACACCTCAAATTTCAAACAAAAATTTCCATTTTTAAATGACCCAAAATATTGTTCATAAACCAAACCATCATAAAACCATAAGTATCAAATACGAATCATCACTACAAATATCAGAGTGCCACATAATGCCCAATAACAAAATCTCCCAGCGAGTGTGTACAATCAAGCCTTAGCTTTCCCGCGATCCTCAGAAGTACCCGAAACACATATAATCAACAACTATAAGCACGAAGCTTAGTGAGTTCCCCAAGATACCACACACAACACAACACAAATAAACAACTATGGGTTATCAGCAACCCTGGAGACTACCCGAAGTGTTAGTGGGCAACAGCACACCCGATGGGTTATCAGTAACCCTAGAGACTACTCGAAGTCTCATCACACACAATATCACATATCAAAGTAGAAACACTTAGACCCATCATGCCATCACATACACGAACACACACACACACACACACACACATATATATATATATATATATATATATATATATATATATATATATATATATATGTCTACACAGTTATTCTACTACATAGGTAAGAATAAGTTAGGAGACTCACTTGATAATGATGACTAGTAATTCTCACTCCCAAACTGTCGGAACTAGACTCCACCTAATAAACACAACAAGTAACCCTAGTCAATTAAGGTCATAACCCGACTCATAGGTCCAAATCCCACAACAACGCCCCTGAAGGGCAAAAAGACCATTTTGCCATTCCATGGTCCAAAACCCTCAATCTTTTGACCAAAAGTCAAAAGTCAGCAAAAGTCAACAAGTTAACCTTCTCGTCCGTACGTGGGGCGTACGCATTCCTATGTGGGGCGTACTACTTTAATCAACAAAATTGGGGACAGACCTGGCTACGCGGGGCATAGCCAGGAGTACGCCCAACGTACTCTATCTAGTCCCAAAATGCCAACTTTTATGTCTTAATCCTTTAAGACACTTATTCCAACTTCAGATTTGACCACTATAGAATGCCTTAACCCGTAAAGTCACTGAATTTAAACCTTTGCATGGCTAAATAGGGCTCAAAACATAAAACCTTAACTTTTACAACACTCCAAGTCACTTAACTCATGCATGGGCCAAGGGAAACGATCAAGCAACCATTTTTATGAATCTAAGCACTCTAAAACATCTAAATGGACATCCAATATGCATTGGAGTACCACATACTAAAAAAGGTCCATGATTTGGAAAAAAAGCTCATAAAAACCCATCTAAAGAGATCTAGAAAGAACATTAGCAGGGTATGGACTTTATACCGTCAAAAGATGCACAAGGTGAGGTAGTTTCTAGAACCACAAGCTTGTATGCAACACTACTTTCTTCAATGACCTTCTTCCTCAACAAGAATGCACAAAATTATTAAAAGGCTCCAAGATCTCCACCCTCAAGGAAAGGGTTCGATATTAGGGCTTTAAGGGAGTTGGGGTTGATTATGAGAGGTCCAAGGGTGAGATAATGTGCTTAAATAGGGAACAAACCCTAAAATTTAGGGTTTAAGGCCTGATCTAGTACGCCCGACGTACCACATGTACGTCCAGTGTACTTGGGAGAGTCCTACGCTTCCGAGTCTCGACCAGGTACGCAACGCGTTCCTCACATACGCCCAACGTACGGGCTAAATGCAAAATAATGTTGACACAAGGACCAAAAATATAAATACCTGAGAACTGGATGTTACAGTTTTAAGACTCATTTGGCTGAATCATTGTCTATTTATACAAGGCAGTATGCAAATTGGTGTGTGTGTGTTAAGAACTGCTACGTACCCTATAAATGATGCTCTGACCCAATAATTAATAATATTGATTGATAATTGAATTCTATCACATCCTTACGAGAGTTCCTTAATATGTTAAGCCGAATTTAATATACAGGACTGGGATGGTGAAAATTAGTTCATTGTTGGTAAAATGTTAAGTAACTTACTTGTTTAGTAAGTTATAGTACTTAGATGAAGTATTGATACATCTATAGTGTTGCATGAAGTAGAATATTAGTGTCATGGATGACAAAGAACCAAGATGAAGCTAGTAGAACGTGTTGAGATGCAGTTGAAGTATAGACTTCTTAAAGTTAACTCCTATGAAGTAGAACAGCAGATGTAGCTGAGATGCAGACTAACTCCTATAAGGGAATGACGATGTCATGGAAGGATGATGAAACGGTACACACTGAGAATTGCATATGGTTGTGCAAGTAGTTGGAGAGCATTTGTCTCCATACCACTAGAATAATTTTTGTTATAGTGTGCCTTGCAGACTGGACACTACACGAGAAAGAATTAATACGAGGAATTTGGAAGTGGAACTGAATACACGATCAAGGATTTATGAATCCTTATCATTTTAGTCTTAGAGGATTGTAAAATAATGTGAAGTGAATATAGTATTTTGGTACTTATAAGCAATTATGTCACCAAACAAACCTTGACGACAAGATATCGCTATATTCTATCATCAGATAACTTATTGATAAAGTACGATCACAAGCGGAGGAGAAGAACATGTTGTGTAAATAATATTCTAAGTAGAGGCATTCCTGAAAGACCTCCTTGGAGGTGGAGTGGATTACTGATGCTGAAATAAAGGAGAACAGAGTTGGAATATGCTAGATCAAGCATACGTGTAAAGGAAATTCTAGTGGAGCCTAGGAAAATTTCTCGTATGTGCTTATTTGGACACATACATAATTGATTTCTTGCATGTGCTCGTTTGAAAACATACCTACATGTTAAATTGTTTGTTGATTATGATGTGGAGTGACTTGGGGACTGCGAGCCAATTCTTAGGGCAAGTAAGAGTAGGTGTGGAAGGTAGTATTGGCCCATACTACCGGAAGCATAGGACTTGTACTTGGATCAGGATAAGTCGCAAGGTTACTAAGGCACTAGTAA
The DNA here is from genome assembly GCF_052849685.1 of Lactuca virosa. Lineage (NCBI taxonomy): Eukaryota > Viridiplantae > Streptophyta > Magnoliopsida > Asterales > Asteraceae > Lactuca > Lactuca virosa. The sequence continues at coordinate 244,214,425 of NC_136430.1, read as the reverse complement.
TTAGTGCGGTTAACACTGCAATTTCGTTTTGTCTATTTTCGTCTTTACATGCGTTTGGTGATGACTATGAAAATAATCTTTATTTTGACCCTATTGGTCATCGAATACAAATAATTTAGAGCAACATAAGTGAGTTAATCGATTCCAAGAACCTTGTTCGACAACCGACTTTAGTCAAAAGATCGAAGAAGGAGATGATCGAAGTGAACGGATGAAGAACTTTAGCCTTCGTTAGATCTGAGCAGCCAGCAGATAGAAATGCTAACTGTTATGATGTGGTTGTACCAAGTTAGAACATGAAGGAAGGTGTCTTCCATGTAAGCATTTGAATCATAGAGATAAGAGTCAAATTCATTGTGTATCTATTGCACTGTGCAATGGAAGGTCATTAGAATGTGACCATTCAGATAGTTGCAAAAGGCTAAGTAAAGATCTTAACTTAGCTTGAGTATATGACCTAATTTGAGAAGGAGCATAAGTATCCGATGAAGATCAATTTTTTAACACAAAGGTTAGGACTGAAGGTCCAACAGAGAATGAAGATGCAGGTACAAGTTGAGCACCGCTAGCGTAAGTCCAAAAGTTTGATACTCGTTTGGCAAGTCGGAAGAGTTATGATGTTGTAAAAGGGATACACATAAGGATGTTAGTAGTTTTTCGGTATCTAGTTACCTTAAATATGGTTAAGTAAAGCACGACAAGTTAATCGTTATAGGAAAGAGGAAGAGAAAATATTGAGTTCAACAAGCATCATTGTTGCTCATATTACGACCCTCTTATGCCTTCAGGTGCATGTGTACGTTGAAAGTGTTAAAGTCACTATGACAATTCAGAGTTTCTTTCGAGTAGAAAGGGAACTACCAATCATAGAGATAGAGCCAGCTTGGGCTTTGATTTTTTATAAGTAGCAGAAAGTGAGGGTTCGAACCTAAGTGGGGGAGACCCAAACCATTAATGCAAAAGTGCGAAAGGCAACTCAACTTCGAATTCAACGTCAAGATTCATGAAAGTTGCAGCACCAGAAGCTAAGAGAGAGCTATTAGCTTCAGTCACTGTTATTTAGATGATAGAATGGATATTTTGGTTGGATAGTGAGAAGACGAAATTAAGTATCGTGAGGGAACTTGAAACCTTTACCTGTACCTATAGGTAAATGGAATGATCTCATCTTAGTTCTTAACATCAAGTATCCCATGATTGTGTAGAACCACAATATGTTATGGTTCAAAATTAACCAAGTGATAAAAATATACCTTCCTAGGTATTGCATATGTAAAGAATTGGTCTATAAAGGATGTTTTCATAGACTCGTTATCAAGAATAAGTAGAGAAATTTGGATATGAGACCATTCTCTAATTTTCTTAAGATACTTATATTAGTGATAACGTGAAAACTGTTGAAGTCCGAAAAAAATAAAAACCCAAAAAGGGCAAGAAACAGTTAAGTTTGTTGACCTTGTCATTTTTGGAAAAGGAGAAACGGTTATGTGAGGTACTTGACATAATTAGGGCACTTAAATAAAACCCTAACCAATAGAGTTAATGATATGAAATTAGGTCGGCAGGCTAATAAGTTTTCATAAAGGAATCTAAGACATTATTTTGTGTTTAACACAAAAGATTCGGTTAAGATAGTACTATGTAGAAATAAGTACTGAGGGAATGCCTTATTAGGGAATGCCTTATTAGGGGATGGAAAGACGACCTGTGAATCACCGATCAGAGCTGTTTGTTGTTGTATGATTCTAGGATGTAATGATCTCAAGTAGGGGCGACTTGTAACACTCGCAAATTCAGGCTAGACATTTAAGAGATAATAATGAATAATTAAAATCCTAAAATAGGATAATTGCTCGTCATACGCGTTGCGTCATATATAATTATTTATTATGTACACATTATGTGGTAAATTATGATAATTATTATTATTATTATTATTATTATTATTAGTAGTAGTATTTATATATATATATATATATATA